>NC_059113.1:30019832-31232332 GCF_020740685.1 Jaculus jaculus
GGACTCTTGCCATTGTGAACAAACTCCAGATTAATGTGCCACCTTGTGCATCTGGCTTTACATGAACACTGGGGAAATGAACCCGAGCCATCAAGCTTTAGTTAGCAAGTGCCTTTAATTGCTGAGCCATCTCTCTAGCCCCTGTAATTTCTTTATTATGAAAAATTTCAAAATCTTTTCTTCTAGCATTTTATTTATTTATTTGAGAGAGACAGAAAGAAAGAGGGAGAGAGAGAGAGAGAGAGAGAGAATGGGTGTGCCAGGGCCTCCAGCCACTGCAAACAAACTCCAGATGCATGCACTACCTTGGGCATCTGGCTTATGTGGGTCCTGGAGAATCGAACCTGGGTCCTTTGGCCTCATAGTCAAGTACCTTAACTGCTAAGGTATCTCTCCAGATTACAGAAGTTTATCAAAGCTACTAGTTGTTTTTTTTTTAAAGTTAGTGTCTGGGGATCTGAACCAGGGTGCCCATACTTGTAGGGCTAGCGTTTTATCTACTGAACGATCTCCCCAGCTCCTGTTCTAGCTTTTTGAAATGTTCAGCTCTGAAAACAAAAAAAAATTCAAGGAGCTCCATGTGGAGAACCAGAGTGCGTCGTCTTAGTGGTCCCGGAACACGCTCATCTCGCAGCAATCTTCAGAATGACCGCCTCGTCCCAGCCTGCTTGTGCTGTCCAAGGCAATAGGTGCCCAGGTGAAAACTGCGCCTCTGCAGCCGCTATGCCTAGACCATCCTTGAATTTCTGCATTTTCAATTGTAAGCACCCAAAGACCACCAGTCCTTTGAGCCAAACCTGCAATGTAGGAGAGAAACAATAAGTCCTCAGCGAGCAAGACTTTGATTTTAAGAGACAGAATTAATAAAAATGAAAGAGTTGATTTGGTGACATGCCAGTGGCACAGCACTTGGAAGGTCAAGGAAGGAGGATTACTTAAACCCAAGGATTTGAGGCCAGTCTGGGAAAACCCTATTTCAAAAGAGAGAGTGGGAAGGAGGGAGAGGGAAAAAGAGAAGAAAGAGAGAGAGAGATAAGATAGGAGGAAGTAAGGGAGGGATAAAAATACAATAAACAACAAAAAAACCCAAACATTTTCCTTTATTTTATTTTCTAAGACAGGGTCTCATTATGCAACAAAGGCTGGCCTTGGACTTGTATTCCTCCAGATTCCATCTTCCACGTGCTGGGATTATACACATACCCATCATAACTGGCTAAAATAGCATTTTAAATTAGATAATCAGTAAAGCTGATGCTAGTGTGTGGACACTCTGGGTCCCATCCCTAGCAACACATGCACACATGTGTGCACGCACACACACGTGCACACACACACACACAAATGTGAGACATTTTTCTGAAAAGCAAAAAAAAAAAAAAAAAAAAAGTTTGCTACAATTATCAATTTAGTACCGATAGGATCACAAGGTCAAAGAAATTTCTCAGACTCTAAACCAAAATGAAAAACCTACAGAACACAGAACCAAAAACTGAGAGAAAGGTCTTAATCTAAGAAGACAAATATGCAACTAGGACCCATTTTAAAAACAGGTAAAAGAGAATGGGAGAAAGCATGAACATCACACATGTTCCAGAACTTGTAGGAAAAGATATTAGAAGTTATACGAAAGAAAAAAGTTAAAGTCACTCTAGAAATTTTACTATGAATCTACCCTACCTCAAAAAAACAAAAACAAACAACAACAACAACAATGAAAACCTCTAAAGACTCCCAGAGAATGACACTAGAAGGTTGGAGTCTGCACAGCATCGCTTCTGCTGGTGTAATGAACAGAGGTACCTTCAGACAGACAAGTGCTCGGGAAATTTACTTCCTGTCCACATCTTTATTGGTAAGGTTTTTTGTCAAGATGAAATTAGGATCTGGGATGAAGCAGGACCAGAAGAAAAAGCTGAGGATTCTGGAAGTGATTCCTGGGAGAAATACTGTAACCATCTGTTTAGGTCAAATACAATGATTACATACTCAAACAACTAACTGAGCAAACAACCAACAACAGAAAACAAAACAAAGGAATTGGATCCAAGATGACAATAACCAGAAACTCAAGAACAACCAGAAGCTAAGAAAACCAGTCTAAAGAGAAGGAAATTGGAATGACAAGAAATAAGATGGCTTATGTTCCAAGAATAGATGGAATAACTAGGAACCTTGGTTGAGATACAATCAAGAAGACAAGTTATGCTGGCAGATACCCTGCATGACACATGCTTCTTAGAAAAGCTTCCAGAATAATCACACATTCAGCAGGAAGAAGTGTCTATTACAGACACATTTCAAATACGAGGCAAACATATAAAGGGAAGAGAAAGGAAGGGAGGAGGGTACTTAATAGGTTGGTATCGTATATATGTAAGTACAATGATTGCGATGGGGAGGGGATATGATGGAGAATGTAATTTCAAAGGGGAAGTGGAAGGGGGAGGGAGGGTATTACCATGGGATTTTTTTATAATCATGGAAAATGCTAATAAAAATTGAGAAAAAAAAGAAAAGAAAAGAAAAGAAAAACAAATACAAGGCAAGCTGAAGTGCCTTATGTTAGGGTCATTCTTAGGTGATGGCAGCAAGTGTCAGTAAGAAAGCATATTTGTAGAGGCTACTTGGCTATTCCGTGAATCTTTACAGTCATAATTGCTCAACATGTCTGCAGTGTAGCCATTCTTTCTGCCATGTGAGTCTGGGTACACTCTTCTGGTCCATGCGCCCTTCTCCCCCTTTCTGTATGTGAGCCCGGGCACAGTTGCGCGCTCTGTGCGCCTCTCTCCTGACTGACCCCCTCACTGGAGCTGCCAGGTATGAGTCAAGGCACATCCACCCGCTCTGCACCTCTCCCACCCGCGCTGCTGTGGCTGCCGTGTGCAAGGCAAGGTGAACTTGACTGCTCCACCTACCCTTCCCCTGCTTGCATTACCACTGTGGCCATGAGTGAGCCAGGGCACACTTGCCTGCTCTGCACGCCCTGCTGCCATCATGGGTGTGAATGTGGGTGCAGTGTCTAGGGCTTCACACCTCTCTCTGAGCCACTCACCGTTGCCATTCCACATGGGAGCTTGGGCTCAGCTGCTTGCTGTGTGTGTCCCTTTCCCTCTATCTGCACTACCCACAGAATGCGTAATGCACGTACCCTGGCCTGCAAGATCAGGGGCTGAGTAAGCCTCTTCAAGTGACCTGAGATCGCAGCACCTACCCTATCCACAGATCAGCACCAACTGTTTTCATGCCTGAACTTCACACAGCACCAACTAGAGCAAACACAGGCTAAGCAAGGAAACACCAAGCACTGATGCAAGCACTCACCTAAAACAGGTGTGCCAGAAAGACTTGACCAACGTAATGTCTCCAGATAGACAAGTTTCAAAGTAAAACAAGTAACATGAAAATCCAGGGCAGTAAGTATGTCTCCTCTAGGAATACCTTATAGCATAATAGAGGCCCTCCATGAGGGCAACTTAGAGGAAATATCAGATAAAGAACTCTGCAGAACTCACACTGGACACAAATGCCTGAATGAAACCCACACAAACTAAATGAACCCAAAGAATAAAATAGATGATCAAATGAATTCCATGACAGCACAAACAACTAGATTAATTGAGGAAGTCAAATTACAATATGAAAATGGATCTCCTGAAGAAAAACCAAAGTGAAATAAAACTGAAAATAAAGAATGTAATAAGGCAAACAAAAAGCTTTGTGGAAAGCCTCAGCTATAGAATAGACCTTATAGAAAACAGAATATCAGGGCTGAAAGACAAGGTAGAAGAAAAAGGTCAGCCAGTCAGAATCAATGATAAGTTCCAAAAGCAGAGAGGCATTTGGAGCATCTCAAAAAGACCAAATTTGTGAATATTGGGCATAGGAGAAAGAGAAGAACTACAGGTCAAAAGAATAGAAAATATTTTCAATACACTTGTAAAAGAAAATTTCCCAAGTCTATAAAAGGAGGTATCCATCTAGGCACAAGAAGCATAGGCACAAGAAGGCCACCAAATAGACAGGACTTGGAAAAAAAAAAAACTCTTCATATTATATTACAGTCAAAACCCTTAGTACATCTAACAAGAGTACTAAAAGCCACAAGAAAGAAACATCAAGTCATATACAGACAGGCCCATCAGAATAAAGATGATTTTTTTTAGTAGAAACTCTAAAAGAGAGAAAGGCTTAGGATGATGTATTTCAAATATTGAAAGACCCCAGCTGCCAACCAAACATTATACCCAGCAATTATATCTCATAATATATGGGAGATATATTTCCAAAAGAAAGCAGATAAAAGGAATTTATGACCACTCAGTAAGCTCTACAGAGAATATTGGAAGGAGTACTTCAGACTAAAGGGAAACTGGAGAATTGGCTTAGCAGTTAGGTCACTTGCTTGCAAAGCCAAAGGATCCAGGTTGATTCTCCAGGTCCCATGTAAGTCAAATGCACAAGGTGGTGCATGCATGTGGATTTTGTTTGCAGTGGCTGATGGCCCTGATGCACCCATTCTCTCTCTTAAACAAATAAAAAATAAATATTAAAAAAACCAACAGACTGAAGGGAAGAATAAACACATTCAAGAGTGGAGAGAGGGAAAATAATCAAAAATACAACTAAGCTAAGCAAACGAAGTACAAGAAAACACAAAACACCACAAAGTCAACATGACATGAACCAACTCGAGTTTCTCAATAACACCTTAATATTAATGGTCTCAATTCATCAATCCTAGGGCATAGGCTAATAGACTGGATCAGAAAACAGGATCATTCTTTTGTCTGTCTTCAAGAAACTTACCACACTATCAAAGACAGATACAACCTTAGGATGGAAGGATGGAAAAAGGTATTCCAAGCAAATGAAATCAATAAAAATGCAGGTGTTACTATTCTAATATCTGGAAAAAAAACTCTAAAGCAAAATGTGTCGAAGACTTAAAGAAGGAAATGTTATGCTAATTAAGGGACTGATTCATCAAGCAGACATTATAATCCTAAATAAGTATGTACTTTACAAAGGGACACCCAACTTCATAAAACAAATACTACTAGACAGGAACTCACAGACTGACCTCAACAGAGTTATAGTAGATGACTTCAACCATTCTCTCCAGTAGACAAGTCATCCAGATGAACAATAGCAGAAACATTGGGATTAGATGACCACAGAGCAAAATGTACTTGACAGAACTGTACAGAACATTTCACCCCCAAACTATGCAATGCACATTCTTCTCAGCAGTCCATAGAACTTAATCTAAGGTAGATCACAAAGAAAGTCTCAAATCATTTTGGAAAAGTAAAATAATTCTTTGCATTTTATCCAGCCACAATGTAATAAATCTAGGAATCAACAATAAGAAAAACTACAAAGTCTCTGTAGACCTTACCCTCTAGTCTATGGATTTCAATTCTTTGAATTAATAAGACAAGAATTTTGGGATACCACAAAATTATGAGTGGATCTTTGCCATATATTGGTGCATTGGCAGAGAAACTCCAAAATTCCTGTATCGTGATTGGCACGTTAGCTGGGAATATCAGAGGATGGGACAATCTGCCTCCAAGACATCTCCAAAACACCCCTACCACATCCTTAAAATAGGGATCAAGTGGGTGTGGTGACACATGCCTTTAATCCCAGAACTTGGGGGGCAGAGATAGGAGGATCACCGTGATTCCAAGGCCAGTCAAAATTAAATACTTAGAATCGCAACACAAATAGCAGAAAAGTAAGGTATGATCCAAAGCAGGCTGTAATTTGTAATGAAGTATCACCTGACAAAAGTGCTGTGAGAGGGCTGGAGAGATGGCTTAGTCGTTAAGCGCTTGCCTGTGAAGCCTAAGGACCCCAGTTTGAGGCTCGGTTCCCCAGGTCCCACGTTAGCCAGATGCACAAGGGGGCGCACGCGTCTGGAGTTCATTTGCAGAGGCTGGAAGCCCTGGCGCGCCCATTCTCTCTCTCTCCCTCTATCTGTCTTTCTCTCTGTGTCTGTCACTCTCAAATAAATAAATAAATAATTTTTTTTAAAAAAAGGGCTGTGAGAGACACAGTTGGACTCCCAACTCTCTCATACCCAGTGGGGAAATGAGAAGCAGTCCTCTACAACAGAACAAGAAATAAAGACCCTTGAATTTAAATTATAATATGTTCTATTTGGTATATTATTATAAATGTGGACAGGATAATTTGAAACAAAGTTTGAAGTTAATTGAAATAATGAAGGTTAAATTTATACTAAATTCTTAGAAAAGTCCTGCTTAACAAATATGATTAAACTTTGTTTTTAAAGTTGAAAAAAAAAAAAAGAAAGAAAGACCATGGTACTGGGTGGAGGCAGCAGTGGTAGAAGGGAACTGATTTAATCCTAGCACTTAGGAGGCAGAGGTAGGAGGATAATTGTAGGTTCAAGACCACCTTGAACCTACATAGTGAATTCCAGGTCAGCCTGGGCTACAGCGAGACCCTACCTCAAAAAACAAAAACAAACAAAAAAGAAGGAGCCAATAGGTGACATTTAAAGCTACGGAGGGAGTCATAGGTGACCCTTATAGCTGTTAAATCAATCGACGTGTAAAATATACCATTGAGGAGCTAACTACTAGAATAAATAAAGTACAAGATTGAAGTGACTGTGGTGAGGATGGACAGAGCAGAAGTAAAGGGTAGTGGAAAAAGGCCATCATAGTATCTGTAAAATTTTCTTAAACTGATAGAAATTCTAACTTTTTAGCCTAAATAAATTGAGGCTCAGTTGCATGCTTTTCATGTCCTCATGTTTGCACTCTGACATGCTGGGCTTTTCTTTTCTATGTTCTATTCTTCTATTCTTGCCCCAATCCTGTCAATATGACTTAAGAACTATTACTGTTCCTGATCTTCAGCTGGGACACTGAGGCAGGAGGCAGGATGGGGTCTGAGAAGCCCAGAATTCAAGAGTGGAAAGTAAGACAGACCTCTTGCTTGGCAGGGATTGGGAGGGGGGAGGAAGAAGGGGTTTAGGGAGCTCAGCTTGAGACTCAGCCTGGGAATTTTTTTTGCAAGCCCTGTGGGTGGGCAGCTGGTTTAGCCAGTGAGTTTTGACATCATGTGTCTAGGGTCAGGACTTTGGAACAGGGCAATCTTCCCAGAAACGGTTCTCCAGGAGGGGCCTTTTTGGGAGTGGATGGACTCTCTCGGGAGGCAGAGATAAGGAAAGATCCAGACCCTTTTACATTTTTGACTATAGTAAAGTGTAATGACCTAGATTTTCCCCATATAGGCCCAAGAACAATCCCTGTATTCAGTCAAGGAGAAAACTATTCACTTTGGGGTCCTGTCACTGTTAAATTCCCTCAAGGCTAGGAACTAAAATACCTTTTCTTTGTTTGGCAGCCTGGCATGCACTTTCAGTGCCAGCTACACACAGGGGGCTGAGGCAAGAAGATCCATCACAAGCCCAGGAGTTTGAGGCCAACCTGGGAAAAGACCTCATCTCAAAACGGTAAAAAAACAAATAAATAATAAATGAACCTTTTCTCATCAAAAACTTGATTGTCTCAGTGTTGGTTGCAGTGATGCAGAGCTTGCTGACAGTGAGGAGGAACAGATCCATTTGGGGGGATTTTGAGTACTGGATACTTGAGGAGTTATCTAGGAACTCCAGATACCTAGCCCGCGGAGACTTTGAGGGACCCTTTTGCTGAGGTCAGAAAGCCACAAGTCTAAAGGGCAACAGAGCTTGGATCCACAAATGCTAGTTCTGTGCATTCCCCTCTTCCCATCCCCATTGGTTCACTGACCACACAGCACGTAGTCATGTGAGCCGTGGCATCCCATTGTTTCAGCCCACATTTCCCTGGTGACATATGATGTAACAGTATTTTCAGTTTCTGTCTTGCCTCCAATATACCTTCTTTGATGTGGTGTCTGTAAAGGTCTTTGGATCATTTTCTTCTCATCATAAGAGGTATAAGCTTCTGCCTGGCGTGGTGGCGCACACCTTTAATCCCAGCCCTCAAGAGGCAGAGGTAGGAGGATCGCTGTGAGTTCAAGGATACCCTGAGACTACATAATGAATTTCAGGTCAGCCTGGGCCAGAGTGAGACTCTACCTTGAAAAAAAAAAGGTGTAAGCTTCAGGCTGGAGGGATGGCTTAGCAGTTAAGGTGACTGCCTGTGAAGCTTAAGCGTTCAGGTTTGATTCTCCAGATCCCACGTAAGCCAGAGCCAGATGCACATTATGGCACACACATCAGGAGTTCGTCTGCAGTGGCTTGAGGCCCTGGCACGCCCATTCTCTCTCTCTCAAATAAATAAATAAATGAAGCATTTTTAAAAGGTATAAGATTCTTTGTATATTTTTGAGGTTTTTTTGTTTGTTTTTATGAGGCAGGGTCTCATTCTAGCCCAGGCTGACCTGGAACTCACTCTGTAGCTCAGGCTGACCTCAAACTCATGATGATGATCCTGCTTTAGCCTCTCAAGTGCTGGGATTTTCAAAGCATGAGCCGCCATGTTTGGGCTTTCTTTGTAAATTTTGGATAATAATAATTTGTCAAGTGTCTTTTGCAAACATTTTCTTTCAGTCAATAGCTTGTCTTTCCATTTGTTTGAAAATGTCTTTCATGGGCAGAAAAAAAACCCTTTTTAATGAAATGTAGTTTAATCAAGTCTTTCTTTCGTGGAACATAAACTTTGGGATTATATCTGAAAGCTTTCTCCAAATCAAGGGTCATCTGAATTTTTTGTTATTTTGTAGGAATCTTGAGTTTTGAACATTATATTCAGGTGTATAGTCCACTTTGAGCTAAGTTTTGTTAATGATTTTAGTTCTGTGCTTTGCTTTATTTCATTTTGTACGTTTATTTTTTCTAGTATAGTTTGCAGCAAAGTTTTTTATTTTTTATTTTTATTTATTTTTTTTGCCTTCAAATGTTTTTGCATCATCTATTTTGCTGAAGATCAGCCACCACAATGTATGTAGGTCTACTTCTGGGCTGTTCCATGTACCCATCCATCCTCCTGCCAACAGCATCTTGCCTGAGTGCTCTAGTTTACAGAGCAGAGTCAGTCCTCTGACCTTGTTCTTCCTCAATATTCAGCGGGATATTCAGGTCTCCTCCCTCTCCATATAAATTCTAGAATCAATTTGTCACTATCTACCGAATGATTCACTGGGACTTTGATTAGGATTGGACTAGATCCCAGATGGAGTTGGCAATATTGAGTCTCCCGATCCGTGATTGCAGAGTATCTTCTTAGTGCTTTGATTTCATTCTGCACTTTTCTAGTTTCTTCAAGCACCTCTTGTACATATGCCATTAGATTATGCCTGAGTATTTCATATTTGAGGTTCTAACATAAATGGTATTATACTTTAAATTTCAAGTTTTATTCACTACAGATATAGAAGGACGTGATCAACTTTTGTATATTATGATTGTGTTCTGTAATCTCGCTAAGGCATTTATCAATTCCAAGAGTTTTTATTGTTAATTATTCAAATATATGTATATATGCCAAGAGTTTTACTTATTCCTTCTAATCAATGTGCCTTTTTATGTCCCTTTCTTGTCTTATTTCGTTAGCTATGAATTACAATATGATATTGAAAAGCAGTATTGAGAGGGAACATCATTGATGTGTGTCTTATCCTACCAGTAAAGCTTCATGCCTACCACCATGAAGCATGACATTATCTGTAGGATGTTCTTGTTAGATATTTTTTTCCAAGTTCAATGAGTTTATGTCACTTCCAGTTTTCTGAAAAAAAAAAGCCAAAATGAATATTGAATTTTGCCAAATGCTTTTCTCGTGACATTTATTGATATGATTACATAAATTTACTTCTATTGCCTGTTAGCAATGATGTATTGCATTAATTAAAATTTGAATGCAAAACCAGCCTTGCGTACTTGGGATGAATACCATATAATTCATCTTATACATTGCTGAGTTGTATTTGTTATAATTTGTTGATGATTTTCACATCTGTGTTTATGAGAGATATTCAGTTTGAAGTTTTATTTTCTTGAAACGTCTTTGGTTGTAGGACGCTGGATAGAATGAATCAGGAAGGGCTGGAGAGATGGCTTAATGGTTAAGCACTTGCCTGTGAAGCCTAAGGACCCCGATTTGAGGCTCGATTCCCCAGGACCCAGGCTAGTCAGATGCACAAGGGGGCATACACATCTGGAGTTTGTTTGCAGTGGCTGGAGGCCCTGGCGTGCCCATTCTCTCTCTCTCTCTCTGCCTCTTTTTCTGTCTGTCACTTTCAAATAAATAAATAAACACAAAACAAAAAATTTTTTTTAAAAAAGAATGAATCAGGAAGAATTCCTTCTGCTTCTACCTTTTGAAAAATACTTTATGAAGTTGATATATTTTCCCCTTTGTGTTTGGTTTCATTCCCAGGTGAAACTAACTGTTTTGTGATTGGATTTGGGGCCCACTCCATAGGAGGGAATGCATGCTGGTACTGTAAACCTGGCCCAAAGGCCATGGCTGAAGAGGTCATAGGCCCTAGGGGGGAACCTACCACTGCTGTTGCTAAATGGACATATAAACTTATGTTTATACCCATAGGTTAGTGCGGCTCTCAGCACTGGTTAGAGAAGCTTCTTTTTGCTGTGGGTGGTGGCTAACACAGAGACTCATAATTGGTGAAAGTTCTGAGAAGTGATTGTTGAGTGGCCATCCCTAAGGGGACATTTTTCTCATTCCCACCAAGTCCGCTGAGGGAACCTAACAGAAGATGGAGTGGAAAGAATGTAAGCTGGAGGATGGCGAGGAGTGCTGTGTGACACTGTCTTCCAGTCAGGACAGGGCCTTTGTACTCACGAACTCCCATCAGCTATGGCCAAGATCGGTGCCAGATTGGGCTTGTCAGCATTCCATGATGGATGGCGGGGGGCTCACAAGGCTTCACCCCTCCATGAGGAACTATTTCCAGTTATTAGTGAAGTGGTTGCTCATGGAGAAGTCATTTCTTTCAGTGGTGTGGCCACTGGTGTGCTGGTAAACAGTAAACAGCCACCACTCCACCCGCTCCACACGCACGTACAAGCAACCCCATTAAATCCAGCAAGTTATGAAAAAGTCATGATCGTATGAGGAAGACTAGACAGGAAGAAGGAGTTCAGCAGAAGTGGAAGGGGGATAAGAGAGGGACCTAGGGGTGAATGTGAACGAGATACGTATGTACATATATGAAGTTGTCAACAAATAAGTACAGTTAAAAATAAAAGTAATAATTCACTGGCAAATGAATTTGATTATAGTCCTTTCTGTTTGTGAAGATTATTAATTATTGATTCAACGTCTTTGATGGTTATAGGAGTATTCAAATGTCCTGTTTCTTCCTGTGTGAAATTGAGCAGATTTTGTGATTCAAGGAATTGGTGTATTTCATGTAGGTAAAAATTTCAGGGCACAGAATGTTCATTGCATTCTGTTTTCCCCTTTTTTGGGCTTTTGAGATAGGGTCTCATTGTAGCTCAGGCTGACATGGAATTCACTATGTAGTTTTAGGGTGGCCTCGAACTCACAGTTATTCTCCTACCTCTGCCTCCCGAGTGCTGGGATTAAAGGCGTGTGCCACCACGCCCGGCTGTTTTCTCCTTTTAATAGTTATGGGAGCTGAGTAATTTCTCCTCTTTCATTCCTAATGTTAGTGATTTTTGTGTCTTTCTTTTCTAATTGATTAGTTTTATTTTCAAAGAATAGCCTTTTGGTTTTGTTGATTTTCTACACTGATTTCATATTTATGGATCTCTTTTTATATTTTGTTCTTTTTCTAATTTTTTATTTGTTTTTTAAGTTTTTGTTTATTTTTATTTATTTATTTGAGAGCAACAGACAGAGAAAGAGGCAGATAGAGAGAGACTGGGTACGCCAGGGCTTCCAGCCACTGCAAACAAACTCCAGACACGTGCACTCCCTTGTGCATCTGGCTAACGTGGGTCCTGGGGAATCAAGCCTAGAACCGGGTCCTTAGACTTTACAGGCAAGCTCTTAACCGCTAAGCCATCTTTCCAGCCCTTTTTCTAATTTCTTAAAGCAGAATCTTAGACAATTGATTTCAGATATTTCCTATTTTCTAACATATGGAAATAACGTTCCAATTTTTTTTTTTTTTTCGGTTTTTCAAGGTAGGGTCTCACTGTAGCCCAGGCTGACCAGGAATTCACTATGTAGTCTCAGGGTGGCCTCGAACTCACGGCGATCCTCCTCTCTGTCTCCTGAGTACTGAGATTACAAGACATATGCCACCATGCCTGACCAAATTTTATTTTTAAATGCTTTCATTAACATACATTAATTATGTAATAATGAGATTATCATGATATTTCCATATATGCACATGATGTCTTTCAATCATATTCACCTTCATTATCTTCTCTTGCCTCTCTCTCTTTCTCTCTCACTTGTTAAACCTTTCCTCTTCCCAAGTAGCTATTCCCCTTCTACTTTTATGTCTTCCATATTTATTTATTATGTTTTTGTGGCCCAGTGAGTTTCGTTAGGGTTGTTTATAAGCACATGGGCACCTTACCAGTAGTTACCCCACTGGTAGGAAATGTTTCTCCTTCCCACATCAACCTTTAAATATATAAGTCCTCAGGGAAGGGTAGGCCTCTTGAGCCCCTATCCCTTCCACGACAGGGTGTTTACAGGCCCAGGATTGTGCAGATCTTATGCAGGTAGTCATAGCGGCTATAAGTTCCAAGAATGCCACAACCACGTCCCGAATGCCCAGAAGTCAGAATTGCACGCTGCAGTTCCTGCCTCCTGCGGGTCCTGCGCTCCTGCTACCCCTCCCCCCACGACTGCTTCTTGAGCCTTGGAGCCGGCTATAGATGCCCCACTTAGTGCTAAGCATTCAGAGTTCCTTACTCTCAACGCTATGACTACTTATGAGTCACTGCTGACCACTGCATAAAGAAGCTTCTCTGATCAAAGCTGACAGAAGCACTAATCTATGGGTATAAACATGGTTGTTTAGAAGGCAATCTGACAGGTGCATCATGCACACTTGGCAGAACAACAGTAGCAGCTTCCTCTCGGGGGTCCATGACCTCACTAGCCACAGGCTTTGGACTATGAATTCCCCCTGGTGTGGGCATCAAATCCAATGCAGTCTTGCCTCCATTACATCAGTGGGATCATTTTGCACACAGGCTCAACAGCAGAGTAAGACCGTTGATGCCAATTCCCCCATCAGCCTCCATAACACCTTCTAGCCTAACCATCAAGGAGGAAACTTCCAGCTCAGTTTCAGCTTTTCCAATGTCTGGCCAAAGTGTGTGACAGCTTCAGCAATAGGATCTCACGATCTAGTTCTGGTGGGCAACTGAAGGCAGCAGCATTTGCTTGGGTTGTTTGGGGGAGAGGGTCTCAGAAGCCTCCCTGACCAGCAACTTTAAGAGAGGTAGCTCACTCTTGGCACTGAAATTTCGTTTAAAAACCTATGGCTTCTGTGAGCAGTTTTATCTACCCACACAGTTTACCTCCATTCAAACTCTTTTTTTTTTAATTTTACTTCTTGATTAGTTTGTGAAGTATTAGATTTCTTTATGGCTTTTTATTTTTTAAGAGGTATTTTAAAAAGATATTTATTTATGAGAGAGAGGGAGAGAAGGAAGGAAGTGGATCGAGAATGGGCACACCAGGGCCTCTAGCCACTGCAAATGAACTCCAGACACATGTGCCATCTTTTGCATCTGGCTTATGTGGGTACTGGGGAATCAAACCTGGGTTCTTAGGCTTCTCACACAAGAGCCTTAACTGCTAAGACATCTTCCAGCCCTCCTTATGGCTTTTTGTTACTTCACTAGTTTTGGTTGATTCCTGCCCCCTTCCACTCCTACCTTCCACTCATCTCCCTGTTACCCCTCCTCCCTTAACTCACTTAAACCTTCCTATACCCAGCCTTTCCCCTTCTGCTTTCATATGAAACGAGTTCTGTGTTTTCTCCTTCTGGCGAGTCCCTTTCTAGCTTCCTGGGATTTACACACATTCCCACATAAATGTTCATGTATATCATATTTCCACAATTCATTTTTGATGCTTTTTGTTTCCTTTTTCTTTTTGTAATTATTAACATGTCCTAGGTATTAATTTTTGTCAGATGGATAGATGGCAAAGACTTTCTCCTATTATGTAGGCTACCTCTTTTCTTGATTAGCTGTTTACTTAGATGTTCAGAAGTTTTTTAATTGCATGAAGCCTCATTTGCTGATTATCGGTCCTTATTTCCCAAGTCCTCTTCAGAAAGTCCTTACTCATGCTTATATCTTAAACTATTTTCCATATTCTTTCCTTTTGAAGTTTCAAATCTTCTTTTTTTTTTTTTTTGAGATAGGGTCTCACTATAGAGCAGGCTGATCTGGAATTCACTCCGTAGTCTCAGGGTGGCCTCAAACTCATGGTGATCCTTCTACCTCGGCCTCCTGAGTGCTGGGATTAAAGATGTCCACCACCATGGCCGGCTGTAGTGTTTCAAGTTTTATGCTAAGGTCATTGATCTATTTGGAGTTGATTTTTGTATGTGGTGAAAGATAAAGCTCTAATTTCATTCTTCTACATGCATAAACCCAATTTCCCTAGTATCATTTGTTGCAGAGCCTATATTTTCTCTAATGTGCATTTTTAGCATCTTCGTTAAAGAATCAGGCGAGTATAGCTGCATGGGTTTATATCTGGGTCCTGACTTCTATCCCATTGGTCCATGTGCCTGGTTTTTGGCCAATACAGTGTTTTTATAACTTGAAATCCAGTATGGTAATGGTAATGCTTCCAGCACTGATCTTTTTGCTCAGGATTACTTTGGCTATCTGAGGTTCTTTTGTGCATCCACATGAATTTTATGACTGTCTTTTCTATTTCTGTGAAGAATGTGTTGGAATTTTGATGGAAATTGCATTGAATCTATATATAACTTTTGGTAGGACAGCCAGTTTCACACTATAAATTCTCCCATTTATGCTATAAGTTTCTAAGCACTGCTTTTCAACATTCGTCAGATTTCAAACTGTTTTAATTTTTAAATTAATTTTAATTATTAAAAAGTCATAACCTGACTGAAGAAATGGCTTAGCAGTTAAGGTGCCTGCCTGTGAAGCCTAAGGACCCATGTTCGATTTCTCTCCAGATCCCATGTAAGCCAGACACACAAAGGTAAGACAAGTGCAAAGTCATACATACCCACTATGTGGTGCAAGCATCTGGAGCTCGATTACAGGGGCTGAGGCCCTGGTGCACCACTTCTCTCTCTCTCTCTCTCTCTCTCTCTCTCTCTCTCTCTCTCTCTCTCTCTAATAAATAAAAATAAAGGAAAAAAGAAATACATTGTTACATTGTTTAATGATCACATATTATGGAGATTTGACAGTTATCATTTTGTTGTTGGTTTCTAGTTTAATTCGATTAGGGTATGAAAGGAAATGCTACATGACTTCTATTCCTTAAGTTTGTTAAAGTGTGTTTTATGGCCCAGACTGTATAGTTCTAGAAAGCTTTTATAAACCTCACGTGAATGTCTGATCTGCTGCTGTTGGAGGAAGCTGTCTATGGAAGTTATTTGCAGTTAATTGGCGGTATTCTTGAGTTCAGTGGCGTTCTTAGTAATGCTCCGCCTCTGTCCATTTATGACAGGGGGACATTGAAATCTCTAAATGTAATAATTTGTTAACCTACTCCTCCTTACGGTGCTGAGTGTTTGTCATACTTATTTTGATGCTCTGTTGTGAGACACATTTACATTAAGGATTGCTATGCCTTCTTCTGTTGTCTGCACTTACATGTATGGTGTGATGCATGTGTGGTGTGCACAGATGTGCCTGCTCCATGCACACACCAGCAGGAGCCAAAGGAGAGCATCGGATGTTCTCTTTTTGCTCATCCAGGTGTGTCCTTGATGTAGAGCCTCACACTGAACCCACAGCTGCCATTTTTTTTCAGACTGACCAGTGAGTCCCAACAATTCTCCAGTCTCTGTAATGCGTCAGAACTGTCATTACAGACATGTGTGGCTACACCTGCCAGTATATGTAGGTGCTTGGGAATCAAACTCAAGCCGTCTTAGGCCCTTATGCTTGCATGGCAAGCACTCTTACCCACTGGGCCATCTCCCCAGCCCCGGTTATATCCTTTTGAAAGCCCAGGTAATTTCCCTTTTGTGATGTTCACCCTACCAGAATTAATACAGCTACTCTACCTTTGTTTGATTAGCATGTCTTAATATATTTTAAAGTGTTCCATCTCTGTACTATTAGTCTATATGTGTTTTCATTTTTGTAAAGGTATTTTATTTATTTACTTATTTATTTATTTAAGAGGGAGAAAGAGAGAGGAAAAAAAAATGGGCATGCCAGGGCCTCCAGCCACTGCAAACAAACTCCAGATGCATGTGCCACCTTGTGCATCTGGCTTATGTGGGTGCTAAAGATTTGAACCAGGAACCTTTGGCTTTTCAGACAAACAACTTAACCACTAAGCTATCTCTCCACCCCGTGTTTTCATTTTTTTCTTTTTTTTCTTTTTTCTTTTTTTTTTTTGAGGTAGGGTCTCACTCTAGCCCTAGCTCAGGTTGGCCTAGAATTCACTCTGTAGTCTCAGGATGGCCTCAAACTCTCAGCAATCCTCCTACCTCTGCCTCCCAAATGCTGGGATTAAAGGCGTGTGCCACCTCGCCTGGCATGTTTACATTTTTAAAAATAGATCTCTTACAGGCAACATAGAGTAGAGTCTTGTCCTTTGAACCACCCTGGCAGCTTCTGTCATTTGAATGTTTCATTTAAATTACTGACATTTGAAAGGATTGTTGATACAGTTGATGACTATCTATCATGGATTAACATGTTCTATTTGCAGCTGGGTTCTTTGTTCCTGTTTTTGCCTCTCACTCTTTTTGTTGCGGGGGGGGGGGGGGCTTCTTGAGGGCCTAAATTGAGCCCAGCTGACCTGGAATTTACTATGTAGTCTCAGGGTGGCCTTGAACTCATGGTGATCCTCCTACCTCTGTCTCCCAAGTGCTGGGATTAAAGGTGTGCGGCACCACGCCCGGCTGGCTGGCTGGCTGGCTGGTTTGCTTTCTTTTTCTTTTTTGTAAGATTGCATTTTCTCTCCTTTCTTGGCATGTGTCGGTGTATGTTTCTTGTTTTATATTTGCTGACCCAATATGCATTTCTAACAAATCCAAGCACACTTTCAATGAACTCAGTATCACTTCATGGGTACCAGATCAAACTAATTCCTCTCCCATGTCTTGTATTATAGCTGACAATCATTCCAGTTGTACATGAATGTATAGAAGTGCGTGCATGCAAGATATACGTTGCCAAACAGTTATTGAAATTATTTCTAATCTTTATTAGGTAGAGTTGACAAAATTTAAGGGAATAAGTATGCAATTAAGGTATAAAATGCAGTGTTTTGTGAACCAAGTATAATAATCCCCACAATTAAGCTAATTTTTCTGCCTGTGACCTCACACTGTTCTCTTTTGTGTGTGTGCGGTGACAAAAGACCTACTCTCTGGGCAAATTGCCAGAGTACTGTACATTGTTACTAACTACAGTTAGCACGCTGTACTCTGAGTGTCTGCATAAGATTTGAGTTTTTCATCTGTGTTTGGGGGGGTGGAGACTAGCCTATAATTTTCTTTGCTTTTGGTGTGAGTTTGGCAGTGTCCTTCTTCATGTTTTCTTTTAGAAAAGTTTGATTGCTGTGTTTTGTTTTTCCAAGATAGGGTCTCGCTCTAGCCCAGACTGACCCGGAATTCACTGTGAAGTCCCAGGCTGGCCTCAAACTCACAGTGATCCTCCTATCTCTGCCTCCTGAGTGCTGGGGTTAAAGACATGAGCTAATTCTTTTGTAATCTTAGTTGTATGATCAGTTGTGAATAAAAATATAAAAGTCTGTATTGCCTGCCAGATGTGCTTAAGAAGAAGTTTCAGGGCCAACCTGGACTATTTTAGGGTAAGCCCCTGTCTCAAAAATAAAAACATAGAGCCGGGCGTGGTGGCACATGCCTTTAATCCCAGCACTCGGGAGGGAGAAGTAGGAGGATCACTATGAGTTCGAGGCCACCCTGAGACTACATAGTGAATTCCAGGTCAGCCTGGGCTAGAGTGAGACCCTGCCTCAAAAACAAAACAAATAAATAAATAAAATAAAAACACTAAAAAGCCTTGATTCCCCTCCACACTTAGTCTTTGATGCTCTTTCACTATGTAGATCCACATTTGGGCTTATATATATATTTCTCCTGAAGAAGGTCTTCTTTCAACAGTTCACGCAAGCTAGGTCTACAGCAACAAATCAAATTCAATTTTTGATGGCTGAGAGTCTCCTTCACGTTTTTTTTCAGGTGAACCCAACAGACTAGCCTTTTTTTTTTTAATTTAATTTATTTATTTGAGAGCGACAGACACAGAGAGAAAGACAGATAGAGGGAGAGAGAGAGAATGGGCGCGCCAGGGCTTCCAGCCTCTGCAAACAAACTCCAGACGCGTGCGCCCCCTTGTGCATCTGGCTAACGTGGGACCTGGGGAACCGAGCCTCGAACCGGGGTCCTTAGGCTTCACAGGCAAGCGCTTAACCGCTAAGCCATCTCTCCAGCCCCAG
Organism: Jaculus jaculus; assembly: GCF_020740685.1. Lineage (NCBI taxonomy): Eukaryota > Metazoa > Chordata > Mammalia > Rodentia > Dipodidae > Jaculus > Jaculus jaculus. The sequence goes on from NC_059113.1 coordinate 30,038,453, forward strand.
ACTAGCCTTTTTTAATGCATGAGAGGGAGTGAGAGAGAGAGAGAAGATTGGTGTGCCAGGACCTCCAGCCACTGTAATTGAGCTCCAGACGTGTGAGCCACCTTGTGCGCATGTGCGACCTGGTGCGCTGTGTCAGCTTGTGCATCTGGCTTACTTGGGACCTGGAGAGTCAAACATGGGTCCTTAGGCTTTGCAGGCAAGTGCCTTAACAGCTAAGTCATCTCTCTAGACCCCTCCTTCACTTCTGAACGATAATTTTACATAGTATAAGATTTTGGAATTTTGTTAGGTTTTTTTTTCTTCCCCCAAAATTAACTTTAAATAATTCCCTCCACTCTCTTTTTTGTCTTCATGGTTTCTGAAAAGTCAAAAGAACTCATACTTATGCTTCGGTATAGGCAATGCATTGTCATCTGGCTTCTTTTATTTTTTTCTCACTTTCATTTTCCATAGTTTAAATACGATGCCCAGATCTAAGGTTCTTTTCCTTCATTTACCCTAGGGGATGTTCTGAGAGCTTCTTGGATCTATGATTTGGGGGTCTGACATTTGTTTGAAGGCAGTCATTCAAATATAGCTTCAAAGCTTTCTTTTCTTTCCTCTCTTGGAGAAAGTGAAACATGCATATTACACCTGTCACATGATCTGTCCTTCCTGGAAGAAGGCTTTTCCAGACAGAAAAGACTAATAGGAGAAGGCTACACATGGGACAAGTAACCACTGTCACATTGCATGGGCCACAGATTAACTAGGCCTGTACAAGATCTCCCTTTCACTAGGAAACCTTAAGAGAAAACCTTTTTGCTTTCCTGGGTGGCTGAACCCTCCTGCATGCTGCCTGTGTTGATAAACCTGGTGCCTCTGCACTTCTCTCGAAGAGCATCCCTCCCTCTGGAAACCAAAAAACACCTTTGTAAAATTCTGTTCTGTTCTTTCCGGGGTTTGTTCTCATTGTTTTCCACTTTTGGAGATTTCCATTATTATATCCTAAAGTTCAGAGCTTCCTTCCTTAGCTGTGGCAGTCTACTGAAGGCATTCTTCACTTTTGTTACAAGTTTTTTAACCTCTAGCAATTCCTTTTGGTTCTTATGATTTCTTTTTAAAAATATATTTATTTGGGCTGGAGAGAGGGCTCACAGTTCAGGCACATGCCTTCAAAGCCTAAGGACCCACGTTCAACTCTCCAGATCCCATGTAAGCTAGATTCACCAGGTGACATACGTGCATAAGGTTGTATAAACACACAAGGTGGCACATGTGTCTGGAGTTCACTTGTAGCAGCTGGAGGTCCTGGCATGTCCACTTTCTCTCTCTTTCTCATAAAAATACAAAAACATAAAAATTATTTATTTGTGTGTGTGCATACATGTGTGTTTGCATATGGCTTTACCTGGATGCTGGGGAATCAACCCTGGGTCTGAACCTGGGCCAGTAGCTTTGCTGAGCATCTCCACTGCCCTGGTTCTTAGGATTTTTGTCTTCGTCCTACATTGACCATCTATTCTTGTTTCTTGTCTATTTTACCCAAGAAAGCCTTCAGCAAATGAATCAAAGCTGTTTTAAACACCTGGTCTGATAATTCCATCATCCTTACCATGTATAGCTCTGATGTCTTTTTAGCCTCTTCAAACTATCTTTTTTGTCTTTTATTATGCTTTGTAACTTTTTGAAGTGACTGGGTATGATTGTTAAAGCACTGAGTAGAAGGAATTTCTATAAATAGGTCTTTAATAAGGTGATGGTGAAGGTAAAGGGTGGGGAAGCATTTTACAGTCCTGTGATGAGGTTTCAGTCTTTTGAGTGAGCTCATACGTCTGCACTGAGAACTTCAAACAAACTCCTCAGTCCCTACCCTCCTTTAAGGTAGGACAAGATGGGGAAATTGTCTGTGCAGCCTGACACATGATTAAAACCAAGGAATTGAATCTTCAAACTCTATTTTATTCAGAGAGCCAGCCATCTGAGAAGACAGCAGATACACATCCTAAAAAACTCTCACATCTTCCCTTTGCCAGCAGGTTTATAAAGAAGGTACAACAAAAGCAATCAATAATTTCACAGCTTACTGCCCTGCTGAGATTTGTGGTGTTTGTGAATTTTTCCCCCTTATTATCTCCTCTGTGTGGAGGAGTGGAGTTCACGTTCCCTCTCTGTGTCCCGGGGAAGGGTCATATACACCAAGGCTGCCCAGACCTGCATTCCTCCTGAGCTGCTGCCTGGACCACGTCCAGATTGAAGATTATCTCAGAACAAACAGGCCATTAGCACTGTTTGCTTGGAGGTTCCAGAAGGAACTACAATGTGTCTGTATAGAATAAGAAGTGTCCTTCTCCAACGCCAGTGCACTGGGGTCAGGTGTTTCCCACCTTTCAGATCATTTAGGCCAGGAAAAGCTGGGCAAGTTAGAGTTTGGTTAAGCAGTTATTCCTGAGTCCAGACTTCGTTAAGCATAGCACTATCGTTCCAAAATGGTTCCTTCCCATTTTCCTCTTAGGAACATTGGATCTCTCTATATTTACTGTGAATTTCTGGGGATGAGTCTTACAAAGCTGCCTCCCCTCTATGCTGTGTCCCCTTGGGGCCCGCAGCTTTTGGACTTGCTCTTGCTGTGCCTGCAGCACTTGGTCAAGTACAGCTCAAGTTCTCCTTCCCTTCCTTGGTTCCCATCAGTGTACTGCTCCAATGTGTTTCTGCCCAGGTAAGCTGTGATTTTCCAGATTTGCCTGTTGGTCTCCCCAATTTCGAGGGCAGTGGTTTACCTTGAGACTCACTTCTATTTTAGTTCTAACATATATATTTTTTTCTTATTTCTTTGCTTTTACTTGTTACGTCAGAGGTGACTTTACAAGTTCTTTATAAAGAATTCTCTCTGGACATGGTGGCACATGCTTTAATCCTAACACTCAGTAGGCAGAGGCAGGAAGATCTCCATGAGTTCAAGGCCACCCTGAGAACTACACAGTGAATTCCAAGTCAGCCTAGGCTAGAGTGAGACCCTACCTTGAAGATAAAAAAAAAAAATTCTCTATATGCATTATTATATGGTCACATTTTTTAAAAATTAATTTATTTATTTGAGAGTGACAGACACAGAGAGAAAGACAGATAGAGGGAGAGAGAGAGAGAATGGGCGCGCCAGGGCCTCCAGCCTCTGCAAACGAACTCCAAACGCGTGCACCCCCTTGTGCATCTGACTAACGTGGGACCTGGGGAACCGAGCCTTGAACGAGGGTCCTTAGGCTTCACAGGCAAGCGCTTAACCGCTAAGCCATCTCTCCAGCCCATATGGTCACATTTTTTTAAGACTGGTTAAGAGGTAAACATTACAGCTATCATGCAAAGTCTGGGAGGTGGGAAAGTATGCAGGTCTGGAGGGCTGAATAGCTAGGATTAAGCAGTGATCCAGAGGCCCCAAACTGAGACAGCCAGGGTTGCCACCGGCCTTGGCTCAGGGCCTGTGGCAAGACTCAAGACGAGAGGTTCAGCTGGGTGGCAGCTTTATGAGCAGGGGAGGAAGTGACTCCGGTAGCAGATATTGGAGATAGGGGAATGTGCAGGGATGGCAGCCACAGATGAGCCACAGAAAGCAGGCAGCAGGTTTCCAAACTCTCCAATCACCTGTACTGGATGGAGGGTGTGTGTGCGGAGTAGGTAGGAAGGCCAAAGCTCCAGGTTCACCCCCCCCCCTCCGTGCCCCGACCCCGCTACTCCTGCTGCTGATGTAGGGTGGCCCAGACTGCTTGGGTGCTGTACAAGCAGTCCATTTGCTGCAGCTTCCTAATTGACTGGTCCCTGGGTCCCCAACTTGATGTTCCCCTGAGCCAGAGGGTACAGGGGCCACTGTAAGAGCTGGCCTCTTGTCATAGGCTCCCCAGCTTTCCAGCTCCTGATTCTACAAGCCCTAGCTCCCCTGTGCTGAAGAGTGTGAGTAGGCCTGAGCTCCCAGTTCCCCAGGTCCCCTTGTTGTACTTGCAACCCCCACAACCTGTGCCACTGCGGCTACAACCCCACCCTACTCCAATCCAGCTCAAATTTAAAACAGAATGCTCACCAAAGATCCTACAAGGACAAATACTTTCTTCCTCCTTAATAAAAATAAGACTTTTACCCTGAGATAGGTAGAGCACAGTACCAAAAAAAAAAAAAAAAACCTGAGATCTACACCAAGGATGCCTACTCCCACAATGGAAGCCTCCAATGAAAACATAGAGAAAACAACAGAAATTGAATCCCAAAATGAAAACACAACAAGCTATGTGACCTTAACCAAGTGAATTGCTGAACTGGAAGCAAATCATCAAAAAAAAAAAAAATAACCCCAAAATATCACACAAATAAAATGGAGCAGAATCATCTCTTAGAGCACACAGCTTTTGTCACTAGGCTTAATTTAATTGCAGAAAACCAGAAAGGCCTCAAAGGAGAGACAATGAATTGAAAGTGAGTCAACAAATCAATAACAAGCTGATTAAACCTAATGAAGACATGATCAAATGCAAGAATGAATTATAGGAAAGATCAAGAAAATCAGACCAAAACCTGAAAACATACCTCAAAAAAGAGATGGACATGATGAAGAAACCACAACAGAAAACAAAAATCAAATAGACCTTTTAGAAACCACTAGAAGCTCTCACAACAGAGTCACTCATGTAGTGACAGAACCTCTGAGCTGGAAAACAAGACAAAAGAAGATCAGGAGCCCAACAACTTTGCTAAATTCAAAAAATCATGTGAACAAGCTGGGAGTGGTGGCACATGCCTTCAATCCCAGCACTCAGGAGGCAGAGGTAGGAGGATCACCATGAGTTTGAGGCCACCCTGAGACTACATAGTGAATTCCAGGTCAGCCTGAGTTAGAGCGAGATGCTGCCTCAAAAAAAAAAAAAAAATCATGTGAACAGAATATGAGGGAAGTGTGGGATGCCCTAAAATGAGCAAAGATGCAAATCATGGGTATACCAAAAGGGAGAAAAATCCAGGCTAGAGGCACCAATAACTGTTCAACAAAATTATTGAAGAAAATTTCCCCAATCTTACAAGAGAGGCCCATCCAGGTACAAGAAACTCACGTAACTCCAAACAGACAGAACCAAAGAAGAAATACTCCAAGGTACATCATAGTTAAAACTCTAAAAAGTGAAGACAAAGAGAGAATGCTAAAAGCAGAAAGAGAGAAACAACTCACTATATACAAAGGCAATCCCATCAGAATTACCTCAGATTTCTCAGTGGAAACCATGAAAAGCCAGAGGGCCTGGAATGGTTTCAAGTGGCTTCAAAGTATAAAAAAAACAAAAAACAAAAAAAAAAAACAAAACTCTATGACTTCTAACCCAGACGACTGTACCCAGTAGAACTATCCCTTATAATAAATGGTCAAAGGGAAAATTTTCATGATAAAGATCAGCTCTGTGATTATATGAATACAAAGCCAAACCTACAGAGAATAATTCAGGGAATACTCACACAGAAGAGTCAACCAACCAATCTCAAGAGCTTACCAGAGGAAGATCACAATAACCAAAACTAGAGCAGGCTCAAAACAGTACAAAGCCCAAGACAGCACTAAACCCCATAAAGCACCCCATCATGGCAGGGAATAAATTGAACCTAACAGTTATAACCTTAAATATTAACAGTCTTAACTCACCCATCAAAAAATACAAGCTAACAGGGTGAATCAGAAAAATGAACCCTTCTATCCGCTGTCTTCTATAAACTCATCTCATCACTAAAGACAGACACCTTCTGAGGGTGAAAGGATGGAAAATTATATTCTAAGCAAATGGAAGCAAGAAACAAGCAGGTGTTGCTATATTAATATCTGATAAAATAGACTTCAAACCAAAAGTAATCAAAAAGGACAAAGAAGGACACTTCTTCCTCAAGGGAATGATCCAACATGAGAACATCACAATCATAAATTTATATGCACTAAACACAGGTGCACCACAGTTTGTAATACAAAACTAACTTGACTTTAAAACAGAAATAAATACCAACTCCATCATAGCTGGGAACTTCAATTCTCCACTATCATTAATAGATCAATCATCCAAGCAGAAAATCAACAGGAAATAATAGAGCTTAACAACAGCACAGATCAATTAGACGTAACAGACATCTACAGAACATTCCACTCCAATTCTACAGAACACACATAATTCTCAGCAGCTCATGGAACCTTCTACAAAATAGAACATATATTAGGCCATAAAGCATGCCTCTATAAATTCAGGAAAATTGACAACTTCCTGTATCATATCAGATCACAACTCTTTAAAGCTAGAAATTAACAATAAGAAACACATCAGGAATTCCACCAGCTTCTAGAGACTTAATAACACACTTTCAAACAATGAATGGGTCATGGAATAGATAGAAAAGAAATTGTAAAATTTCTAGAATTGAATGATAATGAAAATACAATGTGCCAAAACTTATGAGACACAATGAAAGCAGTCCTAAGGTTGAAATTCATAGCACTAAATGCCTTCATAACAAAGATGTAAAGATCTCAAATTAATAGCCTGTCTACCTCAAGGCATTGGAAAAACAAGAAGTCAACCCTAAGAGCTCCAGATGGAAAGAAATAATCAAGATCAGAGCAGAAATTAATGAACTGGGAACTAAGAAAACAAGAAAGCTGATGGAATGAAGAGCTGGTTCTCTGAAAAAATAAACAAATTAATAAACCCTTGGCCAATTTGATCAAATAAACAAACAAAAAGAGAAGCCTCAAACTAACAAAATCAGAAATGAGAAGGAAGAGGTCACAGCAAACATCAATGAGATTGAAAGAATCATCGAGACATACTTCCAAAACCTCTACTCCACAAAATTGGAAAATATGGGGGAAAAGGATGAATTCCTAGGCACATGCCACTTACTAAAACTAAATTCAAAGCATATTAATCTCCTAAACAAACCTATCACATCAATTGAGATTATAAAGGTAATCAAGGGCTGGAGAAATGGCTTATCAGCTAAGGCATTTGCCTGTGAAGCCAAAGGACCCAAGTTCTATTCCCCAGGACCCATGTAAGCCAGAAGCACAAGGGGCACATGTGTCTGGAGTTCAGTTAGAGGCCCTGGAGCACCAGTTCTCTCTCTGTCCACTGTTTTCACTGCTGATGACTTCTGTCTCCCATAGAGCTGCATGCAACATAGCTTTTTCCAGCTTTCTGTCAGTCTGCAGGGAGGAGGTTTTCAGCTCAGCTCCAGCAGCATTTCTCAGTGACCTTGCAGCCCAAGTATGTGGAGTCTTCAGCAATAGGGTTTTACCATCTATTCCTGGTGGGAAAACAAGAGCCTTGGCAATAGCCTATAGTGTTTTGGGGCCATCAGGGACCTCCCTGGCCAACAACTCACTGGAAGATATCCCATTCCTGGCACTGAACTTTTTCTAGTAACAGTCTACGGCTTCTGAGTGTGCCATTATCCAAAAAAATAGGTTTTCATATGGCTTATTCATAACACCTTGAATTTTGATCAACCCTCCCCCACCCTTATGTTACTCAATATTTTCCCATGACTTCATGTAGGCTATTGCATCCCCCTAGTAATCTGTTCATCTACTTACATATATACAATACCATCCCCTCAAGTCCTCCCCTCTCCTCCCTCCCTTATATCTCTTTTCCAGCTTATTAGTCTCTGCTACCAATTTTTACTTTAATTCACATACAAGTCTAAACATTTGTAGCTAGAATCCACACATGAGAGAACATGCAACATTTTGCTTTCTGGACCTGGGTTAACTCACTTAGTATAATCCTTTCTAGGTCCATCCATTTCGCTGCCAATTTCATGATTTCATTTTTCTTTAGCGCTGAGGAGAACTCCATTGTGTAAATGTGCCATATCTTCATTATCCACTCATCAGTTGAAGGACGTCTAGGCTGGTTCCATTTCTCAGCTATTGTGAATAGAGTGGCAATAAACATGGTTGAGCAAGTATCTCCTACCTCTGCCTCCCGAGTGCTGGGATTAAAGGCATGCGCCACCACGCCCGGCTTCAGCCCCAAATTTTTAATAACAATATTTGGCAGCTTGTCACCGTTTTCAAAGTATATACCCCAAATTTCATTTGGTGCTTTGTTGCTTATTACTGTAATTCTGTCTCTACAGTATTCTGCTCCCTGACCATCTGTTCAAACTGTGGTCAATACCACAGTTTGATGAGTCCTTAGGATATATGCTTAGGTGTGGTATAGCTGGGTCATATGGTAGATCTATTTTTAGCTGTCTCAGGAACCTCAACGCTGATATCCACAATGGCTGGACCAGACTGCATTCCTACCAACAGTGTAGAAGGGTTCCTCTTTTTTTGCATCTTCACCAGCATTTATTGTTATTTGTTTTCCTGATGGTAGCCATTCTGACAGGAGTGAAATAGAATCTCAAAGTAGTTTTCATTTGCATTTCCCTGATGGCTAAGGATGTAGAACATTTTTTAAATGTTTATATGCCATCTGTATGTCTTCTTTTGAGAACTCTCTATTTAGTTCCATAGCCCATTTTTTAATTGGGTTGTTTGATTTCTTATTATTTAGTTTTCTGAGTTTTTTGTATATCCTAGATATTAATCCTCTGTCAGATGTATAGCTAGCAAAGATTTTCTCCCATTTGACAGGCTGGTTCTTTTCTCTATTCACAGTGTCTTTTGTTGTAAAAAAGCTTTGTAATTTCATGACGTCCCCTTGGTTGATTAGAGGTTTTATTTTCTGAGCAACTGGGGATATATTCAGAAAGCCAGTGCCTATTCCAATATGTTGAAGTGTTTCCCCTACTTTTTCCTCTAGTAGTTTCAGGTCTGATATTGAGGTCCTATTTGGTCTTCATTTTTGTGCATGGAGAGAGATAAGGATCTATTTTCATCCTCCCACATGTAGATATTCAATTTCCTAGCACGATTTGCCAAAGAGGCTGTCTTTCCTCCAGTGAATATTTTTGTTGAAAATAAGATGGCTTGGATTTATGTCTGAGTCTTCTATTCTGTTTCATTGGTCTACATGTCTGTCTTTGTGACAGTACCATGCTGTTTTTGATACCATAGCTCTGTAATATAGCTTAAAATCAGGCATGGTGCTACCACCAGCCTTATTTTTGTTGCTCAAAATTGTGTCTATTCAAGGTTTTTTGTGAGGAAAAATAGCAATATACATTCCTCCACCAAAAAGTGGAAGTGAATAAGGAATTAACCTCAGCAGATAAAGAGGAGAGACTTGTAGCTTCTAACAACCATAGAAGTAGGTCAACAGTGGTGCTGGTCTGTGCAGCCACCAGGCTCTGCCTGAGCTGCAGGAGGAGCCTTCGCTTTTTCAGTAGAAGAGTGTATTTTGCTGTTTTTCTGTTTATTTTCCCCTTAGGCTGCTCTGGCATAACTACTATGCAGCCATCTTACTTGGAAGTCCACTTCAGGTCTAAGAGAGCATTTGCACTTTTTATGGGTAGGACTAAAAGCGCCAACAATGTTAGGTGGTAGTTTAATGGTGATAGGAACTACTTATAGGCAGGTACCCTGTGGTTGAGCATGTGTTTAGCATGTGCTAGGCCCTGGATTAATCCATAGCAACCTCCTAAAGAAGAGCTTATAATGCATTTATGCATTTAAAAGCATATGTCAGGCTGGAGAGATGGCTTAGTGGTTAAGGTGCTTGCCTGTAAAGCCAAAGGACCAAGGTTCGATCCCCCAGGACCCATGCAAGTTAGATGCACAAAGGGCACATGCATCTGGAGTTTGTTTGCTGTGGCTAGAGGTCCTGGCACACCCATTCTCTCTCTCTCTCTCTCTACCTCTCTCTCTCAAATAAATAAAGTAATTTAAAAAAAGCATATGTCTTCACCTTCACTTATCCCATAAAAGTGAGGTTCAGACAGGTAAATGGCACACAAGCTCTGTTTAGACCCAATGCTTAGATTGGATCATATGTTACCAATGAACACATGCCTTTTATTTTAAAAAGTGTCATGTGATTCCATTAAACAAACCTGAAGGTTGTGCTTTGGAGTTGGGAGCAGTTGCCTCCAAAGGACCAGCTCCATGCAGCTGGTATTGACCACAGTTTGAACAGATGGTCAGGGAGCAGAATACTGTAGAGACAGAATTACAGTAATAAGCAACAAAGCACCAAATGAAATTTGGGGTATATACTTTGAAAACGGTGACAAGCTGCCAAATATTGTTATTAAAAATTTGGGGCTGAAGCCGGGCGTGGTGGCGCATGCCTTTAATCCCAGCACTCGGGAGGCAGAGGTAGGAGGATTGCTGTGAGTTCAAGGCCACCCTGAGACTACAGAGTGAATTCCAGGTCAGCCTGAGTTAGAGTGAGACCCTACTTCGAAAAACCAAAACAAAACAAAAAACTGGGGGCTGAAGAGATAGCTTAGTGGTTAAGGTGCTTGCCTGCAAAGCCAAAGGACCCAGGTTCAATTCCCCAAGACCCACATAAGCCAGATGTGCAAGGTGGCACATGTCTGGAGTTCATTTGCAGTGGCTGAAGTCCCTGACATGCCCATTCTCTCTCTCTCTCTCTCTCTCTCTCTCTCTCTCTCTCTCTCTCTCTCTCTGCTTTTCTCCCTCTCTGTCTTAAACAAATAAGGTAAAGTTACATATATATATATTTAAAATCTTTGTCACATAAGCAGTTTTTAGTGTTTTAGCCACAAAAGTATATATCTCAGCTTTTCACTTGAACAAAATATAAAGGAATTAACTGGCAACACCAAGGATATTGTAGAACTTATTCATATGATTATCTTACTTGGATCCCATGGAATAAAATATTTCTTCTTAAGTTTGTGAGGGTCTTTTGATAACTTAATTGTCTTGACTACTACATTGGCCTACATTTCAACTGGAGAAGCACGCAGTTAAGAACTGTGGCCTGTTGACATGGAATAATACACTTTCTTGCCACCCAAAATTAAGGTCATTTTCCCAAAGCAGTAAGAACTTGGCAAATTCATGCTGTGCCCAGACCTTCACTGCAATGCTCAGTGCAGGCTCTTTTGTTGACACCGGTCCCATTGCTTGTGCAATGGGGTTTCACAGAGGAACTAGCCAAGAAGTGTCCAGGAAGAGAATGTGTGGCTTCACATTACCTTAAGTGCACCAGGTTTCCAGAGGAAACATCCTTCTCTTTTCGCTATGCACAAGGCACAGAAACCAAGCTGCCCAGATGTGGGCTGCAATCCCAGCCAGCAAGCTTGCAGGTGGTCAGAGGGTTAAGGAGAAGCCTGGGTGTAGGGTGGCCGGGAAATAAACTGAACACCCAAGGGTTTGCTCTGTTTGAGAGGTCACTTTCTGTTTGTAATCCTCACTTCTGCCCTGGCATACTGATGTGGCCTATTCATGTCCGTGGAAACCTTCCCTACAGGGTCCTGGCAGGGGCCCCATTGCTAAGCTATACTTGTGCCAGCTCAGGCGCTCCCTGGAGGTCCCAGTCCTAGTCCAAATCTCTTTTGTCTCCCAAGTGGCTTTTATCTGTAGTTCTGAGGAAAACATCAGCAAAGCTAAAGGAGAAGTGAACACGTGGTCAGGTCTGTAGGGAGCCCAAGCTTAGACTCAGCCTGGACTTTAAATCTGGCACCTCAAACCCAGGGTCAACTTACTGGCTCAGCTCCTTAGTGCCCTCTGGGCTGGGAGCCCTCCATGAGACCCAGAAGTGGGCATTTTATGCTTGCTGTATTCTAGACTCCATCCTGCTTTCTCCTGCATCTACGCTGGCCACTTCTGGGGAGGCGGAAGGCCAGGACTTGGGGAAGAAAAATGTGGCTTCAGCTGTATTTATAAAACAATATTCTACTGCTTTTATAAAATGAAAGGATTGCTGCAAAGATATTTTAGTTGCTGGTTTTGTTTTGTGCGTGCGTGTGTGCATGGTGTGTGTGTGTGTGTGTGTGTGTGTGTGTGTGTGCAAGGTCTCACTATAAGTAGCCTAGGCGGCCCCAAAGTCATGAGCCTCCCTAGTTATGAGTGGGTGTGCACCACCCTTCCCAGCATTGTAAAGCTTTCATAACAAAACATTAACACGTGATATTTTGAAAGGTGACTTAATTACTCTATGTCTTTAAACTTGATAGTACTGTACTTCAAATATTGGTAATGCTGAAATGACTTAGGACAGCTTTTGTTATAGTTTAGATCTGGATTGTACCAAAAAGCCCATGTGTTAAAGGCCTTGTCCCCACTTTGGTGTCACTGGGAGGTGGCAGAAACTTGAGAGGTGGGGCCCAGTGGAGGTCTTAGGACATTGGGGTATGTCCTTAGAACATTTGGGCATTTCTTTGAGGCATGGTGAGATCTCAGATCTGTTCTTTTCTTTTTCACATTGTGGCCATGAGACGAACAGCCGCGTTTCACCACACACTCCTCACCATTATGGGCTACCTCACCAAGACCAGAGCAAAGGAGTCAACTGATCACAGATTGAAGTCTTTGAAACCATGAGTCAAAATCAGCCTTCTCAGCCAGGCGTGGTGGCGCACGCCTTTAATCCCAGCACTAGGGAGGCAGAGGTGTGAGGATTGCCGTGAGTTTGAGGCCACCCTGAGTCTCCATAGTGAATTCCAGGTCAGCCTGGGCTAGAGTGAGACCCTACCTCGAAAAAAAAATTACACTTCAATAAAGCTGAAAAATACATAAAAAGGAAAGGTAAACTGTGTTATTCAGATTTCCATTACTATAGCAAAATACTTGAGATAATTAACTTATAGAGAGAGAAGGCTGATTATTTTCTTTTTCAAGGTAGGGTCTTACTCTAGCCCAGGCTGACCTGGAATTCACTATGGAGACTCAGGGTGGCCTCAAACTCACGGCAATCCTCCTACCTCTGCCTCCCAAGTGCTGGGATTAAAGGCGTGCGCCACCACACCCAGCTAGCTTTATTGAAGTATAATTTACAAACAAAACTATATATTTTAGGTGTATAATGTGGTGACTTGATGTAATATACATCGTAAAATGATTACCATAGTCAAGTCAACTAACATATTCATCACCACAGAGAGTTATCCTTTTGTGTGTGCGTGCACAATGGAGAACACAATTGGCTAAATATTTCCTGTACTTCTCACATTCATATCCTAACGAATATTTTTTTTCTTTTCTGAATGGAAAAAAAAGGTCTTCTTAATGTGCATGTTAAGTGATGGCTTACACAAGATGCCGTGCAGTCTGCTATGTGGAGAGGTGAGAAAAAAGATGGCATTGAGGAGCCCAGGGTCAGCCAGGGAGCAGAACACCAACACTGAACCCGTGTCACTGGCTGAGGCTATGATGTGCTGGACTCCTGAGGAGGCCAAAGGTGAGCACCCAAGTGGATGGGCCTCACCGCTGCAGGGAGCACCTTTCAGAAAGGGAGCCCATCCCCGCCCCACCCCTAGGCCAGAATGGCCTCTCCCCTGCACTGAGTAGCACTGCGGAGCTTCTTTCTCTCTGGAGAGCCAGTCAAGGAAGCTGTCCTCTGTACCAGATTACACTGAAGGCCAACCAAGGCTCCTTAGCAATTCAGGAATAAAGATGAAGTTTTTTTTTGGTTTTTCGAGGTAGGGTCTCACTGTAGCCCAGGCTGACCTGGAACTCACTATGTAGTCTCAGGGTGGCCTCGAACTCATGGTGATTCTCCTACCTCTGCCTCCCCAGTGCTGGGATTAAAAGCGTGCACACCACGCCCGGCTAGATAAATATGTTTTTCTAAGTAAAAATAAGGGCTAGTGGGGAGGGGGAGCCCGTAGGAGAGGGTGGTCAGGACACCTTCGCTGGAAGCTGAGAAGCAGGCGAAATGCAAACCAGGCCTTTGCGCAGCAGCTTCCGCCAAGCTGAAACCCTCGCTCCCAGAGAGAGGAGAGAGGCTGGTGAGGCTCCAAGTACCAGGAATGTCCTGAAACTGACAGGATCCACAGGGCCCCTTCCCAAGGTTACATCATGGGCAGGCAGAGACCCTGACCCAACTGTGCAATGAACTCCCGGGGTGCAGCGTCCCTGGCTTCACTCATGCCAGGTGGCTTTCCGGTGATGGAGCCGCCTGTGAGTCATCCAAGGCTCCCGTAAGTAATCGCTCGCCCACGCTGCGTGAGTAACTCTAGTAAATTCACTGGCTCACCAAGTTGGACTTCAGTCTCTTTGTATTTTGGCCTGTTGTCTGTACAGTAGCTGAGGTTGAATAGGCGTCTGCTTCCATCTCCCCAGGAAAACGAACTGAATGCAAGGCTCTTGACTTAATGACCAAGACCCTCAGGGGCTAGAGAGATGGCTTAGCGGTTAAGCGCTTGCCTGTGAAGCCTAAGGACCCCGGTTCGAAGTTTGACTCCCCAGGACCCACGTTAGCCAGATGCACAAGGGGGTGCACGTGTCTGGAGTTCGTTTGCAGTGGCCAGGAGGCCCTGGTGTGCCCATTCTCTCTCTCTCTCTCTCTGCCTCTTTGTGTCTGTTGCTCTCAAATAAATAAATAAAAATAACAAAAAAATTTTTTTAAAAAGACCCTCAGCATTCACTATGTGAGGGGACCCTGGACGGTCATCATGAAGCTTCACCATCATCTAGTCTTTACTGCATGAGACTCTCTGAAAATGATTCGATTTCGTCTCAGAGTGAAAAGTCATCCCAAGAAAACAAACACTTTGGTTGCTCTAAAACCATGTCAGTGCATTCATTCCCTCATGGTGAATACTGACAACCCCATGAGGAGGGTCCGCAGTGGAATGGGGGTGGGGGACAGGGAGCATAATAGTATATCCCAATGGGAATATGACCAATATGCATTATGTTCACACAATAAAGTTCTCAATAAAAAAAATTAACCATTTCAAATTGTAAAATCTGGGTAGGTATTGTTGAAGGCTTTCACTGGGACGAATCAATACAACCCCATAATTAACCTTGTTTTCTTGGCTTACAGAGGTGTTATTTTGATAAAGCTTATTTCTCCACTGTGGTTCATATTACAAAAGGGTCCGGCTTTCATTAGGCAACAGACATATGTTGAGCATGTATCATACATACCAGGTACTGGATTAGACACGAAGACACCACAACACGTGAGACACAGCCAGTCCCTCCATAATGAAGCTAGATTCCTAGTCCCTAAACGGGCATTGAGGTTTCCTCCTTGACCAATATTCCTCCTTGCTGATTATTTCTAGGCAAACCAGCTAACACATGTTCTGATGGCTAATTTTAGTGCTGATCTGGCTGGACTGTAGTGCCCAACATTATGCTAGCTGATTCTGTGAAGGTGGTTTTGTGGGGTTTTTAAAATTTTTTTTTGTTTATTTTCATTTATTTGAGAGTGACAGGCAGACAGAGAAAGAGGCAGAGAGAGAGAATGGGTGCGCCAGGGCCTCCGGCCACTGCAAACGAACTCTAGATGCATGCACCCTCTTGTGCATCTAGCTTACGTGGGTTCTGGGGAATCGAGCCTTGAACCGGGGTCCTTAGGCTTCACAGGCAAGTGTTTAGCTGCTAAGCCATCTCTCCAAGCTGGAAGGTGGTTTTTGAACAAGGTTAACAGTTGAATTCTCGGGCTTTTGGGAGAGCACATTGCACTCTAATCCTATTTGGGTCTCATTCGGCCAGCCAAAGGCAAAGCTTGACTTCCTCTGAGCAGAAGGGTTTCTGCCAACAAAAGGTCTTTGGCACAGACTGCACTCTCCTCTGGTCTCCAGTCTGTGAGGTACGGACTCACACCGCCATGGTCTATGTGAGTCACTTCCTTAAAATAAGTCTCACTCTCTAGCCACACATATTGTTGGCTGTTTCTCTGGAGAACCCTGATAAAATTTTAATTTAATCACATTAATTTAACTTGGCAAATAATGTTTTATTCAAACTAAATTGCTACTGGTAACATGAACTTAATAATGACTCCTGTGGAGAAGGTTTTTGTGTTTGATAAGCTTTTGCTAATGTGCAACATTTACTTATGTAAGGTGCTGTCTCATAATATCACTTGCTGTGAATGTTGTCGTGAAGTCTTCCATCCATGGTACGTCATGTATTTAAAGCAATACTGCCTGATGTCAAGAGAAAAAGTTACCAGCCCTGGCAATGTGCTACAGCCCTTGGTTGTCTGACAGATAGCTGAATGATTCAAATAAAAGCTTTTTTAAAAAAATCAACATTAAAACACTAGTAGAAAAGTCAGTGCTACTGGTTAGTGGACCAAAGTGAAGTGTATATACTGGTGCCTGATGTTCTTGTTTTATCCGATGGACTGTTCTGATGAGTCCGAACTGTTTTTTGTTTTTTTTTTTTATTAAACACAGTTTGTCACCTGAGAAGTGTTTCTGGCTAGAGAGAGTGCTGGAAACCACAAAGAGGCATTGCAGCTTTCTCTGCTGGATTCTCAAGGAGCTGGCTCGTGGCCTTGCTTTATGTAGCTGCCTCGAGCCTTTATAACCATTCTTCTCTTCCTTTCGGGAGAGCCAGAGAGAGGTAACGCTCCGTGGTTTCAATAACCTTATAAGAGATTGTAGAAAAAGAAATGCTCATGGAGGAGTCATAGCTTCTAAGACTGTGTCTGTACCCCAGCATGAGAAATATTAATCGACTTCCACCTTTATTGTATAGTTGCGAGAACAGAAGTGAGCCGTGGGGCTACTGGAGTGGGGTTAGTGGGGAGTCAAGCTCAGAACTTCTTGTCCTTTTCCAGACCCTTTTTTTTTTACACTGTGGTGACGCAGCTTTGAACTGTGTGGTTTAGAACCCCACAACTTCTCACAGAATTGGATTCTCTTAAAAGAAATTGTGGAGGATTTCCCAATAGACTCATGTTTCTACAGTACTGCTAAGCTATCCTTTGAGAAGATATTAGCTGGCACACCCCAGATGTATCACAGACACAAGAGTCCAGTTTGAGGGCAGGACAGACATGAGATCTCATTGCATATGAAAGATTGTTTTTTTCTTATATAGAAAACAAACAGAACCTCTGTTCTTATAGTCCAGCTTCCACCAGTCAGTAGCAGCTGAGGTTAGATACAGGGAACATATGCTGGGGTCATACCCTGTCTGCATGTCATCTTCTGCATGTCAGGTTCTATCTCCAGCCTTGCACTGTCATTTCTCATCAATAAAAAGTCAATAATGCAAGGTTTGGGAGAAGAGCAAAAATTAATATACATAAAAGCAAATTGAAAATTAAGAGTACAAAAACAATGCAAAAGACCTTATGATCATTTTCCCCAGGGAAAGAAATCTGATTGCAGTGTCAAGTCCTCAATGCACGACTATGTGATAATTGATAAACGGACTTGAGAGGTTCAAAGAGTTGAAAAGAATCTATGAAGGACTTGAGAGAATTTTATTGTCTCTATTGTACTGAGAGAGACTCAGGTATAAGATAGACTACAGCCAGCTCACAGAGAGCTAGCGAAATCAAAATAAGACCTATTCTACTAAAAGGGTTAAGTTCATGGGAAAAGCCAAGGGAAAAAAGTCAAGCCATGTTTTTTATGTGAAATGCAGACTCTGTAAGTATTCATCAGAGGAAATTACATACTAAGAGGGCCGTTTCAAGAAAAACTTGCCCCCCCCCCCCGCCAATGCACAGAAGAACTGCCAATACATGGCAACGTGATCAACAGTCAACAGCTTTTGCAGGCTATAATCTAATTCTTAAGGGTCTACATTTACAATTACATTGTGGATGAGCCTATCTGACCACAGACCTTAGAAATTGTGTAATGTTTTTCCACAAATGGCAGGTTCACATTTCATTAAAAAGATCCCAAATCTAATGCCAGGGTGCCAGGTAGCATTCTGGTGCCTTTGGGAGAGTCTGGCGGTGGGGAATGAAAATCTGTAAAAAGCTGTTTGGGTAATTTGGAAACAAAAGTTGATAAGCAGCTTGGTCAGTTCCACTCATCGTTCATACACCACCACCTCCTTCTGGAACACCAGCGTGGGCTTTTCTAGATGAGAATCCAATGGCTTCACCCAGCATCACACCTGGCACAAAGACTGGCCTGAGCAGAATGGCAGTTTCTGATGAAGGGGCCTCTCTTGAATGTTGAGGCTACCCAGCCGTGCACTTCTCTCCATGCCGCACCTTCATTAAGTGAAGTGATTTAGCATGAGCCGTCCACCTGCTCCCCACGTGCCGGGCACTGCCAGACACAGGCTGGAACCTTCGGGAGAGGAGTCTGAGCTGCCAGGCATGGCTAAGGACCCCTGGGCTAGAGGAGGCCGCTCCCTCTCCATGCCCGGCACACCTGAACTTAGGCTTTGCCCACAGCCCTGTGCCCTTTGGCCAGTTACTTAGAAAACTCCTTATGAGCCAGCAGCCTTCACACAGTCCTGCGACCCTCTGTAGATCACCTGACTCTCTCCCTACATGCTGTGCCTGACTCCCCATGTGCTGGGAAGAACATCCCTAGGCATAGGCTAGCAGCATTGAAACCCACCAATCCCCTTAGGGTCCTTTTCCCACTTTCAACTGCTTATAACCCCATTTCTCTGACAGTAAGCCAAGAGAGAGCTGTTCACCTATCACCCGAAAGTCTTTTACTTCCAGGCACTCACCCACCCTGGTTGCCTGGGTGCCCTAGTGCGGCGGGAGGGGGGGACTGCTGCCCGGGAGCAAGGACCCAGGAACCCCACCCATGGACCTTTGCCAATCTGGATCTCCGGCCTGAATTTCACTCACATATTAGGTGGCCCCATTCGGAAACACTTAGGCCCCTCAGCTCCATGCCTTTTCCACTTGCTGTCTTATTCAAAGGCATCACTGGGCGCCGGAGGGTCACTTGACTCTTTCTGGCATCCTCACAAATACGTCTGGACTCTTCCCTTCTCACTCATCCTTCCCATGAATGTTTCTGTCCTTCCACACTGCTGTGGCATCCTTGGTGCTGGTGCCTTGAACTCATGTCTCCCCAACTCCATCTTGCACTGGCTTCTGGTCCACAGGAACAAATTCCAGTGTTCAAGATAGCAGCGAAGGCCTTTCAGTCTGATTTCCGCTTTTCCTTGACTCTACTCTTTCATTCCGTCAAGGCCAGAGTGCTGGGGTGGCATAGGTGCCACGTTATCTCAAGGCATAAGTGCTTCTCCACACTTTCATTTATACTCAGTGTACCCTTCTTCACCCTCATTTCCTTACTTGGACTAGCTGATAAACTCACCCTCACAGAAGCACTTCTTGGAAGGGGGCCTTCCCTTCCCCTGTTTGGTTATGTTTGGCTCCTGTTTGGCACCTTAGCCCTCACGTTATGCCTCCGCAGCAGCATGCTTGCCCTAACTTAACACTGGGTTCCGTTTACAAGCAGAGACTTGACATTCAACAAACGCTCTTCAAAGATGCTCACTGGATGGTAAACGTCCTGCTTTTCTGGTTCATAAGGAACTATTTCCAAAAGAAATAGTCACAATATGCTACACCCACCGCACCAAAGGGCCATTGGCATACTTCTTCTGGGACAATGGAAGCTCTGCTTGTGCCATAGTGAACAGTAGCTCTGGACTGCATGCTGCCACCGTGGACCAGAGATGTGAGCAGCAATGTATTGCAAGAGGACTCAAGAAATGATGCTGTGATTGTGGTGTCTTCATCCTAAGACTTCCCTCTTGGGTCTCAATCTCCCAAGAAGATCCCTGAATTAGAGGAACTTGAAGTTTCTCTTCTGGTTTCAAGGCTTATCATTAGCTGGACCTAAAGAGTTTTGCTCAGGGATAAGAAATCACAAATGACGCGAGGGGACACACTATTGTGATGCCTTGAGGAGGGTTATCTCATTCTCTAGAGCAGAATTGATACTGGGGTCCTCCTCTCTGCCCGATAAAAGAATCAGGAGGTGGGAAGACAGGTATAGACAGGCAGAAGTGAAAAGGTTATTGACAGAGTGACAGAAAAACTTCCCTGGGACAATGAAAGGGGTCCTAACAGAGTTACCTACAGACTGTGGAAGGGAATGGAGTCTTTGATCACTCTTGAATATCCCTCCCATTCTCCCTACCATCCTTTGATTGGTCCTCAGGACTTCAGACTGCGTTCCCGCACTGTTTGTGGGTTTGATATTGGATCCCCCATCTTGTCTTGGCCCCATCTTGGTCCATGCAGGAAGAGATCTGGACTTGCTTTCTTGACTGTAAGCAAACCTGTGGGGAATAGCCAAGCCCTGGTGGAGATCTGGATCTGGGAGGAGCAGCCCTGATGACTTCCTGAGTTCCCAGAGACCACAACAGGGAGATTGGAGCTCAAAAGCTGTGGCCAGGTGACATCTGAGAATCAGAAACCTGCTGTCATATCCTGGAGCCTGGGAGCTGGCTGGGGCCCAAATGGGAGCTGGGACCCTATCATCTTTTCATCTTGCTCGCCAGGACACCGGCCATCCTTAAGCCCTCCAAGACTCCATGAGCACTGGTCTCAGTTCAGGACATTTTTCAGTGCTGAAAACATTAATGAGTGTTGTAACTGAGGGATATGAGTAGGGAATGCTATTGGTATGTATGGTAGGTGCCAGAAATGCTGCTAAAAATGCATATAGTCCTCCACTACAAAACTTACCTGGTCCCAAATGTCAGTGGTACCAAGGTGGAGAACCCTACTTTGTCTAGAGCTTTTTCCCTTCACCTTGGCTTCCTGGTGTGATAGTAAGTCAGTGGCTCTGGTGTCAATGGTTCCATCTGCTACATCAACTAGAAACAAACCCATGTGTGTCTATTGTAGAAAAGGTCATGACCATTGACCATCCAAGAGAGTCTGAAGGCGTGTGTGTGCATGCACACACGTGTGTGTGTTTAAGACAGTTTATCTGATCAGGATTTGCTTGGAGAGCTTGTCAAGCTCATCACATTCTACCGCATTAGGTAGACATCAGAAGGGTTGGTTCTGGGAAAAATTGTGATATAATAAAACTTACAATGGGGTGGGCATGGTGGTGCACATTTTTAATCCCAGCACTTGGGAGGCAGAGGTAAGAAGATCACTGTGAGTTCGAGGCCAGCCTGAGACTACAGAGTGAGTTCCAGATCAGACTGATTAGAGTCAGACCCTACCTCAAAGAAAAACAGAAGAAGAAAAAAAAGAAACTTACTATGTCCCACTTGTCAAATTGGTTCCTATCTAGGGAAATTGGTTCCTGGCCTAAAGGGCAAATACATCCCTTCAAGCCACTTTCCCCTAGTGAGATTTCTACTGCACAGCCTACTGTTTATGTATATGGTTGGTTATGGGTAATTGAAGGTTCTTAGGCCATAACCATATTCTTACCTGGGGTTTCAAATCCTTCTAGCAGTTTATTGTTTCTTTTGCCTTAGCGCCTACATCACCACTGAATCTGTAGTAAAAATTAATTAAAAGCTTATTTAATGGAGCTTGAAAGATGGCTTAGCAGTTAAGGTGCTTGCCTGTGAAGCCTAAGGACCCAGGTTTGATTCCCTTGTATCCACATAAGCCAGATGCATAAGTTGGCACATGTGTCTGGAGTTCATTTGCAGTGCCTAGAGGTCCTGGTGCACCTATTCTCTCTCTATCTGCCTCTGTCTCTCAAATAAATAAAATATTTTTAAAAAACTTGTTCAACGGTTTTCTGTCTTTTAAAAGAAATAATTAGCTAATCACAACAACTAACTCCTATGAATGAGGTGACTGTTCCTATGTCTATTCGTCATGATCCCTTTTCCTCATATATGTCCCTTCATGTTCTCTTTATCATGTTTTGGTGACTGTGATTGTTGAAGATGCACGCTGCATAGGAGTCAAACAGTCAAGAGGAGAAAGTGCCATCAAAGACTGGAGTCCCCTTTCCCTTCAAAGCTGGAATAGATGTAAAGTGGGTGCGGGGACATTTTCCAAGGGTCCTCCCACAGACCCATGGGAAGTAGCCCGGCTCTGAGGTCTCCTTGTGTCCTGCTATGGTTTGGATCTTAAATGTCCCTCAAAGGCCCATGTGCTAAATGTTTGGTCCCTGGTTTGGTGCTTCTGAGAAATGGTAGAAACTTTGACATGGGGTTTGGAAGTGTGCCCACAAAGCAGACTGTGAATCCCTGATCTTACCCCACCTCTCTTTTGCCTCCCAGCCATGAGGTGGGCGGTGTGGCTCCATCACGAGCTTTTGCCATGGTGTGCTGCTTTACCGCAGACTCCAAAGCAACAGAACCAACCGTCATTGACTGAAGCCACTAAAACTGAGAGCCAATACACCCCTCGTCCCTTAATAAGTTAACTCTGCCAGGTGTTTGCTACAGTGAGAGAAAGCTGACCAACACACATTCTTTCTGGAAGCTTCTGGTTGAAATAGAAGCCAACAGTGTCTGTGGCTAGGGAGAAATGGTGGCAGACCCAACTGCTGAGAGAAGGATTTGGGTGTGTCCCTGCTTCCTCTGTCTCCCCTTCCCATTCTCAAATTTCAAAACTGACATTCAAGCCAGTACTAATGTCCTCTTGGGCTAAGACTCGGGATCACAACAGCTGGGAGTTTTGTGACCTGAACATATGTTTGTGACAATATTGGCAACACCTGAAATGTCAAACACTCTTGCTTCGGGAGGACATATAATACTTTCAGGACCATTTTCCACCTTCCATTACTATGAACAAAGAATGAAAATGCTTAAGAACAAACCAAAATGACAACAAAACCTCCTGGTAGAACTTGGGTTTAAAACTGGTCCAGGTATGGACAGGGAATGGCCCCACTTTTTATTATTGCTTATATCAAGGAGTCACTCTTAGATGCCAGCTCATGTCAGTGTAACTGAAAAGGTAGCAACTACTATTAGACCCTTCTTTTCAATTTCCATTAAATTATAACCGCTCCTTAAGAGGCTTATAATTTCAGGTCTTGATGGAACGAGATCTTGAGGAAGGTGCAGATGAGCAAAGCTTGCAAACCCATCCCTGCCAAAGCCCTTCATCACCTAATCCCTTTTGCTTCAAACGGGAGTGACTGCACTTGCCCAACACACTTCTGGGTTTGCTGGGGAAGGCAGAGTACACGGCTGCGTTCTTCTTGCCTCACTTCATCATGTAACTGGAGTTCACACCTTACAGGATTTTCATAATTCTTACAAGACTACTTGGAGGAAAGCACCAAACCAGGCTAAACAGGAGGAGAGGAAGGTCAAGGGCAAACATGCCACCTTCTTTGCTAGCTGGATGGTCTCCTACACGTTCACATCCTGGTCCCACCAGGTGCCCTCCGGGGCGGCTAATTCCCTCAACCGCCATCCTCTGTTCTCAGGATATCAGAGACAAGATGTACAGTCAGTCCCACCCTGACTCCCGTCACCACCCAGGCACCTTGCCAGTCAGCTAGCACTGCTCCTTTGCTGGCAGCATAGTTGGCTCAAATAAGCCAGGCACCTCCTAAGGATGAGTCTTTTTCCCAGCCCCAGGCTCTCCCACGGCATGGTCTGCCAGCCTGGCTGGGATCCTACATTGTGCTGAAGAGCAAGGAACGCACTGTTGGTGGGAAATATTATGCAATTCCTAGAGATTATGGTAATGTGTACCCACCCTCAATTTAATCATAAGTATAGACAGCTAAACACTAGATTATAGGCACCAGAAGTTGTTGGTAGTTTACTAAAAACCAAGAGGACAGTACAATGTTATCCAACAGTACATATTCATTAGAGGGGGAAAGGAAGTGCTTTCAAGTATCGCTATTGCATATAATTTACGCTGATGAATACCCACAGAGTATGTGTTTCAAATGTAAGTTAATTTTCCATCTGGCTCTTTCCCATGAACTTACCACTAGGCCATAACTACTTAATTTCCCCACCACTGGAATTCCAGAAAATTCCTTTAGTAACTTAGAGAACTAGAATAATTTCCTTTCACCCTGAACCTTACATCATCCTGTCTACTCTGAGTGGAGGTATCTGGGGCTCTGTTAGCCCTTTCACATTCTGTTTAGTCTCTCTTGGGATCTCACACACGAGACATCCTCACAGAGTCATCTCTTGTTCCTGTCACCTCCTCAACAACTTTCTTTCATGAGAAAATCCCACCTCCAGAGAAGCCATTCTCACTTCTGTATTACAGAAAATCAATGAACCCAGATGTGTTTGATTATAGACTTTAATGCACAATTTTGCATGCGATCCCTCTGATTTTCCGTTTGAAAACCACCTTTCAAACAGAGAGTCTAGGTCAATGAAAGAGTACAGAATCGCCGCCGGGGAGATGGCTCAAGTAGTTAAATGCCCTTGCTTATAAAACCTGCTGGCCCAGATTCTGTTCCCCAACACCTATGCAAAGCCAAATGTAAAAAAGTCATACATGGGTCTGGCATTTATTTGCAGTGGCAAGAGCCCTGGCGCACGCATGCACACACACACACACACTCTCTCTCTCTCTCTTAATTGTTTTAAGAACTGCTATTTTTAACAGCAGAACTTAATATTTGGAATGTTCTCCAGGCGTGGTGATGCATGCCTTTAATCCTAACACTCTGGAGGCAGAGGTAGGAGGTCAGCCTGGGCTAGAGTGAGACACTACCTCAAAAAAAAAAAAAAAAAAAAAAAAAAAAAAAAAAAATATATATATATATATATATATATATATATATATATATATATATATATACATATATATGATCTTTAACTGACTAAAATGGTCAAGATAATGGGTGCTGGAAGATCATTATCCAGTTGTACAAGAGGGAGGGAGCCCTTCTTTATCAAAGGCCAAACCTTCCCACCACATGTGCTTAGCAACTCTTCTCTCAAATCTTCCACTCTTACAGAATACCCTGTCTGTCTTGCAACAAGCTCTCTCTCAGTTGCTTTTCCAAATTCATAAGAAACTTAAAGGTCAACGTTAAAACACCCATGTAATAAAACCTTTTACAGAGTAGCCGCGATCTCTGAAGGCCCACTGTCATTCATTCCCAGTAAGTACTGGTTGGTCTCAGGAGAGGACGGCTAAGAGGATACTAGAGAAAATGTATTGGTAAGGTCCGACACAGCACCACAAGATTCCATCACCTGTATCAACTGTCACCTCAAAAGAACAATGTTGGGGCTGGAGAGGTGGCTTAGCAGTTAAGGCGCTTGCCTGAGAAGCCTAAGGACCCGTGTTCGACTCTCCAGATCCCACATAAACCAGATGCACGAGGTGATGCCAGGCAAGGTCGCACATGCGCACAAGGTGGCGCACGCATGTGGAGTGCAATTGCAGTGGCTTGGAGGCCCTGGTGCGCCCATTCTGTCTCTCTCTCTCTCTCAAAAATTAAAAAAAAAAAAAAGAAAAAAGAGCAACGTTGGGGACGGCAGCATGGGTGGGGTCACTACCTCATCTATCCCTCCATAGGAAAGTATTTTCTGCGAGTCACCCAACCTCCTCATCCTGCGGGGTGCATGTTCCCACCCCCCCACCCCGCCATGGCCTCGGGCAGCTGGTTTGTGCAGCTCAGCTTGGCTCAGACGTGAGGGCTCGCTCCAGCCTGCCATGCCTGCTGCTGGAGCAGATGCCCTGGTTCTGATAGACTCTGGGCCAGCACGGAAGCCTTTGCCTTTCCATTGGTCACACCTAGCTGCCCAGAGGACTCTGGGTTGAGGGGAACACTGTCCACCCTCAGGACACTTTTCTTACTCGCGGTGTGGGGAACAGCTGCCCACCCGTAGGTCAAGCTTAATCTTGTCTTTCCATGAATAGCTGCTCAGGCTTTAAAGCCTTCTAGAAGTTTACTAGCACAGTATTTACATGGTGTACCAACCCATTCAAATCAGCCAAAGCCTTTCCTACCTCCTAAAGATCACATCCCAGGGCAGGACTTGGCCGAGGGCTACAGCCCCACGGGATGGTCCTGAGACCCTCACCAAATCAGCCTCCATTTTCACTGGCCTGTGAACACAGTTGTCTCCAGCCCAATGAGGTGGGCATCAAACATAGCTTCTCTCACCCAGTTCCCTTCAGCAATGCCTGTCCTTCTTCTGTCATGTTTCAGTCCTGATATTCAGGAGAACCTTGGACATCTGTCCCCGATGACTCATGAGCCAGTCCAGCAGGGACTGATTTCCTTTGTATCATCACCGGCTGCTCGGAGCCTTTGGCTCCAGGAGGGACAAGGAGTCACATTACTCAGTTTCTCCACTTCCACCGCACCCAGACTGATCCAACGATCCTCACCA
Organism: Jaculus jaculus; assembly: GCF_020740685.1. NCBI lineage: Eukaryota > Metazoa > Chordata > Mammalia > Rodentia > Dipodidae > Jaculus > Jaculus jaculus. The sequence continues at coordinate 30,064,542 of NC_059113.1, forward strand.
TTCATGCTCATCCTTGAGCAGATCTCCACACTAAACAGTTACGGCATCAAGGTTCAGGTACTTATTTATTTTTATTTTTCTGTTTATTTTTATTTATTTATTTGAGAGCAACAGACAGAGAAAGAGGCAAAAAGAGAGAGAGAATGGGCACACCAGGGCAAATGAACTCCAGATGCGTGTGCCCCCTTGTGCATCTGGCTAACGTGGGTCCTGGGGAACCGAGCCTCGAACCGGGGTCCTTAGGCTTCAGAGGCAAGCGTTTAACCGCTAAGCCATTTCTCCAGCCCAGGTACTTATTTATTAACAAGATCAACCCTAATGATATACCAAAGTGGTTTTGTGCAGTTAGCGGGAAAGCATTCCCTACTGTCTAAGGAGAGAATCATGTGAATTGTTCCTAAAACCCTTCATTCCAACCAGCTTTACTTTTTTTAAAAAAAATATTTATTTGCAAGGAGAGAGAGAGAGTGTGTGTGTGTGGGGGGGTGCCAGGGTTTCTTGCTGATGCAGACAAACTCCAGATACATGTGCCACTTTATGCATCTGGCTTTATGTGAGGACCTGGGTTGCAGGCTTTGCGAGCAAGAGCCTTTACCTACTGAGCAATCTCCCTAGCCCCTGAGCATCTTGAAAAGCTTTTACTGAGTTTGCTGGTGCAGGCCTACAACCCTAGCTAGTTGGAAGACTGAAGCAAAAGGATCGTAATTTCAAGGCCTGCCTAATATGCATAGGGAGTTCAAGACTAGCCTGAAGTACTTAGCAAATCCTGTCTCTAAATACATGCATACACAAAAGGTATAGCTGAGAGGTAGAGCTCTTCCTCAGTGCTATGGTGCTTTGCTTGGTGGCCCAAGTTTTCTTACCTCATGTTGATTCCGTCTGCAGACGTGGATTGGAAACTGCTGGTCAGTGGGAGGCCCAGGATAAAGGGCTGGTCTGTGCTGCTTCACATGGGCTGGAATGTGCGTCTGCCTACACTCAGCTCTTCCAGCTCCCAAAGCAGACAGATTAAATTGGGTTTTGCTTGGCCTGAAGATTCACAAACATGGAAACCTGAACTTTCCAGAAAATAATGTCTCTTCCAATTCTTTGATCCATGTCTAATCTGCCTCCTAACCTAGCCTTTACACCTACCCACTGAGTTTTAATTTCCATTACTATTTCATTTTATTTTTAGAAGGACTATGTGTCTGGTAGTTTTGGTAGTCATCTTACTGTTTGGGTATGCCTTTGTTTCTCTCTATTATTCCTTTAAACTATGGATTTATTTTGCCCAAGGCTAACTCCTGTATCTCATGTTCCTAGGGGTCTAGATCGGCGGCTGCCCTTTCTGTTGACTCTTGCTCATGGTGACTTGATTATCTGTGCATTTTGTAACTGGGGCTCTTCATTCATTTCCTATGCAATGGCTTTTACTTATGGGATCTGGTTTAAATGTTCAAACTTCCAAAAACACCAGTCTAAATTAAAATTCTCAGGTCTAGGGGTTCTGGGTAGTCCAAGTGACTTAACTTCACCCCTAACCCTACATGAAAGAAGGCCATGGTTATCTATTTTCAGGGTACCTTGACCCTTTGTACCTACAGTTATGGTCACTACAGGTAAGTTTCTTTGTCATGGGTCCTTGTGTGTAGACTTTCTGGTCCACATTTATAGGGATCTCGTTTCCAACTTCCAAGCTGTGTGCACCCAAGGCCCTGTCTCTTTTTTTTTTTTTTTAAATTTTTTATTTATTTATTTGAGAGCGACAGACACAGAGAGAAAGACAGATAGAGGGAGAGAGAGAGAATGGGCGCGCCAGGGCTTCCAGCCTCTGCAAATGAACTCCAGATGCGTGCGTCCCCTTGTGCATCTGGCTAACGTGGGACCTGGGGAACCGAGCCTCGAACCGGGGTCCTTAGGCTTCACAGGCAAGCACTTAACCACTAAGCCATCTCTCCAGCCCTTGTCTCTTATCTCTTGAGGTCATCAAGACTCAGTGTTCTTGGAAACTGAAGTAGTAAATTTTCTATCGCCTATGAACAGGCTGCCACAGCCTGCATGTTATGATAAATCTCCTAGTTTCTCTTCATGTTGTTTTCTTTCGGTTTTGTTTTTGGAGGTAGAGTCTGACTCTAGCCCAGACTGACCTGGTATTCACTTTGAAGTCTCAGGCTGGCCTCGAATTCACAACAGTCCTCCTCCTATCTTTGCCTCCCAAGTGCTGGGATTAAAGGCATGTGCCACCATGCCCGACTTCTCTTCATTTTTGACTCTTGAGGATTCCTCTTGTTTTCCCAAAAGTAAAATTTTGTCTTTTAAAGAAAAACTTTAAAATGTATATTGTAGCCAGGCTTGGTGGTGCACGCCTTTAATCACAGCACTAGGGAGACAGAGGTAGGAGGATCACTGTGAGTTTGAGGCCAGCCTGAGCTAGAGTGAGACCCTACCTCCAAAAAGCAAAATAAAAATGTATTGTGTCTAATCTTTTCAGTTTTTTTATTTAGCATTGTTGTAGCCGTGGTATTACTGTGCCCTTCAATTTCCATGTGGAAATCTGGTTGTCCATGTAGATTGTTGACAGGCGGGACTTGGGGAGGTGGCTCAGCCCCAGGACACCACACTTGCTCGTGGATGGATTGGTGCTGTGTACTTTTAAGGGCAGGCTTCTGATACGTTCTCTCCCTTGCTCTGTGTCGCACATGCTCACTTGTCCTTCCTTATGTCACGATGCAGCAGGAGTCTCTCCCAGGGTGGCAGCGCTGCACTATTGAATTGCCCAGAGTTCAGAACTGGGAACCAAAGAAACTGCTATTGCTTATAAATTGTTCTGTATGTTGTATTCTGTGATAGCAGAAAACTAAGACAACCATTTTAACAGACATAAAGTTTCCTTCTTATTGTATTAAAAAAATTACTTTACACTTAAAGGCAAAATATCTTTAATTTTAATTTTATTTATTTATTTATTTGCAAACAGAAAGAGATAGAAGAGAGACAGACAGACTGGGCATGCCAGGTCCTCTAGCTGCTGTAAATGGACTCCAAATGCATGCATCACTTTGTGCATCTGGCTTTATGTGGATACTGGGTAATCAAACTTGGGTCCTTAGGCTTTGTAGTCAAGCCCCTTAACTGCTGAGCCATCTCTCCAGCCCCTCATTTTAAAAGTTACTATTAGGGTAATTGAAAGGAAAAAAAAAAAAAAAGCTTATGGAAGTCAATATACCAAGATTTACAAATGTCACTTATGTCTTGAATTAGGCTATAAACCCAGATATGGTGATAAAGAATTCATGAATTCTGTTTAGGAACTTTTATCTTTATTTACTTACTTATTTACTTATTTATTTATTTGGTAAGGAGACAGAAACAGTCACACAGAAAAAGAGTATGTGCACACCAGAACCTCTTGCCACTGCAATCAAATTCTAGACACCTGCGCTACTTTGTCCATCTGGCTTTACACGGTACTAGAGAACTGAGCCTGGACGGACAAACTTTGAAACCGCTGAGCCATTTCTCTTGTGCCTTGCAACTTTATCTTAATATACAAATCATATCACCTTGCCTTTCTAACGTGAATTCTGTCCTAGAGCTAATGTAATTCTATGAGTCAAATGGACGACTACTTAAATAGACAGAATGGAAGAAAGAAGTGACTATGGTAAATGAGAGGATGAGGCGTGTTGGGGGCCCAGAAATTCCTACTATGATGAATGCCAGGAGCTGGTACAAGATGGGCAAATAGATAGGGGGCTGAACAGGTCAGACCCATTCCTAGTACTGTTTAATTGCTTCTTCTAGGATTGATTTGCAAGAGTATCTCTTGACGGCAGGTACCCTGGGCTGTTTAGGCAGAGAAGGCAACCATGGTGAGCACACCACTCCTCCACCACAAGTCACATTTACTTATATGACTTACATATACTCAAAACATTGTCCATGGGCTGGAGAGACGGCTTGACAGTTAAGACGCTTACCTGTGAAGCCTAAGGACCCGTGTTCAACTCTCCAGATCCCACGGAAGCCAGATGCACAAAGGTGAAGCAAGCGCAAGGTCACACATGACCACTAGGTGGCGCCAGCATCTAGAGTTCAATTGTAGGGGTTGAGGCCCTGGCACACCAGTTCTCTCTCTCTCTCACTTTCGCTGTCTCTAAAAAATAAAATCATTGCCCATTATCAAGAGTAGAGCTATCAGTAGGTGCTTCAGAATAGCTTTAGTTTATCTAATAGAAAATTTCTTTGTCTTGGCTGTGAAAGCATGTGCTCTAATGTGGTGGTAACACCCAGTTCTGATGCTTACTGCCCTCCTGGACTTAAGAAAATCACCTCACCTATGTGAGCTTCGCTGTCTCAGAAGAAAAGCCACAGAATATGATAGCGCGCACCCCCATGCTGAGCACTCAAGAAATGTGAACTTCTAGCTCTGTGGGTGGTGGTGGAAAAAATGAGCACGAGAAAATGCTCCAGGCTGTGACTTCACTTGACCTAATCCTGTTTTGTTTTCCCTTCCTTTTAATTAATTCCTCACTCAAAGCCCAGGAAGTGGAACTGTCTTCTCTCCTGCTTAAATCCCCTTCCTGCCATTTACTAGCTAAGTGACCTTACAAAAGCATATTGCTTAGAATGGACCAGACAATGACATATCTCTTGGCTTGTCACATGAAAGGTTGTATTTCACCCGTGTAAGCTAGCTGTGGGACGCTGTCTTCTCAGCTATGTGGCTAAGCCACGTTATCCACTGCCAGGGTGAGCCCCCCACAGAATCTCTGACAGAGGAAGAGGCAGGAGCCTGGGAGAAACATGCACACAGTATTATCATTTGTGTAAATCATGTTTTAACCACAGCAAATCTCTTAGCCTCCCTGTGCCCCCAACTTCTTTACATATAAAATGGAAATAATTCCTTTGAAAGCTGTTATTGTCTGTTTGGGGGTTCCCAAAAAGAGGACCAAAACAGAAAGTTTCTTGCCCAAGATTTTATGTAACACCAGGAGAGACCAGTGGGAACTGAAGCTAAGGGAAGAGAGTGTCAGAATGCCAGGAAAGACTGGCAGGATCCCAAGCAAAAGAGAGGGAAACCTTGAACCCTGAGTAAAGGAAGGAAGGGAGGGGTGTACAGCTAGGGTGACTGGACTCCTGAAGGCAAAAAAAAAAAAAAAAAAGGCAAGAAAGTCTACACTTGCTGGAAATCAAAGATGATCTGACTCCTTATCTCTTGCTTAGTTCCCTAGACCTGTTTTTCCACAAGCAACCAGGACCCCTCCTGGGAAGGAGGTCTTTCATAGAATTTAAATACATACTGTGGTTGGTCAAGTTCAGCCCCTGGAATTTGGTTTCAGGGCTAGCTAGCTTCTTCCTGAGAGAACCCCTAACACTAACCAACCAGCTGTTCCTCTGGTTCACCTGAGCCGGAAGCCAGCCCACCACAGTAAGGCTTTAAACATATTTGCAAGGGGAGAGCAGGCTCTCTGACCACTTGGAAACTTCCAGCTGTGGCTCAGTTTTTCCCTCAACTCTGCCTGCCCAGGCCCAGCTGGATTGAGTTGAGGGGAGGCCACCCCCAGCCCTTACTCTCCACATGGGTTCTTCATCCCTTCCAGCTCCCCACATGGCAGGAGCTCCTTGAACTTTCTTTCCTCTCCTTTCTTTCTGTGAGTCCCTCCACCTCCAGGCCCTCCTCCCTCTAGCCACGTGGGTGTCTTCCCTTGGCTCTGTACTTTCCTCAATAAATATAATAATTTAATAATTATCCTCCTCAGCCTTCTTAATTCAATTCTTTGATTAAAATCAGAAACAAGGGCTGGAGAGATGGCTTAGCGGTTAAGCGCTTGCCTGAGAAGCCTAAGGACACCGGTTCAAGGCTCAGCTCCCCAGGTCCCATGTTAGCCAGATGCACAAGGGGGCGCACGCGTCTGGAGTTCGTTTGCAGAGGCTGGAAGCCCTGGCGCGCCCATTCTCTCTCTCTCCCTCTGTCTTTCTCTCTGTGTCTGTCGCTCTCAAATAAATAAATAAAAATTTAAAAAAAAATAAAATTAAAAAAAAATCAGAAACAAACCTAGGGTTTGGGGTTCAAGGGCACCCTGTTACAGAAGGAGACTTGCAGGACTTTCAGAAAAGGGAGTGGAGAGAACTGTGCTGTGAGGGAGGAGCAGCTGTGACTCATGCTGACTGATCCTATGTGACCAGGAAGGACATTCCTTTCCTGGGTCTGGATTTTACAGCCACGTGTTAGGGTTTTCTGGAGTGCCTGCAGAAACTTCCTCAGGAAAGTGAGTTTTGGATCGCCACATCCTCACCCAAGCCCTGGGGCATAAGGCTTAGTAAACTTCCTTTACTGTGTAGGGATGATCTGGTCCTGGGCACCCTGCTGGGAGGAGGTGGACAGGAGAGGCAGCTTTCTTGAAATCTAACAGTTGGGAGAGCTAATAGTCCACCTGTCCAGGAGGAAGCAACACAGTAACAAGGACGCACTGTTCCTAGGAAAAAATAATGGCTGAACCAGGTCCAGTAGGGTTGTTTATATTTTCTCTCCCTGCCTCCCAATCTCTCTATTTAAAAAGTGCCTTGGGCTGGAGAGATGGCTTAACGGTTAAGCGCTTGCCTGTGAAGCCTAAGGACCCCGGTTCGAGGCTCGGTTCCCCAGGTCCCACGTTAGCCAGATGCACAAGGGGGTGCACGCGTCTGGAGTTCGTTTGCAGAGGCTGGAAGCCCTGGCACACCCATTCTCTCTCTCTCCCTCTATCTGTCTTTCTCTCTGTGTCTGTCACTCTCAAATAAAAAAAAAAAAATTTAAAAAAAAAAGTGCCTTGGAGCTGGGCGTGGTGGCGCACGCCTTTAATCCCACCACTCTGTGAGGCAGAGGTAGGAGGATCAGCGACGAGTTCGAGGCCACCCTGAGAATTCCAGGTCAGCCTGGACTAAAATGAGACCCTACCTCCAAAAACTAAAAAATAAACATAAAAGTGCCTTGATTTATGACTTTTTTTTCCTTCTTTCTTTCTTTACTTCCTCCCTTCCTTCCTTCCTTCCTTCCTTCCTTCCTTCCTTCCTTCCTTCCTTCCTTCCTTCTTTCTTTCTTTCTTTCTTTCTTTCTTTCCTTTTTCTGTAACTATAAAACCTTCATGAAATTGTTAACCCATTGGAATCTCAGGTAACCTGAATCTGTGTTCCCAGGCCATGGTCACTCCTATTTGGCTCCAGAATAAAACTCTCTTACCCTCTTTTGTTATGTCCAGTTCTCGGCACCCCCAGTGACCACCATGGAGAACCAAACACATATGCAAAGGCAAGGAGCTTTATTTTCGGGCTTAAGCTTGGTCTCCTGTCTTCACCAGCGCAGTGGGTCCATACAAGAGCCCCGAGCAGCAGGGGGGCAGGTTTTTTATAGGGATTTGAACAAAGAAGTAGGGAATGGGTACATGATTGGTTGATTTCTTAGGACATCGGTGGCAAAGTTGGCAGGCAAGGTTGGCGGGGCGGGAGCTAGGTAACTAAGCAACAAGCAGTAAATAATATTTGTATGTACTTTGAATGACAGGGAGGTAGGAGGGACAAGTCTTTGGACAGTCTCATGTGTCCTGGGCAGGGGGCAGGGCAACTGCCCCTTTGTTTCTCTGTTTAAGCTGAAACTTGTAATTTAGGCCTAACCAGGGCAACGCTCTACTGAAGCCTGTCATGGCCTCGTTCAGTTTCTGGGTCCTTCACTATCAATTGAGAGCTGTGTGTTTTGCATCGACAGCCTCTTGCCACAGATCAGAGGTGTTTGGAGCAGGGCGTGTGTGTGTGTGTGTGTGTGTGTGTGTGTGTGTGTGTGTGTGTGTAGTGGTTCATTCAGGTGTATGGTACCCCAACTATTATAGTCCCCCACTAGGCTGGCTCCTTCTCTTATCTGTGTCCCCCTTGACTGAAAGGGCCAGAAGAAGAAGAAGCTTGGAGCAGGGCTTGGAGAGATGGCTCAGCATGAGAGCCCGAGGGACCTGAGACTGCCCAAGTTCAAGTCTGCAAATCCCACATAAAGCAACTGGGCATGGCCATGCATGCCTTGTAATCCCAGTCCTGCAGGGGAGCAGAGACTCAAGAGTTTTCAAAGCCCCACAAACTGTGGAATCAGAAAGAGAGAGAGAGAGAGAGAGAGAGAGAGAGAGAGAGAGAGAGAGAGAGAGACTGACTCAAAACGAGTCTAGGCAGAAGAGTGAGAATCAGACAACCAATGTTCCATTCCAGCCACTGCAGGCGAGCGTATGGGGCACAATAAGGGCACATGCACATGCACACACACAGGTCACACACACACAAGTTGTAGAGCCCGGCACATCTAGGCAACCCTGTATCTGTAACAATGGCTTAGTGACCACACACAGCCACTTACTTGGGCCCAGCATTATTGATACAGATAGAGCTTTCGTGACTCCATCTCAAAACCTTCAGTATCCTGATACTGATGGGGGCGGGGGGGTTGGAGTCCCAGGAGAGATTAGATCTCAATAAAGATGCAGGAGACCCCCCCCTCCAGCCTGTGAACCCCAATTCCAGGTTCTTGTCCAAATTATCAAAGAATTGAAAATGCAGACTCAGAGGAGAATAAATAATGAATTTTGAGATTTATTTTAGGGAGAGTTAGGATTAAGAGGGAAAACAAGACAAGAAAGCCCAAACCCAAGGAAATTCTCCTCCAGGCTGGGAAGGGGGATGGAGACCGAGGATATCCCCCCTCACAGGAAGGAGAGAAACAGGGCCTGGGAAGCCGAGAGGCTAAGAGAACCCAGAGGGTGAGAAAGAGCTTACACACGTCTCAGGCCCGTTTACATGACCCAAATATCCAATTAGAACGAGGCTCATCAGCACGCTCAGGTATGAGGAGGAACCTGATTGGTGAGTGGATCAGGCTGATTCAGGCAAGGCCAGAGCACAGGTGTGCTATGCCCAAGAGAAGTTGAAAAAGGAGGAAGCTATAGCTTTTGCTGAAGAGGGGGGCGGGGGGAAGGGGTTAAGAAGTTGTTTCTTGTAGCTATGAGAAAATGAGTCTTTCAAACTAGAGACTTGTAGAGCTATCTTGGAACCAAAACCTGCAGGTTTGGGTTCAGTTCCTCAGGACCCACATAAAGCTAGATGCACCAAGTGGTGCATGTGCCTGGAGTTCAGTTGCACAGGCAGAAGGCTCTGGGGTGCCCATTCTGTGTGTGTGTAATAAAATATTTAAAATGTCTTTATTTGACATGGGAAGGGGTTGTCTAAATTTGGGGCTGACCTCCTGTGAGACTGTCTTTTATTTTTTTTTTAATTTTTTATTTATTTATTTGAGAGCGACAGACACAGAGAGAAAGACAGATAGAGGGAGAGAGAGAGAATGGGTGCGCCAGGGCTTCCAGCCTCTGCAAACGAACTCCAGACGCATGCACCCCCTTGTGCATCTGGCTAACGTGGGACCTGGGGAACTGAGCCTCGAACCGGGGTCCTTAGGCTTCACAGGCAAGCGCTTAACCGCTAAGCCATCTCTCCAGCCCTGTAAGACTGTCTTATGACTCTACTGTGGTGGCTCAAGAACTCTGAGCCTCCAGCATTCACCAGGCTGGAATAAGCAAGACTTAAGGATCTCTTGACGACCTGAGATGACCAGGTAACTCTTAATGCATGAACCAAGATAAGAAACCAAGCACCGTCTTGGTGGTTGGGACTTTCTGGAGGCTGCTTATGTGTGTGAGTGAGATGGGTCACAGATCTGGAGGGAGTGTGGAACCCAGGTCTGTGTCTCCTTGGTGACCTTACATGGCTTAGGTCTTAGGTCGGTGTCAGGCTCTGGGCATTGTCCCTCCCTGTGAGTCTGATGTGGGTCAGGGTTTTATACAGACCTGCCAGTGCTAGGAGGCACCTAAGTTTCCATGAGGGAAGTGGCTGGAAATGGGTCAAATGAAGGTAAAATGTAGCATGAGAGAACCTCAGCATCAGGGGTCTGAGCCTCTAAAGGAAGGGAGAAGCAGCCAGGTGGCCAGAATGGGAAATCAAACTAGTAAAGGAAACAACAGGATTAAAGAAAATGAAAATAAAATACCTCCTGACAGTCAACTAGGGTAGATGTTCAAATACTGGGTGGGCAGTTACCCATACAAAAGGAAAGAAAAATCAATAAACGATTACGTGTTATTGTTTTATTTGGACTCAAACACCAGTCCTCCAACCTTCAGCCTTCTGGCTCAAGTTCGGATCAGGTGAGGATTGGGTAGGTCAACTCCCAATCGAGTTTGTATGTGATGAAAGGCCAGTCTCTCAGGAGGAAATAAATTACAAATAAATAATAACTTATGATTGTGATGCAAGATCCTCCATAATCTGTCCTATTTCCCCTTAAATTAAAAGATTAGGAAAAAGAGAAAGGAAAACCTCCTCCTACGTGGAACCCCTTTTCCATTGCCCCCTCCTTACAGTCCTGCCCTTCCTCAGCCCATCCAAGAGCCAAGTGCCCCAACTCCTCCCCTCTCCCCCACCACCTCCCGACCATCCCCTCTCCCCATTCACCCTCCTGCCTGTTACCCTTCCAAGTCAGGCCTTCATTAGGAACTAGAGCAACGCCCAACAGATGTCAGAAATTCAAAAAGGGAAATACAACCTTTCCTTGATGACCCTTTTGGGGTGGCAGAACAGATAGATCAATTCCTGGGACCCCCAACTGTATGCTTGGTCAGAATTAATGTCCATTATGGGCATCCTCTTTTCTGGCAAAGAGGGGGGTGTGATCAGGGGAGCTCCTATGGCTGTTTTGGGAATGAGAGCCCCGGACAAGGAGTCCCAGCAGCAGAGGTCACGTTCCTAGCCAGGATCCCCGATGGGATAATAACAAGCAGGTCCACTGGGAAAACAGGAGAGAAACCAGAGAGATGATTACTAAGGGGATTTGTGAGTGATTTTCCTGATTCAAAACGTCTCCATAGTCTTTGATGTGCAACAAAGAAAAGACATAGGGACTACCAAATTTTCTTTGTCTAAAAATTTTTTATTTTTTTATTTTAGAGAGAATGAGAGAGAGAGAGAATTGGCACTCTGGGGCCTTGGTCACTGCAATCAAACTCCAGAGGCTTACACCACCTAGTGGGCATGCGCAGCCTTGCGCTTGCCTCCCTTCTGTGCCTCTGGCTTACATGAGATCTGGAGAGAGATTCAACGTGGGTCCTTAGGCTTAATAGGCAAGCGCCTTAACCCCTAAGCCAACTCCCAACTTTTCAAACAGATTCAAAGAGCAGATGAGAAAATATGCAGGACTTGACTTCGAAGACCCCCTCGGCCAAGGAATGTTAAACTTTACTTTGTTACCAATAGCTGCCCAGGCCTTTCAAAGAAACTACAGAAAGCAAAAAAATAAAAGTATTGTTGAGAAAAGCCCAAAAAGTGTACATGGGGAGAGACAAGGAGAAACAGCAAAATTTGTGCTACTTTTGGACACATAAACCAAAGGAAGGAAGTGCCCTGGCCCTCAGACTCTAGGTTCCCCCAAATTCCCTGTTGAGGAGGACAAAAGAGACCTGGGAACTGGGGAATAGAGAGGGGAGAAAATAGACCCTTTAACTGCAGGAAGAGGGGACACTTCAAGTAAAGATTACCCAGAATGAGGACGAGAGAAGAAAATTGTTCTCTTCGTGACCTTTGACGAGAAATGGGGGAGTCGATGGCTCTTTTACACCAACAGATCCCACCCAGAGTTCTTGATAAATTTCCAGGTCAGACTGCAAGGAGAAGAGAAGCCATAACCTGCTTGGTCGACTCAGAGGCCTCCTGATAGTCCCTCTGTTATCAACCCAACAGGCTCCTTTATTACCCTAAGTGGCACCTAATTTCAGAAGTAAAAGAAGGTTTCTCAGCTAAAGTACTAGAAGAGACATCTGTGAACATTGGGATAGAACCACTCCAATACAATTGCTTCTGGTCCCTGAGGCAGAGACTTACTAAGGAGAGACTTAATTGACTAAATTGGGACTTGACCTAAATGTGGCCAAAGAAATTATCCAAGTATCCTTAAATCTTCTCACTCCTCAGGCTGAAAAGCAAATCCAACCCACCCTCTGGCCAGGGGTGGGGGTGGGGAGGAACAGGAAAAGGAAGGGGAGGAATCTCTGAATCCCACCTATACATATTAAATTAAAGAGTCCTGGAGACGTTGTGAGGAGACAATATCTAATTCTTCTAGAAGGAAGGCTAGGATTAAAACCTATAATAGAGGGATTAATTCTGGATGGCTTCTGTAAGGAAAGTGTAAGAAAAGCAAAAGAGAACACCGGATCTGATCTCTACAGACAGTTTCTTGAACCAGCGAAGGGCAGCAACCTTCCCGTGGGATGAAGGCTGAAGCACTCGGCCAGGCTGGGGTGCAAGCTTATAAGGAGGCTCCCGAGAAAAGCAGACGGGACCAGCTGCAGGTTCAAGGAAATAAATAAGGAACTATAGTTATTTGTGTCTTTACTTAGAATACGCTTTTTTTTTTTTTTTTTGTCCTGTTCCCACAAGGTTTTCTGAGCTAAGGAAAGTTTATCAACCAAGAGCAGACAAGACTGCCAAGGCCGCATGCCTCTGAGGCTTCTTTATTGCCTGCTGGTCTTAGGGACAGTTATCAACTCTTTAGTTCCTCTGGTTTACAGGGAAGGCTATTAACCCTTCAGCCTCCTCAAAGCCTGCACGTCATCTTTAACACCCCAATCCTACCTCAACAAGGCTAATGGGTCCTATCGACTGCTCCAAGACTTTAGGGCTACCCATCATATTGTTCACACCAAGCACCCAGGGTGCCAAACCCCTGCACGTTCCTCAACAGGATCCCATGTGATCACCAATGGCTCAGTGTGATGGATGTCTTGGCGGTTAAGATGCTTGCCTGCAAAGACCGGGGATCCATGTTCAACTGTCCAGATTCCACTTAAGCCAGACGCACAAAGGTGAGCCAAGCGTAAGGTCGCACATGCCCACTAGGTGGCACACGTGTCTGGAGTTTGATTGCAGTAGCTGGAGGCCCTGACCCTCCCAATTCTCATTCTCTGTCTCACAAAAAATTACAAAAATAAATAAATAAAAGAAGCCTTTTGGGTGTGCCCCCTGGCAGAGAACAGTATGGATATATTTGCCTTCAAATGGGAAGATGTGCTGACCGCCAGCAACAATATGGGAGGACTATTCTTACCCAAGACTTCATGGATTCTCTTCATCTCTGTGGATGGATTCTAGAACAGGTCCTAGAAAAATTTAGTTTACCCCTGATATGTGTCTAAGTCAATATTTAGATGATCTATGCCTTTCAGAGAGTTCCAAGGGTGTGGTCATAAATAGAACCATCAGTCTCCTAAACTTCCTAGGTGGGCAAGGATTGAAAGTCTGAAAACAAGCTTCAGTTCACTGAAAAGTTAGTAAAATACCTGGGCACATGATCAGCAAGGGGAAGAGGAAAGGAAGTCCTGAAAGAACTGAGGGAATTTCTCCCTGCCAAGCAATAAACAGGAACTCAGAAGACTACTAGACCTGACTGGGCACTGCCCATCTCTGGAGAGATTCACATGCCCTCAAGACTGAAGATCTTTATGTCAAACTGACCCAGGAGCAACCAAATCCCCTCCTAGGGACCCTGGAGGAAATCAGACACATAGAAAATTTAAAACAGGCTCTTATTACAGCCCCTGTTTTGGCCTTCCTTTTTTTTTTTTGAGAGAGAGAGTGTGTGAGAAAACTGGCTCTCCAGGGCCTCCTGCAGTCGAACTCCAGACATTTGTGCCACTTGGTGGGTGTGTGTGACCTTGCGCTTGTCTCCCTTTTGTGCGTCTGGCTTATGTGAGATCTGGAGAGAGATTGAACGTGGGACCTTAGGCTTCACAGACAAGTGCCTTAACCTCTAAGCCATCACTCCATCCGGCCTTACCTTCTTTAGAGAAAGCCTCCCACCTGTTTGTAAACATAAATAGGAGAGTAACATTGGGGGTGTTAAGTCAAGAACATCGAGGAAGCCACCAAGCTAAACTCCCAGACTTCATCACTAAAGGGTACCTAGAATATACCTAGTCCATAGCAGCCACTGCTCTCCTGACCACAGAAAGCTGAAAACTAACCTTTGGTGGAAAACTAGCCATTTTCTATTGTAGCCCTTTCTATTATAGTCTGGTAGGCTCCCAAACAGTTGCTCTGCACAAGTTATGACCTTCATGAAGTTATGACCATCTTTAACCAGAAGGCTGGGAGATGGATGATGAAAGGATCTCAAAGTTCTGTTAGGAAGAGATGACTTTCTCAATGGTGCAACCTACCCCTGGGGTACCAAAATATCAATGCCTAGATATCATCAATTATGAAATTAAAATTAGGCCAGATATCCGTGAGACTCCCTTTCAAACAGAATCTCACCTTTTTATAGATGGGTAATCTAAGGTCTTAGATGGAAAAAAGGCATAATGGATATTTCCTAATAAATGGGGCAGCCCTTTCTGTTACAGTCTAGTAGTCTCCCAAAAAGTTTTGTCCACACCAACTTGTGAATTACCCACCTCCAGCTGGGCCTCCAAACGCCTACAGGAAAAAGAAGGGACCATCTACACTGGCTCCAAGTATGCCTTTGGAGTTGTTCACACCTTTGGAAGGATTTTGGGCAGGGTGGGGACCTATCAATAACAAAGGATAGAAATTAATACACAGAGTACTAACTCAACAAATCCTAGACAAATTGAAACACCCATGTCCTGGGACATCCTAAAGGAATGAGCTTTGAAGCCAGAGGAAAGAGAATTCTGTGGCCAACAAGGAGGCAAAGCAGGCCACTCTTTCCTCCAAGGCCCCAATCTTTTATCTCACTCCCCACCTTCCACCCCCTATGAATCCTGTCTTTCCCAAAGCTTAGGAAGCACAGCTAAAAACAACAAAACAAAACAGGAGCCCTTAAGAACACAGAGGGAAACAGCATCTTCCAAATGGAAGAGAAATGCTGTCCACACCTCTAATGGGGACATCCTTACTCGTCTCCATCAAGGAAGCCACTGAGGTCCCTAGGTCCCGGGTGATACAATTTCGCATTTCTATGCTGTATAAGATTACACATCCTAGCCAAACAAATCTCAGAGGGTTGTCTTATATGACAGAAAATGAATAAGCAGACTTTGGGATAGACAACTCCTGGGGGAAGAAGTCGTGGGTTAAGACCCTTCCAGAATATCCAAGTTGACTACACTGAAATCCTCCATAATAGGCCACCTTAAATAAGTCTTAGTCATAGTAGATCATTTGACTCCTTGGGTAGAAGCTATCCCTCTTCCAAGGGCAATGGCCGATAATGTTATCAAGGTCTTGTTAGAGAATATTATACCTAGGTTTGGAATCATAGAGAATATAGATTCTGACAATAGATTCACTTTACAAATGGATTTACTTTACTGCTCACATTGTTAAGGTGCTCATGTGAAAACTGGGAATCCAATGGGACTATCACACCCCATGGCATCCCTCCTCCTCCTCTGGAAAAGTTGAACAGATGAATCAGACTCTTAAAACCCATATAACCAAATTAATTTCAGGAGCTAAGCTGTCCTGGACAAAGTGCCTCCCTTCAGCTTACAAAGATTAGAACCACTCCTTGGAGGGACATTGGTCCCTCCCCATGTGAAATGTTATATGGACTACCTTCCTTACTCCTACTCTTTTTAAAAAATTTTATTTGTTTCAGAGAGACAGAGAGAGAGAGAATGGGCATGCCAGGGGCTTCTAGCCACTGCAAACGAACTCCAGACACATGTGCCACCTTGTGCATCTGGATTATGTGGGTCCTGGGGAATTGAACTTGGGTCCTTTGGCTTTTCAGACAAGTGTCTTAACCACTAAGCCATCTCTCCAGCCCCTTACTCCTACTCTTGATGTGCCAGTCTTCAGTCTTCAAGACCAAAGACTTTTTTTAAAGGAATTATGTACTTGGTTTGTCTTCTGCTTCACTCTCACTCAGAAACAAAGGGTCTTCTAGTCCAGACCCCACCTCTTGAGTTCCTGGTCTATCCCCAACTGGGAAAAATCCTGGAAGGAAGAGAAACTTAAAAAAAAAAAAAAAGTATTTTTAATCTACTTATTTATTTGAGAGACAGAAAGAGAGAAAGAAAGAAAATGGGCACACTAGGGCCTCTTGCCACTGCAAAGGAACTCCAGGATGCATGTGCTACTTGGGCATCTGGTACTTGGGAATCAAACCTGGGTCAGCAGACTTTGCGAGCAAGTGCCTTTTCCCCAGCCCCAAGAAGATAAACTAGAGCCCACCTGCAAAGGCCCTTCCTGGTCCTGACTACTGAGACTGTGGTCAGAGCAGCCGAATGAGGTTGGCCTTATCATACCCATGTAAAGATGGTCTCCCCACCAGACCCAGAAGGACAATGGAGAGTGCACTCCAGCTCACCTGGAAGCATGTCTAACTATGCTTCCTGTTCCATCTTCCCCTGCTGTCTGCCCTCTTGTTATGAATGTCATTCAAAATCCGTCAACCTTAAGTAGTGACTGACACCTGTTAGGTCCTATCTTGTGGCAGCCTGTACAAACAAAGGTGGCTGCAGATTTATAATATATACACGTGCCCACGCGAGGTCCCTATTTTGTCAGTTACAGTTGCTTTGATGGATGAGATGTTCAGTGGACTACCCAATACGACCACCGGACCTCCACAGGGGCGTAAAGATGATTTGGTAGACTTGCCCTACAAAATTCAAATTCATAGACGCTTCCCCACTCCAAACGGTCAAACTTTACAATGTGGCCATCTTCTTCTAGTCATGGAAGCCCCTCTACCACGACCCACCCACCCCCAGTGATCAGGAAATATGGGGACTGATAGAACAAACACAGACTCCACCAAGATCTTAGAATTAAGGCTAGTAATCCCACCCAAAATCAACACTCTTGACATATCCAACCCTGACATTACTGTCCCTCCATCCCCTGAGCCTACTGCCTGTCAGCCAGACCCCGCCACCTCTCCATCCTCTGACCCTTCTGCCTCTCCAGCACTTGACCCGTCTCTCATGACATTTAGAAACCCCTTCTTTCACTCTATGAGCTACTCCACTAAGATTGCAATAGTTGAAATCATAGAGCTAAGGCAGACTGTAGAGGCAGAGACAGGATACAGGGATCTGAATGCCTGGCTGGAGTGGATCAAGTATTCTGTTGGCACATTAAATAAGTGTGACTGTTATGCTTGTGCAACAGGATTACCAGAAGCCCCAGTGGTTCCTTTCCCATTGGGTATGCATTTGGAGTTTGTTTGCAGTGGCAAGAGACCCTGAAATTCCCATACTCACTCTCTCTCTCTCTCTCTGTCTGTGTCTCTCTCTCTCTCTCTCTCTCTCTTTCTCTCTATTGGTAAATAAATAAAAAAATATATTTTTTAATGTTGACTGGATCAACTACATCTACTAGAACCAATAAAGATTTGTAAATGACACCAGGGATGCAATTAAGGGGAGAGCAGAACAATTGGAGCCGACTAGCCAAATGACCTGGGAGAATCAGTCAGCATTAGACATGATTCTGGCAGGGAAAGGAGCTGTCTGTGGGGACTGGGACCCAATGCTATTCTTCATTCCCAGCAATGCGGCGCCTCACAGAACCATTACCGAAGCATTGCAAGGGCTAACTACCCTTGCAAGTGAATTAGCTGATAACTCGGCCATCAACAATCCTTTCACAGGCCTTATGGAACGCTGGTTTGGAAAATGGAAAGGAGTGCTGGTCTCCATCATTAGTCCTAGTTTGCAGAGTCCTGATAGCATTGGGTTGCTGTCATGTTTCTTGGGTTGGCAGCTTAATCCAGAGGCTCCCTGAAACCACCCTCACCCAGCAAACCCCTCCTCCATATCCAGCCAGTCTCCTCTTGCTGATGATCACAAACAGCAGAGCCAGTGAGGGCACTCCAGTATGAAGGAGAGAACACAACTATGTGACTAAGAGGGAAAACTATGAGGAAAGGGCGTCTTTCCTATCAAACTACCACAGTGACTTCATTTTAGATATGACCTCCCTCTACCTCTGTATATTCTGATTCAAAATGGCTCTCCAGCTCCCTCATTGCTGCCAATTTTGCGCCATTTTCCTTAGCCAGTTGTGAGTTAGATTGTGAACCCAAGCCTTAGCCAATGAGGTAAAGGGCCAGCACCCCCCCCACCCCCCACCCCCCCCGCCACCACCTTAGGGAAAGGACCCAGTGGGCTTGCCACCTCACCTCTGAGAAAACACGTGCTCTCTGCAGAAGGAAGTTACCTTTTCCAGATCTTCTCATCCCTTAAGTGTCTTTGACTCCGGGGGTCCTTGTTTCTAACATAGCTGTCTGGGATGATACTACATCAGATGTGCAGTCTAGATGTTCCAGAGCAGGCAGGGTGGTATTTATGTTTCCACAGACCAGTCCCTAACTTCCTACCAGAAAAAAAGAGGCTATCTTACTCCTAATCTGTGTCTTTACTTGAGGGAGAAGAATGAGGAATGAGTAGGAGCCTTTAGAAATCAATCCCTATTGTGGAGATATTCACTGCCCCCCACTATCGTAAAGCTTCAATTGACACACACACATATGTTTTATTATGTATTTATGTTTTATTATATGTATGTTTTATTATGTATATATGTTTTATTATGTATATATGTTTTATTATTCATATATATATATATATATATATATATATATATATATATATATATAACCCAAGGACTACCCCAACCATATCAAATATCTAGTTTTCCATAATTGTTAATTTTTTAAAATTGTTTATTGATATAAGAGGCAGAAAGAGAGAGTGTGGGTGTGCCAGGGTCTGTTGTCACTGCAAACTCCAGATGCATGTGCCACTTTACATATACATCTGGCTTTGCGTGGGCACTGGGGAATCAAACCGGGGCTGTCAGGCTTTGCAAGCAAACACCTTTTTGCCACTGAGCACTTGCTCCAGCCCCCATATTTTCCTTCCTTGTGTCTTGGCTCCTGATGGGTGCTCCTTTCCTTGGCACTTGCTGAAGTCATCCCTTTCCTCTAAGGCTCGGTACAAACCAGTGTTCCAGACCCCTGTTGGCCCTCCCAAGAGGAAGACCTCCCTCTTCTTCCTCCACGTTCTGCGCTGTCGGCACCGCGCTTGCCTCGCGTGCGTCTGTCTCCTTCGCTAGCTCAAAAGCAAATCCTCAAATATCTCCCTCCCTTTCGCTTTAATCTCTATCTCTCTCTCTCCCTCTCTCCCTCTCTCTCTCTCTCTCTCTCTCTTTTTCGAGGTTGGATTTCACTCTAGCTCAGGCTGACCTGGAACTCACTATGTGTTCTCAGGGTGGCCTCGAACTCATGGTGATCCTTCTACCTCTGCCTCCCGAGTGCTGGGATTACAGACGTGCTCCACCAAGCCTGGCTTTTATTAATCTCATCATCATCTTTCTCACTGTGCTTAGCTAGGTGTTTTGCCTGCAGCAAATATTTGAAAGTATTTGTGGAATTGGAGTCAATCTTTTTAAATCCTTTTCAAAAGTAACTCCCTTAAGACTTGGGAAAAGAAAAGGTGGCATTGCCCAGTCTTAGAATTCTGTAAATCTTTTTTTTTTTTTTAATTAATTTATTTGACAGAGAAAGAGGGAGAGAGAAAGAGAGAGAGAGAATGAGAATGGGTACACTGGGGCCTCCAGCCACTGCAGACGAACTCCAGACACGTGTGCCTCCTTGTGCATCTGGCTAACGTGGGGTCTGGGGAATCAAACTTGGGTCCTTTGGATTTGTAGGCAAACACCTTAACCACTTCCCTCCAGCCCGTAAATCTCTTTTTAAAATGCCCAGACCTCACATTTATGTCAATGAACACCTCTGGAGTCCCAAGGAGGCATGACTTAGGGGCAGGCAAAGGCAGCTGAAGGGGCAGTGAGGTGTTCCTCCTGTTCTCAGGTGAACCATTACAAGAATCTGAGGGGAACCCTGTGCACTGCTTCTACTTTGCATTACAGGTCAGGGTTCTGGGAGGCATAGACCTTCTTTCTGTTCGCACAGAGAAGTCAAGAGAACCTGGTACTTATTTGTTGGTGGTTTAGTGACTTCCCAGGTCAAATCAGTGTGGAGCATTGAAACTGGTTTCCCTAAGGTACCGGGCAAGAAGCGTCTCCTCTTCAAGTTGAGCATGCAGAATGGCAGCCAAAAGGGTGGGTGGGCTGCAGGCATTCCTTCTCACCTCCTGCAAGCCATTTATTTGCAAAAATCATCCTCATCTTTGCTGCTGAGTTGCTAAGGAGGCTTTGCTTCCTGGTTTGGAAAGTTTTGAGCATCTGCCTTCACTGAGATGGGCTTCAAAGTCTCAGCCCTGCCGCCTCTCTCTCTCTCCTTTGTCCCTCTGAGCTGCCCCTGGCCGCCGCCCAGCAAGTTGCCAAGCTGCTCCTCGGGGCCCCTCCCTCACCGAGCAGCGGCACATTCCAGAACCATTTCCCATTTCCGAAGCCCTTTGGGAACATCAGTTTCTTGTTCCTCTGCCTCTTTTCACCCTGACACGCCCATGCACAAAGGTTGAAGGAGTATTGTGGTTGGTAGAATGGGGGAAGGTACATTTTAAAAGGAAAAGACCAGAAGGCTGAAGCTCCTGGCTTCAGAATCGAGTTCACTCTTGGAATCTCCTCCTTTTAGATCCCGTCCACCTGACGACAAGTCAGTAGGAACGGTGCACATGTTTTGTAGCCCTGTGTGGAGGGCAGCTCCCTGTGTTGTGTTGACTTGGTTCTGTGTAGAACAGGCTGTGGGCACTTCAAAGCTGGCTTTCGTTGTGACTCACCTAGAGAACGAAGCACTGTGTAGGCTAGCTCCTCAATCTTTTCATCCATCCTTTATTTTTATTTTTTTGAGGTACGGTTTCACTCTAGCTCAGGCTAACCTGAAATTCACTATGTAGTCTCAGGGTGGCCTCGAACTCACAGTGATCCTCCTACCTCTGCCTCCCAAGTGCTGGGGTTAAAGGTGTGTGGCCCTGTAAGGGTCTGGAGATCGCTAAAGAAAGACCTCAGACTCAAATAGTATGTAAAAACCAAGAGCCTTTATTCTGGAGAATCTGCCAGCATGCAGGTGGCAGGGGAGGTTTCAACCATTCATACAAAATGGCTGCCACAAGACCAGCACGCAGGCTCCTTTTAAGCACAACTAGGGGAATGCAAGGCTGGTTAGGTAATCTTCTGACATGATTGGCTAGACAAGCAGCAGCTACAGTTCTAATTGGCTGGGGCAAAAACATGTGAAAGGGACATGTCTGGACTTGTCTCCAGGAGCTGACTCAACCCGCAGAGCACAAAATGGCAGCTATCTTCCTCGGCCACATGTCAGAGTCACTGTTGATTAAGAGCCCACCCTTTGTGTTTCTTCCCATGACGCCCGGCTTGTCATCCACTGTGTGGATGGAAACCTGAGGACTCAGAGACAAGCCAGCTCCCTGAGGCCACGGCTTTGTCCACTGCACTGCGGCTCCCTGTGTTCTGCTGAGTCTCACAGACAGGTTAGGTTTAGGCTTGAAGGCCACAGAGGTTCTCACTGACCTCTCCACCTGACGGCTCGCTTCTAAACCCGGGAACACTTGGGTGGGTGGATGCTCCAGCTTCCGGCTGCTTCGCCTCCCTCCATGGCCCTGCAGCTCTCCGTGGCTAATGGGAACTTGCTCAGGGGGCCAGGTTCGCAGCCACTCTGCTAGCGTGTGGCATCCATGGATTAATCAATGATAGAGATCAGTGGCAAGGTAACTTTTTTTTTATTATTTTTGCAGGTAGTCAGTTTAGGGAGACAGGTCCACAAGAACATAGCTGCCACTGCTTGTTGAAACTAGCATGGAACACCAGTCTGATTCAAGATGACAATAAAAGGCCACTTCCTGGATCTTCCTCCTTGAATATCCCCCTATTGGTAGGCCCGTCTGTGCTTTCCTCCCTAGACCACCAACCAATCAAGGTTCCCCGTGTACATTTAAAGTTGACAATGAAGTTCGGTGTGGTGGCACATGCCTTTAATCCCAGCCCTTGGGAGGCAGAGGTAGGAGGATTGCCATGAGTTCAAGGCTACCCTGAGACCACAGTGAATTCCAGGTCAGCCTGAGCTAGAGTGAGACCCTACCTCGGGGGTGGGGAGGAAGGAGTTCAAGTTGACAATGAGGCTCATCCCCATTGGATGCCTAATTTATCTCTCTAAGGTTATAAGAAAACCTAACCCAAGTCACCATGCAGATTTTCCCACTCAGGATCCTTCCCAGTTTGGGCTGGATGAGGAGAGCTATCAGCTTGGGAGCTTTTCTGCTTTACTTTTACTCTCTTCTAAAATAAGTCTTTTGGGCTGGAGAGATGGCCTAGTAGTTAAGACGCTTTCCTGGGAAGCCTGAGGACCCATGTTCAACTCCCCAGATCCCACATAAGCCAGACGCACAAGGTGATGCATACACAAGGTCGCACATGTGCGTGGGGTGGTACACACATCTGGAGATCGATTACAGTGGCTGGAGTCTCTGCCGTGCCAATTCTCTCTCTCTCTCTCTCTCTCTCTCATAAAAGCAGCCCAGTCTGTTGGGCTTGCCTCAAACAAGTTTTTTTTTTTTTTAACTAAATCTTTCATAATTTACCCTTCTTCATGTCTGTGCTTACTAATTCTTTGTTAATAGTAAGACCAGAACTTGAGAGCCACTGGCTTGGGGAGTTCTAAGCCCATGCAGAGCCCAGAGGGCTTTGTCACTCTCAACTGCCATCACATCAGCTGATCCCAAACTCCAACCTGTTCTACCCAGTAGGAACAGATAAACCCTTTTAAGGCTGAACTAAGAGCACCACACGTATCTGTTTGCTCCGAATGGGCCCAGCACCCTCCCCGTGATGCAGCAAACCAAGAAAACTTCACCTCCATCACTCGGTGCCATAGCCTCCATCCGCACAAAGCTTGATCCCCTTGGTCCCTTTCCACGCAGCTGACCTTCACGGTTTCCTTCCTGAAGTGGCTCCAGCCCTCCCCACTGCGTGCACCCGGGAGCAGGATAGGAAGACTGGAAGAGTTAAGGGCCGTGGGGAGGAAAGAAGCCCCCCATTCCAGAATCTGGGTGAGATCCTGAAACCTTAACACAAATGGTCAAATCAAGATTAACCACAGAGACAAGGTTCCTGTTCCTAAAGGTGTCTTAAATGAGGATGTTCAAAACCACAAATAAACTGTGCTGACTTCAAGCCAGAACTTTGCACGCTCGGACCTTCGGGTTCCGTTGCGTCTGCTCTCTCATCCCTACACAGGAAGAATGTACCTCATGTACAAACTTACAATTTTAGATACAGAAGAAAATTACGGAAGAAAAAAAATAAGTTGATATGCTTATATTTTGGTACTTCATGTTTAAGCTTTGCTTAATCTTTAAACATTATTATGAATTATATTCTTTGAGTAATGTAACATAGTCATTTATACAGTCATTGTGAAGACATCAAAATCTGTCTCTCCACTTAAATTTTTTTTTTTTCAAGGCAGGGTCTCACTCTAGTCCAGGCTAACCTGAAATTCACTATGGGATCTCAAGGTGGCCTCAAACACATGGCAATCTTCCTACCTCTGCTTCCCAAGTGCTGGGATTAAAGGCTGCGCCACCACGCCCAGCTTTCCACTTAATGTTTTTGTTTGTTTCTGATTTTTCAAGGTAGGATCTCTCACTAGCCCAGGCTGACCTGCAATTCACTATGTAGTCTCAGGGTGGCCTCGAACTCACAGTGATCCTGCTGAGTGCTAGGATT
The DNA here is from genome assembly GCF_020740685.1 of Jaculus jaculus. NCBI lineage: Eukaryota > Metazoa > Chordata > Mammalia > Rodentia > Dipodidae > Jaculus > Jaculus jaculus. Next base: position 30,088,266 of record NC_059113.1, read on the forward strand.
AAAGGCATGTGCCACCATGCCGGGCTCTCTCAACTTAGATTTGAAGTGTGTACTATCTCTTATCTGATTTATTCTGAAATTGTTTTCTTTTGTGCGGTCAAGGATCCAGGTTTACCTGAGTGGAAGGCCCTGAGATGGAACCTCCTCAGACAGGCAGCAGAGCTGTGTCTCCCTATGGCCACTGATAGAACTCATGTGAACCAGCCTTACCTTCCTTCCTTCCTTCCTTCCTTCCTTCCTTCCTTCCTTCCTTCCTTCCTTCCTTCCTTCCTTCTTTCTTTCTTTCTTTCTTTCTTTCTTTCTTTCTCTCCCTCCCTCTCTCTCTCTTGCTTCCTCTCTCTCTTTCTTTCTCCCTCATCTCTTTCTCTTTCTTTCTCCCTCCTCTCTCTCTCCTTCCTTTTTCCTCTCTCTTTCTTCTTTCCCATCTCCTTCTGTTCCCTCCCCTCTACCTTTTGTTTCTTCCTTCTTTTTTTTTTTTTCTTTAACTTGCATTATTCTCCCTGGAATGCTCACCTCGATCCACATTTCTGCTTGTGAGCAGCAAAAACGTGACCAGGTAGACAAGTTCCTGGCACCTAACATCCATGGCTTAATGGGGATCACAAAATTATAAGATGTCAGAGCTGAAGTGAATGTGGTTGAACACCCTCATTACCATGGAGAAACCAAGCCCCCAAGGGATTTGCACAGAGAGCGGAGGCAGAGCTGTCACAAGACTCCGGCCTTCTCGGTCTTGGTGAAGCACCTCTCTCCTCATTGGCCACAAGGAGACCTCTCTAAGCCCTTTTGTTTTCCCAGGTGTTCCAGGTGATTCTTTTCCAAGTTGCAACCTGCTTCAACATCTCTTCCTGTGTCTCTCCCAGAGCGATTATTAACAGCATTTGTCATCAGTATCCGCAGCTTGGGGCTCACACAAGCTGCTCTTCTTCCCAGAACAGTCTGCTGCAAGGTAAATCTCGTGTTTTCCACCCCTGGGTCTGATGAGCCTTCTCTAGAAACTTCTAAAAGTTAGCTGACAGAAACTTTCCATCACTGATCAAACAGCAGGCTAAAGTTCTTTTCTTCTCCCCTAACATCTCCTACAAAGATAAAGATAACCTTGTATTCTGAGGGCTTTTAATAGTTGATAATTTTATAAAGGGTTACTTAGAGCATGATTAAGGAAGTACCAGCAACCTATAGATCACTCTTTGACCTAAACCACACAAGCTGGCAGACAGCTCTCAGCATGACGGGCATCGGAAGTACCTCATGGATGTCTGGTCTGCTGTAAGTGCCACAGGCTGCGAGTTCCTCCAGCCAGCGCTTCCCTCCCTCTCAGGCAGGGAGACGGGAAAGAAACCACGTGCTAAGCACTTGCAATGAACTTTGTGAGTGATCTCAATGAATTTAATCTTCTTAGTTACTGTGTGGCAGGGTCCTCATAAAGAAAAACAGGGGCTGGGAAGATGGCTTAGTGGTTAAAGGTGCATGTTTGCAAAGCCTGACCTGAGTTCAATTTCCAAGCCATCCATGTAAGCCAAATGCAAACCGTGGCACATGCATCTGACATTCTTTTTTTTTTTTTTTTAATTTTTATTTATTTATTTATTTGAGAGTGACAGACACAGAGAGAAAGACAGATAGAGGGGGAGAGAGAGAATGGGTGCGCCAGGGCTTCCAGCCTCTGCAAACGAACTCCAGACGCGTGTGCCCCTTTGTGCATCTGGCTAACGTGGGACCTGGGGAACCGAGCCTCGAACTGGGGTCCTTAGGCTTCACAGGCAAGTGCTTAACCACTAAGCCATCTCTCCAGCCTAACATCTGACATTCTTTTCAGTGGCAAGAGACCCTAGTGTGTGCCTCCTCTACCCCCCCGCCCACTTATACACACATGCAAATAAATAAATACAATTTTTTTCAGAGAAAAAGAAATATCCAATCTATGACAAAGTATGCTCATTTATCCTAGCAGATATAACGAGAGACAAACAGAGCCAGGTTTTGACCGTAGCACTCTGGCTCCAAAGACAGATTTACTATTTCACGCTTCTTGTCCTCTCTTCCTCCCCCACCATTTGCTTCTTTTTTGAGAGGCTACATACTTTTTGCTCATAAATGATATGCATAATCTCTCTAATATAAAAATTGCAGGAAGAGATGTCTGTTGAGATAGGGTCTCTCACCGATTAGGCTGGACTAGCTAGCCAGAAGCCCTAGGGATCCTCTTGTCCCTCCTCCCTAGCTCTAGGATGACGGGCATACCTCACCATGCCCAGCTTTTTCAAGGGCTCTGGGGGTCTGAACTCAGGTTCTGATGCTTGCACGGTATTCACCTTACCAACCGAGCTATCTCCCCAGCCTACTTTTTCTTCATAGATTAAAAAATGGGAACATTCCAAACACCCATCAACCAGGGAATAACTCAACTGTGAAACTGTGGTGCATGTCTACAATGGAATACAGCAATAGAAAGTAGTGAAAGACGGGCTGGAGAGATGGCTTAGCAGTTAAGCGCTTGCCTGTGAAGCCTAAGGACCATGGTTCGAGGCTCGGTTCCCCAGGTCCCACGTTAGCCAGATGCACAAGGGGGCACACGCGTCTGGAGTTCGTTTGCAGCCCTGGCACGCCCATTCTCTCTCTCTCCCTCTGTCTTTCTCTCTGTGTCTGTCGCACTCAAATAAATAAATAAATAAAATAATAATAATAAAAAAGAAAGTAGTGAAAGAGTAAAGTACCAACACACGAAGACTATGGACTAATTTCAATATACGTATGCTAATGAAAGAAGAGGAACTTGATAATTCCATTTACATAAGAGTTGAGAAAAGGGCTGGAGAGATGGCTTAGTGGTTAAGCCACTTCCCTGTGAAGTCTAAAGACCCAGGTTCGACTCCCGAGAACCCACATGAGCCAGATATACAAGGTGATACGTACTTCTAGAGTTTATTGGCAGTGGCTGAAAGCACTGGTGTGCCCATTTTCTGCCTCTCTCTCCCAATATCTGGTTCTCAAATAAATAATAAAAAAATTATAAATCGTTGAAAAAAAGAGTTGAGAAAAGACAAAACCCATTTATGGTAGCAGGCAGTAGATCAGGTGTTTATTGCAAAATCTTGAGGAAATAGAAATGATTTTTATGTGGCCTATGGTATGATATGTACACAATCATCACAACTCATTGAATTGGACTCTTAAAATGTGTACAGTTTTTGCCAACCCAGTCCTGCCATGCCACTGTGAGTGAGTCCACCTCTCTGCACCACCATCCCCCACTGTACCCACTCCAGTGGGTCCTTCCCATCAACCTAGTCACCCCACGCTGCTGTGAACCTGTGCTCCTTGTCACCATCTTCCATGAGTCCCTCTTACCAACACAGTTGCACCATGCTACCGCAGACGTGGACACCCTCCTGCTTAGCACATCCCTTCCCTACAAAGAGTGAGCCAAGTCATCCCACTCTGTGCCCCTCCCAAGTCCACCACGCTGCAACACCTTGGGTGACCCCACATTCTCACCCTAATGCGGCTCTCTCCCACCGCCTATGTACTTAGACCGCATGAGCCTACCCCATCCAGCCCATTCCACATGCCACCTCTTGACCTAGTTGCTACCTTGTGTGAATCCCTACACACCCTTGACCAGCAGAATAGCTCCAGATGGGCAAATCCTAATACAAAGGAAATATTAATAATAAAACCAAACCGCATATGGACAGGTATGCTCAGTCCCATAGTGGAGGCATCCCATGAGAGCCACTTAGAAGATATCCAAGACAAAGAATTCAAATGATAAATAGGTAACAATAAACATAAAGAGAACACTAATAAACACCCAAATGCAACTGGATAGAGCACAAACAACTGAGAGAACTCGGTAGACAGCTGAATGAATTCAAACAGATCATGCACAGATGCTTGCGTGAAGTTTGAAATGGCACAAACAGCTAAATGGGGACATTAAACCAGGCTATGAAAAACGAATTCAATGAAGAGATAGAAATGCTAAAGAACATACCAACAAATGAGAACAATGCATTAAAGCAAATAAAAAGCACTCTGAGGGATGGAGGGATGGATTAGTGGTCCAGGCGTTTGCCTTCCAAGCCAAAGGACCTTGGTTTGATTCCCCAGGATCCACATTAGCCAAATGCCCAAAGGGGCGCATGCGTCTGGAGTTTGTTTGCTGTGGTTGGAGGCCCTGGCATGCCCATTCTCTCTCTCTGTCAAATAAATAAATAAAGTATTTTTTTTTAAAGCACCCTGGAAAACCTTGACAAGAGAACAGAGCATGCAGAGGACAGAATAGCAAGGTTCCAGAGTAAGGTAGAAGAAATGGACCAGGTAGCCAAATTCAATGGCAAGTTCCAAAAATAAATAAACAAATTAAACAACCATATGAGGGCTGGAGAGATGGCTCAGCAGATTAGGTGCTTACTTGCAAAGCCTAAAGGCCTGAGTTCGGTTCCCCAGTACCCATGTAAAGTAAGATGCGCAGAGTGGCCCATGCAGTGGCAGGAGGCCTTAGCATGTTCCCTCCCCCTTTTCTGCTTATATGTAAAAAAAAATATTTTTAAGTATAAAAATATAAAAATAACATGAGGGCTGGAGAGATGGCTTAGTGGTTAAGGCACTTGCCTGTGAAGCCTAAGGACCCAGGTTCGACTCCCTAGCACCCATGTAAGCTAGAAACACAAGGTGGTGTGCGTGCCTTGATTTCAATTGTGGTGGCTAGAGGCCCTGCTGCACCAATTCTCTCTCTGTGTCCTCTCCCTCACCCTCTCTAATGCTCTCAATAAAAAAATAAAATAAAATGTTGGGATACCATGAGAAGACCAAATCTATGAATATTGGGCATAGAAGGAAAAAATCTTCATACCAAATAGAAAAACTATTTTTAATAACATTATAGAATAAAACTTCCCAAGTGTAGAAAAACAGATGCCCATCCAGATGTAAGAAGCATCTAGAACAACTAACAAGCCTCATGGTTGACTTTGACCAAGGGGCCATAAAGTGTATTGCTTCCCAAGGCTGGGAAGATAGCTCTGCAGTAAAAGGTGCTTTCTTGCAAAGCCTGCCAATCTGGGTTCAATTCAATTCTCCAGCACCCACATAAAGTTAGACACGAAGTGACTTGTACATCTGGCATTGGTTTGCAGTATCCAGAGACAGTGATGTGTTCATACATTCACACATGCACATGCATGCATATATGCATAAATAAATAAAGAAATACTTATTTTAAAAGATGGAAGTTCCTGGTTTAGCAAGGAGGTCTCTCTCACCCCAGTAACAGAGAAGGGGTTCTGGCACAATAAATAAGGTGTGGGTATTCCGGCCTCTTAGTAAGAAAATTATTGGGCTGGAGAGATGGCTTAGCGGTTAAGTGCTTGCCTGTGAAGCCTAAGAACCCCGGTTCAAGGCTCGGTTCCCCAGGTTCCACGTTAGCCAGATGCACAAGGGGGCGCACGTGTCTGGAGTTTGTTTGCAGAGGCTGGAAGCCCTGGCGCGCCCATTCTCTCTCTCTTCCTCTATCTGTCTTTCTCTCTGTGTCTGTCGCTCTCAAATAAATAAATAAAAAATGAACAAAAAAAATTATTGCTTTGTCCAGTCTCATTCCCTCTGTAGTAGAAACTAAGGGACACTTTTCCACATGAAAGGCAAGGAGAAAATCTGGCTGCCTTTTGTCACCTCAGGGTGGTAAAGTCTCTTGGCAAGAGACTGGGATCAGTGGGCTGGAGGGATGGCTTAGCGGTTAAGGCATTTGCCTGCAAAGCCAAAGGACCCTGGTTCGATTCCCCAAGAACCACGTTAGCCAGATGCACAAGGGGGTGCACGCATCTGGAGTTCTGTTGCAGTGGCTGGAGGCCCTGGCGCACCCATCTTCTCTCTGTCCGTCTCTCTCTATCTCCCCCCCCCCGCCAGCAAATAAATAAATAAATAAATAATAATAAAAGAGATTGGGATCAGTGCCACCATCCCTCATGAGACTCCACATTTCACTGAATCTCTTCCAGAGAGGGCCATCTTCTAAGGGGAAGATTTGGAATTCCAGAAGGGGCAGCCCTTCTTAGCATTCTCATCAGAAGTAGTGACCAATATGGACTGGACATGTCAAGTAGGAGACCGGCCTTCGTGCTAGTGAAGCAGCAGAGGTGCGCCCCAGGCACTTGCTACCTGTCCCAAGCCAGGAGACACGGTACCTTTGACATAGTTGGAATATGAGCTTCAGACAGGAAGTCCAACCTTCAGGGTGTTCCTACCAAGTGGGAGGAACAGCTATAGCAATTATGTTGTAAATTTTTATATGAATTGTTGTGTCATCTTATCCTTGTCCTTCAGAACAAATATTAGAAGATTATTTTAATACTTTGGATTCTCCCCACCCTGATTTTGAAAACTAAAGTTCTTATGAAAATAAAAGCCTGGGGAAAAAAAGTAATTCTCAGTTATAGCTAAGAGGCACAAAAAAAGGCCTGACCGCAGACCTGCCTCACCAGCATCACAGTTCCGAAGGAAGCCTGACTGGGGTTAGATGTTAAAAGAAGCTCCAGTGCCTAAGAGGAGGTGAACAGGCTCTTTTTCTATAACTAAAATTTCCCAGGGCTCCAAGGTAGCGATCAAGGTTGGAGTAGTGAGAGCCTCAGAGAGAAGCCCTATGTCCCCCAGTTCACTGGGCCATCTGGGGAGAAGACAGTGGCCTTGGGGTTCTTTGACATGGGGGGAGGAGCCAAACTTTCACTGTTTCCAACTTTGGCAAAAATGACAGGTTCAGGATAGTAATCTCTTCTATGGACACTCTGGCTAGAAAGTCCCAGCTGCCCACAATTGTTCTTGCTTCTGGGGTTCTTGGACAGGCTCTCCTTATAAAGCCATTAAAGAGCCTCTTAGGTCTTTTTCGCTACCTGGGATCTAGATCTTGGTTATCAAAGACGGTGGTGGTTGCCTTGACCACCCTCTCCACAGGGCTCTTTGGCCCAACAGCCATCCATTGTAACTTTCACCAGATGTCTGGGACAGACTGGCCCAATAATTCATCCTTGATTACTGATTCTGCCTCGGAATCTGGGATAAGAATAGTGCTCCTGGTATAGTCCTTTGCCTGTCGATAAACTTGGAGGAATGTTCATTCTGGTTTTTTTTTTTTTTTGGTTTTGTTACTTTTTTTTTTTTTGTAGTTTTTTTAATGAAAGAGAGCAAAGGAACAAGAGAACGAGAGAACAGCAGAGAGAGAACTGACATGCTAGGGCTGCCAGCCACTGCAGTCAAACTCCAGACGCATGCGCCACCTTGTGGGCATGTGCAGCTGGCATACTCACATCACCTTCTGCGTCTGGCTTACGTGGGACCTGGAGAGTTGAACAGAGGTCCTCAGGCTTCGCAGGCAAGGGCCTTAACTGCTAAGCCATCTCTCCAGGCCCCCACTCCCGGTTTTTTGTTTGCTTGTTTTGTTCATTTGTTTTTGGTTTTCTGAGGTAGGGTCTCACTCTAGCCGAGGCTGACCTGGAATTCACTATGTAACCTCAGGGTGGCCTGGAACTCACAGCGATGCTCCTACCTCTGCCTCCCGAGTGCTGGGATTAAAGGCTGGGGCCACCACGACCCACTCTTCATCCTGTTTTTTAATTACCCAGATTTGAGAATAGTTGAGAAGCTTAGAGTGACTTCTGCATAGACCTGCCATGATACGGGTCTGCAGATGTTTACCTGTCCAGTCTCTTCTCCACTCTAGCTATATAATTCCATCCCGCATCAGTTAAAGGAATTTCCTGTAAGCCAGTTGAGTGTGTGTGTGGGGGGGGGGGGGAATGAGACCAGAAAGGTCCAAGACAGATGCTGTCCTTAGAGCAGAGGCTGCATCTGAGACAGTGAAATCTGTCAGCCTCTTGGATGTAGAGGCTGCATTAGGTCCAGGAGAGTCAGAGGGGAGAAAGACTATATCTTGAATCCTGGTAAAGGGAGCTGAGTGGCAGTGAAGCTATGGGAGGATCTCTCTTGGGAGCAGCCTCCTTGTTTCAATAATTTGTCCCTTGAGGGAAGCTTGTTTTGTGCAGCCAGAGTTACAAGTAGAGCTTAGCCGACCACCCTGAAGGCTTGACAAAGATCTAGATTTTTCCCTTAACTGGAAAGTTTGGAGGACCTCTGATCATTTTCTTAGGACAGAATGGGTCTGGTTGTAAGACATGTTATAGGTGGCGCTGCCCTCTGGTGGCCATTCCTCCACACCTTTAACCTGTACGCAGGCCAAGCTCTAGAACAAAGATTAGATGTTTCTTTCTTAGCGATTGGGGATCAAAGCAGACCCAGTTTCCCAGGGATACATTCCAAAGGCATGGTGAGGGCTTGTTGCCCATACTGAAGCAGAAGAGAGGTGTCGAAAACCATTTTTGTATTATGTCTCTATGTCTTCCCTGGGTATCCCCCAAAGTTAAGAATCCACTGGAAAGTTCCCAATGACCTCCCAGTGACCAAAAAGGAGAAACCTGATAAAATTCACTCGGGATTACTGTGCAGGCACACCCCAACCCTCACCCCTGCACCACAAACCCCCATACCCTGGGACCTGGTTCTTCTAGGGCCAATGCCCTGTAATCAGTTTGTCAACACTAGGATGTTTTATATAAAATTTGGCCACAGTATAGTTGCAGTGTTTAAAAGGATGAAGGAGGAATTCCCTCAACCATTCTCTGTCACCAGAATGTTTAGAGGGGAAACCCATTCTGAGAGAATGTTTTTCCCACACTAGAGGTTTTGGAAGTTTATTTCTTTTTTCTTCTAACCATTTGTTAGGATCCAGTCAAAGTTCCTGCTGCAAACAGGCTCCGAGAGGGTAATGATGAGTGTGGCTATATAATGTCTAAGGAAATACATCATTGAATCTAAACCTTCCAGTCTCCCTGTACGTTAAAGAGAATCCCTCTCATTGGGCCTAAAGGTGGCATAATGACCTCACTCTCCTGGCAGGAAGAAACGTTCCTAGTCAGTGATCCATGACAGGTAGTAAGTGGACAAAGAATATTTTCGTGAAGTCAGAAGTAAAAGTGAATCAATGACACAAGTGTGGAGGTTTCTAAAATAAAAAAAATAGATCTACCATATGATCCAGCTATAGCACACCTGGGCATGTACCCTAAGAACTCTACTTCAGAGATACTAACACATCCGTGTTTATTGCTGCTCTATTCGCAGTAGCTAGGAAATGGAATTATAGATGTCCATCAACTGATGAATGGGTTATGAAGATGTGGTACATATACACAGTGGAGTTTTATTTGGCTGTTAATAAAAATGAAATTTGCAGGAAAGTAAACGGAACTGGGAAATGTAATACTGAGTGAGGTAACCCAGACTCACAATGCCGCTTGTTCTCTCTCATGTGGCAGATCCCTGCTTTGAATCTCTAGGTTGCTTGGTATAAATCAGAATAAAGATCCATTGAAGCCAGAAAGCTAGAAAAGGGTCACAGGGGTCGGTGGGAAATAGTGGGACACAAAAGTAGAGGGGAGTAAAAGTGAGGGGGAAGGGCTCAAGCATGGCTGGAGATGGGTGGAAGAGGGAGAGCCGAGGTGGTGGGAAGATGAAGCAGAGATAAGGACATGAGAATAAGCCATACAGAAACCTGCTACTTAGTAAGCCAATTTAAAACACACATGTACAGCTGGAGAGGTGGCTTAGCAGTTAAGGCACTTGCCTGCAAAGCCAAAGGACCTCAGTTTGATTCCCCAGGACCCACGTAAGACAGATGCACAAGATGCGTCTTGAGTTCATTTGCAGTGGCTGGAAGCCCTGGTGCGCCTGCCCGCTCTTTCCCTCCCCCCCCCCCCGCTTCTTTCCCCCTCTCAAAGAAATAAATTTAAAAAGTTTAAAAATATTGAAATACACGTGTATTTTTTAAAGGGTTTAAATGAAGGTCCCCTACACGGGTGGATTAATCTACTCCAAGAAGCTGCAGGGTATTAACTGAAAATACCAGTGCCAGGGATGAAATAAAGACCTTCCAATGAGTTGTTGGTTAGGGAGGCCACTGAGGCTTCCAAAACAATATTAGCTATTGTCACTGAACTTGATAGCCCATTGAAAGTCTATGACAAGTTTCTAACGCCAAGGACATCAAACGCTTTGGTTGCAGGCTGTAAAGAAACCAAAACGGAGCTGAGCTGGAAGCTTCCTCCCTGCCAGCTAACTTTTCTTCACACTAGGAGGTGCTACAAATGCTGCTGAGGGAGAGGGCACCAGCAGTCACTAGCTGTGGACCCTGTTCACGTCACGGCTGACCTGCAAAGCAACATGTATCCACGGGTGCAATGGTGGCAAGAGAGTTATGGGGGTAACCAACTACTCTCTCATTGAATCTGAGGTCTGTTCCGCAGGAGGGAAATAGTGCCTGGTACCGTGAGTGTGACTGAAGTAGTCTGTGGCTAGGAACTTAGGCCTTAGTGGGGAAACTCAATATTATAATGTCCTGGGAAACCATTTCCCTGGGGAGACACAAATACATGTCTCTTCACCACAGATAGGGCTCAGACAATAGACCAAAGTACAATTGCATGAAAATCAGTTTTGGTGAACTAATGAGTTTATTAGGGTCACTTACAGAGCCTGGGGGAGGTGGTTGCTTACAGGAGCATCATGGGTGGCTCAAAGGCAGCTGCAACACCATAAAGTCCCACCCCATCCTAGATGGTGACCTCACGGAAACTGCATGACGGAACCCCACTTCTAATTCACCTTCTACCTCCTGTATAACCTAGCTTTTCCCCAAGATCCTTGCAGCTGAGGGGAGGGCAGAAGGGTCTTGTGACTCCTTTTCTCCATCTACTAGAGAGTTGGCAACATCTCCGTTAGTGTTACTACAGAGCTTGTATCAGTGTTGCCGTCAGGTTCGCATTTCTGGCAGAAAACACCCAACCAAGAGCAGCTTGTGGGGGGAAAAGGGTTTTATTTTGGCTTACAGACTCGAGGAGAAGCTCCATGATGGCAGGGGAAATGATGGCATGAGCAGAGCATGGACATAACCTGCTGGCCAACATTCGATGGACAACAGCAAGAGGAAAGTGTGCCCCACACTAGTAAGGGGAAGCTGGCTGTAATACCCATATGCCTGCCCCCAATAACACACTGCTTCCAGGAGGCTTCAAGTCCCAAATTTGCCACCAGCTGGGGACCTAGAATTCAGCATACACAAGTTTATGGGGGACACCTGAATCAAGCCACCACCCACAGTATTGTTCTGCTCCAAGGTCATTATAGCTACTAGACCAAAGCATTCTTTCCCTCAAGCTGGCTTCATGTTATGCTTCGAGGAAAAATGCCATACAACATATGGTTATCCAAATGGGTCAGCATGTCAAACTCTTTTGTTTCCATAGGAGGTACTGCTTACAGCCTCAAACACAGAAATTTCTATATGCAAAGGCCAGAGGTTGACAAAGAGATGCATAGCTGGAAAAATAACCAAAAATATGGTTCCTGGCCGCCCTGGGGCTGCTGTGCATCAGTTTCCCAGGGGCATCAAGGCAACCCCAGAGCAGGGTCCTAAGTGACCATGAGTGTGATGGGAAGAAACAGCTGGGAGACTGTGTCAGAGGACAGCTCCTTTATTTGTTGGGGGAATGGGTTTATAAGCATTCATGTAATGACGGGAAAAGGTGTGGGGTACAGGTCACAGGGGGATTGGTTGTGTGAAGGCTGCTGGCTGATACCTCATTAACATATAGGGACTTTTGGGTGAGCAGTAAAAGGTCACATGGCCACAGGGAAACTGAAACCAAAGTCTTTCCAGGTGTCCCAGGCCTGGGGGATGGGGGGATTCAACCTCACTCCTGCTGTTCTGGAGAAAAGATTATCAGGTTGCAGGCCTGCTGCAGCCTCCCGTGTCCTGGGGCCTTCAACTGTGCCTGACACAAAAATAAGCAATTAGTGTGTTTTTAGCCCTAAGCGTGACATCTAACCACAAACCCCAAGACTCTGGGAACCTTGAAAAAGAGTGAAAGAATGTAAGAGCAGGATGATGGGAAGTGAGGATGCAAAATGCTTTAAAAATTTTATTTATTTATTTGCAAGCACAGATGGAGAGACACACAGAGAAAGAATGGGCATACCAGGACCTCCAACCACTGCCACCAAACTCCAAATGCATGTGCCCCTTGCGCATCTGGCTTACATGGGTCCTGGAGAATCAAACCTGGGTCCTTTGGCTTCGCAGGCAAATGCCTGGAACCCCTAAGCCATTTCTCCAGCCCAGTGCTTGTGCTTTTGATATGACAAGTCTACTCCACTCATGAACTCATAGCAGATGCTGTCACCTACACAATATTGAGCCTGTCAATATTTCATCATAGATGAGACCCCTCAGCTCCCTGAATCAATACTGGCAATGGATGATTGCTGGGAAAGGGGGACGGTCGTGCTCTTTAGTGATGCAGCTACCAGTAGATTGCATTGTCCAGTAAATATCCTCCCACCCGTGATCTTGCAAGAAATCCCAATTTAACTCAGTGGGTCAAACAACGAAACAAACAAACAAAATGACAGGAGGATGGGGATTTAATGGATTAAGGAGGGCTTTAGTAGAAGGAAGAGAAGAGAGGGTAATTGGTGAGAGTGAAGGAGAAATAGGAAAAAGATAACTGTTTATAGGCAGTCAGTCAGGAACAAGGTTCAAGGACCCCGCCTGCCCTGGCAAGACTAGAACTCAGCTCTGTTTCAGTTCCATCCAAGATGGCTGCCAGCAATACTCCCCAGCCCTCAGCCCAACACACCTAGCTGAGCTGGCCCCTCCTGAGTCAGCCCCTTGAGTCCATGAGCCAATCGGGTCTCTCCTTGTACACCTGAGTCTTAACAAGGCTCACCCTAATTGGATGTCTGATCTGTATAAGGGAGCCTAGCCTCCCGGGTAAGCCTCTTTTTCTTCCTGGGATTTCGCCTGTCGTCAGGCCGTGCACTTCTGTTTTTCCCCTTCGGGGAAGGCGGGAGCGCAGCCTCAGCTTGGGCACTTTCCTCTTGCCTTCTACGTGTGTCTTGTTTTGGGGGTGCTTTCTCACTTTGCTACATGTATGATTTTTTTTTCTTTGATCTCTGAGTCCTTCTCTATCTTAATACTTTCTGGTATTTTTATCTGAAGGGATCTTTTGTCTTGCCTTCCCCTGTGGGTGTGTGGGCCTCCTCCAGACCCCTCTTATACCCCCTGTGATGGGGGAGTCTGTCCGTCTCCCCACTCCCTTTCCAGCCGGGTAAGGAGAATTCTCCTCTGGCTTGAGTCTGTCAGCTAACAGCCTCCTTAGGTATTAATTCCTCTTACAATAAGCCTCATAATTCACAATTCACCCAGCTCAGAGTCCGCATTTAAATTTTTTGTTTATTTTTATTTATTTATTTGAGAGAGAAAGAGGCAGAGAGAGAGAGAGAATGGACACGTCAGGGCCTCCAGCCACTGAAACGAACTCCAAATGCAAGCATGCCACCTTGTGCATCTAGCTATCGTGGGTCCTGGGGAATCCAGCCTCGAACCGGGGTCCTTAGGCTTCACAGGCAAGTGCTTAACTGCTAAGCCACCTCTCCAGCCCAGAGTCTGTATTTTTAATTCTTTGCTAATTTGGAGAAGGGCCCAAAAGTTGGGATTCATGGGCGAGGATGATATCCTGCCTCTTTATGGGTTTAAGCCCTCCCTGGACCCTAAATGTTGTATTACTAGGACGCCTCTCCCTATTGTGTTACACATGGTCTTCAAGGTCTTGAATAAATGGGAGTAAAGAAAGTCAGAAGCACGAAACAGAGAGAGAGAAATGGCAAAGTCCATACCAGGCTGTGGCAATTGCCCATTCCCTGACCATCTCAGGAAATCCTGGCGCGCCATCTAGTGGCTATCTGGTTCTATAACAGGGACCCAAGCCTCCGTTATCATTGCAGTCAGCCAAGACATTTCAGTTGTATCCAGAGCAACTAGGCTGTAAAGCCTCCCGGAAGACCATGTCCTGGGGGGAGACACCAAAAGCAAAACTGTGCCTCTCTCCCTCATGAGGAAGGCAAACCTCCTGCCAAGGATGTCCTACTGTCTTCAAACCTGAAAAGGGACAAATGCCCTTGAGTTTGTTCCTGGGTTATAAGGAGCCCAACTAGGAACCAAGTTCCTCTCCCTTTGGGATGGGCCCCTGAGGCTAAATCAGCTCTCATATTCTTCATGTGTACACATGGAGCCCAGATAGCCCTAAATGTGACAGGGAACAACTTTGAAACCTCTGACCACCTTTGCTGGCGGATATTTCGGTCCCTGGTCCGCCTCACTCCTATGAATGGCGCATCCCACCCAGCCTGCTTTGCACCCCTCAAGCTTTAGAGAGTCAAACAGCTTTTCATAGATTCCTTTCTGGTTCTTGCTAATGTCTCCCTCCCTTTCCAAGCTTCAGGTGCAAGCAAGGCACGTTGAGACTGAGGTGGCTTTTCTGTCATTACTGAGTCCCTGTAATGGCCCTTCACTTAGTCTCTAATATAGAACCCTACATCACCCGACAAGTTCCCCCTGAAGTCTTGGATCCACCCTTAAGAACCTGAAAGACTTTCCTGAGAGGCTTCAATATCCTTTAAAAGGCTTCCAGCCTCTCTCAATAAATTTCCGGCTGCTGGGATACTGCACCCAAAAGTAACTATCTGTGCAATACCCCAACTTGGCAGCAAAGAAGTAGATGCATGATAACCATTTTTTAAAATTAATTTTTCTTTTTGTTTTTTTTTTTGTTTTTTCGAGGTAGGGTCTCACTCTAGCCCAGGCTGACCTGGAATTCACTCTGGAGACTCAGGGTGGCCTTGAACTCATGGCGATCCTCCTACCTCTGCCTCCTGAGTGCTGGGATTAAAGGCGTGCGCCCCCATGCCCGGCAAGCCCGCACCTTTTTATGGATATGTCCTAGCCAACACCTATCCTCCCTTAAATTTTCTCCTTGGAGTATCCTCCTTGAATAGATAGATGATTATTCGTCTGTAATGAGACAAACCCACCTCAGGTCCTGACTTCAAACACTGGCCTCATGTGGACCTAGGGTTTCTTCTTCAGAGGCCCAAATATCCCAACAAACAAAAGGTCACCTTCCTGGGACTTACACTGATTCCTGATACAAGGAGTCCTTCCAGTCACCACAAGGATCTCAATCATAGGGAACCCAGCCACAAAATAACTAGGACCCTCATGGCCATGGCAATAACTTGCAGAATCTTGATCTCACAATTTAGCCTGATAGGTAAACCCAGCTATGAGGCCACAAAGGAGACCAGAGAAAGAGCCATTAGATTAGACTCCTAAAACGACATAGGCCCTAGACCTCCCGAAGCAGGCACTGACCTCGGCCCCAGGATTAGCTCTCCCTGGTCTTCCGACATCTTTTCTCTAAAGGGAGAAGCAGTGGGAGTCTTGGTAACTTGAGTACAGTAAGTAGCTTGGGTTGCTTGACACCACAAAGGCCAAAAGGCAGAGTTAAGAATTGGAGCTTTCTGGGCTGGAGAGATGGCATAGTGGTTAAGCGCTTGCCTGTGAAGCCTAAGGACCCCGGTTCGAGGCTCGGTTCCCCAGGTCCCACGTTAGCCAGATGCACAAGGGGGCGCACGCGTCTGGAGTTCGTTTGCAGAGGCTGGAAGCCCTGGCGCGCCCATTCTCTCTCTCTCCCTCTATCTGTCTTTCTCTCTGTGTCTGTCGCTCTCAAATAAATAATTAATTAATTAAAAAAAAAAGAATTGGAGCTTTCCTTTCGTCTTTCGGCTCGGAGGAGGCTAAGGTGCAACTTCCTTCGGTCGTCCCGAATCCGGGTTCATCCGACACCAGCCGCCTCCACCATGCCGCCTAAGTTCGACCCCAACGAGATCAAAGTGGTGTACCTCAGGTGCACCGGAGGCGAGGTCGGCGCCACATCTGCTCTGGCCCCCAAGATCGGTCCCCTGGGTCTGTCTCCAAAAAAAGGTTGGTGATGACATCGCCAAGGCAACCGGTGATTGGAAGGGTCTGAGGATTACAGTGAAGCTGACCATTCAGAACAGACAGGCTCAGATTGAAGTGGTGCCTTCTGCTTCTGCCCTGATCATCAAAGCCCTCAAGGAGCCACCAAGAGACAGAAAGAAGCAGAAAAACATTAAACACAGTGGCAATATTTCTTTTGATGAGATTGTCAACATTGCCCAACAGATGCGCCACCGGTCTTTGGCCAGAGAACTTTCTGGAACCATCAAAGAGATCCTGGACACCGCACAGTCTGTGGGATGCAATGTGGATGGCCGCCACCCACACGATATCATAGATGACATCAACAGTGGGGCAGTGGAATGCCCAGCTAGCTAAGAAGCATAAGAAAGAATATATTTCAATAAAAGATCAAGAGAAAAAAAAAAAAGAATTGGAGCTTTATTACACATTATCAGTAGAATTGACAGTCCAAAAAGGTTAACATCCTTAATATCAGGTTAACATCCTTAATATCAGGTTAACATCCTTAATATCAATCAATAAATAAAACACCTATCTTTGATGACATCTTCAGTTAGCAGATTAGAAAGGGAGAAAGGGGGCTGGAAAGATGGCTTAGCAGTTAAGGCGTTTGCCTGCAAAGCCAAAGGATCCCAGTTCAATTTTCCAGGACCCACGCAAGCCAGATGAACAAGGGGGCCCATGCATCTGGAGTTTGTTTGCAGTGGCTGGAGGGCCCTGGCCCACCCATTCTCTTTCTCTTTCTCTCCCCCACTCGTCAAATAAATAAATAAAATATTTTAGGGGAAAAAAAAAAAAGGGAGAAAGGGCTGGGTGTGGTGGCACACACCTTTAATCCCAACACTTGGGAGGCAGAGGTAGGAGGATCATTGTGAGCTCGAGAGCCACCCTGAGACTAATTCCAGGTCAGCCTGGACTAGAGTGAAACCCTACCTTGAAACACCAAAATAAATAAATTAATTAATTAAATAAAACGGCGAAAGGGCAGGGCTGTGGGAGAGACAGAGAGAGTCATCCCAGAGCTCACAGAGCTCAGTATTGCCCCTCTGGGCAGGCGGTCAGCCACATTTCCAAGGCATGTGATGCTGTACTTTGGGCACCATCCCTCTCATCATGTAGGAATTTCGGCTCAGGCACTTCTTGAAACTTAGCCTATCATGTCTGCCACTCTCTGCCATGTACTCCTCCAGGAACATTGGGGCTGGAGGAGAGGGTTAACTCAGGACGAGCAAGCTGTGTGTTTTGCTAAGCTGTTAACAACAGTACATGTGTATAGATTCCTTTTATGACATGGAGTAATGTCTATTGTGGACTTGATCAGGTCTGTGAGGGCATTTCTAAGAAGGATTAGCTGAGGAAGGAAGGCCGACTAGGTAGCTCTATCTAAGGGAGTTCTAGGAAATGGTGGTGCCTTTTGCCCACGTCTACCCTCTTGTTGTTCCTCAAAGAGATTGAACCCGAGCTGCTTCCACTTTCCAATGTGGACTGAAGACCAGCAGTTCTCCCAGGAACTCTCCAAGCCTTCGTTGCTAGGTTGGGATTGCTGAGGCATAAGCTGCATGGACTGAGCGGCTATCAGGCCCTCAGACTCACTGGCCTACAGATGGACACTGTTAGATTGCTCAGCCCATGTCCTGCAAGCAAATCTGTTAACTCTCCCTTGTAACACATATTAATTCTATCAGGCATATTCCTCTAGAGAAGCCTGAATCACATAGATGGTGGCACCAGTAGTGGGTTCTAGAGAAATGGAATTGTAGGGATAAATTTCTCTAGTGGGCTTGGTGGTATTTGGGGTTGGCTCTCCAACTCTAGAGCTACTGAAGACTATCCTGTTAGCAAGGAGTGCACAGATAATCCATGCTGTGAGCTGCTTAAAGAACTATGTAACACGGACATACTTGAAAATCCTGATTCTCTCCTTGTGAGGAGCAAGGAGCTTAATGACTCTGTATATAAGACTTAGGTGGAGAATTAAGTGACATATTGATGCTGATTGGCTGCCTTCTAGCAACACTGAACAAAGTAACAGAAGACAAGAATAAGTCAGAGTTGAAATTTCCCAGCTCCGGGTGTGCATAAATGATCTAAAGGTTTCTAAGTGTGCCCTGGGAGAGAATCTCCCCTGAAAAAAATACCACCCCCACAGTGGAGGACCCCTATGAGAGCTTCTTAGAGGGTTCTGCAGACAAAGAACTCAATAGAATGCTTAGAAACATGAACAAAGAACTCACAGAAGCAGCAGGTAAACACATTAATGAAATCCTGAAGAAGTTCAAGGATGACACAAATAGATTCATAAATGAATTCTAAGAGAACACAGACAGCTAGAGGAAATGAGGAAGTCAACCAGGATATGAAAATGGAACTAAATAATAAAGAGACAGGAATCCAGAAGAAAACTCAAACTGAAACAAGCTGGAAATGAAAACTAAAATAAGTTTTTTTAAAAAAAAAACTCAATGGAAAGCATCACCAATAAATTAAATCCAGTGGAAGTCAGATTATCAAACATTGTAGAGAAGGAAGAGAAATTGCATCGATCAGTCAAAACTGATGGGAAGTTCAAAAACTATGAGTGGAACGTGAGAGAAAAGAGGGACGCCTTGAGATGAGCTAATGCTTGAATAACGAACATGGGAGAGGGATAAGAACTTCAGGTGGATTGCATAGCATACATTTTAATAAGATTCTAGAAGAAAATTTCCCAAATCCAGGGAAAGAGATGCCCATCCAGATATAGGAGGCACACAGAATGCCCAATAGACAGGGATTTCCCCACACCATCTTATTGTCAATAGTCTAAATACGCACCCTGTATAACTGACAACCACAGCCATTCTCCCCCTTTCCTGTTCTGTGACTTGTAAACTTCCTGAATCTATCTAGGCCTCAACTTTTCCATTAAAAAACATAAAGATTAGTACTCAAGTAGAAGTTAAGGCATCAGGTAGGAGTGATGGAAAATGAGGATTTGCCTCATTCTGAGGACAATGGCTCAACTCAAGGCCTTAACATCCATGGTTTTCTGTCTGGAATGCTAGTCCCCAAATGGATCCCATTTAATTCTCTGCCTGCCTCACAGCATGTTCAGCTGTCGCAGGCTCAAGGAAAGGTTTCCCTGACCACTGGCAGCATGGGCTGCCCACATGCCCTATGTGTCCCAGACACCAGTTGCTGCTTGGTAGTTACCAATCTTGCCACTTCAATACCAACTTTACAAGGGCAAGGACATTGTTCTATCACCTCACACAGCTTGGCACAGGAGGTGCCCAATAAGGTGATAATAGGGTGGTTTGAGGGACCAAAAGTCCTCAGGTGAGGGCTGATGAGTGAGAAACTGATGGCATTTGCCCCGTTCCTTCCCTCAGAGCAGTCTCTGAGCATGCGCTGTGCACTAGGCACTGAATAGGAAGAGAGGCAACCTATGCTGCCATGCGCCCTCTGGAAGCCAGTGGACTCAGGCAAGCCAGGATCAAGGCGAGGGTCAGGGAGGAACTGAGACAGAACATGTCTGGGGTACCCACCTGGCTCAAGCACCCCAGCTCTGAGCTTCTTTCACAGGCAGGAAGACTGAGGCTCTGGGGAGCCCCCTGACCAGAGCTGCACAGCTTCTCCTGGCCCGGCCCAGCCCCTTCCTTCTGTGAGTCCGGTTCTGTGCTATGAGACCCACCCTCTGCCTGCTTCACCTGCACCTCCTATGCAGCGGCCCAGCTCTGCTCACCTGTGTGCAGGAGAGGAGGGTGTCCTCCCTGAAACCATGGCCTGGGCAAGGTCTCCCTGAGCTCTGGTTGCCCAGATGGTGGGCTCCACCATAGTCAGAGTCAGGAGGCTCCAGGTGAGGGGCAAAGCTCAGAGAATGACTGGAGTAATGAGGCCGCCTGCCCACTGGCCTTACAGGCTGAACGGGGAGGTAGCGAGCCCTGATCCTCCTTGACTATGGGAGCCTGGCCATGGTGCTGCACCTCTCTGAGACTCAGTTTATCCAAGTACTCAACAGAAATAGGCTCATGGACACACAGTTGTTTGCCTCTGCCTGTCCTTAGAATCGGTGAGGCCCATTATATGCTGGTGCATATAATGTGTCAAAAGAAACATGTTTTTCTCCTTTAGAAATTAAACAGAACAGTCCCTGATGCTGTTACACACCCAAGATGTGCCCTCTAGGTGAACCTGCCGTCAGAATGACAGTTCTTCCTGTTTGAGAAAAAAATCGTAGGTCACCTGTTCTCAGCCCTTTCTTTCACCTTGTATTCCCTCTCCCCCCCCCCATAAAAACAAGAAATACTAGAAGGAAAAAAAAAGTGCATGGAGTGTGGAGAGCTGGAGAGATGGTTTAACAATTAAAGGCACTGCTTGCAAAGCCTGATGGCCTGGGTTTGATTTCCCAGTATCCCGTAAAACCAGATGCACAAAGTGGCGCTTGCATCTGGACTTCATTTGCAGTGGCAGGAGACCCTGGCACGCCCACTCTCATTCATTCTCCCTTTCACTCTTTCTCTCTTGCTCCTTTCAAATTTAAAAACATTTTTAAAAAAGAAATAGGCTCTTCTACCAGTTCACAATAAATTCCCACTACCCCAGGCATGGTGGGGGAGGTGAGGCCAAGCCCAGCCGAAAATAGCCTGGGATGGCAGGATGATGGAGGCCATGCCTGGCTGGATGGCAGGAGGCTGTTATTGATTGCTCGGCCATGAATAAAACATCGGCCTCCGCTCTATCCTGGGTTCATTACTTGCTAAGGGGGAAAGGGCTCATTTGTAAGGGTCACCCCCACTCACTTCCTGCTCCTGGGGATGGAGAAGACCCTGCCTCTCCTTTTCATGCTAACATGCATGGGGACAAACTGAAACTAAGGAGAGATGACCTGTCCCCCACAGCCTCACTGATGTCCGTATTCCTCCAGCTTCGTCTGTGTGCCAACTGCCCCTCCTCCTCCTGATGCGATCCTCCACACCCCTCGCGGCCCAGCGAAGGAGGCCATTCAGGAACCTTTAGCTTCCCTCAACAAGAACCTGGGACATGCCAATTCACACCCACCCTAGCGCGGTAGAGCCGTCCACACCACAGGAAGCCTCATGCCTGGCCTGGGGGCCTTTGTCTCCTGGGGCTCTAGTCACTCCTAAATCCACTCCCCCGCCGCTGCCATGCTTCACCATCCCGTTGTCAAGGCTCCCACGAGGCGTGGTCAAGTGGGCACCTCAGGGCCTCACTGGCTGGATGGGCACCATGCGTGCAGGATTGCCAGAGATGACCAGCCTGCAGGCCTCCTGAGGAAAGACTCACAGATGAGTATCCTGGCAGCACAAGCCGGGTGCCCAGAGCCCCGAATGGATGACCCCGTTGCCCTCTGTGTGGGATGCGCCCAAGAAGCACCAAGTTAAAGCAAGGCATGGAGCAGAGCGGTGTTCACGCATGCCGCCCCTTTTGTTCAAAACATGAGCCACAAGGAAGAACCGTAGCTGCTTGTGTGCATCGAAATGTCTAGAAGCCTGCATGGGGGTCTGGTGGTTGTCCCCGAAGAAAGGAACTGCAGGGTTGGAGGAAGCAAAGTGAGAGCTGTGCACTCCACACACCAAACAGCAGGCCTTGAGTGCTGGACACTATGCATACGTGTCTGTTAAATAAAAGCAAAGCCAGAGCTGGTCAGGCCATGCTCATTCCTCCTTCTCCGTGGATCTGTGCTTATCTGTGAGTGGTGGCAATGACCTCAGCATTCCCTGCCTAGCCT
The DNA here is from genome assembly GCF_020740685.1 of Jaculus jaculus. Lineage (NCBI taxonomy): Eukaryota > Metazoa > Chordata > Mammalia > Rodentia > Dipodidae > Jaculus > Jaculus jaculus. Next base: position 30,109,946 of record NC_059113.1, read on the forward strand.
GTTTATGGTGGGGAAGGGGGTCTACACGGGCAGTCATGGCTGGCCATGGGTAAGTTATTGTGGGGCAAAAAGCTTCTAGGGAGGGCTGGGAAAGGAAACAGCAGAGGCTATTCCGTAAGCAGTCCGTACTGCCCAGGAGTATCTAGGGCAGCCCCTGGGGTTAACAGAGCTCCGCATAGACCCAGGGTACTGGTCTCTTCCTGCTGCTGCCCCAGCGTATTTGAGAATATGCATTGTTTGTGAGGGAAAGGGCCTCACCCTCAGGCTTGCTGCCTGACTCAGGCTGAGTCAGGGTCCCAGGGTAGCTGCACCCCATCACTGGCTGAGCTTCATGGAGGTGTAGTGAGCAGTGTGTGTGCCTGAGCGTGTGCGTGAGCACACACCATATGTGACTGTGCAAATACAGCAGAGCTTCCACACCCATGGATTCTATAAACACTAATTAGAAATGCTCAGAAGCCTGGCTATGGTGGCTCATGCCTGTGATCTCAGCAACCAGAAGCAGGAGAACTGCCATGAGTTCAAGACCAGCTTGGGTACATAATGATTTTGACACCAGCCGAGTAAGACTGTGTGTGTGTGTGTGTGTGTGTGTGTGTGTGTGTGTAAGAGAGAGAGAGAGAATGAGAGATCTCAGAAAGCACTTTAAAATCCAAATATGAGGGCTAGAGAGATGGCTTAGTGGTTAAGGTGCTTGCCTGCAAAGCCTAAAGACCCAGGTTCAATTCCCCAGAACCCACATTAGCCAGCTGCACATTATGGCACATGCATCTGAAGTTCATTAAATAAAAACAAAGGAAAAAACCAGATATGAATATGCAAGACAGCCATACTGAATTTACCTAATCCTCAACTGCATTCTCGCCATGCCCGGTGCTGACTCCCATCATTCCACAAACTGCTGACCTCTTTCCAGATGCCATACTGGAGTGAGGTTGGTCTCAGGTCTCATTTGTGTCTGCGTAGTCAGCCTGTGACATTGTTACCATACTGAACACACACAGTCTCTTTCTCATCTTTAGTTCCTAAACAAAGCCATGCACCAACTGTCTGCACAGTATTTCCATTGGAATAAATATTAATTAATCAAGAAATGATTTAAAGAACATGAGAGGACTACACATGCTCTGTCCCAGTATATCTTGCTTTTTGTTGTTGTTTTTGTTTTTGTTTTTTGGGGTAGGGTCTCACTCTAGCTCGGGCTGACCTGGAATTCACTATGTAGTCTCGGTAGCCTCGAACTCACAGCGATCCTCCTACCTCTGCCTCCTGAATGCTGGGATTAAAGGCATGTGCCACCACACTCAGCTTCAGTACATCATTTTATACAAAGACCTTCACCATGGATTCTTGTATCTGGGGATACTGGAGATAGATGCGTCTCAAAATGTTCTGATGCTTGCATGTCTGTCAGCCTCTGTGTGTCCATGCACATGTAGATCTGTCTCTGTTTCTGACTTCATGGTCTGTGTATGATGTGCTTGTAGTCTGTGTCTATGTGTGTCTTCCGATGCTGTGTGTGTGTGTGTGTGTGCGTGTGTGTGTGTGTGTGTGTGTGTGTGTGTGTGTACACCCTCCTTGCTGAACCCCCCAGGGCAAGGCCAAGTCTGACTATGGCTGCCCTCAACACAGGTCTTGGGTCCAGAAAGGAAGTCAGCTCAAATATCCAGGACCGCCCTCTCCAGAGGCAGGCCCTTGATTAATATTAGCTGCCTCTTCTCTGGGTTCAGAGACATGTGACCCCTGTCTCCCATCTCCCACTTCATCAACTAGGCCCCTGACTATGAGAAGCACACACCGGCTACACATCTTGTTCTCATGTCACTTGGGGAGACTAAGAGCAAGGACAGATGTGAGGCTTGTCTTCTCTGCCCCTTTGTGTAGTATCTCCTTCCATAGACAAGCTGTCTACAGTGCCCTGAGGACTTGGCATCCAGAGGCATGGATCACATCAGGTTGGGGGTCTCAGCTGGATGGCTACCATGTGACATTGGCAGACCATGAAAGCTACTTAGAGGAAATTCCAGATAAATAATTCAAAAACACAATCATGATCAATATATACAAAGAACATTTAAGCAGGACGTGAATAAACACTAGAATGAAATCCAAGAGAGCACAAGCAACTTAAAGAACTCAACAGACACCTGAATGAACTAAAAGTGGACACAAACACCTGGATAAACCCCAAGAGAATACACACAAACAGCTAAATACAATGAGTAAGTCAAACCAAGATCTGAAAATAGAAAAAGAGAGCTCAATAAAGAGATAAAAATGCTTAAGGAGGAACCAGAGCGGAATACAAAATGCAATAAGTCAAATAAAAAGCTTCCTGGAAAGCTTTACCTATAAATAGGCCATGGGGAGGACATAAGAACAGGGCTTGAGGAGGAGGTGGAGGAAGTAGATCAGGTAACCAAACTCAAGGACAAGTTCAACAAGAAATATAAAAGCAGAACTCAGGAGACTTTTGGAACACCTGGAAAACACCAAATCTATGACTATATATAGAAGAGGATCCACTGCAGACCAGAGGAAAAGAAAACATTACCACAAAAATTATAGAAGAAAACATACCAAGCTAGGCATGGTGGTGCATGCCTTTAATCCCAGCACTCAGGAGGCAGAGGTGAGATGATCACTGTGACTTTGAGGCCATCCTGGGACTGTGGAATGAGTTCCAGGTCAGCCTAGGCTAGAGTGAGATCCTAACACTAAAAAAAAAAAAAAAAAAGTTCCAAGCCTAGGAAAAGAGATTTCTAACCATATGCAAGAGGCATAAAGAATAACAAAGAGGGCTGGAGAGATGGCTTAGTGGTTAAGCACTTGCCTGTGAAGCCTAAGAACTCCGGTTCAAGGCTCAATTCTCCAGGACCCACGTTAGCCAGATGCACAAGGGGGCACACATGTCTGGAGTTCATTTGCAGTGGCTGGAGGCCCTGGCATGCCCATTCTCTCTCTCTCTTTCTCTCTCTCTCTCTTTCTCTGCCTCTTTCTGTCTGTCACTCTCAAATAAATAAATAAAAATGAACAAAAAAATTAAAAAAAAAGAATAACAAAGAGATAGGGCCAGAAAAACAACTTCATACATCATATTATAGTCAAAACACTAAGCACACAGAATAAGGAAAATATAGTGAGAGCCACAAGGACAAACAATAAGTCACATATACAGGCAGGATCATCAGAATAATACATGATTTTTCAATGGAAATGCAAAAAGCCAGAAAAGTGTGAAGTGATAAACAACTTAAGGAGACCCCTGAATGTCTTGGAAGATCATATAACACAATTAAGTGGACTTTATTCTGCAGATGATGGGATGGTTCAACAAATGTAAATCAATGAACATAACAGATCACATAAACAGACTCAAGGACAGAAATAATACGATCTTCTCAGTTCAGAGAAAAGACCCCTGACAAAATCCAACATTCCCTTCATGATAAAAGTTCTGATAAAGCTAGGGATTAAAGGAACCTTTCTCAGCTCATATAGGTCACAATTCTATAGCCAATATCATGGAGCAAAACTTAAAAATGGAGAAAACTCTTAACTGCACAGTATTTGATCCATCAACATAGTATTTTAGATGGTGGAGGAGGCCAGAAAAAGACATCAAAATAGAAGAGATACTAGGTGAAAACAAGAAGGGGTTAAGTGAAAAGGGGTTCGGGAAGAAGACAAAAGAAAGTAAAGGGAGGGGATTATGATCAAAATACATTACATAAATGAACAAAAATTGTCAATAAAAAGGTTAAAAAACTTCTCCCTACAAAGAAAGTCCAGCGATTCAGAAGGTATCATAGTGCTAGAAAGAAGTGACTGGAGTACTGGGTAACATCTCGATCACACCTTCCAAAGCTCAGGGTCTAATGCGGAAGAGGTGACGAAAAGAATGTAAGAGCCAAAGGAAGGGTAGGACTCAGTACAACGTGCTCCTCCAGACACAAAATGGCCTGCATATCCATGACCTCACAGTGCCTGACACTACCTACAGAAGACCATCATAAGAGGAGGGAAGGATCATGACATCAAAATAACAGAGAGACTGATTGAGATGGGGAGGGGATATGATGGAGAATGGATTTTCAAAGGGGAAAGTGGGGTGAGGGAGGGTATTACCATGGGATATTTTTTATAATCATGGAAAATGTTAATAAAAATTGAGTAAAAAATTAAAAAAAAAAAAACGCATCTGGATATCCATGACCTCACAGTGCCTGACACTACCTGCACAAGACCATCATAAGAGGAGGAAAAGATGATGACATCAAAATTAAAGAGAGACTGATTGAGATGGGGAGGGGGTATGATGGAGAATGGAGTTTCAAAGGGGCAAGTGGGGGGAGGGAGGATATTACCATGGGATATTTTTTATAATCATGGAAGTTGTTAGTAAAAAATTTTGAAAAATAAATAAATAAGCATAAAATTTTTTAAAAAAAGGAAGTCCAGAAACACTGCTGAATTCTATCACACTTTTAAGGGAGACCTAAAACTAACTCTCTAAATTGTTCCACAAAATAAAAAGGGAAGGAACATTACCAAATTCATCCTATGAAGCCAGTATTCCTCTGGCTTCTAAACCAAATAAAGATACAACAATAACGATTTCAAAAAAAGAAAGTAGGCTAGCTACAGATGACTGGGCTTCTGAGTGAGAAGGAAATTACTTAGTAGCAGAGGCCAATAAGTTAAAAAGGAGACATAAAGGGAAGAGAAAGGAAGGGAGGAGGGTACTTAATAGGTTGATATTGTATATATGTAAGTACAATGATTGAGATGGGGAGGTAATATGATGGAGAATGGAATTTCAAAGGGGAAAGTGTCAGGGGGGAGGAAGGGAATTACCATGGGATTTTTTTTATAATTATGGAAAATGTTAATAAAAATTTAAAAATTAAAAAAAAATTAATTAAAAAAATTTAAAAAAAGAAAGGGCTGAGGCAATGGCTCTGAGAGCCAGTGGTTACCCAGCTGGGCTCAGTGCCACTCTTGCACAGGTTTGTACATCTTATTCAACTGACTGACTTCGTATAGCAGGATCTGCTGCTTGTTCACAACGTTGGTGGTCATTATCCCCCAGCAGCTCATGTAGCACTTTCCAGAACTATGAAGACTAGCCCTCAGGGAGCTGGCTTCCTTCCAGATGCCAGCATTATCTCTCAGTGGTGCCTCTAGTCACCAAATTTTTTAAATTGGAGTATGAAGTTTTTCAGGAGGTCATAGGAGTAAGCAAGACCAGCTGATGGGTGACTCAGATTTTCTTCTGGATAGGATCAAGAATTGACTATGTATCTGTTTTAAGCATAAGGCCATGTCATTCTTGAGGTCTAGAAGCCAGTTTTAACCCGGAGAAGTGAATCCAAGAGCTGAGACCTGATAGCTTAGCTTCAGTGGAGGTGGTAAGAATCAAGTGAGATCCCAACGATTGAGTTTGGAGGAGTTTAAATGTTAGGCTTTTTGAAAGTAGACCCAGTTTCTCAGTCAGATTGGTTGAGATGGTGAATCGGGAGAAGGCTTTGGTAAAAGCATACTAGTAGGGCTGGAGAGAAATCTTAGCAGTTAAAGGTACTGCTTACAAAGCCCATCATCCAGGATTCTATTCCCAAATGCTCCTATAAAGCTGGATGTACAAAGCGGTGCATGTATCTACGTATATGGAGATCATTTGCAGTGGTAAGAGACCTTGGCATGTTCATTCATTCTCTCTGTTTGCAAATAAATAAAAATATTTAAGCATAGTAGTAGTGTGTCTTATGAAGTGCTGGTTATGGCAGAGGGCTGGGATATAATATCCCAAGGGTGTAGAAGGTAAAGGAAAGTTTTTCAAAAACAAAGGGCCCACCATACATTAATTCACAGAGACTTAGGTCATGTGAAGGCTCTAAACAGATCTTCGTGAGATCAATAAAGGGAACATTAATCCAGTTAGTTTGTGTTTCTATCATTAATATGGCAAGATGATTTTTTAAAAAAATATTTTTTGTTCATTTTTATTTATTTATTTGAGAGTGACAGACAGAGAGAGGGAGAGAGACAGGTAGAGAGAGAATGGGCGTGCCAGGGCTTCCAGCCACTGCAAATGAACTCCAGACACATGTGCTCCCTTGTGCATCTGGCTAACGTGGGTCCTGGGGAATCGAGCCTCAAACTGAGGCCCTTAGGCTTCACAGGCAAGCACTTAACAGCTAAGCCATCTCTCCAGCCCAAGATGATTTTTTTTTTTTTTTGATTTTTCGAGGTAGGGTCTCACTCTAGCCCAGGCTGACCTGGAATTCACTATGGAGTCTCAGGGTGGCCTTGAACTCACAGCAATCCTCCTACCTCTGCCTCCCGAGTGCTGGGATTAAAGGCGTGTGTCACCACGCCCGGTTTAAGATGATTTTTTTTATAAGGCCATGCATCTTCAATTTGTGGTGACAGAATATTGGCTAGATGTTACAGTCAGGTTTGCATTACTGGCAGAAATCACCCAACCAAGAGCAGCTTTTGGGAAAAACAAAACAAAACACAAAGGTTTATTTTGGCTTACAGATTCGAGAGGAAACTCCATGATGGCAGGGAAAACAATGACATGAGCAGAGGGTGGATATCATCTCCTCACCAATATCAGATGGACAATAGCAACAGGAGAGTGTACCAAACACTGGCAAGGTGAAACTGGCTACAATACCCCTAAGCCCGCCTCCAACAATACACTCCCTCCAGGAGGCATCAATTCCCAAATCTCCATCAGCTGGGAACCTAACATTCAGAACACCTAAGTTTATGGGGTACACCTGAATCAAACTACCACATCCTGCCCCTGGTCCCTATAAACTGATAATCATACTTGGTATAAAATACAATGCATTCATCCAACTATAAAATAGTTTTTATCAATCCCAATGGTATTCAAACATCCCCATAATCCAAGGTCTTTTAACTGAGCCATTGTACCACAAAATCCGCCCCCCCAAAGCCCATAATGGCACAGAATAAGCAGTCACATTGCAAAAGATGGCATTGGGCATAGCAAAGAAATATTCAACCAATACAAGATTTAAACATGGCAAACATCAAACTCTGTAGCTCCAAGTCCAACAACTCGAACCAGTGACAAGTCTCCAAGTCTGATAATTCTAACCAGCAACCAGTCTGTGGAGTTCCAGTTCTGCCCCTGCAGCTAGGCTACTCGCAGTCCTGGAAAACATTTTCTGGGGCCAGCAGCTCTCTTTAGCAGCCATCTCGTGGTCCTAACATTTCCACTGCAACCCACAGTCCATCCTCAGGGCTCCATCAAGTCTCTGTGCAGGCAATCCTGCTTCACACTGCCCATGGCCATTTCCAAAACACAAGACTGTGTTGAAAACTCAATGACCCTCTCTTTCCTGCATTTCTTATACTCCATAATACCAGGTGGGGTGATAAATTTGTTAATCCCATGGGAATAAAACACGCTTTGAATAGGACACTCCTTCAGCATGCAGGCCCCTTCAAAAGACTCTGCATTCTTCCTGTTGCCCCTGTGCACGTCAGCTGGCCCAGTCTCCATGGTCGCAACCTCTCAAACAATTGCAGCTGAATGTGCAGCAGCTTCACCCAAAGATTTCTTTTTTTTTTTTTCCTGTGCCATATCCCTCTGCTCACACCAATCCATTTCTTTTTTTTTAAATTTTTATTTATATTTTCCATGATTATAAAATATATCCCATGGTAATTCCCTCCCTACACCAATCCATTTCTATGCACTGCAACCCTGCGCAAGCTCTCAGGACACAGGCATAACAGCAAGCCTCTCACACAAACTGCTTCTAGCCCAGTCCAGGCAAAGTTCTTTCTTACTCTCATAAGCCAAACCTTACAGTCCATAGTTCTTACTGCATTCAGGTCTTTCAACTCTGACCAGAATAATCCATCAAGTGGTACTTACAGTGCTGCAAGACATCTCTTAACCCAAGATTTCAAATTCTTCCCCATTCCTTCCTCAAAAATCAGCTCCAAGCTGGGCATGGTGGTGCATGCCTTTAATCCCAGCACCTGGGAGGCAGAGGTAGGAGGATTGCCGTGAGTTCAAGACCACCCTGAGACTACATAGTGAATTCCAGATCAGCCTGAGCTAGAGGAAACCCTACCTCAAACAAACAAATAAACATAGAAAAAATCAGCTCCAAAAGTCCACACACTCAGGTGTCTACTAGCAATGATAGTCCCCATTACCAACTTTACTGTTGCAGTCAGGTTTGCATTGCTGGCAGAAATCACCCAACCAAGAGCAGCTTCAGTAGAGAAAAGGGTTTACTTTGGTTTGCAGACTTGAAGGGAAGCTCCACAATGGCAGGGGAAAATGATGGCATGAGCAGAGGGTGGATATCACCTCCTCACCAACATAAGGTGGACAATAGCAACAGGACAGTGTTCCAAATGCTGGCAAGGGGAAATTGGCTATAATACCCATAAGCTCACTCCCAACAATGCACTTCCTCCAGGAAGCATTAGTTCCCAAATCTCCACCAGCTGGGAGCCTAGCATTCAGAACACCTAAGTTTGTGGGGAACACCTGAATCAAACCACCACATTCTGCCCCTGGCCCCCACTTCAATCTTATCTAGATTATCTCTCACAGGCTTACTCAGAGGGTAACCTAATATAGGTAATTCCTCACAGATGATTGAAGGTCTTGTCAAGTTGAAGATATAAACCACCACAGACATGCAGTATACCCTGTGCTCTTGCAACTTCCTGTAAGAGGAGCTGGGAACACTAAAGATTTCTAACATATCACACACTTCTGTTATTTAAATTTTTTCAGGACATCTATGTCACTGTAACATCTTCTATCACACTGTAGTAAAAAGCTTTAATTTTATCTGGGCTTTAACCATAGTTTTTGCAGATTCCTTTCACATCTAAGATCCCCATGGCTACCCTGCTGGGAACAAAGTGGTTCATCTACTGATTCCCAAAAGGAATTATCAGCTGAATTCTTTCCATTTGGGAAGTGTGTTCTATTTCTTGACTTGCTTGATTGAAGGACTAAAATAAGCTTTCCTTAAGGCAGTGCCCACATAAGTCAGATGCACAAGATGGCACATGCGTTTGTAGTGTTTGCAGTGTAGTTTGCAGTGTCTAGAGGCTCTGGTGTACCCACTCTCTCCTTTCTCTCTCTCCCTCTCTCTCTCTTCAAATAAATACATAAATTAATAAATTATTTTTTGTTTATTTTTATTTATTTATTTGAGAGTGACAGACAGAGAAAGAGGCAGATAGAGAGAATGGGCATGCCAGGGCCTCCAGCCACTGCAAACGAACTCCAGACATGTGCGCCCCCTTGTACATCTGGCTAACATGGGTCCTGGGGAAATCAAGCATCAAACCAGGATCCTTAGGCTTCACAGGCAAGCGCTTAACCACTAAGCCATCTCTCCAGCCCTAAAATATTTCTTTTAAAGAGGGCAGTTGTTTCTAGAGTCCACAAGCAGGACAGCCATCCTAACACATTTTATCCATCAATCCCCATAAAAGAAATGGAAAATGGGATCAATGGTCTCACATCTTCAAATAAGACTGAATGTCTAGTCCCAGAGTCTGAAGATTATCCTACCTGAAACCGTGCTTTCCATCCTGGGTTCAGCCTGGGAGATGGTTGTGGGAGCTTCTTCTGAACCAGGGAAGCATTAATCATCAGTGACCAGTCCCAAGGGGTCAGGCCTTGAGTATACCAGCACAGTTAGGGTCTGGTTCAGCTGGGCCTTGCTCAGAGGCTTGAAGTCAGGCTGAGTCCCAATGTGCCTTCTTAACCTTACACACTGGGAAAGCACCCAGTGGAGCTCATGGACTCAAGCAAGCTGTGCCCCAATATCTCTCTTGGCCATACCTAAAGCAAGGTCTCAGCAGTGTCCTGTTACAAGGGAGAGACTTCAGCTGTCCTGCATATCAGGTGCAATCAGTTGGTATTTTAAAAGAGTTGGTATTAAAGAGATTGGAATGATCTCTTTTCCACCTATGTTGTTCAGTACCTTCCCTTCTATTATGAAAGGTCTGGGCAGCTGTTTTAATGCAGTCTTTTTGAAGGGCTTGAAGGCCATTCTCTAGTTTTTTGAGCCTTTTCTTAATGTCCAGGGAAGACTGTAAGACTGTATGTAAATACAGTGGTCCAGCATCTGAATTGGGATTTATACTAGCATACTTGAGAAGAGCCTCTGTAAGGCAGCTCATGAAGGCTGCATGATTTTCATCAGCCCTCTGCGGAATCTCTGGATTCTTACCATAATTCACTGCCTTAAGGGAAGCTTATTTTTGTCTTTCAATCAAGCGAGACAAGAAATAGAACACACTTCCCAAATGGAAAGAATTCGGTTGATAATTCCGTTTAGGATCAGTAGATGAACCAGATGAACCACTTTGTTCCCAGCAGGGTAGCCATGGGGACCTTAGATGTGAAAGGAATCTGCAAAAGCTATGGTTAAAGCCCAGATATAATTAAAGCTTTTTCCTACAGTGTGGTAGAAGATGTTACAGTGACATAGATGTCCTGAAAATTTTAAATAACAGAAGAGTGTGATATGTTAGAAATCCTTAGTGTATTGGGTAGGCTTAACAGAGAATGCATTCACATCTTTTTGACCTAGGAGAGATCAGAAAGGGAGAATTGGACAGAGTCGTTGTATTGGTCAGCTTCTCATTGCTGGGACAAAATACCTGACAAAAACCAGCTTAAGGGAAGAAGGGTTCATTTCCACCTACAGTTCCTGGTTCATCATGGTGGTGAAGCCCGGCAGCTAGAGCTGAGGCAACTGGTCATGTCCAGTCCACGTGTAGGAAGCAAAGAAGAGTGAATGTTGCTGCTCAGCCAGCTCCTCTTTTTAATACAGTCCAGGAATAAAGCCCACGGAACGGTACCACCCACAGCTAAGGTGTGTCTTCCCACTTCAACCTTACCAAGATAATCTCTCACAGGCTTACCCAGAGGGTAACCTAATGTAGGTCATTCCTCACAGGTGATTGAAGGTCTTGTCAAGTTGACAATATAAGCCACTACAGACATGCAGACTGCCCTCTGCTCCTGCAACTTCCCAAAGAGGAGCTGGGAGGCAGGGGAAAGTATTGTGGAAACCTGACAGGACTGTTTTTTTTTTTTTTTAAATTTTGGCTTATTTTTATTTATTTATTTGAGAGCAACAGAGAGAGAGAGAGAGAGAAAGAGAGAGAATGAGCGCTCCAGAGCCTCCAGCCACTGCAAACAAACTCCAAACGCACGTGCCCCTTGTGCATCTGGCTAACATGGGTCCTGGGGAATCGAGCCTTGAACCAGGGACCTTAGGCTTCACAGGAAAGCGCTTAACCACTAAGCCATCTCTCCAGCCCAGGACTGGGGTTTTGAGTAAGTAGCCACAGGAGAAAAGACTGAGGACAAAGGAAAGTGATGAGAGGCAGTGGTAGAGGTAAGGGAAGGGGAGAGATCTGGTTCCCAGATGAGGCTGTGAGAGGAAGCAGAGTGTCAGGGCTGGATGGAGTCAATTTGAGTCACAGGAGGAAAAGGCTAGATGATGACCTGTGGGGACAGATGCTGACTCAGGGAGAGTTGGCCTAGGGTGAAGGGGCACGGGGAGAAGGAGAGTGTAAGCAGGTAAAATTCAGGGAAGAGGGTCTCCTAAAGAAAAAGGGTTTTCACATAGAGGCAAGATTGGGAAAGTAGTGGTAAATTTCCAGAGAGAAGGATAGATCCTAAGGTAGAAAAGAGCTCTGATATAAGGAGTCTCTCTAACCATTTGCCATTGTGCTGTAGAAATTGTCTAAATTTGTAAGAATTTTGAGAACAAATGTATCATTCCCAGGTGGGGTGGTTTGGTTCAGGTGTCCCCTGTAAATGTACATGTTATGAATGCTTGGATCCTCAGCTGATGGCAATTTGGGAAGGTAGAACCTTGTTGGATGTGTATTGTTGGGGGCAGGCTTATGGCTGTTGTAGCCAGCTCCCCCTTGCCAGTGTTTGGTACACTCTTCTGCTCTTGTCCACCTCCTGTTGGCTGAGAGGTGATGTCCACCCTCTGCGCAAGCCATTGTTTTCCCCTGCCATCAGGGATCTTCCTCTTGAGTCTGTAAGCCAAAATAAACCCTTTCCTTTAATAAGCTGTTCTTAGTCGGGTGTTTTCTGCCAGCCACGTGAAGCTAAGTGTGACACCAGGCTACTGACTGCCATACTCCAGTCAGTGTTACAAAAGAAAATCACTTTCTTTGGTCTGATTTCTCTCCCAGGATAAAGCATTTCAGGGGAAAGTCCTTAGGTGGTGGGTGAGCCTGAGAGGCACCAGTTATGAAGTATGGCAAGTTATGATATAGAAAGAAGTAAGGGGAAAAGCATCCTTATACCTCTTGATTTTTCTCTTGCATATGACTAGCTCACAAGGCAAAATTAAGCATCTTTAAACTGGATTCTACCCAAAAAGCCCAGAGGAAGTAACACTTGACTCAGTACAGAGGTTTTTTTTTTCAAATTTTTCATTTATTTATTTATTTATTTAATTTTTTTTTATTGAGTTATTTGACAGAGAAAGAGGGAGCGAGAGAGAGAGAATGGACATGCCAAGGCCTCTGGCCACTGCAGACGAACTCCAGACGTGTGTGTCCCTTTGTGCATCTGGCTAACATGGGTCCTGGGGAATCGAACCTGGGCCCTTTGGCCTTGCAAGCAAATGCCTTAACCACTAAGCCATCCCTCCAGCCCTCATTTATTTATTTTAATGGGGGGTGCAGAGAGACACACCAGGGCCCCCTGCTGCTACAAATGGAGGCTAGATGCTTTCACCTCTTTTTGCTTACTTGGGTGTCTTGGGAATTTAACTTGGGCCAGAGGGCTTTGTGAGCAAGCACCTTTAACCACTGAGCAATGTTCTCAGCCTCAGTGCTGAGTTGTTTTTTTTTTATAAACACTTCCTCCCTGAAGAGGTTTCTTTTTTAAAATTTTATTATTTTTTATTATTTTTTATTTTTGTTTATTCACTTGAGAGTGACAGAGAGAGAGAGAGAGAGAGAGAGAGAGAGAATGGGCACACCAGGGCCTCCAGCCACTGCAAACGAACTCCAAATGCATGTGCCACCTCATGCATCTGACTTATTGGGTCCTGGGGAATCGAGCCCCAAACCGGAGTCCTTAGGCTTCACAGGTAAGTGCTTAACCATTGAGCAATCTCTTCAGCTCCCTGAGTTTTTTTTTTTAAAAAACAGTTTAGAGATGACAGGTGTCCCAAAAACCTGAGAGACTCACTAGTGGAGAGAAAACCTGGTGTTGGGTATGGAGAGATAGTAGCCAAGCTGGAGGGGCCCTAAAAGACAATCTGTCATGGTAGTGGCTCTGTCCCAGTCACAGCACCATCTATAAAGCCACATTTGAGGGAAGACACTGAGTTGGATTGTTCCTTGAGGTCATAAGACTTATTTAACACTGAGAGTGAACGGCAGGCTCAAAAGAGAAAGGAGAGAAACTTTGGACTGCCCCAGATCCCTTTTCAGGGAGGGGAGGGCACCCTATACTATGACTAAGGAGCCTTGCTATTGTGTTATTAGGGGATATGGGAGATGTGAAGGACATAATGGGAAGCAAAGCACAAGCAGCTTGGAGCAGTCACTATTGCTCTGAGTAGTGGGTTTATGGTCTCAGTTAATCCTTCATGATGGGCCACCTGAAGGCTCAGGCTGCTTAGGATCTGGTTAGTGACCTAGGGAGCCTGCTAAACTCTTATGAGGAAATGAGAATTATAGAATCACAGTAGAATGCTTGTCAACTCTCTGTAATAGCAAGGATTCAAGTCACAAAATCACAGCAGTTTGCTTGTCACAGCTGTGGAGGTAGAGAGAGAGAGAGAGAGAGGGGCAGCTGCAGGTGCACCTTGTCTAAGATTTCACAAAATTGTGCCCAGAGGTGTGACTGCCTGCTGCCTCTACTGAGATGAACAGATAGAGATTGGCTTAGGAGATCATTTTATTTAAGCCTGAGCTTGGGGAAAGGGAGCAGACTATGCACCTCACAGAAAAAGCATTCCCCATTTTCAAAATGAGAAATAGTTTCAGGATTGTTGGGGCGGGGGGAAGGAGACAGTGGGTAGAAGATTCCTGAATGCTGTTCACTGGTAAGTTCTTTTAAGGGTGGAGACTTGGCTCATGGTTGCACACACCTTTCATCCCAGCACTTTGGAGGCAGAGGTAGGAGTATTGCTGTGAGCTCAAGGCCATCCTGAGACTACATAGTGAATTCCAGGTCAGTGAGAGACCCTACCTAAAAAAAAAAAAAAGAGAAAGAAAGACAGGAAGGAGGGAAGAAAGAAAAGAATGGAGACTTGATCTTTTTCCTCAAAATCTAAGCAGAGTGTGGTGGCTCACTTCTGTAATCCCAGCACTCAGGAGACTGAGGTAGAAGGATCTCTGTGAGCCCGAGGTCACCCTAGACTACAGGGTGAGTTCCAGGTCAGCCTGGGCTAGAGTTAGACCTTACCTCTAAAGACCAAACCAGGGCTGGAGAGGTTGCTTAATGGTTAAGGCTGTTGCCTTTGAAACCTAAGGACTTAGGTTCAATTCCTCAGTACCCACAAAGTGGTACATGTGACTGGAGTTTGTTTGCAGTGGCTAGAGGCCCCAGGGCTCCCATATTCTCTCTCTCTCTCTCCCTGAAATGGATAAATAAATAAAATATTTTTTAAAAGGCAAACCAAAAAATTCTTCAGGATCAACTCTTGTGTCCCTAATAATGTACTAGTTTTTCAAGTGAAAAACAGTGACAGTCTAACGAAGGAAGAAATAGTGCTGAATGTCTCTCCATGGCACTTAGAACCAGCACCAGGTGATGTGAATGAGTTTTGCATATCTGCATATAGCAAAGGAAAGGCTGACTATTCCTTCATACGGATGCATAACTCCTTTATAAATTTACTTTTATTTTCTCTCCATAATTTTTAGTACTGCTGCACTGTCACATAAGCTAGCAGCCATTCAGCAAATGGCTTATTTAAGCCTTCAAAACAGCAGTCATGGGCTGGAGGGGTGGCTTAGAGGTTAAGGTGCTCGCCTGCAAAGCCAAAAGGACCCAGGTTCAATTCCCCAGGACCCACCTAAGCCAGATGCACAAGGTGGCGCATGCATCTAGAGTTCATTTGCAGTGGCTGGAGGCTCTGGCAAGCTCATTCTCTCTCTCTCTCTCCCTCTTTCCCTCTCTTGTTCTCTCAAATAAATAATAAAATAAATATTAAAAAAAAAACAGCCATTTTAAACATGCCTTCTTTGCCATTGGGCTCTAGGATCCTACAGAAAACAATCCAAAATGAGAGTTTGTCAGAAATACTCCAAATCATAAAGATGAATATTACAGCACTCTTCAAAAATAAGACCAGGCTAAGATCTAAAAAACCTTTACTGAGCTGGAGAGATGGCTTAGTGGTTAAGCACTTGCTGTGAAGCCTAAGGACCCCGGTTTGAGGCTCAATTCCCCAGGACCCATGTTAGCCAGATGCACAAGGGGGCGCACGCATCTGGAGTTCGTTTGCAGTGGCTGGAGGCCCTGGCGCGCCCATCCTCTCTTTCTGTCTGTCTGCCTCTTTCTCTGTCTGTTGCTATTAAATAAATAAATAAACAAAAAAAAATTTTAAAAAAACCTTTACCAATTGATCAATATGTGTTTATAGACAACTGACTCTCAAAGTCAGGGAGCCAGAGGAAATCTCCCAGAGCTGAGAACAACCAAGGGGATAAGTTAGTCATATGATTGTTGGTTTAACAAAATTGTTGGAGTAGGGAGTTGCTTATATTCACAAGCTTATCTCTTCTGAAAAACAGCAGGAGGCAAATTGATAAAGAAAAATGGAGTTTGGCCAAATGAAGAGATAAAGGATCCTAGTTTCTTTCCACCTTTTTTTTGGCATCAGTATCACATTTTTTTTTAAGATTGTATTTTTGTTTATTTATTAGAAACAGAGGGAGAGAGAAAGAGGGAGAATGGACACACCGGGGGGCCTCCAGCCACTGCAAATGAACTCCAGCCATGCGCGTCTGGCTTACGTGGGACCTGGAGAATCGAGCCAGGGTCCTTAGGCGTCACAGGCATGCGCCTTCCTTCTTGGCCTGGCACCAGGGTTTCAGCCATTCCCTTCTCCCGGAACAGCATTCCTGGGACATTTTAGCTCTTTGAGGTCCATTGTTAAGGTCTTTGAGGTCGGTTGTTTCAATACTTGGCTAGCAATAATGTTGCAATCTGAATTAGAGGACTGAGACCATGTCTTTACTTGTTGTATGGTAATCTGTTTTACTGGCAGCTGCTGGGGGAGTGGTTAGTCAGGGAGAGAGGGGCAGAGAACAGGCAGAGCCTGTGGTAGGTGAAAGGAACTCAGACATGGCTGGTACGTAGCAGGGTGCTGGTGTTAGTGACAAGAGGGGGCAAATTTAGATGTGTGTGCCTCTGGGAGAGGAAGGAAGATGGGTAAAAGGGGGCTCTGAAGTTGAGAGAGAGAGAGAGAGAGGAGGGAGGGAGAAGGAGAGACAGGATGGAAAGACAGGGATAGAAGGAAAGGCGCATGTTGGGAGAGAGACAGATAGATGAGAGGCTGAGACAGAGGGGCAGAGGAAGAGATACAGAGAGAACGAGACAGCTAAAGATAGGCAACATGTACCTTACTTCAGGAAAGAGGGCCCCAAAGAGCACCGCTGAGGTGTGTCTGGGGGCTTTTATGCCCTCGGGGAGGGGTGACAGCCCAGTGAGGGGAGGGCTTTGTGGAGGGGTGTGCTGGTGCTGAGGGGAGGGGCCAGGGTGGCTAGATCGCCCGTTGAGTTTTGGCCAGGTGCCATGGGGGGGGTGCGGGGAAGGCGATGGCAGAGAGCTCTGAGACTCTAAGAGCACAAGCGTCACTCTCTAAAATATCACCTCTCCAGTGGCGGAAAGAATGTAAGAGCCAAAGGAAGGGTAGGACTCCTTACAACATGCTCCTCCACACGTAAAATGGCCTGGATATCCATGACCTCACAATGCCTGACACTACCCACACAAGACCATCTATAAGAGGAAAAAAAGATCATGACACCAAAATAAAAGAGACTGATCGAGATGGGGAGGGGATATGATGGAGAATGGAATTTCAAAGGGAAAAGTGGGGGGAGTGAGGGTATTACCATGGGATATTTTTTATAACCATGGAAGATGTTAATAAAAATTAAGAAAAAAATATCTCCTCTCCAGACAGGATGCTTGCACGACCATGCTTAAATGTTGCTAAGGAGAATGTCAGTGTGGACAACCATCACAAAGAACAATGTGGAAGTTCCTCGTACGATGCAGCTGTGAAAAAGACTAAACTTGTTCTGGTAGTGTATTGTGTACACTTCTGGAAGGAGGGTGGAGATTATTCATCCAGCCTGGGGCCCTTTAAGGACTCCATGTGGCCAGTGGAAAGGCAGTGACCAGCTACAGCACTATCCCAGAGCCTGTCAAACCCAGTTCTGCAGTCAGGTCCGCATTGCTGGTAGAAATCACCCAACCAAGAGCAGCTTGTGGGAAAAAGAGGTTTATTTTGGCTTACAGTCTCGAGGGGAAGCTTCACAATGGCAGGGGAAAATGATGGCATGAGCAGAGGGTGGATATCACCCCCTGGCCAACATAAGGTGGACCACAGCCTCAGGAGGGTGTGCCAAACACTGGCAAGGGGAAACTGGCTTTAATAGCCATAAGCCCGCCCCCAACAATACACTGCCTCCAGGAGGCGTTAATTCCCAAATATCCATCAGCTGGAAACCTAGCATTCAGAACACCTAAGTTTATGGGGGACACCTGAACCAAACCACCACACCAGGAAACCAGAGACACATTGTTACCCAAGCAACAAAGGACATCAAGATGGCTGGGTGGCATCTAGTGTGTGTTAGATTTCAGGGTTTGCAATGAAGGACCAAGAGGGGCCATTGCTTGGATCTAAGGCTTTATTGTAATAGGGGAAAGGGAGAAGGAGGGAGACGAGATGGAGTGGGGGGGGAGAAATTGGGGTGTATGCATCTGTAGCAGGAGAATCAAAAAGAGAGCGAGTGAGGGCCAGGGGGTGGGTTTTATGGGGAAGGGACAGAGACTGCTCTGTGAGGGAAAGGCCTTGGGTGGCATGCAGAGATATGGGTTGGGGGAAGGTGGCCTTCCCCCGTCTTAGCCCAGAGGTACACTCAATTACCATACTATGAGCTAGTCCCAGAGTCTTAGGGCTAACATGGCCAGGATATAGGGGGAGAGAGAGGGATGGCTAGGGAGCTCTGAGATTCCAACAGGGTGTGGCTCCAAAGGTCAAGTGAAGTGAGAAATGAACCAGAGCTTTCTCTCCTGAGATCTCTGTGCTGTGTGGTTCAAGAGATGTTCATGTTTGACTATGGCCGTGACCAGGGAGGGAGTTTGTTTTCTCACCTGGTAGCCCTGTCAGATGCTGGTGCCACATAGTAGTTGTGGATGTTCATCAGCAGAATGCCATGACCTCCTCCTAAGGTGTCAGGCCAGCTCCTAGGCACTGCTTGAATCACGAGAAATGTGACAGGAGGCGAGCTTGAGGGGTCACGTCTAGCCTGCTGGAACATTCAGTATGCGTACTCCCAGTCCAGGGATCTAAAAGAGAAAGGGAATGAAATGACGGAGACACCCGTGGCTGGCTGGGGCGGTGGGGAAGATGGGCCGCCCAGGGCTTTGGCAAATGGAAGGCCCAGAGTCAACACAACTAGGGGTCAGGGTCAGTCCCAAAGGAGCACTCTCTCCCTTCTGCTGCACTAAGCCCAAGCTTTCCCTGTGCCTGACTCTGTCCTCTCTTCTTCCCTCCCCCATCCTCTGCCACATCTAGTGCCAGTTCCTGGGACCTCACAGATGCCAGCCTGGGGGCTCAGGTGGGGAAGTACAGTTGCTGTCTTTACTTTCAGGTGGCAGCATGATGGTGAGGAAGAAGGAACAATCCAAGCAGGGATCCCCTACTTCCATGTGCCACAGTGGCTACCCCATATTTGAAAAGGGTCCAAATGATAAGTTACTTTGTGCAGCATCTGGCTTTATGTGGGTACCGGGGAATCAAACCTGGACCGGCAGGTGTTGTAAACAAGTGCCTTTATCCGCTGAGCCATCTCTCCAGCCCCAAATGATAAGTTCAACTGAAATGAAGTAAATAGTTCTGCCATCAAAAGCAGTTTGCACGAAGCAAGCCAGCTCCCTCAGAGCATGTGGGTGTCCTCACAAGATGACTCTGCTCTTGCTTTGTGGGATCTGAGGGCATGTGCTCTTCCCAAGGGCATGGCATCTGTTCCCAGATTTTTATACATAGCCCACTCCC
The DNA here is from genome assembly GCF_020740685.1 of Jaculus jaculus. Lineage (NCBI taxonomy): Eukaryota > Metazoa > Chordata > Mammalia > Rodentia > Dipodidae > Jaculus > Jaculus jaculus. Next base: position 30,129,259 of record NC_059113.1, read on the forward strand.
TAACAAAACTCCCGAGGGGAACTGAAGAGATGGCTTGGCAGTTAAGGCGCTTGCCTGCAAAGCCTAAGGACCCATTTTCGACTCTCCAGCTCCCACATAAGCCAGAGGCACAAAGGTGAGGCAGGCGCAAGGCTGCACATGCTCACTAGGTGGCGCAAGCGTCTGGAGTTTGATTTCAGTAGCTGAGCTCTGTCTCTTTTCCCCCCTCTCTCACACACAAATAATAATAATAATAATTAATAAAAACTCCCAAGGGGTTGTTACCCACCAGGTAGGCACCACAGTTACAGAGGCAGGGGACTGTTGCCCCCCTCAGTAATTGCAGGTGTGCCTTCAAAGTTGTTGGCTTGCTTGCTTGCTTACTTGAGGTAGGGCCTGCCAGAGGAACTTACAAGGATCCAGAACAATCTCTGTGCCCACTTTTCTTAGATGAACTAAACTTTGCTCATTAGAATGTTAAGTTGCCCAGGAGGGATTCCTATGTGCTATTTTTTTAACATGCTGTACTTGACCTCAGAGATGGGCTCACCTTTACCTGTGGTGATGCGTCTTTTCCATGGGAATATGTGAACTTCACCAATAAAAACTCCTCCCTTCCTTCGACAGGGTCAGCAGTACTTAAATAAAGCTCTCTTCATTTTTGTCTCCAAGTTGTACTCATTAGCTTTTCTTTTTTAACTTTTTGTTGACAACTTTCATATATGTGTATAATGAATTTTGATCACAGTCCCCTCCCACTACTTTCTTTTGTCCCCTCCCTCAGCCCCCTTCCACTGGACCCCTCTTCTTTTCAACTTGTCCCTTCTGCTACTTTGATGTCATTTTCTCCCCATCATTCATAACCCCATGTTGATGGGTCCAATATTGTGCAGCCACTGTGTTTCTGGAAGACAATGTTTCATAGAACTCTTCCCAATCGTTGGCTCTTACGTTCTTTCCATCACCTCTTCTGAAATGTTCCCTGATCTGATGCGGAAGAGGTGGCGGAAAGAATGTAAGAGCCAAAGGAAGGGTAGGACTCCATATAACATCCTCCCACCAGACACAAAATGGCCTGGATATCCATGGCCTCACAGTGCCTGATGCTACCTGCACAAGACCATCATAAGAGGAGGAAAAGATCAAGACATCAAAAGTAAAAGAGAGACTGATTGAGATGGGGAGGGGATCTGATGCAGAATGGAGTTTCAAAGGGAAAAGTGGGGAGAGGGAGGGTATTACCATGGGGTATTTTTTATAATCGTGGAAGTTGTTAATAAAAATTTGTAAAAAAAAAAAAAAAAAAAAGATAAGAAAGAAAGAAATGTTCCCTGAGCCTTGGACAGTGTGACAGAGATGTATCCTTTCGTACTGAACACACAACTGTCATATCTTCTCAGCACACTGACAAGGTTTGGGTCTTCCAAGTAGTCATTGCCATCAGTAAAAGGAAGGTTTTCTGACCAAAAGTGAGAGCTGTAATAATCTATGAGCATAAGCACAAATATTTAGAGTGCAATTTGATGAGCACAACATGCCTATTCCTCAGTCATAGGCTTTTGACTAGATTTTCAGTACCAGGCATGATTTTTCTCCCGTGGAACATGTCTCGAATCCAATCACAGAGCAGTTGATTACCCCTATGACAGCCATGCCACTATTGTATGGATGAACATTTCCTGCCTGGCTGGCCTGCCGTGTAGCTCACAGGGTCCACCACAGGAAAGACTGGTGGTAGCTTTTCTCCCCTTCATGCTCATTAGCTTGGTGCTCGCTTTGCTTGATCACAAGAGACGTCAGTCATGAGAAAATGACCTCTCTGCTATAGTGCTAGAATATAACACACTTCTAGTCTCACTGCTAACTTAAAATCCTACTTTTAATATAAAAGCGTGATTCTACAAGTCTATTACACTTAATGTTATATATCACCAGGGTAGTGAAAAACATACATGTTTGCTTTTTAATTTCTATACAACATGCATTGATGGTTCATATGTATGGATTCCCATGTCACAGGTATGGACTTTACGCTGTATCTGAAGGTGAAGAGGTGAGATATCTGACAACCTTTCAGGTTGTGCTCATTCACACATTACACAATGGTGAAATTTCTGAAAAGCATTTTTACAAAATTAGGTAGAATGAAAAAAGCTAGAAAAGCAATATAGGAGGACCCTGGTATTCTCCTCTGGACAAACTCATCTTCACACACACAGACACACCACATGTACACACACAATTCACCTACCACACATAGTATCTATACACATCAAAAATTTTTTAAATGTATTGAGATAACAACAATAATAAGCTTATGTTGAAATGAAAGGGCACAAAAACACAACTTGAGATGACCTATTCTTTTGCAAGTGTTCTTTTTATTCCCCTTTAATAAGAAAATGACAATACTTTAAAGAACATCATCTGTTTTGGTCAGACAATACCTCACATAACTTCTGCACAAACATTACTGAGAAGCTTATAAAGCAGACCATTAGAATGTATTTAAGTTGAATAATTTATCAGATGTTAACATATATGTAAGAATATATTGTTTGTATTGGAATTTAAAATTCTATTCAATATGTTAAAAAGCAATTCATAATTATCACATGAGAAAAATGAAACTGGTATATTTTAATAACTATTTCATAGTTTAGCATTAATGACACCAACACAGATTATATAAATAAAATTAATGAAATTTTTTATTTTTAGATTTCATAGACACATAAATAATTCAACATTAATGACTTCCTTAATTATCACTGGCATTATAATCACTTAGAGTTGCATTTCTGTTTTAATGTCACATGCTTTAGCACTTGTCAGTTCTGTCAAGATTATCTCCTGGCTGTGTTGAATTCCAGACACAATAACAAGCAATGTATTATCAAATTTCCTGTTTTAAAACCTAAGAGTTTTTCTTGGCTACATTCCCCCAGAGTGATGTAACTTGGTTTTACCTTAATTATATTTTATTTCAAATATATTTTTAAAAATATTTAATTTATTTATTTATTTGAGAGAGAGAGGAAGATAGAGAGAAAGAGAGAATGGGCACGCCAGGGCCTTTAGTCACTGTAAACGAACTCCAGATGCATGTGCCCTCTTGTGCATCTAGCTTACATGGGTCCTGGAGATTTGAACTGGGGTCCTTAGACTTCGCAGGCAAACGCCTTAACTGCTAAGCCATTTCACCAGCCCTTATTTCAAATATTTTAACTAAGATGTTTTTAAAAATATTTTTTGTTTATTTTTATTTATTTGAGAGTGACAGACAGAGAGAAAGAGGCGGAGAGAGAGAGAGAGAATGGGCACATCAGGGCCTCCAGCCACTGCAAACGAACTCCAGACGCATGCGCCCCCTTGTGCATCTGGCTAACATGGGTCCTGGGGAATCGAGCCTCCAACTGGGGTCCTTAGGCTTCATAGGCAAGTGCTTAACCGCTAAGCCATCTCTCCAGCCTATCTAAAAGGCTTTTTAATGAGCTCTCATTATGTTATCTAGGCGGGGCTTGAATTCCTGTGTTCAACTGATCCTCCTGCCTCAGCTTCTGGTAATATTATTTTTGTTTATTTTGTTTTGTTTTTGGGAGAGTCTGATTCTATAGCCCAGCCTGGTCTGGAACTCACTGTGTAGTCCAGGCTGGTCTTGAACTCCAGATCATCTTGTCTCAGCCCCCTATATGCTAGGATTATGGGCATGTTCCACCATGTTCAACAAAGTGAGATTTTTTTTTTTTATTTGAGAGCGACAGACACAGAGAGAAAGACAGGTAGAGGGAGAGAGAGAGAATGGGCGCGCCAGGGCTTCCAGCCTCTGCAAACGAACTCCAGACGCGTGTGCCCCCTTGTGCATCTGGCTAACGTGGGACCTGGGGAACCGAGCCTCGAACTGGGGTCCTTAGGCTTCACAGGCAAGCGCTTAACCGCTAAGCCATCTCTCCAGCCCCGAGATTTCTTTTTAATGTGTAAAATCCCTTTAAATATAATGGGAAAAAGTACATATGCGCTATAGTTCTTCTCATTCAATTCAATGATGCCTCTCAGAACTGCTCTAGGAGTCACCAGAAACATTGTCCCATGGGAAGTTCAGTAGACTATCATGACTAGGGTAGAGCTAGTGCCCTACGTGAGACCTGGATGAATGGGCCTTAGACTGAGAACGCTGCGCCTACACAGCCAGGACCACCAGCAGGGCTGCACGGTCCCATTCCCTTCACTGCAGGGAATGCACCTCCCTGCCTCTGGCTTGGCAGCCATTTCTTTTTTTCTTTCTTCCTTTTCTTTTGGTTTTTCAAGGTAGGGTTTCACTCTAGTCCAGGCTGACCTGGAATTCACTATGTAGTCTCAGGGTGGCCTCAAACTCATGGCGATCCTCCTACCTCTGCCCCCTGAGTGCTGGGATTAAAGGCGTGAGCCACCACACCCGGCTTTCTTTCTTTTTTTCTAAATATTTTATTTATTTATTTTTATTTGACAGTGAGAGAGAGAGGCAGATAAAGAGAGAGAGAGAATGGGAGCTCCAGGGCCTTCAGCCACTGCAAACTCCAGACACATGCGCCACCTTGTGCATCTGGCTTACGTGGGTCCTAGGGAATTGAAACAAGGTCCTTTGGCTTTGCAGGCAAACGCCTTAACTGCTAAGCCATCTCCCCAGCCCTTGGCAGCCATTTTATCATACCTTTCTCCATGGGTCCCTGAGGAATGACCTGGTGTGCCCTATTTACTCAGAGAGAGAAAGGGAGAAAGATTTGATCCTGTAAACTAATGGCAGTATATTAGGACTTCATGAATAAAAACACAGGAGAAAAAAAGGATATCTATAGTTATTTTCAGGCTGGAGAGATGGCTTAGCAGTTAAGGCATTTGCCTGCAAAGCCAAAGGACCCAGGTTTGATTCCCCAGAACCCATATAAGCCTGATGCACAATGCATGCGTTTGGAGTTTGTTCACAGTGGCTAGAGGCCTTAGTGCATCCTTTCTCTTACTCTCTCTTTTTCTCTCAAATAAATAAAACAATTAAGTTACAATTTTTAAAAAGTTACTTTTCAACCACTCTTCCAGACCAGGTCTTTGATGAAAATGAATTCTGCCAGCAGATGGCAAGATGTACAAAACAATATCAGTTCCATGCAGCGACAAGGTAGGAAAGCCTGCATGCATATATAAGTGTGCCTGGTTGTTGTCTGGGCTGGGTGTTTCCAGGTTCCTGTCAAAGAGTTGAAAAAGTGCCCATAAATAGCAAAATGGTAAGAAGTGTCACTTAAAGCTGGGAAAGGAAACACTGCAAAGGAGAAGTGTTCATGAGCAGCAGGGCTTCCTTTTACAGGGTCCAGGAGAAGGGGGAGTCAGTTGCTAGGAGCAGAGTGTAGGTGGTCTTTTGGCTTTGCTTGATAGGCTTGGGTTATGTAAACCTTAGTTCACTCTATGCGTTCTTTCCCACAACGCATTTGACTTTAGTCCTATGCATATCCAAGCATACCTAAGCATAGGGTGGTAAGTAGGATTTTTTTCCCTTAAAAGTTCACTCAGAGAACAGTTTTGTTTTACTGTACATTCACCCTAAACCAGTCCAAGATGGGTTGGACTCCTGCCTCTAGGATATGCTTCAGGATGTGTTTGAATGGAAACTAACCAAAAAAAAAAAAAAAAAGGGAGTAATCAAAGGGTTGCTAGGGAACAGACACCTATTGCATCATTTGAAGTGGGGTGAATGTGTGGCTTGGTGTAGGTGGGGGCCCCAGTTTGCAGGGTGCATTGTTAGGAAAAGAGTGTGAGCTTAAACCAGGCGCAGCCCCAGATTGCTAAAGTAACCCTATGCTTACCTACTTCAACTTCCCCTAAGACACTTTTCCCCTCTAAGGTTGAAAGAAGTTGAATGTTCCCTGGAGCCACTTCCTACTAAATGAGGTAGAAATAGTCTTTTCTTTTTTGTCCCAAAAGTTGCAATGTCTCCTGAGGCCCCATCAGAAAACACCCATGGAATTTCTCATCCTGCTGGTCCAGGGCCAAATGGGAGCCCCCTTTTGCCTATTTGGTCAATATTGATGGCAGCTATTGGTGAAGGACCATTTGCAAATGGACTTGTTGAATTCTAGGAAAGATAAAGTGTATGAGCAGAAGGAAAAGAGGAGGGCCCAGAGTAAACAAGAGGATCAGAGAGAGGATGGGTACTACCAAGGGAGAGGGGAGGTGCCTACCATTTTCAATTTTTCCATCCTGGGCTTAAAAGGCAAGCCCCTAGGCTTTTGATTGAATCTGTTTCCTGGAAGAGATGTTTGTTGGACTTTTTCAGATTTACCTAATAGTCACATGAGTAGTCACACATAGAGCTGGGCAATAAATAGCTATTTAGAGGGCCAATAAAGCCCAAGATAAATTGGCTCCCAACCACTAATCTCTTCACAATCTTTGAAGTTTTAATCAATCAATCAGCCTTACAGGATGTCTAACACAGATATGATCTCTCTGGGGAACTTGGCAGGATGGTTCCTCCTGTAGGTCAAGTATCCCATTTTGCACATATTGCTGAAGTCCCGTGGATACCAGGAAGGGTCATTCCTAGGATCTCATATGGATGAGGCTGAGTAGGAAAACAGTTGTCACCAGGGAGCAATAGTTGATGAAGCCATTGTGTTTGTTACTTTCTTGTTCTGGGGCAAAATCCCCAACAAAAGCAATTTAGGGAAGTAAGGGTTAATTTTAATTTACAGTCCTGGGTAATAGTCCATCATGGGAAGGAAGGCATGATGGCATGAGCATGAAGCAGTTGGACACACTGTTTTCACAGTCAGGAAGTAGAGAATGATATGCTTGTATTCAGCCACCTCTCTCCATTTTATACAGCCCAGGACCCCAGCCCAGAGAATGGTGCTGTCCACTCACAATTTGCCGGGCTCACCAGCAGGTAGGGCTGTGGGAGAGCTGGTCCCGCCGGTCTCTTCCTGGGGCTGAGCAGGATGGTGAGTATCGATGACCCAGACCCTCTCCTAGGCACTGGACAAAAGCCACACTGAGTTGGGAGACCTGTCGAAGCAGGATCTCACTTTATTGTGACAGGAGGTGTTTATATAGTGTTGAGCACAAAGGCAGGGATCTCAGGAAAGGATGAGGTGTAAGGACCAATAGCATATCGTGACTTTTGAAATGATTGGTTCTAAGCACGCATGGGAACTCTAACTTTTTTTGCAGAAGTAGCAGGCCAGAGGCAATTTGGCGCCCTGCTGAGTCATAGCTGGCCAGAGACAGGTCGCCAAACTTTAGCTAGGCTCAGGAAGTTCCACTAGACCTTGCACCTGGGCCTCTCAAGGCCCAACAGCTCCCCCTTTTGTTTTTGTAAGAGCATTAGTCACCATGGCCCCTGTCTTAGGTTGTCCCTCTCTGGGGATCTTACCCGTCACTGGGTACCATGTGTTTAGCTTGCTGAGAACCCATTCCATGCCTGTCTTAGGTTGTCTCAGTCAGTTTGAGATCTTACCTGTCATCAGTCACATGGAAGGCAGAGGAGGTCGTAGTGGATCATATGAGGAACTTAATTCCTGAGTTGCCAGCCTGTGGTAATGTATCTCAACCTGATGGAGATTTATTGCCTCTAGCCATTGGTGAATGAATTGTGTAATTTTGTTAATTACACAAGGCCCAACAGTGAGGAGAAAGAGAAGGAGAAGGAGAAGGAGGGGCCCAAGTAGGGGGAGAAGGTAGAGTAAGAAGCCATGTAAGCCCATCCACAGTGGGTTGTCTTGAAGGTCCCGCCGTGTCCTCTCCAGGTCCTCTTGAAGTCTTTTGATCTTGTCCTGAATGATTTCCAATCTATTGGCATAGAAGCAGCATTTTTCCTGTAAAAACAAGCATATGCCTCCCTTTTCGGCCGTTAATAGGTCTAGTCCCCTCCTGTTTTGGAGGACTACCTCAGCCAGGGAATCTAGCTGTTGTTGGAGATCAAGGATAGTGTTGGACATGGCTTTTATGTCCCTGATCAACTGGAGAGAGAGCTTTCTGTGGAGATGGACTGCCATACCCATCCCGGCTGTCCTGGTGGCCATGCCTGTGGTTATTCCCATCCCAATGAGTAAAGGTATCATTTGTACAGCTCTCTTAGGTCTCCCTCTAATATAATCAAAAGAGGGTATAGGGAGGGCTTCATCTCCAGGAATGATATCTACATCTGGGATTAAGGTGGCTGGGGCACAAAGGCCCGTCCAATTGTTGGGCAGAAAGTCATAGGCCATCCTGCCTCCACAAATATAAACCATTCCAGAAGGTGGGCAGCATTGAGCACTGGACTCAGTTGTATTAAAAGTACAAAGGAAGGATGAATGTATCCCACATCTATACTAGAATTATCAGGGGAAGGCAGGGCCCAAATGCAAGTTCTAGAAGGAGACATTGGGAAAAGCTAGATGGGGATGGGGAAGGTGGCTGATCAATTTTTAGGGTCGTATGGGCAACTATAGTTGTATCATTGGTGATTACTGCAATCAGCCAGGGAGGCCCAGATCGGAGGCAAAGCCAGCAATCCTCTGCAAGGGAGGGAGTTGTTTGGTTTAGCAGGGTGAAGACCATTTTAGGAACAGTCCTTAGGGGTGGGACACTCCCTGAAGAAGTGATTGTCAGTGTCCCCTTGTTGAGAAAAATATTTTAGGTCTCTTGCTCGTACCCAAATGGGTCTTTTTTCATCTTGAGGGAAGACACATCCAAACCCTCTCCCTGCTGTGAGGAGTGGGTCTGGTCTTCTCCAGGCCCCAGTCAATGTCTCCCTCCATCTTACCCAAATAGAACTGTAGGTAATGGATGAGGACCAGTGTTTTTTTTTTTTCTTTTCTTTTTGTTATTTTTGTTTTTTTTGTTTTAGGACCAGTGTTTTTGAGAAGGGGATAATTGTTTATCTTCTTTAGAAAAATTTAAAATATTTAGGATAAATAATGCCTTTTTTAGTTGGTCGTGTGGGGGTAAGGATTCCCCCTTTTGTTTTTGTAATTGAGACTTGAGAGTCTGATTATATCTTTCAATGATTGCTTGACCCCAGGGGTTTATGGGATGCCTGTGGAGTATGTGATTATCCAGGTCTGGAGAAAATTTACGAAAGCCTTGTTTACAAAGCAGGGGCCATTATCTGTCTTAACTTGGTCAGCATATGGCTAATAGCATGTTTAGATTTTTCCCCGGTATGTGCCGATGCCCAGCAGGCACAGGAAAAGGTATCGATTGAAAGAAAAATATATTTAAGCTTCCCAAATGGAGAATAGTATGTGACATCAATTTGCCAAAGAGGATTAGGGCAGAGCCCTCAAAGATTGCTTCCTATAGTTTCAGTGTTGATACAAGCCTCAGCTTCTCCAAGTACATCCTGACCTAGGAGGTTGGCCATTAGGCCGGACACCACCAGAGGGCGCACCTCCCCACGGTGACCATCAGGATCAGTCCAGGGCTGCCAGTTGGCCGTTTCCCAGGACGTTGACTGTCCACCCACACCAAGTAAAGGTGGACCAGGGACTAACTGCCATGAAGGAAGGACATCCAACTTTCTAATTAGAATCACACTGAGGCATAGAAGCCATTTTATCAGCCAAATTGTTTCCTCAAGAGAGGTAGTATAGTCGGCCCCAGTGTCATTTTTGGCCTTAGTCCCCGAATCAGGGACATGGTCCAGTGTGTAACAGGGCTGGGGATAGCCCCTGGGGGAGTTTAAAGCCTCACCCTGAAGTCTGAACTTGGATTTGCAATCCTTGGCCCAGTGGAACACCTTCTTGCACCTGGGGCAAGGGGTACAAGGCATGTTAGGGGCCACAAGGACTATTGGGGTATTTTTTTTTTTGCCTGATTGGGGCACTCCCTTTTAAAGTAACCCTCTTTGCCACACCCAAAACAAGATCTCCCCTTCCCCCTGAGGTCTGTTGGAGGGCACAGACCAGGGCGGCCATATCCTCATGGTGGGTGCTCTGTAAGGCTGACACCATGGCCCTCACCTGATGGGAGCTGGATCCCACGTATTTGGTGGCTACAATCCATTTACTCATACAGTGATCTTTTAGCCCAGTGCAGGCCAACTTATGGTCACTCACCATGCCTTCCCAGACCAGCATTTTAATGAACTGGTCTTTCAGGGGGTCAGGGGAAACTTTCTTTGTAGGCTCTTTTCAACCCTCTCTATGAAGGTAGCCAAGTCTTCACTAGCTTTTTGTGTGATTCCTGTGATGGGGTTCTCAGATGAGCCTTCCTCCAGTTTCCTCCATGGGGCCATTCCCAAAGCCCACACCTGATCCCAGTGTGGATCAGGGATGGCAGCTTGCTGGAGGCCCATGGAAAACGCATCAGCAGTGCCCGAGAGCATGCCAAAGGTGATTGGGACTGGGGGCTGAGCGGCCTGATTCTGCTCATCCTGAGTATGGCACTCATCCTGAAAGAAGGCACATCACTTGATTTACAGGGGGCCAGAAAGAACGGCTTTAGCAAGGTTTTTCCAATCTTGGGTGGTACACTGATGATAAGTCAAACCCTGGAGGATTGTCTCCACCCAGGGGGAATTAAGTCCATCCTCTGACACAGCCTTTTGAAGGTCCTTTAGATCATGAGCCTCCCAGGGGTACCAAGCGGCAGAGCGATTACCACCAGGGTTAACTTTGACAGGGAAGAGGTTGGTTGTTTCCCCCCCAGGGGTGCCATCCCCGTAGTAGGATGGAGGTGCAGAGGGGGTCTGAAAAGGATTTTTCTGAAAAGTATTTGTAGGAGGATCTGGGGTTGCAGGACCCTTAAAGGGCCAAGGAGCGCTTCCAAAGGGGTCTAGGGGTGGATACAAGGGCTCAGGTGAATGTGAGGGATTTGGATTGGGTGAGGACTGCCCCATAATTTATGAGGGTACAGTTGCCAGCAGACCAATTGGCCCGTCAGCGTTCTTCCGTGGGAGAGATACCCCACATTGAGCGCCAGTCTTCTGGGCTCACCAGCAGGTAGGGCTGTGGGAGAGCCAGTCCCGCCGGTCTCTTCGTGGGGCTGAGTGGGATGGTGAGTGTCAATGACCCCGCCCCTGGGTCTCCAGGTACCGGAGTAAAACCACACTGAGTTGGGAGACTTGTCGAAGCAGGATCTCACTTTATTGTAACAGACAGGTGTTTATATAGCGTTGAGAATGAAGGCAGGGATCTCAGGAAAGGATGAGGTGTAAGGGCCAATAGCATATTGCGACTTTTGAAATGATTGGTTCTAAGTGCGCGCGGAAACTCTAACTTTTTTGCAGAAGTAGCAGGCCAGAGGCAATTTGGCGCCCTGCTGAGTCATAGTTGGCCAGAGATTGGTCAACAAACTTTAGCTAGGCTCAGAAAGTTCCACTAGGTCTTGTGTCCAGAGGCCCAACAACAATTAAGGTGAGTTTCTCCATCTCAACTAAACCCTCACAGACATATTTGGGGGTCCTTCCTCGATTACTCTGTGTAGCAGACAGCTTTGGGTTCACTGAGATGAACTTCCAGACCAGGCACAGTTATGGAAGAAGGGATTTATTGAAGCTTACAGACCCAGGGGAAGTTCCACAATGGCAGAGGAAGCTTGCCTGATTTCACAGGTCCAAGCAGAGAGAGAGAAGCACAAACCAAAAGCCACACAGCACAGCACACTTCAGGAACTCCAGCTAGACACACTTTGTATATTTTTAGATTGAAATCCCAAATTACCACCACACCTTAAGATCCTCCCAGTGACACTGCCTCCAGCCAGGTGGCTACAGATGCAAACTACAAACTAATAAAACACTTAATATACCAGAGGAAATCTATTCAAACTACCACACTGGCTCCTGTCCACTTGACAATCGGTATAAGCCATCACAGCCATTGAGGAAGAAATCCCTGGATCACATCTAATCTATTGTCAAACTTGCTATCATGATCCAGATATGATTTTCTGGGTTTTTAAATTTTTTTAATTTTCTATGCTTGATCTCTGTAACACAACATTCATAAGTGATACACCATAGTAGTATTTTGCCTGAAGTTAAAATATTCAAGAACACAGTATGGCCCAAGGGAATAAATGGAGTAGATGAAGGAAGCAGGTATCTTAACCAACCAAAAAATTCACAATTTTAAATTATTTTTTAAAATTATTTTATTTATTTATTTATTTGAGAGTGACAGACACAGAGAGAAGGACAGATAGAGGGAGAGAGAGAGAATGGGCACGCCAGGGCTTCCAGCCTCTGCAAACGAACTCCAGATGCATGCGCCCCCTTGTGCATCTGGCTAACGTGGGACCTGGGGAACTGAGCCTCGAACCGGGGTCCTTAGGCTTCACAGGCAAGCATTTAACCACTAAGCCATCTCTCCAGCCCAAATTCACAATTTTAAACTAGAGTGAGAAGGTCTGGGTAAGTAAACAGTATGACAGAAACATGATTAATGTAAGGCCAGAACATCATCCTTGTCTATAGCTTTACTAAAACGAAGATTAATTATGTTTTTCACTTAGGAAGTGTTCTGAGAAAATTCAAAATACCTTAGACAATCTTTAAAATATCTAAATATAAAATACATTTAACAAAATATAAAAAATGTGACCCGGGGGCTAGAGAGGTGGCTTAGTGGTTAAGGCACTTTCCTCTGAAGTTTAAGGACCCAGGTTTGATTCCTTACATAAGCCAGATGCACAAGGGGGCACATTTGTCTGGAGTTTGTTTGCAGTGGCTAGAGGCCCTTGCATGACCTCTCTCTCTCCCTCCCCTCCCTCTCTCTCTGTCAAATAAATAAATAAACATAGGTGTAAAAGTGGCCTGGGGAGAAGTCTTGGTGGATAAAGTAGTTGAGGACCTGAGTTCAAATCCCCATAACCACGTAAAGCTGGGCACTGTAGCAAGCGTCTGCAGTCGCAGTGCACTGATGGCAGGAAGGGAGGCTGAGGCGGGAGGCGGGAGGTCCCCCAGAAGCTCACAGGCCTGGCCTATCCCTCAGTGAGGAAGGGGAGGACTGGCACCCAAAGCTGACTTCTTCTGACTTTCACATCTGTATCATGGCCTGTGTGCGCCTGGGGTCACACACTTGAACACGCATACACACACACACACACACAGAAAAAGTCAGTCTTAGAAATGTTGCTAGAGGGATTTTGAACTTAGTTACTTAGGGTTGTCAATTGTACATGTAGTTGAAGGTAAGTCCACCCAGCTTTACTGAAGCCCATGCAAATATGTTCTCAAAAAAAGTTGGTGCCTGGGCTGGAGAAACGGCCTAGTGGTTAAGCGCTTGCCTGTGAAGCCTAAGGACCCTGGTTTGAGACTCTGTTTCCCAGGACCCACGTTAGCCAGATGCACAAGGGGGCGCACACATCTGGAGTTCATTTGCAGTGGCTGGAAGCCCTGGCATGCCCATTCTCTCGTGTGTATACAGGAGGGCTGTGTGTGTGTGTGTGTGTGTGTATATGTATGTATATATATGTATATATAAATATATGTGTGTGTGTATACACACACACACACACAGGACAGCTCTGTGTGTGCATGTGTACAGGAGAGCTGTGTGTGTGCATATGTGTGTGTGTGTGATACTTCCATGGAAAGCTGCTGCTCACCTGTGAGAGTTGTCATCCGGGACTGCGCTCCTTTGACATGAGCTCTGTTCTTCTTCCTCAGTCGTCACTCTGACTCACAAGCAGGAGAAGCAGACACTGACATGTTCAAGTTTGCACACTTCTTGGGATGACACAGGAATTAAGGCCAAAGTTTTCCTCTCATCTTACTGACGATCCCCCACGCAATATCGTTTTATTTTTGTCATGAATGTTGCTAATTTTTTAGTTTGTTGTGTGGGGAGATGGATAGAGAGAGCAAACGGAAGGAGTCGAATGTGAGGTGCTGGTTTATGAACCCCATTCAGACAAATAGTGAGATGTTCATCCCTATGTTGTATGTGTCTGCACTGACATACAAAACCTCCTCCAAAAAAAAAAAACCTCCTCCATTATAATGAAGTGTCAAGAGTTGAGCCGTTATATAAATTAAAGGTCTTCACTAGGTTCCTACTTTATGATATCATGATGCTATAGCAGAGAAACAAAGGTGTTGCTCTGAGTAATCTAATCAGCCATTTGAAAGAGGATAATCCAAAATTTAAAAAAATATACATACACATACACACACAATATCTTCCATGTGTATAAAAAATGTTATTCAGTGCTCTTATTATTGTGTTGTATTCTACCTACCTTTCCATACAAGTTAAACCAACTTTGAAATTACATACTTAGTTATAGAAACTATATTGGTTTCTAGAGTTGTAAGAGCCTTTGCTTTCATGTAAAGGTTGATCATCTCAATCTTGGTGACACTTTCTGGTGGTACTTCTGTATGAACCATTGTTTCAGGCTCCCTTTAAAGAGCACTAGGAAGATGTAATTGCTAAGGATCACAATTGATTTGTGGTCATTGTAATTAATTTCAGCCATAATTTATCTCATATCTCAGTTTCAGAATAATAATTGCTTCTTTTAAGATAACCTTACAAGAACACAAATGTCCATACAGAAGGTTGAACATGTCTGTATAATGTTTTTTTATATTTTGGTAAAATAGCAATCAAAAATGTGATATGGTTGGGCGTGGTGGTGCACACCTTTAATCCCAGCACTCGGGAGGCAGAGGTAGGAGGATCACCGTGAGTTCGAGGCCACCCTGGGACTACATAGTGAATTCCAGGTCAGCCTGGGCTAGAGCGAGACCCTAAAACAGTGATATGATCTGTGAGAAGATGATCTATGAGCGGCATGGTTGTTAAGCACACAGAGTCCCGGCTTCTGGTCTTCACTGCCAGCGAACTAGTTTAAGCTCTAGCTCACTATTTGAAAATCTTTTTTTTTTTTTTTTTCCTGGCAGCTCTGGTGTGAATTCTCATTTCAACCCACCTGAATCATTTTCTTACTAACAATGAAACTTGACTGTGTCCTTCCCATTGTTCAGATATGAATGTCACCTACATCTACAAATGTACTTTCAATTTTGGTTTCATGATTTCCCTGGAAGCATGTGTATAAACAGGTATTTTTACATTTTTCTGTGGGTAATATGATTAAGCTTCCCTCAGTATTGGGAAGATTAAATGAATAAAATACAAGTAAATCATCTAAAAAAACAAAAGAAATGTCACTCTAAAAGTTTATCCCCTCAAGTGTTATAACACAGGAGTTGAAAGAGTATTTTCCCTCCAGGCTGAAGGAAGTCTTTGATGTGATGTCTTTTTCCAGTTGATGAAAACATTGAGGTTTTTTTCAGCTTTTATCCCTTTAGGTTTTCCTTTCTCCAGAATTCATTGTAAAAATGCTCTGTGACCAACTCCAAGCTTTTAGTTATAATTTTTAAAACTCCTTTGTAATAAGACATGTCTTTATTTAATAGAGATGGTTTATATAGTTTTGTTTCATTTTTATACGATATTCAGTACTTAAATAATGGATGTTTTCCACAACGGGCAGATCTCAGATTTAAAAGAATGAGTAGGAGTGTCTTCTTAGGCTAAGGAAGCCACAAACTTTATCCAAGTTTGGAAACTGGTTCTATTGGTTTATTTAGTTATTGGTCCAGATGATTGAAGATCATTGGCATGATGAAAACTTTGGATAATAAGCCAAATTTTATAAAAAGATTTAAATAGTTATATAAGAAAATAAGTTGTGTAATTACTATACAACTGAGTTAGCAGGAATGTTCCAAGTAAGAGCAATTCTTTCTTTTTTTTCTTTTTTCTTTATTTATTTTTTGTCTGTTTTTTCAAGGTAGGGTCTCACTCTGGTCCAGGCTGACCTGGAATTAACTATGTAGTCTCAGGGTGGCCTCAAACTCACAGCAACCCTCCTGCCTCCGCCTCCCAAGTGATGGGATTAAAGGTGTGCACCACCATACCCAGCTAAGGGGCAATTCTTTGTAATAGAATGTTTCCTACTGATAGGATAGCTAACGTGGGTCCTGGGGAATCAAGCCTTGAACCGGGGTCCTTAGGCTTCACAGGCAAGTGCTTAACCACTAAGCCATCTCTCCAGCCCAGTTTTTAAATTTTTATTTATTTATTTGAGAGAGAAAAAGAGGCAGAGAGAGAGAATGGGTGCACCAGGTCCTGTAGCCGCTGCAAACAAACTCCAGATGCATGTGCCATCTTGTGCATCTGGCTTATGTGGATACTGGGGAACCAAACCTGGGTCCTTTGGCTTCGCAGGCAAACCCTTTAACTGCTAAGCCATCTCTCCAGCCCATCTCTACATTTTATTTTGATGTAGGATCTCATCAAGTTGCTCAGGTTAGCCTTAAAATCTCTCCATAGCCCAAGCTGGCCTCAAACTCACAGTCCTCCCGCCCCATTCTCCTTTGTAGCTGGTGCCAACAGGCCTTGTCCCTCAGTTTCTCGTGTATTTTTATTTTATGGTGTTTCTTTGGCTATGTTAGAGGACTTAAAAGTCTGTACCAAGACCTAACAAATATTGCCTCCAAAAACTCTAACATTTCACCTTCTCTATTTCACACCCAGTGGACCCCCGTGAGTAAGACCCTTTGCCCAGCTCCATCAAGGGTTACAGCCTATGAAGGAGCTGAGGAGGAAAGGAGCCCAAGCTGGCCCGAGAGTCACTATATAACCTAGGCAGGCTTCAAACTCATGTCAATCTTCTTCCAGCCTGCCAAGTGCTAGAATTCTCATGCTTGTCTTATAAAACTTTATTTCAAATTTTGAAAAACACACAAAGGGACTGGGGAGATGGCTCAGTGGTTGAAGGCACGTGCTTGCAAACACTACCAGCCAGGGTTCAGTTATCAAGTCACCCTCCTAAGCCAGACTCAAAATGTGGTGTAAGTGTCTGATGTTTATTTGCAGCAGCAAGAGGCCCTGGAGTGCCTACCCCACCCCTACACACACAATGTGTAAATACATACATACATACATACATACATACAAATGTTCTCTCCAAAACTTTTGGAGTTCAAGAATCCTGAGTCGAGCTGGAGAGATGGTTTAGCAGTTAAGCACTTGCCTGTGAAGCCTAAGGACCCCGGTTGGAGGCTCGATTCCCCAGGACCCACATTAGCCAGATGCACAAGGGGGCGCACCCATCTGGAGTTCATCTGCAGTGGCTAGAGGCCCTAGCGTGCCCATTCTCTCCCTCTCTCTCTTGCTCTCAAATGAATAAATAAAATAAACAACAACAAAAAATCCTGAATCAGTTCCACCAACTGCAATCAAAGGGTCAGTGGCTCTATGTCTCTCAGGAGGGTCCGGTGGAGAATCCAATGGCCACTGGCCCAGCAGCTGATGGCTATTGGCTTTCCTTTGGCCTGAGACCACATTACTTTACTTGTCCTCTGCCCTGCTCTCATGGCTCCTGTCTCTTTGTCTGGATTGAAGTCTCCCCTGCCTCGATCTTGGAAAGGCACTTATAATTGCACTTAGCCCTCCACCTGAGAACCCATTGTGATCTCCCCATCTCAACACTGAACATATGATCACATCTGCAAAGCCCCTTTCTTTTCATGTGAAGGTGTGGTAGTTTGAATGGATGTCTCTCAATAGATTCAGTTTTATTAAAGCTTCTTGGATTTTCAGCTGCCTGGCTGGAAGAGGTGTCACTGTGGGTGAATCCTAGGGTCCAGCCCTAAGGTGTTCCTGGGGGTGGATCTAAATTCCAGTCTAAGGTATGCAGAGAGCAGTCTGAGTTCTGGGGTTCCTGGAGTGTGCTTGCTTTTATGGTGTTGATGGTGGTGGTATTTCTCTCTGTGTGGACCTGGGAAAGGGGGCCAGCTTCTTTTGCCATTATGGAACTTCCCTTGGATCTGTAAGCTTCAAATAACTGCCATTCCTCCTGTAAACTACGTCTGGTTTGGAGGTTCATCCCTGCACTGTGAAGTTGACTATGACAGAGGGTGATGCAGGACAGAGCAGTGAGTGGGGCTAGAACTCCCATGCCAGTTGCCCTCAAGTCTCAAGTTCTTGTCCACATTAGCAAAGGACTGAGAAAAACACCAACTCAGAGAAGGGTAAATTATGAGACTTATTTTAGGAAGAGTTTAGAAAAGAGGGAAAGCCAAAAGAAGTTCCCCCCTCCCCTTCTTCCCAACCAGACTGGGAAGGGGGATAAGAAACTGGAAAAATCTCTTCTCACTCTCCAGGGAAGAAGCCTCTGGGGAAGGGCCTCACACACATAACCAGGCCTACTTAGATGAACCAGGCATCCAACTAGAATGAACATAATCACCAGACTCTGGGGTGTGAGGAGGAACCACATTGGTTGATGGACCCAGGAAGAACACTGACGGAGGAAGGACTCCCCACCAGGGCTAAGCCTGTGAACTTACAGCCGTCTTAGATGAGACTGGCTCAGACTCAACTTCTCCTTCCATTATGTTTCTTTGGGCCAGTCTTTAGCTAAATATTAGAGAAAGCTGTCTTGGGCTGGAGAGATGGCTCAGTGGTGAAATGAACTTGCTTGAAAAGCCTGTTTGATTCCCTAGTACTCATATAAAGTGAGATGGACAAAGTAGTACATGAATTGAGTTCATTTGTAGTGGCAAGAGCCTCTAGCATGCCCATACACACCTTCTCTCTCTCTCTCCCTCTCTCTCTTTCTCTCTCTCTCTCTATAAAAAATAATAATAAATAAAATATCAGAAGAAGAGAGAAAGTTCTCTTGCTCCTAATCTGTATCAAAGGGACTTTCACAGGTTCCAGGGATAAGGGCCTGTATATCTTGAAGGCTATTACTCAACTGAGCACAATGTGTCTTCTCCAGTGTTTCTTGGCTGTGTTACTTGAACTCTCTGCTTATCACACATGTGAATTAGTATTGGCAGTGCTCTGCCAATATGGGATTCCTGAGAAAGTCAGTCGAGTAAAAACATGATTTTTCTTTGCAAAAGGAACAAAGCTTCCATCCCTCTTTGAATCTGTTACATTCTTTTTTGTTCGTTTGTTTGTTTGGTTTGTATGTCTCTCAGGAGGGTCCGGTGGAGAATCCAATGGCCACTGGCCCAGCAGCTGATGGCTATTGGCTTTCCTTTGGCCTGAGACCACATTACTTTACTTGTCCTCTGCCCTGCTCTCATGGCTCCTGTCTCTTTGTCTGGATTGAAGTCTCACTATGTAGTCTCAGGCTGACCTGGAATTCACTCTGTAGTCTCATGGTGGCCTCAAACTCACAGCAATCCTCCTACCTTTGCCTCCCGAGTGCTGGGATTAAAGGTGTGTGCCACCATGCCTATGTATCTGTTATATTCTTGTTGTTAGGAACAAATACCCAACCAGAGTGACTTATAGAAAAAGAGGGTTTAATTTGGCTTATTTTAATTCAATGGGAACATCCATCATGTTGAGAAAGACATGACAAATCCGAGTAGGAGTCCAGCATCAATTGTAGCACAGGAAGCAAGGAAAGAATACAACCAGGGTTGGGCTGTAACACCTTAAGGCCCACCCCCAGGGGTTTACTTCCTCCAGCAAGGCTCCAACTCCTAAAAGATCCACAGCCACAATCTTCCCACTGCTTCCTCTATAGTATTTCCTGGGCCCTGGCAGGTGTGATGAGATGACTCTAGCACTAGGCAGTTGGCTTTCCTTTCTTGTCATTCTGATGGATCTTGGGTCTCCCCAGTATTTATTGTCATCTGAAAGCTGAGTAGTCCACTCAGTGCATGGGCACTCTCCACATGCGTCAGTGCTGAGCATGCTGAGGAAAGTGACCAACTTGGGGAGGGTCTAGTTAACTTGTCTAATATATATTTGTGTGTGTGTGTGCATGTCATGATCTCTTACCACCGTAAATGAATTCCAGATACATGGGCCACTTTGCACCCAGATTTATGAGGGTGCTGGGGAAATGACCCTGGGCCCACAGGCTTTAAAAGTAAGTGCTTTTCGGGCTGGAGAGATGGCTTAGTGGTTAAACGCTTGCCTGTGAAGCCTAAGGACCCCAATTTGAGGCTCGATTCCCCAGGACCCACGTTAGCCAGATGCACAAGGGGGCACACGCATCTGGAGTTCGTTTGCAATGGCTGGGAGCCCTGGTGT
Organism: Jaculus jaculus; assembly: GCF_020740685.1. NCBI lineage: Eukaryota > Metazoa > Chordata > Mammalia > Rodentia > Dipodidae > Jaculus > Jaculus jaculus. The sequence goes on from NC_059113.1 coordinate 30,149,268, forward strand.
GCCCATTTCTTTCTCTCTCTCTCTCCCTCTTGCTCTCTCTGTCACTCTCAAATAAATAGCATAAACAAAAAAAGTGTTTTTTCGTTTTTTTTTTTTTTCTAAAGTAAGTGCCTTTAACCACTGAGCAATCTCCCCAGCCCCTCAGGTCAGCTTCTTTAGGGAGCTTGGAGTCTGACAATACCAGCACAATACCAGCACTGCTGCTTATATGAAACTTCCTCTTTTAGACAGTGGCTTTGTTATGGAACTAGAATTCTGGGAGGGGTTGGATTTCCATAATGATGCAGGAAAATGGCTGGGCTCTGTGTAAGCTTGGAATCTCCAAACCAGTCTCAAGTCTTAAGTTCTTGTTCATGATGAGCACAGAATTGAAAAACACAGACACTGGGAAGGGTAAGCTATAAAACATTTATTAAAAAGAAATTGAAGGGTAAGTTATAAAACATTTATTAAAAAGAAATTTTTTTTATTTATTTGAGAGCGACAGACAGAGAGAGAAAGAGGGAGAGAGAGAGAGAATGGGCACGCCAGGGCTTCCTGCAAACGAACTCCAGACACATGCGCCCCCTTGTGCATCTGGCTAATGTGGGTCCTGGGGAATCGAGCCTCCAACCCGGGTCCTTAGGCTTCACAGGCAAGCGCTTAACTGCTAAGCCAGCTCTCCAGTCCTAAAACATTTATTTTATGATAAAATGTTAGCCAGTGTGTCTCTCCCCATGGAAACATTTTTTTACCATTACTCCAGAAGTGGTATAAATGAGCTCAATCTGCCCCTGGAACCTGGCTGGGCCTCCAGGGAATGGTACCACACAAAGCATTTCCTTGGCTCACAGATAGGATCTTCTCCCTGTGTCCCCACTTGACCAGCCCTCTGTGTGGCCATGCCCTAATCTCCTCATGACTTCACTTCATCTCAGTCATCTCTTAAAGGCCTTATCTCCAAATATAGCCAATTTGAAGGTGCCAAGTTATGAACTTGGAGGAAGACAGGCTTTAGTGTATCCTGTATCTCTGGTGGTCTGGAGTCAGGGGTGGAAAAGTCCTTTGTTATGTGGGTAATGATTTGGATGGAGAAAATACAGTTCAGAAAGTCAGGTTCAGGCACAGCTCTACTACCACAAGGTGCTCTGTGTTCCTGGGAAGAACAATCTAGCATCCAGCTCTAGCTTTATCCTCTGTCCTTCTCACTTACAGCCTCCCAGTGACAATCCTTAGATGTCAACCTAATACTCCTCACACACTCTCCTTGTCTCCAGCACCTCTGGTCTCCACATCTTTTGCTCCAAGGTTGACTTTGCAACCCAACAACTGATCGTCTCATCAATACCTCCATCCATTGCCCCTCCATCAACCCTTCCTGATGAGATCCCCAATTTCTTTTTAAAACTTTTAAAAATATTTTTATTTTTATTTATTTATTTGATCGAGAGAGAGAGAGAGGCAGGGAGAGAGAGAATTAGCATCCCCGGGCTTCTAGCCACTGCAAACAAACTCCAGATGCCTGTGCCACTTTGTGCATCTGGCTTTCATGGGTCCTGAGATATCAAACGGGTCCTTTGGTTTTATAGGCAAGTGTCTTAACCACATCTGTCCAGCTGCCCCATTTCTTTTGAAAAAAAAATATTTAATTAAATTAATTGATTTGAGAAACAGAGAGAGACATAGTGAGTAAATGAGTGAGTAAGTGAGTCAATATGGGCATACCAGAGCCTCCTATCACTGAAAATAAACTTCAGATGCATTGCCACTTTGTGCAACTGGCTTTACATGGGTTCTGGGGAATTGAACCCAAACTATCTGGCTTTGCTAGGAAGCTCCCAGAACCCCTGAGCCACCTCTGTAGCCCAAGACCCCCAATTTCTGTCCCTGATAAATTTACTTCCTAATGAGACTGTGACCTGTTGGATAAACTGCCACAAGAGTATAAACTGTGCTCTTAGAAACTTACGGTCTGTGACCACTGGTCAACCCCAACACTGCTCGGAAAATCATCTATCCATCCACTCATTCACCCATCCCTCCATCTAGCTATGCATGGACAGAGATCCTTTCATTACATATAAACTTAGTATCTTCTTTGTTAGTCAGGATCCATCATTGTACAAAACGGACAAAGTCGCCTGCTCCTCAAAGCTTACATCAAAGGTTGCTAGGCACCGGGGATTTAGCTCTGCGGTAAAGCACTCGCCTATCAAGTGAACACCCTTCATTCAGTCCTCAGCAGGGGGAAAAAAAAAGTTGCTAAACTTTTTCTATAAAAGGAAAGACACTAAATATTTTAGGCTTTGCTGGCTATATGGCCTATCACAAATACTAATTTCTGCCATAGTTCCACCAAGGCAACCATCAATGCATGAGTGGATGAGTGAGGTTCTGTTCCAAAGGACTCTGACGTATGGATTTTATATCACTTTCATGTGGCATGAATGTCACCTTTTATTGAGGAAGCACAAAGAAAGGCTTACTTCTTACCTGAGAGAAGCATGCTGTCTGCACATCACACGCACTTTGATGTCCGTGCTTTGCCTTGAGCAGTGCTCCCGCACAGAGAGAAAGCCTTGCCTTGTCGCTCATTTCAGCAGAGATGTGCTTTGTAAATCCCTTTATTTTCCTTTTTTAGATACAGACATGCCAGATTGGGCTCTTCTATATCCCACTTAATTTGCAGTCTTAAAAATTCAATAAATAAATAATTCAGTATGTGGGCTGGAAAGATGGCTTAGCAGTTAAGGCGCTTACCTGCAAAACTTAAGGATCCATATTCAACTCTCCAGGCCCCATGTAATCCAGATGCACAAGGTGGCACAAGCGTGCAAGTTGGCACATGTGTACAATATGGCACACATGTCTGGAGTTTGATTGCAGTGGCTGGAGGCCCTGGCACACCAATTCTCTCTCTTTCACACGCTCTCTCTCTCTCTCTCTCACTTTCTCTCATAAAAAAAAATTATAAAAAATTTTCAGGGGCTGGAGGGATGGCTTAGTAATTAAGGAATTTGCCTGCAAAGCCAAAGGACCAAGGTTCAATTCCCCATGATCCATGTTAGCCAGATGCACAAGGGGACGCATGCGTCTGGAGTTCATCTGCAGTGGCTGGAAGCCCTAGCGTGCCCATTCTTTCTCTCCCTGTCCCTTTTTCTCTGTCAAATAAATAAATAAAAATAAATTTAAGAAAAAATAAATTTCAGTATGTGTTTTTCAATATATGCTTACCTATAAACCTATTATGGTGACAATTTTTACTATTCCATTTTAGATACTGATGACTCTATGCACTAAAGTTCCCAAAAGGCAGCCCCTACACTTCTCTGGTAAGCTTTCAAGGCTGACTAGAACTTCATTGACTGTGGGCAGTTGGAGTGTTGAAGGTGTTCTGGGTCATGATCACTCATATTAGGCTCCAGAATGAACTCATTCCCTTTGAGGTGGGAACTGTTTTATTTTATTTATTTATTTATTTATTTATTTATTTATTTATTTATGGTTGTTGTTATCAACTTGATACTGGCAGTTGAAGACATCATAATCCAGGTAGCATTCATTCTCGATGGTTGTAGCTGTAAGAATCTGAGTGCTGTCCTCTTCCTCTCTTTCTCTCTCCCTCCCCCAACCTAGCCTGCTCAGACTAGGTCTGGGTCTCTGGAACCACCTCCTGATGTGGTAAATAACCCTGGGCTGAGAAGAAGGCATGCCACCTTTCCCTGACTCCTACCTCTATCATGTAAGGCCCTTCCCTCGCAGGCCAATGTTCCTCCTCCTCTCCCCTAAAGCCCTTAAATTCCCCCTTGCTTCCTTTTCCCAGGGTTCCCAAGCATCTTTCTCTATGGCTTCAGATCCACCAGTTTATCTTGGTGTTAAAAGTCTTAGGCCCAAGCACTTTGTTTTCTCCAGTTCTCCTCTATCCTAAACACCAAACCTGACTGACTAGCTAAGACTACAAGCTGATCACTCATCTTGCTAATGTCATTCTCTCTAGTAAATGTATTTCTGTGAGCTCTAAATCACTAGATAATACAACGTAAATGAAAAAGGACAAGCTTTACATTGGTTCTTGGTAAAAGATCCAACAATCTTCATTGTTATTTTGCCATCTCATGTAATCCAATAGGACCTTAGTATAGAAATAATTTTAAGTAGACGTTTGTTATTTTTTTTTCCACAGTAATTTTGAGCCACTGCTCTATGTCTTTTGCTATCTCATTGCAGGAAAAGATTTCTGGATGTCTGTGTACTGAAAAATCAGAAGACTTAGTTGATTTAGTTTGTCTGGATCAGTTGCCCATCCTTTGGTTATGTTAATACCAAATACCAAACTAGGCATGGTAGCTCAAACCTATAATCCCAATATTTGGGAGTATGAGGTAGGTAGATCATCATGAGTTCAAACCAGTTCAGGATAACCTGGGCTACAGAATGTGACCTTGTCTCAATTCAAATGCTAGCCTGGTGTGTAGTGCATGCCTTTAATCCCAGCATTTGGGTGACAGAAGTAGGAGGATCACTGTGAGTTCAAGGCCCAACATGGGACTACAGAGTGAGTTCCAGGTCAGCCTGGGATAGAATGAGATTCTACCTTGAAAACAAACAAAACAAAACAAATGCTGGGAACCAAGGACACCAGAATGTCACATTTGTGACTATTCAGACCCAGCAACACGTTCCAATAGCTAATGTATTTCTGCCCCCTACTGGTTCTAAATGAAACCCTTGTTTAGATACAGTCCAAAAAAACTTGCTTCAAGGGTAGAATTTTCATCAGAATCCCTTTAAAAACAAAACAAGCAAAAATAAGATAAGAAAAAAAATGTGAAAAGCTGATACATACTTTTAGCCACCCACAGAATGATAATCATCTGACATCCCTCATAAAATGGAGATAAGACATAATCTAAAGGTTAAAAAAAAAAAATGTAATATTTTGCCCACAATCTTAGATTCACAGCTAAAAGTAGAGCTCAGTCACATTTCTGGGAAATGACATGATTTGAATGTAATATGCCCCCCATAGGCTCGTGTGTTTGAACACTTTGTCCCCAGCTGCTGGTGCTTTTTGGGAATGTTGTGCTACCTTAAGAAGCTGCTGGAGAAAGTGGGTCAGCGGGGATGGGCCCTGAGGTTGTACAGTCCTGCCTCACTTCCTGCCCGCCCTCTGCTTCCTGACTGCTGATATAATGTAACCAGCTGTCCTCCGGCTGCCACACCCTCCTTGCCATGGAATGCAGCCGTTTGAACTGTAAACCAGAAACAAGCTCCTTCCTTAAACCACTTCTTGTCAGGTATTTGGTCTCAGAACAAGTAAAGGAATACAACATGCCTTGTGCCACCTTCTGAACAGAGGACCTCATCTGCAAGCCCTTGTAGAGAAATGCTTTATGAAGGCCAAGAGAGCACACAGCACCATCCAAACACAAGTCAAAATGACTTCAGGTGCTTTTTTAAATAAAAAAAAAATGTATTGGTTTGAGAGAGAAGGAGGCAGATACACACACACACAGAGAGAGAGAGAGAGAGAGAGAGAGAGAGAGAGAGAGAGAGAGAGAGGGAGGAAGAGAGAGAGAGAGAGTATGGGCACACCAGGGCCCCCTACCACTACAAATAAACTCCAGATGCATGCACCACTTTGTGCATCTGGCTTTATGTGGGGAATTGAACCCAGGCCATCAGGATTTGCAAGCAAATGCCTTTAACTGCTGACCCATCTCTCCAGCCCCTCAGATGCTTTTTACTTGACATTGTGGCCCTGGTAAGGTAGCATTCTGCTACATCCAGAATTTTTTCAGTAAACTTGAAAACGTACACTCACAGAGAAACATCAAGAGAAACAGACATAGAGAAAAAAAAAAAAAAAAACACTGGCGCACATTCAAAGAAGCATGGGGGCTGGAGAGATGGCTTAGTGGTTAAACGCTTGCCTGTGAAGCCTAAGGACCCTGGTTTGAGGCTTGGTTCCCCAGGACCCACGTTAGCCAGATGTACAAGGGGGCACACGTGTCTGGAGTTCGTTTGTAGTGGCTGGAAGCCCTGGTGTGACCATTCTCTCTCTCTGCCTCTTTCTCTCTCTGTCTGTCACTCTCAAATAAATAAATAAAAATAAACAAAGAAGCATGGAAACACACACACACATGCACGTACAAGAACATGCAGAGGAACACACAGACATGCATGGCACAGCATGGCTTCAGGACCAGTTGCCCCACATGCTCCCAGGACTAACTCATGCCATCTGGTATCCCCAAATGACAACAGCCCATCACTGGTAAGGCGCCCCTAACCAGGCTGGCACAGGCCATGCACACTGCCCAGCTTCCCCAAGTGACTGAGCAGAGCAGGTTGGGATTCAGGCAGTGAATTTTTCTTTTGTTTATCTTTTTCTGGGGGAGGGAATGCGTGTTTATTTGTGTGGACATACATGCATGTGGAGTCCAGAGGACAACCTTGGATGTCATCCTCAGGTGTGCTATCCACCTCCTTTAAGACAGGGTCTCTCAGTGGCTTGGAGCTCCACAAAGGCTAGACTGGCTGGTCAATGAACTCCAGAAATCCAGTCTCCATCTCCCCAGTGCTCTGATTATAGGCATATGCCACCACATCCCACATTCACATGAGTATTGACACTCAAATTCAGGCCTTCATACTTGTAATGCAAGCGTTTCACCACCTGAGCTATCTTCCCAGCCCCTGAGGGTGTTATTTTATTTATTTTCTAAATGTACATTCCTACTTCTTACGTATGGCAGGTGCCCCAGCCCCTCAGCAGTCCACTAGTAGTAGAAGGTAGGAGCTCTCCATCACATCATTTCAGCCAGGGGTTAGCCAAGGGCTTTCAGCGGCTATAGAGAATAGGAGTGTCTGTCCTAACTAGTAGTAAAGTTGAACAGACTCTTTAAGTGAGGAGTTATGGTGAGGGTATGAACATAAAGTGTTCTCTAAAGCCTCATGTGCTGGTTGTTAAGCCTCATACTTAATCCCCACGTGGTAGAGCCTTTGGGAAGTGGAGCTTGGTTGAGGTGTGTCATTGGGGAAAGGCTTTGGAGATATATAGCCCAACTCCAAGGCCAACAGATAAACTTTCCTTCCTGCTGATGGGAGATGTGACCCAGGGTTCCTGCTGAGGTCTTCCATGCTTTCCCTGCCTGGATGAAACTTCCCCTTGAAACTATAAGGGTCGTAACCTCTTCCCTCCCCTCAGCTGTTTCTGGCTGGATGTTTTGTCTCAGTAATGAGAAGGTAACTGCTACAGAAAATTTGTACCATGAAATGGAGCAGTTAATGCGCTGAACCTGAACTTGTGATGTTTAATCTTTTGGAACAAGTTTTCAGAGGAATATGGAAGGACTTGGAACTCTGGACCAGAGAAGCCTTGCAGTGCTGTAAGCAGAGCTTGATGGGCCGTTCTGATGACACTGTGAAAGATCTAAAAGCAGAGAGAAGTGTGGAGTCAGCTTATAAGGTTTCAGAGGAGTAAGACGATGTTGACAGGAAGTGGCCTAGAGGCAGGTTGTGCAGCGAAGCGGCAGAGAGGCTGCCTGCGCTCTGCCTGTGCCCTGAGGACTTGAGTAAGTTGCATTTAAAAGAGATCGCCTGGTGTCTTTGGCCAAAGAAATCACAGCACAGGAGGATGAAAAGTTTGGCACAGAAAGAAGTGAAAGTCTCAGGTCTGAGACCGCAGCCTTATTCAGATGCAATTGTGTAAGTGATTGCCACTATGGAAGATGGGCCAGCTCCTCTGCATTGGGACAACAGGCAGAGAGCTGATGTTTGAGAAAGGAGGGGACCTGAAAGAAGAATGCTGAAGGAGTTCCCTGCTCCTCAAAATTGGCCTTTATCTTCCCCTGGATTAGCAAATTTGGTGGAATCACCTACCTGGTACTATTTGTAGAGGCACTAAGATGACAGAAAGTGGGTCATGAAGTATACAGTCTTGGAAATGGCTACTGAGGCTAGGCAATGTGAGATAGGGTCAAACTGTCTGCATGGAGGTCATGGTGAAGCATGGCATGGAGCTGTGAAGATGAACTGTGGGTTGAAACGGACAGTCCAGGATTTTGTAAATGTCAGGACTACGGGGCAGCCACCAAGGAAAGCTGCTGACTCCAGTGGATTCTTCCCAGAGAGCAAGCGGCATAGCTGGAGGGGAGGAGTGATCCAAACCTTGTAGAGCCCAGAGGATTTAGAGCCCAGATTCTGGTCACGGGAGGGCAGGATTCAATGTGTTTACCTTGCGGAGTTCCTCTCTTGCATTGGTCCATCTTTCTTTGCTATACCCTCGTTCCTCCTTTTTGGAATGGGAATGTTTACTTTGTGCCATTATGTGTTGGAAGTATGTCATTTGTGTTTTGACTTAATAGGGATCATAGTTAAGAGACCGTTTTGAGTCTCAGATGAGACTTTGGACTTCTGGTCAGCATTGGAACTGGTAAAGATGATGGAGACTTTTATTTTTTATTTATTTTTTTCTCTATATTTATTAACATTTTCCATGATTATAAAAAAAATCCCATGGTAATACCCTCCCCCCCCCACTTTCCCCTTTGAAATTCCATTCTCCATCATATCCCCTCCCCATCTCAATCATTCTACTTACATATATACAATACCAGCCTATTAAGTACCCTCCTCCCTTCCTTTCTCTTCCCTTTATATGTATTTTTTAACTTACTGGCCTCTGCTACTGAGTTTTTTCCTTCTCACACAGAAGTCCAATCATCTGTAGCTAGGATCCACATATGAGGGAAAACATGTGGCACTTGGCTTTCTGGGCCTGGGTGACCTCACTTAGTATAATCCTTTCCAAATCCATCCATTTTTCTGCAAATTTCATAACTTCATTTTCTTTACCGCTGAGTAGAACTCCATTGTATAAATGTGCCATATCTTCATTATCCACTCATCAGTTGAGGGACATCTAGGCTGGTTGGAGACTTTTAAAGTTGGACCTAATGAAATTTGAATTCTGTGGGGTCTAGGAGTGGAATGTGGTGATTTAAATGAGAAATGTCCTATATAGCCTCAAGTGTTTGTGATTAAGCCTCATATTTAAGCTCCAACTGGTGGGGCCTTTGGGAGTAGAGCCTTGTTGGAGGAGGTGTGTCACTGAGAGAGGACTTTGTAGGGAGAAAGCCCAGCCCCAAGCGCAGTAAATGGACTACTTCCTTCCTGCTGATGTAGAGATATGACCCAGACTTCCTGTTCTTACCTGTCCTGCTTTCCCTGCCGTGTTGAAACTTTCCCTTGAAACTATAAGCTGAAATAAACCCTTCCCTCCTCTCAGCTATTTCTTGCCAGTATTTGTCCTAAGAACAAGAAAGTAGCTACTACAGTTATTATCAGGGGGGAAAGAAATTAACAATTCATTTTGTGCATTTCAACAGAAATACACTGAGCACCACCCCTGATTCCTGCAGGTCTCCCCCACGTCAGACCTGACGGGCACTGTTTGGCTGCCATCCCCACCTTTGCCTCCCTCTTCTCACACCAGACAATTGCAGATGGGCCTCAGAAGCTCTGCTGACTTTATTTGTCTGCAGAACCCCTGGGAGGGGTGCCATGTCTAGCTCAGGAAAAGCACAGAAGATACACTGCTCCCCTGGGTCCACTTAGGAATAGGTTTAGCTGTGACATAGTCACAGGTGAAGGGAAGGATGGAGCCAGGGGTTGGAACTAGTGAGTCCTCTGGGGAATACACTGCAGCTCTGAGGAGGAAATAAGCTGATGCCAGACAAGGTAGACCCAAGAGTGCTGAAGGAAAGTCAAGCTTTGTGTTCACTCTTTCTCACATTTGAAATTCATTTATTTATTCATTTATTTATTATGTGTGTCAGGGTGTCTTGCCACTATAAATGAATGCCCATCCAGCCTGTAAGCAAGCACCTTTAACCACTGAGTCATCATCCCAGCCACATGTTTTTGTTTTATTTTTATTTATTTATTTGAAAGCAACAGAGAGAGAGAGAAAGAGGAAGAGAGAGAGGGCGCACCAGGGCTTCTAGCCACTGCAAACGAACTCCAGACACATGCACCCCCTTGTGCATCTAGCTAACGTGGGTCCTGGGGAATCGAGCCTCGAACCAGGGTCCTTAGGCTTTCCAGGCAACCGCCTAACCGCTAAGCCATCTCTCCAGCTCCCAGCCACATTTTTCATTCACTACTAAAGACACATGTCTGTCTGTCCTCTCTGGCTCCGTGTATGTGCGTGTGTCTGACAAACTGTTTATCTTGTTTTCCAGCTGTCCATGTGTCCATCTACCTTTCTCGACCTCTCTGTCTGTCTTTCTGCCTGTGTCTCCATTACCCATCGGTCTGTCCCTTTGTCTTTAGGGTCCTCGGGTCTTCCATCCTCTACTTTACAGCCCCCACTCAAGACTTTGGCCCATTTCTGTCTGAGGATGGTGTTTGATGGTGTCCCTGCACAATCCGTTTGTTCACCAGGAGCCCCGGGGAAAGTTATTTCCCATGGCCTGGAGCCGCAGGCAGCAGATGTGCAGCCGTATCAGGTCCCGGCACTCTTCAAAAGTCTTGGCCCTTTGTGTGCATGCGTGCGTGCATGCGTGTGTGTGCAGGAATGCACGTGCCACTGCATGCGTGTGGAGGCCGCAGAGCAATCTCAGATGCGGGTCCTACCTTTCACTTTGTGTGACGCAGGGTCTGTTACTCACTGCTGCATTTGCCAAGCTAGCTGGCCCACAAGCTTCTGGAACAGTCTCCTATTGTCATCTCTCATCTTACCCTAGATACACTGGGATGCCAGTTGTTTGGCTTGTTTGTTTGTTTGTTGGCTTGTTTACTGTGGGTTCGGGGATCTGAACTCAGGTATTCATGCTTGCCTAGTAAGCACTTCATCTGAGCCATCGTCTCCCCAGCCCTCTTGGCCCTTCCTTTTAACTGTGGCATCTGCTGTCCCCATGCACCGCAGCTCCAGGCCTCACTTCATTCGATCCGTGATCGCGCCCCCACAAGCCCCGAGTCAGACCCAGCTTGAAGGCAGATGAGGACCCCAGGAAGGGATCTAGAGAAGCACCCAGCAGGGGCAGAGGCTCCAGCCATGACTCTGTCCTTCTAGGCCTCCAGCCGCTGGAAGGGCAGATATTAGAAGAGCTGTGACTTCGGTGGTCCTTGTGGATGTGTCTAGAAGGCAGATGGGGCGAAGGACCCAGCAGCGGCTACCACAGCTCCAAATGCAGTGTCTTCCCACTGCCTCACTGGACCCCAGGGTGCCCGGTCCTTTCATCAGCCCACCCCTCCCCTAATCCTGATGAGCATCTTTGTCTTCCTTCTTTTCTTTCTTTCTCTTTTTTTGTCTTCTTGTTGTTGTTGTTTGTTTTGTTTTTCAAGGTAGAGTCACACTCCAGCACAGGCTGACCGGGAATTCACTATGTAGTCTCAGGGTGTTTTTCTTTCTTTTTCTTTTTTTTTGGGGGGGGGTCTTTTTTTTGAGGTAGGGTTTCACTCTGGCTCAGGCTGTCCTGGAATTAACTATATAGTGTCAAGGGTGATCCTCCTACCTCTGCCTCCCAAGTGCTGTGATTAAAGGCATGCGCCACCACGCCCGTCTCTGATTTCTTTTTTTGAGACAAGAACCTCCCTACATAGCAAAAGATGGCCTGAAACTTACAGAAATCCTCCTGCCTCCGACTATGAGCCATTATACTCAGCATCTGAATGGGATCTTCAGTATCTCCTTTCATCACCTCATTTGCCTCTCCAGCCTCAAACCTCCTCTCCCTTCTGAAATCTCCACACTGACGCCTGGACATACGAATTCTACTGGTAACTTCTATCCCTCACCCACCTTTAAAAATCACGTATTGGGCTGGAGAGATGGCTTAGCAGTTAAGCGCTTGCCTATGAAGCCTAAGGACCCCAGTTCGAGGCTCGGTTCCCCAGGTCCCACGTTAGCCAGATGCACAAGGGGGCGCACGTGTCTGGAGTTCGTTTGCAGAGGCTGGAAGCCCTGGCGCGCCCATTCTCTCTCTCTCTCCCTGTATCTGTCTTTCTCTCTGTCTCTGTCGCTCTCACATAAATAAATAAATAAATCTTTTAAAAAAATCACGTATTATTTACATATTACTCAGCCTTGATTGGGAACAGTCTTATGAGTTTTAATGTGATGCAATATCCATGTGACGATTGGCACACTCAAGACATAAAGACATGGCACCTTCTGTCCATCTCCGTACCATGTCCAGCACTTAGACAGGCCCTGCACACCTCCAGTCCATTCCCTGCCACACGCACTCTGACACGATGGCCTTGCCTTCTCTGGAATGTCCCATGAAGGCCATACGAACGGACCCTGGCAGGAAGCACACCAGCGGATCTTTCACCCAACTTTGTGGCTTCAGGGTCATCCTGTGGCACTTGTCACTTCTCATTGCTCGGTAGGATTCCATCGTAAGATGGGACATAGCCCAGTTACCCAGGGTGGAGTTAAGGATATGCTAATGCGAGATACAGATGCCAATCTGATTACTTCAAGCTTCAAATACTGAGCAACTGCCTTACAGAGGGTCATTCTCTGCCCTGCCTGTTTCCACACCCACAGGCCACAGACTCCTTTACTTTGGTAGAAGAGGGTGTCCTACCCACACGGGAGGAGAGGAGTAATCTTAGCCCCAAAGACAGGGCCCCGAGGCTGTGATGGACCTGACAAACTTGCTGACATTGTCTGTCAACCTCCGCTGCCTTTACACCCCAGTGCCGTCACGTCTAGACAAGCTCCGCGTTCTTTGTCTAGGGAGCACACAGGCATCTTGGTCAGGCCTGGGTTCATCCCCAGCATCAGACAATTATTCAAGCTGAAAAATTTGATGCTTTTCGTCCTTTGTACATTTAGTTTCTAGACCTAGAGATACCCCACTTTAGGTTGAGGATGGACAAAGGGCCTCATGAAGGAGGAACAGAAGCAAGATAGCTTTTTTCTCTCTCTCTTTATAGGCTGTCCGGGGAACACAGGCCCAAGGAGATGGCACCTGGCTTGCCCTGGCAGGCCTAGAACCTGCATCTGATCCAGCTCATCCAAGATGGCAGCAAGCAATTCCTCAGCAATAGCTTCCTTCCTTAGTTTAGCAGCCTGAGGGCTGGTCCTTCCTGAGTCGGCCTCTTGAGCCCACCAACCAATCAGGTCTCTCCCTTATACCCTGAGTCAGATGATGAGGCTCGTCCCCATTGGATGTTTAATCCGTCAGTAGGCCTGGTACCTGTGTGTAACTCTGTTGGCCTGCTCTTCACTCTCCTGGTGTTTGCTTCCTGATTCCCTTTGATAAGCTCTCCCTCCACCCTTTCAGCCTGGCTGGGAGGGGAAAGATTTCTTTTATTTATTTATTTATTTATGTGTGTAAGAGAGAGAGAATGGGTGTGTCAGGGTCTCTAACCACTGCAAACAAACTCTAGACGAAGGCATCTGACTTACGTGGGTCCTGGGGAATTGAACCTGGGTCCTTAAGCTCTGCGGGCAAGTGCCTTAACCACTAAGCCATCTCTCCAGCCCAGGATTTCTTTTTGAATGGGCATTTTTTCTGATTGCTTGCCACATGTGGGCCTTTTTCTGGGTGCTTTCTCACTTAACCACATGTGCATATCTCTTTAATCCCTGGTGTCCTTTGGATCCATCTGAAAACAAATGTGTAAGTCTCCCATTTCCCAGGCTGCCTGGGAAGGGGGAAGATTTCTTCTTGTCCAGGCTTTTTTTCCTGCCTAGTTTTTGGGACACTTTTCTTATTTACTACTTGTATGATGTCTTTCTTTCTTTCTTTCTTTCTTTCTTTCTTTCTTTCTTTCTTTCTTTCTTTCTCTCTCTCTCTCTCTCTCTCTCTCTCTCTGTCTCTCTTTGTTTCATTCATTCTTTCTTTCTCCTTCCTTCCTTCCTTTCTTTTCCAAGGTAGGGTCTCACTCTAGCCCAGGCTGACCTGGAATTCAGTATGTAGTCTCAGACTAGTCTCGAATTTACACCTCTCCTCCTACCTCTACCTCCTGAGTGCTAGTTAAAGGCATTTTGCCATCATGACTGTTGATCTTTCTTTAATCTGAGTCCTTCACTATCTCTCAGCCCTCTCTGATCTCTTATGTAAGGGGGATCTTTGAGCTCTCATGCTTTGCCCCCACATGTGTGCGTGTGTGTCCCCGTTCAGACTTTTCTCTGTGTAAAGGAGACTTTCTCCATCTCCCTTCCACCTCTCCAGCCAGGCTCAGAAGGGGAAGAACCCCCTTTTGCCTTGGTCTTCCTGCTAGCCCTCCCTCTGCATCCTAACTTTCCCTAAAATGAACCTCATAATTTTCTTTACCCTTCTTGAGCCTGTGTTTTCAAGTCTTTGTTGACTTGGATGAAAATGCAAAAGTCAGGGGCTACAGGCCTGGAAACTCCTGCATCTTTACGGGATTTAATTCCTCCCTGAACCCCAAATCCTGCATCCATTATTAATGTCCCCTATGCCTACTCACCAGGTGAGAGGGACACTTGCCTTGCTTCCTAGTTTTGGCAATTCAAAATAAAGCACTGTAGCCGGGCATGGTGGTGCACACCTTTAATCCCAGCACTTGGGAGGCAGAGGTAGGAGGATTGCTGTGAGTTCGAGGCCACCCTGAGATTGCATAGTCAATTCCAGGTCAGCCTGAGCTAGAGCGAGACCCTACCTCGAAAAACCAAAAATAAAATAAATAAATAAAGCGCTGTAAAAACCCACTTAGAAACTTTTGTGTGAATGTAAAGTGTCATTTCTGTGAAGCAGCATCTTCTTGTGGAAAGCCCAAGTCCTCTGGAAAGACTGTGTTTGACTTTATAATTTCCTTTTTTTAGGTAGACAGATGTTGAGCTTAAAGATCACTGAGGGACAGACCCACCTCCTGCTTCCCTGGTAGCATTAGAACGAGAAACATCTCTGTAGCCTCTCCTTAGGAAAGGGCCACTTCTTCCTACCCAGAAAAGTTCTCCAGTCCTGGGTGGCACCTGTCAATCACTCACCTGGTCAAGAGACCAGCCCTCACCTACAGGCATGCCAAGAAGGTAGAATATTTAACCCCTTAATAAAATAATGTGCTGCCCTTCTTCAGTGAAGGTGCTCACAGACCTTTGGAGAATTACTCGCTTTTCTGAGCTCCAACTCCGAAAGCAAAACTTTTCCTTTCTTCCCCCTTTCCTTCTCCTCCTTGGATGCCAGCCAAAATTCTAAGCACGATTGCTCTAACACTTAGGGCTTTTCTACCTTCATCTCAATAAATTTCTTTTGCATTACTCATGGCTTGTGGTCTATGCACTTAAGTTTTTCATGGCTGTGAGGCAAAGAACCCGACAGTATAAAAATCTGCAACATTATTAAGAAACTGACAGCTGGGGGGGGGGGGGCCATGGCTTTGTGGCAGAGCATGTGTGCAGCCCAACCTGTGACACTCAGCACCCAGAATGGTGACAGGACATTGCAGCCTGGGTTTACGTACTCCTCTGGGTGCCTGGCACTGTGAACAGCAGTTTCTCACCATCTCCCTCCTGCAGTCCTCATGCACTGCTTTCTAACCATCAGCCCCATTTCCAGAGCTTGCTCACTGGCTGGGTGGACCACAGGCAGGCAGTGGGAGCAACAGAGCCTACAGTTGTGTCCACAGGGCAGGAAGCATTCCCATGGCCTGGGACCTTGCTGGGCTGCTTCAGAAGAGAGGCTTGCTCATCCTCCACTCTCCACCGAGGGGGGGCGACAGTGCGCATGGGTCCTGCTGGTCAGTGATTAGTGAAGAAATGTAGCGATTTGCACATCATAAATTGATTGGCTCACATGCTGAAACTGTGTTTCAATAAACGGGGTTCCTTTGAGAACCCACAGGTTTTCTGGCACGATATACCTTCAAAATATTATTCTACAAGGAGATCAGAGCTGGAGAGATGGCTTAGCAATTAAGGCGCTTGCCTGCGAAGTCTAAAGACCCATGTTGAACTCCCCGGAGCCCATGTCAGCCAGACACACAAGGTGACACAAGCATGCAAGGTCGTGCATGCACACAAGGCAGCACATGTGTCTGGAGTCCGAGGCTCCGGCATGACAATTCTCTCCCTCTATTTAAAAACTAAGTATAGCCGGGCGTGGTGGCGCACGCCTTTAATCCCAGCACTCGGGAGGCAGAGGTAGGAGGATCGCTGAGAGTTCGAGCCCACCCTGAGACTACAGAGTGAATTTCAGGTCAGCCTGAGCCAGAGGGAGACCCTACCTTGAAAAAAAAAAAAAACTAAGTATATAATAACAAATTTTTAAAAAGGAGATCATACAGGGCACAGGGCATCTTAAAAGCTGCCAGGCAGCTGTTGTATGGCATTTTTTCCCCCTGTGGATGTCTTGGCCAAGTAGCCATGGCAACTTTGGAGCAGAACAGTACAGTGATAACTGGGCAATGGCGACAGCAATGGAGCTATGGACACTCCTTAGAAGAATAAGGGGAGGGTCACAAGACCCTCACCTGGGGTTCCAGCTCTTACTGCTGCCACCTGCCACCCGGCCCCCCAGCTGCAAGTGATCTTGGGAGACAGCATGTAGGAAATAGAAGGTAGACTAAAGGAGAGTCCACAGCGCAGCTCCCGTGAGGTGACCATCCAAGATGGGGTGGGACTTCGTGGGGAAGCGGCTGCCCTCGAGTCCCCCATGCTCCTGTAAGTAACTCCCCACCCATACTCCCCAAGTAGCCCCAACAGATTCATTGGTGCACCAGGTTGTACTTTGGTACAATTGTGCTTCGGTCTGCCATCTCAGCCCTATCTGGGGGTCAACAGATGTGTCTTTGCGTCTCCCCGGAGAAAGCATTTTTCAGGGATCTCTCAACCAAGGCTAGCATTGACGGTGCAGCTTGGTCCCCAGTACTTTCCATTGCCAGCTTCGCCGAGGTCTCTTGTCCCTCTGGAGAGTCACCTCCCTCGCCGGTGCTCACCCCCACCCGGCCAGGGGCAAGATATCTCCTTGGCACAGACGGGGACTTACCGGGCACCTGCTGAGTCCAAGGTGCTGCTCTTCTGTTTGCTGGGGCGCAGCCACTGATAAGCGCACAAGATCCTGCTCTCTGAGATGGCATTCCAGAGAGGGAGAAACAGCCATCCCATGTGGAGATACTGAGAGACTGAGTAATAGGAGTGAATGGTAGCCCCTGCATGGTGCCCACCGGGCTGTGTGTGGTGTCCCTGGGTCCCTGCATGATGGTTCTCACACGGCCCTGTGGCACCCTGTCTGGGGTCCTTCATGGTGCCCTCGAGGCCATTCTTTGTACCTTACCCTCACCTCCACCCAACCACACTGCCTCCCTGTTCTAGTTCAGGGCCTTTGCTTGTGCCTGATCATCTTTCTGGATAGCCCCTTCCCGTGCACCAGGCAAGTGCCTCAGCCCCCATTCTTGCTTCCCTAACCGCCCTTCCCCCACCAGTCTGTCCAACCCAGCCTTCTCGTTTGTGCCCTGAACACCATGCATGCGTCCCGTGTCACCCCTGGCTCTCACGGTCCTGCGCTGCTGTGGCCAGTGATGTACTGATCACTGAGGAGCACCTGTCCCCAGCCACCCTTTCTCAGGAGAGTCATCATGAGTGGGCAGGAGTCACCACGCTCAGAAACAGCACTCCTGGGGTAGCCCCGGCCAAGAGCTGACTAGTGAGGAGTGCACACCTCCAGTGCCCTCTCCTGAGGGTGGGAAGAATCCCCGATGTGCTCTCCACCCTCCAAGAAGAATCTGGCCAAGCTGAAGTACAGTTAGACAGACAGCCCTCCCCTAGTGCCTTGCTACCATTACTGTTTCCCTCTCACTCCCTGGAGAGTGGCCCCTCAGTCAGAATCCCCACTTCCCCTGGCTCAGCATCTGTCACCCAGACCCCATGGACCAAAAGCCCTGAACAGCAAGGGCTGGGCCTGGCTTGCTGGCTTCCCAGGTGACTCCAGTATGTCACCACTGACAGCACACAGTGGACAGCTTATACACACTTGGTTGGCAGGGATGAACAGAGTTCCAGCTTCTCATATTGGGAAAACGAAGTTGAAGGGGCCAAACGGAAGCACTACGGGAGCCCAGAATCCAGGCTCCTGGGTGCCAGCCAACTTTGACTGAGGCCCCTGTTGCATTTCCTTTTTATTTATTTATTTATTGAGAGAGAGAGAATGGGCGCTCCAGGGCCTCCAGCCACTGCAAAGGAACTCTAGATGCATGCACCAGCTTATGCATCTGGCTTACATACTGGGGGAGCAAACCTGGATCCTTAGGCTTCGCAGGCAAGTGCCTTGACCACTAGGCCATCTCTCCAGCTACCACCCCTGACGCCCTCCCCCCATCCCCATTGCATTTTCTTTTCAAGGAGGGAAATGTATTCAGGACCAAATTTCCTCCAGCACGAAGCCCGCCTCTGGCACTGGCTCCAGGTTTCAGCCACCTCTAACCTCAGGCTCTGCCATTCCTTCTTCTGGGCGGCTGGTGGCCAGGCTTTGTCTGGGCCAGCTTGCGGAGGGGTGGGGACTGCAGAGCCCTCCCTAGGTGCCTTCCGTTCCTATTCACATGGAGCTGCCCTAGGCCCGCTTCTGGCTTTAGTAACCCAGGCTCTGGTAACTCCAGTAAGACCAGGCAATGATCCCTGCCCTGGCCAGCCTCACAGCCCTGGGGAAGACAGTGAATAAGCCCAGGGAATGATAGGCGGGTGGCTGCTGGAGAGGGAGACACTTTCATGGCTCCCACCTGCTCAGAGAAATATGAGGAGCCTCCCTATCCCAGAGAAGAAGTTCATACAAAGGTCCTGGGGTGGGGAACACGTGGCCCGTTCAAGGAAGTAAAGGGATTCCGCGGCAGAAGGCAGGAGGAGAGGGAGAGCCGAGCAGAGGCGGTTGGGACAGGGGTAGCGGGGATCGGCTGAAATTTTATTTTCAGTGTGGCAGGAAGCCAGGCAGGACTTCAGGCAGGGAGTCCTAAGACTTGATCCTAGGCTTCTGCTTGTACTAGATGGAAGGTAGATTGTAGTGGGATAAGGTGTGTCCTTGGAGGCCCCCATGTTGCTGAGAAGCAAATGGACAGCTCTGATGTGGACCTTCCTGTTGGGGGTAGGGCTATACCCTGCACCCTGCATAGTACCTCAAGTCCCAGAAGTCTTTGCTGTAAGAGAGTGGTTTCTGAAGGACAAGCAGGATGGGTCCCATTGCAGAGCTGGGACGGGCTAGTGCAGGCAAAGCCCGAGAACTCTGGTGTGCAGCATGCAGGTCAGGTGACCTGTCATGAAGATGGCTTGAACTCAAGGCCTAGCTGGGTGCCAGCTAGAGTGTCTTCCAGTGACTTTGGTCAAGTCTTTAATCTCCTAAGCTTTCTCTAACATGAAGTAAGGTTACCACTGGGTCTGCCTACCAGGGTGTGCCCAGAATCCACAGAGGCTTTCAGGGTCTACACTAGAGCCCAGCAGATGCCTAATCTGAGCTTCACCCAACCCAGCCACACTTATCCCAACGCAAATTCCAAGGTGGCTCATTTCGTCCTTGGGGAAGCAGGAAAATAGGCTTGGATTCCAGTATAGAGTCTCAGGAGACCTCTAAGACTAAGGGAAGGGAGGGCCCCACCAGACTAAGCCGTAGCTCCAGCAGTCCCCTACTCTTCCAAGCCTCCCGAGGGGAAAGTTCCTCCAAGACCATGGTGAGTGAGACCAAGGTCCCCTACACCCAGACACCAGAGACCAAAAAACACTGCCATTCCTCTGAATGGCAGGAGCTCCCCATCTGCTCATCTGGAATGCTCTATGTCTACTGAATGAGGGGCACTGGGCCACGTGCTGGGGCACAGGGTTAGAGAACTATCCGCTCAAGGAAGCAGTTTGGGCAACTGAAGGGTCAACAGAGGCTTTGGGGCCCTACACGTCAGCCTGGCGGATGTCCAGTCACTCTCAGGTCCAAGCTTCGCCCAGCCCTTCCTCACAGGCCTTGACCGTGGAGATTTAACATGAGCTCTTGACGTAATGAAAGTTTTTCTTTTCTTTTCTTAGAGGCTAGGATAGTTCAGTTGGTAAAACACTTGTCACTCAAACATAAGGACCAGAGTTGAGAGCCCAGCACCCACATAAACACATGGCAGTGCACGCTGTGATCTCCATGCTCTGGAGCCGGGGACAGGCAGAGCTCCAAGGCAAGCCACTCACTAAATCACTGAGCTCTGGGTTCAGGGAGAGAGCCTGTCTCAACAAAGAAGGTGGAAAGTGATTGAGGAAGATGCCCGCTTCTGGCCTCCACATACACACACACACATGCGTGCAAGCATCCCCACTGATACAGACATGCATACTATCAACACACACACACACACACACACACACACACACACACACGATTCCCATAAAACATGCTGGTGCCTCCTCCACCAGCAACAGTGCTTGTCCGTCCTCTGTCCCCCACTCCAGCCTCACCCCAACCTCATGACATCATCCAGTCATTCAGCCAAGCTCAGGCTTCCTTGGCCCTTTCTCCTTTAAAAGATTTCTTTTTCTAGTGTGTGTGCATGGTGTGCATGTTGGATATCTTCCTCTTAACTCTCTGCGTTATTTATTGGCACAGAGTTTCTCACAGAACTCAGAATTCACTGCCAGCTTGTCTTAGGGATCTGCCCATCTCCACCTGCCCAGTGCTGGTATTACAGGTGTGTATCACAACACCCAGCTTTTACATAGGTGCTGGGGACCAGAACTCAGGTCATGTGCACCAGGTACTTTACCCACTGAGCTATCTCCCCAGCCACCCTCCTCTCTTTTTCTTTCCTTTTTATTATTATTTTTTAACTTATTTATTAGAGACATAGAGAGAGAGAGAATGGCTGCACCAAAGCCTCTAGCCACTGCAAACAATCTCCAGATATATGCACCACCATGTGCATATGGCTTATGTGGGATCTGGAGACTCAAACCTGGGTCCTTAGGCTTTGCAGGCAAGCGTCTTAATTGCTAAGCCATCTCTCCAGGCCCCTCCTCTCTCTTCTTGAGGTGGGAAGAGGGATGCCCATCTCAGAGCTGGTCCTCCCCCTGCAAAGGAACCCTGTGAGAGTCGCGGAAGGATTCCTGCTCTTGGCACACACCCGCAGGGCCGACTGCTAAGTGCTCCTCTGCAGAGAGAAGAAGGGCAGGTCGACACAGACCAGAGAGCAAGGCCAGGGGGAGGTGGTCTGTGGTAATGTGTGTGCAGGCTGGAAGACCACCCCGGGGTCTGCACGCTGTGTTCTGTCCCTTCACCCCAATGTTGCAGCCCCGTCCCACTCTGCCCCTGAAGACAGACCCCAGGGAACCCCATGATCCGGCATGCAGGGACCAAGGACTTGTGGATGCTCAGCCCATGGCAGAACCAGGCAGGGGACTGACCGTGAGACACACACCCTGACAGAGTGCCAAAGAGATCAAAATGCATTTAATGTGGTCTGGTCTCATCATGGCCTCCATCTTTAGACACGGCTATGTATTGAAAATAACACGACAATTCTCTGGTTTCACCATTTAAAATAGATTTGACATTCTATGACCTCACACAGGGCAAACACCCATAGAAGGGGTCTACGATGGGTCCTTCTTCACGTTCCCCCAGCTCCCGGCCCTCAGCTCAGCAGCACCAGCATGGGCTCGGGGCACCCACCAAGTTCTGCGTGGCTCTCACAGGCTGTGTGCAGCACCCGTCCCACTGGCACTCATTCATGCCACACACTCCAGGACCCACACCCACATTCACATGCACCCATGGACAAATACTCACTGTCAGATTCCTCACACTAGCCTGCACCAGTGCACAGCCTATATAATCAGGCCAGGGCAGAGACTCAGGTTAAACTGACCACATCCACGGCCAGCATCTGGCCTGGCCTGTCCAGTTGATGAACACTGAACCAGTCCTCCCGCCCCACAGTAAAGACACACACACCTGTGAGTAGACAGATTGCCTGTATAACACACCAGTACAAAACACATGTGTATTATCAAGTCAGGGAAACAACTGTGTGCACACTCTGTGCGTTAAGTGCACAAGCACCCCAGTGTCCCCTTCTCACTCACTCCTCAGGGGCCAAGCTTTCCTGCTTGGCACAGGCACATGGCTCCCCCCAACAGCTTCCTCCATTGGGTGCACTAAAGAGGGGGGACTAGTTTGGTCTTTAGCACAAGCAATAAATAAATGAACAGACACATACAGAAGAAAAGAGGAGAGGAGAATTAGAAAAGGCAGTATTGGTCTGCCTTTGGTGAGATTAAAGGCAGCTTGGCCTGTTCTCCCGCAGTGTCCTACAGATTAGACCCTTCTGGTGGGCCTGTGCCTAGGAGGAGGATGGGCCAGAAAGCCAAATGCATCAGGCCACTGAGATGGCCTGGAACAGGCCTTGCGGGGTGGGGGTGGGGGGTCAAGGAGTCCTTAGACTCTGCTCTGGATTCAAGGAGTACAGACCCACTAACCTAAAAAATAGCAACAGAAGCTCAGGCCCCCACAGTGGCACCCAGTGGCCATGGGCCACATTTGGCCCTCCCCAACCCTCAAGTTGGCAACTGGACAGGGGTGGGTGAGAGCCAAGCACCCCCACACTGAATGCACCCTCCGGGCCCCAGGGCCAATGCTGCAAAATCCTGTGGAACCAGATAGAGGAGCAGAGGCCTGTGCAGCAGGTCCCGGGAAGAAAGCTGCCCTGGGTTGAATCTTTCAGGACAGAGATGAGCAAGGCCACCTCCGAGCCCCCTGCACAGGTACTCTAGATGGTGGAAGAAGCCGTCACAGCCAAGAGCTTCAGGGAGCAGGGGCCAGGCAGGGGCCCCACCACAGGCTCCTGAAGGCTGAGCAGGAATCCTTTCTGCTGTGACATTACCCATCATGTGGACAGGAAGGAGGAAGTGACAATTCCTCTCCTGTTCTAGACTCTCTTCGGCAAGGTGCCTGGCTGGGCCTCAAGGATGGTCTGCCCTGTTCTGCTCTTGGTGGGTGCGGGGAGGAGTGGCAGGAAGGGATGTGGCTGTGAGGCAGGTGGGCTGCAGCCTCTGTGCCTTCTGAGGGCAGGCAGAGGGGCTGGAGGGGACGTCGACACTGGAATCAGGAGCGCGAAGGAAGGGTGCGCACGCACTCCTGACCAAATAAAAAAACACAAACAGACGATTGGAGCCAGACAACCCGGAGTCTCTAAGGCACGACTCATGCCCAGTGGGGGTGGGGCTGACCCACTTCCTCTGAGTATGGGAACCAGCGTCTCTTCCCAAGGAGCACCCACTCCGGTGTTTCTAACGGCCTCTCACTGCAAGGGGGCGGAGGTCTTGGGCAGAAAATGGAGAGAAAGAGAGAGAGAGAGGCAAAACAGGAGCATTGGTGGGGAAGGGGTGACCCTTGAGGGCAGGTCCTATGCCCAACCCTGATGCACCGCTGCGGGGTCCAAAGTCAAATTCAAAACAAGCAAAGTGGGTTCATCCCCACCCCTCCCCCACCCAGCCACACCAAGAGCTTTATTAGGATAACTAACATGGTCACAAGCAGCCTCATTCACCCCTAAGCACACGTGGGGGAAGAGACCAGACCTCCGAGAACCTTCAGGGCCCTTGATCCAGCTGCTCGCACCGCGGCCGATCAGTAGAATTCTAATTGTCCCCTCCCCCCTCCCCGATTTAAAAAAAAATTGTTTCCAATCACGTGTCAGTGTTTTGTTGTTGTTTTTTTTGTTTGTTTGTTTTTGTTTTGTAAACAGTCATATCCAAGCTAAAGTTGAGAAAGTCAAAATCCAGTGTTTCCCATCCAGTTAAAAACTAGCGAGGTATGCATTACATAGCCTTCGACTGCAGGGACTACCAGGTCCTCTGCTGAGCGGGGCCACTGCAAGCCTTCAGCAGAGCCCCGGGGACATCCTGTGGCTTGGCCGCCCTTCCTCAACCCCACCGGGAGGCCACTCTTCTGCTCGAGCCTCTAAAACCAAAGGTCACCCACTCTCCCACCAACCTCCTGAAACTACTGTGAAGAAACATAAAACTACTAAACGCTACTGAGTCTGCGACCCTCGGCACCTGGCCGGCTTTGCTCAAACGGGCCCTCCCCACCCCCAGGAACACAGGGCCTCTCCCTGTTCAGGGTGTCGCGGCACCTAAGCCAAGGGGTGCTCAGATCTCCGACTCTCGCCTATAGGGTCGCTGTTCAAGGGTGCCACTGCTGGCCTGAAGCCTGTCAAAGTCATGCCGGGGCTGGGGGCTGAGGCCATCCCGACTGTGGCCGTCCTGGTCCACAGCCACCTCGTCCTCCTCATCGCGGCTAAGGAAAGCCAGCTCGTTCTCGTAGCAGAAGGAATTGGCACTGGGCAGGAGGAACTTGTTCTCCACGAGGTCCTTGGCGCTGCAGCGGGGTGTGGAGGGCACCTCATAGGTCTTGTGGAAATGGGAGTAGTCGATCTTGTACTGGTTCTTCTCCTCAAAGAGCACGGGCTCGAACCGATGGCCCCATAGGATCTCATTAGCCAAGTAGGAACTACGGGCCTGTGTGGTCATGGCCGTGGCCTCCACCATACCTTCCAGGATGACCACAATCTCAAAGTCATCTGTCTCCAGGTCCTGCCTGCTGATACCGAACAGTGGACTGGCCTCGTCGATCTCGTGCAGGATGGTGATGGGCGACACCAGGAAGATGCGGTCCAGGCCCTTATCAAAGCCCACGTCGATGTCGATCTGGTCCAGGGGGATGTACTCGCCCTCCTCGGTGACCCTGGGCTTGATGAGCTGGGCCCGCACGTGAGCCTCCACAATGTGGCTCTTGCGCAGGTTGCCCACGCGCCACATGAGGCACAGCTTGCCATCACGCAGCGCCACCACGGCATTGTGGCTGAACAGCAGCGTCTGCGCTCGCTTCTTGGGCCGTGCCATCTTAGCCATGATGGCACCGATCATAAAGGAGTCGATGATGCAGCCCACGATGGACTGCGCCACCACCATGAAGACGGCCACCGGACACTCCTCGGTGACGCAGCGCAGCCCGTAGCCGATGGTGGTCTGCGTCTCGATGGAGAAGAGAAAGGCTGCCATGAAGCCGTGAACCTGCAGCACGCAGGGGGTGCGCCCGCGGCCCTCGGCTGGCTCCAGGTCACCGTGGACGACAGCAATGACCCAGAAGATGACACCGAAGAGCAGCCAGGAGGCTAGGAAGGCCAGCGAGAAGATGAGGAGCATGTAGCGCCAGCGGATGTCCACGCAGGTGGTGAACATGTCGGCCAGGTAGCGCTGCGACTTCTCGTCCATGTTGGCGAATTCTATGTTGCACTGGCCGTTCTTCTTGACGAAGCGGTTGCGGCACCTGCGCCGCGTGTGCACCTTGCCGTTGCCAAAGCCATTGGCACCTGACATGGTGACCAGGTGCAGCCCGTCCTCTTCTGATGACACGATGCTATAGGGGTTGGCCCGGCTGGCTGCAGTCATCCCGGGGTCTGGGGGACCCTGGCCTGCCTCCAAGCTGGCTCCAGGCAGGGGCACTCCTGCAATAGAGAGAGGACAGTAGGTCTGTCTGGGTAGGCAGCCAGGACCCATCCTCGCATGATGGTGACAGACGCGCCCAAGACCCCATTTACCAACGGCTGAGCCACCAGCTTCCCTCCCACCTGAAACCTGCTCCCCAGTCCACCTTCTCAGCTTGGAAAACACCCTCCCTCGCCTCCCGGCAGCTCCAGCTAGGAGCCCTGGATCCATCTCACTTCCCCTTACTCTACATCTAGGATTCTGCTTTCAAAATACATGTCTCTTTCTCCCATGCTCATTGCCTGACTGGGATCACCACGTCATCCGTCTTCCTACATTGGCCCTGCCACCAGTCGCCGTGGCAGTCACGGGATCCTGCAAACACTAGATCCGACCCTGTCCTTCCCCTGCTCAGAGCCAAAGGGCCCTGGGACCTGAAAGACCTTGGCAGGCAGCACGGTGACCCTCGCTTACCCGGCTTGACACCTGCATCCGTCCCTCCCCCCACAGCGGAACCGCTGTTCCACCTCCACGCTGAGGCCACAGGCCTCACTGCAGCCGTGGAGGACGGCATCCCCGGCACCGCGTGGCTCTCCAGCGTTTACTTAAGTGGGGCATTGATGACAGTAATAGCAATGGGAGTGGCCCAGGCCAGTTATCTCCGCTGAGACCATCAGCTTCTGGACAGCAAGGCCTTTCTGTCACCTACTGTCTCATCTCAAACATCATCACACCAGATATCCCAAGCTCACCCTGCCCTACCGTCACAAAACCCACCGCACCCACGGGCTGTGCCTGGTGACCTCTCTATGGGTGGCAAGGTGGGGTGGGTGGCCACCCAGATCAGATTCACTTCAAGTGGCCCAGTGGTCTTCTCCCATCCCTGCTGAGGACCACAGGGCCACTGAGTTGGCACATGGAGGCACTCACAAGTGTCACCTGTTCCTATTACCGCCTTTGGCTCCCCACAGGGGGGACCTACCTCCATGCCAGCCCATCAACACATACTTCTCCCAGAGCAGGCCCACAGCCTGGCACCCTGGTCAATAGAACAAACCTGGCTTTTAAGCCCACGGCACAAGCTGTGTACCCTCCCAACTGTCCCACACAGGCCCGTGCCAGGCTGGGCCAGAGGTCTTAGCATTGTCTGTGCCTATAGATGTCACCTCACCCTGACTCAGCTGGGGGCTGAGTTGAAAGCAGGGGGCACCAGTATAGCAAAATATTGAAGAGCTGGGCAGGTACCTCCCCATAATGGGGGCAACACGAGCGCAAGCATCACCCTGACTCACCCCAGTTTGGAGCCCAGCAGAGCCTCAATGCCCTCAATCACCTGCTGCTACATTGTTGGGAAGACACTGAGTTCTCAGGAGAAGGTTCCAGGGTAGAAGGGTACCCACAGTGGGCTGGATACTGCTCAGAGCTGCAAGCACACCCCTAAGGCCCTGGGGACAAGGTCTGCCCCATTTTTCAGACAGGAAGTCACTTGACTGAAGCCCCCAGGCAGAGGTGGCCATTCCAGACTCAAGTCTACCGGGCAGCGCAGCTCCTGGCCACATTCACAGAAGCCAGGCTTTTGGCGACACACGGCCTGTGGCCTCTGCACTCAGCATCTGACACAGGTGATGGTGGAGACCACAAGCCCAGTCAGGTTGGGAAGCGCTCCCAGGTGTACGCCATAAGCCACAGTACTGCCCAGCCCTGCCACCCTGCGACCTGGCAAGTACAAGACGCACAGCATGGAAGCCGGAGAACTACAGAGAGAGCCAAGGCTAACAGACGTGAAGGGTTCAGAGAAGTCAAGTGACTCCTTTCTGAGCCACACAGCCCCCAAGCAGGAGAGCCAAGATTCAGACTACTTGGATCTAAGGCAAGATCTCTCACCATAGAGTCCCAGGCTCTAGGGCCACCTGTCCTCACTCTGCCATCCTCCCCCACAGCCGCTCCAGCTGACCACCTCACCATGGATCTGTGGCGCTGAGGCCCAAGGCCGTAATGGTAGCTGTTGCTTCTGTCTGGGCCAGGAGGCAGGAGACTGGCAGGGCTGGGGAACCCAGAGGCCGTGCTGGGAAGATAGCTTAGCCCCAGGTATCTGGGCCCTCCTGGAAAAGGCAGCCAGGGTTGGGGCACTCAGACGCCGGTGGGAGGCTGTCCGATCCCATGGGCGGAATTTGTGTGACTTGGAGGCCTTGAGGGATGTCCAGCGGGTCATGGCTGCTCCAGTTCACACTCGGAGCGGCTCGTGGCCTGCAGGAACCAGAATCGTAATGATCAAAGGCGAGGGGCAGGGGTGGGGAGGACAGGCTCCTACTCCTGGCAGGCGGCTGAAGCCACTCCTGGCACTCCTGCTCAGGACCCACCTAGACAGGGTCACACAGACCTGGGAACTCCCACTTCTGTTGATGTTCCACCCAAACCACCGAGAAAATCAGCACAGTCAAGTTCACGCCTGCTCCCCCACCTCTCAGGGCCAGAAACCAACTCAGAAAAGTCACCTGTCCCAAAGCACTCAAGGACGGTGCGCATGAGCAATGGCTGGCTCACAGAGCCCTAGGGTGTGGGGAACCCCTTAGTAGTATTTAAGAATACAGCCAGAAGGACAACGCATAACTTCTGAGCAGAGCCCAGCTACAAACGGGCCAAGTGTCCCATGGGCCCTCCCACATAAACACAGGCATGCATGGCAAGAAAGTTGCACAACTGTATAGTGTTTAAGAAACGCAAGCAAGGCCTCGGCCATAGACACGCAGGCCTGCTAAGCTGTTGCCCAACAGGCTGCACGTGGTGAAACGAGGTTAGAAAAGGAATCGGGATTTGTTTTGCTGGAAGAGGCCTTGACAAGAAAGGAAGCCAGCACCCCATTTCACAGATGGGAAAACCAAGGCTGGATGGTGAGGGGCCTGGGCATCAATGGAAAGGAGAGGCATGCTGGGATACAGTACCTGAGCTAGACAAGGAGAGGTGACAATGGGATCAAAGCAAGAGCAGGCAGAGCAGGCAGCAAAAGGCACAGACCCCACAGGAGGTCTACAGGCTTGTGACCGGCTTCTGGCTAGTCCCAGCGCCTACAGACACAGCCTTCCAATATGCAGCTCACAGCGCCGGCCAGGACCTAGGCTGGATCTTTGGGAGAAGATATGGGAAAGCAGCTGCCACCTAACCCAGGGTGGGGCTGGGAGTCACTGGGAGGTGCCTCCGGATGGAGCAGGACACCTCATGCCAGTCCCCAAGGCTCTGGGCACCTCAAGTTTCAGTAACATCCGGGAGGAATGAGGCCAAGCAAGGCCTAGGCCTACAATCCCAGATGCCAGCAAGGTACTGACTGGAAGGACGTCACGGGGGCCACATGACCTGTGCAAAGACATCAGTCTTAGAAGGCGAGGGCCAGCGGGGCCCCAACCTACCCCCTATGAGGTGTTCTCCTGAAAGTTAAACAAGCTTATTCATTCAATCCATGCAGCCACACTGTGACGACTGACCGGTGAGGAAATAGATGTTCAGAGAGACTGAGTCACTTTGTTGAAGGCCACACAGCATTTAGGGAGTGGAGTTTCTACTCTGGGAAGAGAGCTAAAACCAACATCCATCCCCAGGCCCTGAGGCCTGCTGGATAGGTTATCTTACTTCAGTACCAGTTCTCCAGACCTCACAATCCCATTTGGTAATAAGACATACAAACTGTCCCCAAGTTGGTAGTCAAAACCAGACTAATCAAGCCCCCAACCCTGGGAGACTCCCGAGAGACCATTTTGTGCAGGGAAGGCCAGGGTGTGGTCTGAATGGGCCTCTTCTACTTGTGGCTGTGGCAGACGTGTCTAATCAATCACAGAACTGTTTTCCACTCAATCCAGGAATAGCCCCAGAATCTCTCCCAGTCCAGACGCTGCTCATCGGGATTAGCATGTGAAGCTCCAAGAGGGCTCCCTGGCTCAGTCACATACGAAATATAAGACTGGGTAGGCTATGGGGTACCGTGTTCTCTCACAGCAGGCCATGCTCAGAGAACGGAACCACAGCAAGGCTGGGCAGGCGGCGGAGAGGGGCTGTCACATGGATGGCATGAGAAGAGCTAGGGGCACACAGTCCAGACAGAACCAAATGTGGGGGCGCTGGAGAGATGGCCTAGTGGTTAAGCGCTTGCCTGTGAAGCCTAAGGACCCCAGCACGAGGCTCGATTCCCCAGGACCCACGTTAGCCAGATGCACAAGGGGGCGCACGCGTCTGGAGTTCATTTGCAGTGGCTGGAGGCCCTGGCACACCCATTCTCTCCCTCTGTCTCTCTCTGCCTCTTTTTCTCTCTCTGTCGCGGTCAAATAAATAAAAATAAACAAAAAAAAATTTTTTAAGAAAGAAACAAATGTGGGGATGGAGAGCTGAAGGGCTGAGTTTTTTTGTTGTTGTTTTGTTTTCCTGAGTCTGAGAAGGTCTCATGTGCCTAACCACCTTTCCAGATGTCTTAGCAGAATCCTTAGACCCTCTCTGCCCCTATGCTCACCCATGACCTCCAAACATATGGGCTGAGTGTAACGCTGGCTTCCTGCACCAAGCATAGACAGGAAATGGCCATGCTATGTTGGGGTGGGCCGATTGGTGCTGTGTTCCCACTCCCTAGCCCTCACCACTTCAGGGCCCTTACACTGACTCGAGTAGTCACGCCAGTGTCTCTGCCTGGAAGCCTTCTGGCCACTGGAACACACACTGCCCATGCACAGGGTAGGCTAGGAACCAAAGAATAGCTCCCTGCCCCAGGGATGGAATGGCTCAGAAAGTGTGCACTCTAAGATGTCACTCTGGTTAGGGCCCTAACGAGATCTAGCTCCAGTTGCCCCCACAGTAAACCCTATCAAGTCAAGCCTCTTTTTTTTTTTTTTTTTAATTTTTTTAAATTTATTTACTTGAGAGCGACAGACACAGAGAGAAAGACAGGTAGAGGGAGAGAGAGAGAATGGGCACGCCAGGGCTTCCAGCCTCTGCAAACGAACTCCAGACGCGTGCACCCCCTTGTGCATCTGGCTAACGTGGGACCTGGGGAACCGAGCCTCGAACCGGGGTCCTTAGGCTTCACAGGCAAGCGCTTAACCACTAAGCCATCTCTCCAGCCCAAGTCAAGCCTCTTATCACTCTCTTTCTGTTCCTTCTTTGTCTTGCTTCCCTCTTGTTTTCTGGGTTTGCCTTCCATGAAACTAGTTACACTGAGACTTTTGTTTCCTGGTCTCTCTCCATGGAGCCTCGGATGCCTCTCTTGTGCAAAGTTTCCTGAGCCCTAACTTCCGCTCCTGGATGTCCACACCAGCATGTGGACAGTACAGTTCTTTCTATTCCCCAAGGTCATCTCCTCCTTCTTCTCCCCTCCCCTGAGCTTGAAGCCCTTTGGTCCAGAAGCTCTTTCCACCTTGTTTGAGAGTTGATCTTGCCCAGACCCCATTTCTGACCTGCCTCAGAGGTCTGGAAAGGCGGTGCAAGCCCTGACACAGGTGAGGAACTGGGAGAAGCTCCTGCCCAGATGAAAGGCTGAAGGCGAGGGCAATGAACAGAGGGATGGGTGACTGCACCGTGAGTGAGGAGATAGGTGGGTGGTCAAGCAGATGGATGGATAAACCGGGCTGACAGGTGGGCGGCTGGAGAGGAGTGACCAGATAATGAATGGTTTGGTGGGTATAGGGGTAGGTAAATGGATGGTTAAGCAGAGAAACAGGTAGGGGAAATGAGTAATAAATAAATGGGAAGGGCAAGTGCACAGGTTCATGAATAGATGAATAGATGGGTGGGTCAGTGGGCAGATGAATAGATGGGTGGGCAGGTAGATGGGTGGGGTGAATGAATGAGTGGGTGGATAGGCACATGGATGGCAGGTGAATGGGGGCATCTGGAACTAGTTGATGGATAACAATTAAGTGAGAGGTCCAACAGGTGACTAAGTGGACAGAAGAGACTGATGAGGGGTGTGTGGATGACCACAGGATGTGTCTGGCTGGACAGTGATCTACACACGTTACACATCAGGACCTCAATTTCACCTAGAATTCAGTCTCTAAGTCCCATGACAGATGGCAGCGACTGTCTTCAGGAATAACCAAGCTGTCATCCGCTGACACCAGATGGGAGGGTTCTAATCCCTAGCAAGCCCTAAAGTGAGCAAAACAGAGCACAGCCGGGTCACTGCTGATACTGCTGCTCTTCTTAGGGGCTCAGAGGCCAGAACCTCCCATATGAACCACTGTCTGTAGCCCCTTTTAAATTTCTTTTTCTTTTTGAGAGAGAGAAAGGAGAGAGAGAGAATAGATACATGCCAGAGCCTTTCAGCCTCTGTGAACAAGCTCTGGATGCATGAGCCCTCTTGTGTGCATGTAGAACATTGCACACTTTTGTCACTGTGCATCTGGCTACGTGGGACCTGGAGATTTGAACATGCGTCCTTGGGCTCTGCAGGCAAGCGCCTTAACTGCTAAGCCATTTCTCCAGCCCATTTCTAGCCACTTATTCCAGAGCCTCCATCTTATAAGCTTTCACAGCATTGGAGCCCAATCCACAACACCACTCAGAACCAGACCTGGACCAAAAAAAAAAAAAAAAAAAAAAAAAGACCTTTGGAGAAAACCACCCCTGACAATTTTAAGTGCCTGCTGCATACCAGGCACAAGTTAGGTGCCTCACACATACTGTCTCACATGGTCTTTATGAGGCCACAGGACAGGCCCTTCCCAC
Organism: Jaculus jaculus; assembly: GCF_020740685.1. NCBI lineage: Eukaryota > Metazoa > Chordata > Mammalia > Rodentia > Dipodidae > Jaculus > Jaculus jaculus. The sequence goes on from NC_059113.1 coordinate 30,181,381, forward strand.
TCTGGAGAAGCAGCAATGCTCCTGAGGTAGCAAAGATGCTCAAGGGCTGGTGCCTGTGCTCCAACTACCCCAGCTAAGCTTTCCCAATGCCATCCCTGGCAGCTGTGGACAGCTGGACAGATGACATTTGGACTGCTGGGGCTGACAGTTGGTGTGTGGGTGGGTCAGTGAATGAGTGCAAGGGAATGGGAGTGGGGCAAGTGGCACAGATGGACAGAAAGGTGAGTGAATGGGGGCACAGTGACCATATGCAGTGGCAGGCAGGGACTTGCCTGGACACACACACACACACACACATCCCACATGGTGTTTACAATCTGCCAGAATCAATTTTCCCATCTGTCAGAGGGGCCCCTGACTCCCTGACTGACTCCCCTGGCTGCCTGCTGAGTGGAGCTGGGAAGAGGATGGCTTACCAGACAGGCTGGAGAGATGCTGGAGGTGAGCACCTTGAGAATGCCCTTGTCTTTCCCCCTCCCAGAGTCCATGGTAACAGCTTGTCCATGGAACGTTCAAGTCTGGTGTGTTGCACTGGCTTTTCTGCCTGGGGTTAAGGGAATAGCTGGTGAATCACCCCCCCCCCAATTATAAGCCTCTGGGGCAAGTGACAGTGGTGAGATTTGTGATGCATGGTTAAGTTCAAGTTCCAGCTTTGGGCTTGAGAGATAGCTTAGCGGTTAAAGCACTTGCCTGTGAAGCCTAAGAACTCACGTTCAAATCTCCAGGGCCCACGTAGCCAGATGCACAGTGACACCAGGGGGCGCACGCGTCTGGGGTTTGTCTGCAGTGGCTGAAGGCCCTGGCATGCCCATTTTCTCTCTCTCAAAACAAATAATAATGGGGCTGGAGAGATGGCTTAGCGGTTAAGCACTTGCCTGTGAAGCCCAGGGACCCAGGTTTGAGGCTCAATTCCCCAGGTCCCACATTAACCAGATGCACAAGGGGATGCACGTGTCTGGAGTTCGTTTGCAGTGGCTGGAGGCCCTGGTGCACCCATTCTCTCTCTATCTCTCTAACTGCCTCTTTGTCTGTCACTCTCAAATAAATAAATAAAAATGAAGAAAAAAATTAAAAAATAATAATAATAGTAATAAATCCCAGCTTGAATACCATAACCCCACTGAAGTAGGGTAAGGGGAGCAGGGTGAGGAGATAAGAGTATGACCTGATATAATATACATGAGATGAAATAAAGTTTGGGGGGAAAAAAAAGAAGACCTCAGCTTTGCCTGTTACAAATTGCATGACTCTGGATGAGGCACTGCCACTCTCTGCAAGCTTCCCTGCCTTCAACCCTGGCTCTCTCATTCCTCACCATTCCTCCCACACCATTCATCTCTCAGACCTTTCTCTCTCAAAAAAGAGCTGGGCCAGGCATGATGGCACATGTCTTTAATCCCCAGCACTTAGGAGGCAGAGGTAGGATTGCCATGAGCTCAAGGCCACCCTGAGACTACACAGTGAATTCCAGGTCAGCCTGGGCTACAGCAAGACCCTACCTCAAAAAAAGCCCCCCAAAAAGTGGTGGGGAAGCTGGGGAGATGGCTCAATGGTTAAAGGCAAAGCCTACTGGCCTGGGTTTCATTCCCCAGTACCTATGTAAAACAAGATGCACAAAATGGCACATACCTCTGGAGTTTGTTTGCAGTGGCCAAGAGGCTCTGGAATGCCCATTGATCATTCACTCTATTTCTCTCTTTTTTCATAAATGAATGAATAAATAAATAAATAACTTTTTTAATGATGGGAAGGAGAGGGGAGATGACTCAGCAGTTAAAGGTGCTGGATAGCAAAGTCTGCCAACCTGTATTCAAATACCCAGTACCCACATAAAGCCAGATGCATATGGTGCATGTGTCTGGAGTTCATTTGCAGCAAGAAGCAGCCCTGGTGTGCCCATTCTCTCCCTCTCCCTCCTTCGTCCCCATATTAACAAAAAAATGATGGGGGCTGGGAGAGATGGCTTAGCAGTTCAGGCGCTTGCCTGCGAAGCCTAAGGACCCAGGTTTGACTCCCCAGAAGCCACATAAGGTGGTGCACGCACATAAAGTCACACATGCGCACAAGATGGTACATGCGTCTGGAGTTCGATTACAGTGACTAGAGGCCCTGCCATGCCAATTCTCTCTCTCATACACACTTAATCTTGCTCTCGCTCTCTCCCATTAAAAATATTTAAAAATATGGCTGGAGGCATGGTTTAGCAGTAAAGGAGTTTGCCTGCAAAGCCAAAGGACCCAGGTTCCATTCCCCAGGACCCACCACATTAGCCAGATGCACAAGGTGGCACATGCATCTGGAGTTCATTTGCAGTGGCTGGAGGCCCTGGTGCTCTCTCTCTCTCTCTCTCTCTCTCTCTCTCTCTCTCTGTCAAATAAATAAATTAAAAAAACATATATATAGCCGGGCATGGTGGCGCACGCCTTTAATCCCAGTACTTGGGAGGCAGACGTAGGAGGATCACCGTGAGTTCGAGGCCACCCTGAGACTACATAGTGAATTCCAGATCAGCCTGGACTAGTGTGAGACCCTACCTCCAAAAAACCTATATATACATACATGTACTTAAAAATAGATGATGGGGAAACTGAGACTCAGGAAGCTGGAGTAGATTTCAAACAGCTGGCAATGTCAATGGCAGGGACATGAGTCCAGGCCTCTGATCTCATGCCTTTCCTGTGAGCCCACATTGTGCCTGACCTGTGTGCTCAGCCAGATGCTCTTCTCATTCCAACCTGAAGACCCACCGTGGGGGATTTTTCTTCCCATTGGACACAGGCAAATGGAGGCTGAGAGAAGTTAGGTCACCCTCAGTCACCCAGGCCAGAGTTCTGCAAACAAGGTAGATTTCCACGGGGCAATGGGAGGCAAAGAAGATTCTGGAGAAGTGACAGATGTCTTGCCCACTTCCTGTTGGGACCCTCCAGCCCCCGCCTTCCTCATTCCTGACTCCCTGCTGGGGCTTCCCCCAGGCTCACAACTCCACTCTACACCGGGAAACTGAGGCTTTGAGTAGACTCTCACAAGGTCACAGAGCCACTGAGTGGTGGTGTCTGGTTTGTGGAAGCCTTGTCCAGAGCTCCTCCCCACCCAGCAGCTGCCACAATAGTCCAGCACACGAGCTGACCCTTCTCATTCATGAAGCCCCTTCCCAGGTGGCAGCTGGCAGCCCAGACAGGTGGAGTGCGGGCAGCACTTCCTCAGAGGACCCAGAAGGCCAGGCAGGCCCACAGTGTCCAGTTCGTGAGGGCAGCGCAGGGCTAATCCAGGTCTCTTCCTGTGCCAAGCCCTATGGCCAAGGCTTGGCACTGGGTAGGCACTTCCCTTCCTGAAGCTCAGCTTCCTCCTCCGAAAAATGGGGATAGTGACTCTGTCAGGCTCCAGCCGGTGTGGCCATGAAACCCAATGTGAGGCCAGGAAGTATGGGCTGGGCACAGAGCCTGGCCTAGCAGGGTGTGGGAAGCAGCATAGCCAGCCACTGTGGCCCCGCTGGAGGGACTCTCTTCTAGCCTCGGAGCCTCCAGTTGCAAAACAAGGACACCTCACACATCTCAACAGGGTCACACAGAGTAACCAAGTCCTCGTCCTCATTCCTGACAGACAGGCAGTGGCCACACAGCAAGTGCGGTTCTTGCCCAGCATTCAAAGGGGCTGGTTCCGGATGTGACGCTTCCCCTGGGCAGCTGAGACTAGAAAGCTGAGGTTACAGGCGTGTGCCTGATCCTGCCTTGGAAGACTCCCAGATATTCCCCATGGCAAGGACCCAGCTGCCTTGACCCTCAGAGCACAGGACATCCGGACCACAGATAAGTGTTCGACAAGCCTGATTCTAGGAGCCTGGAGATAAGCAAGACTCACAGAGACATGCTGCAGTGGGTGGCCAGAAGGAGTGTCCAGTGCCCTGTCAGCCAGGATGAAGCCAGGGCAAAAGGTTCTGGCCCTTCCAGAGTGGAAAGACAGGCGTCAAATGGCAGGGAGTGTTTCTGTGATATTTTATCTTGAGGATGTTCTTTAAGGAGGAGGAACATGGTGTCCTTGGTGCCAAGACCCTGGGCATCCCTCTGCCAGGACAGCCACTGTGTCATAGTCCCATTTGGGTCTTCACTGAGTTCCAGAGCAGGGGACACCTGGAGGGTCTTGGGATTATAGAAGGCTCCAGGTCTGCCAACTTGTGATGTGCCCTGTTCCTCTCCAGGTATCTGACTTGCAATCCACCTTCCATGGGCCTGTTCAATGCCAAGCTCAGTGCTGGGCATCAGGGGCTTGAAGAGGACAGGGTGGACACTTAACTTCCTAGGACACAATACCCACTGGGGAGACAACCAGGCAGCTAGGTTAGAGCTGCCTTGGGAGATCACAGAAGGTCTCCCTCAGGGGAGACGGATGGAGAGCTTCCTGGAGAAGTGGTACTGAACCTAGAAACAGCATTGGGTGGGTGGGTGGGGCAAAGAGTCCAGCTTGAGATAGATAGATAGGCACAGTACCTTAGGAGGAGGCAAGAGCAGTCGAGTTGGCAGGGTGAGGGTCATGGAGGGGAAGGGTCAGAGGTACTTGCAGGCCTCAGAGTTCTGCAGATCTGGAAGCAAAACCCAGCTCTGCTGCTCACGCGGGGCCTTGGCAAAGCTCCCCCCGGCCCAGAACTTCTCTGTGCCTGTCCACAAATCCAGAGACCTTCCAACCCAGTAGCCCAGCTTCCTTAAGAACTTGGGGCAGGAGAGGTGAGTTACAGAATCAGACAGGTCACATCATCGTCATCCTAATTACCAGGGAAGGTGAATATGTCCCGACTGCCAAAGGAAGCAGGCCCAGGGCCAAGGCAATGCAAACAGATGAGAGAAAAACCAAGGTCAGAGAAGCCCTGGATGCCACCCTGACAAGCTTGGCCTCAATCCCAAGGGCTTTGGGGGATCTCAAGAGTCCTAAGAGTTCTGGGGCAATATGGCCTGGATTCATGTTCCTTGCTGTGTGGCCTAGAGAAAGTCACCCCACCTCTCTGAAGCTCAGTTTTCACACATGCAAAACAGGCTAATAACAGTGCATATTTCATGGGGGTGGGATGGCCTCTCAGTGAGTCAGCACATGCGGGTTACCCAGAAAGAAACCTGTCCACCCACCCTACCCATCACAGCCCAGAGAGCGCACAGGCTCCTTGTTAGGGTGTAAGCCAACCCGCACTCAGGCAGGAAGAAGGAGCTGAGGGACCCGGTGGCTAGGACTCACAGGAGAGGGGCCTAGGTGCCAAAGGCCTGTTGCTTCTAGTTTCCTTACAGGTGTCTTTTTTCAAGCTTCAACTAATCCAAGTCTCAGGCACTTCCTGAGCACTCAGAAAGAGACCAGAGAGCAGGGCACAAGGGGACACGCAGCAAACCACAAAGGAGAAGACTGGAAAAGTTGCCCACATAAAAATATTCCTGGTGTTACTTATCAGCCTATCTTCTGTTCAAAAAAAAAGGCACATGATGAACCCTTGATATACTAAGGACCAATGTGCTCAGTAGACATATAGTTCTTATAAATGAACAGGAATGACTAGACCTGGGGCTGGGCTCCCACCGAGGCTCTCATGACCTGCAGCTTCCCAACACTAGCCCTGACACAGCTCCAGTGAGGAGGTCCTTCAGGGCACAGTGCCCTCCTCTGCCTTCCAAAGCTCAGTGCATCCTGCAGGCTGAAGCAGTGCCTTCTCTTTGAAGCCTCCCAGGGTTTCCAGGGCTCTTCCACTCCCTCACCAGGTTCCCGCATGTTTCACAGGGTCTGGCTTTTCTTTGTTTGCAATTCTCCAGGTGGGATGGACAAAAATGTCTCAGAGGAGGAAAGGAGGCACAGAGAGGAAACTCCCCCCATCCCCACCCCCTTGGAAGTAGTTGCACCGGGCAGAGCCCCTGACTGAGAGGCCCTGGGCAGTGGATCAGTGTGTCTCAGAGCTGGGAAGGGTGGCGTGCTGGAGCCGGGCATGCTGGGAAGAGGGGAGAAGACAGAGAGCATGGAGGATGGCAGGATGAGAAGACAGTGGCTCACATAGGATTCAGTCTTCAGGCTTGACCAAGGACTCACAGCCTGCTGGAGGATGCGAAGCACTGGCTCTTCCATTCCTTGTGAGCCACTCCAGTAACAGTCCCTGTCTCAGAGTGACGCTCCAGGGACTAGCTTCCCACCCCTCCCTTGCCACATGCCAAAGCCCCACTTCCCCACTCAGTCTCAAAGTCCCACATGTGCTTCCACACCCAGGTCCGATGCCCCTGCCCACTCGTGCTACCCCCCACTTCTGGAATCACCCCTGCCTAGCCTTCCCAGGCTCCTCCACCAGGTCAGGGCCTCCTGAGGGCAAGGTCTGTGTCTAACTGCCCTGAACGGTCCCACCACAAGGCCACATTCCTGGAGTTGGTAGAAGATGGGGTGGAAACAAAGATTCTGCTCTATACCCCAAGACTGCCCTTAAGGCCTGCATGCAAGGCGAAGGCAAGGTCCTATTCATTCAAAGATGTCTGTCTAGCCACTAGAACCATAACGGGGAGAGGTTCTCTGGTGCAGGAAATCTTGTCAACTTGACTGGATTTAGAAACACCACTGAAAGTCATATCTGGATGTGTCTGGGAGTATAACATGGTGCTCAGGGTCCAGGAAAATCCTTGAACCTCAAACCCTAGGTTCATTTCTAATTTTTTTTTCTTTTTGTCTATTTTTTTAGAGAGAGCAAGAGTAAGAGAGAGCACATAACACAAGAAACACTAAAAAGCAAGACGATATAAATCCACCTAAAAGTATTAATGCATCATAAATGACCTCCAGTGAGAACGAGTTAGAGGAAATGCCTGAGAAAGATTTCAAAAGAATGATTGTAAATATGTTCAAAGAAGTCAGAGAACAAATCAAAGGAGTCAAAGAGGAACTTAAAGAGGAAATCAAAGGAATCAAAGAAGATGCAGGGCACCAATTTCATGAAATAAAGAAGGCAATACAAGACATAAATAAGGAAATAGAAATAATAAAGAAAAGCCAGTCACAATCACTAGCAATGAAGAACACAGTTAATGAAATAAAAAACTCTGTAGAAAATCTCACCAGTAGGATGGATGAAGGGGAGGACAGAACATCTAAGCTAGAAGACCAGGTGGCAGATCTAATACAGTCCAACAAAGAGAAAGACAAACTTATAGAAAAGTATGAGTGGGAATTTCAAGATATTCGGGACACTATGAAAAGATCAAACATAAGAATTCAGGGCATAGTAGAAGGAGAAGAATTCTACTCCAAAGGCATAGTAGGCGTCTTCAACAAAATCATAGGAGAGAGCACAAAAGAAAGAGAGAAAGAATTGGTGCGCCAGGACCTCAGCCACTGAAATCAAACTCCGGATGCTTGCACTGTCATCTAGTGCACCTATTCAACCTTGCACTTGCATCACCTTTTTTGCACATGGCTTATGTGTGATCTGGAGAGAGATCCAACATGGGTCCTTAGGCTTCACAAGCAAGTGCCTTAACTGCTAAGTCATCTCTCCAGCCCTCATTTCTAATTTTTTTTTAAATTTTTATTTATTTATTTATTTGAGAGCAACAGACACAGAGAGAAAGACAGGTAGAGGGAGAGAGAGAGAATGGGCGCGCCAGGGCTTCCGGCCTCTGCAAACGAACTCCAGACGCGTGCGCCCCCTTGTGCATCTGGCTAACGTGGGACCTGGGGAACCGAGCCTCGAACCGGGGTCCTTAGGCTTCACAGCCAAGCGCTTAACCGCTACGCCATCTCTCCAGCCCTCATTTCTAATTTTAATCAAAGAATTAAATAAGAAAAATACTAAGAATGATAATTACTAATAAGGATAATTATTACATTTATTAAGGGAAGTATAGAGCCAAGGAAAGGCACCCACATGGCTAGAGATCCCTCATGGAGGGCCTGGAAAAACTGTGGAAAGAGAAAAGAAAATTCAAGGAGCTCCTGCCTTGTGGGGAGCTGGAGGGGATAAAGAACCCATGTGAGTTGTAAGGGCTGGGGGCACTTTCCTCGACCCAACCCACAGCTAGAAGTTCCCAAGTGGTCAGGCAGCTCCAAGAGCATGCCCTTCCCTTGCAAAGGTATTCATAACTTTATAGTGGTGGGCTGTCTTTCAGCTCAGGTGAACCAGAGGGACAGCTGGTTGGTTAGGGTTGGAGGCCATCTCGGGAAGAGGCCCTTACACCAAGTTCCAGGGCCTGGACTTGACCAACCACAGTATTTACATCCCATGAAAGACCACCCTCCCAGGACAGGTCCTGGTTGCTTGTGGAAAAATGGGTCTAGGGAACTAAGCAAGAAGTCAGTTCATCTTTGATTTCCAGCAAGTGTAGACTTTCTTGCCTTTTTTACCTTCAGGAGTCCAGTCACCCTAACTGTGCTTCCCCTCATTCCCTCCCCCCTCTCAGGAGAATCCACTCTGACTGCTGTTGGAGGACAGGGCTCAGTGGCATCAGATCTCAAACTACTTTTGGCTGAACAGGGGTGTAGAAATGTGGAAGTTAGAGGGTCTCTCTCAGAGAGGGGAACTGTTCTAAAGGACCCCGAAAGCACATTGATGGAGTGCAGGAAGACAGTCTTGGAAGAAAATGCTGGGGAGAAAAAATAAAAGTAAGGCGTTAATGAGAAGAGGGCACACAGAAAACTGGTTGCCTTTAGGGTTTTTTTTTTTTTTTTTTTCTTGTGGACTTTTAGGCCTTGAGGAACATTCGAGGGAACCCAGGTGGAAGATCATAACCATTACAATCTTAGTAGTTATTTTGCTAATCTTTGGTCCTTGTATACTCAACTGCTGTTTTAATTTTATTTCTGCTTGCTTACAGACTGCTCACACCCAGATGGTTATACAGCAATCCAACTCCATCTATACAGGCCAGCTTGAACACCCATGTAGAGCAGAACGCTCGCCACTTCTAACGGGGCTACCTGCTCCCCCTACCTCACAATGATAGACACCTCTGTCTTTGAGATAGGCCCCAATACTTATGTTACTAATGTTTACAATTTTTATACCAGGCCAAAGAGATCTAAGTGATATGGTATCTGACTGACAGGTTTCTCCCTTGGAATAGTTACCCTTTCTGGGAAACACTCTAACTGCCACATGTCCATGCCCCATTCAGCAGGAAGTAGTTCAGGATCTGACATCATCATCCCTTTTCTTCTAACAGCAGAGTGTCTTCTCATGAGAGGAGGAAATGTGGGGAGGTGCCAGAGAAGGCAGTTAGATTCATTAGGCAGAACCAGCATGACCTTTAAAGGGAGGGGCCTTAGGATATCACACCCTCACCACACCTATCTCAGATTTCCCCACCTGCACCTGTCATGGAATTAGATCGCCTTCAAGTGCCCACCCTGCCCAGGCATGGGTGGATTTCCCCTCTAAGCCCAGGCCAATCGGCTAGGACACCTGGTGTAGGTGTGTCCAGGTAGGATAGTACAAACTCTATATTCTTCTGAATCCACGGAGAGAGTGGGCCATTTTTCCTCTCTCTCCAGAGCTGGCAGAAACTTTTTTGGGGTCTTCAGATGGGAAAGAGACACCTTTTTTTCTCTCTTATTACTGTCTTCACTTTTTCTTTTTAAATATTTTATTTTTATTTATTTATTTGAGAGAGACACAGAAATAGGCAGGTAGAGAGAGAATAGGTGCGTCAGGGCCTCCAGCCACTGCAAACAAACTCCAGATGCATGTGCCCCCTTGTGCATCTGGCTTACATGGGTCCTCAGGAGTCGGACCTGGGTCCTTTGGCTTTGCAGGTAAACACCTTAACTGCTAAGCCATCTCCCCAGCCCTTCACTTTTGATCTTCCTTGGGCACATATGTTTTTAAAATCCCTTCTCATGTTTTTGGGTTTTTTTCCTAAGACCCATGTTCAGTTACTTGGGCTCCTGGGCTACATGCAGCCTACATGTGCTTTTGGGCTCCATGTAGCATACTTCTCTTCTCCCCACTTTATCTTCCTTACCTCCCTGTTTTTTCCCTTTCCCCACTCCTTTATTAGATCTGAATAAAATGTAGTATTTTAAAAATCATTTTCTTGACCCTGGAATTGCCAATTCTTTAGTTAGTTTGCAGATAAGAACTTATGGTTTGGGGTTCCAGAAAGTACCCCAGAACCCCAGTTTCTCCTGTTATAGGAGGGTGTTTCCAGAAAGTGGGCAGTAAAGGCCACCTAACCATATATGAGTGGTTCCATTCCTGTGGGCTGGGGTTCAGGACCAAATGAAAGGAGAAGGCAAGCTGAGCACCGACCAGCATTGGTCACTCTCTAGAAAGCAATGTAACCAACTGCATCCCCTCCTCCCATCATGCCTTCTCCGCCATGATGGGCTGGACCCTCAAACTGAGCCAACATGAACCCTTCCTTCCTTAAGTTGCTTTTTTTAAAAAAAAAATTTTTTTGTTTGTTTTTATTTATTTAAGAGCAACAGACAGAGAGAGAAAGAGGGAGACAGAGAGAGAGAGAATGGGCGTGCCAGGGCTTCCAGCCACTGCAAACGAACTTCAGATGTGTGCGGCCCCTTGTGCATCTGGCTAATATGGGTCCTGGGGAACTGAGCCTCGAACCAGGGTCCTTAGGCTTCACAGGCAAGCACTTAACCGCTAAGCCATCTCTCCAGCCCTTAAGTTGCTGTTGTCAGGTGTTTTGTCACAGCAATGAGAGAAGTAAATAGTATGCCCGGGTGAGCTGATGATAACCTGTCAGTATCTTTCTATCACTCCTTAACTCCCTGATAAGGAACACCACTTCAAAACGATCAGTACGCTTTCTGCTCATTTCTTTCAGTCATCTTCAGCCTTGCTCTGTAACACCAGCTCCCCTCCCGGCTCACTGAAACAAGGACAGCGTCATGGAATGAAGCGTCACCCAATTCTAGAATCACAGATAAAGTAAAGGAAGACAAGATAAGTGACTGCAGATTTAGCAGATCTGATGAGCAAGAAAGGAACGGGTGCCTCCAAGGCTCCTGTCTCCCCTTGAGGGCCTAAGAACTATAGGCTAGAGCTCTCTCCTCAGTCAGAGCTGATAGAGTCAGGATCGATAGAGGCTGTCCTGACTGTAGTTCCCTCCCAACCCCGGCAGTGTGGTGGCTGCAGCCTCAGCCTGGTGCAGCTGGCATGTGCACCCATCAGCTCCTCCTGACAGAGGCCTTGCCAGACAGCAGCACAAGTCCACCAACACCTGAAAATGCCCGTGTCCTGCTAAGGTTAGCTCAGTTCTCCTGGCTGCCTCTGTAGCAAAAGCATCACAATGAGAAAGTGGATGTCAAAGGAACCCCATCTGTGAACAGCTCGGCACCAGGTCAGATTCATGAGGCATCAGGTAGCCTGGGACCAACGTCTGCCTGCCTGCTGCCTCATGCCTTCACCTGCTCATTCCACAGACAAGTTTTTGAGCACTGGCTCCACACAATAAACTGGTCCCGTGCATAAGACACCTCCGTTCCTGCTACTGTTCCTTGTTGTTGTTGTTGTTGTTTTTGAGGCTGTTTCATGCTAGCTCAGGCTGACCTGAAATTCACTATGTAGTCTCAGAGTGGCCTCGAACTCACGATGATCCTCCTACCTCTACCTCCCAAATGCTGGGATTAAAGGCGTGCGCCACCACGACCAGCTTACTGTTCCTTTTTACAGAGGTAAGAAACCGGAGAGAGGGCAAGTACCATGCCCAGACCCACGCAGCAGAGCAGGGGTGGGAAGTCAGGACTCCAGAGCTGCAAGTACGGAGACTCAGAGCCACTAGACTTGAGAAATCCCGGCCACAGGCCTGGCTTAGGAAAACCTCCTACAGGAAGTCTTCTCTGACTACATGGCTCCCAGCCCTTTAGTGGTATCTTGAGGATGTGGGTGCTACCAAAAGCCCAAGCTGGTGCTTTGGGGTGCTGTGTCCAACCCCTGCTGCCTGCTCTCATGTGAACCCGGCTCTTTAAGGATTAAGTCAATTGAGGGGAACAGGGGTTTGACCAACAGGTCTCCATCCTAAAAGCCCCAGGAACAGCCTATGCCTGCCTGGCTCAGGAAGAAAAGTGCTATTTATCATTTTTGTACCTACTATGTGTGCCTCTCAACAGCTCTGAGAATCACCACTCTTGCCACTCCCAAGAAGAAAGCCCAACGGGGACACGTTATATGTGAGATGAGCATCCGGGAGAAGCCACTGGGCACGCTGCTGATGTGGTGTGGGCGTAAGTCGGGCTGCTACTCTGTCCTCCTGCCAGCTCCATGAACAGGGCAAGGGAAGGGGTACACTCTCTATGTCTGGCCCTGGTCACAGCCTACTCTAGCTGGCGCACCTTCACCTCAAAGGTGCAATGTATGTGATCAGCTCTTGCCTCAGTTTCCACAGCTATAAAATGGGACTAAAGCATGCTGCCTTCCTGGCACAGCTATTGGGAGTTAATGGTACTGTTCTGTGCTCACTGCCCACAATGGGGTCCAGCACAAAACAGGCACCACTTGCTCCAGTTCTCAACACTACTGCTGTGTGTGGTATCTCTGCTGACAGTGTGTCCAAGTGAAGCACAGACACACAGCCTGAGACAGGACACAGGCTCTTCCAGACCTTTCCCCAAAGCCAAGACTGGTGTCAAGGGCTTAGGAGCAGGAAGCATATTCAACATGAGCCAGAAAAGGATGGCAGCCAGTAATGCAAGCACACTCAGTGGTCCCAAGGAGCCACGGGCCCCAGCCCCTTAGGCGTTCCCCCTAGGTTATCCCACCATGGGAAGGAAGGCCCTTAGAGGATCTTCAGGGTGCTGTGGGCGTCAAGGGCTGCAGTCCGGCCTAGTGCTGGGCACCATGAGTGGCCACGGGCAGTGGGGCAGGCATACTCACCTCCACAGTTGTCCATGCAGGTGGCTCTGGTGCCAGAGGCTTTGCCCCACACCAGTGGAAGCATATGGTCACCAAGGATATGGCTGGCCAATGGCTCTTTCCTCACACAGAGGTCCATTGTCTGCAGTCTGTGTGTGGGTGGGGGGTGTGCACGCACAGAAGCCTGTGTCTCTATAGACGGTAGATCTGTTCACACCCATGTGGGGCTGCACACCTGGGGCTGAGTGTCTGCTCTCATACACATTTATACACAGGCACACATGCACATACACTGTGTCCAGGGTCATGCACGCAGGATGTGAGTTGCAGGCAATGCTACAGGGGTGTAGAGATGGTCTGGTCACCTCAGCAATGGGGACAGCCTTGGTTCAAACACACACACACACACACACCACTGGACACAAAGAGGGTACGTGAGGAAAAGGATCTGGGAGAAAGAGAGACATCCTACAGCCCCAGGTCAAGTCAAACAGCCCTAGCTAAGATCCCAGGTGTGGGGTCCACCCACTGAGGAGACTGTGCCCCAAGGTGTGAGTGCCATGAGAGGTGATGCTGCTGGACGTGAGTGGGGTGCGCTCCTCGGGTCACTAGGCCCCAGAAGACACCAGGCACTTTGCAACCACAGGCACCCTGGGCCAGAAGTCACTAGCCCTGGACAATTAACACACTAATTGCACACGCTGCCCCACAGCCAGCGCATTAGCTCAGGTCATGCGGTGATTTATTCACGAGCTCTCATGCCCTGCTTGTCCTCATGGCCGGCTCACAGCCCCAGTTGCCTCTGCTGGGCAGGGAGGCTGGGAGGGAAGGAGGGAAGAAGGGAAGAACGAAGGGAGGAAGGGAGGGTGGGTCAGCCCACAGATGCCTTCCTATCCATGCTTGAAAACATTGCAAGCTATTTATATTTCATCAGACAAGAGTGCTGGGGATGAGACCTCTGGCGAGCTGCTCCCTGCAGGCAGCAGAAGCTGTAACCCCGGCTCCAGCAGCCAATGGCTAGGAAGTGTCTCCCCTCACTCGTTATCTTCTTTGGGGTGGCCACTGCTGGACAGACCATGGCTGGAACCTTCGTCGTGGGAACGAGGACTCCACCTGAACTGCCTTCCTCTGTGCTGAGCAAGCCATGCCTGGTTGCTCACCTCGTTCAGTAGAAGAGGCAGGTGGTGTTGAGAGAGGCCAAGAGACTCACCTGATGCCACGGAACTCGTAAGAGGCAGAGCTGGAGGCTTCAGAACCAGTGTCTTTAAGGGCACAGCCATGTGGCCTCCCTAGCTTGGTCTCAAGCAGTCTGTGGGATTCACACCATTATTGTGTTTTCCAGATGGACATACTGAAGCTCCGAGAACACGAGACTTGCCTAGGGTCACACAGCCAGGAAGGGAAGCAGTTATGTGACCCTGACTGTGCGTCTCCAACCAGACCCTGGATGACCTCCAGGATAGTCTCCCCTCACACCCACCAGCAGAGCCCGGCAGCACTGGGACAGCAGAGCAAAATGGTTCAGGGTAGCCGATCCCCGCTGCTGTCTGAACTATGGCCTGGGAAGCGGGGGTCCCCTCCCTTGCAGTCACCTGCCTTCATGTCCAATCCATCTCTCAGACACCACCTGGAGGCCTTGGCCAGATATAACTCCAGGGCCCAGCTATCAAAGCAAGTCAAGGGGTTGGGTGTGGTGGCACACGCCCTTAATCTCAGCACCTGGGAGGCAGGGGTAGGAGAATAGCCATGAGTTCGAGGCCAGCCTGGGTTACAGAGTTCCAGGTCAACCTAGGCTAGAGTGAGACCCTGCTTCAAAAAAAAAAAAAAAACAAACCAAAAAACAAAGCAGGTCAAGTGTGTAAGACTCCCTGGAATCATGTGACAATCTGTTGTCATCATCCTCTAAGAAGGGGCCCCTCACTCTGGCCAAGAAGGCTACTGCATATTAACATGAGCCCACAGGGTACTGGAGCCCCGTCTGCCCTCCAAGTCACCATGCCCCTGCTGGCTTCTCTGGTGAGGCACTGGAATGCCAGTCCTGTGTCCCAGGGCCTCAGTGACCTTCCTATTGGATTCTGACAGCCCTCCCGAGGTGCGAGGTGGCTGTGAGGACTAAGCGCTCATGGGGCCTGTGCATTCGCCATCCAACAGGGGTTGACACACATACTGTTCACAAAGCACGGTACGCAAGAGGCTCTGACTAGACTCCCTGGCTGTGGAATGTCGGGGTCCCAGCTGACCCCCTCTGAGCCTCGGTTTCCCTGTATGTCAACTGTAGGTTTCTCCCATGTCTCTGGAAGACAGAGGAATGATATGAAGCCTTGACTCACTGAAGGCTTCAAGCCTATTCCAACACTATGCCAGGGCTGCATGCAGCCCAGCACCTGCTCATCTTCTGGGGTTCTGTAGCAGTCACGGGCCAGGCCTGGCAGGGACCCTAGTACAGGATGGGACAGCTGAGCTGGCTGCAGAGACTCAGCGGTCTGGGGAAGACCACACCCTGGAGGTGGCCCTGCCCTCCACATGAAGAGGCTGTGGTCATTCCCGGACCTCCATCAAACCCCAAATGCTCTCTCCCCTCCTGAGGCCAGCACACAACTTCTGCTGCTTGATCATGGTGATAGCTTGGGCAAGGTCATTACACCTCTCCAGCCTCGGTTTCTCCATCTGTAGCAAGCGGCAATAAGACACGATTGTTGTTCTGTTCACCAGGCTTACAGGGAGGTTAGAGCCAGGTCTAGCTCGGACATACTGCCATCTTTATCCTATGTATCTATGTACTGGAGGAACATTCTCCACTGTGGCCCCAACGAGGAGTCTCTAAAAGAAAATAGATGGACATTTTCTGATGGCATCCCACTGGCAACATGGAGCTCCTGCAGTGCCCACCTTCAAGCCCTTACCAAGGCTGTCATTCCCAGCTTGGTCACACGGGTAGCCACTGTCTTCACTGTCCCCCACCTCTGGCCTCCAGCAGCACTTTGGGTAGCAAATCCTGTGTCACCCAGTATAATACAGGCACAGTGAGGTCTCTGTGTCTGCTTGCAGAGTGATAATCAAGATGAGAGTTCATGTTTATCCAGCAAAACTTGCATGTGTCAGACTTTACTCAAATACTAAACCCTGATTCCTGCATCTAAGCCTCAGAGAGCACTGGAAGACAGACATCATAATCTTAAAGATATAGAAACTTAGTCACAAAGAAGTGGTCTGCAAACACTGGACACTTTGGGTCTCCTGAACCCAGGCCCCCTCTCAACACACTCAGCAGAGCAGGAAAGGCCAGCACAGTGTCCTCGGTCCTTGACTGAAAAAGAAAAAAAAAAAAAAAAATTCTGGGGGCCATGGGCTCCAAGGACTAGCCCTTGAGGAATGTTCCCAGCCTCAGACCACATACCAGACACTTGCCCCATTGCTTAGGATGGGGCTGGTAACAGACCTGAACATTGGATTGTGCACCTTAGGCTGCCGTGTTCTCATCTGCAAAAGCATTTGGGGGCCTGAGCGATACAAATCCAGTGCCTGTCATCAAATGATACTCAGCACTCAGCTGTGAAATGACAAGGTGAAGGACCTTCACAGACCCACCCACCCGCCTCCCACCACTCAGGCCCCCGGCCCTCTACCCTACAGGACCATTACGGGGCCCGGACATGATCGATGGCCAGCAAGTGCTGTGTCCATGAACCAGAGAAGACTCCTAAGCCAGAGGGAAGAGCTTAGACAAAACAGGAACTGCTGAGGCCAGGGGTCAGGGGGCCCATGGCAGAGAAAAGCCATGTTCAGAAAAAGGCTGTGAGGGGGCTGGAGAGAGGGCTTAACGGTTAAGATGCCTGCAAAGCCAAAGGACTCAGGTTAATTTCCCCAGGATCCACGTAAGCCAGATGTACAAGGCAGTGCATGTGTCTGGAGTTCATTTGCAGTGGCTAGAGACCCTGGCACGCCCATTCTATCTGCCTCTCTTTCTCTTTCCCTCTCTCTCTCTCTCTCTCTCTCTCTCTCTCTGTCAAATGTATAAACAAGGAAAAGGCAGTGTGGTGGGGGAAAAGCTGCGTAAAGATGGGAAGAGGTAAGCAAGACCAGCTCTGAGTAAGATCAGCCACAGGAGACAGTCTGGGAACCCTGAACCTGGGGTCTGAGCACAGGATCCCTCAATTATGGCTCAAGAGAGCACCCAGGGGGCTGGAGAGATGGCTTAGCAGTTAAGCGCTTGCCTGTGAGGCCTAAGGACCCTGGTTTGAGGCTCAATTCGCCAGGACCCACATAAGCCAGATACACAAGGTGGCACCTGCTTCTGGAGTTCGTTTGCAGTGGCTAGAGGCCCTGGCGCGTCCATTCTCTCTCCCTCCCTCCCTCCCCCACTCTCTCTTTCTCTGCCTCTTTCTCTATCTGTCGCTCTCAAATAAATAAATTTAAAAAAAAAAATAAAAAAAGAGCACCCAGAAAATCCCCTAAACTTCTGGGAGCATGTGTCCCCATCTGTGGAAAGGGGACACGGAGTCTCGGCATCGTGTGGTGCTATGATGTGGGTGCAATCTGTCAGCGCCCATGAGCTTCTAGGCAATGCAAGCTTTGGCTCCACAGGCCTCCCAAGCCCAGCGGCCCATGCTCCCCTCCAGCCAGGGTAGGGCAAGAGCAAAGGAGAGAGCCTGGGCACTGGGGACGGCAGGTACAGACCTCCAGGGAGGACAAGGAGAGCCCAGAAACACACAAACTTGAGGCTGCAGGCTGGGCCTCAGAAGAGCAGCTGTGCCCACAAGGACAGAAGTCACTGAAGGTCAGAGCACAGAGCAAGGGGAGTGGCAGGCCCCTGGGCCCTGGGTCCTTGGATCCGTAGGCACTGTCCACACTGCCTCCTCCACCTACAGCTGTCAGTGTGCCGCTGTCAATACAGCATGCCACTCACCCTGCCTATGAGGTTCAGACTTATCCCTGTGCGCTCACGGTACTTACTCTACCATGGCCACACACACTCGCAGGACTCCCACCTGTGTCTAACCATCCGCATCTTCCACGTGACCCGGCGCCCACACTGACCCCCATCTACATGGGCCATCTGTGACATCACCCTCTGAATCACTGTTCAGGCATGGGCGCCCCTGTTTAAGGCTACCGGGTTTGAAGAAGGCAGGGTTCCATGACACTCATCCCCTCCCCAAAGCAGTACCCACAGGCTAAGGGGAGCCAGATGGCTTGGAGCCCCTCCAAATCCAGCCTGTGGGCAGAGTCCTGGGTAGGGGTTGCTGCCGGTCCTCAGGCCTGACAGGCTGATTAGAGGCTGGGGACCAGCTGGGCTGCGCACTCCTCCACTGTACCCCCCCACCCAAGCAGCTGTGGCTGGGGGTGGAGCCCAGATGGAGTGGCTCTGTGGGGCATCTGTCCATCTGTGACTCCCGGCCTTAGCGTCTCATTACAGGCGCCATACTGGCCTTCACACAGCGCGCACGCAAACCATGTCCACAGCCCCCAAGGGAGCCCACGCTGAGTGATGTGTAAAGGAAAGGGAGACATGGACGAAAGGAGGCCTGGGCCCTGGGAGAGGGGCGGAGGTGGTGTCAGAAAACTAGGGAGCTAGGGGCCACATGGGGCGGTGTTCTCAGGGAGAGGATGGGGTCAGCAAGGAGAGAAAAGATGGAGGTGACAGTAGAGGGCAACATGACCTTGCCCTGAACCTTCTCAGAGGCATCGCGGGGGTTGAAGACCACAAGGAGCAGTAAGAAGAACAAAAGAAGCCCCTTTAGGAGCTCTGTGGACACCAAGGGCCCCCCAGGGGCACAGGGATGAAGAGATCCAAACCACAAGCTGCAGAGCCAGGAGGCTGTGTTCAAGACAGCAGAGCCTCAGAACCAAATCCCAGCTGTGTTCTGAGTACCACAGGCAGGACAGAAACAAGTGTGTGAAGAGAATCACATGCATCATTGTTCGTAGCAGCACCAGTTCCCATAGCCCTGGTATCCAGGACCGATGAAGGGCGTGGCCTGACCATACAATGGGACATAGCTGCCATCAGAAGGAAGGAGACCGGGGCCCACTGCAACGTGGCAGACCTTGGACAGGGATGTGGGTGAGGGAAACAGACAAAGCGCCCAGGTACGCTACATCCGGAGGAGGCAGATCCAGAGACCAGAGGCAACCTGGGGATTGGGGGCTGAAGGCAGGAAATGGGGAGTGGGGAGTTGTTAAAGGGTTTACCTTAGAGCCACACAGCTGGTAAGGGCACAACGAGAATGTACGCAACGCCCTGAGTTGTTCACTTTGAAATGGCTCGTTTTACAGGCTGTGGAGAATTAAGAAAAAGAAAAGGTTGGGGGCTGAAGAGATGGCTCAGTGGTTAAGCCACTTGCCTGCGAAGCCTAAGGATCCAGGTTCGATTCCCCAGTACCCACGTAAGCCAGATAGATGCACATGGGGGAGCATGCGTCTGGAGTTCGTTTGCAGTGGCTAGAGGCCCTAGTGTGCTCATTTTTTTTTCTCTCTCTCTCTGCCTCTTTCTCTCTCTGTGTCTATCATTCTCAAATAAATACATAAAAATAAAACAAAAAAATTAAAAAGAAAAGAAAAGGTTGGGAATGAGGCAGCACACAAAGGAGATCTGAACCGAACCCCAGCCCTTCAGACCCAAGCTCTGGCTCCCAGCATTCAGCAGAGCCACACGACCTTCCCTGAGTTAGGAAGTGGGAAAGAAAAAGAAAGGAAGGGAGGGAGGAAGGGAGGGGGAGGGAAAGAGAAGAGAGAAAGGGATGAAGGAGAGAGGAGACAGAGATGCTGACTGGGCATGGGAAGAGTTGGTCCCCAATGGGCTCACCACTTTTACCCCTACTCTACCCTCACTGGTCCAGCACCCCTCCTCACTTATAGCTTCCCTTGCCTCTATTCCTTTAGACACCCTCCAACTCACTCCCTGATTTCCTGAGGTCTCTGCTCACATGGAGTTTATGGTCAGTTGCCCCTTGACACACAAGATCTATGGGACAGCTATTTTGTCCCCTCCAGTGTCCTGAGATTATAGGCTTACTCCCTGGAAAGACCATCCAGACACATATGCATGCATGCAAGTAAGTAAAATAATTTTTAGGATCTGGAGAGATGGCTCAGTGCTTAAGGTGCTTGCCTGTGAAGCCTGAAGAGCAAGGTCTGATCCCCTAGTACCCACATAAGCCAAATGCATAAGGTGGCGCATGCATCTGGAGCTTATTTGCAGTGAATAAAGGTCCTAGTGCGCCCATATTCACTCTATCTATGTATCTATCCATCTATCTATCTATAATCTCTACCACTCTGCTTGCAAATAAATAAAATATTTTCAGATAAAATAATGAAAAACTTTCAAATTTTATTTTTTTAATCAAACATGCCCAGGTTGTATGACACTACTTCACCATAGCCTTGGTTCTAACACACAGCACACGCACTTTGCACTGGACATGCCATCCCGCCACACACCACCCACGAATACTGCCCAAAGCACCTCAGCTCAGATTCTATATTATGAATGGCAGTGTTTTTACTATGCATGCAGTTTTCTGTTTCTTACAGAATGTAATGGTTTAATTATAGAAAACAATGACTTTTTATATTTTATTTATTTGTATCCTTGAGAGAGAGAGAAATAGGCAGAGAGAGAAGGAGAGAGGGAAAATGGGCAAGCCAGGGCCTCCAGCCACTGCAAACAAATTCCAGATGCAGGCCCCACCTTGTACATCTGGCTTACGTGGGTCCTGGGGAACTGAATCTGGGTCCTCAGTCTTCATAGGCAAATGCCTTTACTGCTAAGCTGTCTCTCCAGATTCCTCGTAAGCCAGACACGCAAGGTGACACAAGCACACGGCCACACGTGTGCACAAGATGGCGCACACGCCTTGAGTTCAACTGCAGTAGCTGGAGGCCCTGGCGCACCAATTCTCTCTCTCTCTCTCAATCTCATAAAATTTCTTTTGAAAGTTGGGCTGGAGAGATGGCTTAGCAGTTAAGTGGTTAAGCACTTTCCTATGAAGCCTAAAGGCCCCGGTTCAAGGCTCGATTTCCCAGGACCCACATTAGCCAGATGCATAAGGGGGCACACGCATCTGGAGTTCGTTTGCAGTGGCTGGAGGCCCTGGCATGCCCATTCTCATTCTCTCTCTCTCTCTCTCTCTCTCTTTCTGCCTCTTTCTCTCTCTGTTGCTTTCAAATAAATAAAGAAATAAATTTTAAAAAATAAAAAAATTTTAAGTAAAATAAAAATAAGTAGATTGTCATCTGACATATTTGTATACTTAGATTTTCTCTTAAAAAAGCAGATCTTGGGCTGGGGAGATGGCTTAGTGGTTAAGGTGCTTGCCTGCAAAACTAAAGGACATCAGTTCGATTCCCCAGGACCCACATAAGCCAGATGCACAAGAGGGAGCATACGTCTGGAGTTCGTTTGCACTGGCTGGAGGCCCTAGCATGCCCTCTCTCTCTCGCTCTCTCTTTCCCTCTCTCTCTGTCAAATAAGTAAATAAAAAAAAAATAAAGTTTAACAAAAAATATTTTTTTAAAAAAGCAGATCTTGGGGATGGAGAGATGGCTTAGTGATTGAACGCTTGCCTGTGAAGCCTAAGGACCCCAATTTGAGACTCCATTCCCCAGGACCCATGTAAGCCAGATGCACAAGAGGGCGCATGCGTCTGGAGTTCCTTTGTGGTGGCTGGAGGCCCTGGTGTGCCCATTCTCTCTCTCTCCCTCTCCCTTTCTCTCTCTGTCTGTCACTCTCAAATAAATAAATAAAAATAAAACCAAACAAATTATTTTTAAAAAGCAGATCTTGCTTAGCATGGTGGTGCACGCCTTAAATCCCAGCACTCAGGAGGCAGAGGTAGGAGAATCACCATGAGTTCAAGGTCAGCCTGAGATTACACAGTGAATTGCAGGTCAGCCTGGACTAAAGTAAGACTCTACCTCAAGGGGGAAAAAAAGGGCAGATCTTAAATGCTCTCACAGCCAAAAAAAAATAAGAATGTGAGGTGACTGACATGTTAATCACCTTGGTTTAAACACTTCATAAGCTACACATAGATATCAAAACATCATGCTGCACATAACATAAATAATTATTTATGGTTTATTTTTTTTAATTTTTTTGTCTATTTTTTATTTATTTATTTGAGAGTGACAGACACAGAGAGAAAGACAGATAGAGGGAGAGAGAGAGAATGGGCGCGCCAGGGCTTCCAGACTCTGCAAACGAACTCCAGACACGTGCGCCCCCTTGTGCATCTGGCTAACGTGGGACCTGGGGAACCGAGCCTCGAACTGGGGTCCTTAGGCTTCACAGGCAAGCGCTTAACCACTAAGCCATCTCTCCAGCCCAATTTATGGTTTTTTGAGGTTGAGTCTCACTCTAGCCCAGGCTGACCACTATGTAGTCTCAGGTTGGCTTTGAACTCAAAGCGCTCCTGCTACCTTGGCCTCCCAAATGCTGGGATTAAAGGCACTGGGCAGAGAGAATGGACACACCAAGGCCTCTAGTCACTGAAGAGGGAATTCAGACTCATGCATCACTTTTTGAATCTGGCTTTATGTGGTCACTAGGGACTCCAACTCTGGTCATTAGATTTTAGGAGCAAGCACCTTAACCATATCTCCTGCCCACTACATATAATTTTTATGTTTATCTATACTTAATAAAAACAATTTTAAAAATACTGACTGGAATTTCATTAAAAATAGTTTACATGAATTTTGGCTTGGGATTAGGACAGGGTATTTTTTTTTAACAATTTCTGAAATAACCCTAACCATACCTCTAACATTTTGTACTATGTATTTATGCAAAGTGGATTTCTCAGCATTGACGGCTATAAATTTTAAAATCTCTATCAACTCTACTCTGAAATACATTGCTATAGTTGTATAATATCAAATGTTCAGACAATATTTAATTATTTATGTAAAAATAAGCACATCCATCTCACAGAATAATAATTTGCTTCCATCTTTTAAAAAAGATTTTTATTTATTTATTTGTAAGGAGAGGGAGAGAGGGAGGGAGGGAGGAGGAAAAAGAGAATGGGCATGCCAGGGTCTCACGCCACTGCAAACAGGGTACCAGAGAATCAAACCCAGTCCATCAGACTTTGCAAGCAAGTGCCTTAAGTACTGAGACATTACTCCAGCCCTGCTTTCACCTTTTATTAGTGTGCGTTTTGTATGCTTGCAGAGTATGTGTGTAGTATGGTGTACTGATGTGTGGATCACACACGTGTGTGCAGACATGTGTGCCCCTTGTGTATGAATATGGAAGTCTTTTTATTATTTAGTTATTTTTATAAGAGAAAGATGCAGAGAAAGCAAGAGAAAGGGAGAATGGTCACACCAGGGCCTCCAGCTACTGTAAACGAACTCCACAAGCATGAGCTACCTTGTGCATCTGGTTTTATGTGGGTGCTATGGAATTGAACCTGGATCCTTAGGCTTTGCAGGCAAGTGCCTTAACCACTGAACCATCTCTCCAGCCTGGAAGTCCTTTTCTTATCACTCAGTGATATGTTTCCTTGAGATGGGGTCTCTCTCGCAACCTGGAGCTGCTATCCATCAGAAAGCCCCAGCAGATAGGGCTGCCTACCCCCCAGGACATGGGGCAGATGGAGAGGCCAGTGCCATTCCTGTGTGAATGGGTATGCAAGCTTGCATAGGGACTTAGCTGTATCCATTGCCCTGTACCAGGATTCCAGCTCCAAAGGGCTTGAGCAATAGTCTATCTATCTTCTAGCCTGGCCCATGGTCCACAGAAAGAACAAGACTCACTGGACCAGACCCTGTTCAAAGGATGAAACCATGGACAAATAGAAGGTTCTGGGTTATTCCGGGTAGGTATCAGCTCTGCCAGTGCCTCCCCTGCTTCAATCCTAGGTTTCTCTCCCTTACTGTTCGATATTCCTCTGTCATCTGGAATTTTGAGAGCTCTAAGGCATGGCTAGACACTCACCCAGCACAATTATAGTGTGAAAGGGGGAAGAATGAGGCTCCAAGAGATGACACTACTCGCCTCAAGCCACCATCAAAAGGGACCGCCTCACAGAAGTCTAGGCCTACCTGGCTCAGGGCCAGCACTGCTACTCCAAGCCAGACATGGTTCCCAGACAAGACACGTCCTGGGACAAGAGCCCAGGCCTGGGCACCTCCTGCCAGCCCACAGAATTCTTCAGGACACTGAGGCTTCTCCTCATGGCTTTGGGTGTGGACTGACATCTAGATTGGCCAAGTGCCTGCCCACCCTCACTCCTCATCTGGCCAGGACTCTGAGAACTAAGACAGATCGTGTTGGGAAAGCACGGAACACAGTACCTGGCTGCAGCAGATCACACGAGCAGTCATTTTGTTGTGTCACATCTCATGGCGACGTCATGCTACTTCCTGAGTAACACAGGCAGCTAACCGTGGACGATGCTAGAGCCTCCCCCACCCAAATATCCTGACACTGGCCTGGAGCATGTAGAGAGGCCAATAATACGGGTGCCATCAATCCTCGTGGCAGCTCAGAGAGGAGTCCCAACTGCCTCCTCCTGTGACAGTGAGCTTTTGGGGAGACCCAGCTGCTATGGTCACTGCCCTTGGGCTCCAGGCGCACAGGACTCAGAGTATGCCACAACCTCACTGTACCTTAGTTTTGGAATCTATGAAGTGGCTGCAGCTCCACATCCCTTGGGACAGCTATGAAGACCTCAAGAGATGAGAAAAGAGCTAGCGGGCCGGCAAGATGGCTTAGTGGTTAAGGCACTTGTCTGTGAAGCCTAAGGACCCAGGTTCGCCTCCCCACATAAGCCAGACACACAAGGTGCTGCATGCCCACAAGCTGGTGCACGTGTCTGGAGCTCAACTGCAGCGGCTAGAGGTCCTGCTGCGCAAACACTCTCTCCCTCCCTCCCTCAAAAATAAATAAATAAAAAGTAAAAGATCTCTCTACCAAACTAGCTGAGGGCTTAACCCAGGGGACAGGATGGGGATCTGAGAATACCCTCCCTGCAAGAGCATGCAGCTTCAGGAACGAGCTGCAGGAAGGGACATGCTCCATCTAAGCCACAGGACACGCAGAGCCTCACGGCCAGAAGTCGGGGTGCCAAGCAGTGGGGGGAGGGGCCCTCCAGGTGGCCGTGACACGCACGAGCTCTGCTGGAGTACTCTACCTATGGAGTGCTCTCAAAAATCACAAAGGTGCGCTGGAGACATGGCTCGGCAGTTAAGGCATGTTGTCTGCAAAGCCTAAGGATCCAGGCTCAATTCCCCAGTACCCACACAAACCAAATGCACAAGTTGGTGCATGTGTCTAGAGTTTGTCTGCAATGACTAGAAGCCCTGGAGTGCCCATATTCTCTCTGGTTCTCTCTCTCTCAAATAAATAAATAAATAAATAAATAAATAAATAAATAAATAAATAAAATATTTTTTAAAAGATCAGGGGCTGGAGAGTTGGCTTAGTGGTTAAGGCACTTGCTGGCAGAGCCCAAGGACCCAGGTTCAATTCCCCAGTACACATGTAAAGCCAGATACACAAGGTGGTATATGTGTCTGGAGTTCGTTTGCAGTGGCTAACGGTCCTGACATGCCAATTCTCTCTCTCTCTCTCTTTCTCTCTTTATCAGCCTCTTTTTCTCTTTCTCTCTCTCAAATAAATAATTTTTTAAATACATTTTTTAAAAATCACAAAGCCTTAGTCTCTTAAACCTGGCAGAACCATTTCCAGAACCTTCTGTTTGGATGGCCCAGGCACAAGGATTTGGCAGTGGATCCAGTCTTGGGGATGAGAAGACACACAAAGGGAGACTTGACTCCAATCTCAGCCTGACAGATCCAAGTTCTGGCTCCCCAAACTCAGCAAAGCACATGGAACCCCTTGAGTTAGGAAGTGGAAAAGAAATCCTGCTGGGAAAGAAGGAAGGGTCCAGTGGAGAAAAGGACCCTGGATACAACTGATGCAGGTAGGCCAGAGGGAACCGGACCCCGTGGGAAAGACATGGCAATGCATCTGCAGGGAAGAGATGGCACCCAAAGGTAAGAAACTGGGGTGCAGGCTAATGGGATCTGCTTTGATTTTTCTCAAAGAAAGGCGGTGACATCATCCACAGAGTCCAGTCCAATCTTTGGGAGAGGCATGTGCCCAGGACTTAGAGGGTGAAGGAGGGGCCAGGCTCTAGACCAGGACGGGGAGAACAGATTCAAGAGGCCCAGGGTGAACGCTCACAGATCTCACAGGGTCGGTGTGGCTAGTGGACTGCCCCGCAGCTAACTGCAATTGTGCTCAGGGGCTCTGTGACCCTTCTGCCTGGGGGAAAAAAATGTCTAGACCCTTCTGTTTGGATGGTCAGGTACGAGGACCTAAGGATCTAGCAATACAGCGCCATGTCAGTGAGTGACAGCCAAGGCTGCACAGAGACCTGGGAATGAAGGCATCAGAAAGCAGATTAGCTGAGCCCAAACTCAGCCTCTTGCAGGAAACACAAGACAGATCTCAAAACCATCTTGCCACAAAAGTTGGCATCTCCCACTCCTTTCCATGAGCCAGGACTGGATGTGAACTTTGATTGTTCAAAACAGTCTCATGGGGGAAAGACCACTACTATCTCTGTGCCTCGGAGGAGACTGAAAGCATGCAGTCCATCTGCCCAAGAACCTACACATGGCAAAAAAAAAAAAAAAAAAAAAAAAAAACTGGAACCCTAATACTACATGTCTCCAAAGCATGTTATCCAAAAAGCACATTTTTTTTCTTTATTTTCTTTCTTTTAATTTTTTTTAAAGATTTTGTTTTTCTAGTGACAAAAGTTGGGGCTTCGTGCCTGCATGGCAAACATGCTGGCTGCCTCTGAGTTGCACTCCCAATCCTCTGTTTTTCTATTTTTGTTTGTTTATTAGAGACAGAGAGAGAGTGTGTGAATGAGAATGGGTGTGCCAGGGCCTCTAGCCACTGCAAACGAACACCAGATGCATGCGCCACCATGTGCATCTGGCTTACGTGGGACCTGGAGAATTGAACCGGGGTCCTTAGGCTTCGCAGGCATGTGCCTTAACCACTAAGTCATCTCTCCAGCCCACAGTCCTCCATTTTTCTTAAAGAAGACAACATCAAACCAGGCACAGTGACTTGGTCCTGTAATCTCTGGGGAGATTACACTGGGGAGGTTGAGGCAAAATTCAGAAAATTCAAGGGCAACCAGTTCTCCATATAAAACCATGTCTCAAGAAAGAAGCAAAGGGGCTGGGATGATGGCTCAGCAGTTAAAGGTGCTTGCTTGCAAAGCCTCCCAGCCTGGGTGCCACATACAACAAGGGATTCAAAAGGAGCCTGGTGTGCATTTGCAG
The DNA here is from genome assembly GCF_020740685.1 of Jaculus jaculus. Classification (NCBI taxonomy): domain Eukaryota; kingdom Metazoa; phylum Chordata; class Mammalia; order Rodentia; family Dipodidae; genus Jaculus; species Jaculus jaculus. The sequence goes on from NC_059113.1 coordinate 30,208,511, forward strand.
CAAGAGGCCTGGTGTACTTGCCCTACACACACACACACAGAGAGAATTATTTTAAAAGAAGAAAAGGTAAAGTGAAACATGGGACATTGTTTCAAAAATCTGCCCAACTCCCTCAAAAAAGGTACGTCCTCCACCAGGAAGCTGTGAATATGCGCTCTGCAAATATAACTTATGATCTGGAGCTGAGTTGATCCTGGGCTAGGGTGCTTCTAAATCCAATGGCAAAACCTCTTATACAAGAGACAGAAAAGACACAAGGAAGCCGTGTGACAACCAAAGCAGAGAGGAACGATGCCTTGACAAGCCCAATGTATCAGGGTTGCTGGCAGCCACCGGAAGCCAGGAGAAGCACCATCCAAGTCCCTCAGAACTCTCAGGGGAAACCTATCTGTCTCCAGAACAAGGGGACAATATAACTGTACAGGATAAGCATCCCACATCTCAAAATCAGAAGCCTGAAATGCTCCAAACTCCAAAACATTCCAAGTGTTGCCGTGACCCCACAGGCAAATGATTCCAAGCTGTACCTGGCTATCCTGGCACTCAGGAGGCTGAGGCAGGAAGACTGAAAGTTCCAGACCAGCCATGACAACTAAGTGAGACCCTGTCTCAAAACAACAACAAAAATAAACTATTTTAAGCCTTTTATTGACAACTTCCATAAATATAGGCAATATACCATGGTCATAATCCCCTTCTCCCACTCCCAAGTTCTCTTTTCCAAATTCCACCTCCCCTCCCAAACCCTTCCCCCAACCAAATCCCTTCTTTCCAACTAGTAGTTTCTCTTTCATTTTAATGTCATCATTTTCCCCCTCACATTATGCTCATCTTGTGTAGGTAGTGTCAGCCACTGTGGCTCATGAATATCAAGACTATTGTGTGTCTGGAGGACAGTATTGTAAGCAGCCCTCTCCTCCCTTTGGCTCTTACATTATTCCTGCCACCTCTTCCACAATGGTCCCTGCACCTTCAAGGATGTGACAGAGATGTCTTGGTGCTGAACACTCCACTGTCATTTCTTAGCACTCTGGTGAGTTTTGAGTCACGCAAGTGGTCAATGTCATCTGAAAAGAAAAGCTTCTCCAACCAAAAGTGAGAGTAGCATTAATATACGGACATAAACATAAGTGGCATTAGAGGGCAGTTTGGTGGGCATAATATGAGCATTTAGCCAGTCAAAAGTAGTAGTTTCCCACTGCCCCTCCTAGGGCTTATGACCTCGTCAGCCATAGGCTTTTGACTAGATTTTTCAGTACCAGACATGAATTTCCTTCTGTGGAGCAGGGCCCAAATCCAACCAGAGAGTAGGTGGTTCTCCTCATAACCGACATGCCACCATTGCACCAGTTGGTAAATTTTGTCTGGCAGGTCAGCCATAAGTCTTGCAGTTAAGACCACTGATGACCTTTCTCCTCCCAAAGGCTGTGTGCTACATAGCTCTTTCCAGCATCCTGACAGCTAGTTAATAGGAAGGAGGCTCCCTCCCAGGTCAGCTCCAGCTTAATTTCTCAGTGACCTACAACCTAGGCATGTGGAGTCTTCAGCAATCAGGTTCTGGTGGCCATCCAAGAGCCTCGGCAATAGCCTCTAATGTTTTGGGGGCATCAGGAGCCTCACTAGACCCTAGCTCACCCAGCACTGAAATTTTTCTAATGTGGCTTCTGAACACAACACAAACTATTTTTATTGTATTCAGTTATTTATTTGAAAGTGAGAGAGAAGGCAGCTAGAGAGAGAGAGAGAATGGGTGCATCAGGGCCTCTAGCCACTACAAATGAACTCCAGATGCATGTGCAGTCTCGTGTATCTGGCTTTACGTGGGTCCTGGGGAATCAAACCCCGGTCGTTAGGCTTTGCAAACAAGTGCTTTAACTGCTAAGCCATCTCTCCAAGCCCACAAACTATTTTAAAATATTTTTATTTAGTCATTTGCAAGGAGAGAGAAAAAGATAATGAGAAAGAATAGGCATACAGGGCTTCTTTCTACTGGAAAAGAATTCCAGATGAATGTATAACTTTGTGTATCTGATATTACCTGGGTTCTGGGGAATCAAACCGGGGCCAGCAAGCTTTACAAACACATGCTTTTAACCACTGAGCAATCTCCCTAACGTAAAAAAAAATTTTTTTTAAAAAAGAAGGTTGGGAATGTAGATCAATGGTAATGTGCTTGCCAAATATGCACAAGACCCAAGAGGTTGGGGAGATGGCTTGGCTCCGTGGCTGAAAGCACTCGTCAATGAAGCATGGGGACCTCTCGGGCCCTCGTGGAAAAGCTGGGTGTGGCCATATATACGTGTAACTCCGGTTCATGAGGAGCCAAGACCAGAGAATTTCTGGGTTCACTGTGTGGACAGCAGGTCTGGGTTGAAGGAGAGACCAGGTCTCAAGGAAAGAAACGGTGCAAGTGAGTGATAAGAAAAGGATACCCTAGGACACCTTCCAGCAAGCTGTTGGTCAAGGAGGCCATTGCCAAGGCTCTTGGTTGCCCACCAGAACTAGGTGGTAAGACCCCATTGCTGAAGACTGCACATGCCTGGGCTGCAGGGTCACTGAGAAATCAAGCTGCAGCTGAGCTGGAAGCCTCCTCCCTGTTGACGACCTGTCAGGATGCTGGAAAGAGCTATGCAGCCTGTTGGGTGAGATAATTCATCACTAGTGTTAGCCAGCAGTGGACCCTGCAAGCTTTATGGCTCTTCAGCCAAGCCAAATGTATCAACTAGTGCAACGGTAGCATGTCTGTTTTGGGGAAAATCAATTGCTGCCTGATTGGACTTGAGGCCTGCTCTATGAGAGGGAATTACTGCCTGGTACTGAAAACCTAATCAAAAGTCTATGTCTGGGAAGGTCATATGTTACTGTCTGGCTAACTGAAAAATTGGATCCACCAAACTGCCCTCTACCTACTTATGTTCATGTCCATATAATAATGATACTCTCACTTTTGGTTAGAGAAGCTTCTCTTTTCAAAAAAAAACCCACCTGAAGTGCTGAGAAGAAGGGACAGAGGACTGTTCAGCACTGAGTGAGTCATCTCTGTCACACTCTCCAAGGCTCAGGGACCTCTGTGGACGAGTTGGTGGAAAGAATGTAAGAGCCAAAGGAAGGGGAGGATTGCTTTGCAAAACTGTCTTCTAGACACAAAGTGGATAGTCATGACCTCACAGTGGCTGATGCTACCTATATGAGACCTGCAAAATATGAGGGAAAAATGATGACGTCAGAATAGGAGACCAGGGCTGGAGAGATGGCTTAGCGGTTAAGGCCCTTGCCGGCGAAGCCTAAGGACTCATGTTCGATACTCCAGATCTCATGCAAGCCAGACACACAAAGTAATGCAAACTGCACAAGGTCGCACATGCACACAAGGGGACTCATGTGTTTGGAGTTTGATTGCAGTGGCTGGAAGCCCTAGGGCGTCAATTCTCTCATGCGTACACTTTCTTGCATGAAAAGGCCACTGTCTAAATGTATATACTATGCTCACCAAACTTCCCAGTAAGCACTTCTCTTAATGTTCATACCCATATATTAATGCTACTCTCACTTTTGGTTAGAGAAGCTTCTCTTTTCAGATGGCAGTGACCTTGGGATGACTCAGAAGGCACCATGGTGCTGAGAAGAAGTGACAGAGGAGTGCTCACCACTGAAATATCTCTATCACACCTTCCAAGGCTCAGGGTCCATTGCAGAAGAGGTGGCGGAAAGAATGTAAGAGCCAAAGGAAGGGAAGGGCTCCTTACAACGTGCTCCTCAAGACACAAATTGGCCTGGATATAAATGACTTCACAGTGCCTGACACTACCTACACAAGATCATCATAATTGGAGGAAAGATGATGACATCAAAATAAAAGAGAGACTGGTTGAGAGAGGGAGAAAACATGATGGAGAGTGGAATTTCAAAGGGGAAAGTGGGGAGAAAGGGAATTACTATGGGTTATTGTCTACAATTATGAAAGTTGTCAACAAAAATAAATAAATTATTAGTTTTTTTAAAAAAGGCCAGTCTAAGCTGGGTGTGGTGGCACACGCCTTTAATCCCAGCACTTGGGAGGCAGAGGTAGGAGGATCGTCATGAGTACAAGATCGTCATGAGATTACGTAGTAAAAAACAGGCCAGTCTGTTGGGCTTGCATCAAAAAAAAAAATTTTTTTTTTTAAATAGGAGATCAATTGGAAAGAAGGGATTCAGTGGAGGGCCGTTTAGAAGTGGGAAAAGGAAAGTCAATGAGAAGGGATTATGAACATGATATGTTTCTATATGAACAGAGGTTTTCAATAAAAAGTTACAAAAATAAAAGATACCTGGCATTCTCCTCTGGCCTCCACACACACACATAGTGTGCATACATTTTTACATACATGTGCATACACCACAATGCTCTACACACACGCACACAAGAATGCATTATAAAAAAGCACGAGGGCTGGAAGATGGCTTAGCGGTTAAGCGCTTGCCTGTGAAGCCTAAGGACCCCGGTTCGAGGCTCGGTTCCCCAGGTCCCACGTTAGCCAGATGCACAAGGGGGTGCACGTGTCTGGAGTTCATTTGCAGTGGCTGGAAGCCCTGACATGCCCATTCTCTCTCTCCTTCTCTCTGTTGCTCTCAAATAAATAAATAAAAATAAACAAACAAAGCGACACAAAAGGGAAATTCTATACCTTGACACTTTGTCTTCTACAAAGTCATTAAAGATAATGCATGCAGGCTCTGTGTACAAAGTGTAGATGAAACACAAATGGATTTCATGTTTGGACTTGGGTCCCCTTCCCAAGATATCTCAAGGTATCCTCAAGATACCCAGCTGGAGCTGCGGCCAGCAGGAGGCAACTGAGTCAGGGTGAGCCAGAGCCAATGCATCTGCCACAGGGTCAAGGCCAGGATCCCAAGGGGCTATGACTCTGTTGGCCAGGCCCAGGCTAGCTCACGACCAGCACAGAAAAGGAATATGGTGGTGGACATGCTCTGTCACACCGCCCTGGGGGGCCTGGGCCATTCCCAGACGACCACTAAGGTTTCTGGGGACACTCCTCGTGGACCTCAACTCTCCCAGAAGCCAGGGAGGGGCTTGGCTCCTTTGATGGGGCAGGTGCTCCTGACAGCTTGAGGCCCAGCAGGGGAACTGTTGGCACAGCCAAGCCTCCGGCTACATGATGGAGGGCAAGAAGCCGCCCTGCCCTGATCACAGAGCCAAACTCACAGGGCAGGAGAAGATGGTGCGCCACAGGGTTGGATCTAGTGCCCATTTCACAAATAGGGAAACAGGCTTGAAGGGGAAGGGCATCAGGCATGGTCATTATCACCTCTCCTGAAATCACAGTACTATATTATAGTATATCACTTCTAGCCAGGGGCCCCATTCTCCTCAAACTAGGATTCAGGGATGAAGATGGGGAGGAAAGCAAGTGGAGGGTACCAAGAGCCAGAGCTTACAGGCAGAGGGCTGTCAGGAAAAGGAGAGCCAGGGAAGCAGGAACCCTCTGAGAAAAACCGTGGGCATCTCCCCTTCGGGACTTGTTCTGTCTTGAAGCTGGCCAGCCCCACGTGCTGGGGGATCAGACCTGCTGAGAGTTTGGAGAGCTGCGCGGCTGGACAGCGACAGGCTATCTTCCCACAGGGGCTGGACTGGTGGCTGGGGGGGGGGTGCATTAAGATGCATAGGCTCCCAGGCTCCCCAGGCCCTCTAAGCCAGAATTCTGGGGCCATGGATGATTTAAATTCCCCAAGGGATCCAAAGAAGGAGGCCCCCAGGCAAGCCTGAGTCTAAGCTGCTCCAATGCTGCACATGCAGGTCCCCTGCCTCAGCACCACTAAAACTTTATAAAGAGTCAAGGACAGATGAGCTTGGCGCTTTCAAAGGTTCCACACATAGCCAGGATGCCATGGTCTGCAGACTGTGTAACTCAGCCCTTAACTCACACCCACAGGAGATAGTACCAGAGCCCTGGGACTGCAGACACTGGACACCACATGGCCAGGCTCCTGGTGTGGGAAACCAAGGAATGTGTTATATGGGCGGGAGGAGGGAGGAGGAAGAGGGGACTACAGATCTTACGTACTTTCAGCCACATAAACACATTTACACAGTCACTGAAAAAAATCCCAATCACTTTGAGAACATGAAGCATTTGGTGGCGGGGGGGGGGGGAGGCAGGACTATACTTTCCACTCTCACTGTTGTAACTGGACCATGTACGCGCAGCACTACCGTAATTAAAGACCGTAATAATTAACAAATGAATACAACCAAGTCCGCGACTCCTTCTTCGCTTTGCTATTTTATCCTTGCCACCCTCAGAGATGTTAGCCCCACAGCAGGAGGGGGGCGTGGAGAGGGGGCAGGGAGGGCCACACACCCAAGGCAGGAGAGGACGTTGCCTGACAGGGGTGAGTGTTCTGGGTGCACGTCCACGGTCCCAGCCTCCCTGCACTGGGCGCAGCGTGCACACGTGCCCAAAGCTATTTGTTGAAAGCACGAATGATGCTAAAATTTGACATCCTCGGGGCCTGCGTCATAGCATTTGACAAGTCAAGACCTCTAGGATTCTCTGAGAAGGGTCGGGAGAGAAGAGAAAGAAATGAGATGTCCAGGCCTCAAGAGTACTATCTAAGTTGGGGGGGGGGGGGTGGGCAGGTGGTCCATGACCAGCAGGTGGCCAAGTTACTCTGAGTTTGTAATGCTCTAGCCCTCCCAAGCCAATTTCCACCAGGCTAAGGTAGGACTTTCACCTGCCACCTGGGGACTTAGAGCCCCCAGGGACCCAACCATGCCTCTGCCCTCCATGTGACCTCCCCAGACCATGCGAAGCCCTCATGCCCTTTCACAGCCTCCCACAGACCTGAGCAGGAGGCTAGTCTTATCCTGAGGTCGGGATCCCAGAGGCAGAGGTCAGGGCAAGGAGGGGACACGGCTGCTGCCACCCAAAACACCAGCTGCTGGAAGTGATTTATTTTTGCTTTAAGTGATGGAGAATTGCAGGGCTGGAGCAGCCAGCTCAGGGGGGCCTCGAGCTGCAGCTGGAAGACGGAGGTGGGCAAGGGTAAGGACACGCCTCCAGCCTGGGCCTCGCGGCTCCTTCAGACCTCTCTCACTCTATCCTCTCAGCCTCTCTCACACACGTAGCAGCCAAAGCATCCCACTTTCTTCGCTCATTCCCCCCTCACCTACACCCCACCACCAAGCTTCTTCACAGCTCAAAGGAGGCCGTGGAAGGCAGAGGCTCCCATCTTCCTTCTAAACATGTTCTGTGTGACCCCTCTCTGGACGCAGGTCTAGCTCCCACACTGAGGGTGCCATGTCACTCCTACCCCCACCCACAAATACCCTCCAAGATGGGGGCAGGGAGAGACACTCGAGGTTCCAGTTTGCCCTTGATTTGGTCTCTCACTTGTCCCCAGGTGATCCCCCATCCACTCAGGGGAGAAAAGAAGGTCTGTGCTGGGCCACCAACAGATCACAAGAAAGCATTAGGTTCACCTCACAGACAGGGACACTGCTAATGCTGATCACATTTTAAAAATTAAAAAGTCAAGCCAGGCGCGGTGGCTCACGCCTTTAATCCCAGCACTCGGGAGGCAGAGGTAGGAGGATCTCCAAGAGTTCGAGGCCACCCTGAGACTCCATAGTGAATTCCAGGTCAGCCTGAGCCAGAGTGCGACCCTACCTCGAAAAACCAAAAAAAAAAAAAACAAAAAAAAACCCACCAATTAAAAAGTATATATAAAACCTAGATGTCAGCCAGCCAATGGGGCACATGCCTTTAATCCCAGCATTTGGGAGGCAGAGGTAGGAGGGATCGCCGTGAGTTCAAGGCCACCCAGAGGCTACATAGTGAATTCCAGGTCAGCCTGGGCTAGAGTGAGACCCTACCTCGAAAAACAAAAACAAAAACAAACAAAACCTAGATTTCATGCTCATAAGAAAGCAAGGGAGTTGCACTGATCAAAATACCAGCAGCAGTAGCCGGGTGTGGTGGCGCACGCCTTTAATCCCAGCACTCAGGAGGCGGAGGTAGGAGGATCGCCGTGAGTTCAAGGCCACCCTGAGACTCCATAGTGAATTCCAGGTCAGCTTGGGCTAGAGTGAGACCCTACCTCAAAAAAACAAAAAAAAAAAAAAAAAAAAAAACCCAAAGGGGGGAAAAAAAATACCAGCAGCAGTGGGAACGTGGCCCACCCACCTCCCCCCAAGGCCAGGTGGGGGAAGTCAAGCAGGCAGCAGAATGACCCATCACCCAGAGGAGCCACAGTTAACCAAGAGGCACCTACCTCCCTGGGCCTCAGTATGCTCATACCTACAGTGGGACTGGTTTCTCTCCTTGCAGGCTAAGTTAAGGATGTTCACAGCCAGACTCAGATTTAGAGTTCGAGAAGGTGCCAACAGAGGCCCCAAACCTCACTCCTCTTGCTCAGCCCCAGGACATCAGGGTCAAGGACTCAAGCCCAAACTCTAGACCCCAGGTGGGCCCCAACAAGCTCTGAAGATGGAATATAATTCCCACTACCAGGCTTCTGCACATGCAGTGTGTCAGACAGCACACATGTAGCTGAGGCTACCCCCGTCCAGAGAAGGTCAAGCACACAGCAAGTTCTCAAACAATGAAGGCCCTGGCAGAAACCTCCACTTCCATAGCCTTTTTTTGTTTATTTCTTTTTTGTTTATTTGTATTTATTTATTTGAGGGCAACAGACAGAGAACGAGGCAGAGAGAGAGAGAGGGAGAATGGACGCGCCAGGGCCTCCAGCCACTGCAAACGAACTCCAGACGCGTGTGCCCCTTTGTGCATCTGGCTAACGTGGGTCCTGGGGAATCCAGCCTCGAACCGGGGTCCTTAGGCTTCACAGGCAAGCGCTTAACTGCTAAGCCATCTCCCCAGCTCCCCCATAGCCTTTCCTGTTTGTTCCCATCCCTCTCCAAGTTTGAGTCTTCCAAAGAGACCCGGGCCACAGGTGACCCGAGGTCTGTTAGCAGGCTCTCGAGGGTACACAAGACTGAACCCACCAACCCCAAAGCAGCGCTGATGCCCAGCAAGGGGGTGGCTAGGAAGGACTCGAAGGCCTGCTGGTTATGCTTGCATTCCTGCAACGATAGCCAGTGCTGCCGAGCAGAAGGCCAGGGAGAGCACAGGACCCAGGTCACCTGGGTCCCCATGTCCTCATTGACGCCACCTCTGTAGCTGTCACTTTGGTAGATACACAAGAAAACTAGAGCTGTGAGACATCAGCCCCTGAGACCACTTACACAGCAATCTACCTCCCCTCTGTAGTCTGTTTCCCACTGGGCCACAGTGACAGATCCCTAAGGATCAGAGACCAAGTGCCCACACTCCGCATTTGTGGGCTCATTTCTGCCCAGCCCACCGTCCCCCAGAGGCATGTGTAAAAGGCTCCTCCTGCTTCCCATCCAGAACCTCCCTTGCTTGGCTTCAGTGCCACGTCAGGGACGAGACACCGACGCTGTGAGTACGTGGCCTGCTCCACCTGCCTCTCGGACACTCCTCATGTCCTCAAATCTTCCCCAAACAGTGAGACCCACTTATGCAACAGCCAATTATAAGTGTGCTGGACACTGGCGTCTCCACTCCAGAACACACAGCCAACACAGCTTGTGAGGTCGTCACTGAGGCTTCGGGGGGGGGGGGCATGTCGAGAGCCCCACCTGCACGCCAGGACTTCACGGCATCATGAGGAAGCAACTTCCCGAGGGCTGAAAAGGCAGGCAGACCCCAGGGCCTGGTGGCAGGGGTGGAAGATAGCCTGGGACACAAATACCCTAGGCAAGGCTGTCTGCGGATGGCAGGAGGGTGTGGCCTGTCTCTGGGTGAGCCCAGAGCTCCTGGGTCAGAGGCACACAGGCCACAAAACAGCTCCAAACCTCTTGGCCTCCATCACTGTCTATACAGCGGAGCTGATGTTGCTCTCCGCACTAGCGGGCCATTAGCAAATTAAATCAGCTGGCCAGGTGCTGGGCCTTCAGCTCCTTCCTGGGGCCAGCTCATCTAGAAAGGCCTCCACTCCGCCTCCATGGATCCTCTGAAGTACCGGCAGCCCTGCCTGTGGCCCACTTTCAGGCAGCTCCCTTCATTCTTATTTCATCCACTGCATTCCCTGCTGTTAGGCCCCATCACACCACTAAGCAGAGGGGCCTGCCCAGCCTTCCCCCCCTGCTGCCCACGAGCCACCCCCTCCTGGTCTCTCCTCAGTGCCAGCCACTGGCAGAGCTCCAATGCCAGGCCACAGAGAAGAGGCAGGTGTGTCCATGTGTCACTCACAGTAAATCCCTGCCTGAAGCCTAGCCACAGGCACCAGCTGCACCTGTCAGAAGGGAGGGTCTTGCCTAGAGCTGAGCTAGGAGTATGGAATTTGGGGGGGGGGGGGGGGAAGGGGAACCGAGACGGACTACTGGCCAAGCACCTCAGTATACCTCTGTGGCTCTTGCCAGGCCTCAGGCAGGGGCTGCCGGGAGTGACAACACAGTCACTTCCGCCCAACTCGGTGCCAAAGCCTTTGGGTGCCATGCTTATTCATGCCAACTATGGCCCCAGGGCACTGGAAGCCTAGCCAGGCCTGAGGGAACTAGCTGCAGGCTGTGCTCGTCCCAGTGCGGCAGAGCCCCAGGGTGCTGCTGTGGCCAACTCTGTTACAGTTACATTGCTACTGCCTCTGTCGTTTCCCTGCTGGAGGGCCACCCAGGATCACTGCATCCTGCTTGCATAGGGTAGAGGGACACAGTAACCCTCATCAGGAAGGTTCTTTGACATGGGGAAAACAAGACAAGGTTTGGCTTTAAACCAAACCTGATGCATGCCTTTGGAAGCAGAGGTTCTAGACAGCCCTTCACCAGGCTCACCCCTATGGTGGACCCTGCCCGGGCAGCGCGGTGGCCCTGCGAGACTGGACATGGGGATTGGACTCAGGAAGGGTCCAAAGGAGGTAGACAGCTTGGAGCTCTAGCTGTGGCCCCTTCCAATGTGCAGGTTCATTTTCCTCATGCCCACCCAACCCAGGAGGAAGGGGAACCCCAAGGAAGCCAGGGACTCAAAGGCTCACACCTGCCAAACCTACGTCAACAAGACACTTAACAGGACACCTGCTATATGCACACAGAAGGGTTCCAGTGGACAAAAGGGTTCTGTTCTGTTGTCCAGCACTCTGAAGGGATCTTCTTTATCCCCAAGGGTGGTTGAACATCTCCCCATTCCCACCCTGCTCTCTTGGGGGACTCATCCCCCGGCCAGGTTCCCCTGTTATGGCAACAAACTTTGGGTCCTCTGGCTGGTTGGAAGAGCCTTTGGAACATAGTGACTGATATTGGTGAGAAGTCTCGGGGGATGGGGGGTCCTGTGCAGGCACTGACGGCCTCATAGAGGTGGGGCTCCTCAAAAAGAAACCAGGTACTCAGATCTGCCTCCCCTCCCTGACTCCTCACCAGCACATGGCTGTGGCCCAGGATAAAGGTTGGTTGAGGAAGCCCCCCCCCCAAAAAAAAAAATGAGCTGACTAGTTCAAGATGAAACTCGAGTCTGGTCCCATGGATCAGCAGCCAGGGGCTGGCATCTCAGAGATGGGGAGCCCTTGTGGATTCCAGTCTTCAAAGATGAGGCTACTGATCTCAGCAGTGTGGGCCCAGGTTGGGGAGGAGTATGTAGCGGTCGAGAGGTCCCCAGTGTTGTGCCCCAGGGCTCTGGCCTGGGGCACCGGGGACTAAGGAGGAAAAGAAATGGCCACAGGCAGTATGGCACTCTGGAGTAGGCACTCCCTGGGAAGCCAGGAAGAGGCAGCCCTGGTCCCACCAGGCCTAGGCAGTGGTGAGACAGAACCTCCCAGAACAGGAAGCCAACACCAAAGTGTCACTTTGCTATGAGCTCCGTCCCCAACACGGTCTTAACGCATTCACATGACAAGTGCACAAACCCAAGGCAGGCACACTCACAAGCCCCCACCAGGCGCTCTCATCCCAGCTGCCTCTCCCCCTGGGCCCAGCTCCTCCCACAGTACTCAGAGCAGAGCTGTCCGCTTAAGAGAGACCCTCCTTATCCCTGAGTCCCTGTGGATTTCTCACGGGCCGACTTTTGAAAAGGCTAAAGGGAGCCCCTGGACTTGCCGGCTGGCTCCCGCGGGGGGGGGGGGCGGCGTGGAAATCATATCCAAAATATTTTTACTCTATTACCAGCAAAGAGCAATGCACAGAGAAATGACTCCAAGAATCCCCAGGACTTGGCAAGAGGGGGGGGGTGCATTCTTGGGCCGTCAGTCAAGCCTGCGATGCGCACCCACTCTGGACCCCACCTAGATGACAGGTCTCAGGGAAGGTCACACCTAAGACCTCCCGCAAAAGTGGCTCCGCCTGCTGCTGCTTCCGAGCCCCCCAGCACCACCACCACCATCAGCAAAGCAGCCAGAGTTGGGGCGGGGGGGGCGAGGTCTCCTCAAAGTTTCCTGGAGGGCCCCTTCCACCACGGGTGGAGGTGAGCCGGGTGCAAAGTTCCGTGGTGGCGGTAGCCCGGAACATGGCAGGGAAGAAAAGCTCGCAGTCAGCATTTCTTTTACCCAGGGAGAGGAGAAAAAAAAGAGAGAGAGAGAGAGAGAGAAGGAAAAAAAAAAGAAAGCTCCCTGCCCCACCTTCCCAGGGGCTGCAACACCTCGCGCTCAGCCCGGGCCGGCAAGGGGCCTGCGGGGAGGGCTGAGACGGAGCCCGCGGGCCGTGCGCCCGCCCGGGGCCGCACACCTACCTCGGTCCGTGGCACGGGCGCGGCGCGCCCCGCGTCCTCCGAGCTCCGGGCTGCCGTTCCTGGTCCTGGTGGCCGCCGCGCTGGCTGCATTGCCGCCGCCGCCGCTGCTGCCGTCTCGGCCGGCCGCCGCCTCAGGGCAGCCTCCGGGGGCGCTCCATGCCGAAGGGGGCGCGTCGTTGCCGGGCGCCACCGGCCGGCCCACGGGTCGGGGGCGCTCGCCTGGACGGCGCCCCCGGCCGCGCGGAGCTTGCTCCGGTCGGCGCGGCCGGTTTCAGTCGCTCAGTCCCGCTGCGAGCGCGGCTGACCCACCCCCTCCCCCGCCGCAGTTATCTGATCCCGGGGCAGGGCCGGGCGCGCTCCGCGACGCCCCCCCCACCCCCGGTGCCCGGCACCTCCCTGCGCGCTTCCACCGCTCCGGGGACCCCCTCCCTCGGCGACTGCTCTCGGGGAGGCGGCGGCGGCAGCGGGGCTCCGGGAAGACGGGGGAACGAGGAATGGAGGGCGAGGAGAAGGAGGCGGCGGCGGCGGCGGCGGGAGGCAGGAGCTCGGCGCGCACCCAGCTCGGCGCCCCGCTGCCACCGTTGCCCAGCTCCGCAACTCCTCCAACTCTCCGCCCAGAGCACGCCCGCCCCGCGCCGCCGCGCCGCCGCCCGCCGCCGCTCCAGCACACCACGGCCCTGGTCTGGCCTGGTGCCCCTTCCTGGCCCGGGGCCGTCCCCCTACCACACATGCCAGCCACTTGCGCGCTGGGACGCGCGCGCGCGCGCACGCACACTCGACAGACACACACACACACACATACACACACATCCTCCCGGGGACACGCGCGCACACACAGGTGCATGGCGAGCATACACTCAGACTGCACACACAGGCAAGGGAATCTGGACGGGGCTGCGCACAACAGCTTAGTTATAAGCTCAGGCGTGGACCCCACACGTGCACAAAAAAAAAAAAAAACGCGTGCAGTGAGCAGCATGGTGGTGCAGGTGCCCGGGTACACGCACTCACACTTAGCCAGATGTAGGGTGGGGTTGGCATGTGCACACACGCTCACATCTGAACTCACACGTTCCCGTGGGTTCTTTTATCCTTGCACACCAAGCAACATGGTGTACACACCCCACCCCCGTCAATGGCATATCTCCCCTCCCTATCTTGTGCTGCTGGGCTGCTCCAAACCTTGCTTGCTTCTCTGGGCTTTGCTAACTTGATTCCCATGCTATCCCCGCCCCCCATTTCTTACCCACCCCTGGAGAGAAGGCTCGGGCTTCCTCCCCTGATGCCCTACTCTCCCAGTCTCCTGGGGCCTATTGTTTGGGCTTCCCATTTCTGCCTCTCATAGAGCCTGGGCCTTTCGGCATGGCAAAGAGACCAGCCTGGCTGGCCTCAGGGAAACCATTTTATCACGGGCCTGACCCCCAGCTCAACCGTAGGGCCAAATATCCAGGCCAAGGTAGGTCTATGCCCAGAGCAAGACTCAGAGAGCTCCCAACCCCTCGCCCTCCAGCTCCCCCGTAATGTGAAATACAATTACGCCTCTGCATGGCGGGCATACTGGCTGCAGGATCCTAGCCAAGGAGCATGGCTCTGTGGCCGCCCAGATGCCCCGCCGGCGGCGGCTGCTGCCAACTCCACCAGAGTTCCACCGGGTCCACCAGCTTAGCTTCAGACAGTCCACCCCTCACACAAGTCCCCCAAATATCCTACCACCTCAAACTGTGCTCATTTGAGACCCAGCTCTCTACAGAGTAACCCTGCCTGTGAGTCCCTTGAGCACTCGGTGCCTGGGTTGCCTACGGTCTCGTGAAGATCATGGGAATCCCTGCCTTGTGGAGCTGCGGCAAAGGTTAAGTGAGATGAGATGAATATGTGTACAGTCGTTAGCGTGGCTGCGAGTTGGGTGAAACACAGCTGGGATATATATACCAGTGCCAGGTCTGTGCTTGGTTCTGTGCTAAGGACCTGGCTAGTCATTCTGCTGTTACAGTGACCCTCTGGGGAAGTGTATAAAGAGTCTGTGACACACAGAGAAGTGGCTGCTTGTCTAGTCACAGCACTACTGAGTGGTGAAACTGGGGCTGAGAACCACACGCCGGTGCTGGTGTCCTTAAGATGGCCCTGCCTCGCCACTGCTCAGGAACACATCAGAGAGAAAGCAGGTATCCCAGGGGACTCCACCCCCTCACCCCAGGTGCGCCTTAGACAGGCAAATGATGTGAGTGACTACAAGAGGAGATGGAACCTACCCTGCCCTAGTACCCAAAAGACAGAAGGCACGGAAGGTGTGCAGCCTCCTCCCAGCCTCTCTTCCCCAGCTACTCAACTGTCCCAGAAAAAGTGGATCTAAGTCACCTTCCAGGAGAGGCCACCATGGGTGTCCATAGGTGCCTGAGACATGCCCTCAACTGTGGACAACAGAATGGACAGACCACCACTGCAGACGTCCTTCAGGTCTAGAACCCTGACAACACTTGGCGTGAGCCCAAGAAGTACTCAGGTTGGGGCAGCGTGTAACACACACACACACACACACGCACGCACGCACACGCACGCACACACACACACAGCTTCTACCCAGGTGCTTATCGGACAAGGACCTAAATGGCTATGTATTCCCCACTGACTCCATTATCAGACCCATTTCACAGAAAGAGCAAATGTCTTGCCCAATGTCATCCAGAAGAAAAGACCCCAACAGAGCTTAGGACAATGGCTCAGCAGGTAAAGTGCTTAGTGCCCAGACATAAGGACCTGAGTTCAGATCCCCAGTATCCATATTAAAGCCAGGTGTGGCAGCATATGCCTGTGACCCCCAGCTCTGAGGAGGTGGAGGAGAATCTCTGGGGCTCTCTAGCTAGCTAGTCTAGTTGAATAGGTGAGCTCCAAGTTAGTAGGAGACCCTGTCTCAGAAAATAAGGTGGAGAGCTGGAGAGATGGCTTAGTGGTTAAGCGCTTGCCTGTGAAGCCTAAGGACCCCAGTTTGAGGCTCGATTCCCCAGGACCCACGTTAAGCCAGATGCATAAGGTGGCGCATGCATATGGAGTTCATTTGCAGTGGCTTGAGGCCCTGGTGCGCCCCTTCTCCCTCCCCCCCTCTTTATCTCTCTGACTGTCTCTCTCAAATAAACAAATAAATAAATAAGGTGGAAAGTGATTGAGGAAGACACCAATATGAACCTATGGCCTCCACACCCACGCATACACATATGCATGTACAGCTCACTCACACACACACACTCACATTCACACACTCAAGAAAGAGAGAAAGGAAAGGGAGGAAATAAAAGAAGGAGGAAGGGAAGAAGAGAGGAAGGAAGGAAGGGAGGGAGGAAGGAAGGAAAGAAGGAAGGAAGGAAGGAAGGAAGGAAGGAAGGAAGAGAAGGAAAAAGAAGGAGACTGGGCAGCTGGCCCAGTGGTTAAAGACACTTGCTTTCAAAGTCTGCTTGCCCAAGTTCAACTCCCCAACACCCACACAAGCCACACATGCATCTGTGGTTCAGTTGCAGAGGCAAGAAGCCATGGCATGTGCCCATATGTGCATGCACACACGCATGCAATAGAAAAAGAAAGAAAAGAAGATAAAGAAAGGAGGGAGGGAAGAAAGAAAGAAGGGAGAGGGGAAGGGGAGACAGAAAAATGAGAGAAAAACCAGCAGTCTCCCAAGGCCCTGGCCTACAGACGCTACATTCCACTGTCCCAATCAATTCTTCTTTTTTTTTTTTTTTTTTATGAGAGAAAAAGAGAATTGGTGCTCCAGGGCATCCAACCACTGCAATCAAACTCCAGACACGTGTGCCAGCTTGTAGGCATGTGCAACCTATGGGCTTGCGTCACTTTGTGTGTCTGGCTTACATGGGACCTGGAGAGTCAAACATGAGTCCTTAGGCTTCACAAGCAAGTGCCTTACCCACTAAACCATCTCTCCAGCCCCCCAATCAATTCTTAATCACAACTGCATCCCTTTCCAGGCTGTCATGCATCCTTTGTCAGGCGCACACCCATGCTCCAGACGTGCACCAAAAAAAAAAAAAAGTACCAAGGAGAGAGGGGCAGGCACACAAGAGGCTTCTCTCTATTCAGGATTCTTTTTTTAAATTTTTTTTGTTTATTTTTATTTATTTGTTTGACAGCGACAGACAGAGGAAGAGGCAGAGAGAGAGAGAATGGGTGTGCCAGAGCATCTAGCCTCTGCAAACAAACTCCAGATGTGTGTGCCCCCTTGTGCATCTGGCTAACGTGGGTCCTGGGGAATCAAGCCTCGAACCAGGGTCCTTAGGCTTCACAGGCAAGTGCATAACCGCTAAGCCATCTCTCCAGCCCCAGGATTCTTTTTTTTTTAATTTCTTTTATTTATTTAGAGAGGAAGCAGCAGAGAGAAAGACAGAATGGGGGTGCCAGGGCCTCTAGCCACTGCAAACAAACTCCCGATGCATGCACCCCCTTGTGCATCTGGCTTATGTAGGTCCTGGGGAATCGAACCGGAGTCCTTAGGCTCCACAGGCAAATTCCTTAACCTCTAAGTGATTTCCCCAGGCCCATCTAATCAGGATTTTTGGTATGGGCACAGGGGTGGGCTCATGCACTTCCCAGCCAGGGTTGAGGCATCCTGCCCACCTCCAGGGTTGAGGAGGAAATGTTCAGGAGTGGGCCCAGCCCAAGCCCTGCTGCTTCACGTGCATGCATCGCTCGCTCGGGTCCCACTTCCTTCTCTGTAAAGTAGGAATGACTACAGCCACAGCAGTAACAATAATCATGCCTTGTGTGTCCCAGACATGAGCCGAAACCGTGTGAGCTCTCCTATAACACACACGCAATCCCAAGGCCCTCAACAGAGAGCCTGCATGGGTGTCCCTGAATCTAAGGGAGTTCTCCAGAGCAAGGGTGTGTCCATTCTTTTGTTCCCTAGCTGAGGTTCACGGTCAACAATTTATCCGCAGGCCGGGGCATCCTCAAAGCCTCAGGTTGAGGTAACCAAGGAAGGCCCTTAGCCCAGCCCATTTGGAATTCCTACCTTGTGAGAACAGCCCAACTCACAAAGCCATCCAGAGAGAGCACCTGAAGGCTGGGGCGCGCTGTCTCTGTGGGGAGCAGGCCAAAGGCTTCGGCCTTTCTGCACGGTACTTTCCAGCTCTTATAACAGCCCATGCCTGGGGAAACCAGATGGCCCACCCCCGATTTCATAGCTAGCCTGGTAGACAGCAGCACCGGGTACTGCCCAGGAATATCTCTTCCAAGGGGCTCGCCACAGTTTATTCTGCCCACCTGAGATGTTGGCCTAGCCTCTGCCCACCATAACTTCCACCCCCATGGGCCTCATACTTCCCAACACAGTGACAAGCCACTAGCCTGATCCTGTCACTGGGCCTCAGCACCTACCCTCAGACTAGTGTTGCTGTCTCTCCCATTGCCCATCCTTCAGAGCAGCTCAAGGCAAGGCCACCACCAGACCCCCACCCCCTGCCCTGCTTCCCCTTTCTCTAGCTATCTGGCTGTATGGTCACCTCACCAACTGGCATATCAGCCCCATGAGGACAGGGAAAGGTCCCTGTGCGCAGCCCAGGGCAGACATTCTGGGCATGTGAATATGTCTGCAGAAGAATCATGACACACGATAGAGAATCCCATGAACAGGTTCTCCTGCCCAGTGCTCCTAGTCAGTCACACCTAATGTACCAATGCAGTGACAGGACTGTCTCTGTGTGTGTGTGTGTGTGTGTGTGTGTGTGTGTCTGTGTGTGTAAGCCATCCGTGGAAACAAGCCTGGCTTCCTCCTCCAGTGCTTGCCCGGATTCCAATCCACACCCCACCCCCAGGAGTCAGAAAGAACTGTGGCTGCAGGCACTAGGAGAAGCATTTGTGGTAGGAACCCAGGGCAAGAAGTCAAGAAGCAGAGAGCAGGCATCGCACCTGAGTCCCGTCTACAGTAAATGCTGTCAGTTAGATGGAAAGAGGCCATCACTCAGTCTGTAAGCCACAGAGCACAGCCCAGACCTGGGAGCTGTGCCCTTAGCCTGGTCTCTTTCTACAGTACCATTTGTCCCAAGATACTCTTTGATGACAGAAACCTTGACAGGGATGGTGATAATGGCCAGTGCCAGCTGGGCACCTGGTGTGTGCCAGACATCACTCACCTACTCTGGAGCTGATGGGCAGGTAGACACTGCCCTAGTTAATAGAGAGATGAAAGCAATTGCCCAGGGCGGACAAGGATCTTGTCCCCAGGGGAACTGTGGGAGAATGGCTGAGACCTCACGTGCCATCACACACACACACACACACACACACACACACACACACACACACACACGCAGGGATATGTACCCTTCCCCTGCCCAGTGGGCTCCTGGCTGACCCAAAAGCATTGATTTGAGGCATGGAACTTCTGGAACCATAGCCTGCCTAGGAACAGGGCACTGAGTTACCAGCTCCTCTCACCTGTCTGGAAATAGACATTGATGGCAGGTAGGCCTCTCTGAGTGGGCCTGGGCCCTCCTCCCACTCCCCTGGAGCTGCTTCTGTAAGGAGAAGCTGTCAGTGGCCAGGATGCAGTGATCAGGGGCCAGGCTACAGTAAAGTCTGGAACTTTCCACCATGCCCCATCACTCATGGGTATCTGGTGGCCTGGAATTCCACAGTCCTTGTCCAGGCTGTGTAATTTGAAGAGGCAACACTGATCCAAGTCTTCCCTAGGTTTAGGCCCCTTCATGGTCTAACCCACTCTTAATCCCATAGTCCCCACTGCCCATGTCCTGTAGGATCAAACCATCCATCCCCACTGTCAGGGGAAGTGATCACTACAGTGGGATGAGCATGTGATCAAAGTCAACAAATGAGAATCTGCCCCAGGACTTTTGCTGGATTTGTGGGGAAAAGGAAGAACTCTGTTTCCCAGAACTGTTCAATGGAAGGCACTACTGTGGACACCTCCACCACACGATGTGACATGTACCTCAATGAAAGCAGAGCTGAGATACAGAGAGAAAATAGATCCTGGACAACTCTTTTGAGGTCTCCCTCACCCTCCCACAGGCCCACCCCTAGACTTTTATATATATTATATATATGTATATATTGTATTACTGACAACTTCTATAGTTTCAGACAGCAAACCATGGTATTTCCCTCCCCTCCCCCACTTTCCCCTTCATAACTCTGCTCTCTGTCATATCCCCTCCTTCCCTCCATTAGTCTGTCTTTTAATTTGCTTTAATCATCTTTTTCTCCTATTTCTCTCTATTATGAGGGTCTTGTGGAGGTATTGCTAGGTACTGCGAGGTCTTGGATATCGAGGCCAATTTCTGTCTGGACCATTGTATGTAGGGAGTGGAACCTTTGGCTTTTGCATTCTTTCCACCACCTCTTTCGCAATGGAGGGTGTGAGATGTTTCAGGGCTGGACACTCCTCCATCCATTCTTCTCAGTACTATGTTGCCTTTTGGGTCATCCTGGTGGTCATCACCATCTGAAAAGAGAAGCTTCTCTAACCAGAAGTGAGATTAGCATTAATATATGAATATGAACATTAAGTGTAGTGCTTTCAGGGAAATTTGGTGAGAGTAATATATGCATTTATCTAGACAAGAACAGGCTTTATACCCCTAAGGCTCATGATCACCCCTACCATAGGCTTTTGATTAGGTTTTCAGTACCAGGCATTTATTCCTCCCATATAGCAGGCCTTCAGTCCAATTAAAGAGCAGTTGGTTTCCCCAAGAGCAGACATGCCACTATTGCACTCATTCAGTCATTTGGCCTGTTTGGCCAAACTTGAGGCTTCCAGTGTCCACCATTTTCACTGTCGATGACTTCTGTCTCCCACAAGGCTGCATACAGCTTGCAGTTGGCTGGGCTACAGGGAGAAGGTGTTCTGCTCAGCACCAGTTTGGTTTCTCAGTGACTCTGCTGCTCAGGCATGTGAAGTCTTCAGCAATCGGGTCTTACCATCTCTTTCTCCTGGGAAACCAAGGACCTTGGCAATAGCCTATAATGTTTTGGAGGCAACAGGGACCTCCCTGGCCAACAACTCACTGGAAGGTATCCCATTCCTGGCACTAAAAAGTTTCTAGTAACAATCTATGGTTTCTGGATGTGTCATTATTCAAGAAAGTAGATTTTCATGTGTCTTATTCAGAATATCTTGAATTTTGATTGACCCCCCCTACACCCTTCTTTTATACAATCTCTTCCCCTGACCTAGTTTAGGCCTTTCCCCTCCCTATAATCTGTTCTTCTACTTACATATATACAATATTATCCCCTAAAGTCCTTTCCTCTCCTCCCTCCCTTATAGCCTTTTTCTAGCTTATGGGCCTCTGCTACTGATTTTTGTTTCCAGCTCACACACAAGTCTATACATTTGTAGCTAGAATCCATATATGAAAGAGAACAGGCGACTTCTGGCTTTCTGGGCCCGGGTTACCTCACTGGACTTTTTATTGTGAGCTCCAATAATCCTGGTTTTAATTCAAGAAATTTCTGGTAACCTCAAGAGACTATGCAGACCATTGATGTGAAAAGGGCATCGAGGCCTCCAAGGCCCCCACCAGCTTTCGACTTTCACTGTCCTTCTGTGCCTTGGGTAGGTGCTTGAGAGCCGGCCTGCAGACCCACGGTGAGGTGATCGCAGAGAGGGTACAGTGGAGAGAGTACTTTCCCTCCCACCCTTTTCACTCTCTTCCTCTAAAGCTGGGAGCTTCCAGGAAGGCGGACAAGGCCTTCAGGCCCCAGGAGGACAGGAATAAAGGGCAATAAAGGGAGGGAGGGAAGTGGCTTCAGTCTCTCAGAGTTATTTATAGCTTTCCCAAGGAGGCCTCCTGCCAGGTTAATCTGGCCAATTACCCAGCCCCTCTCCACCCCCTGGGCACTGCCTTTCCCCAGGTGGTCCCCACTTGGGGCCATCATTTCAGGGACACGGGCCTCTGCCCCAGTGCCTGCCACAAATCAGCCAGCCTCTGGCCCTCCTTCCTCAGCAGGGCCCCCAGGCTCCAGCCCTGGGCTACTGGTGCCTCTTCACAGGGCTGAATGAAGTGGACACAGGCCTATCTGTGCCTCCTGACCTGGAGAGGGATCAGGAAGCAGATTAGGGAGAGCTCTGGGATCCTGTTAGTGGGAAGAAAAACTGTAAGCATAACTGCATGAACAAACTGAAAAGCCAGGAGTTTGGAGATGAACGGGTTAGTAAGTGACTGGGTCCTTCTGGGAGGGGACCTTGTCTCGTTACTTCTCTGCCTTCTTGACCTGCCTTTCAAGAGTTGTGGACTGGGGCCTATCTGATGGGAACTGGACTCCACTGGAAGGCATGGCCCAGCCCACAAGCTCCACTCAGGAGGAACTCCACGCAAACTAGATGTGAGGCAAACTGGCACATCCAACAGCTTCGGGGCCATTCGGTTTGAATTCTGTACTGAAAGAATTGATGGCTTCAGCAAATTTTTTCCAGTCAAGCGATTCTATAAATGGAATGAAACCCAATAATTGGGTGATGGAGATAGGCAATGCTTCCTGGGGGTCAGGAAGGTGGAAACCAGACTTATCGTCCTGCCCTGTGGCCACATTCTCCTACCTGTCCTCGGGTCAGCGTAGTACAATCGCTTTCTTCAAGTGGAAACATTCCCTCCTAGAAGGACAGAAGTTCCTAAGACTGGGCAAGCAAAGAAACTTACAAGATTCAGGAATCTCAGAAAGTTACAAGACTCGGACTAGAGAAGATGGCTTAGCAGTTAAGGCATTTACCTGCAAAGCCAAAGGACCCCAGTTCAATTCCCCAGGACCCATATAAGCCAGATGCACAAGGTGGTGCATGCATCTGGAGTTTGCAGTGGCTGGAGGCCCTGATGCGCCCATTCTCTCTCTCTTTCTTGCTCTCTCTCATAAATAAATAGAATATATTTCTTTAAAAAAAGTTATATGATGGGCTGGAGAGATGGCTTAGCGGTTAAGCGCTCGCCTATGAAGCCTATGGACCCCGGTTCGAGGCTCGGTTCCCCAGGTCCCACGTTAGCCAGATGCACAAGGGGGCGCACGCGTCTGGAGTTCGTTTGCAGTGGCTGGAAGCCCTGGCGCGCCCATTCTCTCTCTCTCCCTCTATCTGTCTTTCTCTCTGTGTCTGTTGCTCTCAAATAAATAAATAAAAAATGAACAAAAAAAATTAAAAAAAAAGTTATATGGGGGCTGGAGAGATGGCTTAGCGGTTAAGCACTTGCCTGTGAAGCCTAAGGACCCAGGTTCGAGGCTCGATTCCCCAGGACCCACAGTAACCAGATGCACAAGGGGGCGCACGCGTCTGGAGTTCGTTAGCAGTGGCTGGAAGCCCTGGCGCACCCATTCTCTCTCTCTCTCTCTCTCTTTCTCTCTCTCTCTCTCTCTGTCTCTTTCTCTCTCTGTCACACTCAAATAAATAAATAAAAATGAACAAAAAAAAAGTTATCTGGGCATGGTGGCGCATGCCTTTAATCCCAGCACTTGGGAGGCAGAGGTAGGAGAATCACTATGAGTTCGAGACCACCCTGAGACTACATAGTGAATTCCAGGTCAGCCTGAGCTAGAGTGAGACCCTACCTTGAAGAAAAATAAAAAAGAAAAGAAAGCTACAAGACTCACGGGGTGTCCTCCTAAGTTTAGTTAAGCAGCAAGCAATTTCTGGGGACTCTTTGATGGAGCTACCTATAAGCCGGATTCAAGATTTTTGTGTCACCATGCTGGGGTGGGCTTCTCAGTGATGCAGCAGCTGTCTTTGAATCATTCATTCTCCTGTAAGGATCCCAATAAACTCATTTCTTTAATTTGTCATTGGTACCCTATCAAAGGTGAACAGGCATTTTCGTTCACACCCTCCTAGCCAACCCCCCCACCCAGGAAAAGTCACACCACAGTCCATCTGGATCACAGCGTTCAGAGCACCTTCTAACTGAGTCTACTGGGGTGACTGGTCAGGCTTCTTAAGCACTTAGCAGTCATGTTGGGCAAAGATGCTAGCTAGTTACTGGCTTGATCCCTACCTTGCTCCGAGTCTGAGCCCACTCCCAGAGAGTCCCCATCTGGAGCCTGTTCTCCCCGTGTTGGTAACAGGCTTGGGATTCAGGGACTGCAGACAGCTCAGGGGCTCTGTGCCCAGCCTCAGAGTTCTAGGAGCTGGCATTCCATGGGGTCATTGTCATGTGACAGTCCTAAGGGTGAGGATTAGCTAAATCTATCTGGACACAGAAGGCATGGGGCACAGGGCTCAACCAGAATGTTGCAGGGTCGCAGCCCACCTTGCAAGAGCCCAGCCCTTGGGAAGAAAGAAACAGAGGGCTGGATTGGCCACCAGTCCCAGGGACCAGTTAAAGCTGGATGTTCCAATTTGGCCTGGGCAGTTCTTAAGGATGGGGTCTAAGAAGGAAGCACATGAGACTTCAGGTCCTAAGTCTTTGTCTTATTCTTCAAAGTCTGCTTCCTCAGCTGGAGAATGGGGATGAGATCCCCAGGGGATGGGTCACTACCTCACCCCAGTGCTCTGACACAGCGACTAGGAGAAATCCCTCCGGAAGCCTGGGTGATGGGCGCACAGCAGCAGGGCGTGGTGAGAGAACTTGCTTAACCGTCTCCAAAGATTTCCGCCTCCCAGACCATCACATGCCTTCTCTAGGCATCCACCACGGCCTGGGTTTTGCCATCATAGCACTCCACGGACATGATCACTGTCCAATTCTTCTTGTCTCTTAGAATGAGAGCTCTTCTGCCCTCCCTCCCTCCCTCCCTCGCTTCTCTGGCCACCCTCTGTCCTGAACTCCAGAACCCGCCTCCCTCCAGCCCTGGTAATCTGGTTTCCTGCCACTCCATTCACCGTCAAGCTGTGAGTTGCGCAGCCCGGTCCTGTCTGTGGTGATTAATAAACACACAGATGGCCTGGATCGTGAAGAAACTCCAGGGAGCCTATGTCCTTTCCTTGAGGACAGCCTTGTCTCATGCCCCTGGACCAGGAGGCTTGTAGATCCCGGGGCGGGGGTGGAGGGGGGAGCTCTTGATTTTCCACTGCCTCACAGTTGCCCAGAACTCAACTTCAGCCAGCACCCTTCCTGCTGGCATTTAAATTCTTATCACAGGACTGTTTGAGGGTCCCCAAGCTGGAGGAAACCCTCCCCCAGGCTGGCCCATCCACAGCATGTGGACAGCTATTATCGACTGCATTTGAAATCCATTAGCCTGCCTGGGGATGAGAATGTAAATATAGAGCCACTGTGCCCTGGAGATGTCCCTCTGCGAACACAGAGGATTCAGCAGGGACCCTGTAACTGGGTCAAACTATCTCTTTCTCTCTCTCTCTTTCTCTCTCTCCTCTCTGTCTCTGTCTCTCTCTATTATTTGTTTTGAGATCAGAGCTTATGTAGCCCAGGCTGGCCTTGAACTTGCTATGTTGTCAAAGACAACCTTGAACTCCTGATCCTCCTGTCTCTACCTCCCAAGTGTTGGCATTACAGGCTTGTGCCTTATGCAGGTTTTGAACGTTACCTTTTTCTTTTTTCCCCTTTTTGTCTTAAATGTTATTGACAATTTCCATATTACAGACAATTCACGATGGTCACAATCCCTTCCCACCACCCTCTCTTTTCCCCCTCCCAAACCCCCTCCAATGAATCTCTTCTTCTTTTCAACTAGTCTGCCTTCTATTTTGAGGTCATCTTTTTTTCCCCCCTTTGAATTATGCATGTCTTGTGTGGGTAGCATCAGCCACTGTGAGGTCATGAGTGTCATGGCCACTTTGTGTCTGGATGACAGTATTGCAAAGCATTCCTTCCCTTCCTCTGGCTCTTACATTCTTTCTGCCATCTCTTCCACGATGGTCTCTAAGCTTGAACATTTCTTATATCCCACTTCTGGGCCACCCATTTCACTAGGAGAGCATTGCCCAGGCTCTGGGATGGGATCAGACTGGGGTTCAAATCCTGTGTTGACCTTAGGCAACATACTTAGCCTCTCTGTGCCCCAGTTTGTTTGTTTTGTTTTTTTTCCCCACCTCTAATAAATCAGGGACTACTGTGGTGAGGGGAAGACCCTTGTCTTGGTGGCTGGCATACGGCAAGCCTCTGTGGACACTAGCAGCTGTTCCTTCATCATTGTCATTTGCTGTGTGTGGTTTTGCTGGTGCTGCTGCTGGCCGTTCCTGGTGGGATGCTCCACGGGCCGGATGTGGGGTGGAATTCGGGTGCATGAACTAGAATATGGAAGTGCCAGCATTTCTACCAACACCAGCCCAAGTTTAGCGCTTCGTATGCTATGGATCAAAGTAGTAAATTCCAGAGGTTGGCAGCACCTGGGACTGTCACTTAAGAAGGTCACAACCCACCCAGGGCCAGCAGACTCCAAGCGTCCATCTTTGAAAGCAGTGGATCCTTACCTCAGCTCTCAGGCGGTCTTACCTCAGGAACGAGGGTTCAGGACTCTTAGCCGCCACCAAAGCTCTCCTGAGTTAGTGGCTCCAGGTTCTTAGTTACGTGGAATTTGAAGAGTGAATCTCATGGACAATGAAGGATGAGTTTGCTTATTTTATTTTATTTTTTGGTTTTTTGAGGTAGGGTTTCACCGAGAGCCCAAGATGACCTGGAATTTACTATGTCGTCTCGGGGTGCCCCTCTTCTTCTTATTTGGTCAGCTTTATCTAGGGTTCCTGACTTTATTGTGTTAACCCTAACATGCACTTTAACCATTGCATTTCTTAGGCAAAACTGCTGTCTAAGAACAGATGAATTGTAGCCAAGGGCACAGAGTAAGATTACTGACTCTCCTCTCTCTCACTTTCTAAATAAATAAATAGACTGGAGAGATGGCTTAGTGGTTAAGGCATTTGTCTGTGAAGCCTAAGGACCCAAGTTCGATCCCCCAGAACCCACAAAAGCCAGATGCACAAGGTGGTGCATGTGTCTGGAGTTCGTTTGCAGTGGCTAGAGGCCCTGGTGCACCCATTCATTTCCTCCCTCCCTCTCTCTCTCTTTCTCCCTCCGTAAATAAACAAATAAAAATAAAATTTACAAAAAGATTTCTGACTCTCCAGGGTGCTCTCCTTAACTACCTAGCAAGCTTCCTCCCGACTCCCTATCAAAAGTAGTCAGGGGGGGGGGGAGGGAGGGAATTACCATGGGATTTTTTTTATAATCATGGAAAATGTTAATAAAAATTTAAAAAAATAATAAAGTAGTCAGGTTTCAGCACATCCAGACAGGGGTGACAGTCCCCATGTCACAGGTGTACTTTTATTTAGAAGTAAGGTTATTATTATTATTATTATTATTAATGAGAGAGAATGGGCTCACCAGGGCCTCTTGCCACTACAAATGAACTCCATACGCATGCACCACCTTGTGCATCTGGCTTTGCATGGATCCCGGGGAATCAAATTTGGGTCCATTCGTTTTGCAGGCAAGCACCTTAATTACTAAGCCATCTCTCCAGCCCTAGAAACAAGTTTTTAAAAATGTGCTTTTGGGCCAGAGAGATGGCCAAAAGACCCAGGTTCAATTCCCCAGGACCCATGTAAGCCAGATGAACAAGGTGGTGCATGCGTCTCGAGTTTGTTTGCAGCGGCTGGATGCCCTGGTGTGCCCATTTTCTCCCTCTCTTCCTCTCTATCCCTCTCTCCCGCTCTCTGCCCCCCCCTCTCAAATAAATAAATAAAAATAAAAATAAATGTGTTTTCATCTAAAAATGTGGGACCTTTGGGTGCCCTTTTTTGGAAGATAGTGCTTTCAGGGCTCACAGCCCCCAGACTTCTGGTGCTCAAAAACAGAAAGGGGCAGGGAAGAGATCAAAGAGAGGCACACAGGAGGACATTAGATAGTGGACAGGACAGCAAGAGAAGTCAGGGTCAGTCATGAGGGCCCAGAAGGCAGAGCGCAGCCTCTCCTGCAGCAGCAGCAGCCGTGGTGGCATCAGTGTAGAGGTGGCACAGTTTTCCCTATGGGCCCAGAAGTCCTAAGCCAGACACAGTGCCCTGGGGGCTGGCGGGTACTACTTCACAAGAGGGTGCCAGTAGACAGGACTCTGTCCCCAGGGTGGCCTCAGACAGGGGAGGAGGGGACCTCTGGGCAGCTTGTCAAGGTGGGGGGGGGGCCGTGATGGCAAGATCAGGCCAGCAGGACAGGACCATGAGATCAGAGCCCAACTGGGCACCATTGTCCAGGGTATCCTCCTGGGCCTTTGGCTGTGTCAGGGCTTAGGCACAAAATGAGTGCAGTGAGCGAACCCAGATGGGGAATTCAGGGCTGCGTCAGCACATAGCTCACTGGGCAGGCTGCCCTTCTGGCCTCTCCAGTACCCCTCATTCTCTGTCTCACCCTACCCTGCATCACTACAGTGGGCAACCAGAGGCTGTTTGAGTTACTTTCAAACAATTTCAGTTTACCCCTCACTGTGCCATGCTGGCTCCAAGGCGTTCCTGCCATGGGAAATACAGGCTGCTTCTCAATGGAAAAGCGGGTTTCAGAAAGCACCATAGGCTCTGGCCACACCCCACGGAGTGCAGAGGGCCGCATGCCAGCATCTCAGCATGGTCTTTGTGTGCATCCTCCGAGCTCCCTTCATTGCAGAGCCGGGAGCCCACTCTGGTGCTTGACCCCTGGCTAGACCTGGTGAGACAACTCCTGGCTCGCAGCAGCCTATTGGATGGAGGAAATTAAAGGGTCTGGTAAGACTCCCCCCAAGTGCCCAGGAGTAGGGCTACTCCATGGTCCATTACAAACATCCCCTTGCTTGCACATGGCGGGCTAAGAGAACCTGTTAAAAACTTCTGCTTGGGCTGGAGGGATGGCTTAGTGGATAAGGCGTTTGTCTGCAAAGGACCCAGGTTCAATTCCCCAGTACCTGCATAAGCCAGAGGCACAAGGGGGTGCAGACGTCTGGTTTGTTGGCAGTGACTAGATGCCCTAGTGTGCCCATTCTCTCTATCTGCCTCTCTCTCTCTCTCTCAATAGATAAATAAATTTTTTTAAAAAATTGTCAGCTTCATGGGTCTGGGGTGTGGCTAAATGGTAGTAGCACTTGCCCAGCAAGCCCTGGGTTCATCCCCAGCACAGGAAAACCTCAACCCCAACCATTCCTGTAACTCCCAGTTTAGCCATAGCCTCAAGGCCCCTAACCTCTCAGCTTTTATCTCCTATCCTCTCCCCCCATACTTCCGTTGTTTTGGTTTGTTTGTTTTTGTTTTTGTTTTTTGGTTTTTCGAGATAGGGTCTCACTCTAGCTCAGGCTGACCTGGAATTCACTATATAGTCTCAGGGTGGCCTCGAACTCATGGCAATCTTCCTACCTCTGCCTCCCCAGTGCTGAGATTAAAGGTGTGCGCCACCACGCCCGGCCCAAATTATTTTTTAACACATCAGGTCTCACCTTCCCCAGGGCCTTTCTACTTACTCCTTCCACCAAACCCTCTCCCCTAGATGTCTGTGTGGCTTACCTTTTCACCAGCCTTGTGTCTCTGTTCATGTGTTCCTTCCCCAGTTGTACCACCCTCAAGCTGGAGAGATGGCTCACTGGTTAAGACCCTTGCCTGCACAGCCTGATGACCTGGATTCAATTCCCTAGTACCCACAAAGAGCCAGATGCACAAAGTGGCACACATATCTGGAGTTTGTTTGCAGTGGCTGGAGGCCCTGGGGTGCCCATTCTCTCTGTCTCTCCCCCATCCCTGCCCTGCTTACAAACAAATAAATAAACAAAATTATTTTAAAAATTAAAAAAAAAAATTGTACCAATCCTACCCCATATCTCTTTCACGGTTTTGTTTTTCTTTAGCTCACACCTGATGGTGTGTAATTTACTCATTTGTTGTGTGAGTTTTCAGTGTCCTTCGGGAAGTCAGGAGTGCTTGTCTTATTGACTGCTGTGTCCCTAACAACTACAACAGTGCCAGGAAAATAAATGCTCACAGGATGGCATCATCTTCAGAAAGCAGTGTCCCCATTATAAAGGGAAAGAATGGAACAGGAGTTTAGAAGCTGTTTTGCTAAAAGGCACTGACCCTCACTTGGGCCCTCAGGGTGACCACACACAGGATGGTAACCTGCATCTCTGCCTTCATGTCTCAGGGTGTACATGTGTGGATGTGTGGTATATATGCACGCGGGTAGACATCTTTGCCCACGTGTGGGTGCATGTGCGTGCGTGCAGGTCTGAGCGCATGTGTGTGCGGGTGCATGTGGAGGCCAGAGTTTCATTCCAGATGCCTCCCTCAATTGTTTTCCACCTTATTTATTGAGGCAGGGACTCTTGCTAAACCCACCACGCACCGATTCTGCTGGTCTAGCAAGCCAATCAGGCCTGGGGCTCGCCCTGTCTCTCTCTACTGAGCCCTGTGACTACATGATGTAGGTCCACGCGCTTGTGTGACAAGTGCCTCAGCAACTGAGCCATCTCCCCAGCCCTCTGCCTTCACGTTGTGTCTTCTTTCCTGTGATTCAGCCTTCTGCTTGACTCTGCATAGGCAGGCTTGTCACTAAGGAATGTCTGCCTAATGCATTTCACCCCCCTTCCAGGTTGAAGGCACAGAGACATGTCACTGTCCAAAGCCTGCAGTCACCTTGGATTTCAAAACAACAGAGCCACTGTGGACAGACCACCCTCCAGATGAGAACACTGGCCTATGATGGAGAGTCTACAACCTGGAGCAGGTCATCTTATAGAAATCATGATCGGGGCTGGAGAGATGGCTTAGCGGTTAAGGCGCTTGCCTCCAAAGCCAAAGGACCTCGATTCGATTCCCCAGGACCCACGTAAGCCAGATGCACAAGGTGGCGCATGCATCTGGAGTTCGTTTGCAGTGGCTGGAGGCCCTGGCGTGCCCATTCTCTCTCTCTCTCTCCCTCTCTCTCTCTCTCTCTCCCTCCCTCCCTCTCTCAAATAAATAGATAACAATTTAAATTTTTTAAAAAAAAGAAACCATAGTTAGTCCCCTCAGGAGATAGCTATGAACAGATGTGATAACTACTTATCTGGACCACCTTACAGGACCCGAGCTGAGACAGTGGTGGGCTGGACCATACCTTGACCTTGAAGACCGCTTGGTGATGCTCACTTCTTGCCCTCTGCCCTAGTTCGCTATCTGCTTCAAACTAAAGCTCCTGTCAGGACTGCTTTATCTGTCCTCACAACGTGGCCATGTTAATTAAATCTCTCCTCTCCACGTTCCACGATTACTCTTCTCTTTAATTAGCATACTGGGATGGGAGTGGGTGGGGAGGGCTGGTTTGTTGGGGCTGTCAGAGCCAGGACTTATGTTCTCACATCCCCATGACAGGAAATCCAGCCTCTGAGAGAAGTGTGTCGCCCAGGGTCCACGTGAGGATGGTAGAGCTAAGGAATCGTGTGGACAGAAGCTGAGCACCTCCCAAGGGGCCCCACACTTCCCCTCCCGCCCCCTTATCACACACACCACATCCCCCCAAGCAAGCTGAGGGTTGGAACTGCTGCTTTACCCTACTGTGGAAAGTGTGGGATTGGCCACAGCTCCAGCCCTGGGAACTGAAGGAGCAGCTGCAACAGGTGCCTTTGTCTTCGATGAACTCTGCCAGCTGCATGCTTGGGAGAGGTTGCAGATGCTGGCACGGAATGTGAGAAGGGCCTCACATTTCACTCTTGGGGTCAACTGAAACCATAAACATGAGATGAAGCCTGCAAACCTCCACGGAGACCTCTTCCTTTGCAGACCAACCTAGAAGGCAAACTCCAGGAGCCCAAATAAGGTGCCTGGCTCTGAGTGCCCATTCATGACAGACAGAGCCTATCCTGAGGAACAAGACGCAGAGGAGTAGGCACACCTGGGCTTAAATCTGACCTCGCCCTCTGCTAAGTGGTGAGGCCATAGAAGCCGATCTCATTTCTACGAGACTCTGTTTCTCCAGCTGCAAATGGAGACAGAAATGGCTTCTAAAATTGTGACAGGGATTTTAATGAGTCTGAGTAGGACAAGTGCAGGCAAGGCACATAGAAAGCATTGAATGAACACTGTGTCATTCTTATCATTACCATCACGGCCACCTGTCCACGAATCTCAATGAGCAATCATTCAATCATTCATTCACCTATCCATCAACCATTTGTTCATCCATCCATCCATCCACCCACCCATCCACGAGCTCACCTGGCCACTCATCCGCTCACCCACATGCCCATCTATCCACATACCCATCCATTCACTGGCCACTCATCCATCCTCTTATTCACTCCCTCAGCTCAGCCAGAAGACCAACCACTCACCTCCTCACCCATTCACCCATTCAATATCCATTCCCACATTCTTTTCTCCTTCCTTCCTCTCCACTAATCCCTTCAACATAGACTCGGTTCACATTTCTCCCCCAGTACCTTCACTCCTCTCCTTCACCTGTCTACCTATTTCCCTCCTTCATCATTGATAGCTCCAACTTTCTCAGGCTTCTACTTTCATTGTTTTTGAGAAAGAGAGCTAAAGAGGCGGTGGGGGAGGGGGGGATGAGTGCACCAGCTCCTTCGGCCTGCTGCAAAGCACTCCACACGCGTGCAATCCCTTGTGCACATGTATGACATCGCACGCTTGCATCACTATGTGTCTAGTTACGTGGGACCTGGAGATTTGAACATGAGTTCTTAGGCTTTGCAGGAAAGCACCATAACCACTAAGCCATCTCTCCATCCCTCAGTCTTCTACTTTCAAGGACTTTCCTAGCATTGAACCCCAACATTGCCCTATATAAATGCCCTCTGTCTCCTACCTCTGACGAGTAAAACCCAACCTTAAAATTCTCCTATACTGACCCCAGCAGAGACCTCCAGGACTGGTCATGAGGCAGAAGAGGAGGACAGAGGAAGAGGACAGGTCACTTATCCTCAGCCCTCCACACAAATTACCAGCCAAGCCCAAAGCTAATGGCTGGGCACAGCAGAGGTGCTCTGCAAGGAATCAGTCCCTCAGTCAACCACTGGAAGTAGCGTTTGTGAGGCTCTCACTGACAAAACAGCTGAAGAGCTTGTGCAGGTGAAAGATAGTAAGAAAGTGGAGTGAAAGATTCTACTGCTGGGTGTTAGGGAGAAACAGGCATGTGGAAAAAGGGGCTGCAATTTCACGTTGGTCCACTAAAATTCCATAGAGAAAGAGCTGAAAGAGGATGCAGGGAGCGGAAGAGAGATACAGGTAGACGAAACAACATGCATACACAGAGGCCTCTGGGTGGGACTAGACTGCTGAGTTTCAGAAGCGCATGTGGCTGAGCAGAGAGTCAAGGAGAGGAGAGTGGGTGTTAGGATCAAGGACCTCAAGCCTTGAGGTCTTAGGGAGCCTTTGCCTTTGACTTTTGAGCCTGGGGAGCCTTTGAGCATCAGGATGACATAAGCTGTCAGATTCAACAGGTGACTTCTTAGCAGGGCATGGTGGCGCACGCCTTTAATCCCAGCACTTGGGAGGCAAAGGTAGGAGGACCTCTGTGAGTTCGAGGCCACCCTGAGACTACATAGTAAATTCCAGCTTAGACTTGGCCAGAGTGAAACCCTATCTTGAAAAACTTAAAAAAAATTGTTTTTAAAGTATGTTCATGCTCCAACCCACAAGCACTCATAATGGGGATTCCTGGGCTGTAACTAGAAGGGCTAAGAGTAAAGACTGTGGCTGATTCCTCAACACTCATTGTGAGGCACGGATACACTTGCTGAGAAAAAAAAGGAGGGAGGGAAAGAGAGAAAAAAAAAGGGAGAAGAGAAGGGAAGGAAGGAGAAGTGACCAAGGGAAGGAAGAGGGAGAGGAGTGGACAGTGGCCGGCGCCTCTGCTTTCCCTCTCAGCCCTTTCTTCACCTAAAAGATGCACTGCCGTGGCTCTTGGGGGAGGAATTTAGGAGGACTAAACTGGACTCTGGACACAGGCAGGGCTCCTCTCAGCTCCAGAAACTTCCGCTCCTGGGTGGAGGTCTCTTCTCTGCTCCAGTGTCTCAGGCAGAAGCAGGGAAGGAAATGGGGAGGCCTCCAGAGGTCCCCCTCTGTTGGATTTTGACATTGGGATAGAGGCACCAAGACAAATGGCTTTGCTTTTGTTTTTGCTGTTGTTGTTGTTAGGTTAAGACTTTATTGGAGAGAGACTGAGAAGGAGGGAAATGGAGAGAGGAAGAGGAAGATAGGAAGCAGGAGAGAGAGAAAACGGAGGTGCGTGCACCAAGGAACGAGCAAGGGGCTCTGATAGGGGAAAGCAAAGAGAGGGCTTCTATGGGAAGAAGAGAGAACAGTTTCTGCATCTTTGGGTGCCTTGTTGAGGTCAAGGGCTGGGAGAGGCAGCATTCCCCTCTTCTCAGCCTAGAGGGATCCTCAATTACCATAACAGAAGATGGCCCTTGAAATCTCTGACCAAGTCTAGACATATGGAAGGGGGAAGAGAGTTGTGGAACTCTTACCTAGTCTTTTGCTTACTTTTTTTTTTTTTAAAAAAAGAACAGGGCTGGAGAGCTGGCTTAGCAGATAAGGTGTTTGCCTGCAAAGCTGAAGGACCCAGGTTGGATTCCCAGAACACACATAAGCCAGGAGCATATGGCGGCACATGCAACTGGAGTTCGCTTGCAATGGCTGAAGGCTCTGGCATGCTCTCTCTCTCTCTCATAAATAAACTTCATAGGAAAGGGGATGGGAAAAGGAAGCCTTGTGATCTTTAACTGCTTCGTGCTAAATTGGGACATTGTGGGGTCATGAAGTGTCCCCCGTCTCAGGGTGTCTGAGTCAGAAGCCCGTATTCTTACATCAGGAGGATGACGAAGTGTGCACGGCATGCTATGGTGGGTCTGGAAGAATCACTTGCAGAGGACCAGAGAGGGACCTATGAATATAAGAATCAAAGCAGTTACTGAGGAAATGACAACAGGTATTTTTTAAACATTTGGAATTGGATTTGTTGAAAAGAACTGTGTAAGTTAAATACATAAAGACAGAAATGACATGGCCAGAGACGTGCCCATATTCATGACACTGGAAAATCAAAATCTCAGTAAAATAAAAAAAAAGCCCAGGGCATTGGCATGCAAAAGCATGATTTTACCTCAGAGGAAATAAAACAAGGTCTCAGGCATAGATCTACTTTAAAAGGGACTATGTCTACAAAAACTATAACCCAGAGCAAGGGGTAACTTGGCTGGTCACAGGGATGTCAAGTCATGCAGAAAAAAGATAACAAGTTGGCTACTTTAAAAGGCCAGTACACCTCAAGATAGTTTTGGATCTGGACATGTAACATTTAATGCTTCACGACCGCTGGAGTCAGTTGCTGAGGATTGAATTACCTCACATGTTGCTTATAATACTGGTGTGGCTTCTGGGAGCCTTTATGGCCAAGCATCCCACATGACTAGAGGCTAACTCCTACAAACCATCCTGTAAGGCTGGATATGCAAGAAGGCAGCTATTCATGAAGAAGGTAGAATTAATCTATAGATTTGTTATGAATTAATTTAGCCATTATGATTTGGGATATTTTTTTCTGTATCTGACATGACATTTACACATGACATACCATTAATAAATATATCTAATGACATTTAAAATACTTTGGACAGTTTAGAGTTGTTTATATCTGAATGAGTTAAAGAAATTATTCACTTGTGGAGTTTTTTGTTATCAGGTTTAAAAGTCCCTCATAATAGTCATTACTAGAGATGGCTCAAAGTGTTTACTTACTTGGCAGAGACATTAAAGGAGGTCCTAGATTTAGAAGAACTAATAAAAAGTGTGTCAGTGTAAAAAACTGAAAACTTTGATTAATCTCAATAATTTACTGTTGTCAGTTGTTTGTTTAACCATCATCATAGAGAATAAAAGACCATCGACACAATGAAATTTTGTGTAACTAGAACAAAATTTTTATCTATTAGAAGAAGTTTGTTAAGATATTTTTATTTATTTGAGAGAAGGAGAAAGAGACTGTGTATGGGGGGAAGTATTCCAGGGTCTCTTGCCACTGCAAACAACCTCTAGATACATGTGCCACTTTGTGCATCTGACTTTATGTATATACTGGGAAATTAAACCCCTGGCCAGCAGGCTTTGCAAGCAAACACCTTTAACTGTTGAACCATCTCTAAAGCCCAGAATAAGTTGTTTATTCAAACAATTAGATGCTTTAACCAGTGCAAAAAATAAATTTAGCATTTAGGTATAATTTAGCCATAAGTTTTATTTTTTTAGAGAAAGAATTGGCACTCCAGGGCCTTAGCCACTGAAATCGAACACCAGATGCTTATGCCACCTAGTGGACACGTGAAACCTTGCATTTGCATCACCTTTGTGCCTCTGGCGAACATGGGATCTGGAGAGTCAAACATGGGTCTTTAGGTTAATCAGGAAAGCACCTTAACCACTAAGCCATCTCTCCAGTCCCAGTCATAAGTTTTAAATGCATCATTTAGTAAGATTTTTGTTTTGAAACCATTCTTTTTTTTTTTTTTTTTTTTTTTTTTTTTTTGGTTTTTCGAGGTAGGGTCTCACTCTGGCTCAGGCTGACCTGGAATTTACTATGTAGTCTCAGGGTGGCCTCGAACTCTCGGTGATCCTCCTACCTCTGCCTCCCGAGTGCTGGGATTAAAGGCATGCGCCACCATGCCCAGCTGAAACCATTCTTATAAACATTAGTAAGAGCAGAACAATACTTAAGAAAACCTTATTGTTTTAAACAGAGAATCTGGTGTTATATCAGAGGCTTTATGCAATGGAAAAATATATGAATTTAGAATTTGGATATAATTTAAAAAAAAAATTATTTTTTGTTCATTTATTCATTTGAGAGTGACAGAGAGAGAAAGAGAGAGAGATTGAGAATGGGCGTGCCAGGGCTTCCAGCCACTGCAAACGAACTCCAGATGCATGCGCCCCCTTGTGCATCTGGCTAACGTGGGACCTGGGGAACCGAGCCTCGAACCGGGGTCCTTAGGCTTCACAGGCAAGCGCTTAACCGCTAAGCCATCTCTCCAGCCCTTGGATATAATTTTATCATAGGTTTTAAATGTACCATTTACTGAAAAAGATATAATGTAAAATCCCTGCTTAACAAGAAATTTTGTAAGAATTGTTAGGGGCAGAACAATATTTAAGAAACCTGATTTTGGTAGCCTTAGAGTACTGAAATTTTGACCAAGTGCTGGGCCATTCCCATCCCACACCCACCCCTGTCCCTCAGCTACTCTGCATCCATAGAGTTTGTGGGAGGCTCAGCCTGAGCTCAGCTGTCCATAGAGGCCTCCCCTTGGCCAGACACGATCAGCACCTCTACCCTTAGCACAAGTTCTCTGGCTCCCCTTTCCCAGCCACTGTTTCAGCCCCAGACATGACTGTGAAGCCAAACTCAGGTGTTCAAAAATTAGTCTGAAATTTAAGGCGTTTCTATGTAAAACTGGAATAGCAATGCAACTGTCCCGACAGAAGCAAAGATATTCTAAAGAAAAACATTTGTGTCTCTTCCTTCAGTTATTACACTATTGTTACAATCAACCCCAGGGACTTGGAATTTCCACAGGAATCTCATGCTGCAAGAAGGAAAACTCTGAAGCCTGGCACCAGTCAGAGGAGGAACTGGTTTCCTGGAAAGAGACAGGATTTCACACAGTTCTAACAACTTGTCAGACCACCTTGCAGAAGAGACTGGCGCTGAGACAATGTTGAGACCATGATATGTGGGGACCCCATCTTGACCAGAACTGCTCAGCTATGCATGTTCTGTGCCCTCTGTTTAAACCTAAACCTCATGTCAGGACCCGGAAGATGGACATAGGAAGGTCACTATGCCTTTTTTTACTTGTCCCTCTTCCCAGTGTGGCCATGTTGAGTAAATATCCTTTCTCTGTTTTTCACAATGACGTGTCTCTTTAGCTGACATTTTGAGAATGGGTGGCTAAGTCTAGCTTGTTTCGGCTGCCAGGGCCCATGTTCTGATCCTAACAACTTTAGTTACAGCCACGACGTTTCTGCTTTGCCTCCACCCAGGATCAGGCTCTGTTGGGACACAGAGCTGTGCCCAGAACACCTCAGAATTCCAGAGCCTTAATCCACCCCAGTGACGAGGACAAGTGGGGACACCCCGCTGGCTGATGAGGCAAACAAGAGAGCTGCGTGAGGAGCAGCACTGGAACTAGGCCGCCAAGGATGAAAGGCTTTCCCACATGAAGAACGCTTAGATGGAAGCTCTGGTGGCAGGTCTGGTGGCCTGCTGAGAATCAGAGTGACCCACAGTGGGGACAGTGCAGCGGGTGAGGCGGTGTTGACGGGGCAGCAGGGCATTGCAGAGGCTGGTGGGTAGAGGATAGCCAAGCAAGGAGTTCAGCCAGATGCTGACCAGGATGCAATTAAACGTGGGCCTTTCCTCCCAAGGTGCCCTCGATCTCTGGCCCAGCAGCCAGTTGGACACTCCTTTCCCACCCACCACAGGCAGAGAGAGTCTCCTAAGTTGGGGGTCTTTGCCAAAGAGTCACTTCCTGCCCACAGGGCCTGAGGTCCCTCTGTTAGAGGCTCATGGGAAACTGAGTTAAGGCATAAGAGGACTCCCCACCAAGGCCAGGGACTAGTCACCCTCACACTCGGGAAAAAGAGCCTCCAGCCCTCCTGCTGTCACCACATTGGCAACGTGCACACATGGACAGGCACACAGGCACACAGACATCCAGACACACACAAATACACATACGGAAACACAGACACACAGAGATACACATAGACGTAGACACATGCATGGACGCACACATATAATTACGCAAACACAAATATACGCGGGCATACACAAACACGTGCACAGAAGCATAAACACCGAGGCAGGTATGCAGTGGTACACACATAGACACATGCAGGGACACACAGAAATGTACACAAACACATAAACACGCATGAGAAACACAGTGATGCAAGCAGAGACACACACATGCTCTTTTGCTTGCAGTTTTTCCTGTTGCTATGACAAAGCACCTGACAAAAGCAACTTAAGGAAGGAAGGGTTTATTTGGGCTCACAGTTCGAGGTTGCAGCTCATCATGGTGGAGAAGGCTTGACTGCAGGAGCTTGAGGTGGCTGCTCACATGATAGCAAGAGGCACAGAGAGGTGAATGAAGATGCTTAGCTGTGTTCTACTTTTTTTTTTTTTTTCAAGGTAGGGTCTGGTCTTACTCTAGCCCAAGCTGGCCTGGAATTCACTACGTACTCTCAGGCTGGCCTCGAAGTCATATGTCTCTTGACATTCTTTTTTGTTTGTTTGTTTGTTTTTGTTTTTTATTTATTTATTTATTTGAGAGCAACAGAGAGAGAGAGAGAGAGAGGCAAGAGAAAGAGAAAGAGAATGGGCACACCAGGCTTCCAGCCACTGCAAACGAACTCTAGACGCATGCGCCCCCTTGTGCATCTGGCTAACGTGGGTCCTGGGGAATCAAGCCTTGAACCTGGGTCCTTAGGCTTCACAGGCAAGCACTTAACCACTGAGCCATCTCTCCAGCCCCCTCTTGACATTCTTGTCTTCCAAACTCCCACAGACATGCTCATAAGGGCTGGAGAGATGACTTAGCGGTTAAGGTACTTGCCTGTGAAGCCTAAGGATCCGTGTTCAACTCCCCAGATCCCATGTAAACCAGATGCACAAGGTCACACATTGCACAAGGTGGCACATGCCTCTGGAGTTTGATTGCAATGGCTGCAGGCCCTGGTGTGCCAATTCTCTCTCTCTCTATTTCTCTCACTCTCATTTAAAAAAAAAAAAAAAAATTGGCTTATAAGCTCTGCTCATAGCATCCTAGAAGTTTTCTAGTGTAAAGAGCTAAACTATTCCACATTCCTCAACAAACCACTTCCAAGGTATGGTAGTTTGAATGTAAAATAATCTCCCTGTGCTTCATTTGTTTGTGATAAAGCCTCCTTCTTAGCATTCAGCTGGTGGAGCTTTTGGGAGGTGGAGCCTTGCTGAAGGAGGTGTGTTACTTGGAGCAGGCTTAGGATTGTGTAGACCAGCCCTGCTTGCCAATGCCAGCTAGCCTGCTCTTGCTGCTTCATCCCTGCCAATGTGACAAGATATGGCGCCCAGCTGTCTGCTCGTGCCATGCTTTTCCTGCCAAATGAAACTTCCTCTTGAAATTACAAGCTAGAAATAAGCCCTTTCCTTCCATAAGCTGCTTCTGGTTGGGTGTTTTGTTCCAGCTATAAGAAGGTCACTGCTATGAAAGGCCTACAGAACACATGTCAGCTTACTCACAGCAGTGGCCTCACTTCTCAGCACCAAATTTCTGTATTGGTTTTCTCATTTCTTTAAAAAAAAAATATTATTTTTGTTTGTTTGTTTGTTTGTTTTGAGGTAGGGTCTCACTCTAGCTCAGGCTGACCTGGAATTCACTATGTAGCCTCAGGGTGGCCTTGAACTCACAGTGATCCTCCTACCTCTGCGTCCCAAGTGCTGAGATTAAAGGCGTGTGCCACCACATCCGGCTTTAATTACTTATCTTATAAAGGTTATAGTCTTATATCCCCTCTCCCCTAGACCCACTTTTTCTGAGGGTTCTCCTCAGTGGGGTTATTGGCATTCAGTGTGGGGTAATTGTGGCCTCGGTCTGTGGGGTGGGAGAGCTTTGTTTCAGGAAATTTATAGCACACACACACACACACACACACACACACACACACACACACACCGTGGCTCTTATACTCTTCCTTCTCCCTCTTCTGAAATGTTTCCAAAGCCTTGACAGGTCTGTTAGTAGTCTGATTTAATGCTAAATTCTCTTGAGACTCTGGGATTCTGCATTGGTATGTTTTAATTAACCACTGTGTCCATCACTGTTTCCCTACTTTTTTCATTTCTGTGACAAAATTCCTGACAAAAATAACTTAAAGAAGGAAGGGTTTATTAAAAAGGGTTTATTTTGGCTCACAGTTCAAAGTTGCACTCCATCATGGCGGGAAAATCATGACGGCGGAGCATGAGGTGGCTGGTCACGTTTCATCTGTAGTCAGAGTGCAGAGAAAGATGAACACTGATGTTCAGCTAGCTTTCTTGTGTGTGTGTTTTTGTTTTCGTTCTTGTTTTTTCAAGGTAGGGTTTCACTCTAGCTCAGGCTGACCTGGTATTCAGTATGTAGTCTCAGGGTAACCTTGAACTCACAGCCATCTTCCTACCTCTGCCTCCCAAGTGCTGGGATTAAAGGTGTGCACCACCATGCTTGTATAGCTTTCTCATTTTTATTCACATAGTCTGAGACAGAAGCCCATGGGAGAGTACCACCCACAGCTAGGGTGCTTCTTCCCATACCAACCGAGAAACACTCTCACAGATATGCTCAGAGCTTTGCCTCCTAGGTGAATCCAGATCCAATCAACTTAATAATAGGGATTAGCCATTGAACATACACATATGCAAGCATATACACAGACACACAGAGACAGATACATACACAGGCAGAGACACACAGATACACACTTCAGCTTTGAAAATGCTCATAGCTCTCGGCACACTCATCATAAAATAATTGAACACTTGCAAGGTTTTCTCCTCAAGGATCCCAATTAAGACACTACTTTTCAGCTCTTCCTGCTGGAAGCCAGTCTTTAGCCTGACCCCTGCAGGCAGGGCAGGCAGCGCTAAAAATAACATATGGTAGAGGGCAGGTGCCAACCCCCTCCCACTTGGGCTCATCTTCCCAGCCCTGGTTCCCTCCTCAGAGTCAGAGAAGGCTCCAGTGATTCCTAACAGCCTGAAACCACGGAGATGCCACCTTTTAGAGCCCCAGTTTCTTCATGTGTGCAGGTCCCATGAGGAACAAGGCAAGAAGCAACCACCAAGGCCACCAGGAGCTAGGCTACTTGAAACTGGGGCTGGGGGCAGCAGGGAGGGGCTCCCTGTCACAAGTGGAGCGAAGACTGTTGACCCCGGAGCGGGCTCAAGCTTGGCCCATCCGACCACCGCCAGCCGCCACCCCAGGATTCTGGGAGGCATCTAATCCAATTCTCGTTCTAATTGGGAGAATCTAATTCTAAGAATCATGAAGACTCTAATTCCTGAGGATTCAAGCCCATCCTTCTCTTTCATTACCCAGTCCTGCTGGAGCCCTAGTTAACTGCCACACTAATACCCAGTCCCAGCCCGGAGTCCCAGGAAACTTGAGCCGGCTCCTGGCCTTTACATAGCACCGAGAAACTACTCCCCAGTATATCCTTCATCTCCTCCTTCTCTCCTTCCCTCAAGACCTACACTTACCGTTCCATAGCCCACCGCCGCTTCGCTCCTCCTCAGAGAACCTCCCCAAACCCTCGGGCCCAGCAGCCACACCATCCTTGACTCGTGTTGACATCTCTGGGCACTTGTAAGCTTCTCTGTCACCTCCCCACCTAATGTCTCTCCCACTGCTCCTTCCAGGTCCTGGCCTGGCTTGTAAGCTCAGTAAACGTATGTTAGTGAGTGAAAAGATCCCGTCGTGGGCTGGAGAGATGGCTTGGTGGTTAAGGTGCTTGCCTGCGAAGCCTAAGGACCCAGGTTCAACTACCAAAACCCAGATAGGTCAAATGCGCATGGTGGCGCATGCGTCTGTAGCTCATTTGCAGTGGCTAGAAGCCCTGGTGCACCCATTCTCTCCCTTTCCCTCTCTTTCCCTCCGCCCCCCCCAATAAATAAATAAAACATCTGTTAAAAGTCCTGTCACTAAGACAGTTTATCATTAAGACAGTTTAAGGTCTTTGCCCTCCTACCTGAGGCCGGAAGCTTCGTTAGTTCAAAGGATGTTTGTTGATTGGCTGAGTGACCGACACAGCAACTCCTCTGAAAAAGGTACCAGGGCACCAAGGGTGGAGAGGAAAAGGCTAGCCTACTGATAGGAATTAGGAACAAGGCAGCCCCATTTCATAGGCAGCTAATCAGATCACCGGCACAAACAAACAAATTATCGACATCCCCTGGTAAAAATGTGCAACCAACTCTAAGAACACAGAAGTTTTATAATGAATTCTGCAGTGATCGACCAAAAGAATGAAGAAAGAGTTCAGGAGCTGAAACTCAAAAAGACCCTGAGCCACCAAGATGTTGACTGACCAACCAGCCTTTGATCTTTTTTACTTCCCAGTTCCTCCTTCTCCTCCTGGGGACATTTCTACGGGCTTTTACTTTGGCAGGCTTTTTCTGGTGTTGCACCCTTCCACTCAACGCTTTGACCAATCAGGATCCTCCACATACATTCAAATTCAACAGCCAGGCTCACCTCAACTTGATGCCTGATTTATGTATGGACAGAAACCAATCAGGCTCATTTATTTTATTTATTTATTTGGTGGGGGGGGGAGGTGAGCACACCACAGCACAGTGTGAAGGTCAGAGGACAGCTTTCTTTTATTTTTATTTTATTTTATTTATATGGAGGGGGTCAGATAGAGAGAGAATGGATGCACCAGGGCCTTCAGCCACTGCAAACAAACTCCAGATGCATGCGCCACCTTGTGCATCATCTGGCTTACGTGGGTCCTGGGGATTCAAACCTGGGTCCTTTAGCTTTGTAGGCAAGCACCTTAAGTACTAAGCCATCTTTCCAGCCCAAAGGACAACTTTCAAGTCAGTCCTTGCCTCCTGCCTCATTTGAGGCAGGGTCTCTCATTGCTCACCACTCTCCATGAGCTTCTGGGAAATTTTCCTGCCTCACCCTCCTCTCTTGCTGGAGGGACACTGGGCCTACAGAATCCTCCACAGCTTCTGGCTCCAGTACTCCAGGTTGTACAGCAAGTACTTTATCTACTGAGTCATCTCCCCAGCCCCCACTCTGTTGTTGTTTTTTTTAATTTGTGTATGTGCATGTGTACCCCTTGCACATGCATGCCAGGATTTCTTGTCAACAATAAAGGAACGTGAGACAGGTGTGTCACTTTGTGCATCTGGCTTTATGTGGGTGCTGGGGAATTGAACCCAGGCCAACAGACTTTGCAAGCAAGTACCTTTAGCCATTGAGTCATGTCTCCAGGCCCCAGTCCTCATTCTTAAGATATGGTCCAGCCGAGTGTGGTGGTGCATGCCTTTAATCCCAGCACTTGGGAGGCAGAGGTAGGAGGATTGCGAGTTTGAGGCCACCCTGAGACGACATAGTGAATTCCAGGTCAGCCTGAGCTAGAGTAAGACCCTGCCTCAAAAAACAAAGCAAAAACAAAAAGATATGGTCCAGAAAAACCTCTAGTCCAGAGTGCTACTTGCTGACTCCTGTCTGTCCAGGTCCCCTCCCTTCTCTGGGAACGCTCACGTTGCTTCTCAATAAAACTTTGCCTGCTTGCCTTTCTTCTGCTGTCCTTGTTCATCATTCTTCATGATTGTGAGACAAGGAGCTCAATTCCATCACAGGAAACTTTGTCTTTGACAAAGGTCACTGGGTGATCCCTGGCTGGCTGGCTTCATGGCCTAACCCTCTGGATTTGCCATTTGTCCCAGGGACTGCTGCATCCATAACAGGGTCCAGCCACTGGCTACCACCTTCAGGCTGTCTCTCCACAGCTCTAACAGGACCCACCTCAGCCCTTCACATGCAAGATTCCCAAGGCCCATGGGATTGACTTCAGGGGACATAAATATTTCCAGGATATGAAGGGCAAGAACAGAGGCCCGTTGGGGCTTG
Source organism: Jaculus jaculus (assembly GCF_020740685.1). Lineage (NCBI taxonomy): Eukaryota > Metazoa > Chordata > Mammalia > Rodentia > Dipodidae > Jaculus > Jaculus jaculus. The sequence goes on from NC_059113.1 coordinate 30,252,823, forward strand.
GGGATGGGGCTGGTGTTAATGGGATGCTAATGGCCTCTAGCTAGGCCCCGGTGACCCCTGGGTCCCCAGGCTGTACTAACTTTGCTAATGGGGGTTGCCTTCCCTCTGCAGGTCCTTCCCTAGAGGCCTAGGATCATCAGAGCTTAATGGGCAAGTAGCAGGGAAAGAGAAGCAGGGGCACCCTCCTCTACAGCCCCCACCTCCCTTGACTGCAGCCCACTCAGGGAGTCTTGCACCCAGCTTCCAGTGTGCACGAGAACAGTGCCAATCCACCCCTCATTACAGGTATGGAAACTGAGTCCCACGGAACAAATCTGGTTTCATTCACACCTCTTTACACATCCAGTACCCATGGCTTCCCTCTCCTCTCTGTGCTCAGGCACCCAGTCACAGAGCCCAGCTTCCAACCCTGGCCAGAGGGAGAAGGCTGGCCCAGCTAACCCTTTGGTGCTGGAGGCCTAGTGTCCAAACACATCTACCCGGCAGCAGTATCAGGAACCGTGAGAGGGTTAGCAAGACAAATGCGGCACAGCCTTGAAAATTCAGGCAAGTGAGAAGTCTGTATCTCTGAGCTAGAAGGAGGCAAAGAAAGGTGCTGGAAAGAAAGATGGGAGCAGATGCTAGAGAAATCTCTGGATTCAGGAGACAAATGCCAAGACAGATAGAGAAAGGAAACAGATGGACATGTGGACAGATGGATGAGCAGGCAGAGGCAGAGTGCATGTTTGGAGGTGGACAACTGGCTATAGGGGGATCGAGAAGGACGGAGGGATGGATGAGTAGATGAATGGGTGGGTAAACGGATGGACAGATGAGTGGATGGATTGGTGAATGGACGGGTGGGAGAGTCAGACTGTAGGGATATCATGGATGGACAGTGATTGGGTAGATGGGTGGGGAGGAGGGTGAATGGTGAGTGGGGAAGTGGATAGGTGGGCGGGTTGTGTGTTGAGTGAGTGAATGGATTGGTGGGAGAATGGTGGGTGAACAATGAGTGGGTGGGATAATGGTGTATGGATGATGGACAGGTGGATGGAGTGTGAATAGAGGGAGAATAGTGGGCGTATGGGTAGGTACTTTGGTAAGTGGTTATACAAATAGATGGTGACCAGCTGGACTCAGCCACAAGTGTAGATAGGCAAGGAGTGGATGACCAACCAAGTCTACTGGTCCTTGTACCGGTGCAGCCATAGAATACAGCTGTTAGGGTTTTCCATTCAGGGGCAGGTTTGTGAAGCCATACTTCTCTAGATTGGCGGTCCTTCCAGGGCTCTGTTTTCTCATCCCACTGCCTCCAGCCCAAGTTTCCTCACACACAGGCTTTGCTTGGGCTCTTTGCGCTGCTGAGACACTTTTCAGAGGACGCCGCCCCATTCCCCTCCTCCAGCTCCCTAGACAAACTCAGGATTGACCAGATTCCCTTGACACCTTGCTCTGTACCCAGGGAGTCCCGGGACCACTAGCTGTGGGAATAGAAGCTATCAGCCCGTTGTTGTGCTGTTTCCAGACTTCAGCCATGTGTCAGGTCCTCATTCAGCCTCTTACTACCCTATTTTCAGATGAGAAGAATAAGGGACACTCAGTGACCACATCTTGCTCACCAAGTGTATCCCTACTCAGTCTCCAAGTGCCTGCACAAAAGTTCCTGCACTGTGTGTGTGTGTGTGTGTGAGACATTCCTTCTCTATATAGCTCAGGTCACCTTCAAACTTGTGACGACCCTCCCATCTCTGCCTCCCAAGGCCTTGCCACACTAGCTGTCTCAGAAGCTCTTCGGTGAGGATAGCTAAGGGTGCAGGCTCCTAGGGACAGAGCCAAGGGCCCCAACAGCAACAGCCACTTTGTCATAAAAACATGTGCAACTCTAATAACCACAATCCTTCTTCTCCTTCGCTTGTTCTGTGACTCTGGAAAAAAAACTCCACCCTCCCCTCAGCAGGCAGCCACTAACCTATTTCCTGCCTCTAAGATGGGTACTTTGTGTAAATGGAGTCACACACAGGCGGCAGGCCGTCTTCAGCAGCGTGGCCCAGAGAGTGCTTCCTTTGTGCGGCTTTCATATGGACTGCATTTTGCTTACGCATCGCCTGTTGAAGGACAGCAGAAGCATCGTCTCCTCCCTGGGGCCAGCGTGGAGAGTGCTGGAGAAGCAGGTGGACCAGGACTTGTGGAATGCCTGCTCTCATGTCTCAGGTAGGAGTGATGGAAAAGGAAGATTTGCCTCATTCTGAGAGACAACAGCTCAACCCAAGCCCTTAACATCCATGGTTTTCTCTCTGGAATGCTAGTCCCCAAATGGATCCCATTTAATTCTCTGCCCGCCTCACAGCATGTTCAGCTGTCGTGGGCTCAAGGAAGGTTTTCCTGGCCACTGGCAGCATGGGCTGCCCACATGCCCTATGTGTCCCAGACACCAGTTGCTGCTTGGTAGTTACCAATCTCACCACTTCAATACCAACTTCATAAGGGCAGGGACATAATTCTATCGCCTCACACACAGCTTGGCACAGGAGGTGCCTAGTAAGGCGATAAATAGGGTGATTTGGGGGACAAAGAGTCCTCAGTGAGGGCTGATGAGTGAGAAACTGATGGCATTCACCCCGTTCCTTCCCTCAGAGCAGTCTCTGAGCATGCGCTGTGTGCTAGGCACTGAATAGGAAGAGAGGCAACCTATGCTGCCATGCGTCCTCTGGAAGCCAGTGGACTCAGGCAAGCCAGGATCAGGGCGAGTGTCAGGGAGGAACTGAGACAGAACATGTCTGGGGTACCCACCTGGCTCAAGCACCCCAGCTCTGAGCTTCTTTCACAGGCAGGAAGACTGAGGCTCTGGGGAGCCCCCTGACCAGAGCTGCACAGCTTCTCCTGGCCCGGCCCAGCCCCTTCCTTCTGTGAGTCCGGTTCTGTGCTATGAGACCCACCCTCTGCCTGCTTCACCTGCACCTCCTATGCAGCGGCCCAGCTCTGCTCACCTGTGTGCAGGAGAGGAGGGTGTCCTCCCTGAAACCATGGCCTGGGCAAGGTCTCCCTGAGCTCTGGTTGCCCAGACGGTGGGCTCCACCATAGTCAGAGTCAGGAGGCTCCAGGTGAGGGGCAAAGCTCAGAGAATGACTGGAGTCATGAGGCCGCCTGCCCACTGGCCTTACAGGCTGAACGGGGAGGTAGCGAGCCCTGATCCTCCTTGACTATGGGAGCCTGGCCATGGTGCTGCACCTCTCTGAGACTCAGTTTATCCAAGGTCTCTGTGCTCTTCCACCGGTTCACAATGAATGCCCACTGCCCTGGCAAGAGAGGGCCTGCACAGTGGGGGAGGTGAGGCCAAGCCCAGCCGAAAATAGCCTGGGATGGCAGGATGATGGAGGCCATGCCTGGCTGGGTGGCAGGAGGCTGTTATTGATTGCTCGGCCATGAATAAAACATCGGCCTCCGCTCTATCCTGGGTTCATTACTTGCTAAGGGGGAAAGGGCTCATTTGTAAGGGTCACCCCCACTCACTTCCTGCTCCTGGGGATGGAGAAGACCCTGCCTCTCTCTCCTTTTCATGCTAACATGCATGGGGACAAACTGAAACTAAGGAGAGATGACCTGTCCTTGTCCGGTCTGCAAAGCCCACAGCCCCCACAGCCTCACTGATGTCCGTATTCCTCCAGCTTCGTCTGTGTGCCGACTGCCCCTCCTCCTCCTGATGCGATCCTCCACACCCCTCGCGGCCCAGCGAAGGAGGCCATTCAGGAACCTTTAGCTTCCCTCAACAAGAACCTGGGACATGCCAATTCACACCCACCCTAGCGCGGTAGAGCCATCCACACCACAGGAAGCCTCATGCCTGGCCTGGGGGCCTTTGTCCTCCTGGGGCTCTAGTCACTCCTAAATCCACTCCCCTGCCGCTGCCATGCTTCACCATCCCGTTGTCAAGGCTCCCACGAGGCGTGGTCAAGTGGGCACCTCAGGGCCTCACTGGCTGGATGGGCACCATGCGTGCATGATTGCCAGAGATGACCAGCCTGCAGGCCTCCTGAGGAAAGACTCACAGATGAGTATCCTGGCAGCAGAGGAAGGATGCCGGCTGCAGCCTGTTTGCACAAGCTGGGTGCCCAGAGCCATGAATGGATGACCCCCGTTGCCCTCCGTGTGGGATGCGCCCAAGAAGCACCAAGTTAAAGCAAGGCATGGAGCAGAGCAGTGTTCACGCATGCCGCCCCTTCTGTTCAAAACATGAGCCACAAGGAAGAACCGTAGCAGCTTATGTGCATCGAAATGTCTAGAAGCCTGCATGGGGGTCTGGTGGTTGTCCCCAAAGAAAGGAACTGCAGGGTTGGAGGAAGCAAAGTGAGAGCTGTGCACTCCACACACCAAACAGCAGGCCTCTGAGTGCTGGACACTATGCATACGTGTCTGTTAAATAAAAGCAAAGCCAGAGCTGGTCAGGCCATGCTCATTCCTCCTTCTCCGTGGATCTGTGCTTATCTGTGAGTGGTGGCAATGACCTCAGCATTCCCTGCCTAGCCTGTTTATGGTGGGGAAGGGGGTCTACACGGGCAGTCATGGCTGGCCATGGGTAAGTTATTGTGGGGCAGAAAGCTTCTAGGGAGGGCTGGAGAGATGGCTTAGTGGTTAAGCGCTTGCCTGTGAAGCCTAAGGACCCTGGTTTGAGGCTCGATTCCCCAGGACCCATGTTACCTAGATGCACAAAGGGGCGCATGCATCTGGAGTTTGTTTGCAGTGGCTGGAGGCCCTGGCGCACTCATTCTCTTTCTCTCTCTCTCTCTCTATCTGCCTCTTTCTCTCTGTGTGTCCGTTGCTTTCAAATAAATAAAAAATAAAAAGCAAAAATTTTAAAAAAAGAAAGCTTCTAGGGAGGGCTGGGAAAGGAAACAGCAGAGGCTATTCCGTAAGCAGTCCGTACTGCCCAGGAGTATCTAGGGCAGCCCCTGGGGTTAACAGAGCTCCGCATAGACCCAGGGTACTGGTCTCTTCCTGCTGCTGCCCCAGCGTATTTGAGAATATGCATTGTTTGTGAGGGAAAGGGCCTCACCCTCAGGCTTGCTGCCTGCCCCAGGATAGCTGCACCCCGTCACTGGCTGAGCTTCGTGGAGGTGTAGTGAGCAGCGTGTGCGCCTGAGCGTGAGCACACACCACATGTGACTGTGCAAGTACAGCAGAACTTCCACACCCACGGATTCTACAAACGCTAATCACAAACACTCAGAAGCCTGGCTATGGTGGCTCATGCCTGTGATCTCAGCAACCAGAAGCAGGAGAGCTGCCATGAGTTCAAGGTGAGACCAGCTCATTACGCCACTGTCTTAAAACTAAAACAAAAAAGAAATAGAAAATAGAAAAAAAAATCCCAGTAAGCTCTTCAAAATCCAAATGGGAGTTTTCAGCTCATAGAGAGCCATAGTGAATCTACATAAATACAGAAATATGTGGCCATGCCCATGCTGGCTCCCATCATCCTGCAAACCCACTGCTGACCTCTTTCCAGATGCCATATTGGAGTGAGGTTGGTCTCAGGTCTCATTTGTGTCTGCGTAGTCAGCCTGTGACATTGTCGCCATACTGAATACACACAGTCTCTTTCTCATCTTTAGTTCCTAAACAATGCCACAGACCAACTCTTTACACACATTTGAATAAACATTAATAAAGAGATGACAAAGAGTATGGGAGGGCATGGAGATATAGCTCAGGGGTTAAAGCACTTGCCTGCAAAGCCTAAGGACCCAGGTTCGATCCGCCAGTACCCTCATAAGCCAGATGCACAAGGTGGCACATGCATCTGGAGATTGTTTGTAATGACGGCACTGGCATGCCCATTGTCTCTCTCTCTCTCTCTCTCTCGCTCTCAAATAAATAAATAAATAAAAATTTTTAAAAAAGAATAGAGTCTTAAAAAGAAGAATATGGGAGGACTACACATGTCCCATCCAAGCACATCATCTTATACAAAGACTTTAACCATAGATAATTGTGACTGGGGGTATTGGAGCCAATCCCTTCAGATAAGGAGGGATGACCATATGCGTCTCAAATGTTCTGATGCCTGCTGTCTACATGCCTCTGTGCATCCATGTACATGTGAACATGTCTCTTTCTGAGTTCATGTCCTGTGTGTGACTGTATTTGTCCATGAGTGTGTTTCTGGAACTATGCCTGTGTCCATGTGTGTCTTTAGATGCTCTGTGTGTATGTGTGTATGTGTGTGTGTGTGTGCGTGCGTGCGTGAGTGCGTGCGCACACGCGCGCGCACATGCATACTATCCTTACTGAACCCCCCAGGGCAAGGCCAAGTCTGACTGAGGCTACCCCAAGACAGGTCTTAGCCCCAGAGAGGAAGCCAGCTCAAACCCTTAGGACTGCCCTCCCCAGAGCCAACCCTTTTTAAAAGGTGTTTATTTCTTTGCAAGGAGAGAGAGAGAGAGAGAGAGAGAGAGAGGGAGGGAAGGAGAACAGACCTGCCAGGGCCTCTTACCACTACAAATTCCAGATACATGTGCTATTTTGTGCACCTGCCTTGACATGGGTACTGGGGAATCAAACCTGGTCCAGCTGGCTTTGCAAGCAAGAACCTTAAACTGCTGAGCCTCTCTCCAGCCTCCAGCCCTTTGACTCATACCTCCTCTCTTGGTTCTAAGATAGGTGACCCCTGTCTCCCATCCCTCCATTGATCCCCAGTCAGGCCCTTGACCCAGAAAAGCAACACTGACCACACATTCTGTTTTCATGCCACTAGGAGAAACCACTTGTGGTAGTTTGAATCAATAGCCCCCAATAGACTCAGGAGTTTATTAAAACTTCTTGGGTTTCCAGCTACCTGGATGGAGGAGATGTCACTGGATGGATTATTAGGATCCAGCCCTAAGGTATGGTGATGGATTTTAAGTATGCTGTGTGGTAGGTAGCTTTTGGCTTGTGGCTTTCCTCTGTGTATTTGGTCCTGTAAGAGCAAGCCAACTTCTTCTGCCATGATGGGACTTTTCCTAGATCTGTAAGCTTCAATAAATATTCCCTCTTCCATAGCTGGGACTGGTTTGGAAGCCCATCTCAGTGACCTGTGGCTGTGCACTACACCACTGCCCATGAACAGAGGGAAGCTTGTCTCCTCTACCCCCATGTTTGGCCTCTCCTTCCAAAAAACAAGCTGCTCACAGTGCCCTAAGAACTTGGCACACAGAAGTATGGATCATGCCAGGTTGGGGTCCCAGCTGGATGACCACAGTGTAACCTTGGAAAAGTCCTGCATTCCTCATGGGCAGAAGGAACACATCGAAGTCGAAGGGCCCAGGCTTCTGGAAAAAGAGGAACAGGCAGAAGAAATGAGGTTCTGATAACAAAATGCAAAAGGGGCAGAAAATTCTCAGGGCTGCCCATGAGAACTAGATGGCAAGTCCCTGTGGCTGAAGACACTGTGAAATCAAGCTGGAACTGAAGTCTCCACCCTCCTGAAAGAAAGTTCTACACAGGCCACTGGGGGAGGAGAAGTCATCAACAGTCTCACCCAGTGGTGAATCTACCATGTGTCCCTATACAACTGACCAGAACAGCCTGCTATACAGGATGGAATTCCTGCCTGGTACTGAAAGCCTAGTCAAAAGCCCATGGCTGGGAAGATCATGGATCCTAGGAGGGAAGTTACTACAGATGTCTGGCTAAATGGATATGTTGCATCCATCAATTTGTTCTGTAAATATTTATGATTCTTCTCACCTTGGACAGATACGCTTCTTTTAGCAAATGGCAGTGACTACTGGGGAGTCTCAAAACTAGACAAAAATCTAGATATAAGTGCTTGTTGAGTGCCCAGTGCTAAATGAGACATCTCTGTCATGCCCTCCAAGGCTCAGAGAACATTGTGGAAGAGGAAAAGGAAAGAATGTTGGAGCCAGAGGATGGGGAGGAGTATTTCAGAAATGCTGCCTTCTGGACATGAAGTGGCCACTGCGTTCATGACTCCTCAGCAGCTGTCATACCCTGTAACAGAGCTGCACAATATCAGGCCCATCAACATTTCAGCATGAGTGATGAAGGCAAAACAAAAACAAGACAGCAAAATAGAAAACAGACTAATCAGAAAGAAGAAAGGGGTTTGGTGAGGTGAGCGGGGTGGGGAGCTAACAGAAGTTAATGGGAGGGGAACATGATCAGAATCTATTATGGAGCTGTGGAGATGGCGCAGCAGTTAAAGGCACTTACTTGCTCATAAAGCCTGCTGAGTTCAATTTCCCCACGTAGAGCCAGACCTAAAGGCGTGCATATGTCTCTGATCCCAGTGCGCCTATGGCAGTGGAAAGCAGAGACAGGAGAATCCAAAGCTCACAGGCAAGCTAGGCTGGCATTTGTTTACAATGGTGAGAGACTGTCTCAAAGAAGAGCACATGACACCTCAAGGTTGTCCTTCAGCAACCTCATGTGCACATGGCACACATGTGCCTACACACACACACAGACACAGAGCCAATAAATAAAAACAAATTCTAAAAATCTTTAAAAATATTCACAATGAAGCCGGGTGTGGTGGCACACACCTTTAATCCCAGCACTCGGAAGGCAGAGGTAGGAGGATTGCTGTGAGTTCAAGGTCACCCTAAGACTACATAAGTGAATTCCAGATCAGCCTGGGCTAGAGTGATACCCTACCTTGAAAAAACAAAAAATATACTAAGAAAAATATTCATTATGTACATGTTTGAAAATAGTCGATACAAAGATTTAAACAGAGACAAGAGAGAAGGCAGGTAGCTCAGCCTCTGCACAACAGGCATTGGGTTGGGCCTCATTGAGCGCACAGACTAGGCGCTTCCAGGACTCCTGGAACTGCTAGGAAAGCAGCTAGGGGTGAGGAGAGAAGCCTAAGAACCCATGCATGGGGCTCAGCCACAGATCCTGGGATGCAGCATCGAGGACACAAACCAGATGCTCTCAGCTCTCGGAAGGGCTGGACTTAAGACTGTGTTAAGCCTGAAGAGCCATGGGGACTCCCAACCTTTGTGAATATGAAAGGGAGGCCCAGCCAGGTATGATGACACATGTCTGTAGTCCTCACAGGCTAAAGAGGAGGCAGGAGGATCACAAATTTGAGGCCAACACGGGTTATGTAGTGACTATGTTTTTAATTTTTTTTTTTTTTTGCCGGGCATGGTGGTGCATGCCTTTAATCCCACTACTTGGGAGGCAGAGGTAGGTGAATGGCCATGAGTTCGAGGCCACCCTGAGACTATATAGTGAATTCCAGGTCAGCCTCAGCTAGAGTGAGACCCTACCTCGAAAAACCAAAAAAAAAAAAAATTTTTTTGTTTTCATATTTTCGTTTTATTTGAGAGAGAAAGAGGGGGGCAGATAGAGAAAGAGAGAATGGGCGTACCAGAGCCTTCATTGGCTGCAAACGAACTCCAGAAGCATGTGCCACCTTGTACATCTGGCTTACGTGGGTCCTGGAGAACTGAACCTAGGTCCTTTGGCCTTCAGGCTAGCACCTTAACTGTCTTTAAAGAAGGAGTCCTAGCCAGGCGTGGTAGTGCACGCCTTTAATCCCAGCACTCTGAAGGCAGAGGTAGGAGTATCACTGTGAGTTCGAGGCCACCCTGAGACTACATTGTGAATTACAGGTCAGCCTGGGCTACAGTGAGACCCTACCTCAGAAAACCAAAAAAAAAAAAAAAAAAAAAAATGAGAGAGAGAGAGAGTTCTAGCTGGGCATGGTGACACATGCCTTTAATCCCAGAATTTGGGAGGCAGAGGTAGGAGAATTGCTAAAAGTTTGAGGGTACCTTGACACTATATAATGTATTCCAGGTCATCTTGGACTAGAGCAAGACCCTACCTCAAAATTTAAAAAAAAAATGTTTTAAAGCTGGAGAGATGGCTTAGCAATTAAGGCACTTATCTATAAAGCCAGAGGACTCAGGTTTGATTCCCCAGTATCCACATAAAGCTAAATGTACAATGCTTGGAGTTTGTTTGAAGTGGCTAGAGGCCCTGGCATGCCCATTCCCTATCTGCCTTTCTCTCTCTCGCCCTCTCTCTCTCAAATAGGGTTAGAGAGAGAGAGAGAGACCTGAGGGCCTAGAGAGATGGCTCAACAGTTAAGGAACCATGTGTCCTCCCCAGTCTTATTGTTTCCACAAGAGGACACTACCCTGCACTGGTCAGGGCACCAAGGTGAGCCAGCCTCAGCCCTGGCCTCTTCTGTTCCATCAGGGCTCTGGACCTACAGAAAGAAAACTCAGTCTGGAAGTGTAGCCTGAATCGCCAGTGGCTGTTGGGTGCTATCAGGGCCTAATGGTAGCCAGCTGCCCTAGCTCTCGGCCCTTTCCTGCGTAACCTGTGAGATGAGATTTACTGAGGAGCCACTTCTGGGCACCTGGCAAATTTCAGTCAATCTATAGGCAGTGACCTGCTGTAGGCCAGCTCCCTGCATTAGGCATCTGGGAAGGTGGGGAACTGCATTCCATGACAGGCACTGGTGTGAGGACTCTAAATTTAAGGGCCAATTGCACACAGAGGTTTCAGGGAAGGCAAAAGCTTGAGTAAGAATGAAGACAATGGAGTGGTTGAACATTTAAGAAAAGGGGATGGGGCTGGAGGGATGGCTTAGCTGTTAAGCACTTGCCTGTGAAGCCTGAGGACTCTGGTTCGAGGCTCGATTCTCCAGGACCCACGTTAGCCAGATGCACAAGGGGGCGCACGCGTCTGGAGTTTGTTTGCAGTGGCTGGAGGCCCTGGCATGCCCATTCTCTCTCTCTCTCTCTCTCTCTCTCTCTCTCTCTCTCTCTGTCTCTTCCTCTCTGTCTGTCACTGTCCTCTCAGCTGGATTTTCCCATCAGAGACACACAGTGGTGTATATGCATTCAACATGCAGCTGCAGAGTCCACTTGAGATTGTTTCCACGTGTCCTGCCCAAAACCTCCAGGAAAGCTGGTCCCCAAAAACATGAGTGATGAGTCACCTGTACATTGGTCTTGTCAGGTGCATGTTCCCATCAGAGACACACGGTTTCAGTGAGGTCTTCTCAGGGTCCATGTTCCCATCAGAGACACGGCTTCAGTGAGGTCCTCTCAGCTGGATTTTCCATCAGAGATGCACAATTCTAGTGCAGTCTAATCAGATGGATGTTCCCATCAAAGACACACAGCTTCACTGAGATCTTCTCAGGTGCATGTTCCTGTCAGTCACATGGTTTCACTGAAGTTTTCCCCGGGTACATATTCCGATCAGAAACACACAGCTCCAGTGAGGTCCTCTCAGGGTCCATGTTCCCGTCAGAGACACGGTTTCAGTGAGGTCCTCTCAGCTGGATTTTCCCATCAGAGACACACAGCTTGTGTGCAGTCTAATCAAGTGCATGTTCCTGTCAGAGGCACGTGGCTTCTGTGAGGTCTCCTCAGGTGCATGTTCCTGTCAGAGGCACACGGCTTCTGTGAGGTCTCCTCAGGTACATGTTCCTGTCAGAGGCACACGGCTTCTGTGAGGTCTCCTCAGGTGCATGTTCCTGTCAGAGGCACACGGCTTCAGTGAGGTCTCCTCAGGTACATGTTCCTGTCAGAGGCACACGGCTTCTGTGAGGTCTCCTCAGGTGCATGTTCCTGTCAGAGGCACACGGCTTCTGTGAGGTCTCCTCAGGTGCATGTTCCTGTCAGAGGCACACGGCTTCTGTGAGGTCTCCTCAGGTGCATGTTCCTGTCAGAGGCACACGGCTTCTGTGAGGTCTCCTCAGGTGCATGTTCCTGTCAGAGGCACACGGCTTCTGTGAGGTCTCCTCAGGTGCATGTTCCTGTCAGAGGCACACGGCTTCTGTGAGGTCTCCTCAGGTGCATGTTCCTGTCAGAGGCACACGGCTTCTGTGAGGTCTCCTCAGGTGCATGTTCCTGTCAGAGGCACACGGCTTCTGTGAGGTCTCCTCAGGTGCATGTTCCTGTCAGAGGCACACGGCTTCTGTGAGGTCTCCTCAGGTACATGTTCCTGTCAGAGGCACACGGCTTCTGTGAGGTCTCCTCAGGTACATGTTCCTGTCAGAGGCACACGGCTTCTGTGAGGTCTCCTCAGGTGCATGTTCCTGTCAGAGGCACACGGCTTCTGTGAGATCTCCTCAGGTGCATGTTCCTGTCAGAGGCACACGGCTTCTGTGAGGTCTCCTCAGGTACATGTTCCTGTCAGAGGCACGTGGCTTCTGTGAGGTCTCCTCAGGTGCATGTTCCTGTCAGAGGCACACGGCTTCTGTGAGGTCTCCTCAGGTACATGTTCCTGTCAGAGGCACGTGGCTTCTGTGAGGTCTCCTCAGGTGCATGTTCCTGTCAGAGGCACGTGGCTTCTGTGAGGTCTCCTCAGGTGCATGTTCCTGTCAGAGGCACGTGGCTTCTGTGAGGTCTCCTCAGGTACATGTTCCTGTCAGAGGCACACGGCTTCTGTGAGGTCTCCTCAGGTACATGTTCCTGTCAGAGGCACACGGCTTCTGTGAGGTCCCCTCAGGTGCATGTTCCTGTCAGAGGCACACGGCTTCTGTGAGGTCTCCTCAGGTGCATGTTCTTGTCAGAGACACACGGCTTCTGTGAGGTCTCCTCAGGTACATGTTCTTGTCAGAGGCACACGGCTTCTGTGAGGTCTCCTCAGGTGCATGTTCCTGTCAGAGGCACACGGCTTCTGTGAGGTCTCCTCAGGTGCATGTTCCTGTCAGAGGCACACGGCTTCTGTGAGGTCTCCTCAGGTGCATGTTCCTGTCAGAGGCACACGGCTTCTGTGAGGTCTCCTCAGGTGCATGTTCCTGTCAGAGGCACACGGCTTCTGTGAGGTCTCCTCAGGTGCATGTTCTTGTCAGAGACACAGCTTCAGGGGAAAGAGTCAAACCTGCAAGTCCTGGAGGTCTGAGATTCAGTCCCTGGTTGGCTCTGATTCACTGGGCCAAACCTTTTCCCCAGTGACCTTTACTTCCTCATCTGGATCCTGTCCCACTGGACTTTTGGAAAAATAAATGGGGAAGGACAGATGGACAGTTGTGTGTAGTGGGCACAGCCCTGGGGAAGACATGGCTACAGGCTCTTGTGTGCCCATTGTCTCTCTGCCTGTCTCCCTTCTCTCTCTATCTGCTTGCAAATAAATGAATAAATAAATAGAAAAATAAATAACTAGGGGCTAGAACTATAGTTTAGTTGGTAGAGTGCTCACCTAGCACACATGAAGCCCTGGGTTTGATCCCCAGCACCAAATAAACCAGCCATGGTGGCCACTCCTATAGTCACAGCACTTGGGAGGTGGAGACAGGAGGATTAGAAGTTCAAGGTCATCCTTGTCTATGCTGCAAGTTCCAGACCAGCCTGGGATACATGAGAGCCAATCTTATAAAAAACAAATAAAAAAGTAAAGGTTGTTTTGTTTTTTCTTGTTAAGTAGAAAGGGCTGGGGTGTGATTCAGTGGTACACACTAACCTAGCATATGAGAGACCCTAGATTCCATTCCAGGGATAGGAGGAGAGGGAAGGGGAGGGGAGGGGAGGGGAGGGGAGGGGAGGGGAGGGGAGGGGAGGGGAGGGGAGGGGAGGGGAGGGGAGGGGAGGGGAGGGGAGGGGAGGGGAAGAGAGAACTGTGGCAGCAACAGCGGCTTACGTAGTGAAACAATCCGACTTGCACACAAACTCACTCTCACACATGCATTCACTCTACACACACACACACACAAAACTCACCCTTACACAACCATTCACTCACACATACACTTACTTTCACACACTCATTTGCTCACATACACACGCCCTCATATGCTCACTCTCACACACTCACTCACACTCTCACATGGTAGAAGGTCCTCCAGGGTGAGGGTGGGGGGGTGGGCCATGAGCTGGGGGGGCGGATCCAGCCTTGCCAGCCACACTTTATAAATTTTGTATCATCTTGGCTATGAATAGCTCCCTCCACAGCAAGGCAGACAGATCAAAGGCAGGAGGAGGTACTGAGGAGGGCTGGAGGGAGGGTCGAGATGCACAGTAAATCCCTAACACAGGATCTGGAGGCCCTGGCTTGATGGAGGGCAGGGTGACATCAAGGTGTTGGAGACGCAGGCATTCCTTCCTACTGCATGAGGTCTGAGTGCGCTTCCAAGGCCAACAGGTCTTGAAGGTGAGATTGCACAGGGTCTCCAGCAGGGGCCTAGCAGACCTCCAGAACTGTACTTCCCAATCAGGCTATAGGAACCCAAAGCAACAATTAAGTTGACCTAAGGCCTCATCCCTTACCTAGATAGAGATATGAGTCCAATCCCGGATTGGCACCATGAGATCTTGGGAGGCCATGGTGCTACCAAAGGTTGTCCTTAGGGATATAGGGGCATGGCTGAAAGAGTCTAGGTGAGCTGGTAATAAGTGTGACAGGGAGTAGGGTTGATAAGGAGCAGAGTGGGGGTCAGGAAGGGCAGTTTTATGATTATTTCCACAGCCTCTGTGGCTGATGGGCCAGGGTTCAAATCCCAGTTCTGCTCTTCCCCAGCTGGGTAGCCTTAGGCAAAACACATGGCCTCCCTTTCCCCAGTATTTCTTAAAATAACAAAAAGAGGGCTGGATAAATGGCTTACCTGTTAAGGTACTTTCCTGCAAAGCCTAAGGGCCCAAGTTCGAACCTCCAGGTCCCATGTAAGCCAGACACACAGGTCACACTAGCGTACAAGGTCACACATGCACACAAGGTGGCACATGTGTCTGGAGTTCAATTACAGTGGTAGAGGCCCTGACACACAATTCTCTCTTGCTTTCTCACTGTCTCTCATTAAAAAAAAATAAATGAAAGCCCTCCTTCAAGGTGGTGGTCAAGGTACAGCCTGGTCCCCACTGCTGTTTAGTTCATGTGTTTGCCTGCTGGCCCACATTACCACCTGGTGTCAATGACAGGAGTGGGCATATAGTACTGAGAAGGAGGTGCTGGTCCTGTGTCAGGCCACATGAACATCTGGAGTTCATTTGCAGTGGTCACAAGCCCTGACACACCCATTCTCTCCCTCTCTCTCTCTCTCCCTCCCTCCCTCCCTCCCTCTCTGTCTCTAATAAATAAATAAATACAAATAAATCTCTTAAAAAGTTTTAAGTAAGGAAAACTGACTTAATAATACATACCTTGTGGGCTGGAGAGATGGCTTAGCAGTTAAGTGCTTGCCTGTGAAGCCTAAGGACCCGGGTTCGAGGCTCGATTCCCCAGGACCCACGTTAGCCAGTTGCACAAGGGGGGGGGGGCACGTGTCTGGAGTTCGTTTGCAATGGCTGGAGGCCCTGGCACACCCATTCTCTCTCTCGCTCTCTCTCTCTCTCTCTCTCTCTCTCTCTCTCTGCCTCTTTCTCTCTCTGTCGCTCTCAAATAAATAAATACATGCCTTGGAATATTGTCATGAAAACTGAAAGACAGGCCTGGGGAGATGGTTCAGAGGTTAAAGGTGCTTGCTTGCAAAGCCTGCTAGCCTGGGTTTGATTTCCCCAGTACCCACTTAAAGCCAGATGCACAAAGCAATGCATGTGTCTGGAGTTCATTTGCAATTGCAAGAGGCCCTGGTGTGCCCATACACACACACTCTCTCTCCCTCTCTCTTTTCTCCTGTCTCTCCCCTGGCCCTCTCTCTGCTGGCAAATAAAATATTTACAAACAACTGAAGGACATAAACCCAGAAAAACACTCAACAGATGATACCCATACTATTGTTGATACAATCATTGTTACCAACATGTGCTGGGTCTGTCAGTGGCTCCCTCTGGGATAGACCCCAGCCATTCAGCTCAGATGGAAACTTACCTCTCCAGGTGACAAGGAGCAGCAGGTGACAAGGAGGTGCCACCCCTCCCAGCAACACCTGACACACAATAGACACATCCAAAAGGAAAACAAAGCTTTGAGACCTGCTCGGTCACAGAGCCGGGTAGCGGGGCTGGGCAGCAGGTGGCGCACGCACATGGGTCTGGGCCAAGGTTCCCGGATGTGCCTCCGAGAGACCCTTTCAGCTCTGTGGGTTGGATGCACCAAGCAGGTCCAGCTCAGCCTCCAGGTGGCTGCTCTACAGCCTATCTCCACAGTCCCATTTGCACGGGTACCTACTATGTATTGGGACCTAGGTTTACTGCTCACTTAGGAATGTCACACCCAGTGAATCACTGGGCGTTAAGGCTGACCCTGGGGCAAGCACAAAAAGTGAAGCACAGGGGCTGGAGAGATGGCTTAGTGGTTATGCACTTGCCTATGAAGCCTGAGGATGCCGGTTCGAGGCTCGGTTCCCCAGGACCCACGTTAGCCAGATGCACAAGGGGGCGCACGTATCCAGAGTTTGGTTACAGTGACTGGAGATCCTGGCATGCCCAATCTCTCTCTCTCTTTCTCTCTCTCTCTTTATACCTCTTTCTTTCTCTGTCTGTCTGTCACTTTCAAACAAATAAATAAAAATAAACAAAAATTGTTTTTAAAAAGTGAAGCACAGTTGGGTCTCACTCCTAAACCCACCTTGGGCCATGACAGCTCACTGGCTCTGAGATTGACCTGATGGCCCAGAACCTACAGGCCACCTGCGAGTGTGCAGACTCCGTGGTGGCGCCTGTCTCTCACAGGTGCGAACATTTATAAAGGTTGTTAAAGTTTGTTTCCCATCCACATTCCACCTCTGCAACCTCATTTCTGCTAGGTCGAACCACTAACCTCCAGCACCTTGGACAGCCCCTGTCTGACGACACATGTCTCCTCCATCAAACCAGAGGCTTCGGAAGAGCAGAAATGGAGTCACATTTTCCTCTGAGGACCTCGGAAACATCAACAGAAGGCTCAGCATGTCTAAGGAGTGCACCCCCGTTTCTGCCATGGCTGAATGGTCAAGACTGCTGCTCTGGCTGCAAAGGAGCACCCTGGGCCCACAGCACAGCGTGAGGCAGGGGAAAAGCCGGGCCTGTTCTAAGTCTCAAAGGCCTCACACCCTCCATGGTTGTATTGGAGCCTCCTCTGTCACCTGAACAGCTAGCGTAGGCCGGCCCACTATGGATGAGTTTAGAGGATTCTTGTTATGGTCCAATGTCTAAGTGATAGCGACCGTGTCCACACGTCCCCATTGGATGTGTTAGGAGGCTTAGGTTTGAATGGGGCAATGACACAATCTGCCATCAGCTTTTGGTTGTTAAGATCAGAAGGACAGTTAATAAAAACACATTGTTGCAAAAGTGTTTCAAGCCAAGGCTTTCAATAGCAAGTCCCTTCCCATTTGAAACATACTTTCCTGGAGGAGAGAGGGAGGCTCAGGAGACTCAAGGTCTAAAAAAGTCCAGGAAGGGCTAGGGAAAATGCTTAGTGGTTAGGGCATTTGCCTGCGAAGCCTAAAGACCCTGGTTCGATTCCCCAGGATCTACATAAGCCAGATACACAAGGGGGTGCATGTGTCTGGAGTTCTTTTGCAGTGGCTAGAGGCTCTGGTGAACCCATTCTCTTTCTCTCTGCCTCTGCCTCCTCCTCCTTCTTCCTCTCTCTCACTCTCTCTCAAATAAATAAATAATATTTCTTTTAAAAAGTCCAAGAAGGGCTGGAGAGATGGCTTAGCGGTTAAGTGCTTGCCTGTGAAGCCTAAGGACCCCAGTTCGAGGCTCGATTCTCCAAGACCCACGTTAGCCTGATACACAAGGGGGTGCACGCGTCTGGAGTTCGTTTGCAGAGGCTGGAAGCCCTGGCGCGCCCATTCTCTCTCTCTCCCTCTATCTATCTTTCTCTCTGTGTCTGTCGCTCTCAAATAAATAAATAAATAAAAATAATTTTAAAAAAAAGTCCAAGAAAGCTGATACTTACAAGACCCCTCAGCAAGGTGTTATAGAGCCGTGAACTGCAGGAAGAGAGGCTCTCAGGTGAGGTGAGGTGAGGTGAGGTGAGGTGAGGTGAGGTGAGGTGAGGTGAGGTGAGCTGCCTGGAAATGGTGTAGCTTACCTGAGCGGTCACCCACACTGGGGTGGAAAATTGATGCAGTTGCCTTTGGGTCATCCTGTAAGTGACCCCCAGTAAACTCATGGGTTCACTAAGCTAGACTTGGATGGACCCATTCTCTGGCCTGCTGTCAGTACTTATCTGGGGTGAATAGAGATTTGTTCACATCTCCCCAGAAAACATTAATGCAACACAAGAGCAGCTTTTAATGATTCCTGGCATTTGCACAAGCTGTTCATAGGTCAAGCCAGCACTCTGACCCCTGCCAAGGGAGGGGGAGAGGCAGCCAGCACCAGCCTGTCTCCATCACGACAGGCGGGCAGATTCAGCCACGCTGACCGGGCTGTGCTCCTGCTCGGGAGGGTGGGAAAGGGAGAGGCAGCGCCAGGACCAGGTGCCCTTTTGCATCTGCAGTCCAGCCACCAGGCTGCAGGATGCTTTCAGCACATGCCCCGCCTCCGCGGTGGCTGGGGCCCTCGGCGTAGTGAACCCTTTCTTTGACAGTCCGTGTCAAACTCACACACAATCCTCAAAGCCCGGCCAATTTAAGCTCTTTCTATTTGTGCTTCCTATTGTCTAGCCTCAGGCCAAACCCAGCTCTTGCAAGCTGCTTCAGGACTGTGCTGCCCAGTGGTAGAAGCCCACAGCAAATGGGGGGGGGGGGCTAAAGTAACTGGCGAAACAAAAGGTGGCTGGTAAGAGGTGGAACAGGGTTAGAGCTGAGGCCTGCTTCAGACCCTGACCCCTACCTTTACTTCCACGAGGGTTAGGAGGCCTGGCACTTGCCTACACAAGACCTTCATAATAGTAGACAAAGATGATGATATCAAAATAAAAGAGAGACTGGGCTAGAGGGATGGCTTAGCTATTAAGGCGCTTGCCTGTAAAGCCAAAGGACTCAGGTTTGACTCCCCAGGACCCATGTAAGCCAGATGCACCAGGTGGTGCATGCATCTGGAGTTTGTTTGCAGTGGCTGGAGGCCTTAGCATGCATATTCTCTCTCTCTCTCCTCTCTTTCTCTCTCTCTCTCTCTCTCCCCCTCTCTCCCTCCCGCTTTCTCTGTTAAATAAATAAATGATGATGAAGGATTTGTGAGGGAGAAAGTGGAGGTGGGGAGGGAATTATCATAGTTTATTCTCTATAATTATGGAAGCTGTCAATAAAAAGCTTTTTAAAAATACACCCACAGCCAGGCATAGTGGCACACACCTTTAATCCCAGCACTCGGGAGGCAGATGTAGGAGGATCACCATGAGTTCGAGGCCACCCTGACACTACATAGTGAATTCCAGGTCAGTTGAGCTAGAGTGAGACCCTACCTCAAAAAAAAAAACATACACCCAAACTAGATTTCCATGTCCCCTGAGTCATGGCTGGGCAGCAAACCTTCCAGTCCAGGCTTGAAGGGAAGCCTGCAGGTCAGGTTGACACAAGGCAGAGCCATCTTCCAGCTGCAGACAGGAGGCTGATGTCACTCCCAGGGCTGGACTGAGGACGGCCAGGGTAAGAACACAGAGGAGAGAAGGATATCTGGGGGACTGGGGGGCCATGATGGAGACCTAAAGGCTCCTCGCTAAAGTACCCCAGAAACTGTGGCTGTGCCCAGTCAGTGCACCACAGGGTCACTCTCCCAATTCCCCTCATGTGAGCAGACAGAAGGATGTGCTTGATGCTTCTTCCTCGCCATGTCTTACCCACATATGATAGGTGCCCTCCCCAGCCCACAAGGCCCTTCCTATTAACACAGACCCACTGGGGTGCCCAGCCTCCGGGCCATGCTGGCCTCACTGTAGTCACTAATACTTGTCCATGTTCCCTTCCATACAGATTCTGTGCCTCAGTCTCACTGCAGTTTCAACTGCACAAGAGCCACGTGGCTGGTGGCTGCGGATTAGACAGCAAGGATCCAAAACACTCCAGTTATCATAGAGCATTCTCTTGGACAGCTCTACAATGAGTCCTGGCTGACCGAAACCATTCAAGGACTCACTCTCATGGACGTGAGGGCACACTGGCTGTGGCTTTGCCCCTTTTCTCCTCCCCCATTGGTTCTTCTGACCTAGCAGGTGCAGTGGTGTCTCCATCCTCCTTCTCCTCTCCATGTATGTCCTTCCAGAGGCTGCAGGCTCAGCTGGAGAAGACAACCTTCTCCAATAGATGAGGACCATTCTTCCCCATTCTTCTGTCAAAGGTCTCCGAATTGAACTGGGCATGGTGGTGCATGCCTTTAACCCTAGCGCTCGGGAGGCAGAGGTAGGAGGATCACTGTGAGTTCGAGGCCACCTTGAGACTACAGAGTGACTTACAAAGCAGTCTGGGTTAGAGCAAGACCCTATCTCAAAAAACAAAAGAAAAAAGAAAGAAAGAAAAAGTCTCCAAAGTCTCTGAGTAGCTGTGCTTCCTTGCTGGAACCCTTGAACAAACTCTCCAGGAATTATCAGTGCTTTTGGCCACCTCCAGACATAAGGGAAGGCTGAAAAAGATGGTCCTCTTGGTAAAGAGATAAGACAGGGAGAAGACTGCTGAACCCCTCTATTCCAGCCTTTAAGTCTATGAAAGGGCACAATGGCTGAGGCAGACATCTTGTAAGGACAAGATGATAAACCTACATACAAAAACCACATAGGAAAGATGAAAGCAAATGGCTAAGTAGATAGTTCAGTTGGTAAAGTGCGTACCTTACAAGGATAAGGATGTGAATTCAACCCCGAAACTCTTAAAAACATTTAAAAAGAAACCTGGGGGCTGGAAAGATGCATTAGTGGTTAAGATGCTTGCCTGCAAAGCCAGAGGACCTCAGTTTGATTCCCCAGGACCCACATAAGCCAGGTGCACAAGGTGGCACATGCATCTGGAGTTCATTTGCAGTGGCTGGAGGCCCTAGCATGCCCATTCTCTCCCTCCCTCCCTCTCTCACTCTCTCTCTCTCTCTCATAATTTTTTTTAATAATGCCATAGTCCTTTGGAAGTTCTGAGTGTCCCCTAGCTTCTTTCCCACTCCTATCCTGGAAAGAAGGCCCCTCTTTTTTGGAAGCTCCCTTTTCAAATGTCATGGGCATCATTCTTTGCGCTCTCTCTCTCTCTCTCTCTCTCTCTCTCTCTCTCTCTCTCATTCACTCGCTTGCTCTCTCTCTCTCTCCTACATTCTGTAGACAGTCTATCAACAGCAGCTCAATTTGAATCTCCACACAAATGCAGAAAATGAAGTGAATTCTGTGGTTTCTGCCCTCCTTTATATTTTAATATTTTTGAAAGTAAGCATGTTATTGCTATTTTCTGTTAAACTTACACACATGTCATGTTCTCTTTGGTATGTCTTATATCTTTTGCACTTAAAAGTAAATATATAAAGTGCTAGATATAAAGACTGAAGTGAGTGTTTGGGGCTGGAGGAATGGCTTAGTGGTTAAGGCACTTGCCTGCAAAGCCAAAGGACACCCAGGACCCACATAAGCCAGATGCACAAGATGGTGCATGTGTGTGGAGTTCATTTGCAGCAGTTGAAGTCCTGATGCATGCATTCTCTCTCTCCCTCTCTCTCTCTCCCTCTCTCTCTCTCTCCTCTATCTCTCTTTATAAATACTGAAGCCTTGAAAAATAAAGAAAACTGTATAGCCATCAGATGGGAAAATCCTTTCCAAATATAACATCAAAGGCAGAAGCCATGAATGTGCAAGTTGACATGTTTGATGGCAAGGCAGTTTAACAGCCTGTGGGTTATAATGTGCCCTAAGCAGGGTTGGAAAGGCAAAACAAGACAGATGGGAAACAAGGAAGGCTAATGTTTGCCCTATATGAGGAGATCCTACAAATCATAAAGGGAAAGGATAAACAATCTCCCCCATTGTGATCTAATGTAAACTGGTACAACAATTTAAGAAGGCAAATATATAAAGAGGCAAAGGGAAAATTTATTTTTTTTTCCCTCAGATAGGTTCTCGCTCTAGCCCAGGCTGACCTGGAATTCACTATGTAATCCCAGGCTGGTCTCAAACTCACAGCAATCCCCCTACCTCTGCCTCCCCAGTGTTGGGGTTAAAGGCATACACCACCATACCCTAGCAGAAAATTTATCCTTTAACCAAGGAATTCCATTTTTTTGGGAAACCAAAGGTGTGCATCAAAATTCAGGTGCAGCTTTTGCAGTCATATCTACAATCAGATAAAATAGAAGTAAAGCAAATGTTAAACAAAGATCATGCAAATTATCAAAATACCATACTCCAGAGACAAGCTCATATAAGCGGGGAACTGACAATGCTATACTAGTTTCATTGGAAAGCAGTCTGGATAGTGAGATTATTGAGTATAGAAAGGGACAGCCACTCTGGTAAACATCCTGGCAGGCTCTTCCCAAGGCAAATGCACATTTATGACACAGCCAGAAATTTGATTCTGAGCTCTAAACAAAGAAAGAAAAAGCATGTGACCACACAAAACCTGTGCGCGAGTGTTCACTGCAGCTTTATTCACAAGAACCAAGTGGAAACAGCTGAAGCGTCCATCAGCAGCTGACGTGCCATGGCACGCCATGCTCTGGAGTAAAACTCAGCAAAGAAAAGATGAGGACTTTTATTTTATTTTTAGCATTTTATTTATTTATTTGCAAGCAGAGGGAGAGAAGACAGAGAGAATGGGCATGCCAGAGCCTCCAGCTGCTGCAAACCAACTCCAGATGCATGTGCCTCTTTGTGCATTTGGCCTTACACTGGGAAATGGAACCCGGGTCGCTAGGTTTTGCAAAGAAGCATCTTAACTTCTGAGCCATCTCTCCAGGTCAAAAGGTGAGGACTTTTGAGTCAGCTTCAAAAGCATGATGTAGCCCTACACCAGCTAAGGTTTCTACCCTTGAAGCAGGAGGATCAACTCCACATGAGTATGGGCACACAGTTCCCTAAACTATCCTCCACTTCCTGTCCAGGCATTAACCCTGGGTGGCCTGTGCCACCTTCGTTCAGGAACACAGCCATCCATGAACCATTCTCCTCTTACCATGATCTACTATTGGAGCTGGGGGACCTGTGCCAGCTCATTTTGCACACACACTCTATCCTGAGCCATTCTCCCTTCTTATCCCCAGGTGCTGGAGCTAGGGGACCCATGCTTTGTTAATTCAGGCACACAGCTCCCTGAGCCACTCTACTTTTCCCTCTTCAGGTAGCCAAAGGTAGTGCCATTGAACCTGAGAGGTCTGTGCCTTTTTAGTTGGGAAACACAGTTCCCAGAGTCATTCTCCCTTTCTATCCTCAAGAAGCAAGCTTAGGTTTCCGCCATTGCAGCTGGGGTCCTACATGATTTGGGACACAGCTGCAGCCAAGCCAGGATCACCTCAGATACTGCAACCACAAAGCAGCACCAAGTATCTCCACGACTGAACTCCAAGCAGCGCAGAGCAGAGGCAAGTGAACACATACAAACACCAGGCACCACCCCAAATACTCAACACAGATGTGTCAGAAAGACCTGAGCAAACCTCTATGCCCAGCTGGGTAAGTCTCAACACAGGCAAAGCTACCTCACCCAATGACTACCAATCCCATAGTGGAGGACCCCCATGAGAGCAACCCAGAGGAAACTCCAGACAACGAATGCGAACGAATGGTTATGAACTTGTGCACACCATTCAGAGGACATGGAGATGCCTCAATGGAACCCTGATGAATACAAAGAGGATACAACAGATGCCTACATGAATTTCAAGAGAACACAAGCAGTTGCACCAAAAGAGGAAGTCAAACCTAGATAAGAAAATGAAAGTCAAAAGAGGTAGAAATCCTGAAGAAAAAGCAAACTGAAATGAAATTGAAAATGAGAAACAAAGTAAGTCAAATAAAAGGCTCCACTGAGGGCTGCAGAGATGCCTTAGCAGTTAAGGTGCATGTCCATGGAGCCTAAGGACCCAGGGTTGATTCTCCAGGTCCCACGTAAGCCAGATGCACATGATGACACATGTGTCTGGAGTTCTTTGGCAGTGGCTAGAGGCCCTGGTGTGCCCATTCTCACACACACTCTCTCTCTCTTTCTCTCTTCTCTCCCGCCCCTCTCTCTATCTCTAATAAATCTTTTAAAAAAATAAAAGGCTCCATGGAAGGCTTCACCCACAGAATGGAGCAAATGGAAGACAACTATCAGATCTTGAGGTAGAAGAACTGGATTACTATGTCAAGGTCAATGAAAAGTTCAGAGAAAATGTATGAGTAGAACTTAAGAGATATTTTGGATACCATGAAGAAACAAAATGTTTGAATAACTGGCATAAAAGAAGGAAAAGAACTGCAGACCAATACCATGGACAATAAAATTATAGAAGAAAACTTCTCAAATCTAGGGAAAGATGTGCTCATCCAGGTACAAGAGGCATACACAACATCAAATAGACAGATCCAGAAACTAAGCTCCCCACATAATATTATAGTCAAAACATTAAACACACATAACAAAGAAAATTACTGAAAGCCAGATAGAAAAATCAAGTTACATACAAAGGCAGGCCTATCAGAATACCACCCAATTTTAGTGGAAAATCTAAGAGCTAGAGGAGTTTAGAGTGATGTACTTCAATTGTTGAAAGATGACAACTGCCAACCCAAACACTATAGTCAGCAAAACTGTCTCCCCTAATAGAAGGAGAAATGCCCCGGCCAGCGGAGAGTTCAACAAGGACCCGAGGAGAAGTTAACCTGGGTGGGAAAAGGCAAACAGACACAAGAAGGAGACCATGCTAGGTGTTTGTCAAGGCCTCGAGATTTTTTTTTTCCACGTAGGTTTATATAGGTTGTAGGGGGAAAGATCACAGAGTTACTGGTTAAACCACAATGTCTTTATTTCTTCATTAGCTACTGGCAGGATGGGAGAGTGTTCAGCCAGGCGTATGATCCCATTGTGTCTGGTAATTGAATATTAGGTGAGGAAGTAGAAACTTAACTTGCTATATGGCAGTTTGAGTTAACATGGCCAAGGTTTGGTTCATAGCTCCCAACATCTCCTCCCTTCTTTTATACAAAAAGAGGGGGAGGCCCGATTTGCAGCAGTGGGCATTAACCAACTGGGAGAGTAGGTACCCGACTACTCCAGTGGGTTGTCTTTTTCCCACAATCTTTGGACCTTGGTACCTTTTGGGGAGGGGAGGCAGGGCCTATGTGGCCGGAGAGTGAGGCACGGCCTTAGTGATAACAGTTATGGTACCAACCTCCATGCAAGTCAGGTTTTTCTCTCAGGGAATTCAGAAGCAGTCAGAAAGGGACCTTCCCTTGTGCTGCTTTGCCCCACACCCACGTTGGTGCCCATATTGCACTCACTTTATTGTGAGCTGATATGCATAGGTCTGGATCCTATGCAGCTCCTAAAAGAGGGGTAGCTATTTGGCCAAGACAGGTAGACCGCAGCAATAGCAGAGGTGTAGAGGACAATAGCATAGTAAATAAGTACAGAATGTATGCAGTATAGTAAATGAGTACAGAATGTAAGATCAAGGGAAAGTGACAACTGCAGGTGGTAGGTCTTCAGTGGCAATGCCTCAATCCACCAGCTCCAGTCTGTGATAATGGACCTGTAAAGTCTGCATCTTAATGGTTTTAATCTGTTGATGTACAAAAGACATGATTTTATTTATAATAGCGGGTCTGATTGTGAGTAAGAGGATTAAGATAAGTAGAAGTTCTTCCAGTTTTGTCCTGTTAGAAAAAAAAGGAGATTTTCTCAGGGAAGTGTTTCTTCCCTGGATATGTGAGATGTCACTGGAGGATCATCAGCCTGTTTTACAAGTCTCTCTGGCAGCCATCTCGCAGCATTTTCTTTGGTGTCAGACAAGCATACTGATGCTCGGCCCCAAATGAGTACTGGGTCTGGGCCATTCCATTTAAGGTTAAAGGATCTTTCCACATGGCTTTGGCAAAGGTATTTTTTGTATTTGTGTACCAAAAGCGATCAGCAGCTGAATTTCCCTGAGTATCAAGGGTTTAAAAGTTTAGGACAAACAAGGCATGATAAAGGATATTTCTTGGAGAGCCTTTTATGGGATATAAATCCCTATTTTTAACTTTTGGAGGGTATATTTAATACCATATTTTTTTTTTTCAGATGAGGACCATTGTTTGAGCATGAGGCTGTACCCTAAAGTAGGGAATATGTCTTAAGAGTTAACTTTGTTATATGCACTGGACTTTAGATGTAAAAATTAAGACAGTAACTTTACATACAATAGAGTAGAATCTGGTCTTTTCTGAGCCAAAATAGTTAACTAAATATTAACATAACACTTGATAAAATTTTTTGAAAGAGAAAATATTATTTGACAACCAATGATTTTGGCTTAAACTTGATAGCTATTGATTGTATGTACCACAGAAATTTTTATAAACATAAAACAATTTTATGTTTTACTTATGACTTAAATTTGATAAAACTTAAGTAAGCTATCCCAACATACTTTAGCCTGAAAATTAGTTTTTTTGTTTCTTACAGTTTGTAAACAGTTTAAAAACCTTTAACTTTAGGTACAGTGTTTAGGTTTAGCCTGAAAATTTTTTTTTTTACATCTGCACACCTTTATTTATATACTTTAACATTCTGATCTAAGTACCACTTAAAAGGCATTTTTAACAAGTAATCATTGAAAAATTCCTTCCCAGTCCCTTCAATCAATTCATCTCACCCTACCATTAATTATCTTTCTCTCTTTTTTTTTAATTCCCCAGAGGATGTGCACCATTCCTAGAGGTACTGCAATACCAGGTCGATGTGTGGAGTGGACGAAGCAAGCTCCTATTCCAACTCCGAGCTACAAAAATCCATTTAATGTATTGTTCTCAGATAGAGGACGTATCAGATATTAAACTGATAAGAACAGATACTACACTTGATCTTAGTCAAAAGGCCGAGAAGCAATTAATTATCTTTCTTATAAGGCTATTAAAAAATTACACCAAATTGATTAATCCTATTACTAACAAGAAAGTAGTCTTTTTTTTTTAATTTTATTTATTTATTTGAGAGCGACAGACACAGAGAGAAAGACAGATAGAGGGAGAAAGAGAGAATGGGTGCACCAGGGCTTCCAGCCTCTGCAAACGAACTCCAGACGCGTGCGCCCCCTTGTGCATCTGGCTAACGTGGGACCTGGGGAACCGAGCCTCAAACCCGGGTCCTTAGGCTTCACAGGCAAGCGCTTAACCACCAAGCCATCTCTCCAGCCCCAAGAAAGTAGTCTTAATACAATTTTATGTCACTAATACCAATAACACACTTGGAAATGATTTTATTAGAAGTAACTAAGGCAAATTGTGTTGTTATCTTGAGGCAGGCTGGCTTAGAAGTCAGATCAGTTGCCTCCTCCTTTTAAGCAACAGGACATTACAATCTTTTCTAAAATATCTGACAAATTATAAGTTACCTCTTTAGAGGAAGCTTTATTGTTTTTAATAATCCTCGACGTAAGGTGAAGTTGACCTAGAACAAATATCTGGCAAAGTCACTCCTGCAAAAGACATTTAACTTTTCCTTTTTAATTTCTTTTTTTGTTTGTTTGTTTTTTGTTTTTATGAAGTAGGGTCTCACTTTAGCTCAGGCTGACCTGGAATTGTCTATGTAGTCTCAGGGTGGCCTCGAACTCATGGTGATCCTCCTACCTCTGCCTCCCAAGTGCTGGGATTAAAGGCGTGCGCCACTATGCCCGGCCTCCTTTTTAATTCCTATGCTTAGGTCTTTGATTTCCTTGAAATGGTTCTCTAGAAGAGAAAGGGGTGTCATCTGCATCCATCTCATCTCTTTAGTCAGAAACAGTCATAAACACAACACAATGAGCAAGCACAATGGGCACACATACACACATACACACACACATAAAAAGAACATGTCCTCCTGATAAAATCAAAAAATTTGCTTAAAGAACTTGAAGCAATCTCAATTCCTTGTGTTTTTAAAATATCTTCTACTATGGCAATTAGCTCCTTTTACTCTTTGCTAAATCTTTTTTCCTAACCCATGTTCCTTGTGCCTTGAGAGAAGTTTTAAGCCCTTCAACAATTCATGCTTATTTAATGCTTGTCCCATAATTGTGTCGCGTTTTTTACCTTTCCGGATCTGTATCATAGGTGGGTTTTTTCTGTGGTGATCATGGTGCAGATCTGTATTACAGGTGGATTTCCTGTAGTGATCTCTATGCAGACCTTCACTCACCCACCGGTGGGGTGGTGGTCCAATGGCTGGGACAGCCATCCACTCAATCGATGTCCAGGTCACACTTCGTACCTCGAGCCCCACGTTTGGGCGCCATTTGCCCCGGCCAGCGGGGAGTTGAACAAGGATCCAAGGAGAAGTTAATCTGGGTGGGAAAAGGCAAACAGACACAAGAAGGAGACCATGCTAGGTGTTTGTCATGGCCTCGAGATTTTATTTTTTCCACATAGATTTGTATAGGGTTGTAGGGGGAAGGGGATGTGGTCAGGGCAAGGAGTTGTAGGGGGAAGGGGACGTGGTTAGGGCAAAGATCACAGAGTTACTGGTTAAACCACAAT
This sequence comes from Jaculus jaculus, assembly GCF_020740685.1. Lineage (NCBI taxonomy): Eukaryota > Metazoa > Chordata > Mammalia > Rodentia > Dipodidae > Jaculus > Jaculus jaculus. Next base: position 30,281,248 of record NC_059113.1, read on the forward strand.
GTCTTTGTTTCTTCATTAGCTACTGGCAGGATGGGGGAGTGTTCAGCCAGGCGTACGATCCCATTGTTTCTGATAGTTGAATATTATGTGAGGAAGTAGAAACTTAACTTGCTATATGGCGGTTTCTGTTAACATGGCCGAGGTTTGGTTCATAGCTCCCAACAGAGAAAGAGTTTTCATGATAAAAGAAGACTAAAGGAATTTGTGAGCAATAAGCCAGCTCTAACAGATGATATTGGAAAGAATGCTTAACATTGAAGAAAAAGGTAAACACACTCAAGAGGATGCAAAATGTTAACTAATGCTAGTATTGTTACTAACAAAATGAAGACTAAGAAAATAACAAACTTCACAAAATCATCAACATGACAGGAATTAAGTCATCCTCTTCAATAATACTTCTGAATATTAGAGTCTCAACTCCCCATTCAAAAGACACAGACTAACAGGCTGGATCAGAATACAGGATCCATCCTTTTTCTGTCTTCAAGAAACTCACTTCACCATCAAAGACAGACACGATCCTAGAGTAAAAGGATGAAAAAAGATATTCTAAGTAAGTGGAACCAAGAAATAAGAAGGTGTTGCTGTCCTAATATCTGACAAAATAGACTTTTAAACAAAATTAATCAGAAAAAAAAAGAAAGCCACTTCATAATAAGATAATAATGCACCAAGAAGATATGATAATTATAAGCATATAGATACCAAATACAAGTGCACCTAATTGTATAAAATGAATTCTCCTAGATATCAAGTCAGAGACAAATCCCAACACAGTGATGGTAGGTGATTTCAACACTCTATTCTCACCAATAGACAGATCATCTGGACAAAAAATAAGTAGAGAAATATTGGAGTTAAGTTAAGATCAACTGGACAAAATAGACATTTTATAGAACATTGCATGCAAACACTACAGAATACACGTTTTTCACAACAACCATGGATCTTTCTCTAAAACAGATCACATAATAAGACACAAAATAAGTCTCAAAAAATTAGAAAAACTGAAATGACTCCATTTTTTATGTTTTTTTATGTGCTTATCCAGGCACAGGAGGCATACACAACACCAAATAGACAGGTCCAGAAAGTAAGCTCCCCACATCATATTATAGTCAAAACATTAAATGCCCATAACAAAGAAAATTACTGAAAGCCACACTGACCATAACACAATAAAGCTAGAAATTAACAAGAAAAACTATAGAAAATGCACAAACTCATAGAGATTAAGTGGCACACTATTGAATAATGAATGGGCCATTAAATAAATCAAGAATAAAATTTTAAAATATGTATAACTAAATAAAAATGAAAACATGCTGGGTGTGGTGGTACATGCCTTTATCCCAACACTTGGGAGGCAGAGGTAAAAGGATTACTGTGAGTTTGAGCCACCCTGAGACCACATAGAAAATTCCAGGTCAGCTTGGGCTAGAGTGAGAGCCTCCCCAAAAAACCTAAAAATAAATTTTAATTTTTTTTAAGTTAAAAAATGAAAACACAAGATACCAAAACCTATAGGATGTACTGAAGGCAGACTGTTAGCTTTACGTACCTATACTACAAAACACTGAAAATGAGCTCCAGAGAGTTCTGCAAAACAGAGATCTCAAATAAATAACTTAATAATTCACCCTAGGGTCTTGGATAAATAAGAAAAAAACAAATACAAAAGGACCAAACAAAAAGGAACAAGATAAGGACAGAAATCAATGAAATAAAAATGAGAAAGAAATGATGAGAACTGGAGAGATGACTCAGTGGTTAAGGGTACTTTCTTTCAAAGCCTAATGGCCCAGGTTCAACTTCCCAGTACCCACATAACACCAGATACACAAAGTGGTGCATGCATCTGGAGTTCATTTGCAGTGGCAGGAGGTCCTACACACCCATACTTACTCTTTCTTTCTGTCTCTTCCTCTCTCTCTCTCTCAAATAAATAAATATAAAGAAGAATCAATAAAATGCAGAGTTGGTTCTTTGAAAAAATAAACAAGATTGACAAATCCTTAGCCAAATTAACTTAAATAGAAGACCCTAATCAGTAATATTAGAGATGAAGAAGGAAACACTAAAAGAGATGCCAATGAAATTGAATCATGAGGAACCACATCAAAAACCTATATTTAGGCTGGAGAGGTGGCTTAGTAGTTAAGGTATTTGCCTGCAAAGCCAAAGGACCCAGGTTCAATTTTCCAGGACCCACATAAGCCAGGTACACAGGTGATGCATATGTCTGGAGGCCCTGGTGTGCCCATTCTCACACTCTCTCCCTCTCCTACTCTCTCTTTCTATTTGACTCCTTCTCTCTCAAATAAATAAAATTAAATTAAATATTAAAAATAAAAATTTACTTAAAATAACTATTCCACCAAATAGAAAAATCTAAAAGAAATGAATGGTTTTCTAGATGCATATGACCGAACAAAGTTAAATTGAGATGAGATAAATAATTTAAATAGACCAATAACAAGTAGCAATATTGAAACAGTAATTAAAATTTTTTTCCCAAACCAAAAATAACAGCCAGATCCAGACAGGTTCATGGCAGAATTCTATCAGACAATTTAAAAAGTACTGAAATCATTGTTTCTTAAATTATTCCATAAAATAGAAAAGATGACATGCCCCTGACCCCTTCTATGAAACCAGCCACACATTGATACCAAAACCAGATAAAGGCACACAACAAAAAAAGAAAAACCACAAACAAATGTCCTTGATGAACATAGAGGGAAAAATTCACAACAAAATACTTGCAAACCAAATTTTAAAACATATCACAAAAAAGGTCACTCACCTCAGTCAAGTCTGGTTTATTCTGAAGATGCATGGATGGTTCAACATAAACCAATAAATAGAATTCATCAGATTCAATGTAACTTCAATCAAAATTCCAGTACCATCTTTCACAGAAATAGAAAAATAATTTTAAAATTTATATGGAAACTCAAAAGACCCTAGATAGCCAAAATTATTCTCAGAAAAAAAAAAATATTGCTGAAGGTATCACTATACTGATTTTAAATTATACTACAGAACCATAGTAATTAAAACAGCATGGTTACTCATACAAAAACAGACACATAGGCCAATGAAACACAGTAGAGGATTCAATATGAGTCCATGCAACTACAGATACCTAATTTTAGACAGAGATGCCCAAAACACACATTGGAGAAAAGGCAGCATCTTCAGCAAATGGTGCTGGGAAAACTGGGCACTACATGTAAAGGAATGAATTTGGACTCTTACTTCTCACCCTGAAGAAAAATAAACTCTGAATGGATCACGGACCTTAATGTAAGACCTGAAAGGATGGAATAGTTAAAATGGAGCCGGGAGGGGAATGGAGGAAATGAGGAAATGGAAAGATCATTCAAAACTTAAGACATGGGCTGAAGAGATGGCTCAGAAGGTATGGATACCCATTTGCAAGGCCTGATGGCCTGGGTTCAATTCCCCAGAACTCACATAAAGCCAGATACAGAGTGGCACATGCATTTGAAGTTCATTTGCTATGGAAGGAGACCCTGGCACACCAATACTCTCTGTCTTTCTCTCCTTTCTCTCCCTCCCTCCCTCCACCCCCCCTCTCTCTCTCCTTGTAAATAAATAATACATAAATTATTTAAATTATAAAATTTTTTAAATAGCTTAAGAGCTAGAGAGATGGTTTAGCAGTTAAGGCACTTGCCTGCAAAGCCTAATGATTCATGTTCAAATCTCCAGGTCCCACATAAGCCAGACACACAGTGATACAAGCTCACAAGATCGCAGATGCGCACAAGGGGTGCATATGTCTGGAGTTCGTTTGCAGTGCCTGGATGCCCTGATGCACCAAGTCTCTCTCTCTCTCTCTCTCTCTCTCTCTCTCTCTCTCTCTCTCTCTCTCTCTCTCTCTCCGCCTCCCTCCCTCCCTCCCTCCCTCTCTCTCTCTCTCTCTCTCTCTCTCTCTCTCTCTTAAAAAAAGCCATAAGTGAGGTCAGGGGAAGAGATCAAGTAAAAGAAGGGTAGGGGGAGGATTAATCAAAATTCAGGCCATATGATAACCTACTTTTTTGGATAATGGCACACCCAGAAGCCATAGACTGTTACGAGAAAAATTTCAATGCCAAGGATGGGATACCTTCCAATGAGTTGTTGGCCAGGGAGGTCCCTGATGCCCCAAAAATATTATAGGCAGTTGCTAATGCTCTTGGTTTCCCATCAGGAAGAGATGATAAGACCCTATTGCTGAAGACTCCACATGACTGGACAGCAAGGCCACTGAGAAATCAAACTGGGGCTAAGCTGAAAACCTCCTCCCTGTAGACCAGCTGACAGAAAACTGGGAAAAGCTGCACTGCCTGAAGCCCTATGGGAGACAGAAGCCATCAGTGGTAAAAACAGTGGACACTGCAAGCCTCAAGTTTGGCTAGCCAGGCCAAATGACCAAACGGGTGCAATAGTGTCATCTCTGTTATGGGGGAGACAAACTTCTTTCTAATTGGACTGGAGGCCCACTCTATGAGAAGTAATACATGCCTGGTACTGAAAACCTAACCAAAGTCTATGATGGGGAAGGTCATGAGCCTTAGGAGTGTAATGCCTGCTCTTGGCTGGCTAAATGCATATATTATACACACCAAACTTCTCTGTAAGTACTTTACTTAACAATCATATCCATATATTAATGCTACTCTTATTTTTGGTTAGAGAACTTCTCTTTTCAGATGGTGGTGACCACTGGGATGACCCAAAAGACACCATAGTGCTGAGAAGATGTGACGGAGGAGTGTTTGGCACTGAAACATCTCTATCACATCTTCCAAGGCTCAGGATCCATTGCGGAAGAGGAGGCAGAAAGAATGTAAGAGCCAGAGGAAGGGTAGGACTGCTTACAATGCAATGGTCCAGATAGAAATTGGTCTCAATATACATGACCTCACAGTGCCTAGCACCACCTTCACAAGACCCTCATAATAGGAAGGAAAAATGATGACATCAAAATAAAGGAGGGGGGGGGGATATGATGGAGTATGGATTTGTGAAGGGGAAAAGGGGGAAGGAAGGGCATTATCATGGTTTATTGTAAGTATAGAAGCTGACAATAAAAAAAGCCTCGGGGAAGCTCACTTCTTTGTGTACTAATTTGAAATATAATTAAGGGTTGGAGAAATGGTATAGCAGTTAAAGGCTTTGGTTTGCAAACCCTGCTAGCCTGGGTTCAAGTTTCCAGTATGCATGTTAAGCCAAATACACAAAATACCACATGCATCTGAAGTTCATTTGCAGCAACAAGATGCCCTGCTATCCCTCTGTCTCTCCTTCTCTCTCTCTCTCTCCCCCCCCCTTATCTCTCTCTGCTTATAAATATAATATAGTATATAATATAATCAAAAACAAAAAGAGAAAGAGCTCTGGTTAGGGCAGAAACTTCCTACAGGGTGAATAATGCTGCTCCCAGAAGCCATAGGTTGCTACAGGAAAACCCTAGTGCCAAGGGAGGTTTCCTCCCAGTTATTGGTTGGTCAGTATGCCCTGAAGCCCCTAAAACAATACAGACTATGATCAAAGCTTTTGGATGCCCACCAGAGCTAGATAGTAAGACCCTGTTGCCAAAAACAGTACATGCTTCAGATGTAGGGCACTGAAAACTCAAGCTGTAACAGAGCTGAAAGGCGCTCTCCTGCCGGCTAGCTGTCATCGTACGAGAAAGTAGTATGCAGGCTGCTGGATGAGAAAAATCCATCCGTAGGCTAACCCAACTGCTCACCTTTGCTTGCTACACAGTCTGCTAGCCAACCAAGAGGTGCCCACATGTGCAATAGTGGCATGACTGGTATGGGGATAACCATCCACTTTTTCATTAAATGTTTTGTTTATTTGCAAGCAGAGAGAAAGAAAGAGAGAGAAGATATATGTGTATCAGGGCCTCTAGTCACTGCAAATAAACTCCAGATGCATGTACCGCTTTGTGCATCTGGCTTTACATGGGAACTGGGGAGTTGAACCCTGGTCATTAGGCTTAGCAGATGAGCATCTTAACTGCTGAGCCATCTCTCCAGCCCAAACATCCACTCTTTGATTAGATCTGAGACCCATTCCATGGGAAAGGACACATCTACAGTACTAAAAACCTATCAAGCCGGGCATGGTGGTGCACGTCTTTAATCCCAGCACTCGGGAGGCAGAGGTTGGAGGATCACTGTGAGTTCAAGGCCAGCCTGAGACTACATAGTGAATTCCAGGTCAGCCTGGGCTAGAGAAAGACCCTACTTCGAACCCCCCCCCAAAGAAAAAAACCTATCAAAAGCAAAGGTCATGACACTAGCGGGAAGCCACCCCTGCTGGCTGGCTAAGGGGGCGTGCCTATCAAGTTGCCTCTAAATATTTCTATTATGTTCACCCTATAAATATGGCTGATCACACCTTTGACCAGGGAAATTTCTTTTAGGTGGCAGTGACTACTGGGAGGATTCAATAGTCATTAAAGCATTGGAAAGAAGGCTCAGCAGTTAAAGGTAATTGCTTGTAAAGCCTAACGGCCAGGGTTCAATTTTCCAGTGCCCATGTGAAGCTAAAGGCACAGAATGGCACATGTGTCTGGAGTTCTTTTGCAGTGGCAAGAGGTCCTGGTGCACCCGTAGTGTCTCTCTCTCTCCCTCTCTCTCTCTCTCTCTCTCTCTCTCTCTCTCTCTCTCTTTCTCTCTTTCTCTCTCTCTCTGTCAGACAAATATATATATTACGGTTTTTCAAGGTAGGGTCTTGCTGACCTGGAATTTACTATGTAGTCTCTATCTGGCCTTGAACTCATAGTGATCATCCTATCTCTGCCTCCCAAGTGCTGGGATTAAAGGTATGTGCCACCATGCCTGGCAAATAAATAATTAAAAAAAAAAGCAACCCAATAAAGTGCCGAGAGTAAGTGACTGCTAAGTGCTCAGTGCTGAATGAGGCATCTTTATCAGCCTTCTGTAACAGCCTCAGGTTGCTGGGCTGAACATCCAAACCAGGCACAGTTGATGGGAGAAATGCCAATTATTTGAAGCTTGCAGATCCAGGGGAGGTCCCACAACAGCAGAAGAAGCTGGCCCATTTTCACAGGTCCATGCCAAGAGATAAAAAGGCACCACCAACACATCAGCAAGCGCGCTTCAGGAACTCCAGGCCAAGCTCAGGCACTTCACCTGTCTTTAGACTGGAATTCCAAATGCATCCCCTAGGATCCACCCACAGTGACACCTCCCCCAGCCAGGTGGCTAGAGATCTAAATGATAAGCTTTAATAAACTCCTGAATCTACAGGGGGGGGGGGACATCCATTCCAACCCCCACACCTTCCAATGTGCTACATTTCAGAAGAGAGGGTGGGAAGAATGTAAAAGTCAAGGCTAGAGAGCAGTACTTTAGGACACTGTCTTCCACACACACAGTGGCCATTACTTCACGACCTCACTGCAATCGTCAGTACCTCTGAAGACCTCCACAGATTGAGCTCATCATCATTTCCACATGGATGTTACAGGAGAGTGAAAAAAGAAAACGAAAAGTTAAATAGAAGAGGGTCTCATTGGAAAGGAGTTCAATAGAATTCAGGTGCGGAGGACAACATAAATATTACATTGTGTTCATGTATGAATATTGTCAATAAAAAGGTTTACAAAACAGATCCGGGCTGGAGAGATGACTTAGCGGTTAAGCGCTTGCCTGTGAAGCCTAAGGACCCTGGTTCAAGGCTCAATTCCCCAGGACCCATATAAGCCAGGTACAAAGGTATCTGTCTCCTTCTCTCTCTCTAGCACTCAAATAAATAAATTAATTAAATAAACAAAAAATTTTTAAACAGATCCAACTATGTACTGCAAGAAATTCACTCCATCAGTTAAGATACCTAAACTCGGGGGTGAAAAGGCCAAAGTGAGGTCAGGGGGAGAGATTGAGTAAAGGAAAGGTGGAGGCAGGGCGAATCAAAATCTAAGAGGATGCAAATAAATCATATGGAATCCTCTGGTTTTGGACAATGGAACACTCACGAGCCATAGATTGTCGTTAGAAAATTTTCAGTGCCAGGGATGGGATACCTCCAGTGAGCTGTTGGCCAGGGAGGTCCCTGATGCCCCCAAAACATTATAGGCCATTGCCAAGGCCCTTGGTTTCCCACCAGGTTATAGATGGTAAGACCCTATTGCTGAAAACTCCACATACTTGGGTTGCAAGGCCACTGAAAACTCCTGCTGGAACCAAGCTGATAACCTCCTCCATATAGAGCAGCTGACAGAAAGCTGGAAGAAGCCATTCTACATGTAGTTCAATGGGAGAGATACCACCAGTGAAGATACTCAACAGTGGACACTGCAAGCCTTATAAATTGGCCAGCCAGGTCAAATGAGCCAATGGGTGCAATAGTGGCATGTCTGTCATGGTGGAAGCCAACTGCCCTCCATTTGGACTGGAGGCCTGCTCCATGGGGGGGGGGGGGGAACACATCCCTGATACTGAAAACTTAAAACAGGGGTAGTCATGAGCCCTAGGGGTGTTATAACATCTGCTGGTCTGGAAAAATGTATATACTATGCTTATCAAACTGCCCAGTACTTCTCTTAGTATTTATACCCTTATGTTAACACTACTCTCACTTTGGGTAGAGAATCTTCTCTTTTCAGATGGCAGTGACTTTGCGATGACTCAGAAGGTCATAGTGCTGGAAAGAAGTGACTGGAGTACTGAGTAACATCTCAATCACACCTTCCAAGGCTCAGGGTCTAATGCAGAAGAGGTGGCGGAAAGAATGTAAGAGCCAAAGGAAGGGTAGGACTCCTTACAACATGCTCCCTCCAGACGTAAAATGGCCTGGATATCCATGACCTCACAGTGCCTGACACTACCTACACAAGACCATCATAAGAGGAGGAAAAGACCATGACATCAAATTTTTTTTAAAGATACTTGAGTAATAATGGACAGTATAAATGTATACATTTATAATCACAGTAGTTTATATTGATGTACACTAAAACATGTACAGTCAGCATTTGTGAAAACAAAAAAGATACCTAAACTAAAAGTGAAGTGTTTAAAAAATTGTTTCTAAGGCCAGGCATGGGGGCATGCGCCTTTAATCCCAGCATTTGGAAGGCTGAGGTAGGAGGATCACTATGAGTTCACAGACAGCCCGAGACTACACAGTGAATTCCAGGTCAGCCTGGGCGATACCCTACCTGGAAAAAACAAAAAATTGTTTGTTTCTTTTTTTTTTTTTTTTTTTTTGCATCCTTGTGCGTTTTCTTTTTCTTCTTTTTTGGTTCTTTCGAGGTAGGATCTCACTCTAGTCCAGGCTGACCTGGAACTCACTCTGTAGCCCAAGGTGGCCTCAAACTCATGCTGATCCTTCTACCTCAGCCTTTTGAATGTTGGGGTTAAAGGCATGTGCCACCACACCCAGTCTTCCTTGATATTCTTAGTACATATTTTTGTCTTCAAGAAAATGACATCTGTAGACTGCTTAGAGCCAGTGATGGCATTTCCTATAGATAAATATTATATTATTCCAAATATAGCCATGTTATCTTGAATTCAAATAAACGTCTATGCTGATAAGAAAATACTCCACACAGGACTTCCAGCCAAGATGGCGACCGCCTAGCTGCGCTGCAGATACCAGGGAAAGAAAGATAGATGCAGATCCTAAGGAGAGAGCTGCCCCAACATACGTCAAAAGGGGCCCGTCTGAAACTAAGGACAATTGGCGAAACAAGCAAGGGTGATGTTTTCCTGTGAACCGGATACCAGCACAAAGGGGAAGGAGACCAACGCAGAGAAAAATCAACTCCTACCAAATCAGAGAGCCAGAGCCTCAGAGGCCCCCAACACCTCAGCACTGAAGCAGACCAAAAATGAACCCGACATGGCTCAGGGAAATTTTGCGGAAGAGGGGGCGGAAAGAATGTCAGAGTCACATGTTGGGTCATGATTTGCAGAGACAGTTATCATACCAATAACTGTGGGCTAACTCCACAATGCACGACCCATTTACATCAACAAGGAGGGTCCAATGGGAGGGGGTAGATCATAGATGAGCCTAAACAATGGTACCAAACTGCCTGTATTTGCTGAAAAGAAAACTAATAAATTAATTTTTTTAAAAAAAGAAATAAAACTTGTTGATGTGACCCTTAAAAAAAAAAAGAAAAAGAAAAAATAATACTCCACACAGGGCTGGAGAAATGGCTTAGCAGTTAAGCGCTTACCTGTGAAGCCTAAGGACCCCAGTTTGAGGCTCACTTCCCCAGGACCCACATTAGCCAGATACACAAGGGGGCACACACGTCTGGAGCTTGTTTGCTGTGCCTGAGGCCCTGGCGCGCCCATTCTCTCTCTCTCTTTCTCTCTCCCTCTGCCTGTTTCTCTCTGTTGCTCTCAAATAAATAAATAAAAATAAACAAAAAAGAAAATACTCCACACAAATGGATACAAGTAAGAGTAGCTACATTCATATGAGATCTTACATCAGAAACCATAAAATTGAGACAAAGAAGGCAACTACATGAGGAAAAAGAGGTAAATTCAACATAAATCAATAATTATAAACACATCTGCACCCAAGGCTGGAGCGCCAACTGCCTAGGGCAGACACCATACCTAAAAGAGAGAGTTAGATGTCAAAACCGTAATATGTGAAGATGACAACATGCCACTTCCATCAATGGACAGCTCGTTAAGAGAAAAAAAATCAACAACAAAAATGCAACTCGTCAGAGTGAAACCATACTGTAGACCACATGGACCCAACAACACATTCACAGAGTATGTCTTCTGACAGCTGTAGAACTCACATTGTTTCCATTAGCATACAGAACATTCTCCAGGATAGACCATGTGTTCAGCCACAAAATAAGCCTCAACAAATCCAAAAAGATCAAAATCATGGTATGAAAACCAAAAAAAAAAAATCAAAAAATCTTTTAGCCGGGTGTGGTGGCGCATGCCGTTAATCCCAGCACTCAGGAGGCAGAGGTAGGAGGATCGCCTTGAGTTCGAGGCCACCCTGAGACTCCTTAGTGAATTCCAAGTCAGCTTGGGCTAGAGTGAGACCCTACCTCCAAAAAAAAAAAAAAAATCAAAATCATGATATGTAGTTTCTCTCGCTATAATATAACAGAAGTAGTAGTCAACAGTAGGAACTTTAGAAATGATGGAAATTGCCCCAGTCTCACCGCCCAGGCACGGGGGAGGACACACAGACCTTAGGGCTTAGTGTTGGCTCAGACCAAGATGGATGCTGAGAGGCCAACTTGGGAGCCTCGATTATGTGGACCGGTTTGCTCTGGAAGATACTGTTTGGGGCTAGAAGGTTAAGGCTGCCTCTGCATAGAGAGCACACTAACTATGGGGACACAAGGCAGCATCCTTGTACTGGCAAGCATGCCCTTGCAGTACCCCCTATGACGATGTCCACATGTCCTTGCAGTATACCTAAGCAGCAGCTCAGGGGCTGTCAGAGCTGAGCAGAAAGGAAACTCTTGCATGAGGAGCATGTGCAACTCTTGAAGGAATTTGCATTCCTGAAAACTACAATTTTTTTTTTTTTTTTTTTTTTTTTTTTTTTTTTTACAATTGGGGAAGAGTTGCTAAAAGGGTCTGGTCACTTCACAGCTGGCCCATTGGAAGAACCGTTTGGCCTCCCTGTAAGCACGGGTTTCTCTTGCCTGACCTGGCTGCTCTGCCTCTTTGGGGAGTTTTCTGTTGTTTCTGCCACTTTGGAAGCATGAAAGGAAGACCAGTATATGAAAATGACCGTGTGTTTCAAGACTGAGAACAAACGTCCACTGTCCTGGATTGCAGAGAAAGGGCCTGGTTGAAAATGATATTTAAGCCTCCATCTCAAATCTGGGTCCCTAGAGAGCGTGCCAAATGTCAATAAGAACATTTTTCTGAAAGAACAAAATAGATTTGTGCAGAAGCTCTTGCGCCAGGTCTTTGAAAAGGAACTGTCTGCTCAAAGGACATGCACACATCCAGCCCTGCCCACAGCAGCCTGAAGGAGCTCTGTAGTGAAGTGAGGAGGAAGCTGAGGCCGCGATGGTGTGATCAGCAGTGGCCCTTTTCCTCCAGACTTACAGTGAAACAGGTTGAAACAGGTGGCGCACGCCTTTAATCCCAGCATTTGGGAGGCAGAGGTAGGAGGATCGCCGTGAGTTCGAGGCCACCCTGAGACTACATAGTGAATTCCAGGTCGGCCTGAACCAGAGTAAGACCCTACCTCGAAAAAAAAACAAAAAAAAATTTTTTAGTGAAAATATAACCAAACTTATGAGATATAGAAGCAAGGGAAATTTATGGCAACACGGACCTACATCAAAAAAGAGAACAGATATAGCTGGGCGTGGTGGCTCACGCCTTTAATCCCAGCACTCGGGAGGCAGAGGTAGGTGGATTTCATGAGTTCGAGGCCACCCTGAGACTACATAGTGAATTTCAGGTCAGCCTGGACTAGAGTGAGACCCTACCTTGAAAAAACAAAAGTCGAAAGAGAAAGCGGAGGTGGAGAGATGGCTCAGCAGTGGGAGGTGCTCGCTTACAAAACTTGATGGCCCAGGTTCAATTCCCCAGTAGCCATATAAAGCCAGACACACAGTGGTGCATGTGTCTCAAATTCCCCTGTAGGAGCTGTGGGCCCCAGAGTACCTCTACTCTTTCTCTACTCCCTCTTTCATGCTTTCTCTCTCTAAAATAAGTAAATTAAAATTGTTTAAGAGAGATAAGAGGGGCTGGAGAGATGGCTTTGCAGTTAAGGTGCTTGCTAGCCAAAGGACCAAGGTTTGATTCCCCAGTACCCACATGCAGCCAGATGCACAAGATGGCACATACAACTGGAATTTGTTTGCAGTGGCTAGAGGTCCTGGTGCATGCATTCTCTCTATATATCTGCCTCTCTCTCTCCTCTCTTGTAAATAGACAAATTATATATACATATGTATATATATGAATGTATATGTATACACACACATACACATGAAGAAAGAGAGAGATAACAGAGCTGGAGAGACAGCTCAGCCATTAAAGATGATTGCTTGCAAAGTCTGATGGCCCAGGTTCCATTCTCCAGTACCCATGTAAAGCATGATACACAAAAGTGGCACATGAATCTAGAGTTCATTTGCAGTGGCAGAAAGCCCTGGTACACCTATTCTCATTCATTATCTCTCTATGTCTCTCTCTCTCTAATAAATAAATACTTTTTTTAAAAAAAAGAGAGAACAAATTGGAGAGGCAGAGGTAGGAGGATGGCTGTGAGTTCAAGGCCAGCCTGAGACTACATAGTGAATTATAGATCAGCCTGGGCTAGAGGGAAACCCTATTTCAAAAAAAAAAAAAAGAAAGAGGGCTGGAGAGATGGTTTAGCGGTTAAGCACTTGCCTGTGAAGCCTAAGGACCCCAGTTTGATGCTTGATTCCCCAGGACCCAGGTTAGCCAGATGCACAAGGGGGTGCATGCGTCTGGAGTTCGTTTTCAGTGGCTAGAAGCCCTGGCGTGCCCATTCTCTCTCTCTTTCTCTCTCTGCCTCTTTCTCTGTCTGTCTATTGCTCTCAAGTAAATAAATAAATAAATGAACAAAAAAAAGTTTAAAAAAAAAAGAGAGAACAATTTGGGACACTGAGGCAGGAGGGTTACTATGAATTCAAGACCAACTTGCACTGCATAATTAATTTCAGAGCAGCCTGGGCTAAAGAAGGAAACTCTGTTGAGAGAGATCAAGAAAGATAGAAATTCAAATGAACAACCTAACAATTTAACTCAAGAAATTGGAAAATAACAAAGTAAACTAAACTCAAATTGAGTTGAAGGAAAGAAATGTCAGATCAGAATTAAGTGAAGTAGAGACTTCAAAATGCAAAGAATAAAAAATAAATGAAGTAAATATGTGGGTTTTTATGAACAAAATCAACAAACCTTTATCCAGTGCAGAGGAATGAAGGGAATATGCATATAAATAAAATCAGAGACAAAAACTAAGACAACAAATGCTACAGAAATATCAGAGATTGACCCTTAGGTACTAATATGAACAACTATACACCAACAAATTTGAAACCTAAACAAAATGGTAATTGTTGAACACACAAAACTAATCAATATTGAATCATAAAGACAAAGAAAACCTAAACAAAACAATAAGCAGCCATGAAATTGTGTCAGCAATTTAATAAAAATAAAAAAGGCTCTCAGCCAAGTGTGGTGGCACACACCTTTAACCTCAGCACGTGGGAGACAGAGGTAGAAGGACTGTCATGAGTTCGAGGCCACCATGAGACTACATAGTGAATTTCAGGTCAGCATGGGCTACAGTGAGAGCCTACCTTGAAAAACCAAAAAAGTTAATTAATTAATTTAAAAAAAAACAACTGTCAACAAAGGAAGCCCACAAACCACATAGTATCACTACTAGATTCTACAAACTAATTAAAAACAAATTAATACCAATTCTCAAACTATTCCCCAAAAATGTCAAACTAATTTTAGAAGGACACCATTGCCCTAATAACTAAAGCAGACAAAATCATGGTGTGGCTTGCCCATTCTCTCTCTCACTCTCCCTCTCTCTCTCTTTCAAGATAGGGTATCACTCTAGCTCAGGCTGACCTGGAATTCACTCTGTAGTCTCAGGGTGGCCTTGAACTCACAGTTATTCTCCTACCTTTGCCTCCCAAGTGCTAGGATTAAAGGCGTGCACCACCATACCCAGCTCCCATTCTCTCTCTCTCTTTCTCTCTCTCTCTCTCTCTCATAAATAAATAGGGCTGGAGAGATAGTTCAATGCTTAAGGCTCTTGCTTGCAATGTCTAAGGACCCAGGTTTGATTCCCCAGTATCCACGTAAAGCCAGGATCAAAAAGTGACACATGCATCTTAAGTTCGTTTACAGGGCTAGAAGCCCTGATGCATCTATTCGCTTTCTCTCTATCTGCCTCTTTCTCTCTTTCTTTCTCTGACAAATAAAATAAAACATATTTTTTAAAAAAGAATGATAAGCCGGGTGTGGTGGCACACGCCTTTAATCCCAACACTCAGGAGGCAGAGGTAGGAGGATCACCGTGAGTTCGAGGCCACCCTGAGACCCCTTAGTGAATTCCAGGTCAGCCTGGGCTAGAGTGAGAGTCTACCTCAAAAAAACAAAAAAAAAAAGAAAAGAAAAGAAAAGAAAAAAAAGCATGACAAGACAGGCGTGATGGCACATGCCTTTAATCTCAACACATGCAGAGAGGTAGGAGGATTGCTATGAGTTCAAGGTCACTCTGAGACTACATAGTGGATTCCAAGTCAGCCTGGGCTAGAGTGAGACCCTACAATGAAAAACCAAAAAAAAAAAAGAAAAAAAAAAAAAAAAAGAGGGAGAGAGAGAGTGTGTGTGTGACAAGGCTTGAAAGATGGCTCAGTGTATAAAACACTTGTCACTCAAGTTTGAAACCCTAGACCCTATGTAAGAGCCAGAAGCCATAACAGGCTTCCCTAATCTAAGCAGAGCCTAGAGAATTTCCTGGCAGCTCATAGCAGTTAGCCTGGAGAAAGCAGCAGAGAACAAAAACAAAAGCCTTGCCTCAGTTGTGGTTGGTTGGACTGGTCAGCTCAGCCCCATTCAAAACCTATAAATGACATGAATTTGGGTCTTAACTCCTCCTGCCTCCTCATGGGCATAAGCTCTTCATACTGTCTCCTCTTCACTTCCCATATCCAACAAAGTCTCTCTAAATTTAAAATAAAACCTAACCTCCCCCCCAAAAAAAGCCAGCCATGGTGGAGCATGCTTTTAATCCCAACACGTGGTAAGAGGCAAGAGGACTACTGTGAATTCAAAGCCAGCCTGGAACTACAGAGTGATTTCCAGGGCAGCCTGGGCTAGAGTGAGACCCTACCTCAAAGAAACAAAAGCTGGGGCTGGAGAAATGGCTTAGCAGTTAAAGCATTTGGCCTGCAAAGCCAAAGGACCTAGGTTTGATTCCCCAGGACCCATGTTAGCCATATGCACAAGGGGGACGCGCACATCTGGAGTTCGTTTGCAGTGGCTGGAGGTCCTGGCATGCCCATTATCTCTCTCTCTCTCTCTCCCCTCTCTCCCTCTTTCTCTGTCAAATAAATAAATAATAAAAATAATTTTTTTTTTAAAGCTGACAGAAAGCTACAAAAAGCTACACAGCATGTAGCCCTATGGGAGAGAGAAGTCATCAGTGGTGATAAACAACAGAGCACATTGTAAGCCTTAAGTATGGCCAGCCAGACAAAACAAACCAACAGGTACAATTAGTGGCAGATATGTTATGGGGAAACCAACTGCTCTCTAATTGGACTGGAAGGCTATTCCACGAGAGGGAATACATGCCTGATACTGAAAATTCCATGACCAGGGACGTCATGATCCCTAGGGGTATAACGCCTGCTGGTGTCTGGCTAAATGCATCTATTATACTCACCAAACTGCCCTGTAAGCACTTTTCTTAACATTCATACCTGTACATTAATGCTCCTCTCAGTTTTGGTTAGAGAAGCTTCTCTTTTCAGATGATGGCATCCACTGGCATGACTCAGAAGGCACCATACTGCTAAGAAGTGACAGAGGAGTGCTCAGCACTGAAATATCTCAATCACACCTTCCAAGGCTCGGGGTCCGTTGAGGAAGAGGTGGCAGAAAGAATGTAAGAGCGCCAGGCGTGGTGGCGCACGCCTTTAATCCCAGCATTCGGGAGGCAGAGGTAGGAGGATCGCCGTGAGTTCGAGGCCACCCTGAGACTACATAGTGAATTCCAGGTCAGCCTGAGCCAGAATGAGACCCTACCTCGAAAAACCAAAAGAGGAAAAAAAAAAAAAAGAATGTAAGAGCCAAAGGAAGAATAGAATTGCTTGCAATGCAATCTTCCAGATACAAAATGGCTTGGATATCCATGACCTCACAGTGTCTAGTACTTCCTTCACAAGACCCTCATAATAGGAGGAAAAGATGATGACATCAAAATTAAAGACTAATTGAGAGGGAGAGAGGATATGATGGAGATTGGATTTGTGAAGGGGAAAGTGAGGGAGAGGAGAAAATGATCATGGTTTATTGTCTGTAATTATGGAAGTTGTCAATTAAAAAGCTAAAAAAATCAAAATAAAAGAGAGACTGATTGAGATGGGGAGGGGATATGATGGAGAATGGAATTTCAAAGGGGAAAGTTGGGGGAGGGGGGTAATTACCATGGGATATTTTTTATAATCATGGAAAATGTTAATAAAAATTGAGAAAAGAAAGCTTAAAAAAACAGTTATTGTGGCTGGAGAGATGGCTCAGCAGATAAAGTGCTTGCTTGCAAAGCCTGACAGCCTGGGTTCGATTCCCCAGTACCCACATAAAGCCAGATGCAAAGTGGCACATGCATCTGGAGTTTGTTTGCAGTGGCAAGATATCCTGGCATGCCCATTTTTTCTCTCTCTCAAATAAACTAATTAATTAATACAAAATAAATAAATAAAATATCTATTAATGTTTTGTTTAATGATAAAATAATTACTTTGAGGCTTGAGAGATAACTTAGTTCAGAGGGCTGGAGGGATGGCTTAGTGGTTAAGGTGCTTGCCTGCAAAGCCAAAGGACCCAGGTTCAATTCCCCAGGACTCTCATAAGCCAGATGCACAAGGTAGCACATGCATCTGGAGTTCGTTTGCAATGGCTGGAGGCCCTGGCATGCCCATTCTTTCTCACTCTCTCTTTCTTTCTCTCTCTCTCTCTCAAATAAATAAATAAGATTTTTAAAAGACTTATGAAATGTCAACAATTTCAACAAGACTGAATTGTGCCATGATGTGTCTAAAGTTCGTTTGCAGTGGCTAAAGGCCCTGGTAAGCCCATTCTCTCTCCTTCTGTCTCTCCCACTCTCTCTCTCTCTCTCTCTCTATCTCCCCCCAATAAATAAAATAAATTTTAAAAGAAAAAAAGTCCTTGGGGCTAGAGAGATGGCTTAGCAGTTAAGATGTTTGCCTGCAAAGTCAAAGGATCCCAGTTCAACTCTCCAGGACCCACATAATCCTGATGTACAAGGTGGCGCATGCATCTGGAGTTCATTTGCAGTGGCTGGAGGCCCTGGTGCACCCATGCTTGCTCGCTCTCACCACCCCCCCAACTAAATAAATAAAATATATTTAAATTTTTTTTTAAAGTCCAGAGGTATCACCATACCTGATTTCAAGAGCCATAGTAACAAAAACAACATGGTATAGAAAATTCAGATATAATGCCTACAGCTACAGCCATGTGATTCTTTTTCTTACAAAAATGCCAAAAATATTCCCTGGAGAAAACATCTTCTTTAATAAATGGTGCCAAAAACGGGATAGCTATGCATAGAAAGAAAACAGATCTTTATCTCTCTCCACTCTCAAGAATCAACTCCAAATGGATCAAAGACTTTAACATCAGAAAGGAAATTCTGAAACAGCTAGAGGAAAAAGTAGGGGAAGTTACTTTTAGGTAAGATCTTTGTGAATAAAACTTTAGTCGCTCAGGTCAATAATCAGCAAATGGGACCTCATGATGTTACAAAGCTTTTGTACAGAAAAGAAACTGCCAAGCAAAGAGGTAGTCTACCAAGCGGGATAAAAATCTTTGCCAACTATAGACCTGACAGAGAATTAATATCTAGGATATACAAAGGAATCAAGCAACTAAGCCACAAGAAATCAAACAACCTAAGGCTGGAGAGCTGGTTCAGCAGATAAAGGTACTTTCCTTGCAAAACCTAACAGCCTGGGTTCAATTCCCTGGTACCAATGTTAAGCCAGATGCACAAAATGGTACATGTGTCTGGAATTCATTTACAGTGGCAGGAGGCTCTGATGTGCCCATAAAAAAAGAAAGAAAGAAAGAAAGAAAGAAAGAAAGAAAGAAAGAAAGAAAGAAAGAAAGAAAGAAAGAAAGAAAGAAAAAAGAGAAATCAAACAACCCAATCAAAAAGTGGGCTATAAGCGGGGCATGGTGGTGCACGCCTTTAGTCCCAGCACTCAGGAAGCAGAGGTAGGAGGATCGCTGTGAGTTCAAGGCCACCCTGAGACTAGAGAGTGAATTCCAGGTCAGCCTGAGCTAGAGTGAGACCCTACCTCGAGAAAAAAAAAAAAAAAAAGTGGAGTATGAACCAGGCATGGTGACTCATGTCTTTAATCCCAACACTAGTTGGTGGCAGAGGCAGGAGGATTTGTCTTGAGTTTGAGGCCACTTTGAGACTACATAGTAAATTCCAGATCAGCCTGGACTAGAGAGAAAGACACTGTGTCCCCCCACCAAGAAAAGGAGGGGTTATGGATGTGGTGGCACATGTCTTTAACCCCAGCACCAGGGAGATTGAGGTAAGAGGATCACTGTGAGTTTGAAGCCATCCGGGGGCCACAGAATAAATTCCAGTTCAGTCTGGGCTACAGTGAGACCCTGCCTCAAACTCAGACACCCCTCCCCCCAAAAAAAACCACCACAGGGCTATGGAACTGAACAGAGAGTTCTCAAAGGAAGAAATACAAATACATAAATATGTTTCAAAAAATGTTCAACATCTTTAACCATCAGGGAAATGTAAATTAAAACTATTTTGAGATTCCATCTCACTCCAGTCAGAATGGTTATTATCAAAAAATTCAAAGGACAACATGTTGGCTAGGGTGTGGGGAAAGAGATCCCTTATCTACTGTGGTGGGAGTGTTAACTGGTGTAGCCATTATGGAAATCAGTGTGGAGGTTCTTGAGACAGCTAAAAGTAGAACCACCAGATGACCCAGCTATATCATTCCTGGGCATAAACCCTAGAACTCAACACTTTACTATAGAGACACTTGCCCATCCATGTTTATTACTGCTCGATTCACAATAGCTAGGAAATGAAATTAGCTGAGATACCCATCAGCTGATGAATGGATAATGAAGATGTAGCGTATATACACAATAGACTTTTATTCAGCTGGGAAGAAAAATGAAATTATGAAATTCACAGGAAAATGGAGGGATCTAGAAAACATTATACTAATTGGGTAACCAAGCTCAGAAAGACAAACACTCCATGTTTTTATATGCAGATCCTAGCTTCAAATTTTTTTTTCAAGTTTGTATATTTATATATAAGCTGGAATAAGAGCCAGTAGAGGCAACGAAGCTAGAAAGGAGTCATGAGAGGGGAAGGAGAGGGGGCCTTAAGGAGACACTAGAATGTAAGTAGAGGGTGGGTACTGGGGGTGAAATGCACTAAGTGGGGTCAGGGGAAGGGATGGAGTAGAAGAAGGAGTGAGAAAACGTCAATCAAGATAAAGAGATTGGGCTAGAAAGACAGCTTAGTGGTTAAGGCACTTGTCTGTGAAGTCTCGGGACCCATGTTTGACTCTCCAGGTCCCACATAAGTCAGACGCACACGGTGAAGAAAGCACACAAGGTCACACATGCACACAAGGTGGCATATGCACCTGATGTTTGATTTAGTGGCTGGAGGCCCTGGCATACCACTTTTCTCCCTCCCTCCCTTCCCTCCCCCACTCTCTCATAAAAAATTACAAAATAAAGGTATTATGAATACCATATGGAAACCAACTTCCTTGTTAGCTAGTTAAAAATACAGACAATTTTTAAAAAGAGAGAACTTGAGCAGCAGTACCCTGTGGAGGTAGACAATGGGGCTCCCAGAAGCCATAGCTTTTACAGAAAACTCCCAGTTCCAGGAGTGGGAAATCGCCCAGTGAGTTGTTGGTCAAGGAGGCTCCTGAGGCCTCAAGGCATTACAGGCCATTACCAAGGCTCTTGATTGCATGCCAGAACTACATGATAAGACCTTAATGCTGAAGGATCCACATGCTTTGGTTTCGGGACACTGTGAAATCAAGCTGGAGCTGAGCTGGAAGCCTCCTTCCTGTTGACGAGCTGTCATGATGCTGGGAAGTGCTATGCAGTGTTCTGGGAGTGAAAAGTCATCAATGGTGTAAACCAGCAAGCTACGTAACTGGCCAGCCAGGCAAGATTGTGCTCATTAGTGCAATAGTGGTATATCAGTTATGGGGTAACTAACTGCTCTCTGATTGGATGTGAGGCCCACTCCACGGGAAAGAATTCATGACTGGTACTGAAAACATAGTCCAAAGCCTACTGCTGGCAAGGTCATAGGCCCGAAGGGAGAAGCTACTACGGCTGTTTGGCCTAATGCATATGTTATGACAATCCAATTACCCTTCCAATATTTATGTTCGTGCCCATAGATCAGTGCAGCTCTTACCTTCGGTCAGAGAAGCTTCTTTTAGATGGCAATGACTACCAGAAGGACTCGAGACTCATCAAAGTGCTGAGTATCAGTGACTGCTGAGAGCTAAAGGAGATAAATTTATCATCGTCTCCAAGGCTCAGAGAACATTTCAGCAGAGGGGCTGGGAAGACTGTAAGAGCCAGAGATGGAGAGGAGTGCTTTGGGATGCTATCTTTCGGCCATGAAGCGGCCACTATACTCGCAACCTGACAGTGGCTGTCATTACCTGAACAAGGCCTGCATAATAGTGGGCCCATCAACATGTCGTCGTGGATGATGGAGGAGGGTGGAGAAAAAAGACTTCAAAATAGAAGAGGAACTAGCTGGGAAGAAGAAGAGGTTGAGCGGAAGGGGGTTGGGGGAGGGGAGATGAAAGGTTAATAGGAGGGGATCATAATAAAAACACATTGCGTACATGTATGAAAATTGTCAATTAATAATTTTTTAAAATCCATCCTTCAAGGGGATATGATGGAGAATGGAATTTCAAAGGGGAAAGTAGGGGGGGTATTACCATAGGATGTTTTTTTAATTTTTATTTATTTATTTGGGAGCGACATAAAGAGAGAGAAAGAGACAGAGTGAAAGAGAGAATGGGCGCGCCAGGGCTTCCAGCCACTGCAAACGAACTCCAGACGCGTGCGCCCCCTTGAGCATCTGGCTAATGTGGGACCTGGGGAATCAAGGCTCAAACCGGGGTCCTTAGGCTTCACAGGCAAGCACTTAACCGGTAAGCCATCTCTCCAACCCCCATGGGATATTTTTTATAATCATGGAAAATGTTAATAAAAATTGAGAAAAAAAAATCATCCTTCAGTGACCATCTCGGTTGACTCTGAACCTTGGCTATGATGAATAGTAATGCAATTATGATAGGCATACTACTATTCTTTATGGAATAGTTTTATTTCCTTTGGAGATACATCCAGTAGTGGGATTGCTGAACCATATGGTAGTTCTTTTTACATGTTTTGAGACACCTCCATGCTGTTTTCTATAGTGGCGGCACTAACTTTTATTCTACCAACAGTGCATAAAGTCCATTTTGTTTGCTGTCCTTGCCAGAATCTTTTTTTTTTTTTTGTCTTTTTTATAGTAGCCATTGTAATGGGATAAAATGATGTCTCACTGTGGCTTTATTACATTTTCCTCATGATCACTGAGTGAATTCCAGATCATCCTGGGATAGACTGAGACCCTACCTTCAAAAAAACAAACAAACAAATATATACATATATATTTTTGGGGGGGGAGAAAAAGATAGACAAAGAATGGGCACACCGCTGTCTCCTACCATTGCAAACGAACTCAAACACATGTGCCACTTTGAGCATCTAGCTTTATGTGGGTTCTGGGGAATCAAAACTGGGCCATCAGGCTTTTCAAGCAAGTGCTTTTAGCTGCTAAGCCATCTCTCCAGCCCCTGCTTTGGCTATTTCTTTTAGTTCTGTGAACAATCCCATTGGGATTTTCATGGGCATTGCCTTGAATCTGTAAGTGGCTTTGTGGGGCTTTTTAACAAAGTTAATTTGTCTAATGTGAACTGCCATGTGCTTTATAGCTTATGTTCTACACTCTTTCATCAGCATTTGATGATTTTGGCTGTGGAGACTTTTAATTTCCTTGGTTAAATTTACTGCTAGATATTTTGGCACTGGTGTGTGTGTGTGTGTGGTGTGTGTTAAGAATGGGATTCTTGCCAAGAGTGGTGGCACACACCTTTAATCCCAGCACTCAGGAGACAGCGGTAGGAGGACTGTCATGAGTTCAAGGCCACCCTGAGACTACATAGTGAGTACCAGGTCAGCCTGTGCTAGAGTGAGACCTTACCTTGAAAAACCAAAAACAATAAAGAATGGGATTCTTGGGCTGGAGGGATGGCTTAGTGGTTAAGGCGCTTGTCTGCAAAGGCAGGTTTGATTCCCAAGTACCCACGTAAGCCAGATGCACAAGGGGGCTCATGCATCTGGAGTTTGTTTGGACTAGCTGGAGGCCCTGGCGCACCCATTCTCCATCTGTCTCCCCTCTATCTCTCTCTAGCTCACTCGCGCGCCCTCTCTCTCTCCTTGCAAATAAATAAAATAAAATAAAATATAAATCTTAAAAAAAAGAATGGGATTCTTTTCTTGTTTCTTATTTCAGTCAGCTCAATATTAGCATATATAAATGTCTCTTTTGTATGTTAATTTTGTATCCTGCTACTTTATTGAAATTACCTGTTGAAACATTTTTGGGGGGGTGGGGAGAAGTGTCATCTACATCAGGGATAATTGACTTCCTCTTTTTCATTTTGGACTCAGTTACTTTATTTCTTTCTTTGTCTAATTGCTTTGGTTAAGCCTTCCAGTACAGTGTAGAGTAGGAGGGTAAATGTGGACATTCTTATTTGGTTCCGGGTCTCAGAGGAAACACTTTTAGCCTGTCCTGTTTAGCATGAGGCTGGCTGTGCTTGTCTCTTGTACATCATTTAATATCTGGGGTATGTTGCTTCTATATCTAATTTGTTGAAGGATTTTATCAAAAATGAGATGATGTGGGCTGGAGAGATGGCTTAGTGGTTAAGCACTTGCCTGTGAAGCCTAAGGACCCCAGTTTGAGGCTCCATTCCCCAGGACCCACGTTAGCCAGATGCACAAGGGGGCGCACGTGCCTGGAGTTCCTTTGCAATGGCTGGAGGCCCTGGTGCGCCCATTTTCTCTCTCTCTCTCTCCCTCTCTCTCTCTCTCTCTCTCTCTCACTCACTAGCTCTCTCTCTCTCTGCCTCTTTCTCTCTCTGTCTGTCTGTCACTCTCAAATAAATAAATAAAAATAAACAAAAAAATGAAATGATGAACTGAATTTTATGAAATGTTTTCCTGCATCTGCTGAGATGATTGTACACTTCTGATTTTCAATCTATTGGGGTGATGCAATATGTCATGTGTTCATTGCCATATCTGGAACCATAATTGCATCCTGGATTAAGTTGTCCCACTTGACTGTGACATATCATCTTTTACTTATTTATTTATTTATTTATTTAAGAGTGAAAGAGACAGAGACAGAGATTGGGCATGCCAGGGCCTCCAGCCAATGCAAATGAATTCCAGATGCATGTGCTTCTTAATGCATCTGGCTTTTCATGAATACTGGGAAATCGAACCTGGGTCCTTAGGTTTTGTAGGCAGGTGTCTTAACCATTGAGCAATCTATCCAGCCCCATATCATCTTTTTTTAAAAAAAATTATTTATTTATTTGAGAAAGATGTAGGTAGAAATAGAGAGAGAGAGAGAGCATACCAGGGCCTCCAGCCACTGCAAATGAACTCCAGATGCATGCGCCACTTTGTGTATCTAGCAATATGTGGGTACTGGGGACTCTAACCTGGCTCCTTTGGCCATCTCTCCAGCCCCAAAATTTTAGCTGTAACACCCATAATTCTGCCCCCAACAACATTTCTTCTCCAGCAAAGCTCCACGTCTCAAATTGCCAACTGCAGACCAAGCATTCAAAGCATAGGAATGTATGGGGGACACCTAATACAAACCACCACATTCCTCCCTGGCCCCCATAAACTGATGGCAATCCATGACATAAAATGCAATGCATTCATTCCAACTTTAAAAGACCCCATAGCCAGGCATGGTGGCACATATCTTTAATTCCAGCACTGGGAAGGCTGAGGCAGAAGAATCGTCATGAGTTCCAGGCCACCCTGAGACTACAGAGTGAATTCCAGGTCATCCTGGGCTAGAATGAGACCCTACCTCAAATAAAACAAAAAATAAATAAGTCAAAGACGCCATAGGTTTTTTTTTTTTTCAGTCCCAGTACAGTTCAAACATACTTTTTGTCCAAGGTCTCTTAACTGTGCGCCTATAAAAACAAAAGCAACATTGGCACAGAGTAAACATTCACACTGCAAAAAATGGTATTGGGCATAACAAGAAAAGATCAAACCAATGCAGTGTCTAAAACAAACAGGGCAAATAATCAAGTTCCGTAGCTTCCAACATCTCTAATCAGTGACAAAATCTCTGGGCTTCTCCCATTCTGCCTCCCCAGCTGGACTGCTCAAAGCACAGGAAAAACTCTGTCCCCTAACAGAGCAGCTCTCCTTGGCAGCTGTCCTATAGTCCTGGTATCTTCAAAAACAAGCCCTGGGCTGGGGAGATGGCTTGGTGGTTAGGGCAGTTGTCTGCAAAGCCTAACAACCCAGGTTTGATTCTCCAATACTCACTTAAATCCAAATGCACAAAGTGTCACAGGCATCTGGAGTTATTTGCAATGGCTAGAGGCCTTGGCCCACCCTTTCTCTCTGTCTGTCTCTCTTCTCTGTACCTCTTTCTACTTGCAAATAAATGAATAAACCTAAAAAAAAAAAATTCCTGAGGTCTGCACTGGAATCCATAGTTCATCTTCATGGCTTCATTGGGTCTCCATGCAGGGACTCCAGCAACAATGCCTCAACCCTCCCAGTTATGATTTCCAAAAAACAAACTGCATTGCAAATCCAATGACTCTTTCTTTTCCTGCACTTGTTATACTTCCATAGTGCCAGGTAGGCTACCAAATTTGTTAACTGAGAGAGGAATGAAGCTGGCTTTAAAGAGCAGGACATTCCTTCAGCATTCAAACCCTCTACTTTCAAAAGAGTCATCGTTCTTTCTGCTGTCCCAATGCAGAACAACTGTCCCCATCTTAATGATGGTGATCTCTCAAATCATTACAGCTGAATTTGCTATAGTCTTAATCCTGAACTTTCTTTTCTTTCTATGCCATATCCTTCTGCTCACACCAGTCCATTTCTTCTACGTTCAACCATGCTGAAATTCTCAGGACATGGGGAAAGCACAGTTAGCCTCTCACACAAACTGCCTCTAGCCCAGTCTGGACAAAGCCCTTCCTTCTCCTTTGTTGCAGTCAGGCTAGCATTGCTGGCAGAAATCACCCGACCAAGATCAGCTTTTGGGAAAAAAGAGTTTATTTTGTCTTACAGACTCAAGGGGAAGCTCCATGATGGTAGGGGGAAATGATGGCATGAGCAGAGGGTGGACATCGCCCCTGGCCAACATAAGGTGGACCACAGGAGAGTGTGCCCAACACTGGCAAGGGGTCACTGACTGTAATACCCATAAGCCTGCCCCCAACAATACACTGCCTCCAGGAAGTATTAATCCCCAAATCTCCATCAGCTGGGAACCTAGCATTCAGAACACCTAAGTTTATGGGGAACACCTGAGTCAAACCACCACACCCTTATAAGCCAAGTCTGACAGTATATAGTTCTTTCTGCAAGAATATGTCAACCAGGCTGAAGAGATGGCTTAGTGATTAAGCGCTTGCCTGTGAAGACTAAGGACCCCAGTTCGAGGCTCGGTTCCCCAGGACCCACGTTAGCCAGATGCACAAGGGGGCACATGCGTCTGGAGTTCATTTGCAGTGGCTGGAGGCCCTTGCGTGCCCATTCTCTCTGTCTGTCTGCCTCTTTCTCTCTCTGTCTGTCGCTCTCAAACAAAGAAATAAAAATAAACACAAAAGAATTTTTTTAAAAAAAGATAATGTTAAGCTGTACTTACAGCACTGCAAGGCATCTTAGTTCATGGTTTCAAATCCTTCCACAATCCTCCCACTAATCACTTCCAAAAGGCCAAAAGCTACACAGTGAGATTTCTGTTAGTAACAACCGCACTCTACTGGTACCAATTTTCTGTTGTAGTTATCTTTGTGTTGTTAGGATAAGCACCTGACCAAAAGAAGCTGATAGAAGGAAAGTTCTTTTTTGTTGCTGTTGTTTTACTTTGACTTACAGTTTCAAGGGGAAGCTTCATATTGGCGGGGGGAACACATGGCATGAGCAGATGCTAGACATCACCTCTGCCATGGCAGGTGGAGAACAACAGGAAAGTGAACCAGCTAACACTGGCAAGCTAGGGGCTAATAAACTTCAAGCTCCACCCTTAGCAACACACTTCCTTCAGTAAGGCTCCACCTCCCAAATTGCCACCAGCTGGGAACCAAACATTCAAAACACCTGAGTTGGACTGGAGCAATGGATTAGCAGTTAAGACATTTGCCTGCGAAGCCTAAGAATTCACGGACGAATCTCATGATTCCATGTAACCAGACACAGTGACACAAAAGCATAATGTCACACATGCACACAAGGGGGCAGATGTACCTGGAGTTTGTCCTCAGCAGCTAAAGGCCCTGGCACATGTTCTCTCTCTCTCTCTCTCTCTCTCTCTCTCTCTCTCTCTCTCTCTCTCTCTCCCTCCTTCCCACCCACCACCCCTCCCTCTTTCTCTATCTCTCTCTCTCAAAATAAAGAATAAAAAAAACAGGAGTTTGTGAGGAACATCTAGTTCAAATCACTACAATGTGTAAATACTAAATGACATTATCTTATTTATTTATTTATTTGGGGTTTTTTGAGGTAGGGTCTCACTCTAGGCCAGGCTGAGCTGGAATTCATTCTGTAGTGGTTAGGGTGGTCCCAAACTCACAGCAACCCTCCAATCTCTGGTTCCTGAGTGTTGGGATTAAAGGCGTGCACCACCATGCCCAGTGACATTCTCTTTTTAAAATCATTGTCTCTGGAATGCTTACAGATTTAATTGTGCCATGTCTTGGAAGAGTGGTACAAATGTCCAGATAATTTGAGGAGGAAGTGGACCAAGGCCAAGGAGCTGTGTGTAATGGTATCTGAGCTGAGTGGAGCCAGAGAGTTTGCTCTGATGCTCCACTATTGGCTATATTTGAATCTTTTATAACAAAAGGCTGTATGTAAATTTGTGTGGGGTAAATTTTCACACATCTAAAATTTTTAGATGTAGGCAAAAATGCTAGGCAGAAATGGTCCTGGCAGATGGCATTATAGGTAAGTTTGCTTTCAGATTGCTTAATTTGTTCTACAGCTCTTAAAAAAATCTGAGTCACAAAAACTAAACCAAACTAGCCTGCTTCCCCCGCCCCTCCCTTCCCACAGAATGCAGGTTTCTCTAGGATTTCAGGGGGGGTGGTTGGGGAAATTGGTGACACTAAGCCAGGAAGCCAATTGCTTGCATAAACTGTGACCCTGACAGGCAAATGCAATTCTCCTCTGCCATGTCTTTTCTGAGACTCATGCTCAAGGAATTATTCAAACTATGAAATGTCGGGCTAGAGAGATACATTAGCCATTAAAGTGCTTGCCTAGAGGCTGGAGAGATGGCTTAGCAGTTGAGGTGCTTGCCTACAAAGCCTAAGAACTCAGGTTCAATTCTCCAGGTCCCATGTAAGCCAGATACACAAGGCGGCGCATGTTTGCAGTGGCTGGAGGACCTAGTGCACCCATTCTCTCTCTCCCTCTCTCTCTGTGTATGTGTGTCTGTCTGTCTGTCTCAAATAAATTTCAAATTTTTTAAAACTTAAAGTGCTTGCCTACAAAACCTAAGGTCCCAAGTTCGATACCCCAGTACCCACATATGCCAGATGCACAAGGTGGCACATGAATCTGGATTTCATTTTCAGTGGCTAAAGGCCCTGGCATGCATGTTCTCTCTCTCTCTCTCTCCCCACTCCCATAAATAAATAAGACTTTTTAAGTGATTCTTTTGTTATTTTATTTTTTAATATTTTATTTATTCATTTAGTCATTTGAAAAAGAGGCAGAGGGAGAGAGAATGGGCACATCATGGCCTCCAGCCACTGCAAATGCATTCCAGATGCATGCACCCCCTTGTGCATCTGGCTTACATCTGGGTCCTGGAGAGTCGAACCAGGATCCTTTGGCTTTGCTGGCAAATGTCTTAACCGCTAAGCCATCTCTCCAGCCCTAAATAAATAAGATTTTTAAAAGAACTATGAAATGTCAACAGTTTCAATAAGACTGCATTGCACCAGGATGTCCATGCTGGGGTCATTTACCTGAGGGACAGCCTAAAAGCAAGAGCCACATCCCGGGACTGTATTAGTGAGGCACCAAAGTCATGCGGTTGGGACTAGAGGGGCAATCTAAAACGATGACTATGGAAGAGACTGTCTCACGATTCGTTTTGACCCGCTGTATCCCATATGCCAACACAGTAGGCAGTGAGTAGAGGCCGGCCCCAGTCTCCCAGGACAGCGCTCACAGCTTAAAGGAAAGTACCTCAACCAGTCCGGGAAGCTGGCACGCTCAGGGGACCTGCACACTTAGACAGCCTGTGGACTCCTCTCCCCTCCAGTGTCCCTGGTTCTGCGTGTGCCCCACTCGCAAGCTGGCTTTGTCCTTGCAGCTTTTCCATCTGTATGCCTGAGTCCCCATTCACTTCTCTCCAACCCTTCCCAGGCCACTGTTAGGTGTCCCCTGAAAACTGGAGAAGGCTGGATTTCAAAATGAGAGTCTCTTGCTGGGGCGTCGTGGCGCACGCCTTTAATCCCAGCTCCAGGGAGGCAGAGGTAGGAAGATCGCCATGAGTTCGAGGTCAGTTTGGGACTACAGAGTGAGTTTCAGGTCAGCCTGGGTTAGAGTGAGACCCTACCTCAAAAAAAAAAAGAGAGAGAGAGAGAGAGAGAGTCTCTTTGCCCAGATGCTCCTCCTTGGCCACTCATTGTTCCTTCTTCCCCCAGCCCCTCGCCTAGGATGACAAGACACGGGCCACCTCCCAGAAGCATCACTTCCTGCATGCTTCATTCTCCCTCGGGCTTCCCCTAGCCACCCATCAGTACTCAGCACGTTTGCTTAAACAAACACATTCTCTCTATGAGAAGAACCTCCTTTCCGCTTTAAAGTAACTTTTTTATACTTTATTTTTATTGATTTATTAGACAGAGAGGGGGAGCACCAAGGCCTCCAGCCGCTGCAAAGGGACTCCAGACGCATGTGCCACCGTGAGCATCTGGTTCACGTGGGGTCTGGGGAGTCAAACCTGAGTCCTTAGGCTTTGTAGGCAAGAGCTTTAACCGCTAGGCCATCTCTCCAGCCAGGCTTCTCCTATTTCTGGTGGCCTCTCCTATGGCCGTCAGAACCCCATGGAGTTCAGCCAGCTGCTGGCTCTAGATAGAAAGACTATACTTCCCAGCCTTCCTTGAAATTGTGACCAAAAGATAACCAAGGGTCTGTGGCCAGCACATCATATCCCGCTTTTGAGTGTGCCCTAAAGAGAAGGGCTACGCTACCTTCTGTCTCCCCAATCCTGCCACCCACAAGGTGGGCTTTGTCTTGCAACCGCCGGGGATGGGTGGGTGCAGGTATCAAATATGCCAAGAGGGGGCTGGAGAGATGCCTTAGTTGTTAAGGCACACACCTACGAAGCCCAAGGACCCAGGTTAGATTCTCTAGGTCCCACATAAGCCAGATGCACAAGGAGGTACATGCGTCTGAAGTTCATTTGCTGTGGCTAGAGGCCCTGGTGTGCCCGTTCTCTCTCTCTCTTTCTCTCTCATAAGTCAATAAATACATGTAAAAAAGAAACATGCCAAGAGGGGCAGAGCAGCCCAACTAAAAGAGCTAGGCCTTGGGCTGGAGAGATGGCTTAGCGGTTAAGCGCTTCCCTGTGAAGCCTAAGGACCCCGGTTCGAGGCTCGGTTCCCCAGGTCCCACGTTAGCCAGATGCACAAGGGGGCACATGCGTCTGGAGTTTGTTTGCAGAGGCTGGAAGCCCTGGCGCGCCCATTCTCTCTCTCTCCCTCTATCTGTCTTTCTCTCTGTGTCTGTCGTTCTCAAATAAATAAATTTTTAAAAAAATTAAAAAAAAACATTTAAAAAGAGCTAGGCCTTGTGAAGCTGCCATTGTGCAATAGCCTGTGAACCTTCCACTCTGAGAGAAAAACTGCCTCTTGTTTAAACCACCAATCCTGTGGGTTTGGTTTGCTCTCCAGTAAGCAGCCAAGCCTAGATCATATTCAATCTGCTGGAGAGATGGCTTAGTGGTAAAGGCACTTGCCTGTCAAGCCTAAGGACCCATGTTTGACTCTCCAGATCCCACATAAGCCAGACAGCACAAGGTGACACACACATACAAGATCTCACATGCACACGAGGTGGTACAAGTGTCTGGAGTTAGATTGCAGTGGCTGGCCCACCAATTCTCTCTCCTTCTCTCTCACATGAAAAAAAAAAAAAAATAGGGCTGGAGAGATGGCTTAGCGGTTAAGCTCTTGCCTGTGAAACCTAGGGACCCCAGTTCGAGGCTCAACTCCCCAGGACCCACGTTAGCCAGATGCACAAGGGGTGCACGCATCTGGAGTTCGTTTGCAGTGGCTGGAGTACCTGGCGCTCCCATTCTCTCCCTCTCCCTCTCTCTCTCTGTCTTTCTCTCTGTGTTTGTCGCTCTCAAATAAATAAATAATGAACAAAAAATATGCTGGGTTTCCTGGCCTTCCATGGTTATCTTGGTTTTCCCAGAAGCAGAGCCTACCACAAGTATTCAGGAACAAAATGGTTGCCTTAAGGACCTTCTCCTAGTGGGAACCAGGGAGGAACCTCCATCCTACTGAAGCCGAACCCGGGGAGCTGAGGACACCCCTTCTGCTTCAGGGCTTGTCCTGCTATAAGCCGAGGGGTCAGGTGTTCCACTCCCATGAGGCTGGTCTGAGGTGCAGGGTGAGGGGTTAGAGGCAGGGCCCCAGTAAGGAGGGCTGTGGCCTCAAACATGATGTCACATCCAGGGTAGCCAGACTCCTTGAAACCCAGGTCCTTTGAGATTCCCGCCACCATCTCCCCACCTTGGCCTAACAAGATGAACACCGCGCTGGGGAACCTCAGTCATCGCCCTCCAGCCTCATCACCTGCCTCCATAGATGACAGACGCCACGAGGCCTGTGATTCAGCTGCCCTGTCCCCCGTGCTGGCACAGACTCAGAAGTCCCCACAGCTAACAGAGAGAAGTCCCACTGTTAACTCTACTCCAGTCCTCAGAGACACCAGTTCACCAGGTCCACCACTACCTAGGACACCAAGAGGAGGGTTGGAGGGCCATGAATCCAGGAAAGAGCCTCAGGACACGGAGCAAAGATGCCAGCAAGATGTAACCAATATGGTCACTCCCGGGGTGACTACAGATCCAGGGGAAACTAAAGGGACAGCAAGGAGCATGGCCACCAAGGCCCTTCTTATTGCCTGGCAGAAATTTGTGAGGAAAGTCAGCTCCCAGCTGGCCTGCTGCCCACTCTCCCAGCCACATGCCCCTGCCAAGAGCTATTGCTTGGAAGCTAAGCAGCTGCCCCTTGGAGAGTGAGGGCCCCGGAGCAGGGCAGGCCCCATAGTGTCTGTGGTAGTTTAGCTGCCCCTGTTGAAGGCAGGAGAGGTGCCAGGAGAGCAGAGCCAGTGGAAGGGAAGGATGAGCTGGATTTCACCGGGCAGAAAGGAGCGTGGGTAGATATGTGCTGGGTAGGCATCCAAACTTTGTTTAGGAAAGAAGCCCTCTTGTGTGTGGTCTTGTGTGAGCAGCATCCCGTGTCCCACTGTGGCAACCCAAAGGACCAGACTCCTGCCTGGGACACTGATGTTCCAGATTTGGACCCAGGCCTCCACAGTGTTCTGAAGCTTTCTGGAGCCCCTAGAACTCAGAAGCTTCCTCACATCACTCAGAGTTCTGTGTTCAGCCGAGACAGCCCCCTTGGCCTTGCCTGGATAGTCCCTCTCTGCTTACCACCAGGAACCTTGAAGTAGACTGAGAAGTGATGGAAGAAGCAATGGCCCAAGAGATCCTGAGCCTGTCCTCCAGTAAGGCACTTCCCCAAAGTGAGACCACCATCAAGGCATGCTGCACAGGCCTTTCTGCCCACTTCACAGCCAATAAAATATCCCTGAGAGACATGGTGACTCACTGAAGGTTGCTGGCCAACCAAGGAGCCCAGTGAGCCCTTAGTGGACAGTCGGACATAGGCAGAGCCCTGCGTTAAAGCAAACCTAAGCTGTCTGACACGAAGGTGACAGGCTAGGGAGAGGTCGCAGCAGCCTGAACCACCGCAGGTCATATCTCAGGGACCAGACCGGCAGGGGCACTCTTCCCTTCCCCCATTCTCGGGGGTTGCAGTGAGCCAGGATCCTCACCCCTCCCCGCTGCATTCTTGGGGGTCACAGGGAGCCTGGATCCCCAGAAAAAAATCTCAGACCCTGAGATCGGCAGGAAGTAAGGCCACTCCCTCTCTAAGCATGGGACACCTGGACATTCAGATAAGACTTGGGCTTTGCCCATAACACTGTGGCCTTTGGCCAGTTGCCTAGGAAACTCTTTATATGGTATCAGCCAGCACCTTTGAACAGTCCATCCCCCTACCATTGCCTACATGCTGGAATGTATGTCCCCATATGTTAATTAGGCATCAGCAAGCAACCTTGTACATCCAATCCCCTTAGGACCCTCAACTGCTTATAAACCCATTTCCCTGACAATAAACTGAGAGATGTTCACAGAAACTATCTCCCAAAAGTTTTTACTTTCACACCACCCTGGTTGCCTGGGCGCCTTCCTGGGGGGAACCGCAGCAAGCCCCAGGGAGGACCTAGGAACCCACAGTGGACCTGGGGGCCTGGCCAGGCGCTGCCCTTGCTCCTGTAGAGCTATAGGCCTGTCCTGACTGCTCAAGCAGCCTGTGAGCTATTGGTCGCAGGGCAGATGCCTATGGCACTGAGAACAAGGCTCAAAGGGCAACTCCATTCGGGAGGCTTGAGTTAGAGGTAGCTGTAAGAAGGACGGTGCGCTGGGATCTGGACGTGGACTAGAGAGATAGCCATGGAAATTTAGAACCTAATGTGTGTATCTGCTCTCGGTGGGTCTTTACACCTTCCAGGGTGTCGCTAGAAGCCACCATAGTCCAGCAGGGTCCATGTTGGGAGCCCCAGTTTGTAGCAAAGAAAAGGTGCTGGGACATCTTCAACGCCACACAACATAGGACTAAAAGCTGCTTTCACTGCGAGTCAGGGGTAAGGGGCACAGAGTAGAGTTCTGAATGCTCAAGGCATCGCCTAGCTGAGACAGACCCAATCCCACCGCGCTCGTCCCCTGCTCCAAAGCCCCCAGCGGCCTTCCACACGCTCTCGAAATCAAGTCTAGCCTCTGGGTAGGTCCGTAGGAGCCAGTGCCATCCACCCTCCAGCCCCAGATCCTCTCAGCGCCACAAGTGCCCTCCCACATGGGAGCCTTTAAGTTCGGTTTAAATAATTCAATTAATCAAATGGGATGACTAAATTGTAGCTGAGCTTCATTACCTTCAATAACATTAATTAATTTAATGTAACGAGAATGTTCTTCCCTAGCGAGTGATGGCAAGGAGAGGCGGGGCTTCCTGCTCAGGGCCATCAAGTATCTGAGGTGCTGGCTGGAGCTGGTAGGAGTCAAGCATAGGGTTCTGTGAGCCCTACTGGGTGCTGGGGCCGGAAATGTTGCCTACCACAGAGTAGGAAATCGGGTAACTGCCCGTGTGTGCCAAGCCCTGCAGAGAACAACCCAGCTAACACCCTACAATGGAGAGTTCCTACTGAGTTTCCTTTCTCTTGGGTGCCGTGGGCAACAGAGACCCATGGAAGGTGGGGGAGCTTGAGAAGGGAAGAAGTTCTTGGATGCCCAAAGCAACTCTCCCATCCCCAACCAACATACTGATGCGATGCCAAGCCAAGGCCCCACAGTGCTGGTCTCCAGTGGGATAGAGCAGCCCATGCCACGCCAGAGGGGATGGCTGTAGCTAAACCCAACTTGGTAGGTGGCCCACCTGGACTGAGGCTAAGCTGGGGCCAGGGGCATGACATCTGGTTTCTGGGTGTTCCCTGGTTCTGCCCCCCCCCCACCCCCGAATGGCCTCAGGTAGGACCAAAACCTGCTAAATCCCCGAGCTCCTGGAGCCCCTGGCTCCTGGAAGTCCAGGGAGCCAAGACAGGAACTCTAGCGAATTGCAGGGCAGTCAATGTATGTGCAGATCTGCTCCGTGCGTCCAGGGAGGCACAGAGATGAGCAGTTGGCACACTGGAGCACGCATGTAGTGGGCACACCACAGGCCTCAGGAACCAGAAGATGGATCAGGTCCCTACAGGAAGCTCATCTATGTGACATGAGCTGGGGGGAGGGTAGGGAGGGGTAGAAGCAGACACCTGAGTCTCCATGGGGGGGGGTCGTTGGGGAGGGCTGCCTCAAGTGGAGTCTTGGGCAGTCACTTATACCTTCCTATGGGGAGTTAGGGCAACTCTGGTCCTGCCGCTCAGTCACAGCCCTGCCCATGCAGAAGCCAGGAAAACAATCCAAGAAAGGGAGAGAGGGCGCCACTGGCAGCCCAAGCAAGTTTCACAACTAGGGAGAGGGGCTGGCAGATTCTGGGTCTGTGGTGCCGATGGCCACATGGCCAGGTGAACAAGAGGCCTCTCCTAGCAGAGGCCCCCGGGCAGTCAACCAGGCCCCCCCCCCCCAATGAGCAGCACTCCAACCACACCTGGTCCAGACCCCAGCACAGTTCTGCCAGGGCCTGGCTCTGCCAGCCACTCTTTCTCCCCTCCCCTGCCCCAGCCTCCTGCCGCCAGCTTCCTGGGGTCTTTGGGTCCTACACTGTCACCCTCCCTTCTCCCACTGAGCTAGGCTCTGAGCAACCAAGCTTTCCAGATCACTCCCAAAGGCAGAGAGTGAACAAGAGTGCTAATGACTGTGAAGGAAATGGGGCAGGCTGAAGGCATCAGACACTCTGGGGAGGTAGCAGCATATTCAGCGTAGTGAGCTGGGAGAAGACAGCTGGTACAAAGAACCCGGGGCACATCAAGGCCTGGTGCATTGGTGCTTAAGCAGATGAAAAGCAAAAAGGGACAGAGTGGTGCCAGGTACAGTAGGGCATCATAGGACATCATCAGAAGACTTTGACTGGGGGGAACTGAACCGCAGCATGGTTCTGAAGTCAGAGAGACAGAACTGATGTTTAAAAAGAGGCTGCCTGGGGAGATGGCTTAGCGGTTAACACGCTGGCCTATGAAGCCTAAGGGCCCAGGTTCGAGTCCCCAGAACCCAAGTAAGCCAACTGCACAAGGTGGTACACGTGTCTGGAGTTCATTTGCTGTGACTGGAGGCCCTGGCATACCCATTCTCTCTCTCTGCCTCTCTTTCTCTCTCTCTCTCTCTCTTTAATAAATGAAATAAAGAGGGCTGGAGGGATGGCTAAGCAGTTAAGGTGTTTGCCTGCAAAGTCAAAGGACCCAGGTTCGATTCCCCAGATCCACGTTAGCCAGATGAACAACAGGGTGCACGCATCTGGAGTTAGTCTGCAGTGGCTGGAGGCCCTGGCACACCCATTCCCTCTCTCTCTCTCTCTCTCTCTCTCTCTCTCTCTCTCTCTCTCTCCCTCCCTCTTTCTCTGTCAAATAAATAAATAATTTAAAAAATAAATAAAGAGAAGAAAGAAGTCACCTTCCCTAGCCTCCAACAGGAAAAAGGAATTGGCACAAGCTCTGGAGTAGGATGCGCCACAGAAGCCGTGTTAGATCAAAACAGAAAGGCCTCTGTACCTATCAGTTAGTTCAGATACGCTAATCCCTGCCTGCTGTCTGGTGGGCAAGAATGACATGGCAAGACCCTGGCAGGCTCCTAAACCTCTAACTTCCATTCAGGGCCCGGGAAAGTGGAGGAGACGCCCTGCTGCCCGGCAAAAACAAGGTGTGGGAGACCTTCAGTGAGACCAGGGCCATGCTCTGAAAATGTCAACATGATCTGCACAACTGGACCCCTGGACCCCCTTCGTAATACCCGAAGGTCCCTAAATATTTACAGCACTGTGGAGAGGAATAGGCTAACTGTGAAGTGCTGTCTCATCTAGCCAGGACCAGGCAACCCCGTGACATGCTTGGCAAACTACAGAGGGCTCTGGAGCCCCCGCAGGGTTTTGCAAACTGCCACTTTGAAGAGCGCGCTACGCCCAGCTCAGCGCTGTGCAGGAGGCCCGGGCACCAGCCGCGCCAGGACTGGGCGGCGGGGCAGGGCGCGGTGCCCAGCCAGCCGGCCAAATCGGGGCTCTGACGCCCCCTGGCGGCGAGGAGAAAGGCTACCGGGCCGCGCCCCGGATTCGGTGCTGCAGGGCAGCGCAGGGAAGGATGTGCGCGTGCGCACGCGCGATGGTGCGTCTTCAGCCCCAGCTGTGGGAGTCCTTCAACAAATGTGGTCGACCTCCTCCCCCAACACCCCGCCATAGGGATTGGCAGGTTCCTCGTGCAGGTCACAGTAATGTACGTTCAGGTGGGCCACCTTTTTAGTCCTGGAGTTCCCCCAATGAGGAGGTGACTGCAGTGGGTAAGGAGCCAGCTCCAGGAAGAAAGGTAGGACCCCCCGCAGAGGCTCACCCCCCCCCCCAGGGTGAAAACAGTCTTGTAACTGGAGGGCTAAAGGAAGAAGGCAGCAGCTGTGAAGGTCGTGCCAGGGAAGTTACTTCCACTCTGGAAGAGTGGCGGGTGGAGGTGGGGAGACGCACGTGGGGCCATGTACAGCCACTGGATGCAGCGAGGCCTTGCTCTCACACCTCCGCACAAGCTGGGCTGGATCAGCCCCTCCCACCGTCATCAGGGTCCAGCTGGGCTTGACCAGTCAGGTGTAGCTCTGGACCCGCTTTTGCCTGTCTGTAGATGGACTCCAGTCCTTCAGGACGCTAACCAAGCACCTGGATCAACCATGTCTGAAGCCACACACCTTCCTGCCCATATGAAAACAGGGCCTGTGGTGGTCTTACCCAGTCCATATGGCAAGGAGCACAGGGCCACGTTGGTCCCTCGCAAGGGGGCTTTTTTAGACACTCCCCCCTCCAGCACCTTCTCTAGAATAACACTACTTGTCCCAAGCCTGTCTCTCCACCATGGTCTTGGACTTCCTTGGGTTCTCTGGGCACATTTTTTTTTCTTTTTTATTTGAGTGAGAGAGAGAGATGAGAGAGAATGGGCACGCCAGGGCCTCCAGCCACTGGAAATGAACTCTAGATGCATGCGCCACCTTGTGCATCTGGCTTACATGGGTGCTGGGGAATCAAACCAGGGTCCTTTGGCTTCACAGGCAAATGCCTTAACCACTAAGCCATCCCTCCAGCTCTCTGAGCACATTTTCCCATCTCAACTAGGCGGGCACAGTGCCATCATGAGGGCCTATCTGTACCTCTGGACCTCAGCAGGCTTTGATGATAGCAGAGCTGGCAGCCCCGAGCCTGGGTAGTCACAGAATGACACCTCACCACCGTGCCCTGGGTTGTTTTGTGTGGACAGTGGTCTCACAAGTACAGGGCTCTGTGGGTTAGAAACCCCCCCCCCACCCCGTGCCCTAGTCAGGCTTGTCTGGGGGTGAGGCTCCTCCTAGGACCTCACACCTCCCCAAGGAGGAGCAGGCACATCACAGTCTCACGCCTTTTAATCCACTTTTTTTTTTTTTATTAAAACAGCAACCAGTTGCCTGCCCGGCCCCCAGGGAAAAACCTGGATGGGCATACCTTTCTTCACAAAAATATATTTTCTTTCTTTTAAAAAAAAAAAAATCACCAAAGCAAACCCACAGCCACTGTGAGCTGGCCACACCTGGAGAACTGGGAAGGCTACTGGCAGTCCTGAGCAGAGGCCTTAGGCCGCCTGGCACAGCCCAGGCTGAGGGTGGGGAGAGATCTCAGCCTGCAGGTATCCAGGATGTAGCAATCAGCTCCAAACCATGCAAGAAAAGACAGCCACGCCCACAAAGCAAAAGTCAATAAAGATAAATTAAAAAAAAACAAAGCAAATAAGATACCACTAGAGGTGGCAGCCCAGACCAGGGAAGAATGTGCCCCTTAGAGGCCATTAGCCAGTGCTAGATGAAAGCCTTGGGCAGCCCAAGGCATCTCCTATGAGGAATTCTTGGAGGATTCGTACAGCTCATCCCCATAGTGTGTCCACAGCACCGAGACAGGACAGAGGGTCCACCCCCGCCTCCAGACATGGTGTGCAAAGTCCATTCAGTTGAGATATAAAATTATACAACTTGGGTGGCATCCAGAGCAGGGCCGAGTCTATGGCCTGCATCCATGGGCACTGGCTGCAGTGTCCATTATGGGGCATCCAGGCCCCTCCCACATCCAGGCTTCAGGTAGAAGTCTGGCACTCTGGAAGCAGTGAAGGCAGAGGCACTGACGGGGCCCAAGTGGGCCTGAAGGTCTGTGAGCCCTTGAAAGGTTCTTGGCATTGGGACAAACAGGTAGCTGCAGAGCCAGACAGGCATGGCCCCTCAATTCCTCCTGGACTGTCCAGGGCCAGGATGACAGTAGCTTATGGCTGTGGGCAAATGCTGCCCCAGCAGAGGGGGAATGGGATGCTGGCAAACCAGTGAGGTCCCAGGCCAGTCCCCTATGAGTCTTCTCCCAGGATCTCCTTCACAAAGGCAGCAATGTCTGTCTTCTTGGTTTTGTGCAAAGTGAAGAAAGGGTGCTCCTGGTGAGAGACAGAACATGGTTGCCAGGGAGGGGAGGCCTGTAGGGGAGGTACCCCCCCAAGGATACTCCTATATATATGTCTCTCTCTCCCTTCCTCCTTCTTTTCCTTCTCCCTCCCCCCCCACCCCCCCGCCACATGCTCCTCCTGCCCAGCCAACTCCTACTCATTCTCCTAGAATCCCTGGCTCCAGAAGTCCTCCGATGACCATCAGAACTTGTGACTACACCTTACCCTCCTGCAGTTGCCTTCCAATGTCAACCTCCCTTGCCCCACAGACACTAGACCCTCTGCTTGGAATGCCCTCCCTGCTCTTCTTTCATGGGTAGAGAAACTGTACCCATCTTTCCGAGCTCCCTTCAAATGGTCTCTCCTCCAGGAAGACTTCCCCGATGTCACGCTGGCTCCTCTGCCCTTTGGTCACAGCACAGCACTGTGTACCCTAGTGTTCACAAGACCTGAACATCCGGGGACATGTGTGTGCATGGGAATGAGAGGCCACTTAGTGCGTG
The DNA here is from genome assembly GCF_020740685.1 of Jaculus jaculus. Classification (NCBI taxonomy): domain Eukaryota; kingdom Metazoa; phylum Chordata; class Mammalia; order Rodentia; family Dipodidae; genus Jaculus; species Jaculus jaculus. Next base: position 30,321,395 of record NC_059113.1, read on the forward strand.
TAGGGGCCGGGCAGAGGAGCTGACCCTGTGTCCTAGAATGCAGCCCTATCCTCACGCAGCCCCACCAAAAACACAGCGAGCACTATCCACGAACTCACCATCAGCTCCAGGTAGCTCATGCGCTCGGCAGGGTTCTTCCTCAAGCTAAAAGAGAACAGGGCAGTGAGGCCAGGCCTGCATGAAGAGCTAGACAGCTAGGCCTTCCCTGACTGAGCAGCAAGGGACATATATGCTCCTGGAGCTTAGAGAAGGGCAAAACTGTCTGGGGTTGACAAAGGTGGCCTGGACTATATGGGCACAAACTAGCCTTGCAGCAATAGTTCATGCCTCCTGGAGTCCACTTGTCTCCAGGAATGTCCACGACCTCAACCCCAAAATGCCTGCCTAACAACTCAGTGGGAGAGGAGGCTCCTTATCGCTCGTCCTGAGGAGCAGAGGCCCAGGCGAAAGGGGTCAAGTCAGCCGATGGCTTGTCTATGGGGCTTCTCTGCTGTCTGTTTTCCTGCTGTCTACTAAAAGGCCATGACTTGTTCTCTGAGCACCTTTGTCCACAACACACAGATGGTATGTTCCTACTGGTTTCCCCTTGTATAAGCACTGAAAACGCTTTTTCCTTCTGAATCTCTTTCAGAACTTAAGGATTATGTAGAAGAACTTACCTTTAGTCTCTATACAGCTTTTCCCTCTTTAGTTACTGAACTCCTGTTTTTTTTAAGTAAGGTTAGAGTGATGATCTGTGTGACTGCCTTTTCCTTATTCTCTTTGTCACCTTAAATATGATTAATTTTTAAGGCTCCCATGGGCAGTCTAGTTTAGTACAGACTTCCAGACATCATTAAAAGCAAACTTTTCATGCATTTAAATCTTTCCTATAAGTATCTATCTCTCTCTCCTTTCCCTTCTTTCTTTCTGCTGCTTCTTCTTCTTTTCTCTCTCCCCCCACCTTCCAATCTATCTAATCCATCCTTTTCTAGAAGAACTATACTAAAACCTCCCACTGGGAACTTATATTGGTCAAATTTTCCTTATGCTCAAGCTATTCCTGTCTCTCACCTGTTGATGTCAAGGTGGCTCAGAGATTTATTAGCTGTAGGAGGGGACACAAACCAGACACTCACCACTGGCTAGTAAAGTCCACAAACTCAGGGGAGAAACGGTCGGCTGGGAGCTGGGGGGATGGCTCCTCTACCACCTGCTTCAGCTGCTGGAAAGGGGTTCCCCAGGACTCATAGGGAAACCGCAGAATAGCCATCTCGATCTGCAGTGGGGACAGCAGGGTGAGCAGATGACCCACACCAAACCACCAGTTGACCCACACCTTGCACCCAGAAACAGAAGCCAAAAGGTGTGCCCATCCCGTTCCAGTCCCTAGGTGTATGCCACAGTCTGCCATGAGTGACAGCCCTGGCACCTTCCAGCAGACCAAGGATGAAAGCTAGGGCTCCAGTGCCAAGTTTCTCTGTCCCAGCCAGCAGACCCTGCACAGAGCAATTCCTGCCTAGGCTGGGCCACGTGACCATCAATGTTCTCTTGGGGGGGGAGGGCTGCAGGTTGTGTGTGGTGTTGTGCATGCACATATGTGTGTTTGCATGTGTGAAGTTGCTCATGTATGTTCGTGTACGCATCTGTGCACATGGAGGCCAGAGGTCAATGTTGGAGGTCTTCCTCAATCATGCTCCGTTTATTTTTGGAGACAGGGTTTCTCACTGAACGTAGCTCACCAGTTCAGTTAAGACTATACAGCCAATGAGACCCGGGGATTTCTGGTCTCTGCCTCCCCAGTGCTGAGATCATAGGCATGTACCATGATGCCTGGCGTTTACATGGGTGCTGCAGATCCAAACCCAGCTCCTCATGCTTGCATGGCATGCCCCACTGAGTCATTTGCCAACCCTACCACTGCTTTTTTTTTTTAAACAATCTGACTTTTGGAAGGTTTTATCTAACAACCCAGGTTCAAGGTGACATGACAGATCAAAGGAGGAGCACTTTTCCATGAGGCTGCAGTCAGCAAAGCACCTCATTGAGCCGGGTCCTGCGTCCCCAGGCACTACCACACACTCCCCCCACTGCCAGTGCTTCCCCAGTACAGACATCAGTGTCTGGGACCAGCAGAGAGTAGCACCCTCCTATAAAGTTGCATGTCTCCCCTGACTACAGCAGTGGGAGGCCTCAGTGACAGGCTGTAACCACCATGAGCAATGGAAGAGACCCCATTGAAAACAAATGCCTTGTGTGGGCAAGTGGCACCAGATGGAATGCTAATGACTGAGCTGAGAAGGGGCCTTCCAGTCAGGATCAAGGAGTTTCCAGCTTATGGGAACAAGGCAGGGAGTGCCATTCTTTATGCATGTCCACAGGGCAGACCTGTGCAGACGTGCTACTGCCCAAGCATGTCTAGAGCCACAGTGGGGCTCTTCAACAGGCTGCAAGAAAAAGCCCAGAGGCACTGGGACACCTCATCAGAAAGCACCGAAGTCCAGGCTGTATCGCCTTATCTGGGTTTCGGAAAGACTTGTAAAAGCAAAAGTAAAACCAGGGCTGGGAAGGTGGCTCAGCAGTTCAAAGGTGCTTGCCTGCAAAGCCTATAGGGCTCAATTCCTAAGCCACCCATGTAAGTCAGATGCAAAAAGTGGTGAAAGGATTTCATGTTCATTTGCAGTGGCAAGAGGCCCTGGCGCATCCACACACACACACACACACACACAGGCATGCATGCACGCATGCACACACACTCATACACACCTATATAAACACGTAAAAATGGATAAAAAACAACAACTGCCTCAGCACAAAGATGCGCAGATGTCACCCGTCACAGGAACTACTTAGAAAGGCCTAACTGGCCGTGTCCTGGAGCCATCGCCCTACAGCAGCTGAGGGTCGGCCAAGGTAGTGGAAATGGTGATACAAGCCAGGTCTGCATGGGGTTGACACTCCTTCCAAGCTGAAAGCTTCCTGAATGTGGCCTGTGCCTGTCCAGGGTAACCTTCTTGATGTCCTGAGGTGTGGGCACAAATGTTTACCCAGAGCTCCCAAGGCCAGGGCCTACCTACAGGGACACACCCAACTGTGCAGACACGCCCCCACATGGCAAGGGCTTCAAGTAGAAATACTAGGCAGAAGATAGACATAAGCAGTGGAGTGGGAGAAGGATCTTAGAAGACAGTTTAAGCCCTGCTCCTATTTGTGAGGCCTGACAAGCTATTATAAAACCCTGGCCCCAGTTTTCGTGATAAAGCCTCAATTTTAAAAATAACAAATGCCAGCCGGGCATGGTGGCACACACCTTTAATCTCAGTACTTAGGAGGCAGAGGTAGGAGGACTGCCATGAGTTCAAGGCCAGCCTGGACTAGAGAGAGACCCTACCTCAAAAAAACAAATAAATAAAACAAATGTCAACATGGGCTAGAGTGAAATCCTACATAGAAAAAAATAGCTTTAAAAAATGTCTTGGTTTGGAGAGATGGCTTAGCAGTTATGCTTGCCTGTGAAGCCTAAGGACCCTGGTTCGAGGCTCGATTCCCCAGGACCCATGTTAGCCAGATGTACAAGGGGCACATGCATCTGGAGTTCATTTGAGGCCCTGGCATGCCCAGTCTCTCTATACATCTGCCTCTCTGTCACTCTCAAACAAATAAAAGTTTTAAAAAAAGGTCTTATCCAAAAAAACACTACTGTAAGCCAGGCGTGGTGGTGCATGCCTTTAATCCCAGCACTCGGGAGGCAGAGGTAGGAGGATGCCTGTGAGTTCAAGGCCATCCTAAGACTTCGTAGTGAATCCAGATCAGCCTGGGCTAGAGCAAGACCCTACCTTGAAAAACTAAGAACCAAAAAATCACTGCTGTAAATTATAAATAGCCAGTACCTAACTATTGGCTGCAGATCTGTGACTGTCAGCAATGGTATCTCAGAGGAACAGATAAATAAAGTTTATTTCCTACACAAACAAAAAGAAAATGTCTTATCCAGTACCAGAAGGTCAAAATTAGACCACTCATGAAATTGAACAGTCTCAAAAAAGAGATAGATTTGAGGTCACCGAGAAAACTGGCACTGGACCTCACTAGCGGAGTCTCCCATCAGTCAGAATGCCCCTTTTCTGGTTAAGTGGCCTCGAAGCTGCAGGTAAGTTGTTTCCACCGGAAAACTAAGGCATCAGGGCCTTTCCCACAAGAGCAATAGCAAGGAGTGTACATTCTCAAAGACCTTGACTTCGCTCTAGTATGCTACCTTGAGGCTTTGACAGCCCTGCCCACTTCCCTAGAGGATTATGGAGAAAAACACCCTAAATGGGAGATCCAGTCTACCATGGTTTGGGAGGGGGGAAAAAGGGTCACCTGACTCCATGAAGATGCCACCCATCTCATGAATATTCACAACTTCAAAACCCATAATGCAGAACAGACCATGTGGCTCATCACTAAGGGGTGGTTCACCCCAATCTCTCTTTGGAATACTTGCTTTGCTCAACAAGTTTCTGCTTAAACTATCTGTGTTTCTCAACTGAACTGTTGCCTTTGAGACAAGAACTGAAAAAGACCCACCCTCCCACCCACTCTCACTCCTTCAGTCTTCACACGCACCCGAATCCCCAACTCCAGTAACAAAACCAATGCCCAGCATGGTGGCGCACGCCTTTAATCCCAGCACTCGGGAGGCAGAGGTAGGAGAATTGCTGTGAGTTCGAGGTCATCCTGAGACTATATAGTGAATTCCAGGTCAGCATGGGCTAGAGTGAGACCCTACCTTGAAAAACCAAAAGGGAAAAAGAAGAATGAGGAGGAATAAGGAAGAAGGAGGAAAGAGGAGGAGGAAGGGAGGAAGAAGAAAGGAGGAGGAAAAAGAAAAAGGAAGAGAAGAAGAAAGAAGACCAGAAAAAAGGGAAACAAGAAATACAGGGGTGAATACTTGTGGGTAGGAAGAAAGGCCTATTAAAGTCTGTAACAACTTGGAGGGATAGAAACCATATGTAAAGCTAAGAGACAAAGGCCAAAAAAAAATTTAATCTTGTTTCAACAAAAAAGTAATGTAAGAGGCTGGGGAAATGGTTTAGCGGTTAAGGCATTTGCCTACAAAGCCTAAGAACCCAGGTTCAATTCCCCAGCACCCATATAAGCCAGATGCATAAGGGGGCACATGCATCTGGAGTTCATTTCCAGTGGCTGGAGGCCCTGGCGTGCCCATTCTCTCTCTCTCAAATAAATAACATATTAAAAAAAAAAAAAAGGAATGTAGAGCTCTGGAAGGACTTCGGTTGGTGATGTGGGGTCTAAATGGAGCAGGAATGGCTGTTTCTCCCTCCCCCTCAGCACCTGCATGCACATTAGGGTGCTGGTGCAACTCACGGGGGGGAGGGGAGAGTCTGTCCTGTGCCACAGTGGCTGCTCTGCAGAAGAGCCATCCAGTTCATCCTGAGAGGTCACCGAGTCTTCCCACTTGGGCAGGGGGCCTGTCCCTTCCCAGGACCTGGGCTGGCCTCAGGTTCCTTTGACCAAAGCAAGGAGGCGGAGGCAAGGCTGGGCCAGCGACCATGAGAGACTCCAGCCTCACTACCACGGCCTTACTCTAAGGAGGCCATCCGAGGCCATGCAGAGGGGCATCACGTGTGTGAGGCCTTCCTGGAACCTGCAGCCAGCCCAGCCCACCTGGCCCAGCAACAGCAGGCGCAGCACCCCTCGGCTGAGCCCAGCCCAGTCACAGACAGACCTTGTTCTGTCGCAGGACTCCTCCATGAGCTTGGGCAGCTGTGCCCAGGGAAGCAGTGGGTAGAGTTAGAGGCGCAGCCCCACCCACACGGGACCAGGAGCACTGCATCCCCTGATGCCAGAGCCGCATCCCTCTGAGAAACGGTAAACAGCACGAGGCTCCCCTGACTGAGTTGTGGCAAATAATCAACTGAGGAAGGGTTGATTTGTAGCCAGGCGGTCAGCAGGCTGGAGGAGGCCTGGGGCGCATGGTTAGCCTATGAAGACGGTAGTCTTAGGGGCCTGATCCCCACCCTGGCAGTCTGTGCTGACTATGCATTTTTGGGACAGTGTCAGAACCAGAAAGTAAGATCCTAGCTGAGGTCTGGGGGATCTAATCTGATTCTGTCTTACTGTCCCCCAACACTAACCCACATAAGGGTTGGGGCAGGAAAAAACTCCTGGGGGCCATATTTTCCCAGGGCAGGAAATGGGCTGATCCTAGGACGTGCCCCACTAGTCCATGGGGACGGGTGACCACCCCAGGCAACTGAATCCGCTAGACTGACTCATACATACTGGCAGCCACCATGGTACAATGTTCCTTCCTGTGCCTTGTCTTCCTCAGGCAGACACAGCCTCGTCTTCCTGCCCCTGCAACCCATCCTCCACATAGGGGCCAATGGGCCTTCTGAAGTGGAATCTCAAAGGCAGAAAACAAACCACCCTTGACCTTCACTTCTCCCTAGAGAGGGGTGGCTCTGCAAAGCTGTTGTACAAGAGCACAGAGTCCCATCCATACCCCTGGACTTAGAAGCACCCCAGTCCAAAGGGCTGGCCCCTAATGTTCCCACAGGCCAGGGACCTTTCCAGAACCCACCAGCCTACTGAGCCGGGACACATGTAATAGGCCCCAGCTGTGGAAAAGACTCACAATGATCTTTACCTCTATTTTTTCCCCTTTTCTTTGGTGATTAGAGAAAGGGTCTTATGTAGGCCGGGATGGCCTCTAACTCACAATGTAGCTGAGGATGACCTTAAACTCCTGATTCTCCTGCCTCCAGATCCCAAGTGCTCAGGTTAGAAGGATGTGTCACCATATTCAGCTCAGACTTTTGCCACCTTCATTTGGAAAGTACTTGCATAGCAAGAGCTCAACTTGAGATTGGCTGGAATTTCTCGACCTATACCAACAGCTCTGGGGCAAGGCTGACCTCACATAATGTGGAGAATGCAGACAGAACATGGATATCATATAACATGGAGTACATTCATAATGGGTTAACTGAGCCAACAGGGAAGGGATCCTGTCACCCCTCAGTAACTTCTTACCCACACAGGAATCTTTGGTGGTACATTATCTTCTTGGATAATGAAGCCAACATGTTTCTTCTGGGACAGTTAATGATTTGAAGCCCCCCAGGAGCTCACAGCTCTCAGCTCAACCCCACCCCACCCCACCAGACCAGCAGGCACTGGGCCCAGCCCGAGGCAGTACCATGGTGATGCCGAGGCTCCAAACATCAGACTTGACGTTGTATCCCTTCTGGTTCAGCTCAGGGTTGATCCTCTCCGGCTGCAAGAGGGACCCAGGGGGATGAACACCCAGGCCACCCAAGCCTCCCTCAGTTAGGCTATGCCTTCCTCATTTCAAAAGTACCTGTCATCCATCAAAATAAAAGAGACTGATTGAGAGGGGGAGGGATATGATGGAGAGTGGAGCTGTGAAGGGGAAAGTGGGGGGAGGGAAGGAATTATCATGGTTTATTGTCTATAATTATGAAAGTTGCCAAGAATAGAAAATAAATAAAATGAAGGGATGAAAGGGAAAAAAAAAAAAGTACCTGTCATCATGCCCCACCATGTTCCCTTGCCTATGTGACAGAAAAGGCGACAGCCAAAGCCTGCCTCCCAGCCACCTCACGGGACAGGGCCTACAGAACTCTTCCTTTCTGACATCAGCGGTCACAAGGCCTGCAGACCATAAATTCATCCAAACGGGGCTCCCAAATGGGGCTCTCGGGACGCAGGTAAATAGCGGCAGGCCCTCTGCAGAGGAGCACGGTTGGGAGTCCTGCCCGCCTGCCTCACTCTGCTCAGCCGGGCGCCCTCACTCACAGCCATGTAGGGCTTGCAGCCAGCGTCCATCGTCTTTGCCACGGAGTCCACCAAATAGCCGCTGATGCCAAAGTCACACATCTTCACGTGGCCTTCCTTGTTGATGAGGACGTTGGATGGCTTCACATCTGCAGGTGGAACAACATACCTTTCTCAGCCTTCTACAAGCACGGGGTAGGGTGCTGCCTCTCCTGTGGCCCACAGGCCAGCAGTAGGCTCCCAACGATCTGTGAATTGGACAAGGAAACTAAAACAGAAAGAATACCATGCCAGGCCCCATGACGCAGCTGAGGTAAGGGAGAGAGATTAGGACATGCCCCAGCCTGGCTCTATCATAGAGGGACCAACAGGGCTCCAGAGGGACTGCCCAGGGCCTTCCATGTCCACCACCCACTTATGTAAACACAAGATCCAGCCAAAGGTAGTGAGTAGGCAGCAAGGATGGGTTAAGGCATGAGAACAGGCCTGTGCTGACAAGCAAGGAGTCCCCCACAGCCTCTCAGTGGGGGACCACCAGGCTAGCACCTCCAGGCAAAGGCTTGTGGGGATTCGTTTAAGGACAGAGGTATGCAGGAAAGCACAGGAAGGTTCCAGGCTTAGGTGCCAACCATAGTGACCTGGGCACAGGGCTGGAATGGGCACCGAGGGTCAAAGGCGACTCAGCTTCCTTCACTCTCTAAAAGCATTTAAGATTAAGCGAGTTAGTCCTCAGCTGGGAACAGGCGCAGACTACAGTGACATGCCACCCAGTGAGTCCTGCCATGTGAGGGGAGGAGGGTGAGGCTTACGAAGCACAGCCTACCGGGTGGGAAGAGACAGACCAGTGGCCGTGCGGGCAAAGGGACCACAGAGAGCACTACCCAGGAGTCCTGGGGTGGGGAACACTTGTACCAGACCCCTAGAGTGACATGCCACAGCCTGGTTATTTCACAGTATGCGGACTATGTGTAAAGAAGAATCAGCCAGCCAAGTCCAGGGTGAAGAAGGTCCAGGCCCTGCTCCAAGCACAGCAGACCCAAGAGCACATGAGCAGAAAACGGCCCAAGCCCCAAGTGGTGCATCAGTCTGTCCCTCGATAAGCTTCAGTTTGCAGCCTTAGTGGCTGGTGGGGACACTGACCTCTGTGAATCACAGACAGCTTGCTGTGCAGGTGCTCCAGGGCCCGCACGATCTGGGTGGGGACAGGAGAGGCAGGGCTGCTGTTACTCCAGGTAACACCGAGGATGACTGAGCAGGAGCCCACCCCTCAACACCTGCCCCAGGCCTGCTGCCCAGCTTCTGCCACGCATGTGTTGGATGTGCCCACGTCCTGGCTGCCTTGGTGCAAACTCACCAGCTTCTCAATTCCTCTCACCCCCAAAGACAATAACCTGCCTGAGACCCCCACAGATTCTAGCCTGTGTCTCTCAGAAGTCATCCCCAAGACCTGGCAGGCCCCCCAGCTTCCCACTCTTCCCTCAGTAGAGCTACCCTCTGGAGATAAGGCGGCAGGGGAGCCCAAGGCATGGGGTGGTTTAAATGTGTGCGGATGCAAACAGGATTAAAGGGCATCCTTGATTCTATACCCTCTTTCCTTTGGCTGAAGCAATGTCCAAACCCAGAGTTGCTGCCCACCTCAGGAACGTTAGATTCAGAAAATCAATGTTGCCTCAGAGAAGCTTGGGCCTGTGAGAGCTGCCATGGGGCATCTTAGTAGGAGGCTGAGGTCGCTATTAAGCTCTCTCTTTCAAAACAATCAGGAACTTGAGAGTTGCACTTGCAAGCCTGTAGGCAGGGACTTGTCAAGCCTGGAAAGCCCTGTCCCTGAGGCCAATTCGGTAAAGGTATTGCTCTGAGCCAGTGGCACTAAGCCTTCCGGGACAGTCACTCTGAAAAGACTCAGTCTCATGACTGCTTCTGCGCATTCTGGACAGGGTCAGGCCACTCACGGACACAGCAATCTCTCCAAGGATATCCTCCGGAATTGTCATGTTCTTATCCAGCACCTTCCGGTAGAACTTGTCCAGGGACGTGTCCATGAGCTCCATGCAGATCCACACGTCCCCCTGCAGTGGACGCCCAGTGATCACCAGTTCACCAACTCTGCCTGGGCCTAGACAACCCACAGGCCCTCCACAACCTCCCTGGCTGCTCCTTACAACCTAGCCTGTACATACCAGGCCCAGCCTCCATCCAAGAAGGGACCTGCTGATCCCAGCCAGAGACGTTCCCAAGCTCCCAACTCTCCCTGTGCCTCTGAGCTTCATCTTTGTGACCCATAAGCCTTGCTGGCACTGCCCAGTCCACACAACCCACCAGGGTCTGCACTCTGGCCTCCTCCACCTGGGCCCTACCACTACAACGTTCCCGGGCAAGTGGAAGCCCAGTGGTGTCCCTCCACCCAGGCCTTTCAAATTAGGACACAGAAGGACAGAGAACCAAGTGTTCCACAGTGTCTTCGGTAGCAAATGACCCGCCCTCCTCCCCAGCACACCTGCATGCCCTGGGGATGGCCTGCTGGGGAGGTGGCTCACTCCGGGCCTTCCTTGGCTCACACTCACACAAGCTTCTGCAGGAAGGCCAGGGCAGAGATACATTAAGACCCACTCAATAGCTCCACTAAGATAGCAGACCGCCACAGTGAGCCCCTATCCAACCCAGCTCCCGGCTCGCCTTATGCTGCACTCAACACCACACGCGCCAGCTGGCTCAGTGGTAGGTGCCTCCATCCTTTCTCTCTCAGATCTCATACCTTGCCTCACCCTCCATTCCTCCAATCCAACATCCAGCCAGTCCTTCCCAGTCCAGAAACTAACCCAAACCTTCACCCCGCCGCGGTGCTTCCCTGCTTGGGAACCCCACCCTGTGAGCCTCCCCTAGTGCTGGCAGGAAGAAAATGGCCACAGACAAACCTCACTGGCACTGAGTTGCCCTGACCACAAGTGAGGAGGGCTGCTCGGACACTAGCCTCCTCTTCAGGCAGGGAGCGTTCAGCTCAAAGTCTGCCTCTCAAGAGCCCTGCTGTGCTCTCTTAAGTGGCAGGAAGGATGTAGTGGGTCTCCCCTATGTCGTGAAGCCCCAGCACCCACACGTAGTGGCGGCTGCCAACAGGTGGGCAGTGATGGCTTACCTCTCTAAAGAGGGCCCCATAAAAGGTGACGGTATAGAAGCAGTCCACTGTGCGCATGTTGATGTCCAGGTCCATAAGCAGCCGCTTCTGCTCCTGTGAGTTCACGGTGGCCCGGATACGCTGCAGGAAGGCTGTGGGTCAGGCCTGAACCCATCACCCAATTCGTGAAGGCCAGAAGCCCTGGGGAAACCCGTAGCCTGACCTGATCTGGGAAGTTCTGTCTTGTCTTTGGTCACAGTGAGGAACAGGGCCACGAGGTGGGCTGTCCACTGGCAGCTCCATCCATTCACCCTCCAGGAATCCCTCCCACTGCTCCAGGCCCAGGCACACCTGGGCAGGGTGGGCCCAGCTTACCTTTACAGCCATGATGGTGCCACTCTGAGCATGTCGTACTTTCTCCACCACCCCATAGGCTCCACGGCCCAGCTCTGAGATAGTCACCAGGTCATCAGCCTCCACCTCAAAGTTCTCGAGGGACAGAAAGGAGAGGGCATTGTTGGCCACCAAGTTACAAAGGGGCCTTTATCTCACACTCAGCACAAAGAGCAGAGAGTAGAGCTGGAGAGATAGCTCAGCAGTTGAAAACACTGGCTTGAAAGCCTGACAGCTCCAGTTCAAGCCCCTAGCTCCCACATAAATCCAGATGCACAAAGTGACACATTCATCTGGAGTTAATTTGCAGTGGCAGAAGGTCCTTGCTTGCCCATGTTTGCTCACTCATGTGTGCACTCGCTCGCTCTCGCTCTGTCTCAAATAAAGAAATAAATAACATTTTTGAAAAAAGAGCACAGGGGCTGGAGAAATTGCTTAGTGGTTAAGGCACTGGCCTACAAAGCCAAAGGACCTCCATTCAATTCCCCAGAATCCACATTAGACAGATGTCCAAGGTGGCACATGCATCTGGAGTTTGTTTGCAGTGGCTGGAGGCCCTGGCACACCTGTTCTCTCTCTCCCTCCTCCTGTGTCTTTCTCTCAAATAAATAAATAAAAATAATATATTTTTTAAAAAAAGAGCATAGGACAAGCTGGTACATTTGGGCTCTACCCTTGCACATGCCATTCACTGCTGTGCCTCTGACTCTGCACCAGCCACTGACCTCTATAAAACAGAGACAGCGCTAAAAAACTGGACCATCTCAGGCCTTCCCTCTCTCACACAGTCCCCAGTAGAGGGAGCCATCTGTCAACCGTTTACTCTTGGGAGACACACAGGAAGAATAAGATGAAAGACAAATAGGACACCAGGCAGCGACAAGCACTGGGGAGCCAAGGTCAGCCAAGGAGAGGCCTCCAGCACATTCCACCCTGGTGCACATCTCCAAGCCAGGCTTCCGAAAGCTGGTGTTCTCCTGAGGCATGTGGAAGTACACACAGTACAGATTCCAGAGCAGGCCCGGGGTCTGCCGCTCCAAGGTCAGAGGGCCCGGGAGCCAGTACGTCACACGCACTGTTCCCACATGAAACAAGGGTGGGGGTTCGTGGACAGTGCTCAGATCAGACATCATGGCAGCTCTGTCTCCCCGCTTCCCCACCCCCACAAGTAGACTATAGTCCTTCTAGACAGGGCTGAGGCTGGCAAGCCAGGGCCACAGCTAGACAGCCCAGGTCTATCTACCACCCACAGCCACTTCCCAATGACCCTGTGGGATGAATCAAGAGGCCACCCAAGATCTAGCCATCGCCTACTCGGTCTCCAATGGTGATGAAGGTCCGGGAGTCCAGGTTTCGGGGCGGTCTGTGGAGAAAGCAGACCTGTAAGGCTGACAGAAGGAAAGAATGGGCCACCTCATTAATTACTGAGCATCTACTAGGTACAAGTGTGTCCTGCTGCCAGGTGGCCCTTAGGCAGCCTCCAAGACAAGGACTGCAAAGGCACAGATCAGATGGGTAATGCTCGTGAGCCCCAGTGGGACTCGCCTGGCCCAGGGCTGTCTGGGTCAGGACAAGAAGCAGGGACAGCCCCTCCCCTTGCTTGCTTGCTTGCTCTCCAGGCTGAAGAGAATGAGAAACTGAGGCAGACTCACGTGGGGTTGGCCACCGGTGGCTTGGACACACAGGATATCCGTAAATCCTTTTTCCTTTTGGATTTTCCTAAACCAAAGAGAAGACAGATTCCAGCTAACCAACAGCCCCTGAGCTGGGCAAATCTGGGGTCAAAGGTAGTATAATTTAGGTCCCTGCCTTCGCTGGCTCCCCTCATTCACAGATGCCTGAGGAGCAGTGTGTTCAGGGCCAGGAGGTGCCCTAGGACATATTCCTGCTCAGGCTACAAGTGCCAGGCTCACGCCCGCTCTTGCCACAGAGACAAGATCACTCCCAAGAGCTGCACTGCAGCGCCAGCTGTGCCCACACAGCACACTCGCTTGGGTGCTCAGTGGTACAGGAGCGGTCCCCCTCTTCCTGCTGAGGGTGGGATGGCTTCTGCCCAGCAACTAAGAAAATTATGTCCTAGGTCTCTGGTATGATCTGAGCTATGTCTCTCAAAACCCACGTTAGGCTGGAAAGATGGCTTAGCAGCTAAGGCACTTGCCTGTGAAGCCTAAGGAGCCAGGTTCAATACCCCAGTACCCACTTAAGCCAGATATGCAAGGCGGCACATGCATCTAGAGTTCATTTGCAGTGGCTGGAGGCCCTGGTGTACCCATTTATTCTCATTCTCTCCCTCTGTCTCTCCTCTCTCTCTCCCCCCCCCTCTTTCTTTGTCTAATACATAAATAAGAAAAACTCATATGCTGTGTTGTAGTCTGGGGAGATGGCTCAATGGTTAAAGCACTTGCTTGCAAAGCCTTCCAGCCCAGATTAAATTTTCCAATATCTACATAAAGCTGGATGTACAATGTGAAACATGCATCTGGAGTTCATTTATAGTGGCAAGAGGCCCTGACATGTGTCTTCCCTCCCCATCCTCTCTCTCAAATAAAAGTATTTCAAGACAAATAAAAACTCATAAGGTATGGTGTGCATGCCTTTAATTCCAGCACTTGGGAGGCAGAGGTAGGAGGATCACTGTGAGTTCAAGACCACAATGAGACTACATAGTGAATTCCAGATCACCCTTGGCTATAGCAAGATCCTACCTTGAAAACCAAAAAATAAAATAAAATCTCATATTTTGGGTTGGGGATGTGACTGAGTGGGTATAGAGAGTGCCTGTTTGGCACACATGAGGCCCTGAGTTCAATCCCTTAACACCACATAAAACAGACATGGTGGTGCACATCTATAACCCTAGCACTGGGGAAATAGAAGCAGGAGGATAAGAAGTTCAAAGTCATCCTCAGCTACATAGTGAGTTTGAGGCCAGCCTGAGCTACCTAAGACCCTGTGTCTCAAACTCATATGTTGAAGATTTCTTGACCCCAGTACCCAAGAATGTAACCTCATTTGGAGATAAGGTTTTTACATAGGTAATTAAAATAAGGTCACCAGGGCTGGGAAGATGGCTCAGCAGTCAAAGGCACTTGCTTGCAAAGCCTAATGGCTTAGGTTCGATTCCCCAGTACCCACATAAATCCAGATGCACAAAGTGGTGCATGCCTCTAGAATTCATTTGCAGTAGCAAGAGGCCTTGATGTGTTTGTTCCCCCCACACACACCCCTGGACCCTCTGTCTCTCTGTTTGAAAACAGATAAATAAATTTTTTTTTTAAAGATAAGGTTACTGGGCTGGAGAGATGGCTTAGCAGTTAAGCACTTGCCTGTGAAGCCTAAGGACCCTGGTTCAAGGCTCAATTCTCCAGGACCCACGTTAGCCAGATGCACAAGGGGGTACATGCGTCTGGAGTTCGTTTGCAGTGGCTGGAGGCCCTGGCGCGCCCATTCTCTCTCTCTCTACCTCTTTCTCTCTCTGTCACTCTCAAGTAAATAAATTTAAAAAAAAAATTAAAAAAAAAAAAGATAAGGTTACTGAAGCTGGCTCTAATCCAGGGTGGTAGGACTGGTGTCCTTTCTTCCTCCCTTCTTTTTTTCTTGCTTTCTTTTTTGTTGTTGTTGTTGTTGTTGTTTTGTGTGTTAATGGATGAAACCCAAAGCTTCATGCACATCAGGTAAGTGCCCAACTACGGGCCTATACCCCAGCTCAACGGACGTCTTCACGAAAGAGGAAGCTGGGGCATAAAAAAGGAAATCAGTGAGGAGACACAAGGAAGTTATCCGCCCCCAAGAAGAGAGCCCTGGATGAGCACAGCCCCCCTGCATGGCCTCATGCTCCTGCTGGGGAGTTGGCTGCCCAGCCTGTTCACATGTCTGTCTCACACTCCTGTGGAGTCGTCTGCCCAGTCTGCGGAGCTGTGGGGCTTTGTGAAGGCAGCATGTGCTGCACAGCATCCTTCCCTGACCAGTGTCAACCTTGGGGCAGTGCCTGAGGCTGACAGAGCTCCATTCAGGTCCCCATTCACTGAACACCCACTCTGGGTCTCAGTTTCCTCATGAGTCACTTCGGAACACAGTTGCCCACCCCACTGGCAGCAGAGAACCTGTGCTTGCTGGGCACACTGCGCAGCCTGCCCCAGCGTCTCCACCATTCTTCTCAGCAGGGCCACTGACCACCCCCTGAAGAGGTAAAACTGGGCAAAGTCAGGATGAGAGAGCTGAGACCCAGCGTGCAGCCCCAGGAAGCACAGGCTTCCTTCCTCCCCACTGTTACCAAGACCCCGGCTGTACCACTCAGGGCAGGAAGCAAGCCCTGGAGGAGGAGCCGGAACCACAGTCACCCAATAGAGCAGAGCCACCAGCGCCCAGCCATGTGCTTTCTAAGGAATCACAGGCCTCCGCTACAAGCTGCGAAGCAAAGATGTTGCAGCACAGCCAGCGTAAGGTCTAAGCTGTTGCCTAGGCTCAGGGCAGGGTGCAGCAGGGTGCCCTTCCAGAGCTAATGCAGCTGGACCTCTCACAGGAGCTCAGCTCACACCCACAGCTGTGCCAAGGTGCAGAGAGGCAGCCTGTACTAAGCCGGCCTAGAGCTCCTGCAGCCCCTCGGCTCCTGCTCTTGCCTCTGCCCTTCTTCTTGAGGCTCTCCCCACAGCAGCACCGCCCCCCGCATCCTTGCCCCCTGGGGACAACAAGGGACTGATGGAAGGGCTACAGACAGGTGTCCCATGCTGACTTGCCCCTGATGGCAGATTCCACTCTCCTGAGGGGGAAAGTGACTTGCCCAGGGAACCACACAAACACAAGGTGGCCGCTGAGATTCAAGATTCTCCGTGAGACACTCAGAGTTCAGAAAGGAAGCTGACCAAAAGCTTGCCCCTCACGGGAGCGTCCTCTGCTCCCGGCCACTTGCCACCACACCCACTAGCTCCACTCACTCTTGTCAGGCAGTGTCTGGTCTTCCATCATATACCCAGGAGACGCCAGTCCCCGAAGCCACATCTGAACCAGGTGCTGGCAGATCCAGCCCGGGTCACACAGAGTGCAGCCTCAGAGCACAGGGTGTGGCCCAGGCAGCAAAGCCTGTGCACTTGGGCCAGCAGGGAATGACTTAGAGACACCCCCACACACACAGGCTCACTACAGTTCCTGGGGGGACGCTCCCTGTGTTGGGGGGACAGGCTGTTCACAGCATGCAACATCCAGCCTCGGTTGCAGGGGCCTCCCCGGGGCTGGTGTGAAGGGCCATTCAGCGCTCTCAGGCTTCGGCATCTGCCTGAGTCCAAGTCTGGGCCAGGTGGGGCTTCTGGTAGCGTATGCTGGAGCCGGAGCCAAGGGGCTGAAGGAGCTACAGGCCGGCTGAGTGCAGGCTGCCTCTCTGCACCTTGGCACAGGACATGGCACCCAGGATGTAGCCCTATGAATGGCCCACCATATATAATGAGAATTGTAGGAAGATTCTTTTTGTTTATGTGGTTGATATTCTCAAGAAACTGAGCCAGTTGTGGTGGCGCAGGCCTTTGATCCCAGAACTCGGAAGGCAGAGGGTAGGAGGATCACTGTGGGTACAAGGCCACCCTGAGACTACATAGTCAATTCCAGGTCAGCCTGAGCTAGAGTGGGACCCTACCTCAAAAAGAAAGAAGGGAAGGGAGAAGGAAATTGAACCCACAGCCTCATGTATGCCAAGCAAGCACTCTACCACTGAGCGTACCCTAGACCTTTCTCAACTTTTTATTTTGAGACAGGGTTTTCCTAAGTTGCTGGGACTGACCTGGAACTTACTCTGTATCACAGGCAGGCTTTGAACTTCCAGCCCTCCTGCCTTAGCCTCCTGAGCAGCTGGAAATGTCCGGCCGGCACTAGTTTTCATTCTTGAGGCTCACAGTGGTACTCCACTCATACTGCCTCTGCTCTCCACCCTCCTGCATCTCACACAGTGGATTTGGGGGTGCTGTAAGATGTGCCCTTGCCAAGCCTCGATGTCCCCATCTGTCAAGGGCACATCTGTGCCCACAGTTGAGTATGAAGGTAAGGCTTATGTGTTTTCCCAAGCTGGACAGTACATAGTCACCTGCCCTGCAGGGATACCAGTCTATGTCAGGAATGACCTAGAGCTCCTTCGGGCAGCCACGCCCACTGTCAGAAAGAGAGGAGGGGTCCTCCATAGAGACAGCTCAGAAACAGGCCACAAGCCACAAGCTGTTGCCACCACTATCCAACATCAACATCAGGGCTGGGCCCAGATGGCCAGGCAGCCTGGGGCTATCCAGGTGTGGCCCAAGGTGGCGATCATCACCACAACAAACAGAGGCTGTCAGCCACCATGAACAAACTACAAGCTCCCAGCACACTATAGCTAGGCTCACAGGGACCCTGGTGCAGGCAAGTCCAGTGCCAGGCACCTTTATATCTCAGGCTACTCCAGCCTCACAGCAGCGCCCCTGCCTCCAGGCAGGAAGTGGAGAAATGAGGCTGCAAGGTATTCAGCCACTGACCTGAGGTCCTGTCCTTGGTATTGAGATGCCCACAAACTTAGAAGAAAGCCTGGTCCTATCTCCTCCCATTCGTCCCTCACTCAAACCACTGTCCCTCACATAACTCCCTGAATCTTTTTGGAATCTTTTCTACCTTAAGGCTGTTGTGCATATAATTCCCTCTGCCCTTTGACCCCATCAAAGCTGGTATCTGATCCTGACAGCTGACCACTGCAGCTAAGCCCCCTTGTTCCGGGCTGTCCTTGAGTCCTGCTGGCCTCTCTCACCACTTCTCACAAGTAACTATTCTATAATTACTTTCTCAGACAGGCCACTCTGATGCCAAGTAGTTGGGTTCAACTGCAACTCCCTAGCTATGCACCCTCAAGCAAAATGCGTAGATCTCTCTTGGCACCAGGGTATCAGTATAACATGAGGAGAATGGGCAGACCTTCCCGGGGCCTCAGCAGTACCTGACTAGAGAATCAGATGGACTTGTCTAAGACCACTACCACAGCATGCCCCCCTTCTCAAAGGGAAAGGTTTTTTACAGGTCCATTGTATAGTAGGTCAGACAGGAGGGGTGTTTAATGAATGGCACACTGTGAATGTATGGTGGAGCATGGACATGACCACAAGTTGGGTTGGCTGGCTCCAAAAGTCAGAGAAAGCCTGAGAGCGGACCACTCAGAGGGAGCCCTGCACCACATCAGTCAGTCCCATCACATGATTTCTGATGATCAAAGTGACACATGCCCCTGGTTTATTGTCCTGCACCTAGCTGTAGGGCTCCTCAAGACTTCCCGCTCCAGAGAAAAGTCCTGAGCCCAGGCAGGTGAGCCAGCCAGGCTGTGAACCAATGCTGCCACTCAGATGTCACAGGCAAGACACCCTATCCTCCCATTTAGCCGGACACCTCCATCACCCACAATTACACAGGGGTCAATGAAGCCCGAAAAAGAGAGAGGCAGGCTTTTAGGTGAGCAGTTTCCCCTTGATAGCTAACATGTGTCAGAACCCAGGCTGGCCACATGACACCAGATGGGACAGCCATGGAATGACTGAGCCAGAAACTCCACAATGGGAGCAGTGCGTGCCAATGCGCCCCCCCCACCCCAGCACAGACAGGAAGTGGAGAAAGACTGGGTGGGTCAGCTGCGGGCCTCAGGGTCTGAACGCAAGGCTTCCATCCAGCCCCAGACCTGGTGCTGGCCTCACAGGTCAACATGAACAATTACCTCCTTCACACTAAGAAGAACCTTTCATCCTGGAGGTCATCAAAATGTCCTATTCCCTCCACCCAGAAATGACACCCATAGCAGCTCACTCTGCCCTCACTGTGCCAGACCAAGGTCACTCACACAGAGTGCCAGTATTGCCTCTTGGCTTCCACCTACCTCCTAATTGTGCCCAAAACCTGCTACTGACATCCAGGATCCTTTGTAGTCCTGCCCCAAGGATCCTGGCCTGTCACCACACACTTGCTGGCTCAGGGCAAGCCTAGGCAGTTGGTGCTGTATGCATGGTGACCAAAGAGAGGGCAGCTGGTGAAGTTGTCCAAGTGGGCACCGTACAAGCAGGGATAGGTGAGGGACACACTTGTCCACAGAGGCCCTGGGCTGCCCCACGTCGACACCCCCATAAACCAACACACAAAGCCTCCTGACAGTCCTGCTACTGAAATGCCAGTGCCACCTTCACTGGGCACACGAAGCCACAATGCACGAGAGAAGAGGATGAAGTGACCTCTCAGCCAGCCCACTCCACGCTCTCCTTGTCCCCACCCAGCAGCCCATGGTATGGACACTAGCCTGGGCCTCTGCACACCTTAGGCACACCAAAGCTCAAGTTTAAAAATAACCAAAAGGAGCCAGGCATGGTGGCGTGCACCTCCCAGCACTTGGGAGGCAGAGGGAAAAGGACTACCAAGAGATCAAGGCCACCCTGAGAGTACACAGTAGATTCCAGGTCAGCCTGGGCTACAGCAAGACCCTACTTCAAAAATAACAATAATTACCAAAAGGGCTGAAGATGTAGCTCAGTTAGTACAGTACCTATCTAGTATACAATCACAAGGCACTGCATAAAACTGGGCATGGTTGGGCTGCAGAGATGGCTTAGCAGTTAAGCACTTGCCTGTGGACCCCGGTTCGAGGCTCAATTCCCCAGGATCCACATTAGCCAGATGCACAATGGGACACACACATCTGGAGTTCGTTTGCAGTGGTTGGAGGCCCTGGTGCACCCATTCTCTCTCTCTCTAACTGCCTCTTTCTCTTTCTGTCGCTCTCAAATAAATAAACAAAAACTTTATTAAAATTTTAAAAAACGGACATGGTTGTGATTACCAGTAATCCCAATCCTCAAGCAGTGGAGGCAGGATGACTGAAGTTTAAGGTCCTCTCTGTGACTACATATGGAGCCTAGGCTACATGGGACCTTATCCAAAAAAAAAAAAAAAAAAAAGAGAGAAGGAGAAGAAGAAGAAGAAGAAGTTAGAGACAGGGGTCTCTGCTGTTCCAGTTTTACCCTTCCTCTTGCTTTTTGAAACATAGGAGTGCATTTATCATGTCCTTCTGGTGTCAGTGGTGTTTATGAGTTTGTTTGTTTGTTTTTAAGGTAGGGAGCAGAACCCGGAGGGGTCACAGAGCATGGTGCAGGCCTAGCCGCTGGCCCACACATGTCCAGCTGAGCAGCCCAGGGCTGGGAGCACTGCAGGACACAGAAGCCCTGACCAGACAAGGCAGCACTGCAAAATAGCTCCACTAAGACATCACAGGAGCTCACAAGCAGGGAGAAGGATGGGGGGCAGGAGGCTGCTGACCCTCCCAAGGCCACATGAGGCTTGGCTTGTTGTCTATGTGCCCCAGAGGGACTGGGTAAGTCACTACTGCCTCTGCCCTTGACATGAAACCGAGAGGAAGCATCTACAGGGCCCCTGGGCACACAAGCCTGACTGGAGTGGACAAATGAAAACCATCCAAGGGGAGGAGTGAGAGTCCAGGGGGCACCCTGTTGGCCTCTCCCCAAGCTGGCACCAGGTCTGGTAGTGATGACCACCTGACCATCCTTTCTTTCAACACTGGACAATGAAGCGAGGAGCAGGGGCATCTGCAGGAAGACCCAACCACCCCAGCTCTCTGTTCCCACAGCACCCTCAAAAACCAGCAACACCCAGCTCCAGCTTGGGGACCAAAAAGGAAATAGATCCCAGAGCCTGGTAAACTTTGGTGAGCATTAAAGGGGCTCTTTGGTCAGAGAAGCTCAAGTCCTGGAGACTGTGAGTGCATCTGAGGCCTCACTCCTGTTTTCTCACCACAACCCCAACACTAAAGTAATAACAGATGCCATTTGCTTGACAAACATT
Organism: Jaculus jaculus; assembly: GCF_020740685.1. NCBI lineage: Eukaryota > Metazoa > Chordata > Mammalia > Rodentia > Dipodidae > Jaculus > Jaculus jaculus. Next base: position 30,342,522 of record NC_059113.1, read on the forward strand.
GTCTCTGATCGTCAGCACTACGCTGAGAAGAGGGAGTGCTTCCTTTCCATTCACGGAAGAGGAGACTGTGGGCCAGAGAGGGCACGTCTCTTGTCCAGGGGAGGAAGCAATGCCACCTGCACGGAATCCCAGGCCCATTCCCCATAACTGAGGTTCCATCCTCACTTCCTGCTGTCACCAAGCCCCAACACCTGGCCAATGGAGAAAGGTTGTCCCAATCCACACCAACAGAGCCCCCATGTCCATTCTGCTGAAGTCAACTGAGGCGTTTTGAAAGGTGGGCCATGCCCAGAAGATGGACACCTGTAGAGTACAAACAATGCACCAGATGCAACTTGTCCAGTGTCATGCTGGGTCAGGAGAGGCTCCATAACAGGCAATCCAACTCTGGAGCCTGAGCTTAGCCTCGCCACATAGCTGGCTCTGGGGAGCTCACACGGAGTTCATACAGCCAACCTGGCTTAGCCTGCAAGGCTTCTGCTCCTGGCCTTCTCCAGCCCCATCCCCTGGGCTGGGAGCAGTCAACAGCAGCTGCTACCTGCTCCCACAGTGAGTAAGAAGAAGAGCCATCTGCCTGACAGAGGAAGCTCCTAGGCAGGACAGGAGGGCCTGCCCAGGAGTCCCAAATCAGCACAAGGTCAAAGACGAGCCACCTTCAGGGCCAGGGTTGCAGCCTCCTCTTGCCTGCCTGCCCACGGGGCATGGCCCCTTTAAGCTGCAGCAGTGGCTGACATGCCCCGGTGAGTCAGCACCCAGTGCCTGCTGACTCACCCACCGGAAGCCTTGCTGCCCAGCCTCTCCCCACACAGGCTGACTGGGAACTTTACTGCCTTCAGGCCCTGAGCCATGGGCTGGCTGATAGAGAGTTTCCTGTGCGTCACACCAGGGCTGGGGGAAGTCCCCAAGGTGCCACCCTCCAGTCTCTCTGACAGCCAGGAAAGGGCAGTGTTCCTGTAGGTTCATTTGGCAGCCAGTGACACTAACCACCACGGTGTAAGGATTCACCATGAAAACCGAAGGGGTGACTCCTAGGCAGAGGTTGCCTGTGACCAGCAACACAACACATGGGGTGTCCCCCAAGGGCAAATGTGGCTTGCAGACCCAGACCACACTGACCGCATGTGCCCCTGCACCAGCTGCCTTTGACCTGTGGCTCCAGCCAGCAACCCACTTGGAGGTGAAGAGGGCAGGAGAAACCAGCATGGCTGTAGGGCCCAGAGGCCTCACACCTTCGGGAGACTTCCCCAGGCCTAGGCACAGAGGGCAGGCTGCCCACTGTCAAGTAGGGAACTCAAAGATGAAGCTCCCAACCCCACCAAAGGTCAGGCACCACCACTCCCTGCTCTGTTCAAAGTCCTCTGCAAAGGTGCAAAAGAACTGTTGCCACAGCACGTGCCCAAGACAGGGAGGGCATGAGCAGACTCCCCAGCAGGCCTCCACTTTGCATTTGTTGCAGGGTCACAAAAAAAGGACTGCACACGTGACAAGTGGCACCTGTGCCACAGTCACCTTCCAGGTCCAGCATAACCTAGAGGGACTGCCCAGCGGACCTAAGGAGGAATAGGCTGGGGTGCCAGCATCTCACAGCTCACTCCAACACCCCCTATAGGACTGGCCCAGACGGAGCACTGGGGACACCACTGTGCGGCCAGGCTCTGTCCGTCACAGCTGTAAGTAAGGCATCTGCAAGGCATTCAGTGCCTCTAAGCCTTTGTTTCCTTCCTGGTAGTGGGGCTATGAGAAATAGATGAAGCAACGGGTAGCAAAAAAAAAAAAAAAAAAAAGCTTAAGCAGCAGCTTGTAGGGTTTTTGGTGAAGGGACATTGTGGCTCCCCCAGATTCTTCTCCAGATCCCCAAAAGGCTACAGGAATGCTGCCTGGGGAGCATCTGACCTCCACCCAATCCACCCAATAAATATCATATTACCTGACTCACAATCTGGAAATTCATACTGGCCCTCTGGTGGAGAGGCCCAGAGAAAGCAGTGCCAGGCGTCTTGTCACAACAGCACATGGGGGCCAACGGTGACCCCCCCCCCAAACACACACACAATGCTTTGCTACGCCCCCATGTAACCTGTAACAGCAACTTTTGTTCGGATGAGGCCATCTTCCATCCAGAAAGCTGAAATGACTCCAAATCAAACACTGCCTCCAACCCATTCCCAAGTACAGCGGCATCTAATTTCCTGGTTCTCAAGCTCCATGAGGTCTGCAGCGCACGTCCCTCCCCAGCCACCTCTCCCAGGGAGTACCTCCCTACTTACTCACAGCGGTTGGGCAATGGTCGGAGATCCAGCCTCCACTTATGTAAGACGAAATTACCCCGCCCACCCGGCTCCAGCACTGCCACCACCACAGCCACCGCCACCACCACCACCGGGGCCAGAAAAGGCCCAACGTAGCTCAGCGCCCTGAGCTCCCAAGGTCAGGGCTTCTGAGGTCAGGAGAGGAGCCACCCCTGTCCAGGGGACCTCCAAGTGTTCTGCAGCTACCAGCCAAGGCTGGGCCCTAACCCCTCAGGGCTGAGCCTTTCCAGTACGAAAAGCTGGAAGGAGTCAGGGGTGCACAGCAACTGCTTTTCCCACACACCCACTATGTGCCAGGAGCTCTTCACCGCTGCACCCGTACTTGCTTCAAAACTGTATGCATTCAGGCCCACACCGCGACCCTGATGTCCACCACATCAAGGGGCCGGCAGATGAGGCTGTGGCAGGTTCAGTGGACAGAGAATCAGTCCATTCATTGCTGTTATGTCCAGTTTGGCGCTCTCTACCACAGCCTCGCCTACTGAGTCCCAGATATGCCAAAAATATCCTTTCCTCTTCCTGGAAAAAATAATTCCCCCTTTCTGTCCTCCAAGTCTCATCCTTCCCGGTCTACATGACAAATGCAGCTGCCGCCACCACGGCCACCTCACAAAACTTTCCCAGGAGGGCCAGTTACTTAGAGAAGACAAGACCAAACCCCGTGCACAGCCAGCCCCCTGGCTTAGCAGCTAGCCTAGGTTCCGGGCAGCAAGTCTGGGGGCAGCAGCCCTGGAGACACTAGCTTGCAGGATGGGATCCGCTCCCCAAGTGCAGGGAAAAGACTGTAACTCAATCAAGGAGCAGTGGGTGCGGGGCCACAAAGCAGAGATCGTAGAAGAGTTTTTTTTTTTTTTTTTTCAAAGACAGCCACGGAATGGCCAGCCAGACATGAGGCAAAGTAAGACCCACAAGGTGAGAGAGTTGGAGGTGGAGGGAGAAGGAGATCTGAACTGGGGAGCAGACAGAGCCTTGGAATGGGGAAATAGTGTTAGGGCCCACGGCGAGAGTATGCATTAAATTCCAGCCGGGACACTGCCCCGAGGCTGGTGCAACCCAAGGACCCAGGCAGGGATCAGAATAAATGCCCATCTGGGTGTAGCAGAGTCCAAGCTGCACCTCACAAGCCCAAAAGGAACTCAAGGTGAGGAACTCATGACCTGGAGGGGGGAGGGATGCAGAACGGAGGTTCCAGCCCGGTTACAACCCGGATGCCTTCGCCCGGACGCGCCTACCTTTGGACTGGGGCATGCCGGCGGACGGGCTCGTGGCAGGCGACTCCATGCTGCGAATGGTCCACAAGGGGCGACGACGACTAGTCTAGACAGAGTCAGGTAGCGCCCGGGCCCAGAGCACTCATGGCTGCAGACGGGCCGGCTGCCCGAGGTGGCGGCGAGGCGGCAGCCCCAAAAGTCCGTCCGGGGCGGGCGGAGCCACAGCCGCACTGGACAGCGCCGGGCGCCCGCCCGCCGGCGTCGCCACGCAGGCCCCGCCCCGCACGCCGATTGGCCGGAGCTCCTTCAGCCTCGGCCAATCAGACGCGCTCTGGGCCCTGCCTGTCACACACAAACCCCGCCTTCTGTGAGCCACGATTCCGGCCTCTCCCGCCGTCCGCCAAGCCACTGGCCGGTCTCCCGGAAGCCCCGGCCTGGCCAGGCTCTGCCCTCCTCGGCTAGGGCCGTCCCTCCCGCTGCCAGTCAAGATGACAGCTCGGGCCCCGCCTCGGCCACCCCCGCGCGTCCGCGCAGCCTGGAACGCGCCCGCGTCATCCTTGCACACTTCCAGCCCGCTGCTTCCTGGCTGTGACCCGTGCGCTCACGGGAGTGCGTAATCTGAAGGCAAAAACAAACAAACAACAAAAAGAAAAGAAAGAAGGAAAGAAAGAAAGAAACCCGCAGATTCCCCAGGGATGGCTGGGTTCAAATGCGATGCGGCAGTGCTGTCCGGGAGATGGCCTTGGGCACGTCGGGACCCCGGAGCCTCCCTCCATCTGCGCCTTTTCACAGAGCGACGAGGACAGCCCTGCGTCCAGGCGCAGCACGCATTAGCGCCGGTGAATCCGCGAGCGTCCGGCGTGCCGGCCCTTGGCCTGGGCGAGGATTCAGTGGTGGCGCCTTAGTGACAAAGTGCAAGTAATTTTCAGGGTTGTAATGTCACATCCTACTCCGGGGGACGGAATCTTGAGGAATAAAGTGAAGTTTGTTGTTGCTGCTGTTTTCCAACACATTCCCTTGGGCCAGCGTTGACTGGGGTCCTCACTGTCCTCCTGCTCCTACCTGGAGTCTTAGAGAATTCCAGGAGTCCCCGGCCGTTGTGGACCAGGAACTGTGAAGGGAAAGGCAGAGCTAATGAGGGCAAGCAGTGCAAGGTCAAGGGGTCAGCCCCGTGGCAGCCCAAAGGCATGAATGTGTGTGTCTGGAACCTCGCTTGAGGACAGCATAATCACAGCACCAGCTAGGGGCTGATGGCTTCTTCCTACCTGAATGTTGACGGGGAGCGCATGGCCCCGCCCACACTGCTGGGAAGGGCCAATGGGAATGAGAAAAACACTGTAATTCTCATTATTATTTTGGTTTTTTGTTTTGTTTTGTTTTTGTCTTCCTTTATTTGAGAGAGACCAAGAGCGAACGAATGGGCATGGCAGCACGTCTAGCCACTGCGCACGAACTCCAGACACTGCGCCACCTTGTGCATCTGGTTTATGTGGGTACTGGGGAACCGAACCTGGGTCCTTAGACTTCACAGGTAAGCGCTTTAACCACTAAGCCATCTCTCCAACCACTCATTATTCTTTTCCTGCATCTCTCACTCACCCTGTCCAGAAGGTGTGGTGGGAACCCATGAGTCTTAGACTAAGGTAGGTACAAGTTCAAATACTAAGTCTACCCACTCACTAAGAGGTGACCCCAGAAAAGTCACTGAGGCTATACTTACCCATTCCACAGGAGAATGAGGTCTCAGGACGCAGTTCACCAGCTCAACCTGAGAGGATCCCAACCTAGGACAAGTTGGTAGGTGTCCAGGGAATGAGTTTGTAAACACATTGTAGACCACCTCCTAACTTGAAGCCATCTAGCTGTCCCACCCCTGGATGCCCAGAGCATCTTGAGACCTGCACTTACCCATCTGTAAAGTGAGCACCTAGCGGCAGCCGCCTCCCTCCCAGAACAGCAAGCCTGAATTCACACCATTTTGTTCCTCCCCCCTCTCTCGCTGGCATTCTGTTCTTTATGGTGTTGATAGGTGTTTGTGCTGCCCCCTTGAACTTACCAGTGTCAACCCTGCCTCCTGGCCTTTACCCTTGATGCTTAGTCAGCCTAGGATCTCTCTCTCTGGACACCCCATCCTATAGATCCTGGGGCTGGTTCCCTTTCATCTCTCAGACCTGCTCTGAAATGAAGGCCCTGAGAGCCCTAATGAGTCTTAGTTCTCTGGCCAGCACTCAGGTCAGCAGTGCCTTGCTTGCATATAGTTTCTACTGCAGCCCTTCCTAAGCACTACCTGCCCCTCCCAGGCAGGAACCCTGCCTGCCTGTCTTATTCCTTGCTACATCCGAGGCATAGCCCAGAGCCAGGCACACAGTAGGAGCCTGATAACTATTCTAGGAATGAGCAGAGGAAGGAGGAAAGCATGCCACGTGCCATGGGTGAAGTGACTCTAGTCCCATGCCAGCCTCCCAGGCACCGAGGTGACTCAGACAGATCCTCATGCACAAGGACTTTATGGGTTACTCAGAGAACCTGACAAATAGCCCGGGAATCACAAACTCCATGTGAGGCACTATAAATAGATATAGGAGTTGCCAGAAGAGGCCCCATTCCACCTGGGTGGGGTCAGGAAAGGTGACCTTCATGGATTAGTAGGAGCTGGCCAGGCAGCAAGGTAAGAGAGCAAAGCACCCCTGGAAGGAACGGTAGAGGCTAGTGCAGGGTGCGGAGAGCTGCCTGTGAAGCCAGGCTGCGCTGCACCTGTAGGCCAGCCAGCTGCTGGGGTGAGGGTTCCGCTGGAGGACTGCCAGCTTTCTCCCCTCCCCGGCCACCTGTGGTGGTAGCAGCATCTGTTGCCTTCCTTCTGTCTCTAAGGGGCCCAGACAGGCTGGGGAAGCCCACGACCATTCAGCAACTGGCCAGTGCACTGGATACCAGCTACCAGGAAGCTGCCTCTCCCTGACTCCCAGGATGACAAACCAGTCTGCAAACTCAGGGAAACAAGAGGCTCAGGATAGGAAGCATTTGGCCCACACTAGACATGGATGTGGGCTGAGGCAGGGCCTGGAGTGACCAAGGGTGATCTGAACATGGCACGGAGCAATTCATTTTCATCCATTCATGGACCAGCTCCTGGGTACCTAGCACTCTTGGCTCAGCATTGACCAAGACAGATACAACTCCCTGCTGTCAAGGAAGGGTAACCTAGGGCTGGAGAGATGGCTTAATGGTTAAAGCACTTGCCTGTGAAGCCTAAGGACCTATGTTTGACTCTCCAGATCCCACACAAGCCAGACACACAAAAGGTGAAGCAAGCACAAAGCCACGGGTGCCCGCTAAGTGGCACAGCATCTGGAGTTCGATTGCACTGGCTGAGGTCCTGGCACTCCAATTCTCTCTCCCTCTAAAATAAAAATATTTTTTAAAAGAAAGGGTAGTCTAAGTTAAATGATAGGATGTCTGAGAGTGACAAGAGCTGTGGGGGCGGGGAGAGCTGAGAGACAAAGAGTTCTGGGGGTGGAAGTGTCACTTTAAAGAAAGAGAAGAAGGGCTGGAGAGATGGCTTAGCAGTTAAGCGCTTGCCTGTGAAACCTAAGGACCCCAGTTCGAGGCTCGGTTCCCCAGGTCCCACGTTAGCCAGATGCACAAGGGAGCACACGCATCTGGAGTTCGTTTGCAAAGGATGGAAGCCCTGGCGCGCCCATTCTCTCTCTCTCCCTCTATCTGTCTTTCTCTCTGTGTCTGTTGCTCTCAAATAAATAAATAAAAAATTTAAAAAAAAAAGAGAAGAAGAAATGAACACCCAAGAGCCTTAATGAGTCTCGGTTCTCTGGGCAGCATTAGTGCCAGCAGTGCCTTGCGTACATTCTTAATTTCCACTGCAGCCCTCTCTAAACACCACCTGCCCTTCCCAGGCAAGAACCCTGCCTGTCGTATTCCTTGCTACATCCGGGGCTTAGCCCAGAGCCAGGCACACAGTAGGAGCTGATAACTATTCTATGAATGAACAGAAGAGGGAGGAAAGCATGCCACGTGCCATGGGTGAACATGGAAACAGATAAGGGAAGGTGTGGAGAGCTCTTTTTTTCTTTTGTTTTTCAAGGTAGGTCTCACTCTAGCCCTGCTAACCTGGAATTCACTCTGTAGTCTCAAGGTGGCCTTGAACTCACAGTGATTTCCTACCTCTGGCTCCCAAGTGCTGGGATTAAAGGCATGTGCCACCATGCCCAGCTGGAAAGAGCATTTTTTTAAAAAAAATTTTGTTTATTTTTATTTATTTGAAAGCGACAAACAGAGAGAGAGAAAAAAAGAGGCAGATAGAGAGAGAGAGAATGGATACACCAGGGCCTCCAGCCACTGCAAACGAACTCCAGATGTGTGCGCTCCCTTGTGCATCTGGCTAACGTGGGCCCTGGAGAATCGTGCCTCGAACCAAGGTCCTTAGGCTTCACAGGCAAGCGCTTCACCACTAAGCCATCTCTTCAGCCCAAGGAAAGAGCATTTTTAACAGAAAGAACCACACTGCAAAGGCACCGAGGTAGTGGCTTATAGGAGAGAAGGTGCCCGTGTGGCCTGTGTGGTGGGAAGGTGGGATACCCTCCTCTCCCACACCTGCTGTTACAGTCTCATTCCCATGTGCTGGCCATACCGCCCCGTGAACACATGAGCATTCCTGGGGTACACAGTGTGTGTATATACATGTGGCATGGCTGCATGGGTGTGAGCTTGTTCAGAAACACAGCCCATATGCACAGGTATGTGCATGTATGCAATACCCTGCCACCTGCAGAGTTTGCTGAACCTGGGCGCCCTCTGCTGACTAGACTGGGTTTGACAGTGCTCTGTACCCGATATGCCACCCTCTGGGCTCTGCCATTGACTCCTCAGCTATGTACTAACTGCCCAGGCCTTCCACAGTGCCACAAAGACAGCCTCCTAAAACCCTCTAAGGTTGCCCGGAGGGGAACCCCCAGCACTCTATCCCTGCAATATCTGCAGATATTTCAAACGCAGTCTTTTGCCTTTTGTGCCAGTCTTTGCAAAGGTTGTTCCCTCCTCCAGGAATGCCCTTCCCCTGCCCTCTCCAGCTGACGTAGCCCACTGTTATTCCCCTGCCGCATGCCCCTGCCCAGGCCCTCTTATCATGCCTTGTTTCCCTGCTCTGTCAGTGTCCAGGAGGCCATCTGCCTCTGCCATCAGATTTGCACTGCTCCAGAGCAGAGGCTGAAGTCAGTTCCCTCCTGGCCCAAGCCAGTTCCTCTCAGCCCAACACTGGGCCATGGTGCAGGTGGTACTTCAGGAAAGTATGACTAGCGGGAAGGATTCTGACCTGGTTGGAATGCAAAGGCGCCAAAACAGATCTTAAGGAACAGATGCTCTCAGGACAAAGGAAATTCTTTACCTTTACAACCTTTTAAGGGAGAGGTTTCTAACTAGAGGCAAGGCCTTGCTACGTGGTGGATGAGACACAGGCTGTTCGTTGGGATGGGGGACAGTGGGAAGAAGAAATAGGACAGGTGACTTTCCTCATGCCCTACCCAGACTACCAGTTTTTCTCTCTAGATGTTCTTGGGATCAGAAGGAACTGCAGGGATAGCACCTGTACTCTTAAGGCAACACTGTCTCTGACCTAATAGACCATCCACAAGCTTAGAGGTAGCAGGTACCTGTCGCTTGGGGTCCAGTTCTGAAGCCACAGTACTTGAGAGCAAACCAGGGGAGACTCGTCTGCTATGTGTATTTTTTCCCCATCTGATGATTTAAATATCAAAAGGTGACTTATAGCCAGGCATGTTGGCACACGCCTTTAATCCCAGCACTTGGGAGGCAAAGGTAGGAGGATCACCATGAGCTCAAGGCCACCCTGAGACTACATAGTGGATTCCAGTTCAGCCTGGGCAATAGTGAGACCCTAATTCAAAAAAAAAAAAAAAAAGATGACTTATACAAGTAATATGGTTCCACCTACACCACACACCAAGTGCCCTTTTCATGCCCCTACTATGTGCAGGTCCCTCGAGGCATATCACACAAACTCACTATGAAAGAAGGCTAGGGGAGGGCAGTGCCATGCTTGGCTGCTGGTGTCGCCAGTACACAATAGGCACTCAGTGGACATTCATAGGATGGAAAGAGCCCGCAGCCCCTGGTGACATACACGTGATCTTCACAGCCACAGGGCAGAAGAGAAAGCGGAGAGCAGAGAGTCTGCAAGGGCACAAGGCCACTGCCATGGCAGAACTAGTGTGGAAACACCAGTCTGGCGTGTGGTGAGGCTCTCCCCTAGCTTTCCCTGCCCACTCTTCCGCTAAAATGGTTCCTGACTGTTGCAGTCAGGTTCACATTGCTGGCAGAAATCACCCAACCAAGAACAGCTTGTAGGGGAAAAAAAAAAAAGGTTATTTTGGTTAACAGACTTGAGGAGAAGCTCCATGATGACAGGGAAAAACGATGGCATGAGCAGAGGGTGGACATCACCTCCTGGCCAACATCAAGTGGACAACAGCAACAGGAGAGTGTGCCAAACACTGGCAAGGGGAAACTGGCTATGATAACCACAAGGCCGCCCCCAATAATACACTGCCTCCAGAAGGGGTTAATTCCCAATCTCCATCAGCTGGGAACCTAGCATTCAGAACACCTAAGTTTAGGGGGCACCTGAATCAAACCACCACACCAACACTCTTATGAGCCAAACAAGTTGCCTGGGGCTTCTTCCAATGCTCCTAGAAAGACAGTAGCTCTTTTCTACATACGGAGCCTATGGAACTGACCTGCCTAGGTCCCTTCATGGTTGTAGGGAAACCCTGTAGGCACAGGAAGCACCTGCGCAGACCTTCCTAACAGTGTGGACATGGTGTATGTCTGCCCTAAGAGTCCTCAGACATGGCCGTTCCTGCCTAGGAGGTGGAGGGTAAGCATTTGTTGACAAGTGTTGCAGGCAGGTCTCCCAAATGCATACCCTGGGGATGCCACAAGGCTAAGGCTTCCATCATCTTGTAGATGGCCCAAGCATCTTGCACAAGTGTCACGGCCAGGAGAGAAGAAACCAGATGACAATGCAAATGACTAATGATAGCTGAAGGTTCTGTGAGTAACTGGAGTACTTGGCTTGCTGTCTGGAATCAAGACCAGACCACAGAGGCATTCTTACCATTCACAGTGTGATGAGAAGTACCCTAAACAGTGACGAAGGATGTGCCCAAGATCACACAGCCAGGAGAAGAGAGGCAGAGGCATGTGTACTGAGTTGGCATCACAGCATGGGGAGCCCCAGGGTCCGTCTGCACAGACCTGTCCTCTAACCTGAGCCACAAAGCAGCTCAGTGACCTTGAGCCGGTTCATATTCCCCCACCCCTACAGAGTCTATATAAGCCAGACTAGCCTTGAACTCCTGATCCTCCTACCTCAGCCTTCAGAGCGCTGGGATGACACACTTTCCCATCCACTCATATCATTATATCGATCCCCTTTCAGCCACTCCCCAAGCTGGGTTTCCATGCACCCCATGATAGGGCCTCCTTGTGGTGGTTTGAATGTGAACCGTTTCCCCAGAGCCTCGTGTGCTTGTGATAAAGCCTCATATTTGATCCCCAGCTAGTGGGATCTTTGGGAGGTAGAGTCTAGCTGGAGGAGGTGTGTCACTGGGGTTGGCCTTAGAATTTTGCAATCCAGTCCCCCCGCCCCTTTGCTAGATCTAGTTAGCTTACTCTTTTTTGTTGTTGTTGTTGTTATTGGTGTTTGAGTTTTGTTGTTGTTATTCTTGTTTTGAGGTAGAGTCTCACTGTAGCCCAGGCTGACCTTGAATTCCGGGTGGCCTCGAACTCATGGCCATCCTCCTACCTCTGCCTCCAAGTGCTGGGATTAATGGCATGCGCCACCACGCCCAGCTAGTTGGCTTACTCATGCTGCTTCCTCCCAACTGATGTGACACTCTACTGGTTGCTTGGCCATGCCTTTCCTGCAGTAATGAAATTTCCCCTCAACACCATAAGCCTGAAATAAACTCTTTCCTTCCATAAACTGCTTCCGGTCAGGTATTTTTGTCCCAGCCATGATAAGGTAACTGCTATAAGAAATTGCTACGGAGAAGTGGAGCCACTGCTGTCAGAAACCTGACTATGTGTTTTGAAGTCTTTTGGGATGAGTTTGCAGACGGACTATGGAAGGATGTGGAACTTTGGGCTAGAGAAGCAGAGCTTAATGAGCCATTCTGGTGAGAGTTTGAAAGGCCACAACATACGGAGAACTGTGGACTATGAAGGTTTGGCTTCTGAGATGTCAGAGGAGAAAGAGGACTTTATTCCGAACTGGGCTAGACGCAGTTTTTGTGATTTTCTGGGAGAAAAGCTGGCTGTGTTCTGCCTGTGTCCTAAGAATTTGAGCAAAATTGAATTCAAAAGTAATGAATTAGGGCTGGAGAAATGGCTCGGCAGTTAAAGGCACTTGCTTGCAAAGTCTGATGGCCTGGGTTCAATTCTCCAATACCCACGTAAAGCTACATGTACAAAGTGGTGCATGACTCTGTAGTTTGTTTGCAATGACAAAAAGGCCCTGGTATGCCAATTTTCCCTCTCATTCTGTCTTATTCTCTGTTTTTAATTTTTTTTTCTTTATTTCTTAGCTGGGCATGGTGGTGCATGCCTTTAATCCCAGCACTCAGGAGGCAGAGGTAGGAAGATCACCACGAGTTCAAGGCCGCCCTGAGATTACATAGTGAATTCCAGGTCAGCCTGGGCTAGAGTGAAACCCTATCTCGAAAACAAAGATTCTTTATACTTTTGTTTAAAATTTTTTTTTATTTATTTGACAGAGAAAAAGGGGGAAAGAGAGGGAAGAAATGAGAGAGAGAGAGAGAATGGGCACACCAGGGCCTCTAGCCACTGCAAACGAACTCCAGACGCATGCACCTCCTTGTGCATCTGACTAACATGGGTCCTGGGGAATGGAACCTGGGTCCTTTGGCTTTGCAGACAAATATCTTAACCACTAAGCAATCCCTCCAGCCCCTTTTTGTTTTTTAATTTATTTCTATTTGTTTATCTGAGAGAGAGGCAGACAGAGAGAGAGAGAATGGGCATGCCAGGGCCTCCAGTTGCTGCAAATGAACTCCAGACTCATGCACCACCTTGTGCATCTGGCTTATGTGGGTCCTGGGGAAGAAAACCTGGGTCCTTTGGCTTTGCAGACAAATACCTTAACCACTAAGCCATCTCTGCAACCTTCTTTTTCTCTTCTCTCTCTCTTCCTCTTTCTCTTTGCTTGCAAATAAATAATGAAATATTTAAAAAAAAATAAGGGGGGCTGGAGAGATGGCTTAGCGGTTAAGCGCTTGCCTGTGAAGCCTAAGGACCCCGGTTCGAGGCTCGGTTCCCCAGGTCCCACGTTAGCCAGATACACAAGGGGGCGCACACATCTGGAGTTCTTTTGCAGTGGCTGGAAGCCCTGGCGCGCCCATTCTCACTCACTCTCTCTCTCTCTATCTGCCTCTTTCTCTCTCTGTCACTCTCAAATAAATAAATTAAAATGAACAAAAATAATTAAAAAAAAAATAAGGGGACTTTCAGTTAAGATGGCGGCATAGGAACCAAAGCAAGCTAGATGAGGAGCCAGCATCACCCTGATACCAAAACCAGACAAAGCTAGAACAACAAAAAGAAAATTATACATCAATCTTCCTCACGAACATAGATTCAAAAATTCTCAACAAAATACTGGCAAACAGAAGAAAAGAATATATCAAAAAGATATCCAACCGGGCGTGGTGGGGCACGCCTTTAATCCCAGCACTTGGGAGGCAGATGTAGGAGGATTGCCGTGAGTTCGTGGCCACCCAGAGACTCCATATTGAATTCCAGGTCAGCTTGAGCTAGAGTGAGACCTTACCTCGAAAAACCAAAAAACAAAACAACAAAAAAAAAAAAAACAAACAACAACAACAAAAAAAAAGATCATCCACCCCCAACCAAGTAGGCTTTATCCCAGAGATGCAGGGATGGTTCAACATACTCAAATCAAAAAATGTAATACATTATATAAATGGACTGAAGGACAAAGTTACATGATTATCTCTTAAATGCAGAAAAAAAGATTTGACAAAATCCAGCATTCCTTCATGATAAAAGTCCTACAGAGACTGGGAATAAAAGGAACATATTTCAACATAATAAAGGCTATTTATGGCAAACATACAGCCAACATAATACTAAATGGAGAAAAACTTGAAGCTTTTCCACTAAAATCAGGAACAAAACAAGGGTGTCCAGTCCCCACTTTAATATAGTACTGGAAGTCTTAGCCATAGCAATAAGGCAAGAGACACACATAAAAGGAATACAAATTGGAAAGGAAGAGATCAAATTATTATTTGCAGATGACATGATTCTATACATAAAGGACCCTAAAGACTCTACCAGCAAACTGTTAGAGCTGATAAACACTTATAGCCATGTAGCAGAATACAAAATAAGCACTCAGAAATCAGTAGCCTTCCTATATGCTAACAACAAACACACAGAGAATGAAATCAGAGAATCACACCCATTCACAATTGCATCAGAACAAAATAAAATACCTTGGTACTAACCTAACCAAGGAAGTGAAAGATCTCTACAATGCAAACTTTAAAACTCTCAAGCGAGAAATTGCAGAAGGCACTAGGAATGGAAAGACATCCCTTGCCCTTGTTCTTGAATTAGAAGAATCAATTTGTGAAAATGGCAATCTTACCAAAAGCAATCTACACATTTAATGCAATCTTCATCAAATTCCGATGGCATTCTTTTTTTATATATTTTTTTGTTTATTCTCATTTATTTGAGAGTGACAGACACAGAGAGAGAAACAGGCAAAGAGAGAGAGAGGGCGTGCCAGAGCTTCCAACCACTGCAAACGAACTCCAGATGTGTGTGCCCCCTTGTGCATCTGGCTAACGTGGGTCCTGGGGAATCAAGCTTTGAACCGGGGTCCTTAGGCTTCACAGGCAAGAACTTAACCACTAAGCCATCTCTCCAGCCCCCAATGGCATTCTTCACAGAAATATAAAAAACAATCCAAAACTTCATTTGGAAGCACAAAAAACCTCAAATATATAAAACAACTTTGAGCAACAAAAAGAAGGATAAGGCTGTTGGTATCACCATACCTGATTTTAACTTATGTTACAGAGCAACAGTAACAAAAACAGCATGGTACTGGTACAAAAACAGACATGTAGATCAATGGAACAGAATAGAGGAGCCAGATGTAAGTCTGGCTACAGTCACCTTATCTTTGACAAAAATGCCAAAAATATTCATTGAAGAAAAGACATCCTCTTCAGCAAATGGTACTGGGAAAACTGGATATGTATCTGTAGAAGGATGAAAATAGATCCTTCTCTCTCTCCATGCACAAGAATTAAGTCTAAATAGATCAAAGACCTTAACATCAGACCTGAGACTCTGAAACTGCTAGAGGAAAAAGTAGGGGAAACCCTTCAACATACTGGTCTTGGCAAAGACTTTTGAATATAACCCCAATTGCTCAGGCAATAAAACCGCAGACCAGCTGCTGGGACCTCATGAAATTACAAAGCTTTGTACAGCAAAGGACACTGTGAATAGAGCAAAGAGGCAACTTACATATGGGAGAAAATCTTTGCTAGCTATACATTTAACAGAGGATTAATATCCAAAATATACCAAGAACTCAAAAAAACTAAATAATAAATCAAACAACCCAATTAAAAAGTGGGCTATGGAACAAAATAGAGAGTTCTCAAACTAAGAAATACAGATGGCATATAAACATCTAAAAAAAATGTTCTACATCCCTAGCCATCAGTGAAATGCAGATTAAAACTATGTTGAGGGCTGGAGAGATGGCTTAGCAATTAAGCACTTGCCTGTGAAACTAAGGACCCTGGTTCAAGGCTCAATTCTCCAGGACCCACATTAGCCAGATGCACAAGGGGGCGCATATATCTGGAGTTCGTTTGCAGTGACTGGAAGCCCTGCAGCACCCATTCTCTCTCTATATATATATATCTGCCTCTTTCTCTCTGTGTTACTCTCAAATAAATTAATTAATTAATGAACAAAAAAATTCAAAAATTAAAAATTTTTTTAAAACTATGTTGAGATTCCATCTCACTCCTGTCAGATTGTCTACCATCATGAAAACAAATGACCATAAATGCTGGCGAGGATGTGGAAAAATAGTAACAATTCTACACTGTTGGTAGGAATGCAATCTGGTCCAGCCATTATGGAAATCAGTGTGGAAGTTCCTGACACAGCTAAAAATAGATTTACCATATGACCCAGCTATTGTACTCCTAGGCATATATCCTAGGACTCATCTCACTACCTTAGAGATACTTGCTCAACCATGTTTATTGCCGCTGTATTCACAATAGCTAGGAAATGGAACCAGCCTAGATGTCCCTCAACTGATGAGTGGAAAATGAAGATGTGGCACATTTATACAATGGAGTACTACTCAGTGGTAAAGAAAAATGAAGTCTTGAAATTTGCAGGAAAATGGATGGATCTGTAAAGTATTATGCTTTGTGAGGTAACCCAGGCCCAGAAAACCAAATGTCACATTTTCGCTCTCATATGTGGATCCTAGCTACAAACGACTGCACTTCTGTGTGAGTAGGAAGAAAACTCAATAGCATTGTCCAGTAAGCTAGAAAGGGAATAGAAAGGGAATAGAAAGGGAAGGGGGGCCTAATAGGATGGTAATGTATACATGTAAATAGAACAGATTAATGGGGGTAAAAAAGGCTAAGTGAGGTCAGGGAAAGAGATTGAGTAAGGAAAATTGGAGGGAGGGCTAATCAAAATCTAAGAGGATATAAATAAGTCATATGGAAACCTACTTTTTTGGACAATAGAACACTCAGGAGCCATGGGTTGTTACTAGAAAATTTTCAGTGCCAGGGATGGGATACCTTCCAGTGAGCTATTGGCCAGGGAGGTCACTGATGCCCCCAAAACATTATAAGCCCTTGCCGAGGCCCTTGGTTTCCCACCAGGAATAGATGGTAAGACCCTATTGCTGAAAACTCCAAATATTTGGGCTGCAAGGTCACTTGGAAACTCTGTTGGGGCTGAGCTAAAAACCTCTTCCACGTAGGCCAACTGACAGAAAGCTGGAAAAAGCCATACTGCATGCAGTTCTATGGGAAAGAGAAATCACCCATGAAGATACTCTACAGTGGACACTACAAACCTTATATTTGACCAGCCAGGCCAAATGAGCCAACAAGTGCAATAGTGGCACATCTGTTATGGGGGAAACCAACTGCTCTCTAATTGGACTGGAGGCCCGCTCCATGGGAGTGAATACATCCCTAATACTGAAAACCTACAATGGGGTGGTCATGAGCCCTAGGGGTACAACGTCTGCTAGTGTCTAGCTAAATGTATATACTATATTCACCAAATTGCCTGGTAAACTTCTCTTAATGTTCATACCCATATATTAATGCTACTTTCACTTTTGGTTAGAGAAGCTGCTCTTTTCAGGTGGCAGTGACCTTGGAATGACTCAGAAGGCACCATGGTGCTGAGAAGAAGTGACAGAGAGCTGAGTGTGATGGTGCATACCTTTAATCCCAACACTCAGGAGGCAGAGATAGGAGGGTCACCATGAGTTCAAGGCCACCCTGAGACTACATAGTGAATTCCAGGTCAGGTTGGGCCAGAGTGAGACCTTACCTCAAAAAAAAAAAAGAAGAAGAAGAAGAAGAAGAAGAGGAGGAGGAGGAGGAGGAGGAGGAGGAGGAGGAGGAGGAGGAGGAGGAGGAGGAGGAGGAGGAAGAAAAAGAAGTGACAGAGGAGTGCTCCGCACTGAAATATCTCTCTCACACCTTCCAAGGTTCAGGGTCCATTGAGGAAGAGGTGGCAGAAAGAATGCAATAGCCAAAGGAAGTGTAGGACTCCTTACAACGTGCTCCTCCAGACTCACAGTGGCCTGGATATCTATTACCTTGTAGTGCCTGACACTACCTACACAAGGCCGTCATAATAACAAGAAAAGAGTATGGCATCAAAATAAAAGAGAGACTGATTGAGAGTGGGAAGTGGTATATGAAGAGTGGAATTTCAAAGGGGAAAGTGGGGGGAGGGAGGGAATTACCATGGGTTATTGTCTACAAGTATGGAAGTTGTCAATAAAGAATTAATTCATTAATTAAAAAATCAAATTCAATGCCGGGCGTGGTGGCACACGCCTTTAATCCCAGTACTTGGGAGGCAGAGGTAGGAGGATCACCGTGAGTTCAAAGCCAACCTGAGACTACAGAGTTAATTCCAGGACAGCCTGGACCAGAGTGAGATCCTACCTCGGAAAAAAAAAAAAAAAAAAATCAAATTCAAGAAGAAAAAAATAAGGATTGGGAGCCAGGCATGGTGGCACACACCTTTCATCCAGCACTCAGAAGGCAGAGGTAGGAGGATCATCATGAGTTCAAGGCCTCCCTGAGACTGCATAGTGAATTCCAGGTCAGCCTAGGCTAGAGTGAGACCCTACCTTGAAAAGAAAAAAACAACAACAAAATGGGGGAAGTAAAGAGACAGTTTAGTGGTTAAGGCACTTCCCTGCAAATCCAACGGACCCAGTTCAATTTTCCAGTACCTACGTAATGCCAGATGGACAAGGTGGTGCATGTATCTGAAGTTTGCACTGGCTGGCTGTCCTGGCACACCCATTCTCTCTGTCTCTCTACTGTCTCTCTGTTTCCAAATAAATAAATAAAAATATTAAATTTTTTTTAAAAAAGTAAAGGTAGATAAAACTAGCTTAAAATAGTCTATGGCACATGGTGCTCAGAGCAAGTCAATGACAAAGAGGAGGCATCTTGAAATTCTCAAATTTAAAGATGAGTAAACAGGTGGTAGCCAGCTTAGCAGAATGGAAGATAATGAAAGCAAATTCTACAGGAGGAAGAGTCAATCCAAGGCCAGACCCCCAACATGATTGTTGCTTTGGAAGGGTTGCGGGGAGAACACATCCTCTAGAGACAGAGAGGCAGGTAGTGGTGCAAACTCGTTTGCAACTTTCTTGTTTTGGTTTGTTTTTTATTTTCCAACATAGGGTTTCACTCTAGCCCAAGATGACCTGAAATTCACTCTGTAATCTCAAGCTGGCCTTGAACTCACAGCGATCCTCCTTCCTCTGCCTCCCGAATGCTGTGATTAAAGACATGTGCCACCATGCCCAGCTTAATTCATAACTCTTTTTATTTATTTATTTATTTATTTATTTTGTTTTTCAAAGCAGGGTTTCACTCTAGCTCAGGCTGGCCTGGAATTCACTACAGAGTCTCAGGGTGGCCTCAAATTTACCGCGATCCTCCTACATCTACCTCCCAAGTGCTGGGATTAAAGGCATGCACCACCACGTGTGGCATTAATACATAACTTTTTAAAAGACCAGTGATGGAGGCTGGAGTGATGGTTCAGTGGGTGAGGAACTTGCCACACAAGCACGAACACCCTGTGCTGAGCTGGTACTTCCACCGCTTACACAAAAGCTGGGCAGGGGGCTGGAGAGATGGCTTAGCGGTTAAGCGCTTGCCTGTGAAGCCTAAGGACCCCGGTTCGAGGCTCGGTTCCCCAGGTCCCACGTTAGCCAGATGCACAAGGGGGCGCACGCGTCTGGAGTTCATTTGCAGAGGCTGGATGCCCTGGCGTGCCCATTCTCTCTCTCTCCCTCTATCTGTCTTTCTCTCTGTGTCTGTTGCTCTCAAAATAAATAAATAAATAAAAAATTAAAAAAAAAAAAAAAAAGCTGGGCAGGGCAACACGTGCCTGTATTCCCAGCACTGAAGTGGAGACAGGAGGATCTCTAGGGTGCTGGATAGCTATCCTATAATCAGTGAGCTCCAGGTCCAGTAAGAGGCTTTGTTTCAATATATATATATATATATATATATATATATATATATATATATATATATATATATATATATATATATATAGCGGAAAGTGGAAGTCCTGGCATTGACCTCTGACCTCCACACATGCCCCACCCTCTCCACACACACCCCATACCCACCCTCACACACACAGATATACACACACAAAGACCAGTTATGCCTGCCAGCTTCCCAACCCACAGATCATGAGCCTTGAGTTTGAAGGATCCACTGGGTGGCCAATTTGATACAAGGAGAAACAAGTAAATCATGAACTCCTAGAAAAGAAACACAAAATAGAAAATTTAGTCATAATATACCGAACGACTCAGCTGGGAACAAGATTTGTGTAATCATAACATGGCAAGCACCAAATACTGGTGCTTCCCAAAAGTGTAATGAGATGGGACTGGTGACATGTGTCACCACTCGGCTCTTTGGCGCTGCCTGGGGAGAATCATGGAGAGACAAGGAGAAGCTCTTCTACTGCTGTGCTCTGGGAGCAGCTTTTCTTTCCCTCCGGGTGGGCGGCAGCAAGGAGCTGCCCCAGGCAGGCAGGCAGAAGCAGAGGCGAGCGGAAACACTGGGATCTGGATGTACCCCCAATAGATTCAGGAGTTTTATTAAAGCCTCTTGGATTTCCAGCTACCTGGCTGGAGGAGGTGTCACTGGGAGGATCCTAGGGTCCAGCCTAAGGTGTGGAGGCAGATCTGAATTCCAGCCTAGGATATGCAGAGCACTTGAGCTCTGCCTGGGGTTCCTGGAGTGTGCTTGCTTATGGCGTTGCTAGTGGTTTTTTTTGTTTGTTTGTTTTGTTTTTCTTTCTGCATGGACCTGTGAAAGGGAACAAGCTTCTTCCACCATTGTGGAACTTCCCCTAGATCTGTAAGCTTCAATAAATGCCATTCCTCATATAACTTGTGCCTGTTTTAGTCAGCAATGTGAAGCTGACTGCAGTAGAGGGTGTTGAGCATCTGTGACGCAGGGTAAATGGAGCCTATGGAACTTTGAATTACTTTGGGAAGGTGGGGCTTAGAATGTCTGCAGACTTCTGGTAGGGCAGTAAGTAGGCCATAATCAATTTCCATAACAGTAATTAGTGATTATCTGGTCCTGGACGCAGCCATGGGGGGGGGTGAGACAGCTTTCTTAAAATCTAACGCTAATTTGTCAATTGTATAAGTCTTCATTTTGTAAACCTATATAAAGATTATCACTTAGTTAAAAACTCTGGGGTTGGAGAGATAGCTTAGCAGTTAAGGCACTGGCCTGCGAAGCCTAAGGCTAATGTTCAACTTTCCAGGTCCCATGTAAGCCAGGCACACAGTGACGCAAGTGCACAATGTCGCACATGTGCACAAGGGGGCGCTCACATCTGTAGTTCAATTGCAGTGGCTGGAGGCCCTGGCACACCAATTCCTTGTCTGTCTGTCTGTCTGTCTGTCTCTCTCTCTCTCTCTCTCTCACTCACTCATTCTGTCTCTCTCATTTAAAAAAAAAAAAGGCCAGCCTGTTGGGCTTGCCTCAAAAAAAAAAAAATCAGTGGCTGGAGAAATGGTTCAAGGATTAAGGCACTTGCCTTATAATGCTTAAGCACCTGGATTCAATTTCCCAGAACCATGTAAAGCCAGATGTACAAAGTGGCACATGCATCATGCATCATGCATCTGGAGTTCATCTGCAGTAGCTGGAGGTCCTGTGTACCCATTCACTCTGTCTCTCTGTCTCTCTCTTCTCTATTCATATTCTCTCTCTCTCTCTCTCTCCCTCTGCTTGCAAATAAATAAGTCCAGGTATTAAAAAAAAAAATCTTCAGGGCTGGAGAAATGGTTTAGCAGTTAAGCGTTTGCCTGTGAATCCTAAGGACCCCGGTTTGAAGCTTGATTCCCCAGGACCCACGTTAGCCAGATGCACAAGGGGGCGCACGCATCTGGGCTTCATTTGCAGTGGATGGAGGCCCTGGCGCACCCATTCTCTCTATATATCTACCTTTCTCTGTCTGTCGCTCTCAAATAAATAAATAACAAATGAACAAAAAAAATTTTTTTTTAAACTTCAACTGGGGGGTGTGGAGAGAAGGCTCAGCAGTTAAGGTGCTTGCTTACAAAGCCTGACAGCCTGGGTTCAATTCCACAGTACTCACATAGAGCCAGATGCAGAAAGTGACGCATACATCTGGAATTTGTTTGCAATAGCAGGAGGCCCTAGTACACCCATTCATTCTCTCTCTCTCCCTCTCTCTTTCTATGTCTTTGCAAATAAACTAATTAATTTTAAAAAAAAAAAAAAAAACTTCAGCTAGAGCTGGAGAGATGGCTTAGCAGTTAAGGTGCTTACCTGTGAAGCCTAAGGACCCAGGTTTGATTCCCCAGTACCCATCTAAGCCAGATGCACAAGATGGTGCATGTGTCTGGAGTTTGTTTTCAGTAGCTAGAGGCCCTAGCACACCAATTCTCACTCCCTCTGTCTATATCTCTTCTATTTCTTTCTGCTTACAAATAAATAAATAAATATAATTTTTAAAAAATTTCATCTAGCCAGGGGTGGTGGCACACAACTTTAATTCCAGCACTTGGGAGGCAGAGGTAGGAAGATCACTGTGAGTTTGAGACCATCCTGAGACTACAAAGTGAATTCCAAGTTAGCCTGGGCTGGAGTGAGACCTTACTTCCAAAAAAAAAAAAAACCTTCATCTGGTTATTGTTATAGAACACAAACACAATAGTTTTAACCTTTTTGTTTTTGCAAAAGTCTTAAAACACTTGGGATAAAAGGTGAATGTAATTCAAAATTCAAAAATGCAAATGATAGATGCTCAGAATTCATTTAACATTTAGTTATTTAGTTTTTCTTTCCCAGTCATCCACTGTAAGCATCAAACAGTGGAAAATCCTAAAGATGCTAAGAATAGTGACTATTTGATTCTTAAAATGTATAATGAGCCAGGCATAGTGGTGCACGCCTTTAGTTCCCACACTTAGGAGACAGAGATAGGAGGATCGCCGTGAGTTTGAGGTCAGTCTGAGACTACATAGTGTATTCCACATCAGCCTGGGCTAGAGCAAGATCCTTCATAAAAAAAAACAAATAAAAGAAAAATGTTTAATGAGTGGGTAGGGTTGATGTTTAAAGAAATAATTTGTGGGCTGGAGACATGGCTCAGCAGTGAAGGTACTTGCCTCCTGTTCATTTCCCCAGTTTCCATATAAAGCCAGATGCACAAAATGGCACATGCATCTGGAGTTCATTTGCAATGGCTGGAGGCCCTAGTGTGACCATTCTCTCTCTCTCTCTCTCTCTCCCTCTCTGTCTCTCTTTCTCTCTCTCCTTGCAAATAAAAACTAAAATAAATTAAAAGCCAGGTGTGGTGGCACACACCTTTAATCCCAGCCCTTGGGAGGCAGAGGTAGGAGGATTACTGTGAGTTCAAGACCACCAGGAGACTACATAGTGAATTCCAGGTCAGCCTGGGCTACAGCGAGACCCTACCTCGAAAAACCAAACTAAAATAAAATGAAATAATTTGTGCTTTGTATACCATTTGCCTGTTGGAGACCTGGAGAAATATAGAGTAGAGTCTGCACCCCTAAGTAGCTTCTGTCCATCTTCTGACATTATAAACGTATATGAAGACACTGTTCTGCTCTTAGTAACATTTTATAATTGACTTAAAAGACAAGATTTTAGAGGTTTAGAGAGATGGTTCAATGGTTAAGGCAATTGTCTACAAAGCCTAATTACCCAGGTTCGATTCCCCAGTACCCACTTAGAGCCAGTTGCACAAAGTGGCCCACGTGTCTGGAGTTCTTTTGCAGTGGCTGGAGGTCCTGATGTGCCAATTCTCTCTTCTCTCTCTCTCTCTCTCTCTCTCTCTCTCTCTCTCTCTCTCTCTCTCTCTGCTTGCAAATAAATAAATAATTTCTTTCAAAGACAAAAATTTATTTATTCATTTTTTGAGGCAGGGTCTTGCTCTTGCCCCAGGCTGACTTGGAATTCACAATGTAGGTTCAAGGTAGCCTCGAACTCATTACCATCCTCCTACCTCTTCCTCTTGAGTGCTGGAATTAAAGGCGTGCACCACCATGGACGGCTCAAAACGTTTATATTTTGAGTTTTCAGTGGGTCAGATAGCTCAGCCAATAAGAGCTCTTGCTTCACAAGCATGAGTACCTGAGTTCTATACCCAGCAATTACATAAATAGCCAGTGATGGTTTTAAAGGCATGCGCCACCAAACCTGGCTGAAAGCTAGATTATTTTAGGCAGCTGTAGAACAGGAGCCCAAAGTAGGAACTAGAAGATGTCACCCTACCTTAGCAGGAGTCAAAATCTTGTCTGATCCAGTTTCATCCACAATGTCTACAGCGCCCCCTGCTGCCTCCACTGTGTAGCACATTACCTAGGTGGAGTCGCCTTTGGGTCAGGCTCCTGAATCCTCAAAACCAATCAGGTCTTCCCCCTTACAAACCTGAATCTGATGACAAAATCCATTTTTAAAAAATGTTTTAAATAGAACTGGGGAAATGTCTTAGCTGTGAAGCCGTTTGCCTGCGAAGCCTAAGGACCCCAGAATTCACTTAAGCCAGATGCACAAGGAGACACATACATCTGGAGTTCATTTGCTGGAGGCCCTGGTCTGCCCATTCTGTCTTTCTCTCTGCCTTTTCCTCTCTCTATTTCTCTCTCTCTCTCTCTCTCTCTTTCTCTCTCTCTCTCTCTCTCTCTCTCTCTCTCTCTCTCTCTCTCTCTCTCAAATAAATACATAAATAGGGCCGAGCGTGGTGGCGCACGGCTTTAATCCCAGCACTCGGGAGGCAGAGGTAGGAGGATCGCCATGAGTTCAAGGCCACCCTGAGACTACATAGTGAATTCCAGGTCAACCTGAGCTAGAGTGAGACCCTACCTCGAAAAATCAAAAAATAAAATAAATTAAAATAAATAAATACAAAAATAAGGCCGGGCGTAGTGGTGCTTGCCTCTAATCCCAGCACTCAGGAGGCAGAGGTAGGAGGATTGCCATGAGTTCCAGGCCATCTTTAGACTACATAGTGAATTCCAGGTCAGCCTGAGCTAGAGTGAGACCCTACCTTGAAAAACCAAAAATAAATAAATAACTACTTATTTGCAAGCAGAGAGAATGCAGATAGAGAAATGGCACACCAGGGCCTCCAGCCACTGCAAAGGAGCTCCAGATGCATGTGCCACCTTGTGCATCTGGCTTGCATGGGTACTGAAGAATGGAACCTGAGTCCTTAGGCTTTGCAGCCATCTCTCCAGCTCCACAAAATACATTTTTTTATGTGAGAGTGAGAGGTAATTAGCATGCCAGGGCCTCCAGCCACTGCAATCAAACTCCAGACATGTACTTCCCCTTGTGTGCATGTGCAACCTTGTGGGCTCCCGTCACTATGCATCTGTCTTATATGGGACATGGAGAGTGGAAAATGAGTCCTTAGGCTTCACAGGCAAGTGCTTAACTGCCAAGCTATGTCCCCAGTCATCAATTCTTTGTTAGAAATAGGATAAAACCAGGCATGGTGGTGCACGCCTTTAATCCCAGCACTGGGGAGGCAGAGGTAGGAGGATTGCCATGAGTTCAAGGCCACCCTGAAACTCTATAGTGAATTCCAGGTCAGCCTGGGCTAAAGTGAGACCCTACCTCGAAAAACCCAAAAAAAAAAAAAAAAAAAAAGGATAAGGAGGGCTGGAGAGATGGCTTAGCAGTTAAGCGCTTGCCTGTGAAGCCTAAGGACCCCAGTTCAAGGCTCAAATTCCCCAGGACCCACGTTAGCCAGGTGCCACAAGGGGGCGCACGCGTCTGGAGTTCGTTTGCAGTGGCTGGAGGCCCTGGCGTGCCCAATCTCTCTCTCTCTCTCTCTCTCTCTCTACCTCTTTCTCTGTCTGTCTGTCGCTCTCAAATAATTTATTTAAAAAAAAATTTTTTAAATCTAAGAGGATATAAATAAGCCATATGGAAACCTACTTTAAAAAAATAGGATAAGGACTCAAAAGCTGGGGCTCACAAGTGTGGGACACCCCTCCTGGATCCTTAAATCCCACACTGCTGTTTTCCTGTCTGAGACTGGAAAGTTGCTGGGATTTGCTGGCTTGCCACTCTAGCCAGCCAACCAACAAACAAAAACACTGTTTTCCGTGTTCATATTTCAGGCTTTCAGTTACTTAAAAACCTCTCTGAGGAGCTGGAGAGGTGGTTTAACAGTTAAGGTGCTTTGCAAAGCCAAGGGACCTACATTCAATTCCCCAAGACTCACATGAGCCAGATGCGCAAGTTGGTACATGCATCTGAAGGCTACAGCGGTTAGACGCCCTAGCATGTCCATTTGCTCTGTCTGTCTCTCTATATCTCTCTGCTTGCAAATAAATAAATAAATAATTTTTTTTTTTGAAAAACTGTTAGCGGGGCATGGTGGCAAACGCCTTTGGTCCCAGCAATCAGGAGGCAGAGGTAGGAAGATTGTCAAGAGATTGAGGCCACCCTGAGACTACATGGTGAATTCCAGGTCAGCCTGAGCTAGAGCAAGACCCTACCTCAAAAAACAAAAACAAACAAAACTGTTAAGTTTACATTTAAGCATCTATCTGTGTCAGTCTTTTGTGGGAGGGAGATTGAGGCAGGGTCTCATTTTAGCTCAGGCTGATCTGGAATTCACTCTGTAGTCCCAAGCTGGCCTCAAACATAGTGACCCTCCTATCTCTGCCTCTTGAGCGCCAGAACGAAAGGCATGTACCACGATGCCCAGAGCCATGGCTAGCTTTTTTTAAAATATTATTTATTTATTTAAGAGACAGAGTATAGGTGCACCAGGGCCTCTTGCCACTGCAAACACACTCCACATGCATATGCCACATTATACATCTAGCTTTATATGGGTACTGGGTAATTGAACCTGGGCCAGTAGGCATTGTAAGCAAATGCCTTTAATGGCTGAGCTATCTTCCCAGCCCCATGTCTTGCTTTTATAATCCCAGCACACTGATGAAGAAATGGAAGGTGGAGAAATGAGAATTTCCAAGGTCTCCCAGGAACACAGTAAGGAAAAGTAAAGCAAAAATCCACTGAGAGGCTCACTCCTCCTCTTCTGGATCCCTCTGGGCACACACCCAAAAGTTGAGGTCTATGGGCCTGGGATCTCCTGCATCTTTATTGAATTTAATCCCCCCAGACCCAAAATCCTGCATCGCCACTATCATGTTTCACAAGGCAAACAGA
Source organism: Jaculus jaculus (assembly GCF_020740685.1). NCBI lineage: Eukaryota > Metazoa > Chordata > Mammalia > Rodentia > Dipodidae > Jaculus > Jaculus jaculus. The sequence continues at coordinate 30,369,174 of NC_059113.1, forward strand.
GAGCCAAGAGATGCCACTGTCTGGTGAAGCAGGCCAGTCACCAGCCTCGCCGAGGAACCCTCCTGGCCAGTCCTCTCTACCAGGCTGTAGTCAGCTAGACCTGCTCCAAGGCCTGGTTCTGCTCACGGAAATCCATCACTCCCAAGTAGAGAAATGGCAGAGCACACCCAATCTCATGTTCTGCCCATGAGACCTGGAAGAAGTCTTCGCTGTATCTCCAAGCTGACTGGGTGGCCATAGTCAAGTCCCTTCCCATTCCAGGCCCAGCGCCCGGGCTATAAGACAGCAAGCCCGGCGGTCATGTCTGTCAGGACTGCGGTGATGCCTAAGCAAGACCACGGGGACAAAGCACTTGCAAAGCCGCCACACAGGAAACAGGATTCCCAGAGGATCCCCAAAGCCTGCTGGGAGTCAGGTCGCCTGAGAGCCGCACTTGGCAGGATTTGGAAAGGCAGAGTTAGGAGGATTGCTATGAGTTCAAGCCACCCTGAGGTTACACAGTAAATTCCACATCAGCCTGGACTAGCACAAGTCCCTACCTTGATAAAAAAAATAAATTAACATTTAATTTTTTAAAAAAATTTTAAAAAAGGAGAAAGCTGTCTGAGCACCCGCATTCATCTCTCTGTGAAATAAATGTGACCAGTTACCTCAAACTACTGCCACCATGGCTTTCCCACCATGATGGAATATAACCTGGAATTGTAAAATGAAATAAACCTTCTACCTTTAAACCTGTTTTGATCAGGTGTTTTGTCTCAGGCGGGTCACTGGATCTCTTTGACTCTCTTCCTATTGTGGCCACATTGAATAAGTCTCCTCTTTCTGGCTTTTCACTATTAATATGATGCTTTTTAAAATATTTTATTTATTTATTTGAGAGAAAGAGAAAGATTCAATTAGAGAGAATGGGCACATCAGGGCCTCTAGCCACTGCAAACGAACTCCAGATGCATGTGCCATCTTGTGCATCTGGACTTATGTGGGTACCGGGAAATCAAACCTGGGTCCTTTGGCTTTGTCAGCAAGTGCCATAACTTCTAACCCACCTCTCCAGATCAATATGGCTCTGTTTGCTTGTTCGTTTGTTTGTTTTGAGGTAGGGCCTAGCTCTAGCTCAGGCTGACCTGGAATTCACTATGTAGTTTCAGGATAGCCTCAAACTCATGGCAATCCTCCTACCTTTGTCTCCCAAGTGCTGGGATTAAAGACATGCACCATCACACCTGGCTTCAATATGGCTCTTTTAATTGGCTTATTGAAGACAGACTGGTTGAGTCTAGTATCTTAGAGCTTCCAGGGTACAGGCTCTGATACCACAACACACTGGGAACAAAGATTCTGTCACTGATGTGGCATATGAGCCTAGAAGCTCAGTGCCCAGCTATACTCACTTGGTCACACCCCCTATCCTGGGCAACTGATTGACTATGCTCAATCATATAAGCAGCCTGGTACCAAGGGTAACAAGGAGACCATCTATCTCTAGTCCCTGCTTCTTTCTATAGGGTAATATTTGAACTGACAGGGATCTGTACCAGGCAAGCAAGAGGGGGATCCCTTGGACACAACCTGCAGAGACACAGCCTTGCTGGCCAGGCCTTGAAAGCTTCATGGTGTCCCATGCGGTTATCAGGCCAAGTACCTAGCCAGACCAAGTGTGGCCCAGGCCCAGGAAACACTAAAGGAGAAGTGCAATCAAATGTTGGGATGTCACTAACAATCTTCCTACTTTGCTTGCTTTTTAATTTAATTTAATTTTATTTTATTTTATTTTATTTTATGTATGTGCATGAGAGAGAGAATTGATGCACCAGGGCCTCCAGCCACTGCAGTTGAACTCCAGATGCGTGCGCCACCTTGTGCTCATGTGCGACTTTGCATGCTTGTGTCACCTTGTGCATCTGGCATATGTGGGATCTGGGGAATTGAGCATGGGTCCTTAGGCTTCACAGGCAAGCACCTTGGAACCACAAAAGCACCACCCTCTTGGCCAGAACCCCAACTCCAGGCTAACCCTTTGCTTAGGACCTGAGTCTCTTGTAACACCCTTCTGGCTACCTCCAGGCTGCTCCCTTGGTCATAGGCACAGCCACCAGCATGGAGGGAGGTTCCTTGTGTGAGGGACAGAAGGGGGTTCACATGATTGGCCATGGTGGGCTGCAAACATCCCCGGATGGTAAAAACTTATCCTGGCAGAGGGCTGCTAGGAGCTAGGAGCCCTTGAGATAGGGAATTCATTTCCTCTCTTAGGGCCCAGGACTTGGATGAACTGAGACATTTGTCAGCTGAGCAGCCCAGAGGCTTCTGAGTAGCTCCTGGGGAGATTAACACTGTACTTTCCTGAGCCTACAGATTACTTAATGTACTTGTGGATTTGAGATCCAAAGGCAGCTAGGACAGAGGCAAGAGTGCTGTCCCTAGGGCTGAAAAGATGGCTTACTAGTTAAGGCGCTTGCCTATGAAGACTAAGAACACATGTTCCAGTCTCCAGGTCCCATGTAGCCAGACACACAGTGACACAAGCACGCAATGTTGTGTATGCACCACAAGAGGGCGCATGCATCTGGCATTTGTTCACAGTGCCTGAAAGGCCCTGGCATGCCCATTCTCTCTATATATCCTTCTTTGCCCCCTCTGCCCCCCCCTCACTCAAAAATAAAAAAAATAACAAAGCTGGGCATGGTGGCACACTCCTTTAATCCCAGCACTTGGAGGCAGAGGTACGAGGATCACTGTGAGTGTGAGGCAACCCTGAGACTACATAGTGAGTTCCAGATAAGCCTGGGCTAGAGCAAGACCCTGCCTCAAAAAAAACCCACAATAATAATAATAATAATAATAATAATAATAATAATAATAATAATGAGTGCTGTCCCTAGCCCTCAGGGCAGAGCCACACTGCAAGGGAGGAACTAGCATGCAAGAGTAGGAGAACCACTGTGCAGAGGCAGGAAGGGCACTGACTGGAGCCGGCTGCAGGCGTCGGCTCCTCTGTGGATGGTGGGACACGCCCTTTCACCACCTGGTGTCTCCCTCCACCCCCACTGGAGTCAGAGGAGAGTTCGCTGCAGATTGTGGAGGGTGGGGCTGCCTGGTGGAAATGTGGGCACAGCTGCAGCTCAACCCAGGCAATGTCTGAGCATTGAAATCCAAAGGAATGTGTTTCTCTTCTTTGTCAATCAAACATTCATGCAAGAAATATACGATTTCCAGAAAATATTAGATAGAATATTTAAATATCTTCATACAATTGGTTAATATAATTAATGTTAATATAGTGTTTTAATTTAAATGGATAAGGGCTGGAGAAACGGCTTAGCAATTAAGACACTTGCCTGTGAAGCCTAAGGACCCATGTTTGGGCTCTCCAAACATATAAGCCAGGTGCACAAAGGTGAGGCAAGTGCAAAGTCGCATATGCCCACTAGGTGGAGCAAGTGTCTGGAGTTTGATTGCAGTGGCTGAGGCCCTGGTGTGCCAATTCTCTCTCTCTCTCTCTCTCTCTCTCTCGCTCGCTCGCTCGCTCTCTCGCTCTTGCTCGCTCGCTCACTTGCTCGCTTTCTCTAAAATAAAAATAATAAAAATTGGGCTGGAGAGATGGCTTAGCGGTTAAGCGCTTGCCTGTGAAGCCTAAGGACCCCAGTTCGAGGTTCAATTCCCCAAGACCCACGTTAGCCAGATGCACAAGGGGGCACACACATCTGGAGTTTGTTTGCAGTGGCCAGAAGCCCTGGCACGCCCATTCTCTCTCTCTCTCTCTCTTTCTCTATCTATCTGCCTCTTTCTCTCTCTGTCACTCTCAAATAAATAAATAAAAATGAACCAAAAATAATAATTCAAATTAATTTAAATGGATGAAATACCATGGTCATTTAAAATATTTATTTATTTATGTGAGAGAGAGAAAAAGAGGCAGATAGAAAGAGAATGGGTGCACCAGGGCCTCTAGCCATTGCAAATGAACTCCAGATGCATGTGCCACCTTGTGCATCTGCCTTACATGGATCCTGGGGAACCAAACCTGGGTCCTTAGGCTTAACAGGCAAGTGCCTTAACCACTAAGCCATCTCTCCAGCCCTCATGGTTATTTTAATTGTGCCTGTTCTGTATAGCTTGAATCCTGCTCCTCCCATGCAACCTTCTTGGATTACCAAACCAAGATCCTCATGGGACTTTGGATACAGAAGGTTCTCAACCTCAGAAGAGTTGGGATCCAAGCAAATGTTTTATGGTGCAGGTTGAAAAGTGTGCCAGGTCTTAAACTCGGGGCCAAGTTCTCAACCCGTGCTGCCTCCACAGCCCCACTTCCTGGTAGGCTCCCTGCAGGAGTCTATTGGTTAAAGAACGGTGGTAAGGATAAAGAAGTCACCATGACTACTCTGCTATGTCCTGCCATGGTGCAAACCAGCCTAAACTCAGCAAGATAGCATGGCTGGCAGACCTGCTCTGTCCCCCGAGGTCCAGGGTAACACTGGGATCTATCCAGAGGTTTCATCTCCTGAGTGTCCAGCAGCTGAACAGGAAGATGTCCAGCGCCCCACCAAGGCTGTGAGGTGCAGCCTCTGCTGTGCCCAGGGTTCCTGCATGGGATCGCCATGACACTGAGTAGTGTCCCAAAAGAACAAGGTGACCCCACACAGCCCTTCCTATAGCCTTGGAAGCAGTCACTTGGTGCCTCTGCGTGACTTCATTAATCCAAGTCACCCACCTCTCCATGCAATGTCACAGCTGGGCTGGAGAGATGGCTTAGTGGTTGAGCTTAGTGGTAGGCTTGCCTGCAAAGCCTAAGGACCCAGATTCAATTCCCCAGAACCCATGTAAGCCAGATGCACATGGTGGCACATGCATCTGGAGTTCATTTGCAGTGGCTAGAGGCTCTGGTGTGCCCATTCTCTTTCTGTCTCTCTCTCTCTCTCTCTCTCTCATAAATAAGTAAACAAAAATAAAAGTGTTAAAAAAAAAAAAAAGAAATGTTGAGCCGGGTGTGGTGGCCCATGCCTTTAATCCCAGCACTCAGGAGGCAGAGGTAGGAGGATCACCATGAGTTCAAGGCCACCCTGAGACTACATAGTGAATTCCAGGTCAGCCTGGGCTAGAGTGAAACTCTACGTCGAAAACAAACAAACAGGGCTGGAGAGATGGCTTAGTGGTTAAGTGCTTGCCTGTGAAGCCTAAGGACCCCAGTTCAAGGCTTGATTCTCCAGGACCCACTTTAGCCAGATGCACAAGGGGGCGCATGCGTCTGGAGTTCGTTTGCAGTGGCTGGAAGCCCTGGTGCTCCCATTCTCTCTCTCTGCCTCTGTCTGTCTCTGTCACTCCCAAATAAATAAAAATGAACAAAATAATTAAAACAAACAAACAAACAAACAAGTCACAATTTATAGCCATTTTCAAAAAACTTTCCAGCCCATTCTGGACAGTAGTCATTGCCAAGGCCACCACTGCACATCCCAGTCTATAAGCATGTCTCCCAGTGCAAGGGCATGGAAAAGCTTCCTCCTCCAACTAGAAAACTAGGTAACTCAGGCTTGGATACTGTAGGTATGGAATGGGCAAGCAGGACCAGTAAAAGGATGAACGGCCATAGTGAGTCCTGAGAAGGGGATGGAGGCTGAAAAAGGAGGCCAGGCACTGGAGAGGCTTGGCTACTCTTCCAAACTGTGGGTGGGAGCCTGCTAATCAAAAGACAGAACCAGGCCGGCTTGAGGGGTGGGAAGAGAAGATAGAGAACTTGGCAGAGACCTGGGGACCAGATGGCCACCTTATCTTCTAGGCCAGATGCCAGCACCACCTACAGGGGAAGGCCTCTGAGACCACATAGGATTCCTCATCTCTCCGCACATCCCCAGGCTGGGGGCCTCCCCATGGGACACAAAGCCAGAGCTGCAAGACAAGACCTCTGAGCTATAGTCCCAACTCTTCTGTGTGCTCATGTGATGTGCCTGGTCAGGCTGCCTGCTCTGAGACAGTGCTCTTCTCTAGGTTGGCTTTCAAGAACCAGAGTGAGGGGGCAGGAGAGACGGCTTAGCTGTTAAAGCAAAAGCACTTGCCTGCAAAGCCTAAGGACCCAGGTTCCATTCCCCAGTATCCACATAAGCCAGATGCATAAAGTGGTGCATGCATCTGGAATTTGTTTGCAGTGGCTGGAGACCCTGACATTCTCTCTCTCTCTCTCTCTCTCTCTCTCTCTCATAAATGAATAAAATATTTTTAATTTTAAAAAATAAGAATAAAAGAATCAGAGTAGGGAGGGCTAATCAAAATCTAAGAGGATATAAATAAATCATTGGAAACCTATTTGTTTGGATAATAGAACACTGAGGAGCCATAGATTGTTGCTAGAAAATTTTCAGTGCCAAGGATGGGATAACTGCCAGTGAGTTGTTGGCCAGGGAGGTCCCTGATGCCCCAAAACATTGCCAAGGCTCTTGGTTTCCCACCAGGAATAGATGGTAAGACCCTATTGCTGAAGACTCCACATACTTGGGCTGCAAGGCCACTGAGAAATCCTGCTGGAACTGAGCTGATAACCTCCTCCATGTAGTCCAGCTGACAGAAAGCTGGAAGACGCCATTCTACATGCAGCTCCATGGGAGAAAGAGAAATCACCAGTGAAAATACTCAAAAGTGGACACAGCAAGCCTTATATTTGGCCAACCAGGCCAAATGAGCCAACTGATGCAATAATGGCATGCCTGCCATGGTGGAAACCAACTGCACTCTAATTGGACTGGAGGCCTGCTCCATGGGAGGGAATACATCCCTAATACTGAAAACTTAAAACAGGGGTAGTCATGAGCCCTAGGGGTGGAACATCTGCTGCTGTCAGGCTAAATGTATATACTATGCTTATCAAAGTGCCCAGTAAGCACTTCTCTGAATTTTCATACCCTTATATTAATGCTACTCTCACTCTCACTTTTGGTAGAGAATCTTCTCTTTTCAGGTGGCAGTGACCTTGGGGTGACTCAGAAGGCATCATGGTGCTGGAAAGAAGTGACCAGAGTGCTCAGTACTGCAACATCTCTATCACACCTTCCAAGGCTCAGGGTCTATTGTGGAAGAGGTGGTGGAAAGAATGTAAGAGCCAAAGGAAGGGTAGGACTCCCCAACGTGCTCCCCCAGACACAAAATGGCCTGGATACCCATGACCTCACAGTGCCTGACACTACCTACACAAGACCATCATAGTAGGAGGAAAAGATCATGACATCAAAATAAGAGAGAGGCTGATTGAGAGGGGGAGGGGATATGATGAAGAATGGAGTTTTAAAGGGGAAAGTGGGGGGGAGGGAGGGAATTACCATGGGATATTGTTTACAATCATGGAAGTTGTTAATTTAAAAAATTTGAAAATAGAAGAAAAAAGAAAGAATCAGAGTGAGGACTGGGGTGTGTTGGACAGCATCTAAGCATGGCCAACTAAGTCAGCCCACCCCCAAAGTCTAGGGCAGGATTCTTCCCTTGGGGTGTCCAGTCAACCCCAGAGAGACAGGGTGGGTGTGGCTCCTGAGCACCTGTGGCGCGGTGGCATTTAGAAAGGGAAAACAAGGCCTCGAAGTTACTGTGACACCCAGTGTCACAGGTTCCCCAAGGGTGAGGAATTTCAGTCCAAAAATTCCGAAGAGCCTCCTGTCTCAGTCCTCAGCCCTTCTAGCTCTTTCCGGGGCTTGGCCAGTGTCATCAGTTCCTTGTGTCTCTTCACTGGCCTGGGCCTCTCCTGGTTCACATAACTTTCCCTTCACACGCTCCTCAACCTCCCATTCCAGCACCAGGACAGTGCCCTCGTGTGTGCCCCCAATTTGTAGTAGTCCTCCACTGGGTGGCTCTTTGGTACACTTAGTCAGGGCCCTGCTGGCCCTGGGTGACACTACTGATATATGATGACAGTGAATGTCCTTGTGGAAGTGCCCCTCCCCACACATGCAAATCTGAGCAAGGTAGTCCTGGAAGGGGTCTGGTCAGGGCAGAGGACCATTGGCATATGAATAGACACAGGGTAGGCCAGACCACCCTCTTACACACAGGCGCCAGCAGGGCACCCTGTTTCCACCCAAGATTTGGATGGGTAAGGGTGATGCCAGCATGGTGAGAGCAAGGCAGCAATGCGTGGCATGGATGGTGGGAGCAGAGCCTGGTATTCTGAGTGCTCAGCACTTTTTTTTAAAATGTTTTTTTAAAATTATTTATTTATTTATTTGAGAGCGACAGACACAGAGAGAAAGACAGATAGAGGGAGAGAGAGAGAATGGGCGCGCCAGGGCCTCCAGCCACTGCAAACGAACTCCAGACACATGCGCCCCCTTGTGCATCTGGCTAACGTGGGATCTGGGGAACCGAGCCTCGAACCGGGGTCCTTAGGCTTCACAGGCAAGCGCTTAACCGCTAAGCCATCTCTCCAGCCCGCGCTCAGCACTTTTGTTCAACTCCGGTCGGGGGGAAAGGAGGGGTGTCTCCATGTGGCTGGGTAGCATGGGAGCTGGCAGGGGAGGAACGGGTGAATAACTAAATGAGACTTGATGCCATCAGTGCAAGGGGCTGGGGCAGATCTCAGCCCCATACCTCCACCCAGGCCATGGGACTTTGTGCAGCCACATCTTTGAGCCCCGGTGGCCTCAAGTGATCAGAACTGAGATTAGCTTGGGTTCTGATGAGGGGGCCTGTCTGCAGACACCCAGCATGGTAAGCTGTGGGCGTGTGCCAGGAGACAGGCAGGGCTGTGGCTGCGTCACTCACCCAGGGCAGAGAGGGTGAGGCTAATGTCCCAGGGACTTCCCTCCCCTCCTGCATGCAGCTTGGCCAAGCAGTCCCGACTATCTGGCAGGCTTTGATAACTGAACATGACCAACACCCATGGGCCTGGGCTCAGTTAGAGGCCGTGGCTCCCTTGGGGCTATTGGCTGAAGGGACCTGACACAGGAGGATCAGTGAGCCCTGTCAGTTCTGGACTGGGAGGCAAGTGGCTTTGCAACAGTGACAATGGAGCAAAGAGTTAATCTAGGTAATAATGACAATAAGAGCAGCCAGTTAGCACTGGGTGCTAATGGACTTGTTAAGTGTTGAAAGCAAACAGAGAAAGAGAGAAAAAAAAAATGCTGTAAAACACATCTCAGATGGAGGCCATTTGGCTGCTCTTAAGGCACTCACAGCTTGTGCCCCTCAGTCACACAAGGCCAGGCGGGATAGTCCCTTACAGGCCCAGCCTCTCCACGCTCTTCCTATGTGTTCTTTTGGTGCTGCCCTGGGTGAGGAAACTTTTGGTGAGTGCCCTACCAGCTGCTGATGGCCAGGCCTGTCCTCAGTTCAAGATGTCAGACTCGAGACAGCTTCGAGCTACCACCAAGAAACCCATAGAAAATTCTCAGGCTGTCCCCGGGCCATGGCACACGTTCCTGTGACCGGGGCCTCTCGAGTTGGTGTAAGGAACTCAATGCTTCTTCCAGCATCTTCTCCTGAGACGATCCTTAGGCAGGCAGAGAAAAATCATGCACAGGAACACAGTCACCCAGACACATGAGAACCTAGAGGTGGCCTAGAACCCACAGCCAGGACAAAGATGCTCCATTTATTTATAGAGTTTTTATTAATTTTTATTTGTTACAATACTAGAGACTTAAACCTAGCATTTCATGTGTGCTAGGCAAGTATTCTATCACTGAGCTACATCCACAACCCTTTTTATTTTTTTGAGGCAAGCCAAACATTCTGCCTTTTAAAAAAAAAAATGTATTTTATTTATTTATTTATTTGAGAGAGAGAGAATGGGCACACCAGGGCCTCCAGCCCCTAGTGCACCTACAAACTGCCTTTTGGGGGGGGGTTGGTTTTTCAAGGTAGGGTCTCCCTCTAGCCCAGGCTGACCTGGAATTCACTGTGTTGTCTCAGGGTGATCTAAACTCACGGCAATCCTCCTATCTCTGCCTCCCAAGTGCTGGGATTAAAGGCGTGCGCCACCATGCCCGGCTTCCAAACTGCCTTTTATAAATGCGAGAGTGAGAGAGAGAGAGAGAATTGGCATGCCAGGGCCTCCAGCCGCTGCAATGGAACTCCAGACAGGTACGCCCCTTGAGCACATGTGTGACCTGGCGTGCTTGCGTCACTGTGCATCTGGCTTATGTGGGACCTGGAGAGTAGAACATGAGTCCTTAGGCTTCACAGGCAAGCGCCTTAACTGCTAAGTCATCTCTTAAGCCCCACAGCCCTCTTTTTAATGTTTTTATTTTTTACTTTTTGGTTTTTCGAGGTAAGGTCTCACTCTAGCCCAGTAACATGTTTAATTTTGAGGAAGGGTCTCACTAAGTTGCCCAGCATAGTTGAGACCAGGCTGACCTCAGCCCCTAGCATCAAGATATCTGGATATCAGATGATATTACATAAACTACTTAACTCTGTTTCACAAGTGGGAAATCTGAGGCCCTAGGTTTGTAGATCCAAAGGCACTGGAGACAAACAGATCAAGGGGTCAATCCAAGACTTGTTACTAAACTTTTATGGGCCCCTTCCCTGGCAGAACTTTGACCCTTTCCCCCTAACAAAGGGCGGCTGCTCCATGCCAAGCCCATGAGTCACTTGTTCAAGACAGGTGGGCTCCTCGGCTCAGGGACAGTTGGGGCTGGCCTTTAAGATTATGAAGTCAAGCCAGGCATAGTGGCGCACGCTTTTAACCCCAGCACTCTGGAGGCAGAGGTAGGGGGATCGCCGAGAGTTCAAAGCCACCCTGTGACTACATAGTAAATTCCAGGTCAGCCTGGGCTTGATCAAGACCCTACCTCAGAAAAAAAAAAGAATATGAAGTCAGGCTTGGCTGCCTCCCTTGGTTAGTGTTCCCTGGTGCCCCAACACAATGCCCACAGAGCCCCTTAAGGAGCCCCACAGAAACCTCCCAGTCTTGGGGACAGAACACGGAGTGGCTGAATCTAAGCCTGACTCAAGACCTTCCCTGCAGTGGCACTGGGGTGGCAGAGCTCAGAGCCATGAGCATTGGCCATATCTTCACTGTGCCCGGGATGAGTGCAGGGGCCTGATTCCTGTCCTTTCCTCCAGACCCACCCCCATGCAGTGGACAGAGGAGTCCTCAAAATCAGTGCCATTAGACTGTTTCCCACGTCATATTAGCAGTGAAAGGACAGGAAAATGAGTGTCCCAGTGGCCCAGCCAATCACAGGGGCATTGGTATGAAGGATGCCAGCCCCAGAAGTCTGCCGACCTTCTGTTGGACTGTGACACTCTGGAAAAGACAGCAAAAAGGTCGAGTGGGTAAGGGAGGGGTTGGAAGAAGTATAGGGTTGGGGTACTGTTTTGGAACTGCGTAGTGGTGGTAGCGCAGTGGCCAGATATTTTATCAGAGTTTGCAGAACACCCTCTTAAAGGAGGCATGTGTAACTGTATGCAAATACTCCTTTAAATTTCGCCAAATGAAAAACATCAGCCATGATACAGTTACAAGGGGTTTTATTTTACTATTCTATGTGCATGTGTTGTGGTCAGGTTTCCACTGCTGGCAGAAAACACCCGACCAAGAGCAGCTTGTGGGGGGAAAAAACAAACGGATTATTTTGGCTCACAGACCCGAGGGGAAGCTCCATTATGACAGGGCGAAATGATGGCATGAGAAGAAGGTGGACATCACCTCCTAGCCAACATCAGATGGACAACAGGAGAGTGTGCCAAACACTGGCAAGGGGAAACAGGCTGTAATTCCCATAAGCCCAACTCCCCCCAACAATATACACTGCCTCCAGGAGATGTTAATTCCCAAATCTCCATCAGCTGGGAACCCAGCGTTCCGAAGTTTATGGGGGACACCTGAATCAAACCACCACAGCACGTGTTTGAAATTTTCCAAAGTTAAACGATAACCGTTGAGGTTGAGGGATGATGGAACAGCAGTTAAAAGCACTCATTTGGGTTAAATTCCTCAGCACTCATGTAAAGCCAGACGCAAGGCGGCGCATGTGTCTGTGATTCCGACTCGAACCTACAATGATGGGAGGCAGCGCCAGGAGAATCGGAAGCTCCTGGGCCAGCTGTTCCAGGTTAGTTTACAGTCTAGCCAATCATTTACAGCAGCAAGAGACCCTGCCTCAAAGAGAGATGGAGAGGTGGCTTAGTGGTTAAGCGCTTGCCTGTGAAGCCTAAGGATCCTGGTTTGAGGCTCGATTCCCCAGAACCCATGTTAGCCAGATACACAAGGGGGCGCACGCATGTGGAGTTCATTTGCAGTGGCTGGAGGCCCTAGTGTGCCCATTCTCTCTCTCTCTCTCTCTCTCTCTCTCTCTCTCTGTCACTCTCAAACAAATAAATAGATAAATAAATTTTTAAAAAAGACACCTCAGAGTCATCTCCTGACTTCCATACACATGCCATGGCACACAAATAAATAATTTACATAATAAATTTTTTTAAATAAAGAAGAAACAATTAAGATCATACCCCAAGCCCTCCCAGGGCTACTTCCCAGCTCAGAGTCAAAGGCCCTTCCAGGGCTGTAGAGATGGCTTAGCAGTTAAGGCATTTGCCTGTAAAGCCAAAGGACCCTGGTTCAATCCTCCAGGATCCACGTTAGCCAGATGCACAAGGGGCCACATGCATCTAGAGTTCATTTGCAGTGGCTGAAGGCCCTGTGTGTCCATTTTCTCTCTCTCTCCCTCTTTCTCTGCCATATATATATATATATATATATATATATATATATATATATATATTTTTTTTTTTTTTATTTTTTTAAGGCTCTTCTACCCCTCAGCTCTGCTTTTTTCTCTGGCTGGTTCCACCCCAGCCTCACTGGCTTTCCAGTGCTCTGTAAACATACTTGAGGGTCTTTTCACTGGCTGTTCTTTCTGCCTGAACTGCTCTTCTACCATCCAACTCAATCCTTCAAGTCTTTTCTAAAAAGATCCCATCTCAACTGAGGCCTGACCTGGCCACCCTGTCTGAAACCGACTGCTTCTGGGAATATGCCACAGCTGGCTGACTCCGTCGAGTCATTTTCTTCCATCCGGCCAACACTGCATTGCTTTACTTCCACCTTTGCCCCCAATCCCTCTCCAACAGAGATGTGAGCTACAAGGCAGGGTGCTTTGCTTTCTTCACTAGGTCCTCAGAACAGTGCCTGACCCTCGGGAGATGCTCAGTGAACTCATCAGATCTACATCTCTCCCTTGGTCCTCAGGAGGCCTCAGAAGATGCAGCCAGAGGGTGGGAGGGAGGAGCAGCAGGAAGCACTTTGAGCCCCAAGTCATTCATTCATCGACTTTATTCTTTCATTTTCCACGCCGTGCCTCTGGCTTTATACTAGGAAGAGCTAACTCAAGGCTGGCAGGCTTTGCAAGCAAGCGCCTTTACCTGCTGAGCCATCTCTTCAGCCTTATCCTTTTACTTTCCAGAAAGGATTTTATTTATTTTTTTATGTCTCTATTTGTTTGTTGAGGCAAAAATTCTTCCGCATTGAAAGCAGTAAGCAACTATTTCCAGCCTTATCTGAAGCAGCTGGGAAAACTCACAAGAGAAGGTGTGGGGAGGGTCATCAGCACCCCGCCTGAGATTTCAGGCGCCCTCCGTGCCAGCTATATACAATAACGCACGAGATCATGTGACCTCAGAGTAAAAGATCAAGGGCCAATGAGCCCCACTGAGATGGTGTTTGGAGTCTCCCATGCCCTGTAAGTAAGCCCCCACCCCGAGACTAAGGGTCATCCCCACATAGGGAGCCCCACTTAAGGGCTGCTCTGGAGCACACTCCTGGACAGGGACAAGGAGTTTCTGGAAGCGGCCACAGGAAAGTCATCATTCAGGGTACTATGAGACTTCTCGGTGGTGCCAGCCGTTCGGGGGTCCCCGTGCTTTGGATGTAAGCCCTCATCCTGAGGCTGAGAGAGAAGCATCCGAGAAGTTGGCACGGGAAGCCCCCTCAAAGTGGCTGCTTTGGGGGCTCCACATTCCTATCAGTAACCTCCCTCTGTAAGCAAACTGCCTAATAAAATCATTGGTTCCCTGAACTGGCATTGGTGCAATCATACTTTGGTCTGACACCTGAATCCTATTTGAGGTGAAGATGCGTGTTTGCATCTCCATAGGGGAAAGTTTCCCATGACAGCAGTGTTTCATGTAGCTTGGACTGGCCTTGAACTTTCTAGGTAGCTGAGGATGACACCGAAGTCCTGATCTTTCTGCCTCCAGTGCTGGAATTACAAGTTTGTTCCGCCATACCTGGCTTCCAGAAAGGATGTCTGCAGAGCTTCGAGATCCTAGCAAAAATGGAGCATATTTCAAAGTAGGGGAGAACAGAATCAAAGAAGTCTGGGCTGCACACCTTTAATCCCAGTACTTGTGAGGCAGCCTACCACCATAACGTTATAAATGCCTTTACAAGGGGAGAGCAGGTTCTCTGACCACTTGGGAACTTCTAGCTGGGCTGGGCTGGCCCAAGCCCAGCTGGAAGGGCCCGCTAGCCCTTACTTTCCATAGGGGCTCCTTTAATCCCCTCCAGCTCCCCACATGGCAGGAACTCCTTGAACTTTCTTTTCTCTCTTTTCTTTCCACATCCCCTCCCTACCCCCCAGGCCCTCCATGTGGGATCTCTAGCCACATAGGTGCCTTTCCTTGGCTCTGTACTTCCCTCAATAAATATAATGATTTAATAATTTTTTAAAAAGAGCAGGCATGTGCTGGGCCCTGCTGGAGGCTTATCAGAAAGGACTCTCCCCAGGTCCAGGCTGGTGGGTCAGACACCATGTCATGTCAGTAGGCGTAAATGCAGGGAAGAAGCTTCCCTGAGGAGTGGCTATGCTTGGGCAGTAGCAGTGGGCAGCTGTGTGGTCTGCTTACACTCTCCAGGAACATGCTCTGGCCACCCCACTCCACTTACATTCTTTGAGGTTAAGTCACAGGAGACATGCAAGAGATTTCATCTTGTCTTCCTGGTTGAAGATCACAGCCAGCCCTGACTCACATGAGCTCACATCCCTCTCTGACCCCAAGATCCTTTGCATGGTATGACCCGCCCCAGCCTTGTTTTGTTCCAGGCATCCTAACACAGCAAGCACTTGTTATGAAAAATAATCTTCTCAGAGAAGACATTCTCAACAGTACTTCTGACCTCATAATCAAACAACAAAAAGAACCTCAATAAATCAAAAGGAAAAAAAAAAAAAACAGTGAGCACAAAACCAGGCAAGTGTTCATTCAGTGGATATGCAAATGACCTAGAAGCCTGTCACTGCCACTGGGCCACATGAGATGCTGCTCAGACCCATGACAATGGGTGAAATCAAAAGGGCAGAATGCTCACTGCAACTTTCACAGTTGTTGGTAAGATGGTACGACCACTTAGGAAAAGGTCTGACAATTTCTCAGAAAACTAAACATATGCTTTCTATTAAGGCAGGATAGAAAGAAAAAAAAAGGGGGGGGAATTATGGGAACATGAGAATGAGAAGGGAGAGGAGCCCCTCACTCCAGAATCTGGCTGAAGCCTCTTTCTAGCCAAGAATCCAGAATTCCAGCACAAGCTGCGTGCTTGCATGATGGCACATGCCTTTAATCCCAGCACTCAGGAGACAGAGGTGGGAGGATCACCATGAGTTCGAGGCCACCCTGAGTCTACATAGTGAATTCCAGGTCAACCTGCACTAGAGCAAAACTCTACCTCAAAAAAAAAAAAAAAAAAAAAAAAAAACTGCTTTTAGCCAGAACTTTTGTCCCAGCAACAAGAAGATAACGAGTACAAAAAGGCATTTTCTTCAGTGGTGCCACCACTGAAAAGCTGTATGTGCTCTGGTAGGTAACACCATGCCCATGTTCATGCTAGCACCCTAATTAAACTCAGTGGGATGGACACACACACACACACACACACACACACAGCATCAAAGCAGAAGAGGGACTTGTTGGGAAGAAGAAAAGGTTCAGTGGGAGGGAGTAAGAAGGGAGAAAGAGAAAATAATAGGAGCTGATTATCATCAAAATACATTGTATACACATATAAAAATTGTTGACAAATCAGGCTTGAGAGTTGGCTTACTGGTTAAGGCACTTGCCTGCAAAGTCAAAGGACCCAGGTTTGATTTCCCAGGACCCATGTAAGCCAGATGCATAAGGTGACACATGTATCTGGAGTTTGCTTGCAGCTGCTAAAGGCCCTGGTGTGCCCATTTCCACTTCCCCCCCACACACACACAAACCCCTACCTCTTTTTCTCTTTGTCTCTCAAATAAATAAATGTTTTTTTTTTTAATGTTGATAATTCCAGCACAATTAACTACACCTACTTAAGACATTTGTTCCGGATTCCCAGATGTAAACAATTTTCTAGAAATCTCACCAGAATTTTACCCCTTTAATGCAAAATTGCATGTTCGATGGTGCTGGAAAGAAGTGACAGGAGTGCTCAGCAATGAATATCTCTATCACACCTTCCAAGCCTCAGGGTCTATCTCGGAAGAGGTGGCAGAAAGAATGTAAGAGCCAAAGGAAGGGTAGGACTCCTTACAACATGCCCCCCCCCAGACACAAAATGGCCTGGATACCCATGACTTCACAGTGCCTGATGCTACTACCTACACAAGACCATCATAATAGGAGGAAAAGATCATGACATAAAAATAAAAGAGACGAATTGAGAGGGGTAGGGGATATGAAGGAGAGTGGAGTTTCAAAGGGGAAAGTAGGGGGAAGGAGGGTATTACCATGGGATATTTTTTATAATCGTGGAAGTTGTTAATAAAAAAAAAATTGAAAAGAAAAAAATAAATAAAAGTCAGATTTAACTCAAAAAAAGTTGCATGTTCAAAACCCCTTGTGCAATCCTTGTGGCTACTGGTTTTACTTCATCACATTGTAACCTCATCCCAAAACTACTCTATCATCCCACTTATCAATGAAAAAAAGGTGTGTGTGCGTGCACACCCACACATGCCATGGTGTGCATGTAGAGGCTGTCAGTCCTTTTGAAGGTCTTCCTTATGGTTGTTTTGGTGCCACTGGATAGGCCAGTCTAGCTGGCCCACAAGCTTCTGGATTCCCCTGGATTTGCCTCCCATTGCTAGAGGTGCATTGGGATTACAAATGCCTTCACCACTTTAAGTCTGGCTTTTCAAGAGTGCTAGTGAACCGAACTCTGGTTGGCAGGCTTGTAAGCAAGCACCTTTAACTGCTGAGTCATCTTTCTATCTAAAAACACACTTCTTGCTGGGCATGGTGGTACAGCCTTTAATCATAGCTTTTAGGAGGCAGAGGTAGGAGGTTCGCTGTGAGTTCAAAGCCAGCTGAGACAACATAGTGAATTCCAGGTTAGCCTGGGCTAGAGTGATACCCTACCTTGAACCCCCTCCCCACAAAAAAAAACATGCTTCTTAGCAACTTTTTGAGGTAAACTTGAGAGCCACCAAAATGGTATATACAGCTAATGCTAGAACACTTAATTGCAACTCCCTCGTGTGCAACTCCGATGCTGGGAAACTTTCTCAGAGAGGCCTACACACCTATACTGGGGTGTATCTTACATTCCTGTTTCTCTTAACCTTCATGCTTAAAATGTATATTAAAATATTTTTAATAAACGCCAATTCTGTTTTATACTGGTTAGTCCTGAAATTCTTTTCTGCATCAAAGCCACAAAACAAATCCTGAGCCGGTCATTGTGGCGCACACCGGAAATCCCAGTGCTTGGGAGGCAGAGGTATGAGGATGGCTGAGAGTTCAAAGCCAGCCTGAGACTACATAGTGAATTCCAGGTCAGCCTGAGATAGATCAAGACCCTACCTGGAAGAAAAAAAAAAAAAATCCTGGATGTTTTTCCTGAGTGGCGTTGCCTAAAATATGAAAGAAGCTCCTCAGACTGCTGAGGGTGACAGTGTGGAGTTCTGTCTCATTACCACCCTATACCACCCAGCAGTCTGTTCCGTTCCAGGGAGCTAGCTATACCAGAGGACTGCTGTCCTGCAGATTCCAAGCGATGGGCCCAAGACACGGGTATTCATAATCGTCCCATTGACAAGTTGAGTGGATAAACTAGTAAACGAGCACAGAGGAATAGACTCACAGATCAACAAGACAGAAGCTTTCTGTATGTCCATCTGTGTGGTAGTCATAGAAATGTGAACAGATTTGCACTTTATTTATTAATTAGAGAGAAAGGGAGAGTGAGAAGGAGAGACAATGGGCACCCCAGGGCCTGTAGCCTCTGCAAACCAACTCCAGATGCATGTGTCACCTTGTGCAGCTCCTGGCTTACGTGGGTTCTGGGGAATCAAACCTGAGTTCTTAGGCTTTGCAGGCAAACACCTTAACCACTAAGCTATCTCTCCACCCCAGGTTTGCGCTTTAATTAACAAAGACGTGATTCCATGCCCCAAAGAGACTTTCCAAATATTCTTTACAGAGGCTTCCTGGCTTCCAGGTAGGCTCTGATTCCCGGTGATTAGTTCCTCAGGGGTCCCACATTGTTCTGCCTTTCTTGGGGAGAGAGATGGCTTTTCTCCCAATCCCAAACCAGTCTGAGGCTAATCCCTTCCCCTGCAACCACCGCTGCTTGGGGTTGACAGGATTTCTCAGCACCCAACCCACAGGGTCGCAGGTAGGGTGATGCCAGGTACACGTCCCACTGCCCTGGGGCCCCTGCTTGCTCGTCTGTAAGGTGGTGGGGAGGGCAGGGGAGGGTTGGCATAGCTCTGTCGCAGGCTTGCGTTAAGAATCGCTACTGAGCCCAGTGACACCTCCCTGGGCCTGCCTGCTTATACCAGGGCTCAGCTCTGCACGGGCCGCGCACAGAGCCACTATCTAACGAACTGAGGCTGTCGTGGGTGCGGCTAGGTTTTTCTCTACAGGTAGTGACCCGTTTTTGACCCGGCGGGGAGAGAGGGTCCAGCGTGAAGATGCTGAAGTTGCTCGTGAGGCAAAGGCGAGGAAGACAAGCGCGGCTGTTTCGTTTGCGTCGCAGGGCAAGGCGCGGGCGAGGGGCGCGGCCCCTTTAAGAGGCCACAGGAATGTATCCAAGCAGCCGGGGCCCGGCGGCGCACGTGACTCACAGCTGATTTCCGGCCCCGCCCCCCCGCCCGCCTCCCCGCGGCCCGCCGCCCCAGAGCGTCAGTCGGCGAGCGCCGCGGCCCGCGGTCCTCGGCTCGGTGGCCCGGCGCGATGGCGCACGCGGCGTCGCAGAGCGCGCTGGAGCTGGGCGGCCCCATCCGCGTGGAGCACGACCGCCGGCGCCGCCAGTTCTCCGTGCGCCTCAACGGTACCGCGCCGTCTTTTGTTTGCGCCGGGGAGCGAGCGAGCGCGAGCGCGCGCGGCAGGGGCGGGACCCTCGGGGCGGACGAATCCCCGGGTCAGGACGGGTTCGCCGGGGCGGGACCCGCGCGCCCCTTGGAGAGACGCGGGCTTGGGAGCATCTTCCCCTGCGGCCCACGGCCAGCGGCACCTGCTAGCTCCGCCGGCTTCCGGTGTGGCGCCCGAGGAGCTCTGCTGCCCGGCATCCCGGAGACCTGCCTCCCGGGGGTGTTTTCAATTGCTTTCTGGCTCCCTGGGAAATCCTGCCCCGGGCTTGGGTGATCACCATAAGGGGCTTCTGCCGGCGCGGGGGACGGGGGAGGTGGCTCTGAGACTTTGGCCAGTTTGCCTCGGTGTCTGGAATCTGCAGTGACATTAGCTGTAGTTAGGTAGTGCACACGGCACTGAACGGCGATAAGGTTGAGGACGCTGTAAAAGATCAGAATGTCACATATGGTACACAGCAAGTTCTGCTAAACATAGATGGATATATTATTTTTAATTACAGGTTTTGTTTATTAGTACTGTGCTTTAACCAAGTGAGCTAATCAGACAGATTGCAGATTTTTTAAAAATATTTCATTTATTTGAGAGAGAGGGGCAGATAGGCAGAGAGAGAGGGAAAAAAATGGGTCTGACAGGGCCTCAAGCCATCGCAATCAAACTAGACGCATGTACCACCTTGTGCATCTGGTTTATGTGGGGTACTGGGGAATTGAACCTGGGTCCTTAGGCTTTGCAGGCAAGTGCCTTAACCAGTGAGCCATCTCTCCAGAACCTGGTAGTTATTTTTTAAGCCCTCCCCCACCCCCCAAAAAAGTCAAGCTTTCATCTTCTGTAGAATTCTTACCAGCCAGTACCCCTTCTCCCTGCTGGCCTGAGAGTTGAAAATAAATTACAAAATCAGAGACCCTGAGTTCTGTTTCCCACTCTTCTCAGCTGGGCCCACAGAGAACACCAGTGGCTCTTAGAGGCCCATTTTGCAGAAGGAAAGGTGAAGGCTCAGGAAAGGAAGAGCTTGTCTTTGGGCAGCACTGAGGTACAATGCTGCTTGAGCTGCCTTCCTGAACCAGCCTTCTGTGACCTGTACTTGGTCACAAATGTGGCCTGGACTCCCTGTTGGCACCACCTGGTCATCAAGCTGGGCTCACTATTTCCACAGCCTCAGGTGATGCAGCTGTGTCTTTCCTGTGATGTGTTGTGACACACCACCTCACTTTACAGATAAGTAAACTGTGTGGGGATGGTAGGAAGTAACTTGCCCATCCTCAGTAAGACCACAGTCAGACTTAAACGTAGGCCTAGCTGGCGCTCCACCATTCATCCCGTGGAGAAGTGCGTCCCACTTTTAGTGGTGGCCCAGCTGGCAGTGACACTTGAGGTCCTAGTCACTCCGAGAGGCTCTGGCTCTCCATAGCTCTGGAAGCCCATCGGACCCACACACACAAAACAGGAACATTTGTTCTGGTTTTCTCTTCCATATGGGGCCAGCTAACGTTTGGCCCTCCAGAGCTGGCTGTGAGCAGACCATTCAAATGAACTTGTCCCTTCTGGAACCCACTGCTCTTTGGCTAAGTACAATGAAGCCAGGGTCCTCCTAACCAAGTGCAGGGGGGCTCAGTAGTCCCTCCCTAGCTCCCAGAGCCATTGCTGCACAGCCTGGGTGAGCCTCCTCCAGGTAGCCAGGCCAAGCCAGGCAGGTCCAGGTATGTGTTTCAGGCTGGGATGGACAGTCTAGGTGGGCCAGGCCTGCAGAACTGGGAGGGTCTACTGCCTGCACCGAAGCTGGGGCAGGGCCAGCTCCATTGCTTGCTGAGTCTTGGGAATAGAGAGTCTAAGCTGCCCGTTCATGTTCATGAGCCCAGGTTTCCCCTGCAGGCTGTCTCTGGCATAGAACTCCTCTGCCTAGCTTCCTGTAGGCTCTGATTCTCAGTGAGGGAAGATGTTTTAAAAAGCACTTGTGTTCCAGGATGTTCAGTGCTGGTGAAATCACTTTATCTCCCAGCCACCATGGGTAGGAAAACAGGAAACTGCTCCTCCCGCTGGCAGACAGGAGACTGAGGCACCAGGAAGTGAAATGACTTGCCCAAGGTCTTGGATTTCAAGGTGGAAAGAGCTAGGATTCATTCAGTCCATCAGTATTCATTCGGGTCCTGTGGTGTGCGAGCATTCTTCATGATGCTCAGGACTTGAGAGTGGACAGGCTGGTGGGGGGGGGGGTGGCTGTGGGTTGGGCCCAAATCAATTGCATAATACCATAGGAAATGAGGACTCTCCTGAGAGTTAAGATGGCACAGGCGAGGGTGTGTCAGAGCAGGACTGCTCTTTGGCATTAGATGTTCAAGAAGGTGGTATTTAAGTAAAGAGCCAGAGGAGGCGAGAAACAGCAGTAGTAGTAAAGAAGGTTCCAGTGAAGGGAACAGCGAGAGCAGACTGCCGCACCTGGGGTGCGTTCCCAGGAGCAGGGACCGATGGAGGAATACAGAGGATAGTGGATAGGATGAAGAGGTCACAAGCAGCAGGTAACGTGGGGCCTGGAAGAGAGAACTTGTAGAAATTTGGCCCTTGAAACAGTGGGTGCCCAAAAGAGTCCTGAACACAGGACAGATTCATCAACGTGGCACCCCAAAGCTTTGCTAAGGGGAGGCTCTGTCAGGTAAGCTGGCTACTGCTGTAGTCCAAGCAGTGTAAGCAGGGTTGGGAAGAAACATCTCAGTCCTAACAGATGTCACTGAAAGCTTGCTGACAGAGTGTGACTTGCTGGCCATGTCATCACCGTTTCATAGGTGGAAGACCAAGGCACAAAGCTGGTGAGTAGCTAGGCCAGAATGGGGCCTCAGTCTTCCCCCTGAGTGCTATCATCTGAAGTTGGGAAGCAACAGAAGGCCCTGCCTCACGCCTCCCTCTCCATCCCTCAGCCAGGGCCAAGGGTCCTGCTTTGTTGAAAGGAGAATGACAACTCCCAGAGTCACTCCAGCTCCACTTTGCAGATTGGAAGACTGAGACCCAGAGTACCAGCAGCTGCTTCTAGCCTCCCCCAGCACCCTGGGAGCAGCAGGCCTGAGAGCCCAGTACCCTTCTCTTGAGGGTCAGCTCCTGGCCCCAGTGTGAAACACCGGCTGGGGGAGGAGAGGGAAGAGCAGGGAAGCAGCCATCTCCACTATGTCCCCTACAGGAGCCCCTAGATCCACAGCATCCCATGGTGCCAGTCTAGAGCAGGGAGGACATCAGACAGACAGGAAAATAGCTACCCTCATGTGCCTCCTGGTATGTTAGGCTGGAAGTCCTGTGGGGACAAAATGACCCATTGTGCTAGCTCCCTGTGCCTGAGCCACTAACCCGTGGCCCCACCCAACCCATGCTCTGCACTGGTGGTGCTCAAAGAAGCCATCGCCACACACCTTCTGCCCGACTTGTCCTTCAGCCAACACCAGCTTCTCATCTGCTCAGTGGGCAGGTTTCCTCCCTCCACCACACACACACACACACACACACACACCACCACCACCACCACCACCACCCCACTCCCCAAGATAGGGTTTTGCTGCAGCCCAGGCTGACCTGGAATTCACTATGTAGTCTCAGACTGGCCTCAAACTCATCATGATCCTCCTACCTCAGCCTCCTGAGTGCTGGGATTAAAGGCGTGCACCACCACCCCCGGCCTCTTGTTTCTGTTTTTGAGACAGAATCTTGCGATGTAGCCTGCGCTGGCCTCGGACTTGCTGCAGTCCTCCTGCCTCAGCCTCTAGAGAGCTGGACAATAGCCATTTGACCCACTGTCCTCTCCCTAGCACTGGTGCTGGATGGGGTTCTGCAGACTTCAGTCTCAGGATCTTATTCCTTGGCTTTCCCTGTGACACCTCCCCTGACATCTGCCTGGGCTCTTTGGCCTCCTGAGGTAAAGAAATCCTGGACAGGCTGAGGGTCTTTGACTTTTCTCCAGTCCAGTTTCAGCCCGTGGTCTCAGTGCAATGCTCAGGCCCGAAGGCAGGTGGTTTTCCTCCTAGGCCGCTCCTGCGTGGAAGTACCGTGACTGGTTCCTCCAGCTCCAGCTCAGACATAGTGGGTCTGGGACACTTGGAGCCCAGTCCAGGGAAGAGCCTGCCAAGGCTGAACACGTAGCAGTGCCCGTTGGCCCGCTGTGCAGATGCTGGTGGGATGTGGCTGATGGGGCTACCTGGGTGTCTTGTCCCTTGACGAGCCACAGGTGAGGAGATAGGAGGATGGGAAGAAGAGGCCCACCTGGGAGACCGTGGATAGAGAGGTGGCAAGTGAAGGGGTCAGCAGCCCAGTGGCTGCTTCAGCTGATGCCGGTGGGGACAGCACAGTATGAGCGGACACATCTGAAAGCAGGCCCGGGAGGCTGCCAAGGCTTCGGTGGTCGCAGCAGCATGACGAGGCAAGAGGGCCCCGGGGTCTTGGCTGCTTTTGGATCCAGCTGAAGAAGGCACAGGGGCCTGGCTGTAGCAAGGCCAACATTCTGGGCCAAACAGTAGCCACAGGTCTGCCTCTAGTCCCAGCACGCATCTAGTAGAGGAAACAGCAGGTTTGGGTCAGACATGTCTTGGGTGTCTACTCTGGGCCAGGTGCTGAGTTCATGGTAGTGACTGGGCCTATGTGACTACTGGGAACCAAAGGACTAGGCAGAGAATCCCAGAGGCAGGTCCAGTCACAGCGCAGGTAGCCTCCATGAGATTGAGAACAATGAAGAAAAGACACGAGCAAGCTGTCAAGGACTTAACCCTCCCCCCCCCACACACATATCCTACACAACCCTACCCCCCCCCACACACACACACATATCCTACACAACCCTACCCCCCCACACACACACACTTAACCTACCCAGGGCTTCTGTATGTGTTCCCACCTGTGCTTTCACCCCCGCCTTTCCTCATGGGTTCCTCATTCCTTCAGCTCTGAATAAGAGCCAGACACCCACTTCTTCGCGGCAGCCGCCGACCTGCTCCCTACTCTGCTGTCTTGCCCTTCATAGTCCTCAGAGTACATGAGCCAGTGCTGTGTCGGTTTTGTAGACTGCCCCCCGCCCGCCCAGCACCACAAATGCACCCTGAGCATGGTGGACACCCAGTGACCAGGTCAGTCACAAAGTAGATCACCCCCCTTCTGATCAGCCATCCTCAGTGAGCCACATTAACCCCAGCAGATGCTGAGCCAGGCCCAGGCCCAGGCCCCATGTCATACAACTACAGTGAACAGTAGCAGAGGCTAGGCTGGATGAGGGCAGTGGGCACAGCCACAGAACAAGTGAGACCAAGGAGAGGGTACCAGTGCAAGGGAAGGATGTGGCCTTTGTGAGTCTGAAGGGGGAGGGCATTCATTGCCTGGAGGCCGGAAGTAAAGGGCATAGTACAGGGCAACAGAAAGAAGGAACAGAGTTAAAGTACATAAAATACAACTCTTAAAAAGTAAAGGGATCAAGGTGAGCTTCAGCTCCAACCTTGGCTCCATCTCATTTTTTCGAGACCCTGTCTCAAAAAATGTGTGTGTGTGTGTGTGTGTGTGTGTGTGTGTTGAAGAGATGGCTTAGCAATTAAGGCACTTGACTGCAAAGCCCAAGGACCCAGGTTCAACTCACCACAACCCACATAAGCCAGATGCACAAGGTAACACATGTGTCTGGAGTTTGTTTGCAGTAGAGGCCCTGGTGCATTCTCTCTCTAATAAATAAGTAAAAATAAAATAAATAGCTGAACTTTGTGCAGTTGCCTTTAATCCCAGCACTCAGGTAGGAGGATTACTGTGGTTCAAGGCCAGCATGGTCTAGGATGAGATTCTATCTTGAATACAAACAACAAATAAAAGGAAGATCTCTGTGTTTTTATAATGTAGCCACTGACCACACTATGTCTTCCTTTTAGGACTGTCTCTATTGTGTCCCATAGGTTTAAATGTCTATTTTCTCATTTTTATTCAGTTCCAGAAACTTTTGATTGCATTCTTGATTTCTTCAATGAGCAATTCATTTTTCAATAGTGAGTTTTTTAATTTCTAGGAATTTGTGTATGTTCTGTCGTTTTTTTATTATTAATCCCTAGTTTTACTACATTGTACTCAGTTTAAAATATGTGGCGTTCAGTTTTCCTAAATTTGTTGATATTTGTTTTGTGTCATATTTGCAATCTATTTCGTTATTATCAATTGTTATTTTGTCTTTTTCACAGTCAGGTCTCTCTAGCCCAGGCTGACCTGGACCTCACTGTGTAATCCCAGTTGCATTAAGTTTACAGTTCTGTCTCTGCCTCCTGCATGCTGCATTAAAGGCCCTGCACCGTGAAGCCCAGCTCATGCCATCTACTTTAGAGAAAGTCCCATGGGTTTCTGAGAAGAGTGTGTATTCTGTAGTGTTTGCATGGAATGTTCTGTACACGTCTGTTATGTCCATTTGATCTGTAGTGTTGTTTAGCACCAATGTTTCTGTACTGTACTTAGTTTTGTTTTATTATATTTTATTTGGTCTTTCAAGATAGGGTCTCGCTCTAGTCCAGACTGACCGGAATTCACTATGTCATCTCAGGTTGGCGTTGAACTCATGGTGATCCTCCTACATGTGCCTCTCAAGTGCTAGGATTATAAGCATGTGCCACCATTCCCGGCTCCTGCTACTTAATTGTTGGCCAGATGGCCTGTCTATTGGTGAGAGTTGGGTGTCAGAGTTACCCATTGTTACTGTGTTAGGAATTATCTTTGACTTTATGTCTAGTATAGTTTGTTTTATAAAATTAGGTGTACTCGTGTTTTGGTGCCCATATATTTAGAATTGTCATGTCCTCTTGGTGGATCGTTCCCTTAATCAGTATGAAGTTACTTTGTTAATCTCTGATTAATTTTGGTTTTAACTCTTATCTTGTCAGATATTAAGATGGGCAGCAGCTGCTTATTTCCTGGTTCCATTTGCTTGAAATATCTTTTTCCATCCTGTCACTTAGGTAGCATCTGTCTTGGATGATCAGGTGAATTTCTTCAAGACAATAATAACATCTTGTTTTCTGATCCAGTCTTTGTTTATTTTGTTTAAGGGTTGAGTCTATTAATATTCAGAGTTATTCTTGAAAAGTATGAGTTTATCCCTGTCACATTTTATGATATTTGGTGTTTCCTTAGTCTTCTTTTGCTTACAAATACTCTGGTATCACTTACCATTTTCTGGAGAGTTGAACATAGGTCCTTACGTACACTTCGCAGGCAGGCACCTTAACCGCTGAACCCTCTCTTCAGCCCTTCTTTCCAGACGTCCTCTTTTCACGTAACTGCTTGTGTCCTCTTCATATTCATCAGCGTTCCACTGAGGCGTCTCCCTGTGTCCTCTGAGTTGTGTGCACAAGTTCATAGCCATTCGTTTGCGTTCGTTGTCTGGAGTTTCCTCTGGGTTGCCGTCATGGGGGTCCTCTACCATGGGATCGGTCCCACTGTATTGTTAAAAATAAAGAGAAAATGGGAGTGCTAGGGCTTCCAGCTGTTGCAGACAAACTGTAGATACATGTGTCATCTTGCATCTGGCTTATGTGGGTCCTTTGGCTTTGCAGGCAAAGCCTTAACCACTAAGCCATCTCTCCAGCCCCACCCCCCACCCCCTTGTGGGACCTGCCCCACCATCTCCGTGCCGGATCGGTACCCTTCCACTCCCCTGTGCAGCTGCAGCCACACTGACGTCTTCATTGCCTCTCATACAAGAGGGTCCACTCCTGCCCCCAAGCCTTTCCCTGGGTGTTCTTGTTTCTGGGGGATTTCTCACACCTCTTCTGATGAGTTACATGCTCACTTTTCTTTTTTTTTTTTTTATTTTTTTTTTAAAATTTTTATTTATTTATTTATTTGAGAGTGACAGACACAGAGAGAAAGACAGATAGAGGGAGAGAGAGAGAATGGGCGCGCCAGGGCTTCCAGCCTCTGCAAACGAACTCCAGACGCGTGCGCCCCCTTGTGCATCTGGCTAATGTGGGACCTGGGGAACCAAGCCTCGAACCCGGGTCCTTAGGCTTCACAGGCAAGCGCTTAACCGCTAAGCCATCTCTCTAGCCCGACATGCTCACTTTTCTTGTTCAGCCCCTTTTCACCTTCTAGTCCCATGAGAACAGATCTCTTAGTCTGTCCTGATTTTTGCTTTATGCCCAGCACCTGAACGTGTCCTGAGCCTCAGTAAACATTGGGGTGGGTAGGTGGATAGATAAATGAGTGGGTAGGCAGGTGGATGGAGAACCAAAAATTGTGATTGGAGTAACTTCAGTTCATTGTCTGCCATTGGGATTTTGTGTCTGGGAGGGCGTGAAGGCCCATTTGTTCCCGTTTCCTGTGCCTGGCGTCTGATTCCGCTTGCATGTCTCTGCTGGGATCCTGGCTTCTCTCTTCAGTCCTGCCTCTGCTGGGGTCACGGGTTTACTAAGCCCCAGTCTGTAGCCCATGTTCCGTGTTTGACCGTAAGACTCCCAGACCTTCCAGAGGGGGTTAGTTGGAGACAGAGCAAAGACTGCAGGGAGTGGGGAGCGGGTCCCTGGAAAGACATCAAAGGCTTGTGTACAGATTGCGTGTGATTGGTATTTTACTGAGCCTGTCGCAGAGTGCCCTAGTGAGCCCCGCGCAGGGCCCTGCTAGAAACACCATCATGCCTCTCGGCCCTGGCATGTGGAAACTGAGGCACAGAGGGTTTTCACAATTCTGCTGCCACAGTCATCTGGTAACCGGGCCGCAGGCTCTGCGGGCCTCACCTCAGCTGTCTCCCTCCCCCACTGCAGGGTGTCATGATCGGGCCGTCCTGCTCTACGAGTATGTGGGCAAGCGCATCGTGGACCTGCAGCACACAGAGGTCCCCGACGCCTACCGTGGGCGCGGCATCGCCAAGCACCTGGCCAAGGTAGAGTAGGCAGCAGACCAAGGCCTGGCTGTCACCCTCCCCCTCCCTTGCAGGAGAGACAGGGCCAGTGGCTAGCTCCAGCTGGCCTCATGGGCACAAAGAAGCCTTACAAGCCTACCTGGCCAAGGGATTGCAGTTGGCAGTGGGTGGGCGTTGGGCACTGCTTGTCACCCTCCCAGGTCTTTTGCCTCAGGTGGCTGTCATTCTGGGCCCAGGGTCCCCACAGCCCGATTCTGCCCTGGGGCCTGGGACCTGGCACACAACGATTGCTTAGTAAGTCCTAATGAAGAACAAAGGGATATATGTACAAGTCAGTGTGCTCATGCCCAGTGTCTGTACCCACACCTGCCTCTCCAGAGCACCTCAAACCCCAGGCTGCCTGCCAGAGGTCTGAGCTCCCTGAAGGCAGGCATAGCTGGAGCAGATTAGCTTTTACCTGCCCCCTCCCGCTCCTGGTTCCACTAGGCTTGGAGGCCTCCTCCATTCTCCCCGTGGTGCTTGCTGGACCTCATGCCCTTTCATACAACATCAGGCTGCAAGCTGGTCCGGAGTTAGCCCAGTTACCAGAGAGGAAACCCAATCACTGGGCAAAGTGGGAGGGTGGCCACACAGGGAATCTAGGGTACCAATAGGGGGAGCTGCTGACAACCACCTTCTCAGTCAGCAGTGGGCCATGGTCCCCATGCAAGCTATGGCTGACTGCCATTCTCCCTCTACTGGCCCAGGCTGCTTTGGACTTCGTGGTGGAGGAGGACCTGAAGGCCCACCTCACCTGCTGGTACATCCAGAAGTACGTCAAGGAGAACCCCCTGCCACAATATCTGGAGCGTCTGCAGCCATGACCCTGGCCACTGCGCGCAGGAGCGCGCCCTGCCGGCCTTCCACGTGGGTCTCATCCAGCCCATGTGCTCTCAGGAACCTGCTCCCACTGGGACAGGCTCAGAGTTATTTTTTTGCAAGGACACTCATCTGCAGCCCTCGTCCAGGCTTCTGGGGCCCAACTGCTGGCTGAGGATACTTAGCGGTCCAGGGTGGAGCAAAGGGCAGGCCAAGGGGCCAGGTCCCCTCTCATAAAGACCCTCCAGCTCTGCAGAGGCCTTGTTGTCACCAGCTGTGCATCCCATCTGGCCCTGGCTAGCTGGTTCCTGCTCTAATCAGCAGGAGGCTGAAGTGGGGCCCCTGCTGCCTCCTCCTGGAGCCAAGAGGAGCAACAGAAACCTCATGTGCCAACTTCTCAGGGTGGGGGCACCACGCCTCAGCCACTACCAGCACTAACCCTTTCTTTTTCTCAGACCCCTGTGCCCTGGTGCAGGCAGCAGAGTCACAGCAGACGGCAACGCGCCCTGATGTGTGAAAGCGTGGTGGATGGAGCTCGGGCCCAGGCCCAACTGTGCACATACACTTACACGCATGCAGGCACGCACGAACATGAACCCACATGCAGGAAGGCAGGCAGGGGTATCTTCCTCTCCTTGGTACCCATATCTGTTGGCCTCTTAGGCATGGGCCTTGCGGGAAATCAAAGTCCCTAGCCCAGGGCCGGTTGCCCTGTGGGCCCATCTGCATGAGTTGGTTCTGAGGCTACCTGTAGACTGCTGAGCAGCGCAGCATCCCAGCCCTCACAACCTTTCAGCCACATCTGCCAGTGTTTTCTTGGAGTCATCTTGGAGCTGGGGCAGGAGGCTGGCACACCGCCCCCAGGATACATTTTGTTCTGTCATGTTAGCCCCACCTGTGGGTTCTCGTCCACTTACCTCTGCATTTGAGTCATGACTCAGGCCCTGCCCACCTCAGGCATCTGTGCAGAGGCCTTGTCTGTGTTCATGCCCCTTCCTACCCTACCAAAGGAACACTGAGATCTGCACCAGGAGACTGGGCAGCCTTTGTAGGGGTCCCTGAGCCCAGAGTTCCTGTGCCACACCACTGGGTCATGGCATGGTCAGTATCCCCTCCCCTCTGAATTCCCAGCTCCTACCCTGTGTCTGATGTGACTACTCCAGCCTCCAAGAGAGCCCATCACAGCTGTACCCCTTCCCACCATCTCCTCAGTTTTATCCAGCAGGGACATTACTGAGGGCCAAGAGACAGCCCCGTCCTTTAGGAAAACATTGCTGGCAGGGAGGACTCACATCTGGATGCCCCAGTCCCAATACAAGAGTAACTCTCAGGGCCAAAAGAGTTGCCCAGCTCCACTCTTTCTGTCAAATCTGAGATCCCACATATTATGTCTGACAGCGGGTGATTCCGGTCAGATTCCCTGTAGTGGCCATGTGTCCACAATATACTTGATACTTGAATGAGAGGATCAAAGTTGTGTGGGAAGAGTGGCTGGGGCTTCTTTGGTGGGCTTGCTTGCCTAAGTCCCTGTAGTGTGGCCTGGGCATTCTCACTGCCTTGGTGTGCCACTGACTCCACCCTGGAGGCACCATAGCCTCAAGGTGCTGCAGTAACCATGCCTTGGGCCCATCTCTTGGGACAGCACTCTCCAGCCCAGCTGCTCTGGTGCTACCCCACCTGCCTGCCTTTCCCTCATCTGCTCCCCATTCTGAGTCACTGCAGGAGCCTGTGGCCAAGGGCTGCTCACTCCAGGTCTTGTGACCCTCCAGCAAGTAAGTCTGCTGCATTAGACCAGGTCTCACCATGGGGCTTCTCTTACTCAGTCTACACAGGAAGTAACTCATGTGCCTTTCCTATTCTGGACCTGCCACCTGTGGTATGGGCCAGAGCTGGTTCAGGGACCCTTCTCAGTTCAGCTGCGACTTCTCAACACACTGTGTGATAGACAGATATGCTGTATGTCACAAGGCTACAGCACAGTGAGGTCAGGGGAAGAAAGAAGGGGGAAGTAGAGTGGAGGGGGAACCTTCTCCTTAGACTTCAGCCTCTTAGAGCTAAGGTAGACAGGGGACTTGGCTTGGCCAAGGTTTCCCAGAATGACGGTAGCATCAGTCTGGGTGATTTTTATATCTGTATTCTTCCTCAGTGCCTGAGCTCCATTTTCCCTTCTACCTTCCATTGCCTGGGTAACAGTTTACTGGGTTCTTTTTGGAAAAGACCACAGTATTATACCAGCCTCTGACACATGAACTGCTATCTACCTTGAAAAATAAGTTCTCTGGGGATTCCTAGCCTAGTGCAGGGAGATGTGGCCCAGCATGGGTAAACACAGGCCACATAGACACAGTGGCAAACTTTCCAAAGTGAGCACCAGTCTACCTGTTGCCCAGGAAGGGAGCTGTTCCTAGTCCCCACAACAGGGACTCATGTACCTACCCTAACAAAAGATTGAACAGGTGTTGGGCATGGTGGCACACGCCTTTAATCCCAGCAGCACTTGGGAGACAAAGGTAGGAGGATTGCCATGAGTTTGAGGCCACCCTGAGATTACATAGTGAATTCCAGTTGGCCTGGACCAGAGTAAGACTCTACCTTGAAAAACTAAAAAAAAAAAAAAAAAGTATATAGCTGACAGGACCTCCCAATCTTACCTACCTGATTCAATGGCAACTCTAAAATACAGCAGTTACTGGGTCTGCTCTGCATACAGAAGAGACAAGAGGGAATCTATCTAGTCTGCCACCCACACGGCCAGAGGAACCTGGCTCCATGACTAGTTCTTGTCCTCTAGGGAGAACGCAAGTCAGTGTGTTGTGGTCTGATGTCTATTTGGGGAGGTAGGTGGTGTCAGTAGTAAACGAAACTTTCCTGTTCCTTCCGGAGGGCTGAGATGGGGTTCTGTCTTGAGTTATAAGGTGCATGGTTCGTTGAGAATGTCTGGCCAGCATGCAGAAGGCTGGCTTTCATGCCAGGCCAGGCTTCTAAACAGGAACGTTCCTGGAGCACCTGGCCACACACTCACTGTGCCTCAGATCAGGACTCCGGTTGGTTCCAGTCCTCTCAGAGGTCCTTTCACTAGTCTCAGGGTCCCGCTCCTTCCAGCTCAACGCCCCAGATCTCACATAAGCAATCTAGTGAGGCTGTGAATTCAACTTGCAACTCTGCAACCTCCAGACTCAAATTTAAGGTTTTCAGTTGTATTCACCCTATGGCTTCAAGATATTAAAGATGCTTTTCTAGTTGTCAAAGAGACTCTCTGATTGTCTATTTTCACCCTGGGTCGATTGTGCCTTCTATGAACCTTCAGTGTCAGTAGCAGCCAGAAGTCCACACCAGAGTCCAGATTTGGGCGCCATAGCTACAACCAAGGGTCGCAGCCACTGGGTCTTTTAGGCTGTGCCACAAATTTTGCTGCATGTATTTGTCTATCTTATGCTGCCACATGGGACCTCTGGGACTGGGCAACCTGTGATCAACAGAGGTTTATTTCTTCCATTCTGGAGGCTGGAAAGCCCAAACTCAAGAGACCACATCCGGCCTGAGGCTTCTTGCTGCAACGTGAAGTAGCAGGTGGCAGGAGAGCAGGGTTGCATGCCTGTGAGAGAGCATACCCTTTACAAGAAGGCCACCCATGCAGTAATGACTAGCCCAGGCAGGAGGGCTGAGTCCTTCTCACCTATTAAAGGCCTCGCTTCTCACCTCTGTTGCTTGGGGATTAAGTTTCCAATGCAGGATTTGAGAACACATTCAGATTAAATCAGTACTAAGTGCTGTGAACTCTCAGTGGTCCATTTTCTCCCAACAATAAGTTCATTCCTGGGTTCAAGCCCATTGGAGGAAATAAGCAATCCCAGCCGTGAGAAGTCAGTCCTGGGGCTAGGAGGTGGTCCAGCAGTTACAAACCAGCCTGGATTAATTCCCTAATGGCAAGAAACCCTGGATCACCCATACACACACCATTGTCTCACTCAAGTAAATAAGGGGAGGGTCTTTCTACCAGCAACAACGTCAGCCAGTGCACTCAGGAAAATGGAGACATCTCAGGTGCATCAAGTGGGGGATTTAGTGCACAAGACATTATAGAAACTGGTTAAAAAAAAGAGTAAGCATGATTACCCGGGTTACACTGAGACTGGATGGAGAGAAAATGTCAACCAAAGCCATGCTCCAGGCAGAAACTCCTGAACAAGCCTCGGGGGCATGTGCCTGCTGGTCACTCCTGTCACTATAAAATAAACCCACATTCAGAAACTCCTGGCTGCTTCCAGTCCCTTTTCTCGTGTGAGAATTGGAAGCCCTGGCAGATGTGGTTTGCAAGCCAGCAGCCCCTCTAGGATGTGGAGAAAGAAAGGCTATAGACCATGAGCATAAATGGAATGTTGTTCCTACTAAGGCGATGAGACAGCTCAGTACATGACCACCCACTAATAGTGCCAAGCCTAATGGATAATCAGACTGCAGAGTCGCTCAGTAGTAGAACACTTGGCCAGCATGTGGCAGGCCCTAGGTTCTAGCCCCAGCATCCCCTCTCCCCAAGAGAAAACCAGAGGATGGTGAGCCTAAGAACAGTGGTTAGGACAATCTGTTTATTCACTGTTAGCATTTGGCCCATCACAGATGGCACTGCTACCAAAGTCAATGCTTTCTTCTTTGATGACTCATTGCTTAAAGATGCCTGCTGGCCCACATTCAATTCCCCAGTACCCATGTAGAGCCAGACACAGGGATGGACAGATGGTTCAGTGGTTAAGGTGTTTGCAAAGCCTAATGGCCTCAGGTTCAATTCCCCATTACCCACATAAAACCAGATGCACAAGGTGACGTATGTACCTGGAGCTTATTTGCAGTGTCTGGAAGCCCTAGTGCACCCATTCTCTCCCCCTGCTTACAAATAAATCAGAATTCTTTTTATTTATTTATTTTTTTTTTTTGGTTTTTCGAGGTAGGGTCTCACTCTAGTCCAGGCTGACCTGGAATTAACTCTGTAGTCTCAGGGTGGCCTTGAACTCACGGCGATCCTCCTACCTCTGCCTCCCGAGTGCTGGGATTAAAGGCGTGCGCCACCACGCCCGGCTTCAGAATTCTTTTTAAATGACTTAGCAGTTAAGGTATTTTACCTGCAAAGCCAAAGGAGCCCAGTTTGACTCTCCAGAACCCACATAAGCCAGATGCACAATGGGGCTCATGCATCTGGAGTTCATTTGCAATGGCTGGAGGCCCTGGTGCACCCATTCTCTCTCTTTCTTTCCCTCTTTCCCTCCCTGTCTCCCTCCCTCCCTCCCCCCCCCCCCTCTCTCTCTCTCAAATAACTTTTTTTGTAAAAAAAAAAAAAAAAAAAGTCAAAAAATAAAACTGAGCCAGGCATAGTGGTACGCGCCTTTAATGTCAGCATTCGGGAAGTAGAGATTGGAAGATTGCCATGAGTGCAAGGCCACCCTGGGACTGCTTAGTGAATTCCAGGTCAGCCTGAGCTAGAAAATCTTGAAAAGCCTAAAAATAAAGCCAGGGCTAAGAGTGGTGGCACATGCCTTTCATCCCAGCTCCAAGGAGGCAGAAGTAGGATTGATCACTGAGTTCCAGGTCAGCCTGGGCTGGAGTGAGAACCTACCTCAAAAAAATATGTATATACACACATATATATATATGGCTGGAGAGATGGCTTAGCAGTTAAGTGCTTGCCTGTGAAGCCTAAGGACCCTGGTTCAAGGCTCAATTCCCCAGTATCCATGTAAGCCAGATGCATAAGGTAGCACATGTGTCTGGAGTTCATTTTTAGTGGCTGGAGGCCCTCATGCATCCATTCTCTCTCTCATTCTCAAATAAAAAAAAATTAAAAATAAATAATAGGAGGCTGGAGGGATGGTTTAGCAATTAAGGCATTTGCCTGCGAAGTCAAAGGACCCTGGTGCGAGTCCCCAGAACCCACGTTAGCCAGATGCACAAGGGAGCACACGCGTCTGGGGTTGGAGGCCCTGGTGCACCCATTCTATTTCTCTGTCAAATAAATAAAAATAAAATATTTTAAAGAAAAATGAAAATAGGGCTGGTGAGATGGCTTAGCGGCTCAGATGCTTGCCTATGAAGCCTAAGGACCCAGATTCAATTCCCCAGAACCCACGTAAGCCAGATGCACAAAGTGGCATGTGCTTCTGGAGTTCATTTGCAGTGGACAAAAGCCCTGGTGTGGCCATTTTCTCCCCCCCCCCCATCCTCCCCTGCTTTTTCTGTATCTCTCCCCCATCAAATAAATAAATTTTATTTATATAAATAAAGCCATAGCTTGCATGTAACATTATAAAAGATGGCATTACAAAGAAAGATTGAACCAATGCAAGATCTAAAACAAACAAGGCAAACATTAAGTCCTGTAGCTCCAAGTACACCTGTAACCAGTGACAAAGTCTTTGGGGTTCCAGTTCCATCCCTCCGGCTGAGCTGCTCCGGCCTGGGGAACAATCTATCCCAGCCAACAGCTCTCCTTGGCAGCTGTCCCACAGTTCTGGCATCTCAATAAAATCCTGGGGTCTCCACTGCAACCCAGGGTTCATCCTCAAGACTCCACTGAGTCCTCAATACAATGACTCCAACAACCCTGCCTCACATTGTCCAGTGGCCTTTTCCACAAAACAAACCACGTTGCAAATCCAGTGACCCTCTCTTTACTGCATCTGTTATATGCCCACTGAGCTACCAAATTTGTTAATCCAACGAGGAAATGAAGTCAACTTTGAAAAACAGGTAAATTCCTTCAACATTCTGTCCCCTTGCTTTCAAAAGAGTCAGCATTTTCCTTTTAGGAATCACCCCTGTTCAAGAGTCCCTAGTCCTTCAACTGTCCCAATACAG
The DNA here is from genome assembly GCF_020740685.1 of Jaculus jaculus. Lineage (NCBI taxonomy): Eukaryota > Metazoa > Chordata > Mammalia > Rodentia > Dipodidae > Jaculus > Jaculus jaculus. The sequence goes on from NC_059113.1 coordinate 30,404,998, forward strand.
AACATCTAGTCCAATATTAATGGTCATAATCGGTCAAACCATTACAGCTAAACTTTTCAGCCCAAACTTTTGTTACTTTCTGTACCATATCCTGCTCACATCAGTCCATTTTTTTCTAGATTCAACCCTGCTCAAGTTCTCATGACACAGGCAGAATGCAGCAAGCCTTTCACACACACACTGCATCTAGCCCAGTCGGGACAAAGCTCTTTCTTACCCTCATAAAGTCAAACCTCACAATCCACTGTTCTTTCTGCATTTAGGCCTCTCAAGTTCTTCACCAGAATGGTCAATAGAACTGTGTTGAGCACTGCAAGGTGTCTCTTAGGACAAGGTTCCACATTGCACCTGCAAATCAGGTCCAAAGACCAGAGTCACACAGGTTTCTAGCAGCAGTGACCCCACTTCTCAGTACCAATTTTCTGTTGTAGTTACCTTTGTGTTGCTGAGAAAGAATCTGACCTGGCTGGGTGTGGTGGAGCACACCTTTAATCCCAGCACACAGGAAAAGTGTCATGAGTTTGAAGCCATCCTGAGACTACCTGGTGAATTCCAGATCAGCCTGAGCTAGATAAGACCCTACCTTGAAAAAACAAAAGAAGCCAGGCATGGTGGCACATGCCTTTAATCCTAGCACTCGGAAGACAAACGTTGGAGGATCACTGTGAGTTAGAGGCCATCCTAAGATGACATAGTTAATTCCAGGTCATCCTGAGCTAGAGCGAGACCTTACCTCATAGAAAGAAATAATAATAATAATCTGGCCAAAAGCATCTGAATGGAGGAATGTTTTTCATTTTGACTTACAGTTTCAAGGGGAAACTTTATTTTTTTTTTAATTTTTTATTTATTTATTTGAGAGCGACAGACACAGAGAGAAAGACAGATAGAGGGAGAGAGAGAGAATGGGCGCGCCAGGGCTTCCAGCCTCTGCAAACAAACTCCAGACACGTGCGCCCCCTTGTGCATCTGGCTAACGTGGGACCTGGGGAACCGAGCCTCGAACCGGGGTCCTTAGGCTTCACAGGCAAGCGCTTAACCGCTAAGCCATCTCTCCAGCCCAAGGGGAAACTTTATGATGACAGGGAAAAGATGGCAGAGCATAGGCTGGACAGCACATCTAGTAGACAGCAGAAGCCAGAAAGTGAACCAAATTAGCTAATTAGCCCAGCGACACAACGCCTTCAGCAAGGCTTTACCTTGCAGTCGGCTGTGGTCCAAGCATTCAGAGCACAAGTTTATGGGGACATCTGATCCAAACCACACAGGCCTTGAATCCACAGTCCTCGTGCTTAGCTCTTGAGTGCTGGGATTGCTGCCATGAGCCACCACACTTGCATTGCTTTATCTTCTGCTCACTGGGCTATCCCAGCATCCAGAACAGATCCTGGCACGTGTGTAATGATTGAAATATGCGTTGGAAGCTGGCCATGGTGGCATGCGCCTTTAATTCCAGCACTTTGGAGGATCACCATGTGTTCGAGGCCACCCTGAAGCTACAGTGAATTCCAGGTCAGCCTGGGCTAGAGTGAGACCCTACCTTAAAAAAAAAAAAAAAAAAAGTAAGTTAAAAAGGACATATAAAGGGAAGAGAAAGGAAGGGAGGAAGGTACTTAATAGGCTGGTATTGTATATATGTAAGTAGAATGATTGAGATGGGGAGGGGATATGATGGAGATTGGAATTTCAAAGGGGAAAGTGGGAGGGGAGGGTATTACCATGGGATATTTTTTATAATCATGGAAAATGTTAATAAAAACTTGAGAAAAATAAATAAATAAAAAGAAAAAAAAAAGAAGATTGCAAATGGTTTGACAGCAAAGGCCCACAAATACCTTCTTGCTGTAGGCAAAAGAATCCACTCCCAGCAAGAGAGGAGAGAGAGAGAGAAAGGAGAGATTGCTATCTGCAGTGGTACAGTGAAGAAGGGCAGTGATCATCTTCTTGAGCTGGGGCAAGGTGTGTACCTAATAGGAACTGTTTAATAGGGTAGAAAGAAGGTTTCTCCCCCAGGAGGAGCTGCATTAGAGAGCAGAAATGACAGAATGAGAAAAGATCAGAGGTAGAAGAATGCCTGAAGACAGGGAACTTTTTGCCAGTTGCCATTCTGGTTTATGAAGTTATCAAGATCTTTAAGAATTTAGAATTCAAATGTGCCATTTTAGGCCAGTGGGAATCATTGTCCAATTTGTATTGTGGCCAAACTATAAAAAACTGAGGTACTTGGGCTTTATATCTCCTTTTCTCAGGAGACAGCCCAGCCATGAGGCCAGTGAAGTTTTGGAAATCTGGGAACCAGTGAAGGGTGAGAAATGTGATCAGGCATCCCTGCTCTGAAGACAGAGAACAGAACCCTTCTCCTGGAGGACAGGGGGTTCAGAAGGAAAGCGGGTGTCTCGAGCAATTGCTTCTGACTGGAGGCTCCCAGGGCAGTCCTCCTAGGACAACACAAGAGAGACAGGTCTGTCTCTCCTAGGTACCATAGAAAGACAGAAGGACAGAGACTGATACCATCTCCTTGGGCTAAAGATGGTCTGGTATTGGATGCACCAATGGATATGGCAAATGGCCTTTCTATAACTGGAGCCAAGAAGAGGAGAGAAGGAAAAGCTTTAAGGCAGGTGAATTACCCTACAGGGCTGTTAGAGATTTGCTCCAGCACCTGAGAGGCTGTTTTATTTGTTATTTATTTACTTATTTATTTTTGTTGTTGTTTGCTTGGTTGGTTTTTCGAAGTAGGGTCTCACTCTAGCCCAGGCTGACCTAGAATTCACTATGTAGTTTCAGGGTGGCCTTGAACTCACAGTGATCCTCCTGCCTTTGCCTCCCAAGTGCTGGGATTGCAATACCACCATGCCCATCCTCCACTTGAGAGTTTTGAGGGTCCACTGAAGAATAAACTTGGCCATGGCCTCACAGTCCTGCCCAGGGGAGTTGCAATTCTTATGCATTACACTGTGGTGAAAAAGAGGGAGAGCAAAAAACAGGGTGGAGATCGAGGACACCTCAGGATCCAGGGGCCAGCCTTGGACAAGCTGCCACTGTCCTTTGCTCCCTTGGTTGCAACAGGGACCCTGCTCTGAGCACCTGTTGGGATTTCAGCACTGTATGTCAGGAAAAGCAGGGAATGAGATGAGAGAGAAGACGTGGCTCAACAGCTGAGACAGGTTTTATTCCTGGAAGACTGAGTCAGGCTCTGGCCAGGCAGGTCAGATGTAACTTCCTTTACAGACTAGGAGGTACTTAGGGAGGCAGTGGGGACCCTGGAATTCTTTGTTTGAGGACCAGTCCTCCTTGCCTTGTGGCTTGGGCCACCACAGGAAAGTAATAATCTGTAGGTGGTTTGGACCATTTTAGCAAAGTGATAATGGGGACGGGTGGTCTGAGTCATTTGGAGAAAGTGATAGTTTGGAGGGGTAGTTGCATCACTCACGAAACAGAGAATTACAAAGAAATGGTAGGCAGAGTCCAAAGATGGAGTCATTCTGGTTCTGACAGTAACCAACCCAATCCATCCCAGCCTGATGCCTAATTTATATCCCCAAGGGTGGGACCCCCATGTACATTCAAAGTAACCAACCCAATTCACCCCAACTTAATGCCTAATCTACATCCATGGGAATATAAGGAGCCCTGATCCAAGGCACTAAATAGGTTACCTGTGTGGGGGCCCCTTCCAGCTTGAAAGCTTTCCACATTACTTTCTAAGAATAAATGCTTGGGCTGGAGAGATGGCTTAGCACTTAAGGCACTTGCCTGCAAAGCTAAAGGATCCAGGTTCAATTCCCCAGGACCCATGTAAGCCAGATGCACAAGGTGGCACATGCATCTGGAATTTGTTGGCAGTGACTGGAAGCCCTGGTGTGCCCATTCTCCAATCTCTTTCTCTCAGTTTAAAATACATAAATAAAAATAAAAATATTTTGTTTTAAAGTATAAAGGCTTGCTTAACTTGCCCTTCTTCCAATGTCTATATCTGTCAATTCTTTGCAGGTCATAAAACAATGGACTTGACAGACCTTGGGGTGTTCTAGCGACTGTTGAGTGTCTAGCACTCTAAGGCCTCAGCTAAGCCCAACCATCGTTCTCAAAACCTGCAATCCTATGTGGTTTTTGTCCTTGTACTTAGTGCCTTGCGGTCACAAAACAGGCACTGCACCTCAAGTTACCACAACCATATTCCAGATGTTGCCTTCTCTGACCTAATGTAACTGTCCTGGCAGGAATAAAGACTTTTTTTTTTTCTGTTTTTTTAATGTAGTGTCTTTCTCCAGCCCAGGCTGAGCTGGAATTCACTATGTAGTCCCAGGGTAGCCTTGAACTCATGGTGATCCTCCTGCCTCTGCCTCCCGAGTGCTGGCGTTAAAGCACCACCACTTTCTCTCTCTCTGTCTCTCTCTCTCTCTCTCTCTCTCTTTCTCTCTTTCTCTCTCTCTCTCTCTCTCTCTCTCTCTCTCTCTGTGTGTGTGTGTGTGTGTGTGTGTGTGTGTGTTCTAGGTGATCCTCCTTCATCTGCCTCCCAAGTGCTGGGATTACAGGTGTGCACCACCACGCCCAGCTAGGAACAACAATATTCTAAAGAAACACTTGTGCTCCTCCCTTTGCCAATCGAACTTGACACAGTGGTCCTGAGGAAAGTCAACCTTAGGAATCTCATGCTGGCAGAAAGACAAGACTGGAAGCCTGATTCCAGCCAAAGGAGGCCTTTGTCTCCCAGGAGATTTTTTTGTTTTGGTTTTTTCTAGGTGGGATTTCACTCTAGCCCAGGCTGACCTGGAATTCACTATGTAGTTTCAAGGTGGCCTCGAACTCACAGCAATCCTGTTACCTCTGCCTCCCAAATGCTGGGATTAAAGGTGTGTGCCACCATGCCCAGCTCCCAGGAGATTTAACACAGTACTAATTTTGGTTTTATTGAGAGAAAGTCTCACTGTTAGTCCCAGAGCTTTCAACCCATCTCCTCTCTCCCTCAAAAGAAAGCACGAGGACAATTTTATTAGAGTTTTAGAGAAAAATAAGTTAGTTTGGGTTTGAGAGATAATGGCAGAAGAACTGTTTCTTGGGCCTCCTGAGGAAATATCATATTGCTGCTGTTTCCATATATTTTATATTAGTTTAGATGGAGTATAATTAGTATATCTAATATAAGAAATATATAAATGCACCTAAGACTTTCAGTGAAGCAATAGATATTGCACCTCACTCTTCTGAAACTACAGCAAGGGAGATCCTTTATGGTAGCTAACAAGAATTCTGTGACAATACAGCTAAAAGGAACTGACTCGCGCCTAACCCCTTTTAGACAATATATAACTACTTTATCTTGGGAGACAGCAACCTGTAGTTAATCTCATTTGACAGAACCCAACACTCACAGACCATAAATCTCTCCCCTCTCCAAGCCTGGGAAAATTCAAACAGAGGATTGTAAAAGATATAAAACTCTAGCACAAGGCTAGTGTGGTGGCTCACACCTTTAATCCCAGCACTCGGGAGGCAGAGGTAGGAGGATCACCTTGAGTTCCAGCCACCCTGAGTCTACATAGTGAATTCCAGGTCAGCCTGGACTAGAGTGAAACCCTACCTTGAAAAACCAAAAATAAATAAATAAATAAAAATAAAATAAGGCCAGGCGTGGTGGCACATGCCTTTAATCCCAGCACTCGGGAGGCAGAGGTAGGAGGATCGCCGTGAGTTTGAGGCCACCCTGAGATTCCATAGTGAATTTCATCCAGGTCAGCCTGGGCTAGAGTGAGACCCTACCTCGAAAAACCAAAATAAATAAATAAAATAAAACCCCAGCACAATAGGTGTTCAGGACCTCCATCTATTCTGGCATTAGCTAGCAGAGGTCTGTGCATGACATTTCAATAAACCTCTCTCCCTCACTCTGAAGTGGGTTTTGCCTGATTACTTTTATTGACTCAATTGTTTCCTATAACAGGCCCAAAGATTTTAGCTAACAACAATAGAACATGGCAAGATCTAAAATGAAAGGAAACAAAACTCAGGGATGCTGCTGAGTGGGGGAGGAAAGGTTTTTAATGGTTTGCAGGGCGGAGGGAAACTAGTTTGAGGGAAGGACCTTGCATGGGATGTGTGGGACATGAGAGGTGGGGTGGAGTCTGAACACAGGTGACTCAAGCCTATCTGGAGTATGTTGTCTCCACTCAAGGTTACCTAGACTGAACTCCTTGGTAAAATTAGGCTTGGAATGTCATCTCCACCGGAGGCCACCAGCTGGCAGTATGGTTTAGTCAATTTCTGTAACAGTAGGTAGAGAGTACCTGGTCCTGAGCACTAACCCCTTTTAGACAATATAGTTAATCTCATTTGACAGAACCCAACACTCACAGACCATAAATCTCTCCCCTCTCCAAGCAGGCATGTTGGGGTTAGGGAGGAGAGGCAACTTTCTTGAAATCTAAGATTCATCAAACTGTAGGTTCTCTACAGCTTCCAGGAGGAGGGGAATCGATAAAAAGAAGAAAGCGGGGGTGTGGTGGTGGACTTCTTTAATCCCAGCACTTGGGAGGCAGAGGTAGGAGGATCGCTGTGAGTTCGAGGCCACCCTAAGACTACATAGTGAATTCCAGGTCAGCCTGGGCTAGAATGAGACCCTACCTCAAAAAACAAAACAATTGCTGGGCGTGGTGGTGCACGCCTTTAATCCCAGCACTCGGGAGGCAGAGGTAGGAGGATTGCTGTGAGTTCAAGGCCACCCTGAGACTATAGAGTTAATTCCAGATCAGCCTGGACCAGAGTGAGACCCTACCTCAAAAAAAAAAAAAAAAAAAAAACAATTACTGGAGAACTTAAGAGAAGGAAAGCTGGTCCTGCCCAAAAGTGGTTCCCAGAAATAGGAAAACATACCTGAAGATGCTGATTGGGGTCTTTTTCTTACTTCCTTTCTTTCTTTCTTTTTTCTTTTTTATTTATTTATTTATTTTTTAAATTTTTTTGGTTTCTCAAGGTAGGGTTTCACTCTAGCCCAGGCTGGACTGGAATTCACTGAATTCACTCGGTAGTCTCAGGCTGGCCTCAAACTCACTGCCATCCTCTTACCTCTGCCTCCCAAGTGCTGCTGGGATTTAAGGTGTACAGGCTCTTCTTGGGTTCTTTTATGGGAACTTACTAGATGGGAGCTGAGCTATTAGTTTAGTTATCATAATTATAAAAAATATTCCATGATAATGCCCACCTTCCCCACCCCCCCCTACTTTCCCCTTTGAAACTCCATTAGCTTTGCCATTCTTTTTTTAAAATTTATTTATTTATTTATTTATTTGAGAGCGACAGACACAGAGAGAAAGACAGATAGAGGGAGAGAGAGAGAATGGGCGCGCCAGGGCTTCCAGCCTCTGCAAACGAACTCCAGATGCGTGCGCCCCCTTGTGCATCTGGCTAACGTGGGACCTGGGGAACCGAGCCTCGAACCGGGGTCCTTAGGCTTCACAGGCAAGCGCTTAACCGCTAAGCCATCTCTCCAGCCCAGCTTTGCCATTCTTTTTGTTTGTTTGGTTTGTTTTGCTTTGTTTTGTTTTTCGAGGTAGGGTCTCACTGTAGCCCAGGCTGACCTGGAATCTACTATGTAGTCTCAGGGTGGCCTCGAACTCATGGCAATGCCTCCTGAGTGCTGGGATTAAAGGCATGTGCCACCACACCCGGCCATCTTTGCCATTCTTCAATAAACTGTATTTTGGGGTCTTTTGTTGCTCCCTGATTTACAGCGCCTTTGTCGTTTTCTTCTGTCAGTCTTGGCAGGGTCTCTCTTGGACTCAGGCTGACCTGGGACCCATTACAGCACAGGAATCTCAGCCCCCCAGTTGACAGGATTAAGGTTGTGAAGAAACACACACCCACAGGGACTTTGACTGTTAGATTATCTGTTTGTTTTTGCTATTTAATTTTTCTTTCTTTCTTTTTTTTTTTTTTTTTTTCCCCCAAGCAAGGGTTTTGCTATAGCCCAGGTTTACCTGGAATTTACTACGTAGTTTCAGGGTGGCCTTGAACTCACAATGATCCTCCTACCTCTGCCTCCTGAGTGCTGGAATTAAAGGCATGTGCCACAACACCTAGCTCTATCTGTGTTGTTGTTGTTGTTTAAATTTTTTTTCTTTTTTACTATTTTAAATATTTTTTTTTAAATTTAATTTATTAGTTTTCTTTTCAGTAAATACAGGCAGTTTGGTACCATTATTTAGGCTCATCTGTGATCTACCCCCTCCCATTAGACCCTCCTTATTATTGAAAATGGGTCGTGCATTGTGGAGTTAGCCCCCAGTTATTAGTATGATAAATGTCTCTGAATATTTAAATATTTTTTACTAATAACTTCCATGATTATAAAAAATAGCCCATGGTAAAACCCTCTCTCCCCCCACTTTCCCCTTTGAAACTCCAGTCTCCCCATCTAAATCAGTCTCTCTTTTATTTTGATGTCATGATCTTTTCCTCCTATTATGATGGTCTTGTGTAGGTAGTGTGAGGCACTGTGAGGTCATGGATATCCAGGCCATTTTGTGTCTGGGGGGAGCACGTTGTAAGGGGTCCTACTCTTCCTTTGGCTCTTACATTCTTTCCACTACCTCTTCTGCAATGGACCCTGAGCCTTGGAAGGTGTGATAGAGATATTGCAGTACTGAGCACTCCTGTCACTTCTTCCCAGTACTGTGATGCCTTCTGAGTCATCCCAAGGTCACTGCCATCTGGATTTATCTGTCTTAATCCACACCCTTACACAAATACTGCATGCTGGTTTTGATTGCTCAGTTCAATTTTAGAATTTGCCTGTATTTGCTCCACCCAGCCTACTAGAATACTTGCATAGCAGGCAAACATCACACCCAGGGTCACTTCCGTCGTCACGTTGGGAGTAATACAAGGGCCACACCTGACACCTTGAGCTCCTACCCTGAGGATATGCAATGTCAGATTTACGTGTCTATGAATACTGCAGATGATTGGAAAACCCAAGCATCCAGTTAAATCAAGATGCAAAAATCTCTACATTATAATACAAGAGGGGCAGGAGAGATGGCTTAGCGGTTAAGCACCTGCCTGTGAAGCCTAAGGCCCTCGGTTCGAGGTTCAATTCCCCAGGACCCACGTTAGCCAGATGCACAAGGGGGCGCACGCGTCTGGAGTTCATTTGCAGTGGCTAGAGGCCCTAGCGCACCCATTCTCTCTACCTCTGCCTCTTTCTCTCTGTCTGTCACTCTAAAATAAATAAAATAACAAAATAATTTTTAAAAAATAATTCAGATTAAAGGCATGAGCTGTTATCTGACTTTTTGACACAAGGTTGGCTAACTTTGCTTCTCTATCTCTGTCCAATTCAAGAAGCAACAAAGTACTCCTTTTTCTTTTTATTTATTTATTTTTGGTTTTTAAAGGTAGGGTTTCACTCTAGCTCAGGCTGACCTGGAATTCACTATGGAGTCTCAGGGTGGCCTCGAACTCACAGCGATCCTCCTACCTCTGCCTCCCGAGTGCTGGGATTAGAGGCATGTGCCACCATGACCAGCTCTTTTTTTCTTTCTTTTTTAAAAAAAAAAAATTTATTTAAGAGATATAGAGAGAAAGAGACAGACAGACAGACAGAGAAAGAGAATGGGCGTGCCAGGGTCTGCAGCTACTCCAAATGAACTTCAGATGCATGTGCCACCTTGTGCATCTGACTTATGTGGGTCCTGAGGAATCAAACCTGGTCCTTTGGCTCTGCAGGCAAGCACCTTAATTGCTAAGCCATCTCTCCAGCCCCCAAGTACTCCTTTTTCTTCTATCAGAATACCTGGGTCTCTCCTATTTTCCAGTGTGCCTGCAGATAAGAGTCAGCTTGATCCTGGCCTTTTATTAGATTTCCCCGAGGCTTTCTTGTATATTTTAGGATAAAGAATGATGATGGGTTACAGAGGTGGTTAAGCTTGCTATTCTTGTGCTAACGCCCACTGTTACTCCCAGGGCCACAAGAATTGTTTGTTTGTTTTCTACATGTGTGTCTAGTTAAAGGGACAAGAAAACTTTGGTGTCCACTTGGTGGGAATATACAGTTAAGGTACCACAGAAGAAGAAAATGTGCTATCTGAAGAGACAGGTTGTGGAGTTTAGAGACACAAGATGGAATTCATTTTCAGAGAGAGAGAAAAAAAAAAAAAACCACTAGAGTTGTCCCCAGTGGGGGCTGAAGTGTGAAAGCAAGCTTAGAGTTTGGAGCATTGTGTAAAAACAGGAAGTGTTCGTATGTGTTGATAATAGGAAGAGGGTTAGAGAAGGGGAGGATCTTTTTATAGGTTTGGGTGGATTTCTTATTTGTTGGTAACCAGTGAGGGAAGATGGCATACCTCATAGTACAAGGGCCCACTGCAATCTAGGCCATTGGATCAGGAAGTGGTTATAGAGCCTAAGAAATATAAATTCCCACGTGTGATGGGGAAGAATGAGTAGTTGATCCAAAAGGAGAAGCCATCAGAGATAGGCCTAGCAGTGACCATAGATTAAAGAGAGGGGCTGGGCATGGTGGGATACACCTTTAATCCCAGCACTCAGGAGGCAGAGGTAGGGCTATTGCCATGAATTCCAGGTTGCCTGGGCTAGAGCAAGACCTTACCTCAAAAAAAAAAAAAAAAAAAAAAAAAAAAAAAAAAAAAAAAAAAAAAACAAGAAAAGAAAGAGAGAGAGGAGTCTAGGTGCAACACCAGAATGCTTCTATAGAAAGGCTGTCTTATGCTGGGCATGGTGGTACACGCCTTTAATCTCAGCACTTGGGAAGCAGAAGTAGGAGGATTGCCGAGAGTTCGAGGCTACTCTGAGACTACATAGCGAATTCCAGTTCAGCCTGGGCTAGAGCAAGACCCTCAGAAAATTTAAAAAAAAAAAATTTTTTTTAAAAAGGCTACCTTGTAAAGCAGAGAGGGACTTGTTCCATTAAGTAAGTGAGCATGGTAAGGGGTCTAATGATGGGGACACTATTGGCCATAAATTTGGAAATTGTAGAGATGTTTTAAATATATTTGTCATATAGTTTACATGCTCTGTCAGAGTAGTGGCGGCTGTCCAGTCAGTGAAAGTGAGTCTCTTCTGCTTTTGGGTCCAGAGTGACACCTGTGAATTTATTCAAGTCAGTAGTGAGGCCAGATTAGCTGTAAATGATGATGCAGAAAAAGAGAGGCATAGCCAGCAGTCACTTGCCAAAGTGGTGTTAGAATTGTTCAGTTAAAGCCAGGCGTGGTGGCACATGCCTTTAATCACAGCACTCAGGAGGCAGAGGTAGGAGGATTTGCCTCTTTCTCTCTCTGTCTGTCGCTCTCAAATAAATAAATACGACTGGAGGGATGTCTTAGAGGTTAAGGTGTTTGCCTACAAAGCCAAAGGACCCAGGTTCGATTCCCCAGGACCCACGTTAGCCACATGCACAAGGGGTGCACACGTCTGGAGTTCATTTGCAATGGCTGGAGGCCCTAGTGCCCATTCTCCTTACAACGTGCTCCCCCAAGACACAAAATGACCTGGATATCCATGACCTCACAGTGCCTGACACTACCTATACAAGACCATCATAAGAGGAGGAAAAGATCATGACATCAAAATAAAAGAGAGACTGATTGAGATGAGGAGGGGATATGATGGAGAATAGAGTTTCAAAGGGGAAAGTGGGGGAAGAGAGGGTATTACCATGGGATATGTTTTATAATCATGGAAGTTGTTAATAAAATTTTGAAAAAAGTAAATAAAAACAAAAAAAAAAATCAAGAACCAAAAAAAAAAAAAAAAAGTAGGGTTGACTATTGCTGAAGACTCCACATACTTGGGCTGTAAGGCCACTGAAAAATCCTGCTGGAACTAAGCTGATAAAGTCCTCCATGTAGACAAGCTGACAGAAAGCTGGAAGAAGCTATTCTGCATGCAATTCAATGGGAGAAAGAGAAATCACCAGTGAAGATACTCAACAGTGGACACTGCAAGCCTTATATTTGGCCAGCCAAGCCAAATGAGTCAACGGCTGTAACAGTGGCACATCTGCTATGGTGGAAATCAACTGCCGTCTAATTAGACTGGAGGCCTGCTCCATGGGAGAGAATATATCTCTGATACTGAAAACCTAAAACAGGGGTAGTCATGAGCCCTAGGGGTGTAACTTCTGCTGCTGTCTGGCTAAATGTGTATACTATGCTTATCAAATTGCCCAGTAAGCACTTCTCTTAATTTTTTTTTTTAAAGAAACTTACTTATTTATTTCTTAGAGACAGAGAGAGGGAGAAAGACAAAGAGAGAGAGAATGGGTGCACCAGGACCTCTAGCACTGCAAATGAACTCCAGAGGCATGCGCCACCATGTGCATCTGGCTTTACATGGGGCCTGGAGAATCGAACCTGGGTCCTCAGGCTTCACAGGCATGTGCTTTAACCACTAAGCCATCTCTCCAGCCCTTTTTTTTTTTTTTTTTTTTGGTTTTTCAAGGTAGGGTCTCACTCTATCCCAGGCTGACCTGGAATTCACTATGGAGTCTCAGGGTGGCCTCAAACTCACAGTGATCCTCCTACCTCTGCCTCCCGAGTGCTGGGATTAAAGGCATGTGCCACCACGCCCGGCACATTTCTCTTAATGTTAATACCTATATATTAATGCTACTCTCACTTTTGATTGAGAACCTTCTCTTTTCAGATGGCAGTGACCTTAGGATGACTCAGAAGGCATTATGGTACAGGGAAGAAGTGACAGGAGTACTCAGTACTGCAATATCTCTACCACACCTTCCAAGGGTTAGGGTCCATTGCAGAAGAGGTGGTGAAAAGAATATAAGAGCCAAAGGAAGGGTAGGACTCCTTACAATGTGCTCCTCCAGACACAAAATGGCCTGGATATCCATGACCTCACAGTGCCTGACACTACCTACACAAGACCATCATAATAGGAGGAAAAGATGATGACATCAAAATAAAAGAGAGACTGATTGAGAGGAGGAGGAGGGCATATAATGGAGAATGGAGTTTCAAAGAGGAAAGTGGGGGGATGGAGGGTATTTACCATGGGATATTTTTTATAATCATGGAAGCTGTTATTTTAAAAAATAAAAAGAAAAATAAATAAATAAATAAATAAAATATTAAAAGTAAATAAATAACATTATTTGTATAATACAACCTAAAGATGACATTAGAATTTTTACTTTTTTTTTTTTTTTTTTTGGTTTTTCGAGGTAGGGTCTCACTCTGGTCCAGGCTGACCTGGAATTAACTCTGTAGTCTCAGGGTGGCCTTGAACTCATGGCAATCCTCCTACCTCTGCCTCCCGAGTGCTGGGATTAAAGGCGTGCGCCACCACGCCCGGCAATTTTTACTTTTTTAAAAAAATATTTATTTATTTAGATAGAAATAGTGAGTATGGGCATAGCTGGGCCTCTTGCTACTGCAGATGAACTCCAAATGCATGTGCCACTTTGTGTGTCTGGCTTTATATGGGTACTGGAGAATCAAATTCTTGCCAGCAAAGTTTTGTAAACAGGCAGTTTTAATGACTCGACTCACCCTGAGACTACAGAGTGAATTCCAGATCAGCCTGGACTAGAATGAGATACTACCTCAAAAAAAAAAAAATTATTTTCGTCAGGTGTGGTGACACATGTCTTTAATCCTAGCACTTGGGAGGAAGAGATAGGAGGATTGCTGTGAGTTTGAGGTCACCAAGACTACATAGTGAGGGCTGGAGAGATGGCTTAGCTGTTAAGCACTTGCCTATGAAGCCTAAGGACCCCGGTTCGAGGCTCGGTTCCCCAGGTCCCACGTTAGCCAGATGCACAAGGGGGCGCACGCATCTGGAGTTCGTTTGACGTGGCTGGAAGCCCTGGCGCGCCCATTCTCTCTCTCTCCCTCTATCTGTCTTTCTCTCTGTGTCTGTCGCTCTCAAATAAATAAATAAATAAATAATTTTTAAAAAAAAAAAAAAGACTACATAGTGAATTCCAGGTCAGCCTGGGCTAGAGCAAGACCCTACCTGGAAAAACAAAACAAAACAAAACAAAACAACAACAACAACAACAACAAATATATATACAACAAATATATATATATGTATGTATATACATACATATTATGATATTCATTTGTAGTTGGGTATACACGCAGACATGCATGCACACACCAGGCCCTCTAGCACTTATTTGCATTCAGTGTATGTGGGTGAATTGGGAATCGCATGTAAGCACTCTTAACTGCTGACCCATCTTCCTAGACCCTGTCTTTAGTTTTATGTAATCCTGTCTCTTCACCCTCCTCTCTGCCATCCCTCTGCTCCCATCCCCATGTAAACCTCTCTTCTTTCTTTCTTTCTTTTTTTTTTTTTTTTAAGGTTTTGTTCTAAAAGAGGTTTTTGGGTTTTTGTTTTGCTTTTTTCAAGGTAGGGTCTCACGCTGGCCCAGGCTGACTTGGAACCCACTCTAGTCTCAATACTGGGATTAAAGGTCTGAACTAGTATGTCTGGCACTTTTTTTTTCTTTCCGAGGTAGGGTCTCAGTCTGGTCCAGGCTAACCTGGAATTCACTATGGAGTCTCAGGGTGGCCTCGACCTCACAGTGATCCTCCTACCTCTGCGTCCCGAGTGCTGGGATTAAAGGCATGTGCCACCATCTTGGCTTTTCTGTTCTTTCTTTCTACATTTAAGACTTTTTATTTTTATTTATTTATTAGAGACAGAGAGGGAGGGAGGGAGAAGAATGGGGTTGCCAGGGCCTCTAGCCACTGCAAAGGAACTTGACACATGAGCCTAACTGGTAAATCATCTCTCCAGCCCTCTTTTTTTTTTTTTTTTTTTTTTTTAATTTGAGAGAGACAGACAGAGAAAGATGCAGATAGAAAGAGAATGGGCGCACCAGGACCTCCAGCCACTGCAAACAAACTCCAGATGCATGCGCCCCTTGTGCATCTGGTTTACATGAGTCCTGGGGAATCGAGCCTCGAGCCTCGAACCAGGGTCCTTAGGCTTCACAGGCAAGTGCTTAACCGCTAAGCCATCTCTCCAGGCCCTTTGTTTTTTGTTTTTTTGAGGTAGGGTCTCGCTCTAGCCCAGGCTGACTAGAATTCACTATGGAGTCTCAGGGTGGCCTAGAACTCTTGGCGATCCTACCTCTAACACCCGAGTGCTGGGAACAAAGGCGTGTACCACTGTGCCCGGTTCCTCTTTTTTTTTTTTTTATTTTGGTTTTTCGAGGTAGGGTCTCACTCTGGTCCAGGCTGACCTGGAATTAACTCTGTCATCTCAGGGTGGCCTTGAACTCATGGCAATCCTCCCCCCTCTGCCTCCCGAGTGCTGGGATTAAAGGCGTGCGCCACCACGCCCGGCATTGCTTTTATACAAGTATATTTTTATTTGAAATAAACAAAAATGTTTACACAGCTTTCAATTGCAAACAAACTCTTGCTTGACTGGATTACTGAGCAAAAACAAAGCTGAAGCAAAACACCCTTCTGTTTTGACATATATTTGGAGACAGGTAGGAAGACACTACTTGTTTTTTAAAAACCTGACCTTCCCCTAAGGCCTGGTCATAGAAGTGTAAACAGTGTAAATGAATCCACCATTACCAGCTGTCATATCATATCATATCCATGTTACCTGTGCATTCAAAGATCACACACACACACCTGCCAATACACCTGGGAAGGGTTGCTATGTCACAGTTACATCTGGGTTCTTGGCAGGCAAGACTGTCAGAGGAAGAGTAACTTGGAATGAGTTTTTCATCCTCTTTATTCTCTTCAGTGACAGGCTACAAAGGAAAGATACTGCCTGGAAGTTTTCCTTTTCACTCTGGCTCATTTTCAGGTTTTGTGATTTACATAGTTGTTTGATTCATCTGCCTAAAGAACAATCCTGCAAAAAAGCAGAAAGCATAAGACACCTATTATTCCTTCAAAACCTGCATTTTTTCAAGTGTTATATTCTATCCACAGTATGTCAGCAGTTCTTGAATAAGAAGCAGAAACACAAATGAGCAAAGCTCTTCTGAAATGCAGATGTGCATAACCACAGCACAGAGGTAGTAGATGGGAAGGATGTAAAGAGGGAATGAGAAAGCGAATGTTTGTGTGCAAGGAATGTGGCTCAAGTCTTTGGATTTAAAACAAGTTCCTCAGAGAAGCTGGCTGTTACAGTTTCTAGGAAACTTTCTGTGTCTCTCAAAATGGACCCGAAAAGCCCCAATCCAGTTTTGAAAACTACAGTAATGAGATGCTACAAAATATCTAGTATAAGCCAGGTGCGTTGGCACGTGCCTTAAGCACTCAGGAGGCAGAGGTAGGAGGATCACCTTAAATTCATGAGTTTGAGGCCACCCTGAGATTACATAGTGAATTTCAGGTCAGCCTGAGCTAGAGTGAGCCCCTACCTCGAAAAACCAAAACCGAAACCAAAATCTAATATAATTGATCAAAGCAGCCAGAGGATGAAGGATGAATGTGTCTTCCATTCAGCTACACATTGTAGCATAGCTTCTTTTGCAGTTGTTGGATCAGTTAAAAAAAAAAAAAATCAAGTACCGGAAGTACTTTGAAGCATAGGGGTTTGTTTTGTTTCGTTTTGTTTTGGGGGGGGGGGTTGGTTTTTTGAGGTAGGATCTCACTCTAGCCCAGGCTGACCTGGACTCCACCACGTAATCTCAGGGTGGCCTTTAAATCATGGCAATCCTCCTACCTCTGCCTCCTAAATGCTGGGATTAAAGGTGTGTGCCACCACTCCCATTTTAGAAAAATTTTCTAAAAGGATAGATCTCTCCAACACTAAATGTAACAGAATTAACAACAGCAAAAAGATTTACAAGTAGATATAATGGTAACAAAAAATTACAAGACAGAGACCACAAAAAAAGAAAAAATCAAGACAATGCTATAGGTTCAATAGTATCTCATGAGGTTAGAAAATCTGTTAACTAGCAAAAATATCACTCTTGTTTATAAATCACTTATTTATCATATTCCACACTATGTTGAAATCTTTTCGCCTACTGGAGACTCCTATGGCCAGCCTTTAAGCATTTTACATTTCTTTCCCACTTTTTTTTAAAGATTTTATTTCATTTATTTATGAGAAAGGGAGAGAGAGAGAGGGAGGGAGGAAGAATGGGAGCACCAGGGCCTCTAGCCACTGCAAACGAACTCCAGACATATGTGCCACCTTGTGCATCTGGCATCCATAGGACCTGGAGAATCGAACCTGGGTCCTTAGGCTTCACAGGCATGAGCCTTAACCGCTAAGCCATTTCTCCAGCCCATTCTCTCCCACTTTTGTAGCTGAGTAACTTGTTCGAGTCAAGTTTGGTGCCGGTAACTAGAAGCTGCCAGCCCAAGGCCTTGAATGTGGTGTCTGACATCGTTTGATAGTTTTCACTAATGCCTGTCTGGTATTCATTTTATGCACTTTTTATGATTTTAATAAACTCCTTGGCAATTTAGAGTTCATTAGAAACAGTTACTGAATCTTGTATATCTTTATGACTAATCAACTGAACCTAGCCGTCTTCATAATAATGAATCTGGATCTTGAGTGCTCCAACCACCTCGGCTGTAAGTGGTGTGATGGTGAGCTTCCGTTCTGATCGCCAACAGCCATTCCAGAAGTTCCTGGGCTGAAACTGGGTAGTTTACAACACATACCATAATGGTCTGCGTGCCTTTAATCCTAGCATTTGGGAGGCAGAGGTAAGAGGATTGCTGTGAGTTTGAGGCCACCCTGAAACTATATAGTGAATTCCAGGTCAGCCTGGACTAGAGTGAGAGATGGCTTAGCAGTTAAGACATTTACCTGAAGGGCTGGAGGGATGGCTTTGCACTTAAGACATTTGCCTACAAAGCCAAAGGACCCACATTCGATTCCCCAGGACCCACATTAGCCAGATGCACAAGGGGGTACATGCATCTGGAATTCTCTCTGTCTCTCCCCCTCCCTCTTTCTCTGTCAAAAATAAATAAATAAAATAAAGTGTTAAAAAAGACACTTACCTGCAAAGCCTGTTTTATTTATTTGTTTATTTATTTATTTATTTGCAAGCAGAGACATACAGACAGAGACAGAGAAAGTGACAGACAGAGGGAAGATATGGCTGTACCAGGGCCTCAAGCCACTGCAAAGGTACTCCAGATGCATGCGCCACCTTGGGCATCTCTGGTTTATGTGGGTACTGGGTGGTTGAACCCCAGGCTCTCAGGTTTAACAGGCACACACCTTAACCACAGAGCAATCTTTCAGCCCTACTTTCCATTTTTAAATTTTTTTTTCTTTCTTTATTTATTTGGAGAATGACAGAGAGAGAAAGAGGCAGAGGGAGAGAGAGATTGGGCTCAACAGGGCCTCTAGCTGCTGTGAATGAACTCCAGATGCATGCACCACCTTGTGTATCTGGCTTATGTGGGTCCTGGGGAATTGAGCCTTAAACCAGGGTACTTAGGCTTCACCCTACTTTCTGTTTTGTTGTTTGTTTGAGGCAGGGTCTCTTCCTAGTCCAAGCTAACCCAGAACTCACTTTGTAAACTCAGCATGTCCTCAATCTCATAGCCTACCACAGCCTCCTCAGTGCTGGGATTCTAGCTCCCTGGTGTCCACACAAATGACACGGCTCTCTCCTCAAAGGGTATAAAAGAATTTATTCCAGTCCAGACGTGGTAGTGCACACCTTTAATTCCAGCACTGGGGAGGCAGAAGGAGGATCATCATGAGTTCAAGGCCACCCTGTGACTAAATAGTGAATTCCAGGTCAACCTGTACCTGAGTGAAACCCTACCTTAAAAAACAAAAAAAGAAGAAAGAAAGAAAAATAGAAAGAAAGAGGTTAAAAAGCCAGGTGTGGTGGCACATGCCTTTAATCCCAGCACTGGGGAGGCAGAGGTAGGAGGATCCCTGAGTTCAAGGCCATCCTAAGAAAAAAAAGAAACCAAAGAGAGAGAGAGAGAAAGAGAGAAAGTTTATTCTGGAGCCAAATATGAGTGGCTATGGCCTGCAAACACAGATTTAGGTTTCCCCAATTCAAAGAAAGTCATAAATCAAGGAACGTTCAAATACATTTGCTAACCATCAGGTAGGTAGGTTACGGCAAAGGGGTTGGTGAGGGGGCGAATCTCCACCATAGGGCTCAGATACTATCTGGTGACATTCTTAGGTTGGTCCCTTTGCACATTCCAAAAAGGTCATACCTGATTGACTGATAGTCACAGAGATGTTAGGTCAGATACAGAGAGGGGCATTACATGCCTCTTAAAGGGCTAAAGGTAGTCCAAAATAATTTGGTTTTGATACTTCAGTTCACACTGGCTTATTGTGACTCTCATTCCAACTTAAATATGAAAATTTGGGCTGGAGTGATGGCTTAGCAGTGAAGGCCCTTGCCTGCAAAGCCAAAGGACCCAGGCTTGATTCCCCAGGACTCATATAAGCTAGATGCATAGGATGGCACATGTGTCTAGAGCTCGTTTGCAACAGCTGGAGACCCTGGCATGCCCATTCTCACTGTCTCTGTCTCTTTTTCCCCTCTCTCTAGAGTTTGGGAAGAGCTCTGGTGTGAGTGGAAAATCCCCTCACCCGGCTGTCCCTGCGGCTCAAGCCGAGCCTGGCAGCTGTGGCCCCATGGACCTGGTACCGCAGCTGTTGGAGCCGCTTTTGCCAGCCTGTGTGGGCTCTGGATGCTCTGGATCTCTCCTACTTCTCTGCTGCCATTTTAATTTCTTACACACCTCACTTTTTAGTAGAAGAGTGTATTTTGCTGTTTTTTTTTTTTCTTTCTCTCCCCTAGGCTGCTTTGGCATGGTTCCTACGCCACCATCTTAACCAGAAGTCTCTTTCTCCTCTCTCTCTAATACATAAAAATTAAAATTAAAATATGAAAATTTGAAGCTAAGATCTGCATGAGAGAGAATATGCAGTGTTTCTCTTTCTGAACCTGGGTTACCTCACTCAGTATATCTATTTTAATATATTTTTTGAAATTTTTTGTTGTTGTTCATTTTTATTCATTTGAGAGTGACAGAGAGAGAAAGAGGCAGAGAGAGAGAGAGAATGGGCACGCCAGGGCCTCCAGCCACTGCAAACAAACTCCAGATGCATGCACCCCCTTGTGCATCTGGCTAACATCGGTCCTGGAGAATCAAGCCTCAAACCAGGGTCCTTAGGTTTCATAGGCAAGTGCTTAACCGCTAATCCATCTCTCCAGCCCAATATATATATTTTTATTTGAGAGAGAGAGAAAGACAGAAGGGAGAGAGAGAGAGGATGGGCATGCCAGGGCCTCTAGCCACTACAAATGAATTCCAGATATATAAGCCACCTTGTGCATCTGGCTTACATGGATGGGTACTAGGGAATCAACCTGGGTCCTTCCTTAGGTTTTGCAGACAAGTGCCTTAACTGCTAAGCTATTTCTGCAGCCACCCCCTTTTTTAAAATCATTTTTTGAGGCAGGCATGGGGTTGCACACGGTGGTGATTTTATTCAGGTGTCCCCCATAAACTTAGGTGTTCTGAATGCTAGGTTCCCAGCTGATGGATATTTGGGAATTAAGGCCTCCTGGAGGGAGTGTATTGTTTGGGGCAGGCTTATGGGCTTTATAGCCAGTTTCCCCATGCCAGTGTTTGGCATACCCTCCTGTTGCTGTGGTCCACCCTATGTTGGCCAGGGGGTGATGTCCACCCTCTGCTCATGCCATTATTTTCCCCTGCCATCGTGGAGCTTCCCCTCAAGCCTATAAGCCAAAATAAATCTCTTTTTCCTAGAAGCTGCTCTTGGTTGGGTGATTTCTAGCAGCAATGCGAACCGGATTGCAACACACACCTTTTTTTTAATTGTATTTATTTGAGAGAGAGAGAGAGAATGGGCATGCCAGGGCCTCTAGCTGCTGCACACAAACTCCAGATGCCAACTCCAGATGCCTTGTGCATCTAGCTTACATGGGTTCTAGGGAGTTGAACCTGGGTCTTTTGGCTTTTTAGGCAAGTGCCTTAACCACTAAGCCATTTCTCCAGCCCACCCTTTTTCTTTTTTCTTTTCTTTTCTTTTCTTTTCTTTTCTTTTCTTTTCTTTTCTTTTGTTTTCTTTTCTTTTCTCTCTCTCTCTCTCTCTCTCTTTCTTTCTTTCTTTTTTGAGGTAGCGTCTCACTCTAGCCTAGGCTGACCTAGAACTCACTCTAGTCCTACACTGGCCTTGAACTCAGTGATCCTCCTACCTCTGCCCCCCAGAGTGCTGAAATTAAAGGCATGCACTACCATGCCCAGCCAGTATATTTTTTAGGACCATCCATTTTCCCTGAAAACTCCAGATACACACCACCTTATGCATCTGGATACTGGGGAATCAACCTGGGCCCTTTGGCTTTGCAGGCAAGCGCTGTAACCACTAGGCAATCTCTCCAGCCCTCTTTCAGATATTTTATCACTGTGAATGAAAGCTGGCTGACATTTTTGTCAGATTCTGGCTTCAAGATAGAGCAGAACTGGCAACAAACTGTTTCTCAGGCCCAAGACTTTACTATTTTTTACTAATTTTATTTATTTACTTATGAAAGAGAGAAAGCCTGGGAGAGAATGAATGATGAATGGGCACACCAGAACCTCTTGCCTCTGCTGCACATGGCCTCCAGATGCATGAGCCACTTTGTCTGCACATAGGTACTGCAGAATTAAAGTTGGGCCACTAGGATTTTCAGGCAAGCACCTTTATCTAATTAGTCAGCTCCCAAACACTCCTGAGTGCTGGGATTAAAGGCATGTGCAACCACTTCCAGCACAAGACTTTTATTTATTAAAGTGACACAGAGGGAAGGGGAAAGAAAAGGCTATGGAACTCTGGGCTAGAGCAAAAAAAAAAAAAAAAAAAGAAAAAAAAATCTAATAGCCAGGTGTGGTGGCCTAGGCCTTTAATCCCAGCACACAGGAAGCAGAGGCAGGAAGACTGCCATGAGTTTGAGGCCAACCTGGAGCTACAGAGTGAGTTCTAGGTAAACCTGACTACAGTGAGAACCTGCCTTGAAAACAAAACAAAACAAAAGTTAATATGTTATAAAAGGCTAATATAAGCCAGGAATGGTGGTGTATGCCTTTAATCCCAGCACTGAGGAGGCAGAGGTAGGAAGATTGCTGTGAGTTTGAGGCTACCCTGAGACTACATAATGCATTTCAGGTCAGCCTGGGCTAGAGTGAGACCCTACCTCAAAAAATAAAACAAGGGCTGGCTGGAGAGATGGCTTAGCAGTTAAGGTGCTTGCCCGCGAAGCCTAAGGACCCAGGTTCAATTCCCTAGTACCCACATAAACCCAGATGCCCAGTGTGGCACATGTATCTGGAGGTCATTTGCAGTGGCTAAGAAGCCCTGGCATGCCCATTCTCTCTCCCTCTCTGCCTCTCTCTCTCTCCTTCTCTCAAATAAATAAATAAAATAACAACAACAAACAAACAAAATAGGATAATATATTGCAAGACAATTTTGTTTCTGGGCCTGTAATGTTTAAATCTCTGTAAGTACTGGAGTTGGTCAAAGTTCTAATAATACAGATGTAGCTTCTTCAGAGAACCTTAGCTTTTAAAAAGTATATATATACTTCCAGGTCAGCCTGGACTAGAGTGAGACCCTACCTTGAAAAAACAAATATATATATTTGTATGTATGTATATTAGCCATGCGTGGTGGCACATGCCTTTAATCCCAGCACTCAGGAGGCAGAGGTAGGTGGATGGTCATGAGTTTGAGGCCACTCTGAGACTATATAATGAATTCCAGGTCAGCCTGTATTAGAGTGAGACCTTACCTCAAAAAAACAAAAATAAATAAATAAGATATTTTATTTTTATTTATTTATGAGAGAGAAAGAGACAGAAAAAGAGAGAGAATGGGTGCACCAGGGCCTCCAGGCACTGCAAACAAAGTCCAGATGTATGGTCCACCTTGTTCATCTGGTTCATGTGGGTCCTGAGGAATTGAACCTAGGTCCTTTGGCTTTGCAAGCAAGTGCCTTAATTGCTAAGTCATCTCTCCAGCCCATGTCTAGGGGTTTATAAGTCTTTCAGGCTAGGGTAGATGAAGATGACTGGATTGAGATATGGAGAAGCTTAGTAGATCCAATCATCAACTGAATTCCCACAAAGTGTCCACATGCCTTTTTTTTTTCTTTTCTTTTCTTTTTCTTTTTTTCCTCAAGGTAGTGTCTAACTCTAGCCCAGACTGTCCTGGAGCTCCAGGATGGAGCTCCAGGATGACCTTGAACTCATAGCAATCCTACTACCTCAGGTTTCCAAGTCCTGGGATTAAAGGTGTGCACCACCATGCCTGGCTGTGTCTCTTTTCTTTTTTTACACAATTTTTATTAACATTTTCCATGATTATAAAAAATATCCCATGGTAATACCCTCCCTCCCCCCCGCCACTTTCCCTTTTGAAATGTGTCTCTTTTCTAATCAGGGAACTGGTCATGCTCTTCCGTGTCTTGGTGACTGGGCCAACAGCAGATGGTGTGGTTCGGGCACACACCTGCAAGCTTGGTAAGGGAGAGGCAGAACAGAATCAAGGATGACATGTCTTTCAAGGGGCATCATGAAGTCTAGTCAGAACCTGCCAAGATTAGCTTCATTGCTCCCACACCCTCCACCCTGAGTCCCCCCTTGTGCATCTGGCTTACATGGGCCCTGGAGAATTGAACATGGGTCCTTAGGCTTCGCGGGCAAGCACCTTAACCACTAAGCTATTTCTCCAGCCCGATTTTTTTAACATTTGTTTTTATTTATTTATTAGAGACAGGGAGAGAATGGGCTCTCCAGGGCCTCTAGCCACTGTAAATGAACTCCAGATGCACGTGCTCCCTTGTGCATCTTGCTCATGTGGGTCATGGAGAATCGAACCAGGGTCCTTAGGCTTCACAGGCTAAGCCATCTGTCAAGCCTCATTTACTGTTTTAATCCTAATATTCACTTTAACTGTTAGATCCTCAAGGCAAGGACGAAAGACAAAACTGGTACCAAGGAGTGGCTAAATTGCAGCTAGGGCACAAAGCAAGGTTGCTGGCTCTCAAGGGCCCTCTCTAGTAGCAAGTTTCTTCCTCCTGTTTCTGTCACCAATAATACTTGCTTGTTACAAGCAAGAGTGTTGAGCTGTATAAGCAATCCAATTCAAAAGTGTGGTAGCATGCTTCAAATATGTTCTAGAGCCCCTTAAGCTTACCCTCTAACTCACCACCATAGCCCAGAAAAGAAACAGACAACCCACAAATAGTAACAGGGTACAGTGATGGTGTTATGGGGGTCTCTACCACATGCTATTCTGTTACGAGTATACTGTGCCTATCAAGCTAATTCCTAGCAGGGTAATCTGCACAGACTATGCACAGTAGACTATGCACCTTGGATGGAGTTACTCATGGCTTCTCCAAAGAGTTCCTGATAAAGATAAACAAACAATTCATGATCTAATCCAAACTTGTGATCAACTTCTTTTTTTTCAAGGTAGGGTCTCACTGTAGCTCAGGCTGACCTGGAATTCACTATGTAGTCTCAGGGTGGCCTTGAACTCACAGTGATCCTCCTACCTCTGCCTCCCAAGGGCTGGGATTAAGGGCATGCACCACTACACTGGCTTGTTTTGTTTTGTTTTATTTGATAGAGAGAAAGAGGGAGAAAGAGAGGGAGAGAGAGAGGGAGGGAGAGAGAGAGAGAGAGAGAGAGAGAGAGAGAGAGAGAGAGAGAGAAAATGGGCATGCCAGGGCTCCAGCCTCTGCAAAGGAACTCCAGACACGTGTGCCTCCTTGTGCATCTGGCTTACGTGGGTCCTGGGGAATCAAGCCTCGGCCCTTTGGCTTTGCAGACAAGCACCTCAACTGCTAAGCCATCCCTCTAGCCCTGTTTTTTGTTTTTTGAGGTAGGGTCTCACTCTAGCCCAGACTGACATAAAACTCACTGTAGTCTCAGGGTGGCCTTGAACTCATGGTGATCCTCCTACCTCTGACTCCCAAGTGCTGGGATTAAAGTTGTGCACCACCACATCGAGCTTCAATCAACTCTTATGCTCAGCCTCCCCATTGCTTTGACTGCCTGAAACTGAATAAAAGCTATGAGAACAGTCAGTTTAGGGAGCATTTAAGTGCATCCCCTGACTCTCCTTTAAATCATATGTTTAAAAAAATTATTTATTTATTTAACAGAGAGAAAGAGGCAGAGAGAGAGTGAAAGGGAATGGGCACACAGGGCCTCCAGCCACTGCAAAGGAACTCCAGATGCCTGTGCCACCTTGTGCATCTGGCTTACGTGGGTCCTGGTGAATTGAACCAGGGTTCTTTGGCTTCGCAGCAAAGCGCCTTAACCACTAAGCCATCCCTCCAGCCCTAAATCATTTTTTGGGGGGGTTGTGTGTTCATTTCGCGTCCTCCCACTGGGGGCAACTAGTTAAACCACTTTATAGGAGACTGACACCTAGATAGTTATAGGCAGGATGCTACTTTAACTAGGAATGTTCAATCATGCATACCACTGGCCTTCTACTTAAGCCCACACCTTATGTCAGGATCCTCAAGATGCACTTTGGTGGTGGTGGTGTGGGGGGGGAGCTCCTGGGTCTCTTCGTCTTTTTCCCAATGTGGTCACATTGAATAAATCTTTTTCTTTAAAAAAAATTTTTTTTGTTCATTTTTATTTATTTATTTGAGAGTGACAGACACAGAGAGAAAGAGGCAGATAGAGAGAGGGACAATGGGCGCGCCAGGGCTTCCAGCCACTGCAAACGAACTCCAGACGCGTGCACCCCCTTGTGCATCTGGCTAACGTGGGTCCTGGGGAACCGAGCCTCGAACCGGGGTCCTTAGGCTTCACTAGCTCGCAAAGGTGTGTATATATGGAAGTCAGAGAGCCCCTTTCTGGTCAGTCCTTGCCTTTCCACCTTGTTGGAGGCAGGGTTTCTCTTTGGATTCTCATTTTGCTCTTTTTTGCTGTGCTAGCCATAAGCTTTATGGGAAATTCTTGTGCCTCCGCCTCCTACCTTGCCATCAGTGTGCTGGGATTATAGAAGCCCGCCATGGCCATTTTTCAAAAACATGGAATAGGGGCTGGACAATTGGCTCAGCAGCTAAGGCGCTTGCCTGGGAAGGCTAAGAAAGCTTGTTCCAATGCCCAGGTCCCACGTATAGCCAGATGCAAGTGGGCAACGTTGCACATGCGCACAAGGGGGTGCACGTGTCTGGAGTTCCTTCAGAGTGGCTGATAGGCCCTGGTATGTCCATTCTCTGCCTTTTTCTCCCTCTCCGTGTGTCTTAGTCCTTCTCTGTCTCTTTCTCTCTCAAAAATAAAAATAAAAACGTGGGGGTTGGAGGGATGGCTTAGCGGTTAAGGCGTTTGTCTGCAAAACCAAAGGACCCAGGTTTGATTCCCCAGGACCCACGTTAGCCATGATGTACAAGGGGTCTGGAGTTCGTTTGCAGTGGCTGAAGGCCCTGGCGTGCCCGTTCTCTTTCTCTCTCCCTTTTTCTCTGTCAAATAAATAAATAAAATATAAATAAATAAATGTGGAATAGGTAACTGAAACTGTTACTTTGGCTTTCAGTTGAATACTTTATCCACTAGGCCATCTTTCCAACCCCCTTTTTAAAAAACTTTAAAAATACATATATATTTTTTTTATTATGGGGGGGTTGAGGTAGGGTCTCACACTAACCCAGGCTGACCTGGAACTTACTATGTAGTCTCAGGGTGGCTTTGAACCCACAGAAATCCTCCTATCTTTGCCTCCCCAGTGCTGGGATTAAAGACATGCACTACCACGCCTGGCTAATTTTGCTCTTTTAATTGGCTTATCTCAGATGAATGTGGTAGAACGAGATATGTTAGTATTGTTGACGCTTGGAGCCTGGGTTAAAAACTAGGAATTTGCAGGGCACGGCAAAACACACCTTTAATTGCTGGGAGGCAGGATCACTGAGTTGTTCAAGGCCAGCCTGAGATTACATAGTGAATTCCTGGTTAGCCTGGCCTAGATCTAGACCCTACCTCGTAAAACAAAACAAATAAAAACCGAACTAGGGAGATGGGGAGGTGGCCTAGCCATTAAGGAACTTGCCTGCAAAGCCTAAAGACCCAGGTTCGATTCCTCAGTACCCTTTCAAAACCAGATGCATAAAGTGGCACATGCATCTGGAGTTCGTCTGCAGCGGCTGGAGGTCCTGGCGGGCCCATTCTCTCTGCCTTTCAAATAAATAAAACATATTAAAAAAAAAAAAAAAACACTAGGAACTTCTTAGACGGAGAGGTCTAAGGTCTTTAAGCATAAAAGTTGGCCAAAAAGAAAAGGCACTTTAGGTCAAGCATGACACATCTACCGACCCACAAACCCTCTGAATTTGCCAACCTGGCAAATTCTGGCCCGGAGAGGGAGGAGGGAGGCAGTCGGTTGCCGAGGTAGACAACCTCCAAATTAGGATTTATGCAAAGTAGGACTTAGACTGCATGCCCAAGAGCCCAGCTCTGCAGGTCAGTAGGGCCAGTGCGGGGCTTTTAAGTCTCTGAGACCACCGCAGAATATGAGTAGGAGGGTAAAGCTGAGACCAGGAGGTCCAGGCGACTGGGAAAAGCTAGGCCCGGCAGGTCACGAAACACTGCATTTCGCGCGTGGCGCTCTGGGAGTTGTAGTCGCTTTCTTTCCGCTCTCCTTCATCCACTCGCTCTGGAAGCCCAAGGACGTCCAGGCAGTGGGTTCCACGACTCACAGGCTGCGACTTCCCAGACTCACTCCGGCGGTGCCCACCCCGCGCCCAGCTGCGCGCGGCGGCGGCTGGCGCGCGCTGCATTATGGGAGTCGTAGTCCTCTTGTCCCCTCCCGCCGCGCGCAGGCAGTCCGCGGGGACTACATTTCCCTTCGGCCAGCGCGCGCTCCCGAGTCGCCTCGGCACCAGCCAGGGGCGAGCCGAGAATCTCCAAGATGGCCGCGTGGGGAAGGAGGCGTCTGGGTCCGGGCAGTGGCGGTGGCGGCTCCCGAGAGAGGTGAGCTAGTGGTACGGGGCCGCGGATGGTGGCTCGACGTCGGGCCGGCCGGAACCTCCGCTCCACGTGCGACCCCCGTCCGAGTCTGGGCTCTGCGTCCGTCCCCTCCGCGCGCTGGGTCCAAGCCTGACGGGGGTTCGAGTCCGTGAGCAGCGGGCCGGCCAGTCTTGGCGGAAACGAGGGAGAGCGCGGCTCGGGTGGAGCGGCGGTCAGCGCCGGGCCGGGTGGGTCGTGAATTACTGCGAGTTGGCGTGGCACAGGCCGGAGGGCCGCCGGGAGGTCCTGCGGAGCTGAGTGCGGCCTTTGGGCCGCGGGACCACGCACGTGGCTGCTCTTGACCTAGGCCCCCCAACGTGGCGAGGGCCGCCTCCCCGGGGACTGGGAGGACGGGAAATTAACTGCTCAGGGTGCAGGGCTGCGTGCGATCGGTGCGATTTCTGGGGACCCTCACCCTCCGGGACGAGTTGCGGTCCCGGGCTCGGGCCTGGCCGCCTCCTGGGGGGGCAATCATCGCGACTTTTCCAGGGTTCTGTGCTAGCGCTCCAGCTCCTGGAAGTCCTTTAAAGTGACCTTTCCTACTTGAATGCGTGTGGGGGCGCTAGGGCCTTGTTTCTTCTAAAAGTGGGGCTTCCGTTTGGATAACTCATTCTTGAAGACTGGATTGGAGTGGTTGGCGTGCTGCATGTTGAACTTTTAGTCTTTTTTTTTTTTTTTCTTTCTCTCTTCCGGAAAGTCTTTTCAGCTAGTAGGGTGATACAGGTTGTTAGGACACTAGAAGTTTGGGAGACGCGTTGTATCTTAGTGGAGCTACCGGATTAAACTGCTCTGTCCATTTGTGCTAAAGCCTAATGGGTTGGGAGGTCAGAAGAAAAGAAAATTTGGCTTTACTCTTTTTGGTGAGAACTGTCAAACATACAAAAGTTCTGTCTTGATTACTCGCCATTGTTCCTTTCTGACTGATTCCATCCCATATTCATTGTTATTAGTGTCTGCAGATAGCTTTCCCAGTCCAGAAGACTTCACATTAGCAGCAGTGATAACTTACATTTTACTGAGCTCAGTTATCCAGCGTTATCCATTCTGCATTTCCTCTTCCTCGAAAGGCTTGTTTTTCTAACTCCAGTTAGTTTATTTTGAGGTAAGGTTCAGTTGTAGCTCAGGCTGACCTGGAATTCACTATGTAGTCTTAGGGTGGCCTTGAACTCACGGTGATCCTCCTACCTCTGCCTCCCACATGCTGGGATTAAAGGCATGTGGAACCACACCCAGCCAGTTTTGTATGTTTTTAGACTGGTAAAACCTTCAAAAGAAGTTACTTCAGTGGTTTCCAGATACCCTTAGGTAACTAGCAAATGCCCACAAGATCTTTAATGGAAAGGACAGTCTCTTAGGGAAGAACCTTCTTAGAAAACACAGTACCAGCTGGGACCATGCCTTTAATCCCAGCACTTGGGAAGGAGGCTGAGGTAGAAGTTCGAGGTCAGCCTGGGCAGAGCAAGACCCTACCTGGAAAAACAAAACAAACCCCAGTATCATAAAGACATTTTTCCTTAACAGGTACAGATAATTTGAAAGAACCAACTGGATGTCTCAGCCATCCACAGGCAGAATCCAGTCCGAAACAATTGAGTTTCAACAGATTCTTTGGGGGCGTGGGGTGGGCAGGGAGGTTTCAAGGTAGGGTCTCACTCTAGCCCAGGCTAATTTGGAATTCTCTATGTAGTCAGTGTGACCTTGAACTCACAGTGTTCCTCCTACCTCAGCCTCCCAAGTGCTGGGATTAAAAGTGTGCAGCCTTACGCCCAGCCTTCAACAACTTTTAAGAGAATTTAAATTGGGTGCCAACAGATTTCACTGTAAAACTGGGTAATGGCTGACACTGTTAAGGGCAAGTGCTCTCTAGTTCCTCACCTGAGAGCTTGACTCGTTGCACTTACCTGCCTGGGCCTTGTAGGTGTTCAGGTTGTAACCTTTGGCCAGGTAATGAAGGCACTACTCACACATGCAAATGCTGACTTGGGATGGGCTATCTGATTTTTATGGTTTGAAAGTTACTCCTCTTCCCCCCTCCCCCCCCTCTGCCCACCCTCCGAGGTAAAGTCTCATTCTGGCTGGTCTGTAACTCAATCTGTAGTCCCATGCTGGCCTTGAACTCACAGCAATCCTCCTACCTCTGCCTCCTAATCTCTGCTAAGATTAAAGGTGTGGATTACCATGCCTGCTGGCCTAGAAAGTTGCCATTTTCCCTCCTTCCAGATAAGTGGAGTGGCTGGAGGCTCCTCCCTTTGCCCTAAAGCCCTAGCCAGTTTCTGTCAGTTATTCATAGGCTCTCATCTTTTGCAGGATCACCTATTCCCTCAGATCCTCCCACATTGAGCAGGGCAGGGCCATGGAAACAACCCATCCCTGGCTAGCCAGCTAACTTCTGGGCACACCTCCATTCCAGCTCAGTTGGTGGCATAACTGGGTGGAGGCAAGCCAGATAAATTGTATGCCCAGCACCATTATGGGCTCTAGTGACCCAAGTGGGCTGTTTATGAGGCTCCTAAGTGACTTTGTTTCATGTCACATTCATACCGACTCAGATTTCAGCCACATTAGAGCGGCTTCCAGAGTTGCCGCTCACATCTGGTTGTTGTCTGGATGCTGAAACTGAAGGAAATACTGTGGTTTGAGGTAGGAGATGGAGGAGGGCTGCAAATGGGACAGATTTGCCAGTGCCTGCAGACTCTGGAGCAAGTATTATATTTAAAGGCCCTGTCTGGTGTCAGATTGCCAACTTAGTATGCAGTGGTTCAGAACACAAGCTAGCATTAGAACTGATCGAGTAAACTGTCATAGCAGTTCCGTAACTACTAGCCCCATGTCGCGATTATACTTAAGTTTGGCTCCCCAGTACACAGACCACATTTCATATGCTCAGTACCCACTTTGGGCTAATGGCTGCCATATTAGACATCACAAGTAGAGAACATTTCCATCGCTGCAGAAGTTTCTATAGATGTGGACAGTACTGGTCTAGACTAAAGTAGGAGGGGTAGAAGGAAGAAATTGATGGCTGCCTGTGTGTTGATTTTTCTCTCCACTCCATTAAATCTAGGGAACCAACATTATTTGTAATGAAGAACATCAGACTCTGAGCTGTAACCTGAATTCTTGTCCAAAATTGAGCATACTGGCAGCAAGCACAGCAAACAGATTGCCATTTGTCCTGCCGGCGTCCTTGAGGCACACTTGCCCACCTAGGAAAGCAGCACAGGTATCTGTGTGTTCTGCCACCTGTGTGTCAGCCTGGACCAGCTCTCAGACGGCCCGCCCTGCCTATCCTTACTTGGGCTACTTGGTGCCGCTCTCAGGGTCCCTGAGCATCCCTGAGTTCTCCGTGATTGTTGGAATGTGAGTATAGCCCTGTACTCTGAGCTCCTCTTTTGGTAAACCCATGAGGATGTCCTCGATCTGCCTCTGATCATGATGTAGGGTGGCTTGGGGTGTTCAGGCTTCCTTCCCTTGGTCTGTGCAGCTGTCTGTCTCAGCATCTGTTAGCCAATTCCCTGGGGTTATCATGGGGCTGTCTCCCTATACTTTCCCAGCACCACCTCCTCTGGGAGGGTTGTGCTGTGTGAATGCAGGTGGAGTAGCTCCAGATGGCCCATGCAGCTGGCCCAGCAGCCATGTGTTCAGATTGGATCACATTCCTGGGCTGATAGGCCCCTTTAGGCTCTGCTCTTTCCCATTTAAAGCTGGGGACTCCTGGGATTTGGAGGGCATTTAATATTTTGAGTGATTTCCATTCTGACTTTTGTGTGTCATGGGGGGTTTTGTTTTTTTCCTGGTCTGGATGAGATGAACAGGCCTGGGACTTGCACCTACATTTATTTTGTACAGCCACTGTGGGCAGTTGGGTTCTGCTTAGCTGGCTAGTGAGGGATGGCGGTGCCCACAGCTAGGCTACAAACTTGCAGACCTGGATGTGTATATTGGGTCTGTGGTGGTCTAGCACCTTCATCCTCACTTTAATGTGAGGAGGGTGCATTTTCATTTTCTTGGAATCACTCAAGCACCTGGATTCTAGTTATTTATTTATTTAGTTAGTTAGTTAGTTTTTATTTATTTATTCATTCATTCATTTATTTATTTATTTATTTTTTTTTTTTTTTGAGGTAGGGTCTCACTCTAGCCCAGGCTGACCTGGAATTTACTATAAAGTCTCACGGTGATCCTCCTACCTCTTCCTCCCAAGTGCTGGGATTAAAGGTGTGCGCCTGGCTGGAGAGATGGCTTAGCGGTTAAGTGCTCTCCTGTGAAGCCTATGGACCCCCGTTTGAGGCTCGGTTCCCCAGGTCCCACGTTAGCCAGATGCACAAGGGGGCGCACGCGTCTGGAGTTCATTTGCAGTGGCTGGAAGCCCTGGCGCACCCATTCTCTCTCTCTCCCTCTATCTGTCTTTCTCTCTGTGTCTATTGCTCTCAAATAAATAAATAAATAATGAGCAAAAAATATTGAAGGTGTGTGCCACCATGCCCGGCTACTTTTTTTTAATCTGGTTTATTTTTATTTTTTTTTTAATTTAAGAGCAGACAGACAGGGAGAAAGAGGCAGAGAGAGAGACCGTGAATGGGCGCGCCAGGGCCTCCAGCTACTGCAAATGAACTCCAAACGCATGCGTCCCCTTGTGCATCTGGCTAACATGGGTCCTGGGCAATTGAGCCTCAAACCAGGGTCCTTAGATTTCACAGGCAAGTGCTTAACTGCTAAGCCATCTCTCCAGCCCTCTAGTTACTTTTTTGTTGTTGTTTCTTTTTTGTTTGTTTGTTTGCTTTTTCAAGGTAGGGTCTCTAGCTCAGCCTGACCTGGAATTCACTATGTAGTCTCAGAGTGGCCTTGAACTCACAGTGATCCTCCTACCTGTTTCCAGAGTGCTGGGGATTAAAGGCATGTACCTCCACACCCAGTTGGATTCTAGTTATTTTGGTTTCCTTCATGGTGCAGTCCTATAAGCATATTCCATTGGAGATATCCTGAGGAAAGCTGGGCTCACCATGTTCCAGGAAAAGGGAGGGACTGAAGCCAGGCCTCAATTGGGCTTCTCGGTACTGCTTGGGTGAGTTCAGTGAGGGGCTCTGGGTGAAGGTGGGGCGTGCACCAACATGCTCAGGAACCTGAACCTGTGTTTGATCCCTGGTACCAGAGGCAACTTGAGGGGCACAGGTCCTGGGTAAAGTGATCACAACAGTTCTTCAGCTGAGGGCTGTGCCAAAGAGCCCTCTGCATGTCTGCTGCACATCAGCACTGCCACGAGCCTTGTGTGGATGTCAGCACTTACAATGCTCGTGTGCTAGGGACTGAGGTTTTATCTATGTAGATCTAATTAAACAGCCACAGTTGCTTTGCTCCTGTCACATTTGGTTTGCACACCTGGCCCAGGTCATCACTTTACCTCAATGCTTTTAGAGACCAGAACTTTTGGGCCTGTTTGACACATAGGAAACTGGCTTAGTGTAACAAGTTTTTTTTGCCCTTGGACCCAAAGCCAAAAAAGTGAACTTGAACCCACGACCCTGAGTTCTCACTTGACACAAAGATGACACAAATATCCTCACTGCTTAGGCAGAGGGCCTTCTCAGTCACCAACCACAGAGCAACAACAGAGGTGACCTCTTTCTTATACAAGGAAGTGTCATGTGCCCTGTGAAATAGCCCCTGGCTCTTAGTACTGGCCTCAATGTATGGGCCTGTCCCTCTCTGACCTTACTGACCCTTATATCTGCAGCATAGGGCGGGCTGACTGCTTTTTTTTTCCTGCTCTTTCCTGCCAGTCCTGAGGAAGCAATGCTTGGTTAGCCAAAAGTGACTTTCTGGGGCTGGAGAGATGGCTCAGTAGTTAAGGCACTTGCTTGAAAAGTGTAAGGACCCAAGCTTGACTCCCCAGTACCCACATAACACCAGATGTACAAGGTGGCACATGCATCTGGAATTTGTTAGCTGTGGTTAGAGGCTCTGGTAGGTCAATTCTCTCTATTTGCTTCTTTCTCTTTATCTCTGTCTCTCAAATAAATAAGTAAATTTAAAAAAAATTTTTTTTTTTGGTTTTTCGAGGTAGTGTCTCGCTCTAGCCGAGGCTGACCTGGAAGTCACTATGTTGTCTCAGGGTGACCTTGAACTCACAGTGATCCTCCTACCTCTGCCTCCCAAGTGCTGGGATTAAAGGCGTGTACCACCACGCCAGGCTATTAGGTCAGCCCTGAAGAGAGACAGTATCTTCATAAACCAAAAAATGGGTGGGGGAGAATTTCCTCAAACCCCAAGAAATGCACAAGTGACTATATATTTATGGATCAAAACACAGTTTGACAGATGAGCCTGCTTTACATTTTTAGGCATCAGGTTCCTTAATTACAACAAAGGGTTTTCTCTTCCTGGCCTTCATTACAGATTTCTATTAATGTTTTGGGAACCTGTTGCCTTCAGGCTCAGAACTAGATGTGGGTGTCCTGATATAAACAACACCTGTCATTCAGGAAGCCCAGTGCCCTCCCTGATTATGCTTATTATTTTTGTTTGTTTATTTTATTTGAGGGACACAGAGAGAATGGGTGCACCAGGGCCTCTAGCCATTACAAATGAACTCCACTTTTACTTTGTTTGGTTTTTGAAGTAGGATCTTGTTATAGCACAGGCTAACCTGGGACTCACTCTGCATTCTCATGTTGGCCTTGAACTCATAGCTATCCTACTACCTCAGCCTCCCAAGTACTGGGATTAAAAGGCTTATGGCACTACACCTGACAATAAGAATATTTAAAACAAAACAGAACCAAAGCCAGGTGTAGTGGTGCACACATTTCTTTCTAGCAGAGGCAGAGGAAGGAGGATCACTGTGAGTTCAAGGCCACCCTAAGACTACATAGTGAATTCCAGATCAGACTGGACTAGAGTGAGATCCTACCTCAAAAACAAACAACAACAACAACAAAAAACCATGTTGTGACAGGGTTGGGGAGATGGCTCAGCTGTTAAAGGTGCTTATTTGCAAAGCCTGCTGGTCCCAGTTTCAGTTCCCAAGGACTTAAGTAAAACCAGATGTACAGTAGTGCATGTGTCTGGAGTTTGCAGTGGCTAGAAGCCCTGGCATGCCATTCTTTCTTACATATAAATAAATAAAACTTTTTAAAAAATTTTTTTGTTCATTATTATTTATTTGAGAGAGAGAGAGAATGGGTGCGCCAGGGCTTCCAGCCACTCAAATGAACTCCAGATGTGTGTGCCCCTTTGTGCATCTGGCTAATGTGGGTCCTGGGGAATTGAGCCTCGAACCAGTGTCCTTAGGCTTCACAGGCAAGTGCTTAACCGCTAAGCCATCTCTCCAGCCCTTTGTTTCTTTATGAGAGAGAATGGGCATGCCGGGGCCTCTAGCCACTGCAAATGCCAGACGCATGTGCCACCTAGTGCATCTGACTTATATGAGTACTGGGGAATCAAACCTGGATCCTTTGGCTTTGCAGGCAAGCACCTTAACCACTAAGCTGTCTCTTTAGCCCAAATAAAAATATTTTTTGTTTGTTTGTTTGTTTTCAAGGTAGGATCTCACTGTAGCTCGGCTGGCCTTGAATTGTGGTGATCCTCCTACCTCTGCCTCCCAAGTGCTAGTACCCCTCGTCCAGGCTGACCTGAAATTCACTATGTAGCCTTAGGGTGGCCTTGAACTCACAGTGATCCTTCTACCTATACCTCCCAAGTGCTGGGATTAAAGGCGTGCACCAAAGCCAGAGGACAACCTTGGGCATTGCTCAGCAACACCATACATTTTTTTTTTTAATTTATTTGACAGAGAAAGAGGGGGGGAGAGAGAGAGAGAGAGAGAGAGAATGGGCTCCTCAGGGTCTCCAGCCACTACAGATGAGCTCCAGATTCGTGGGGCCCCTTGTGCATCTGGCTGATGTGGGTCCTGAGGAATTGAACTGGGGTCCTTTGGCTTTGCAGCCCCAGTCCAGCTTCTACCCCTTCTTTCTCTCTTTTTTTTTTTTCCAAGATAGGGTTTCACTCAAGTCCAGGCTGACTTGGAAATCACTAAGTAGTCTTATGCTGGCCTTGAACTCACAGTGACCCTCCTCCCGAGTGCTGGCATAAAAGGTGTGTGCCACTGCGCCCAGCTTCTGTTTTGTTCTGTTTTGTTTTGTTTTTTGAGGTAGGGTCTCCCTTTAGCCCAGGCTGATCTGGCTTCACTCTATAGTCCCAGGCTGGCCTCAAACTCATAGCAGTCCTCCTGCCTCTGTGTATATATACCACCATGACGCCCAGCTTTTTTTTTTTTTTTTAATTTTAATTTTGAGACAGTTTCACTACGTTATCCACACTGGCCTTGAGTTTAATTCTCCTGCCTCAGCTTCCTGAGTAGCTGTGATTACAAGCCTGTACCACCAGGTCCAGTTTTGTACAATGGAATCTTACTTGGCCTTAAGATTCTGGAACATAATATGCCATGTGGCTGGACTTTGGAAAATATTCAAGTAAAATAGTCAAAAAAGTTCAAATACCATGTGATTCTGTGCATTTGGGGTCCCTGAGATAAATTCATAGAGACAGAAAATATAGTGGTGGGTGCTGGTGGTGAGTGAGGACTTAATGTTGAATGGATACAGTTTCAGTTTTACACAGTGAAAAAGTTCTAGAGATTGATTGTACAATGGTGTGGATGTAATTAATACTTAAGGTGCTGAAATTTTGTTATGTGAATTTTTTTTCTTTATTTATATGAGAGCAACAAAGAGAAACAGGCAGATAGGGAGAGAGAATGGGTGTGCCAGGGCCTCCAGACACTGTAAATGAACTCCAGACTCTTGCACCCCCTTGTGCATCTAGCTAACATGGATACTGGGGAATCAAGCCTTGAACCGGGGTCCTTAGGCTTCACAGGCAAGCGCTTAACTGCTAAGCCATCTCTACAGCCCTGTTATGTGAATTTTATCACAAATAGTGATGAACCTTGTGTTTACCACTCAGCTTTGCCTTGCCCTGGTCCATGAGAGCTCCTAGGCAAAGATTACTGCTCATGCAGCCTCATTCCCTTGCTCTTCATAGTTGACTGTGGGAGACAGCCTAATGGCAAAGGCTTTGCTCACTTTGCACACTTGAGTGTGTTCCATCTCTTTTGTGGCTGGGATCCCATCAACCTCACTTGGATGGCAGGTGGTCCAGTTTAGAGTTGTTGCTTCTCTTGTCAGCTTTTGCTCTTATCACACAGCAGTGCTGTGAACAGTCTAATGCAACTCATCGCTTGAGGTGTCTGTAAACTATGGGAAGACCCACATTTGAGATTCCCTCATGCTTTGTGCTAGAGTGAGGCAGCCTGCCAGGGACATTGTCAGTTCCCAAAGGATACAGTGTGTTCTTCCTTTTTTTCTTTTCATATTTGATGGATTTTGTTTTGTTGTGTTTTTTGAAGTATGGTCTTACTCTAGCCCACGCTGGCCTTAAACTCACAGCGAACCTTCTACCTCTGCCTTCCGAATGCTGGGTTAAATTCATGTACCACCATGTCCAGCATAAGCCATAAGGCCACTTTTTCCTCCCCAAAATATTTATTTATTTGAGAGGGAGAAAGAGGCAATGAGAGAAAGAATGGGTGCACCAGGGCCTCTGGCCACTACAAATAAACTTAACTCCACATGCATGTGCCATTTTGTGAATCTGGCTTATGAGGGTTCTGGGGAATTGAACTTGGGTCCTTAGGCTTTGCAGGTAAATGCCTTAACTGCTAAGCCATTTCTCCAGCCCCTTGTTTGTGTTTTCTAGAAAGCACTACTGATATAACAGTATAACAGTTCGTTTTATTATTGCTATGTCTATCCCAGAAGAATGGAGGCTCCAGAAAGGCAGAAATGGCCTTTGTGTCAGCCTGACATGGGATTACAACTTTACTTCTAAAACAACCAAACAAAAAAGCTGGGTGTAGTCAGCAGGAGGATCACCTTAGGTGGGTCTCCTTGAGTTAGAGGTCACCCTGAGACCCCACCTCCAAAAAACAAAAGTTTAAGTCTATCTGGTCTCAGGAGGGGGCTGGCTATTCAGCTGCCCACCCTTTCCCCTACAAAGTACAGGGTTTTCCTTCAATTTTCCAGCATGGGACGGAATAGGGACCAAACATGGAGGACTCATGTGCCCCAGTGACTTGGGGCACATCTTGGTTACTACAGCCTGGGTGTAGGTAGCAGCAGACAGCTGTCCAAACCCTCGCTGTGGAGACAAGCTAAGAAAGTTCATCATTGGCTGGGTGTGGCCTTCAGGAGGCAGAGGTAGGAAGATTGCTGTGGGTTTAAGGCCAGCCTGAGACTACATAGTGAATTCCAGGTCAGCCTGGGCTAGTGAGAGACCCTTCCTGGAAAACCCAAAAGTAAAAAAAGTCTGTCATTGAATCCTGTCCAGTCCCAGTCCTGAGAGTATGCCTGGTACCTACTTCATACTCCCCAAGGTACAGGTGGGACAGCCACCTTATCTGGAAGCTGGGGCCAATGATGGGCACCAGAGAACTGACCCAAGATGATGATCCAAGGAATTTGGTTGGGTTGAGGGTAGGCTGGAAGAGAGGGAGGTCTGTTGGAGCCATAGTGGAGTGCCAGGATTAACAGTCTTGGATTGGAAGCATGGAAGTGGGGGTGCAGGGAACCTGGTGGAAAGAAGAAACCAAGAAGGGAGCATTGGCCAGAGCCATTGAGTTTTTTAAACTTATGTATTTGCACGTATGTGTATATGTGCATGTGTGTATAGGTGCACTAAGGCCTCTTGCTACTGCAGATGAACGCTAGACATTTGTACTACTTTGTGCATCTAGCTTACATGGATGGCTTTGGAATTGAACCTGTGCCGGCAAGCTCTGCATGCAACTGCCTTTAGCTGCTGAGCCATCTCCCCAGCCCCAAGTACTGCTTTTAAATCTGCTTCCATGAACTAGGCAGGGGTCAGGCCACCCAGGATCTAAAGCCCATGGCCTTCCAAATTGGGGCTAGCTGGTGGTGCCATGAGTGATTTAAGGCAGCTTTCCACCTGGGCTCATGACCAGGTTACATTTGACCTAGAAGCCTCAGCCAGCTGCTCTGGCTGGGTGCTAAGGTGGTAGGGAGATGGTTGGACTTGACTCTCTGTTGGGGAGCTCAGCCACCAATTTCTGAAGTGAGGAGTCCAGAGTCCTCATCAGCCATGCAGACCTGAACCCTCAAATACCTACATATGCCATGGCATACAGCACCTCTCCTGCCAGTGTATAATAGAGTGGAGTGCTCACTGCGTATCTGCGCCACTGGGCTTGTGCCTGTGTGTTTCTGTTTGAACCTTAGCACTGACTTGTACTCCTGACTCCCTGGAGCTACTCAAGCCCTTCCTGCAGCTGGAATAACCTGTCTCTGGCTTCCTGTTGGTTACAAGTGTCTTAAATGCTTTATTCTTCTGGGAAGAAACAGCTTCAGTGACTTGTTCACCTTCTCCTTCTGAACATTTGCTCCAGCTGGAGAAATGCCAGAGGACCTTGTTGAGAAAACCCAGGTTTCCAGTTGAGCGTGTTAGCTGCCCAAGGTTTCAGGCAGCCTCGTCACTGTTGCAGGCTGTTTGTTGCAGGCTGTTGTTTTCTTGGCAGCACCCGGGGTAAGCCTAAGGCCCCAGCACAGACAAGCCAGCTCCACCTCTGAGGCACCTTTCCCTCCCATGCTAAGACTTCTGGACCCACCCAGGGGAATACCTTTCTTTCTAATGCACAGTTGACTAGGGGCCTGCAATTTAATTAGGCATTACCTGAGTGTAGCTTAATTACAGTTATTGGTTTAGGGTTAAGTATTCCCATTGCCTGAGTCTAAGCCAATGCCTTTTTTGGTTTTTTGAGGTAGGGTCTCACTCTAGCTCAGGCTGACCTGGAATTCACTATGTAATCTCAGGCTGGCCTCGAACTCACAGCGATCCTCCCACCTCTGCCTCCCCAGTGTTGGGATTAAAGGCGTGCGCCACCATGCCCAGCAGCCAATGCCTTTTTATTAAAGGAGTTCCCATCTGAGCATTGGACCTCCTCCCTCTGCACCTGGAAGACCGATATTTATTTTATTTATTTATTGCATTGGTTGTTAGATCTACTTTTTTCTCAATTTTTTTTCTATTTCTTTTTTATTTTTTCTCAATTTTTATTAACATTTTCCATGATTATAAAAAGTATCTCATGGTAATACCCTCCCTCTGCCCCCCCACCTTTCCCCTTTAAAATTCCATTCTCTTATCATATCCCCTCCCCATCTCAATCAGTCTCTTTTATTTTGATGTCATGGTCTTTTCCTCCTCTTATGATGGTCTTGTGTGGTAGTGTCAGGCACTATGAGGTCATGGATATCCAGGCCATTTTATGTCTGGTGGGAGCACGTTGTAAGGAGTCCTACCCTTTCTTTGGCCCTTACATTCTTTCTGCCACCTCTTCCACATTAGACCCTGAGCCTTGGAAGGTGTGATAGAGGTATTGCAGTACTGAGCACTGTGGTCATTTCTTTCCACCAACCCCTATGATACCTTCTGAGTCATCCCAAAGTCACTGCCATCTGAAAAGAGAAGATTCTTTACCAAAAGTGAGAGTAGTGTTAATATATGGGTATGGATATTAAGAGAAGTACTTACTGGGCAGTTTGATAAGCATAGTATATACATTTTTCCAGACATCAGCAGATGTTACACCCCTAGGGCTTATGACTAACCCTGTTTTAACTTTTCATATTAGGGATGTGTTTCCCCCCATGGAGTGGGCCTCCAGTCCAATTGGAGGGCAATTGGTTTCCACCATGATAGACGTGCCACTATTGCACCTGTTGGCTCCTTTGGCCTGGCTTTCCAATTATGAGGTTTGCAGTGTCCACTGTTGAGTATCTTCAGTGGTGGTATCTTTCTCCCATTGAACTACATGTAGAATAGCTTCTTCCAGCTTTCTGTCGGCTGGTCTACATGGAGGAGGTTATCAGCTCAGTTCCAGCAGGATTTCTCAGTGACCTTGCAGCCCAAGTATGTGGAGTGTTCAGCAATAGGGTCTTACCATCTGTTCCTGGTGGGAAACCAAGGGCTTCAGCAACAGCCTATAATGTTTTGGGGGCATCAGTGACCTCCCTGGTCAACAACTCACTGGAGGTATCCCATCCCTGGCACTGAAAATTTTCTAACAATTATCTATGGCTCCTGAGTGTTTCATTGTCCAAAACCGGAGGATTACATATGATTTATTTGTATCTTCTTAGATTTTGATTCGCCCTCCCTCCACCTTTCCTTTACTCAGTCTCTTCCCCTGACCTCACTTTTGGGCCTTTTCACCCCCGTTAATCTATTCTTCTACTTTCATATATACAATACCAACCTATTAAGTACCCTCCTCCCTTCCTTTCTCTTCCCTTTATATCTCTTTTTTAATTTGCTGGCCTCTGCTACTGAGTTTTTTCCTTCTCACACAGAAGTCCAATCATCTGGAAGACAGATTTTTTAAAAATATGTATTTATTTATTTATTGAGAGAATGGGCATGCCACAGCCTTTAGTCACTGCAAACAAATCCAGATGCATGTGCCACCAAGTGCATCTGGTATATGTGGGTTCTAGGAATTGAAACTGGTTCCTTAGGCTTTGCAGGCAAGTGCTTTAATCGGTAAGCCATCTCTCCAGCCCAGAGGTAAGGTCTCGCTCAATCCCAGGCTAACCTGGAATTCACTATGTTGTTTTAGGGTGGCCTTGAATTTATGGTGATCCTCCTACCTCTGCCTCCCAAATGCTGGAATTAAAGGTTTGCACCATCATGCCAGGCTCAGCCCCAGATCTGCCCTCGCCTAACTCCCCCCACTCCCCCGTAAGGCCTCACTGTAGCCCAGGCTGATCTGGAATTTACTATGTAGTCTCAGGGTGACCTCAAACTCTCTGCGATCGTCCTACCTGTGCCTTCGGAGTGCTGGGATAAAGGCATGCGCCACCGCACCTGGCTCAAAAATTATTTATTTGCAAGCAGAGAGGAAAGAGACAAAACTATGGGCATGCCATAAGAGCAATAGTGAGTTTATCCAGCTAAAGTGAAACTCAGTCTTTGAGGATTGCTTATCTATTAAGAGTTGTTCTTAAAGTGTTGAGTCTTGCCTGAAAAACTCTGTGGTAGAGTATATTCTTGGCATATATGAGGCAAATTTATCCCTAGCACCAAAATCATATAAGCAAGGTTTAAAATAAAGCACTAAATCCTGCCCAAGAGTGACAATAGGAGGTCTGTTGGGCTCTCTGGTGCCTGTCATTTTCTTGATGTCTGCCCCAGTGATTCCGTTTTCCCCACCTTTGGAGCAGGGCTGGAATCACAGCATGCCAGGTTCTAGGGTTGGCTGTGTTTCAGGTCTCTACTCATCTCTAGTAGTAACTGACGAGTCACTGCCCTACTCCCTGTGGCTTTCTTCTGCACAGCTGCTGGCGTGCATGCTTCTGGGACAACCCAAGCAGCCAGGCTTTCTGTGAACACAGGAATGTATACTGCTGGCTATTGGAGCCTGGCTCCTATCAGGCAGCCAGCTGCAGGTAGATGTCACACTGACTCTCATGTGGCTGGGTATACTTTCACAGAGTCCTCAGTTAGAGGTGCCTGGATTTAAATAAGAAGTCATGACCATC
Organism: Jaculus jaculus; assembly: GCF_020740685.1. Taxonomy (NCBI): domain Eukaryota; kingdom Metazoa; phylum Chordata; class Mammalia; order Rodentia; family Dipodidae; genus Jaculus; species Jaculus jaculus. Next base: position 30,447,629 of record NC_059113.1, read on the forward strand.
AAGTCCCTGGGATCATGTTTCCTTTGTGGTCTGTCTTGTCAACCGGGGACTACAGGCTGCTTTTCATTGAGACAGAGGTGGGTCGTTGTAGCATGGGTAATGAGTTTGTGGGTCAAAAGCCTGATCCTGCTTCAAGGGCTATATGTACAGTGTCTCTGGGAGGCTTGGACAAAGGCTTCCTGTCAGACATAACATAGAACTAAAGAAGCAGTCAGATGTGAATAGGCTGAAGCAAGGCCTATGAAACATGTTGTGATGCATCTTGTCAACTTGAATGAAAGATGCCTCGGCTACTAGAGAAGTACACCTGGGTGTGTGTCAGGACATTTCTAAAGACCATTACGTTACCAGAGCTCTGACCTAATCAGTTATAACTCTAATGTATTGATGGGTTAAAAAATACTGGGATGTGGTAAAACTGAAAGGTGGGGCCTTATTGGAAGAAGTAGGCCCAGGGATGTGTCTTAGCAGTGTGGGGGGTGTATCTTGCCCTGGCCTCTTGATGTCTAACACCTTCCTGGGTACCATGAAGTGAACAGCTCTGTTCTACCGCGCTCTTCCTCCATGATCCACCTCACCCCAGGCCCAGAAATACAGAATCAGACTACCATGACAGAACCAAATTTCCCCTTCATTTTTTTTTTTTTTTTCAGGAATTCAGTCTACAACATAAGGAGTGTACAGCCTTATAGTTAGGTTTGCCTGTCACAGTGGGAGAAGATTCTGCTCTGAGTGAATTCTGCACAGGAGAGGCCTCAAACTACTTGATGTTCCCTAAAGCCATGATCATCACATTGAGGCCTGGCTGTCTTTGGCTTTGGTCCAGAGCTTAGCTTCCACAGTGCTCTGATTCCTTGTTACCTGGTCAGAGGCCTGTAGTCCATTCCCTGGGGAGGTTAAGTCCCTGTATACAAGAGCAGAGCAGTATCTTTAAGTTGACAGAAGCCCCCCCCCCCCCCCCCCCCCCAGTGATGACAGCTCTGGCCCTCCATGGTTAAATTGTAAAGCATCTGGGCAACATGTTTAAAAAGCTCTGCAGATGATCCTTTTTGTTCACCAAAGGATCTGAGAAGTCTGTTCCAGCTCAGAGAGGGTTGTGTTTACTTCCAGTGGCTTGTGTTCCCTGATCCTCTACAAGAGCCTTTGCTGAAGAGAGGGGCTGGTGCTGCGCACTATCCTTCCAGGGACCAGAAGAATCTGGTTGGGGGCACTTGGGTTAGAGTTGTTCCTCATTACCTGTTGTTCTACAGGCCAATGTGACCAGTTGAGTTCTGAGCCCAGGGCAGGTTGTTCAGCAGCCGCTGTCAGTTCCACTGAGGAACCTCCTGCAGGTGCCCTGAGGAGCTAGAGCAGAGCACATGTTGACTTGTGCTTCTGTGACTGCATACGCAGTGTTCTGGGCTGAGACTCCTTTGCTTTGCATTAGTGATGGCTCACAGGTCTGTCAGGTGCTGGGCAGGGGGCTCCCCACTAGCCCAGCATACAGCATAGCAACTTGTCCTACACTGAGTACTCCTTTTCCTGTGTCCTTTGTTTCATGTTTCATTCTTTCAGAAAACACCATTGCTGAGAATCTTGTGTGCTGGGGTCTAAAACAGATGAACCCATAAGTGAAGCGTGCTTGAGGCTGAGGGACACACATCTATCCAACCAGACTTGCTCAGCCTAAACTCTTTCTCTTTCCCTCCTAAAGGGTGAGCCTGTCGGCCACAGACTGCTACATCGTGCACGAGATCTACAGTGGGGAGAATGCCCAGGACCAGTTTGAGTATGAGCTAGAACAGGCGCTGGAAGCCCAGTACAAGTACATTGTGATCGAGCCCACCCGCATTGGAGACGAGACAGCACGCTGGATTACTGTGGGCAACTGCTTGCACAAGACGGCTGTGCTGGCAGGCACTGCCTGCCTCTTCACCCCGTTGGCACTGCCCTTGGATTACTCCCACTACATCTCCCTGCCCGCTGGTGTGCTGAGCCTGACCTGCTGCACTCTCTACGGGATCTCCTGGCAGTTCGACCCTTGCTGCAAGTACCAGGTGGAGTACGACGCCTATAAACTGTCCCGCCTGCCTCTGCACACGCTCACCTCCTCCACCCCAGTGGTGCTGGTCCGGAAGGACGACCTGCACAGAAAGAGACTGCACAACACGATAGCACTGGCCGCCCTGGTGTACTGTGTAAAGAAGGTTTATGAGCTCTACGCTGTATGACTGCAGGAGCGGGACGCGGAACAGAACCACAAGGCCCACAGGACACAGAGGACTCAGATCGCTACAGCAACACTTTGGGCTTGCTCTGTGAGGCAGCGGTGCCTGGGAAGGTGTTTGGTTTAATACATGTTATTTTTAAAAAAAATAACATCATGGGTGTACCAAGGGTTTTTTTCAGCTCATCACACTAAGATGTCTCTTTCCCTAACCCAGGAGTGGGTCCGAGACCATAGAGGTCATGCTGGGCAGTGGAGTGTGGATGGAAGCCACCCTATTTACTGAGGGAGTGTGAACATGCTTGTGGGGGGTCTTTAAGTATATTGTTTAACCATACCATTCAGAGCCAACCAGAAGCTATTGACCATTAAAATTATGAGAATTTCAACTGCTGTTCTCTTTCTATGCCTGAGCCTGTAGTTGCAGTGGCTGCATGTGGCATGTGCAGGTGCTGCTCCTCACCCTGCCAATTTCATCACCTCCAACAAGGACAGACCAAGATCGGAGTTCCTGCACAAAAAGACCGTACAGCACGATACCACTGGCCACACCAGTGAGTCGAGTTCAGTTATGACTCCCTTGGCCCTGATGTGCGATTTCAGAGAAGTGGTACAAAAAGGTGGCCTAGAGGCCATAGGATCTCCCTTTTGTTCATTTGGGGACTAAAGGGCTATGAGCCCTTCTCCAAATTTCACCATGCTGCACTTTGATTTAGGGCCCAGAAATATTTCTGCTTTCCTCTTTGTTTTTTGAGGTAGGGTCTCACTAGCTCAGGCTGACCTGGAAGTCACTCAGGGTGGTATTGAACTCATGGCAATCTTCCTACCTCTGCCTCCTGAGTATTGTGATTAAAGGTGTGCACCACCACGCCTGGCTTTGCTTTCCTTCTTTTTTTAAGAGAAGTGCTGTGCCAGGGCCTCAGCAATTGAACTGCAAATGCTTGTGTCACTTAGTGGGCATGTACAACCTTGCATTCGCCTCACCTTTTGTGCGTCTGGCTTATGTGGGATCTGAAGAGTTGAACATGGGTCCTTAGGCTTATGCACTAAGCCTTCTCTCCAGCCCTCTGCTCTCCTTTAAAGCACTGAAGCAGTTCCTAATGTGGCCTGAGCCCTGCAGACCCTGGCCATGGTGGATCTGCCTGCTTAGGGGAGCTGATCCACTTTTGTCTAGACTTTGGATAAGCGGAAGTGGTCCCCTGCACAGAGGCTGAGGCTGCTGTCACTGCTGGGTAGCCGCCCAGCATCTCTGCAGAGAAGTCACAGACAACCAAGCTGACTCTTCCTCAGGAAGGTCTGGTGCCAGTGTTAGGAAAGGGTGCCTGCTCTGCGGTATAAGGCAGGAAAACCTTTGTGGGGAGCTCAAGGGGCAATTGGGCTATTTCGGGTACAGATTTTGAAAGATATGAAAAGGGACCCACGGCCCTCCAAAATTTTACAAACTTTCACTTAATTCCAAATACCCTAGGGAGATTAATGACTTAGTTCAGATGGATACACAGTATTGTGGACATGGCAGCATGGCTGGGACTGTACTGAAGAGGTAACTGCCTTGGCCACAAGCAATCCCTGGTGCACAGGCCTCCTGACTGCAAGGTGGGTTGAAACGTGGCACGCGCGAGACCTTGGGTGTCCGCAGGCTGGCTTTGAGCCTGCTGGTCATGCATAGCATGGGAGGGGTTTTTAGAACAGGCACCTGGACTGATTGCTCTTTCTGCCCATCAGATTGCATGAGGGGGAAGGAGTTGGACCCCAGTGGGCCAGTAACCCCAAGTAAGCTTAACAGGTGTTCTTGTCCAAAACAAATCAGGTTCAAGGTCTGGCAAGATGGCTCAGTGGGCAAGTGGTTGCTGCATAAGCATAGGCATTGCACACCCCTAGGAAAAGCCAGAAGTGGTCACATGTGCCTCAAAACCCCAGTGTGCTAGGGGTGGGGTGTGGACAGGAGAATCATTGGCTGGAGCTCCCTGGTGGGACAGTCTGGCAAAAAAAAAAAAAAGAACTCCAGGTGCAAGCGGCTCCTTTCTGTTTCCCCAGCTGTGCTGCACTTGAACAAAGTGACTCTCATCAGAGATGGGTTTGACACGTGCAAAGAAAAGGCCACCTGGCCTAGGCCCTCCTATGGGAATCCATCTGACAAGGGAGTCCCATGTGGCCATTTCAGGACATGGGTCAGGCTAGTCTGCCCGCTCACCCACTTCGGGAGACCCATAAGCTGTGTAGAGGCAGCCAATGGGAAATGTGGACAAGCAGATTCTGGGGCGCGCCTGCTTGCACCGCACGTGCATTCACCCTTTCTCTTGTCCTGCAGGAGCAGTTGCTGTGGGAGTAAGAAACGCCAGTGACCCGCTCCTGCCCAAGCACCAGGGGACTCGTAGTCTTGAAGATACCTGAAGCAGAACAAGCTTTGAAAGCTTCCCAGCAGAATTTAAGGATGACAAGGGTTGTGGGTGACAAAACACCCACTAACCTTTGAGGACCGAAAACTGGCAATAGTGGCAGCACCATTACCCCAGTGGCAACCACTCATTCAGACACCAGCTAGAAGAGCCAGAGCAAAGTGAGGCTTGCGGAGGCCCCGAGCTGAGGGCAGGCTGCTGCTGGGGGGCCCTCCCCTCACGCGGCTGCCTGGATGACTCGCAGAGCAGGTAGACAGGAAGTGAAGCCTAGCTTCCAGGCAACTCTGAGCTGATTGGGAGCAGTTCCATGTTTCAGAACCCTCCTGGCCTGTCTGCCCTCAGTCCTCAGCCAAGGGCATCATCTAGCACAGGGGTAATTATCTTGTTCTTCCCCCCCCCCCTCCCCCCCAGGTAGGTTCTCCAGGCTGACCTGGAATTCACTATGTAGCCTCAGGGTAGCCTCAAACACAGTGATACTCTTACCTCTACCTCGGGAGTGCTGGGGTTACCTGTTAACACAGAATAAGGTATAGGAAGCCAGGTTTTAAATTTTTTTCAAAAATAAATTTTGGATTTTTTTTTTCCTACGTTTCTCCAGGTAATCTTGCTCTAGCCCAGGCTAACCTGGAATTCACTATGTAATCTCAAGGTGGCTTCAAACTCATGGCCACCCTCTTACCTCTGCCTCCCGAGTGCTGGGATTAAAGGCATGTGCCACCACACCCGGCAATTTTTTTTTAATTTTAAATTATTTTACTTACTTGAGAGAGCAGATAAAGAATGGGCATGCAGGGGATGAAGAGATGGTTTAGTGGTTAAGGCTTGCAAAGCTAAAGGATTGCATTTCGAGTCTCCAGGACCCACATAAGCCAGGTGCACAAGGGGGCACATGCATCTGGAGTTCATTTGTAGTGGCTGGAGGCTCTGGGGTGCCCATTCTTTCTCTGCCTCTTTCTCTCTCTCAAATAAATAATAGATAAAATATATTAAAAAAAAAAAAAAGAATAGGTGCTGGAGAGATGGCTTAGTGGTTAAGGCACTTTCCTGCAAAGCCTAAGGACCCAGGTTCAAGTCCCCAGTACCCATTTAATCCGTATGTCCAAGGCAGTGCATGCATCCTGGAGTTCATTTGCAGTGGCTGGAGGCCCTGGCATGCCCATTCTTTTTTTAAAAATATTTTTATTATTTGCAAGCAGAGAGAAATAGAAGAGAGAATGGGCATACCAGGGCCTCCAGCCACTGCAAATGAACTCCAGATATGTGTGCCACCCTTTGCATCTGGCTTTACATGGGTACAGGGGAATCAAACCTGAGTCCTTTGTCAGCAAGCGCCTTAACCACTAAGCCCTCTCTCTAGCCCAAGGTTTTTAAATTTTCAGTAAAGAAACTACCATGATAGTGACCTTTAGGTTACATGAATTTTTTTTTTCTTATGTGTGTATGTAATGTGTGGTGTGTCCCCTTGCAGTGCCCCATCAGCAAAACATCAGGTGTCTTGCTCCATTGCTCTTCCACTCATTCTTGGAGCCAGGATCTCTTACTGCTTTTTACAAGCCTGGATAACCCCTGGTCTCTGCTCCCCTTGTATGGAACTGGGGCTACAGGTGCATGCACGGCCTTGCCCAGTTTATGTGGGCTCTGGAGATTCAAATTCAGGCAGGCTCAGGTCCCCGCACACTCTCATGCTTGCACAGGAGGGCCACGTGACCAGACTTAGCCCTATGTGAACTCTAGTGCTGCTGTGCTCTCCAAGTCCTCCATACCACAGCTGGGAGTCACAGTGGTTCCCCAAACCAACCGCTTCAGCATGTTTAATGTTCCATCTCGTGATGACTGAGTGCTGTTGCTCACCTTGTGTTCCTCGGAGCGCACTCTGGCTACCATTTTATTTAATGGAGGTGAAAGGATCGTACTGGACATGGCCCTTCTCAAAGTACCAAAGTGTCCAGAGAGAGGTGTTCTTATTTCCACATAGAGGAAAGTGCTCTGGCTGCTGCTATTCCCTGGGACCATGCTGGGTACTTTGTAGTTTCATGCCACTCCGGATTAGGCCTCAGCACCAGTGTGATCCTCAGGGCTGAGTACCAGTTCCTTTCGTGTGCTGGCATCTTCTATGAACTATTGAAACATAAAGGAGTGCTTTTTCCCTGTTGGAATGGAGGGTCTGTGCAGCCACATTTCACCCCCAGCTCCTGGGCCATGCAGGACATGGTAGGTCACCATTTCTGATCACTACTTGTCTTCTCCCATCCCTGAACTTGAATGAAAGCCTCCAACACCAACTCCGAGATTTTTTTTTTTTTTTCTCCTGAGGTAAGGTCACTCTAGCCCCAGCTGACCTGGAGTGTACTGTGTAGTCTCGGGGCTGCCTTGAACTCGAGGCAATCCTACCTCTGCCTCCCAAGTGCTGGGATTGATTAAAGGCATGTACCATGCCTAGCTTGAGGTCTTTTTTCAAGGAAGGGTCTTGCTGTAGCCCAGGCTGTCCTCAAACTCACAGCGATCCTCCTACCTCTGCCTCCCGAATGCTGGGACTAAAGAAAGGCATCACCTGTCAGGGGCAGGTGATTCAGGTAGAAGTACAAAGGGCAGACTTGACGTACTGAAGACGGCCTGATTGGGGGGGAAGGGGAGATTTGCAAGTTGGGAGAAATCTGCAATGGCCCTCCTATGATTTCAACTGTTTCAAAAACAAAACATTTTTTAACTTGAGAAATGAAACTGACCCACTTAAAAAAAAAAAAGCAGAGAGATGGCTTAGCAGTTAAGGTGGTTGACTGCAAAGCCTAAGATTCAACTCCCCAGAACCCACTAAGTCAGATGCACATGGTGGTGCATGCGGCTGAAGGCTCTGGTGTGCCAATTCTCTCATAAATAAATTTAAAAAATTTAAATCATGTCAAAGGTAGATAAAAATGCGTCTCTCTTCCCCTTCTGGGTGTATGTGTGCATGTATGTGTACAGATGCATGTCTCCTGTGCCCATGCATGCAGAGGCCAGAGGAAGAGGTCAGTTTCACTCTTCCACCTTATTTCTCGAGACAATCTCTCCCTAATTCTGGAGCTCATTTTTCAGTTAGACTGGCAGCTCAGTGATTCCCAGTGCACCTAGCCATTTTTTCAGCTCCTACATGAACTCCTGAATAAATTTTGCTGTGCTTCAAGAACACTATACCACAGCTGTGAACTGGCCTGTCGCCACCTCTTTAAGTGCTGGGATTACAGTCATGCGGCCATGCCTGGCTTTTTACATGAGGGCTGGAGACTGAACTCAGGTCCTCATGATTGGGCAGCAAGTGCTCTCAATCTGAGCCATTAGCATGTGTTCTTCACTTCATCCTACCAAGTCTCTACTAAGGAATTCCACCAGGAGGCCTGGCCAGTGTCTGAAGGCCTCCTTGCACAGAGCCAAGCAGGATCTCTTCCTTGTGGCTGCTGTCTTGTAGCAACAGCTCAATCTACTTGGAGTGGTACCCGGTACCCTACAGGCTATAGTAAAAACAGGAACATGAGGAGACCTGTTGCTAAAGCTGGCACTAAATATAATGTACCAACTACCCTATCACACTGACACCCATCTTCCACATGGAAGGAGCCATTATAAGGACCCTAGGAGTATCCTAAAGCGACAACCAGCATTCTCTCAGGCATCAGAGCTAAGCCAGTGGCCTCAGGTTCGCTAAACGTAAGAGCACATGGGCCAGGGACTCTCATGATATCTGATGCTGAGTCCATTTTTTGAGGCAGGATCTTAACTCTAATCCAGGCTGACCTGGAATTTGCTCTGTAGCCAGGGAGGCCTTGAATTCACAGTGATCCTATTTCAGCCTCCCAACTGCTGGGATTACAGGGATGAGCACAACGCTTGACTTTGTTGCTAGGTCTTACACTTTTAGAACATATAGTTCTCCTGGTCCCACAGGACTCTGACTCTTACTGTTCCAGTCATTTATTTCATATTTTGAGTTCAAGCCCAGCTCCATATATATTCCCCTTGGGAGAAGCTCATTGCTGGTTTGGTTTCAGTTTTCTGGAGCAGGGGCTAAGTAAGAAAGCAGCAGGAGTGTTCACTAGACCTCCATCAGGTCTCAGCAATGCACAGTCCCTTATGGAGCAAACCTGGCCCAAGAAGGTGTGCTGCTCAGCCCAATCAGGCTAGCCAGAGCTGTCAGCTTGAACCTCTATCAGGAGTTCTTGGATTTCCGCTCCTTCCTGGCCCGGGACGCCATGACCTTGAAGAAGAGCCCAGGAGCCAGAGTTCGGAGGTAAATGGCCACAGAAGGCAGGAAGTCAGCCAGGACCACATCTTTTTTCCTCTTCCCCACAGCAGCAAGGACATCCAGAGCCACTTCAGCAGGACTTCGGCCCTGGGCTGTATTCTTGTCCATAGCTACAGTTAAAAAAATAAATAAAGGCACATGAGGCAAAGTCCCTTTGAGGGCAAGGCAGGATCCACAGGCCAGCTCCCCACAGTCCCATCAGGGATGTCTTTCCCAAAGAGCGTAATTTTACACTGAGGAAATGAGGAACCACTGGCAAGCGAGGGAAAGGAAAGTACACAGGATGAGAGGACAAGATAGACTAGGCATGCTAATAATGCTACAAAGTCCCCTGCCTGGTCGTCTATGACATGCCAACAGCCAGCACAGATAGGTCTCAAAGTGGTTCCCAGATCACATCTGAGGAGAAGCTTCCTGACCCTGGATGTTCTACAACTGGGAAACAACCAGTGACTAGGAAAGGTACACAATTTACTTTCCTGGCTAGCTCAGCCCCAAACTGCTGGAGGACAGTGGTTGCCATCTGACCCCACGCATGCCCCCAGAGCAGTCGGGAGTAAAGAGAGAGCCCAGCTTCCAATGGCATGCAGTAACTGGGTAAGAGACAGCTGGACGGGTGAGAGGCAGAGGGTAACAGTGGCCGATGTTCTTTCTTCACTAACGGCAGGCATTTGACCAGCAAAGCAGGACCAGTGGGCAGGTACAGAAGGGAGTCCCCTAGCACACTGTCAGCTGATCGTGGCCTCCCCTACCAGTTATCTTCCTTCACTGAATGCTCACCACAGGAGAATGGGAAGTCTTAACTGCTAGAGAAAGAAATGTTTATGCTGAATCTTCTGGGATAAACAGGCATGCAGCTCTTGCCACTGTAGCTTTCTGTGGAAAATCTACAGCAGCAGCTACCACGCAGGACAGGGTAGTCAGGTCTGGCTAGGCAACATGGAGGACCAGCAGGCCCTGGGCAACATCTGCAACACAGACCCAAGGGAGAGTCTATCCCACGACGCAGGGCCTGGTGGGCAGTCTTCAACAGAAAGACAGGGCTGGCTCCAACACTCATGGAGACAGAAGTCAACTGCTTCCTTCCTGGCCCTGTATCTGCATGGTAGGCCTGGGCGGCTCAGCCCACAAACAGCACCTGCAAGTCAGTTTCACAGTGCCTCCAATTTGAAGCAAGATGGAAATGCTGATACTGTTCTCCACACTCAACATGGCCCTGAAACCAGTCATTTCTCCAACAGCAGACAAAGGGGCAGGTCAGCCTCCCCTTATTAGCCATGAGTTGGTTTAGTCCTAATTGTGAACATATGGGATATAAGGATGGGTTAATGGGAAGCTTGGTGGCACTTCAGTTATTTTTAATTGGGGGGGGGTGGTTTTGAGATAGGGTGTTGCTCAAGTCCAGGCTGGCCTCAAATTCACAGCGATCCTCCTACCTCTGCCTTTAGATTACTGGGATTAAACGTGTGCACCACCACGCCCAGCTCAATTGAGGAACTTTCTGCCCCTCAGTCCTCTAAGTAAGGGGTCCCGTTCTTAAAGCTGCAGTGGTGGCGATAAGGCCAAGGGCGGCTCAGTGGGGAAACAACGCTTAGGCAGCAGTCCGTATCTGCAACCAATGTTCGGGCCAAGGCTTTTAATTTTGAAAATTACATTCCAAATGAAAACAACCAGAAATTAACGGAGGTAAGAGTAGCATGATGCATGATCACCAATCAATAGCTCTTTGTGAGGAAGGAGAGAAACCAGGCCTTACCTCCATATATGGAGCCATCACCTGTGACAGCATTGACAGAGAGGTTGGTGTGGATGTAGCCAGGACTTATCACAGTAACCTCGATCGCATCCTGTTCCATCTCTGCACGCAGGCAGTCAAAGAACGCCTGGGTTGCATGCTTGGAAGCTGCATCTGCAGACATGGACAGAGGTGATGAATGTTCTTGTTCTTAACAAGGCCTAAAGCAGCCATTAGAACAAAGCAGCACCAGCTGGGCTTTTACCTGGTACATGTGGCCAGCCTCTGAGAGGACCCTGCCAAGCGGGTTTTGTGGTCTAGGGGCCCTCAGTGACAGAAGTGCCCCAGAGGCGCCTTCGTGTGTCGTTTCAGTCTCTTCCCTGCCGGGTGTGCTCCCAAAGCCTGCCTGCATGAGTGCTGTGCAGACCCAGGCCTGGCTCTCAAGAACTTCTTACAAGCTGGGCGTGGTGGCACACGCCTTTAATCCCAGCACTTGGGAGGCAGAGGTAGGAGGATTGCCATGAGTTCAGGGCCACCCTGAGATGACAGCTAATTCCAGGTCAGCCTGGACCAGAGTGAGACCCTACCTCGAAAACAAAAAAAAGAACTTCTTACAGCTTCCATCTGGAGAAACCTGAACTTGCTCCACCTGGAGGAGGGGCCTCTCCTCCCCCGCAGCAGCTCCCCAGCCTGGTGCCAGGTACTTTGAGGGACACAGCGACCCCAGAGCCAGGCTCTTGAGAAACAAACCAGCATCTCTACAGAAGAGCTGCTACCTCCAGCTCACAGTCCTGAACTTAGTTTTGCTCTCAGCACCTAGCCGCCAAGCAGACAGGAAAAAAACCCATTGACAGCAGCCAGGCTGCTGTAGTCAAGTCCACACTGCTTCCATGCACAGTGGGTCCTCCCCTGGGCACACAGGGTGCTGTGCACCCATGCAGATCCCATGACGTATTCTCAGTAACAGCACCCACATAAACAGCTAGGCGTGGCTGCACATATATGTAACCCCAGTACTATGTGGAGCAGAGACTGGAGAATCTGGAGTTCCCCAAAACAGCAAACTCTGGAATCAGTGGACAGCTCCATTTCAAGGAAACACACAGAGGAGTGACAGAGGGGGACACCTACTAGCTCCTTTGGTCTCCACGCCTGCACAGGGTGTGTGAACCTACATACATGCATACACCATATACGCTACACATACGACACACATGCAAAAAATAAAAAAAGCCAGGCATGGTGGCTCACATCTGTAATCTCAACATGTAGGTGGATTACTGTGAGTTTGAGGCCAGTCTGGGCTACAGAGTGAGTTCTAGGTCAGCCTTGGCTAGAGTGAGACCTTGCCTCAATAAATAAATAAATGGGCCCCCAAACAAGAAACTCCATTCTATGTACTTGCTAGCATAACATGGACAGAGAGATGAGGTGACATCTGACATTGGGGCACCCCACTCTCCTATAGGAAGGTGACCATGGGAACTGGAAGTCAATTTTTTGTGTTTGTTTTGTTTCGAGGTAGGGTCTCACTCCAGTCCAGGTTGACCTGGAACTCATTCTGTAGTTCTACACTGGCCTCACACTCATAGCAATTTTCCTACCTCTGCCTCCCTAGTGCTGGGATTAAAAGTGCACACCACTATACCCAGCTCCTGAAAGTCTTTTTTTTTTTTTTTAAAGTAAGAGAGTGAAAGTGAGAGAGAGAATTGGCATGCCAGGGCCTCAGCCACAAGCAGTCAAACTCTAGATGTGTGTGTCCCCTTGGGTACATGTGCAACCTCGTGCACTTGGGTCACTATGTATCTGGCTTACATGGGACATGGAAAGTCGAACATGAGTCCTTAGGTTTTGCAGACAAGCACTTTAACCACTAAGCCATTTCTCCAGCCCTGAAAGTCAAAAAAAATTTAAAAACTTTAAAAAATTTTATTTTTATTTGAAAGACAGGGAAAAGGGGGTGGGGAGAATGGGTGCGCCAGGGAATCCAGCACTGCAAACAAACTCCAGACGCATGCGCTACCTTGTGCATCTGGCTTACGTGAGTCCTGGGGAGTCAAACCTGGGTCCTTTTGCTTTGTAGGCAAGCGCCTTACCCACTAAGCCATCTCTTCAGCCCTCACTTTTTTGTTTCTTTGTTTTGGTTTTGATTTTTCAAGGTAGGGTCTTACTATAGCCCAGGCTGACATGGAATTCACTATGTAATTTCAAGGTGATCCTGAACTCATGGCAATCCTCCTACCCCTGCCTCCCAAGTGCTGGGATTAAAGGTGTGCACCACCATGCCTGGCTTCTGAAAGTCAATATTTTTTAAAGATTATTTACTTATTTATTTATTAGAGAGAGAGAAAGGGCATGCCAGGGCCTCTAGCTACTGCAAATGAGCTCCAGATGCATGTGCCACCATTGTGCATCTGGTTTATGTGGGACCAGGAGAATCAAACTTGAGTCCTCAGGCTTCACAGGCAAGCATCTTAACCGCTAAGCCATCTCTCCAGCCCTGAAAGTCTTTTTTTTTTTTTTTTTGGTGTTTTCTGAGGTAGGGTCTCACTTTAGCTCAGGCTGACCTGGAATTCACTGTGTAGTCTCAGAGTGGCCTTGAACTCACTGCGATCTTCCTACCTCTGCCTCCCAAGTGCTGGGATTAAAGGCATGGACTACAACACTCAGCTTGAAAGTCAATTTTTAATGTTTTGATTTTGCCTAAAGATTTCTACTTCTTGGAATTTATCTTATTAAAATTGCCCTGTGAACACCCAGAAATGGAAATATTCACAGATACTCAATGTCATAAATCAGTGCTAAAGGTCAAAGCCTGAAGTGGGAGAAATTCTCCAGTGTCCATGAAAATGGCTAATTATGCCACATCTATTCATCCTTGTCTCTATATCCACTTAAAAGGATGAATAAATAGTATAGAGAATATCTGCAGGTCCCCCAAATGGCAAGCTCTGGAATCAGTGAAGGACTCCATCCCAAGGAAACATGCAACTGAGTGATGAAGAGGAACACCTCCTTTCTCCTTTGGTCTCCATGTATTTATTAAGTAGGTCAAGCAAGTCTCAAAACAGTAAGCAAAATGTGGGCTGGAGAGATGGCTTAGTGGTTAAGCACTTGCCTGTGAAGCCTAAGGACCCCGGTTCGAGGCTGCATTCCCCAGGACCCATGTTAGCCAGATGCACAAGGGGGCGCACACGTCTGGAGTTCATTTGCAGTGGCTGGAAGCCTTGGCACGCCCATTCTTTCTTTCTCTCTCTCTCTCCCCTTCTTTCTCTCTCTGTCGCTCTCAAATAAATTAAAAAAATTAAAAAAAAAAAAAAAAACAGTAAGCAAAATGTGATCCCAGTGCTGTTTGATTATATGCAGAAAAGAAATGAAGGCACATGCACCAAAATGCTAAAATAATTTTAGTTCAGAGCCCTCCAGGTCTCAGGGGGGTCTCTATTTGCAAATAAGATGTCCACACAGAAGTAAAGACACCTGCCCAAGTTCATGCAGGGTAAGAAGTGGAGATGGGATTTGAACCTGGGCATGGGTCCTGGCAAAATTCCCTCATGGGCCGGGTGTGGTGACGCACACCTTTAATCCCAGCCCTTGGGAGGCAGAGGTAGGAGGATCGCCGTGAGTTCGAGGCCACCCTGAGACTCCATAGTGAATTCCAGGTCAGCCTGGGCTAGAGTGAGACCCTACCTCAAAACAAACAAACAAAAAAAAAGGACTGGAGAGATAGCTTAGTGGTTAAGCACTTGCCTGCAAAGCCAAAGGACCTTGGTTGGACATGTGTCTGGAGTTCTCTTGCAGTGGCTGGAGGCCCTGGCACGCCTATTCTCCCCCTCCCCTCAAATAAATAAATAAAAATTAGCCAGGCGTGGTGGCACATGCCTTAAATTCCAGCACTCAGGAGGCAGAGGTAGGAAGGCTGCAGAGAATTTGAGGCCACCCTAAGATTACATAGTGAATTCCAGGTCAGCTCGGGTTAGAGTGAGACCCTACTTTGAAAACAAACAAACAAACAAAATGCCAAACGCTTGCACCACCTAGTGGGCATATGTGACCTTGCTTGCCTCACCTTTGTACATCTGGCTTATGTGGGATCTGGAGTAGAATATGAGTCATTAGGCTTCACAAGCAAGTGCTTTAACTGCTAAGCCATCACAGCCCTCCCTTTTTTAATTTTTTTTTTTGGAGATAAGGTCCCATTCTAGCTCAGGCTAACCTAGAATTCACTATGGAGTCTCAGGGTGGGCTTAAACTCACAGTGACTCTTCTACCTCTGCCTACCCAGTTCTGGGATTAAAGGCGTGTACCACCATGGCCAGCTTAAACATTTTGAAAATAAGTTGATTTATTTGAGACAGAGAAAGAAGCAGACAGTGAGTATGGTGGAGGGGCATACCAGGGCCTCCTGCCACTGTAGACAAACTCCAGAAGCATGTACCACTTTGTGTATCTGGCATTATGTGGGTAGTGGGGAATCTAACCCAGGCTGTCAGGATTTGCAAACAAGTGCCTTAACTGCTAGGCCATCTCTCCAGCTTACCATATCATTTTTTTGTTTGTTTGTTTGTTTTTGTTTTTCAAGGTAGGGTCTCACTCTAGTGCAGGCTGGCCTGGAATTCACTAATCTCATGGTATTCTTGAACTCATGGCAAGCATCTTACCTCTGCCTCGCAAGTGCTAGGATTAAAGGCAGGCACCACCATGGTAAGATATATTTTTACTTATTGAAGACACACACACACACAGAGAATGGGCATGTCAGGGCCTCTAGCCATTGCAAATGAACTCCAGATGCATGCAGTACCTTGTGCATCTAGCTTATATGGGACCTGGGGAATCAAACATGGGTCCTTATGCTTTCCTGGCAAGTGCCTAAACCACTAAGCTATCTCTCCGGCCCTCATTTTTATAACTGGGAAAAAATAAAAATGCTTTGGAGGGAAGAGGAGGATGTACTCACATGCTGATCGAAAAGGAATGCTGATTTTGCCCTGGATGCTGCTGATGGTGACAATGTGACCTTGCTTCCTCTTGACCATGGAGGGCAGGAGCGCTGAGGGGAGACAGTGGAAAGTTAGGTTTTCACCCGTCACTGTGCCAGATGCTGCTGGAGGCCACTGGGGAACATTCCTATGAATAGTTCTCCATGGAGCACCACAGGACAGGAGGGAAACAACAGGTGGCACCAGCAACAACCAGCAACGTCCCCTTGTCCTACATACCAGAATATGCCGACCTCGGCTGGCTGCGGAACCATGGAGAGGACATGCAAAACAGTGCCAGTGAGGGCACCACTGATAGGAGGGCAGAAGCAGATCAAATACAAATCTAGGCCAGGTGTGGCAACTCACACCTAAAATCCCAGGTCAGCCTGAGCTAGAGACCTTGCCTCAATAAATAAATAAAGCTGGGCGTGGTGGCGCACGCCTTTAATCCCAGCACTCAGGAGGCAGAGGTAGGAGGATCACCGTGAGTTCGAGGCCACCCACCATAAGACTACAGAGTGAAATCCACGTCAGCCTGAGTGAGACTCTACCTCGAGAAACCAATAAATAAATAAATAAAATAACGAATGAATGAAGCTGGGCATGGTGGTAAATGTCTTTGATCACAGCACTTGGGAGGCAGGGGTAGGTGGATGGCCTTGAGTTCAAGGCCAGCCTACAGAGTGAATTCCAGGTCAGCCTGGGCTAAAGTGAGACCATACCTCAAAAAAGACAAAACAAGAGGGAATTAACACTAGATTTTTTTATAATCATGGAAAATGCTAATAAAAATTAAAAAAAAAAAACAATAAGTAGATGAATGAGTGATATAAAATAAAATGCAAGCCTGGAATAGGCAAAAAGCAAATGCCTAAGCTAATGACCACAACCACTGCATGGGAGACAGTGGGTGGGGACAGGCAATGTCTCACCAAAAAGAAACCAGGTGAGACAAAAGGCAAGTTTATGATTAGTGTTCATGTCTCGTTTGACCCAAGATGGCTACCTTTAGTTAGAGCAACCGGACCAAAGTAGTTTGTCTCCATCAACTTCCTGTCCACGTCCACTGTGGTGTCTGTGATGGTACCACGGAAGCTGATGCCAGCATTATTGATGAGGATATCCACATAGCCAAAGCACTGCAGAATTTTGGTTGCTGCAACAGAGATGGCCCCAGGATCAGAGAGGTCGAAGGTCACTGTGTGCGGCTTGTGGGTCTGTCCCTGGTCAAATACAAGACATTGATGCATCAACTGAAAGCCATGTGAGCTATGTGTCCCTGCCTTTTGTGGTTTTTTTTGGTTTTTTTGAAGTAGGGTCTCAATCTAACTCAGGCTGACTTGGAATTTACTATGCAGTCTCAGGGTGGCCTTGAACTCACAGCGATCCTCCTACCTCAGCCTCCTGAGTGCTGGGATTAAAGGCGTGCACCACTACGCCCTGCTGTCCCTGCTTTTGAGGCCTGGGACTGGCCCGCTGGCCACAAGAGGATGCAAGTTGTAGCAGCTCTTTCTAAGAAGCAGCCTATGGAGTTCCTGCCCGTGGTGCTCACACCTGTCCCGGCAGCTCTTCTCCTGAACGGAAGATGACTAGTGACGAGTACACCTTACAAGATGTGACTATGGGCCGGGCGTGGTGGCGCACGCCTTTAATCTCAACATTCAGGAGGCAAAGGTAGGAGGATCACCGTGAGTTCAAGACCACCCTGAGAACATAGTGAATTCCAGACCAGCTCTGAGCTAGAGTGAGACTCTACCTCGGAGAAACAAAAAACAAACAAAAAAGATGTGACTCTGGGCCCTTCATGTCCGGCCCACGCAGGCTCGTGTACGGTGTACACTGCTCTAGCAGGTTGCCACAGGAGCTGTTAATCACAGCCACTTTGCTCCGCCAGGGACTCATGGACAGGGTTGCTCATTTGTTCATGAAACATTACTTACAGGTCACATATGTGCCTGGCACTGGGCATGGCAGAACATATGCCATAGTTTCTGACCGCTGAAGCACAGTCCAGAGGGGCGGTCAAATAATAGGGTCGATTACTACAAAGAGAGCTGCAAAGAACTAGGGGTGCTAGAAGACTGAGGAACTGAGCCGTGGAGCTCGGAGGATTCCTCCGGGAATAAGAGTGATGAGAGTGAGACGGCGAGTGCGAGCGAGGTCAGAGAAGATAGCAGAACAGGATGTGCCAGGAGCCCGTCTCCCACCCAGACTGCAGCACTACACAAACTCTCTGAAGTGCTTCTTTTGCAACTCAAATTTACCTAAATGCTTGCGACTTCCAGGGACATGGTTTGCTGCCAGACTGTCATTAACTTTGGTGGATTTCCACCATCCACTGCCACCCGCAACTTGGGAAGCAGCTCTGTGGAAAAGCAATCCACATTTCTGAGGAAGCTTGCAGGAGCCAGGGCAGGCAATAAGAACCTTGTTCTTCACATAATGGGTAACCTGTTACTCTGATGCCCATGCAGCCCAAGGGCAGGTGACACTGTTTCAACCACGACCAGCTGATGCAGCCTCTAGCAGACCTAAGGACCTGCACCTGCTGTAGAGCATTCGAAATTATATGGAAATCTCTAGAAAGGGCTGGAGATATGGTTCAGCAGTTAAAGTACCTGTCTGCAAAGCCTAAGGACCAGAGTTCAATTCCCAAAGCATGCGTTTGAAGTTTGTTTGCAGTGTCCAGAGGCCCTGACACACTCATTCTCTCTGTCTCTCTCTCTCTCACTCTTTATCAAATAAAGTAAAGTAAATATCTACAACAAAAGACCTGAGGAAGCTGAGTTCCTTAGCTAGACAAAGACACTGCAACAACTGTCTCTACAATGCTGACACAACAAAGGACGGCATGGGCAAAGACAGGAAACTGAATCAGCACAAAGAACATTTCATTAAGGGGGAAATTAAAAAAAGAAGTTCTCGCCAGCCAAGGTGGCACATGCCTTTAATCCCAGCATGCAGGAAGCAGAGGTAGGAAGACTGCTGTGAGTTCAAGGCTACACTGATTCTACAAAATAAATTCCAGGTCAGCCTGGGCTAGAGAGCAGGACCCTACTTCAAAAAACCAAAAACTAAAATAAAATAAATTCTGGAACTGAAATATAAAATAAATGAAATGGAAAAATATACTGAGTTAAGGCAGGTGAAGGAAAATGGAGAGAACTGGTAAACTTTAACAAGGATAATTTAAATGACCAAATCTAAGGAGAAAAATAAAAAAGTACAGTAAGAGCCTAAGAGATCTGGGGTAGAATCTACGAAGCAAGGCAACCTGCAAACTGTGGGGATCTGAGAGGTAAGGGCATTTAAAGACACAGTGTTGGTGAAATACATGAATTGGCACATCTACCAGGTTCAACAGCAAGTAGCATAAACTGAGTGACCAACATTGATATTAATTAATTAATCCCCCCCCCCTTTTTGAGAAAGAGACACAAAGGGAGAATGGGCATATCAGGACTTCAGCCACTATAAACAAAATCCAGATGCATGTGCCACCTTGTGCACATGGCGTATGTGGGTCCTGGGGAATCAAACCTGGGTCTCTTGGCTTTGCAGGCACATGCCTTAATCACTAATCCATCTTTCTAGCCCTATTTATTTTTTAAATGATTTTTTATTTATTTACTTTTTTGTTTTTCAAGGTTGGGTCTCATTCTAGTCCAGGCTAACCTGGAATTCACTATGTAGTTTCAGGTTGTCCTCGAACTCACGGTGATCCTCCTAACTCTGCCTCCAGAGTGCTGGGATTAAAGGCTTGCACCACCATGCCTGACCCTATTTTATTTTATTTAATTTTTTTTTTTTATTTATTCATTTGAGAGCGACAGACACAGCGAGAAAGACAGACAGAGGGAGAGAGAGAGAATGGGCACGCCAGGGCTTCCAGCCTCTGCAAACGAACTCCAGACGCGTGCGCCCCCTTGTGCATCTGGCTAACGTGGGACCTGGGGAACCGAGCCTCAAACCGGGGTCCTTAGGCTTCACAGGCAAGCGCTTAACCGCTAAGCCATCTCTCCAGCCCCCTATTTTATTTTTGAAAGAGAGAGAGAGGGCACGCCAGGGAACTGGAAATTCAAACAAGCATTCTTCAGCTTTGCAGGTGTTGCAGTCCGGTTCGCATTTCTGGTAGAAATCACCCAACCAAGAGTAACTTCTGGGAAAAAGAGGTTTATTTTGGCTCACAGGCTTGAGGGGAAGCTTCACGATGGCAGGGGAAAACGATGGCATGAGCAGAGGGTGGACATCACCCCCCGGCAAACATAAGATGGAACACAGCAACAGGAGGGTGTGCCAAACACTGGCATGGGGAAACTGGCTATAAAGCCCATAAGCCCGCCCCCAACAATACACTCCCTCCAGGAGGCATTAATTCCCAAATATCCATCAGCTGGGAACCTAGCATTCAGAACACCTAAGTTTATGGGGGACACCTGAATCAAACCACCACATTCCGCCCCTGGCGCCCATAAACTGATAATCATACATGATGTAAAACGCAATGCATTCATCTCATTTTAAAAGTCCCCATAGTTTTTATCAATCCTAAAGATGTTCATACATCCCCATATTCCAAGATCTTTTAACTGAGCCATAATACCAAAAAATAACCTCAAAAAACCCATACTGGCACAGATTAATATTCACATTGCAAAAGATGGCATTGGGCATAGCAAAGAAACATTCAACCAATACAAGATTTAAAACAACCAGGGCAAATATCAAACTCTGTAGCTTCAAGTCCAGTAACTCTAACCAGTGACAAATCTTCAAGTCCAATAATTCTAACCAGCAACAAGTCTCTGGCATTCCAATTCTGCCCCTCCAGCTAGGCTACTCACAGTCCTGGAAAACTTCATCGGGGCCGGCAGCTCCTCGGCAGCCATCTCATGGTCCCGGCATCTCCACTGGGTCTCCACTGCAAGCCATGGTTCATCCTCATGGCCCCATGGGGTCTCTGTACAGGCAACCAGCAAACCCGCTTCACACTGCCCATGGCCATTTCCAAAACACAAGACCATGTTGCAAACTCAATGACCCTCTTTCCAGCATTTCTTATACTCTATGATACCAGGTAGGGTGCCAATTTGTTAATCCAGGGGGGAAATAAAGCAGACTTTGAAGAACAGGACACTCCTTAAGCACTCAGACCCCTTCTAAAGAATCTACATTCTTCTTGTTGCCCCAGTGCAGGTCAGCTAGCCCAGTCTCAAAGGTTGTAATCTCTCAGTTGCAGCTGAATGTGCAATAGTTCACCCAAAGATTTTTCTTTCTGTGCCATATCCCTCTGCACACACCAGTTCATTTCTACGCAAAGCAACCCTGCACAACTTCTCAGGACATGGGCACAAGAGCAAGCTTCTCACACAAACTGCTAGCCCAGTCCAGGCAAAGCTCTTTCTCACCCTCATAAGCCAAACCTCACAGTCCATAGTTCTCACTGCCTTCAGGTCTTGCAACTCAGACCAGAATAGTTCATCAAGCTGTACTTACAGCACTGCAAGGCATCTCTTAGGCCAAAGTTTCAAATCCTTCCACATTCCTCTTGAAAATCAGCTCCAAAAGGCCAAAGCCACACAGTCGGGTGTCTAGCAGCAACCTCACTCCGGGTACCACTTTACTGTTGCAGTCCGGTTCGCATTGCTGGTAGAAATCACCCAACCAAGAGTAGCTTCTGGGAAAAAGAGGTTTATTTTGGCTCACAGGCTTGAGGGGAAGCTTCACGATGGCAGGGGAAAACGATGGCATGAGCAGAGGGTGGGCATCACCCCCTGGCAAACATAAGATGGACCACAGCAACAGAAGGGTGTGCCAAACACTGGCATGGGGAAACTGGCTATAAAGCCCATAAGCTCGCCCCCAACAATACACTCCCTCCAGGAGGCATTAATTCCCAAATATCCATCAGCTGGGAACCTAGCATTCAGAACACCTAAGTTTATGGGGGACACCTGAATCAAACCACCACAGCAGGCAAGTGCCTTACCCACTAAGCCATCTCCCCTATTTATTTATTTTTGAGACAGGGGGCAGTTAGAGAGAATGAGCACAACAGGGCCTCTAAGCCACTGCAAACGAACTCCAGACGCATGCACCACCTTATGCATCTTGCTTACGTGGGTCCTGGGCGATCAACCCTGTGTCCTTAGGCTTTGCAGCCAAGTGCTTTAACCACTAAACCATCTCTCCAGTCTTATCTGTCTTTTGATAGTTTGATTATAAGTTATGGGGCTGGAAAGATGGTTTACTGGTTAAAGCACTTGCCTACAAAGCCTAAGGACCCAGGAGTGATAGTCCAGAACCCACGTAAGCCAGATACACAAGGTGACGCATACATCTGGAGCTCGTTTGCAGTGGCTAGAGGCCATGGCGTGCTCATTGTCTAACTGCCCCCCTTCTGCCTCCGCTCAAATAAGTACTTTTTTTGAAAAAAATTCTTAAAAGTTGAAAAGAGAATCTTGGAAATAGCAAAAGAGAAGCAACTCTTCACACAAAAGGGATCCTCAATAAGATTACCATCTCATTTCTCATCAGAAACCTTACAGGTCAGAAGCCAGTGGGCTGATATATCAAAGTGATGGGAAAAATCAAAAAACTAAGTCTAAATCTGGCACAGCTGTCCTTCAAGAATGAGTGAGAAGCCAGGTGTGGTGGCGCATGCCTTTAATCCCAGCACTTTGAAGGCAGAGGTAGGATTACAGTGAGTTCGAGGCCACCCTGAGACTACACAGTGAAATCCAGGTCAGCCTGGACTAGAGCAAAGATGTAATTAAAACTGTTGTGGCAAAAAAAAAAAAAAAAAAAAAAAAAAAAAACCTGTTGTGGCCATCTTTTTTTAATAAAGTTAAGGCATAGTTCTTCAGCCTTAGGTTAAGTAATTATTTTCAATATTCAATATGTTGAAATTCATGAGAATTAGGATTTTGGTGCATCACCACTTGATAGGAACAGTGGTTGTAAACGTTGCTAAGATGTTTTTACATAAGGTTCAAAATAATACAGAGAAAAAACAGGTAGTGGGGGCATATGTGTTAAGAATTTTCTTTAGGGCTGGAGAGATGGCTTAGCGGTTAAGCGCTTGCCTGTGAAGCCTAAGGACCCCGGTTCGAGGCTCAGTTCCCCAGGTCCCACGTTAGCCAGATGCACAAGGGGGCGCACGCGTCTGGAGTTCGTTTGCAGTGGCTGGAAGCCCTGGCGTGCCCATTCTCTCTCTCTCCCTCTATCTGTCTTTCTCGCTGTGTCTGTCGCTCTCAAATAAATAAATTAATTAATTTAAAAAAAAAAGAATTTTCTTTAGTGTAGCTACCTATAGATGAAACAGTAAACAAGTATTAAAATATTAAAATATATTTCTACTGGTCAATTGTTATAGTGTTCTGTAAACTTGAAAACTTGATCTACTCTTCGCTAATGTAATTTGAAAGCAAACTTTAAAATAAATTTGTCTGTAATTGTATATAGTTCAGATCCTGTGAAATGAAGTATGGTTATTGTAGACCAAAGGGCAAACTATAGGTAACAGAATGGAAATCATTAGTTGAGAGAAAAAGTTATCTTGAAGTGGTGATTATAAATTAATCCTTTTCCAGCCTGTACCAGAGTGAGACCCTACCTCAAAAAAACAAAAAAACAAAATTAATTAATTAATTAATCCTTTTCAAACTGATACACTTAACAAAAATCCTTATAAAATAAACATGAAGTTAATGGACTTGCTTTCGGAAAAAAAAAAAGAGGGCAGGAGGCAGGGAAAGAAGAAGAAAGAAAAGACCTAAATAAAATAAGGTTAAGAATGACTGAGGAGGGCTGGAGAGATGGCTTAGTGGTTAAGCGCTTGCCTGTGAAGCCTAAGGACCCCGGTTCGAGGCTCGGTTCCCCAGGTCCCACGTTAGCCAGATGCACAAGGGGGCGCACGCGTCTGGAGTTCGTTTGCAGAGGCTGGAAGCCCTGGCGCACCCATTCTCTCTCTCCCTCTATCTCTCTGTATCTGTCACTCTCAAATAAATAAATTTAAAAAAAAAATTAAAAAAAAAAAAATGACTGAGGAAGACACTTTACATTGGCCTCTAACTCCCACGCATACACATATGTACATGCAGATACATAAGCACCCACACATATACAAAGACCACCCCTCAAAAAAAATGATTCAGGGGTTGAGGATTTAGAAGAGTATACTAAATTTGGTCCCCAGCACAGGGGTTGGGGAAGGGAGGGCAGGAAGATGATCCAACTATATGTTATGTGTCAAAGTTACAAAGAAGGATGTTCATTACAGGCTGGAGAGAAGGCTTAGCAGTTAAAGATGCTTGCTGACTGTCTGGGTTCAATTCCCATGTAAAACCAGATGTACAAAGTGAGGCATACATCTGACATTTGTTTACAGTAGCAAGAGGTGCCCATTTCCTCTCTCTCTCACTCTTTGTAAATAAGTAATTTTAAAATCAGCCAGGTGTGGTGATGCACGCCTTTAATCCCAGCACTCAGGAGGCAGAGGAAGGAGGATCACCATGAGTTCGAGGCCACCCTGAGACTACATAGTTAATTCCAGGTCAGCCTGGGCCAGAGTGAGATCCTACCTTGTAAAACAAAAATAATAAAAGAATAATAATAATAATTTTAAAGTCATCATTCCACTACTCCTACCCTCATTAGAGGAGTAGAAGTTAGTCCGGCGCAAGGAACAGGAGTGAATTCCCACAGTAGGAACTTCCTCGGCTGCAGTGGCCCTGCCGCGGTGTGCACTGTGGAATGGTTCTTGGGCTGTGGCTCATGGTGGCTGGAGTCCAGCTTCGTTCCCTGGTCATGTGTGACCACATGGATGCTCAGCAGTCCAAAAGTGGACCACTGTGGCCTCAGATGCCCATGAAAGACAGACACAGCCCTTCCTTTCCCACAGAGCCCTCACCCTCAGCTCACCTGGGAAGCAGCGAGCTCTCTGGAAAGTTCTTCAAGAGCCTCCACATTTCGGCCACAAAGTACCAGTTTAGCACCTGCTGCATGGAAGACTCTGGCACATTCTAAGGGAAAAGAAAAGGACTTTGACAGCCAAGAATATCCACTGCTATTATTCCTCAACCCAGTCCAGTTCAAAGTCACCTGTCATAGTCAGCTCCATGCTGCTGTGGTGAACCTCCAAGCCAGACAGTTCATGAGTGGAAGGGATTTATTTGAAGCTTACAGATCCAGGGGCAGTTCCACAGTGGCAGAAGCTGGCCCCTTTATCAAACATGTAGAGTAAAACCAGCAGCAGAGCCACAGCAAGCACACTCCGGCACTCTGCACACCTTAGACTGGAATTCACATCTGCCTCTGTAACACCTTAGGGTGGGACACAGATCTACCCAGTGACACCTATTCTAGCCAGGCAGCTGGATATCGAAGTTACAGCTTTAATAAGACATCTGAGTCTATTGGGAACATAAATTCAAACTACCACATCACTCAATGTTGCAGAATGTGTGCTTCTCATGCACTCAACACATATGTGGACAGGTGCGGTAGACCATAGTGGAGTAGGAGTTAGGGCCCAACTGAAGAGTTCCTGTCCAGAGGGGGTGTGACATACATCTATCCGCAAGGCGGAGGAAGGTGAGGGAGGCAGACAACTGTGCTATGCTCACAACTTTCCCTGGTGTTCAGCAATCCTGTGGGATTGGCCCATGGTTCATGTCTGAAGAGGCCCAGCCACCCTAAGCAAAGTTCTTAACAAGCAGCAGGTGGCCTGTCCCTGAGCACTCACACAAGCAGTGCTGGCTATCAGGACAGTGTGGTCTGCTACAGCCCAGCACCATTTACCCTGCTCCTCAGCCATTAATACAGCCATACAATCAGCACCGATCCACTGGCATGATTCTGTGTAAAGTCAGGGCAGAGGGTCTCAGGAAGTGCTAGGAATAGAGGGAACCGTGCACAAAGAGTGCTCAGGAGGCCATGGGAGGTGACGCGGAGCAGAAAGTGGAGGGCCCAGGGCCTTGCTGGGCTGGGGAAGGAGTTCAGCCAGCAACATCACATGAGGCAGAGGAGGAAGATGCATCTTGCTTCCTGCTCGCCTTTCCCACAAACATGCCCTAGATAACTGCCCAGTCCCTTGCAAGTGCAGCTTTGGGAAGGGCTGTGATGCTCAGTGCTCCAGAGAATGAACTGGAGCCAGGCTTCCTATGCACCATTCTGACTTTTCTCGCCACTAATTCTGCGATCTCAGCTGAGTTACAATTTCTCTGTTTCTTCCAGTCTCCTTCTGTAAGAGATAATAACAATACCTAATTCAGAGGGAACTGAGGCTGAGTAAGTTAAAGTAGGTAATCTACAGTGTTGGATAGGGAAGGAGTACTATGAAGTTTGTTTCAAGGTAGGGTCTCACTTTAGCCCAGGTGGACCTGGAAATCACTATGTAGTCTCAGAGTGGCCTTGAACTCATGGTGATCCACCTACTTCTGCCTCCCAAGTGCTGGGATTAAAGGTATATGCCACCATACCCGGCTCCGTTTTTTGTTTTGTTTTGTTTTTGCAAGCAGAGAAAAAAAAAAAGAGGAGAGATGAGAAAGGAGGGAAGGGAGAGGGGAGAGAAGGAGAAGGGAAGAGAGGCGAAAATGGGTGCATCAGGGCCTCTTGCTGCTGCAAAAAAACTTCACACACATGTGCCATATTGTGGGTACTGGGGAACAGAACTCAGGATGGCAGGCTTTGCAAGCAAGTACCTTTAATCACTAAGCCATTTTCCCAGCCCCTATGTAGTTATTATTATTATTTTTTATATTAAGATTTATTGAGTGAGCATGGTTGGGAAGGCATGGGCAGTGGAAAACCTCATGAGTACAGAGCCTGCCACTTGTCCAGGGGACCATGACTGGGGATATATTTGACCCCGTAGCCATCAGGGATAAGCAGTTTCTCAGCTAACGTCTTCAATTTCATCTGCATGACACTTAGTAAAGCCTCATATCTTTGACATGTGGATCTTCTGGTGGCCAGGAAACTTGGACTTGACTCTCTTGCAGGGCCTCAATCACATGCTCTTTATGCTGCAGCTTGATGCAGATGGACATGATGACCTGGCTAATATGAGCTCGGCCCTTTGTGCCCTTTGGCTTTCCCAAAGCAGCCTAGATTGGGAATAGCATGAGATCAGAAATATGATATCGGGCTGGAGAGATGGCTTAGCGGTTAAGCGCTTGCCTGTGAAGACTAAGAACCCTGCTTCGAAGCTCGATTCCCCAGGACCCACGTTAGCCAGATGCACAAGGGGGCGCACGCGTCTGGAGTTTGCAGTGGCTGGAGGCCCTGGGGCGCCCATTCTCTCTCTCTCTTTATCTGCCTCTTTCTCTGTCTGTTGCTCTCAAATAAATAAATAAAAATTTAAAAAGAAAAGAAATATGGATATCCACCAACAAACTGTCTTCAAGGTACGTTGGGGCAACCTGTACAAGCAACAATTGCTACACTTCAAAGAGGCTGCTGCATTCTGACACCGCACCTCGCACCCCATGAGGACAGGAACCCAGTCAGCTTAGTTGGCTGCAGAGTATGAAGTTCTTTTTAAAATATTATTTATTTATTTATTTGGGAGAGAAACAGGTAGGGAGAGTGAGAGAAAGAGGCATGTAAGAGAGAATAGGTGTACCAGGGCCTCCAGCCACTGCAGATGAACTCCAGATGCATGTGCCTCCTTGTGCACCTGGCTTATGTGGGTCCTGGAGAATCAAACTGGGGTCCTTAGGTTTCGCAGGCAAATGCTTTAACTACTAAGCCAACTTTCCAGCCCTGAAGTATTTTTAACACTTATCTTTCATACTTTTTTTTTTGTTTTGTTTTTCGAGGTAGGGTCTCACTCTAGCTCAGGCTGACCTAGACTTCACTATGCAGTCTCAGGTGGCCTTGAACTCATGGCGATCCTTCTACCTCTGCCTCCTGAGTGCTGGGATTAAAGGTGTACACCACCACACCCGGCTAATACTTTTTTTTTTTAAGGTAGTTTCAGCCAGGCATGGTGCTATAGGTGCATAGGGGTGCCATGCATTCTGAAGGAGGCTGGTGGCTTTGTCATTGGCTCATTCTGATGAAGGGCAGATGCCCAGAAAAGTACACCACTGTTTCTACCTGTCCCTGGGTAGCCTGGTGTGGTCACAGCCCTTCTAGTAGAGTAGCAAAGGATTCCTGGCGCAGGCAGGGCGGGGCAGAAAGTAGTCCATGGGTAGGACTGCAGAAGGCTGAAACTGTTCATCTGGTTTACTTAATCAGTCTGAAGGTCAGAAGCCTTGGGCCTTGCTGGCTTCCTTACTCCATTTTGCCCTGTCTTGACCAACATGGGACATTTAAAAACTTTTTTTAAGGAATGGAGAGATAGCTTAGTGATTAAGGAGCTTGCCTGCAAAGCCAAAGGACCCAGGCTCAGCTCCTAGGACCCACGTAAACCCGATGCACAAGGGGGCGCCTGCATCTGGAGTTCATTTTTAGTGGCTAGAAGCCCTGGCATGCCCATTCTCTCTCTCTCTACCTGCCTATTTGTGTATCAATCTCTCTCTCTAATAAATAAATAAAAATTAAATATTTAAAGAATCCAAAAAACATTTTTAAAATATTTATTTGAGAGAGATATATACAGAGAAAGAGAGAGTAGAGACAAGAGAATGGGCGTGCCAGGTCCTCTAGCCACTGCAAATGGAACGCCAGACGCGTGCACCACCTTGTGCTTCTGGCTTATGTGGGTCCTGAGGAAATTAACCTGGGTCCTTTGGCTTTGCAGACAAGCACCTTAACTGCTAAGCCATCTCTCCAGCCCCAACATGGGACATTTTCTGGGTGCCAAATGGTGGCACATAGGAGGAAAGGCAGAGTCATGCTGGTGGACAGCAAGCTTCTAGAAAAAGATGGCCCAAATTCTGCTTGCACTCTGCTTTCCAGCAGCACCTCCAAGAGGAGACTGAAGTTGTAAGGAGTGGGAGAGGTGAAAACAACATATTGGAAGGATTCTACTTTTGTTTCTAAAAAAAAAAAAAAGCTGTCACCGAGAGGCAGGAAGACCAAGGGAAAGGCTGTTATCTATGTACCAGTTATCTAGGGTTACAGACAAGTCTCAGTGCTGCTGGCAGCCCTGGGCTGTAAATCAAGACAGCTGTACATGGCCATGCTTCAAGCTAGCTGAAGCCAACATCTAGAACATTCTGTTCATTTAGTCAATGGTGTTACTGTTCTACAAGGACAAGCTCATGTAGCTCAAATGTAAAAAACAGAAGACAAGCTGGGTGTGGTGGCTCATGCCTTTAATCCCAGCATTTAGGAGGCTGAGGTAGGAGGACTGGCATGAGATCAAGACCAGTCTGGGCTACAGAGTGAATTCCAGGTCAGCCTGCGCTATAGTGAGAGCCAGCTTTAAAAAGCACAAAAACAGCCAGGTGTGGTGGCGCATGCCTTTAATCCCAGCACTGAGGCAGAGGTAGGAGGATTGCATGAGTTCGTGGCCACTCTGAGACTATATAGTGAATTCCAGGTCAGCCTGGGCGAGAGCAAGTCCCTACCTAAAAAGAAAAAAAAACCTAAGCAGAAGGCAAAAGACAAGCTAGGAGAATACAGAAAGCTCACGGTATAACCCCTGACCTCAGGGCAGCAGGCATGGCAAGAGCGCCACCAAGACAACATGGATCTTCTCAGCAGATGCTAAGGCACTGCATCATTGCTTTGGCAAGATCAACAGTGGTTTCTATACCTGAAATGGCCAGTTAAGACTCTTCCCACTTTATTTGCATGGAATCCTGTTGCTAAGGTGTTAAATGGAACAAAATACAAGCACAGTGACTGGAACCTTGGAAAAGTCTGAGTGACATCACATACTACACACCCAGGTGTGGTTTCCCGCTTTATTTTTTGCTCTTCAGTACTGGTGTCAGGAGAGGAAATGAAAAGTAATAGAGGACAGTGCTCTTCTGCACAGCTTCATATCCACACCTGCCACAGTATTCCACCCAGCCAGCTTTCAAATGGTAGTGCACACCTTTAATCCCTGCACTTGGGAGGCAGGAGGCCTACCATGAGTTCAAGGCCACATTGAGACTACATAGTGAATTCCAGGTCAGCCTGGGCTAGAGTAAGATCCTACCTTAAAAAAAAAAAAAAAAAAAAACTGTTCCTTCCAGGCTGGAGAGATGGCTTAGTGGTTAAGAAACTTTCCTGCAAAGCCTAAAAACCCATGTTTGACTCCCCACATCCCATGTAAGCCAGATGCACAAGATCGCACATGCTCACAAAGTGTTGCACGTGTCTGGAGTTTGACTGCAGTGGCTAGAGGCCCTAGCATGCTAACATTCATTCTCTATCACACACACAAAATAAAAAACTGCTCCTCTCGGCTACAGATTCCTACCCAGCCCACTGCTTTCTTCCAGTGTTCTCAACAAACTATTCTTCCTTTTCTGGTCTAGAGGGTGAATTCACCCATCAATCCCTTCCCCACTACAAAATAAGTAAAATTGCTTCTCTCAAAGTGGGCATACTGATGCATGCCTGTAATTCCAGCACTCAGTAAATGGAGGATCACTGCAAGTTCAAGGCCATCCTTGTCTATATAACAAGTTCCTGGCCAGCCAGGGCTTCACAGTAATACTCTCTCTCAAAAATAGGTAAATAGGGGACTGGAGAGATGGCTAAGCAGTTAAGACACTTGCCTGTGAAGCCTAAGGACCCAGGTTCAATTCTCTACTACCCACATAAGCCAGATTCACAAGGTGACACATGTGTCTGGAGTTCATTTGAAGTGGCTAGAGGCCCTGGCACATCCATTCTCTCTCCTTTGGCTCGCTCTCTCTCTCTCTCTCTCGCTCACGCTCTCTCTCTCTCTCTCTCTCTCTCTCTCAAATAAATAAATAAGATATTTAAAACCAAATAAATAGGGCTGGCAAGATGGCTTAGCAGTTAAGGTGCTTGTTGGTAAAACCAAAGGACCTAGGTAAATAAATAAAATACTTTTATTTAAAAATAAATGCAAGGGTACCCTGAGACTACATAGTTAATTCCAGGCTGAGCCATAGTGAGATACCTCAAAAAACCCCCAAAAATTTAAAAATAAATAAATAGATAGGGGCCAGAGAAATGGCTTAGCAGTTAAGGCACTTGCCAGCAAAGCCAAAGGACCCAGGTTTGATTACCCAGTACCTATGTAAGGCCAGATGCACAAGGTAGCACATGCATCTGAAGTTTGTTTGCAGTGGACAGAGGCCTTAGCACATCACAATCTCTCTCTCTCTCTTCGTGTCTGTGTGTGTATGTGTGTGTAATCTTTCTCTACAATAAATAAATAAAATATTACAAAAACAAATAAATATTTCCTCTTCTCTTAAGATCCAGGAAGGCAGCTGCTAACTATACTATTTATAGTAGCTGAGTAAGGTTGGAGGACTGACCCATGGCAAAGAGCTTGATGGCAGCTGTGCCAGCATATCCAATGGCAGACACAGTGGTCACCACCCTCGCCCTGCATAGGTTGCCTAACAACCAATCAATATTAGGCACACAAGTAAATTCAAAGGCCTTCTCCATTCTCCCTGGATGAATGCAGATCTCTAACCCTACATGTCAGGTCCCGTCTGCATCTGTTCCTTTGTGTTCCTTCAACGTCCAGCTGCTCACAAGTCCCTGCATCACCCTACTGCTCCTATTTCTGGCCCATCTGGAATACCATTCCTTTGGTCACCCCATTCTTTTGCGGGGCCACTTCCCCAGATGAGGCTTTTGAGTTGAGCATTGGAGTCAGAAACATGGGTTTGGCTCTGAGTTCTTCACTTTCTTTTTTTATTGTTTGCTTTTGGTTTTTCGAGGTAGGGTCTCACTCTAGTCCAGGCTAACCTGGAATTCACTAGGAAGATACAAGATGGCCCCAGATTCCTAGTGCTGGGATTCAAGGTGTGCACCACCACGCCCGGCTGAGGTCTCTACTTTCTGATGGAAGTTCTAGCGCTCCTCATGCTGTTATGAATCTGAGACGGGATAAAGCGGGGGAGATCACCTAAAATGCTCATAACAAGCACTACAAGTAACTGTCTCCCCAAACATGCCTAGTTGGTAACATCCAGAGCTAATGCAGATAAGGCCGGGCCTTTCTCCAGGGGACTGTGACTTCCCCAAGGAAAGGGACCCTTCATCTGTCTGTCCAGCCCTTGGCCCACAGCCTCAATCCCACCAAACAAAATATGCAATGGCTGGGCATGCTGATGAATACCTCAAATCCCAGCCCTCAGGAAGCAGAAAGGTAGGAGGATCACTGTGAGGTGTCCCTCTCCCCACACAGATAGGATCTCACTTTAGCCCAGAATGATCTGGAATTCATGGAATACACTGTGTAGTCCCAGGGCGGCCTCAAACTCAAGCACCACGTACCTCTGCCTCCTGAGGTGTGGGATTAAAGGCATAAGACCCTGCACCTGGCTAATGGTTTTTTGTTTGTTTGTTTGTTTTTGGATGCTGTGAATTTGAGACCAGACTGTTCATAGTGAATTCCCAGGTCAGACTGGGCTAGAGTGATGGAACAGGGCAGGGGGCTCCCCAGAGTGGAGTGTCAGTCAGTGATGGAACAGGGCAGGGGGCTCCCCAGAGTGCAATGTCAGTCAGTGATGAACAGGGCAGGGGCTCCCCACAGTGGAATGTCAGTCAGTGATGAACAGGGCAGGGGGCTCCCCACAGTGGAGTGTCAGTCAGTGATGGAACAGGGCAGGGGCTCCCCACAGTGGAGTGTCAGTCAGTGATGAACAGGGCAGGGGCTCCCCAAGTGGAGTGTCAGTCAGTGATGGAACAGGGCAGAGGCTCCCCAGAGTGGAATGTCAGTCAGTGATGGAACAGGGCAGGGGGCTCCCCACAGTGGAGTGTCAGTCAGTGATGGAACAGGGCAGGGGCTCCCCACAGTGGAATGTCAGTCAGTGATGAACAGGGCAGGGGCTCCCCACAGTGGAGTGTCAGTCAGTGATGAACAGGGCAGGGGCTCCCCAAGTGGAGTGTCAGTCAGTGATGGAACAGGGCAGAGGCTCCCCAGAGTGGAATGTCAGTCAGTGATGGAACAGGGCAGGGGGCTCCCCACAGTGGAGTGTCAGTCAGTGATGAACAGGACAGGGGCTCCCCACAGTGGAGTGTCAGTCAGTGATGAACAGGGCAGGGGCTCCCCACAGTGGAATGTCAGTCAGTGATGAACAGGGCAGGGGCTCCCCACAGTGGAGTGTCAGTCAGTGATGGAACAGGGCAGGGGCTCCCCACAGTGGAGTGTCAGTCAGTGATGAACAGGGCAGGGGCTCCCCACAGTGGAGTGTCAGTCAGTGATGAACAGGGCAGGGGGCTCCCCACAGTGGAGTGTCAGTCAGTGATGAACAGGGCAGGGGGCTCCCCACAGTGGAGTGTCAGTCAGTGATGAACAGGGCAGGGGCTCCCCACAGTGGAGTGTCAGTCAGTGATGGAACAGGGCAGGGGCTCCCCACAGTGGAGTGTCAGTCAGTGATGAACAGGGCAGGGGGCTCCCCACAGTGGAGTGTCAGTCAGTGATGGAACAGGGCAGGGGCTCCCCACAGTGGAGTGTCAGTCAGTGATGGAACAGGGCAGGGGCTCCCCACAGTGGAGTGTCAGTCAGTGATGAACAGGGCAGGGGCTCCCCACAGTGGAGTGTCAGTCAGTGATGGAACAGGGCAGGGGGCTCCCCACAGTGGAGTGTCAGTCAGTGATGAACAGGGCAGGGGCTCCCCACAGTGGAGTGTCAGTCAGTGATGAACAGGGCAGGGGCTCCCCACAGTGGAGTGTCAGTCAGTGATGAACAGGGCAGGGGCTCCCCACAGTGGAGTGTCAGTCAGTGATGGAACAGGGCAGGGGCTCCCCACAGTGGAGTGTCAGTCAGTGATGAACAGGGCAGGGGCTCCCCACAGTGGAGTGTCAGTCAGTGATGAACAGGGCAGGGGCTCCCCACAGTGGAGTGTCAGTCAGTGATGGAACAGGGCAGGGGCTCCCCACAGTGGAATGTCAGTCAGTGATGAACAGGGCAGGGGCTCCCCACAGTGGAATGTCAGTCAGTGATGAACAGGGCAGGGGCTCCCCACAGTGGAGTGTCAGTCAGTGATGAACAGGGCAGGGGCTCCCCACAGTGGAGTGTCAGTCAGTGATGGAACAGGGCAGGGGCTCCCCACAGTGGAGTGTCAGTCAGTGATGGAACAGGGCAGGGACTCCCCACAGTGGAGTGTCAGTCAGTGATGGAACAGGGCAGGGGCTCCCCACAGTGGAGTGTCAGTCAGTGATGGAACAGGGCAGGGGCTCCCCACAGTGGAGTGTCAGTAGGTGATGAACAGGGCAGGGGCTCCCCACAGTGGAATGTCAGTCAGTGATGAACAGGGCAGGGGCTCCCCACAGTGGAGTGTCAGTCAGTGATGAACAGGGCAGGGGGCTCCCCACAGTGGAGTGTCAGTAGGTGATGAACAGGGCAGGGGGCTCCCCACAGTGGAGTGTCAGTCAGTGATGGAACAGGGCAGGGGCTCCCCACAGTGGAATGTCAGTCAGTGATGAACAGGGCAGGGGGCTCCCCACAGTGGAGTGTCAGTCAGTGATGGAACAGGGCAGGGGCTCCCCACAGTGGAGTGTCAGTCAGTGATGGAACAGGGCAGGGGCTCCCCACAGTGGAGTGTCAGTAGGTGATGAACAGGGCAGGGGCTCCCCACAGTGGAATGTCAGTCAGTGATGAACAGGGCAGGGGCTCCCCACAGTGGAATGTCAGTCAGTGATGAACAGGGCAGGGGCTCCCCACAGTGGAGTGTCAGTCAGTGATGGAACAGGGCAGGGGCTCCCCACAGTGGAGTGTCAGTCAGTGATGGAACAGGGCAGGGGCTCCCCACAGTGGAGTGTCAGTCAGTGATGGACAGGGCAGGGGCTCCCCACAGTGGAGTGTCAGTCAGTGATGAACAGGGCAGGGGGCTCCCCACAGTGGAGTGTCAGTCAGTGATGGAACAGGGCAGGGGCTCCCCACAGTGGAGTGTCAGTAGGTGATGAACAGGGCAGGGGCTCCCCACAGTGGAGTGTCAGTCAGTGATGAACAGGGCAGGGGCTCCCCACAGTGGAGTGTCAGTCAGTGATGAACAGGGCAGGGGCTCCCCACAGTGGAGTGTCAGTCAGTGATGGAACAGGGCAGGGGGCTCCCCACAGTGGAGTGTCAGTCAGTGATGGAACAGGGCAGGGGCTCCCCACAGTGGTGTGTCAGTAGGTGATGAACAGGGCAGGGGCTCCCCACAGTGGAATGTCAGTCAGTGATGAACAGGGCAGGGGCTCCCCACAGTGGAATGTCAGTCAGTGATGAACAGGGCAGGGGCTCCCCACAGTGGAGTGTCAGTCAGTGATGAACAGGGCAGGGGGCTCCCCACAGTGGAGTGTCAGTCAGTGATGGAACAGGGCAGGGGCTCCCCACAGTGGAGTGTCAGTAGGTGATGAACAGGGCAGGGGCTCCCCACAGTGGAGTGTCAGTCAGTGATGAACAGGGCAGGGGCTCCCCACAGTGGAGTGTCAGTCAGTGATGAACAGGGCAGGGGCTCCCCACAGTGGAGTGTCAGTCAGTGATGAACAGGGCAGGGGCTCCCCACAGTGGAGTGTCAGTCAGTGATGGAACAGGGCAGGGGGCTCCCCACAGTGGAGTGTCAGTCAGTGATGGAACAGGGCAGGGGCTCCCCACAGTGGAATGTCAGTCAGTGATGAACAGGGCAGGGGCTCCCCACAGTGGAATGTCAGTCAGTGATGAACAGGGCAGGGGCTCCCCACAGTGGAGTGTCAGTCAGTGATGAACAGGGCAGGGGCTCCCCACAGTGGAGTGTCAGTCAGTGATGGAACAGGGCAGGGGCTCCCCACAGTGGAGTGTCAGTCAGTGATGAACAGGGCAGGGGCTCCCCACAGTGGAGTGTCAGTCAGTGATGAACAGGGCAGGGGCTCCCCACAGTGGAGTGTCAGTCAGTGATGAACAGGGCAGGGGCTCCCCACAGTGGAGTGTCAGTCAGTGATGAACAGGGCAGGGGCTCCCCACAGTGGAATGTCAGTCAGTGATGGAACAGGGCAGGGGGCTCCCCACAGTGGAGTGTCAGTCAGTGATGGAACAGGGCAGGGGCTCCCCACAGTGGAGTGTCAGTCAGTGATGGAACAGGGCAGGGGCTCCCCACAGTGGAGTGTCAGTCAGTGATGAAACAGGGCAGGGGCTCCCCACAGTGGAGTGTCAGTCAGTGATGGAACAGGGCAGGGGCTCCCCACAGTGGAATGTCAGTCAGTGATGAACAGGGCAGGGGGCTCCCCACAGTGGAGTGTCAGTCAGTGATGGAACAGGGCAGGGGGCTCCCCACAGTGGAATGTCAGTCAGTGATGGAACAGGGCAGGGGCTCCCCACAGTGGAATGTCAGTCAGTGATGAACAGGGCAGGGGCTCCCCACAGTGGAGTGTCAGTCAGTGATGGAACAGGGCAGGGGCTCCCCACAGTGGAGTGTCAGTCAGTGATGAACAGGGCAGGGGGCTCCCCACAGTGGAGTGTCAGTCAGTGATGGAACAGGGCAGGGGGCTCCCCACAGTGGAATGTCAGTCAGTGATGGAACAGGGCAGGGGCTCCCCACAGTGGAGTGTCAGTCAGTGATGAACAGGGCAGGGGCTCCCCACAGTGGAGTGTCAGTCAGTGATGGAACAGGGCAGGGGCTCCCCACAGTGGAATGTCAGTCAGTGATGAACAGGGCAGGGGCTCCCCACAGTGGAATGTCAGTCAGTGATGAACAGGGCAGGGGCTCCCCACAGTGGAGTGTCAGTCAGTGATGGAACAGGGCAGGGGCTCCCCACAGTGGAATGTCAGTCAGTGATGAACAGGGCAGGGGGCTCCCCACAGTGGAGTGTCAGTCAGTGATGGAACAGGGCAGGGGGCTCCCCACAGTGGAATGTCAGTCAGTGATGGAACAGGGCAGGGGCTCCCCACAGTGGAGTGTCAGTCAGTGATGAACAGGGCAGGGGCTCCCCACAGTGGAATGTCAGTCAGTGATGAACAGGGCAGGGGCTCCCCACAGTGGAGTGTCAGTCAGTGATGGAACAGGGCAGGGGCTCCCCACAGTGGAATGTCAGTCAGTGATGAACAGGGCAGGGGCTCCCCACAGTGGAGTGTCAGTCAGTGATGGAACAGGGCAGGGGCTCCCCACAGTGGAATGTCAGTCAGTGATGAACAGGGCAGGGGCTCCCCACAGTGGAATGTCAGTTGTGATGAACAGGGCAGGGGCTCCCCACAGTGGAGTGTCAGTCAGTGATGAACAGGGCAGGGGCTCCCCACAGTGGAGTGTCAGTCAGTGATGGAACAGGGCAGGGGCTCCCCACAGTGGAGTGTCAGTCAGTGATGAAACAGGGCAGGGGCTCCCCACAGTGGAGTGTCAGTCAGTGATGGAACAGGGCAGGGGCTCCCCACAGTGGAGTGTCAGTAGGTGATGAACAGGGCAGGGGCTCCCCACAGTGGAGTGTCAGTCAGTGATGAACAGGGCAGGGGCTCCCCACAGTGGAGTGTCAGTCAGTGATGAACAGGGCAGGGGCTCCCCACAGTGGAGTGTCAGTCAGTGATGGAACAGGGCAGGGGCTCCCCACAGTGGAGTGTCAGTCAGTGATGGAACAGGGCAGGGGCTCCCCACAGTGGAATGTCAGTCAGGGATGGAACAGGGCAGGGGCTCCCCACAGTGGAGTGTCAGTCAGTGATGGAACAGGGCAGGGGCTCCCCACAGTGGAGTGTCAGTCAGTGATGGAACAGGGCAGGGGCTCCCCACAGTGGAGTGTCAGTCAGTGATGAACAGGGCAGGGGCTCCCCACAGTGGAGTGTCAGTCAGTGATGAACAGGGCAGGGGCTCCCCACAGTGGAATGTCAGTCAGTGATGGAACAGGGCAGGGGGCTCCCCACAGTGGAGTGTCAGTCAGTGATGGAACAGGGCAGGGGGCTCCCCACAGTGGAGTGTCAGTCAGTGATGAACAGGGCAGGGGGCTCCCCACAGTGGAATGTCAGTCAGTGATGAACAGGGCAGGGGCTCCCCACAGTGGAGTGTCAGTCAGTGATGAACAGGGCAGGGGCTCCCCACAGTGGAATGTCAGTCAGTGATGAACAGGGCAGGGGGCTCCCCACAGTGGAATGTCAGTCAGGGATGGAACAGGGCAGGGGCTCCCCACAGTGGAATGTCAGTCAGTGATGGAACAGGGCAGGGGCTCCCCACAGTGGAGTGTCAGTCAGTGATGAACAGGGCAGGGGCTCCCCACAGTGGAGTGTCAGTCAGTGATGAACAGGGCAGGGGCTCCCCACAGTGGAGTGTCAGTCAGTGATGAACAGGGCAGGGGCTCCCCACAGTGGAATGTCAGTCAGTGATGGAACAGGGCAGGGGGCTCCCCACATGGAGTGTCAGTCAGTGATGGAACAGGGCAGGGGGCTCCCCACAGTGGAGTGTCAGTCAGTGATGAACAGGGCAGGGGGCTCCCCACAGTGGAATGTCAGTCAGTGATGAACAGGGCAGGGGCTCCCCACAGTGGAGTGTCAGTCAGTGATGAACAGGGCAGGGGCTCCCCACAGTGGAATGTCAGTCAGTGATGGAACAGGGCAGGGGCTCCCCACAGTGGAATGTCAGTCAGTGATGAACAGGGCAGGGGCTCCCCACAGTGGAGTGTCAGTCAGTGATGGAACAGGGCAGGGGCTCCCCACTGTGGAATGTCAGTCAATGATGGAACAGGGCAGGGGCTCCCCACAGTGGAGTGTCAGTCAGTGATGAACAGGGCAGGGGCTCCCCACAGTGGAGTGTCAGTCAGTGATGGAACAGGGCAGGGGCTCCCCACAGTGGAGTGTCAGTCAGTGATGAACAGGGCAGGGGCTCCCCACAGTGGAGTGTCAGTCAGTGATGAACAGGGCAGGGGCTCCCCACAGTGGAATGTCTGTCAGTGATGAACAGGGCAGGGGCTCCCCACTGTGGAGTGTCAGTCAGTGATGGAACAGGGCAGGGGCTCCCCACAGTGGAGTGTCAGTCAGTGATGAACAGGGCAGGGGCTCCCCACAGTGGAGTGTCAGTCAGTGATGGAACAGGGCAGGGGCTCCCCACAGTGGAGTGTCAGTCAGTGATGAACAGGGCAGGGGCTCCCCACAGTGGAATGTCAGTCAGTGATGGAACAGGGCAGGGGCTCCCCACAGTGGAGTGTCAGTCAGTGATGAACAGGGCAGGGGCTCCCCACTGTGGAGTGTCAGTCAGTGATGGAACAGGGCAGGGGCTCCCCAGTGGAATGTCAGTCAGTAATGGAACAGGGCTGGGTCTCCCTAAAGTGGAATGTCATTCAATGATGGAACAGGGTAGGGGGCTCCCCAAAGTGGAATATTAGTCAGTGATGGAACAGGGACTCTTTGGGCTGCCAGAGTAGTGATGGAACTCCAGCAAAAGGTTTCCCATGAAGGTACAGGGCCAGGGTCTATATCCCCGAACACTCTCTCTGTGTCTCAGAAGCTTGAGGTATCCCTGAAGGGGAATGGAGTTAAAGAGGAAATCCTTGCTAAGAACCTGTTTCCAATGCTGCCAAGCCCTGAAAAGGGGAGAGGGAGGGGAAGGCACAGAGAATACAAGCACCCAGCCCACAAAGTCAGGGTACCTGCTGAAACCAGAGAAGATAAAAATACTTGTTCATTCAGTTAGCAATATTTGAAAATGAG
This sequence comes from Jaculus jaculus, assembly GCF_020740685.1. NCBI lineage: Eukaryota > Metazoa > Chordata > Mammalia > Rodentia > Dipodidae > Jaculus > Jaculus jaculus. The sequence continues at coordinate 30,486,913 of NC_059113.1, forward strand.
ATTTCATATCAAAATCCTCTTTCAAGGACAAGGAAGATGGCTAAATGGTTAAAAATGCTTGCTTGCAAAGCCTGACAGGCCAGGTTCAGTTCCCCACCTACCCACTGAAAGCCAAATGGGCACTTATATGCAGCAGCAAGAGACCCTGGCACACCCAAACACACACACTTACACAGCACATACAGGTGAAAATAAATAAATCCTGTTGTTTTTTTTTTTTCAAGGTATGTCTTACTCTTGCCCAGATGACCTGGAATTCACTATGTAGTCTCAGGGTGGCCTTGAACTCATGGCAACCCTCCTACCTCTGCCTCCCAAGTGGGATTCAAGGTGTGTGCCACCAACCTGGCTCAACAAATATATATTTTTTAAAACCCCTCTTTGGGGGCTGGAGAGATGGCTTAGTAGTTAAAGACACTTGCCTGTCAAGCCTAAGGTCCCAGGTTCAATTCCCCAATACCAATGTAAGCCAGATGCACATGGTGGCTCATGCGTCTGAAGTTCACCTACAGAGGCTAGAGGCCCAGGTGCACCCATTCTCTCTGCCTCTTCCTCTTCCTCTCCCCCTCTCAAATAAAAAAATAAAATACTAAAAAATATTTAAAGCATTGAAAAGGGGCTGGAGAGATGGCTTAGTGGCTAAGGTGCTTGCCTGCACAGCCAATGAACCCAGGTTCAATTCCTCAAGACCACATAAGCCAGATGCACAAGGCAGGACATGCATCTGGAGTTCATTTGCAGCAGCTGGAAGTCCTGGCGTTCCCATTCTCTCCCCCTCTTTCTCTCTTTCTGGTTCTTTTTATCCCCACCCCCAAATAATTAATTTTTTTAAAAAGTAAAAAAAACAAAACAAAAGGGAGCTGGAGACATGGCTTAGTGGTTAAGCGCTTGCCTGTGAAGCCTAAGAACCCCGGTTCGAGGCTCAGTTCCCCAGGACCCACGTTAGCCAGATGCACAAGGGGGTGCACACATCTGGAGTTCATCTGCAGCAGCTGGAGGTGCTGGCGTGCCCATTCTTTCTCTCTCTCTCTGCCTCTTTCTGTTACTCTCAAATAAATAAATAAAAATAAACAAAAATAATTTTTTTTAAAGTAAAAAACAAAAATTGGGCTGGAGGGATGGCTTAGTGATTAAAGTGCTTGCCTGCAAGGCCAAAGGACCCAGGTTCAATTCCCCAGGACCCATGTTAGCCAGATGCACAAGGGGGCACATGTGTCTGGATTCATTTGCAGTGTCTGGAGGCCTTGGCACGCCCATTCTCTCTTTCTCCCTCTCTTTCTCTGTCAAATAAATAAAAATTTAAAAAATATTTTAAAAATATTGAAAACAAACAAACCCCCTTCCAACAATCAGCTGAGCTGTGTAAGACCATTGCTTCTGGGGGCAGAGCAGCTTCTTCACACATTTTCCAATCCACACTGAGATCTGGGCCTTTTCTTGTTGCTCACAAGGTAGAGTTTTTTCCCAGCTGGACCAAGGACAATGGCATCTCTTTTGCTTGTCCTGTGGTCCCTAGGCAGCCTGCTGACTCCACCCTCGAAATCACCATCCCCATGACTCACCTCTCCCGAGCCCTGAGGTGGCCCCTGTGATCACCACCACAGCATTCCGCAGGTAGGCCTTTGTGCGCATCCACTGCAGCAGCCGGAAGAGCCCAAAGATGCCCAGGCAGCCGAACAACAGGGGCAGAGTGGTCGTGTGGGTGATCAAGTCCATGACCTTCCCTTTCAGTAGACTCTTCCTGAAGACCCAAAGCAAATCCAGCAGGGGTAAGATGAAGCAGACCAGACGCAGCTCTTTCCTAGCTGCTGCAAAGCCTACTGAGCCCCATCAAGTGTGTCTCAGGCCTCACACCCCACTTGGCTATTCAGCATAGTGAGTCATTTTCTCTCACTGTGCACAGAAACGAGCAGACAGCAAAGCACCAGGCCTCAGGATGTCCCTGAGAACAAGCTCAGAGTGTGACTCAGGATTAGACTCCAGTTTGGCCAGTGTCCCTACAATAGCATTCACCCAATTCCCCTTCAGTAACTTGTTTGGGGGCAGGGAACCTATTTGGGGAAACTTATGTGGGCCTTTAACAGTTTTAATCCATAAGTAGTTATGAAATAAACAAAACACATGTTTGTTTGGTTGGTTTTGGTTTTTTGAGGTAGGTTCTCACTCCAGCTCAGGCTGACCTGGAATTCACTATGCATTCTCAGCATGGCCTCAAATTCATGGTGAGATCCTCCTACCTCTGCCTCCCAAGTGCTGGAATTAAAGATGTGCACCACCACACTGGCTCAAAAAATATTTTATTTTTTATTTGTTTATTTGAGAGAGTGAGAGAAAGACAGAAAGAGAAAGCAGAGAAAAAAAGAGGCAGATAGAGAATGGGTGCACCAGGGCCTCCAGCCACCACAAAGAAACTCCAGACAGGTGTGCTATCTTGTGCATCTGGTTTACATGGGTCCTGAAGAATCAAACCTAGGTCCTTTGGCTTGACCTTAACCACTAAGCCATTTCTCCAGCCCTTTTATTTTTATTTATCCACTATATGACAAAGAGGGAGGGGGGCATATAAAGAGAATGGGCATGCTGGGGTCCTCAGGCTTCACAGGCAACACATTAACTATTAAGCTATCTCTCCAGCCCAACATTTAATTTTTTTATTTATTTGCAAGCAGAGAAAGAGAGAATGAGCACATCCAAGACCTCCAGCTGCTACAAATGAACTCTAGACGCATGTGCCACTTTGTGCATCTGACTTTACATGGGTACTAGGTAATCGAATCTGGATCATTAGGCTTTGCAGGCTAGCACTTTAACCATTAAGCCATTTCTCCAGCCCCTGTAGAACATTTCTTTCTTTCTTCCTTTTTTTTTTTTTTTCTTTTTCTGTTTTGGTTTTTCGAGGTAGGGTCTCACTCTAGCCCAGGCTGGCCTGGAATTCACTAGGTAGTCTCAGGGTGGCCTTGCACTCTCAGTGATCCTCCTACCTCTGCCTCCTGAGTTCTGGGATTAAAGGTGTGTGCCACCATGCCTGGCCTAAAGTTTAATATTTAATTCTTTAAGGTTGGAGAGAGCATGGTGGCGCACACCTTTAATCCCAGAACTCAGGAGGCAGAGGTAGGAGGATCACTGAGAGTGCAAGGCCACCCTGAGACTACCTAGTGAATTCCAGGCCAGCCTGGGCTAGAGTGAGACCCTACCTCGAAAAACCAAAACAGAAAAAGAAAAAAAAAAAAAAAAAAAGGTTGGAGAGATGGCTCAAAGGTTGAATATGCTTGTTTGCTAAGCTTGACAGCCTGGGTTCAATTCCCCAATTCCCACATAAAGCCAGGTGCACAAAGTGGCAAATGCATCTGGAGTTCATGTGCAGTAGCAATTGGCCCTGGCATTCCCATTACTTTTCCTTCTCTCTCCTTACAAATAATAAACTTAAAAATATATTTCTTTGCACATGTGCATTGTGTGAGTGTGTGGGCACACCAGAGCCTCTTGCTTCTGCATATGAACGCAAGATGCCTGCTCCACTTGTTGCACCTGGCTTTATTTGAGTGCTAGGACACGGAACTCAGGTCAACAGGTTTTGCAAGTGCTTTAACCACTGAGCAATCTCCCCAGCCCCTAGTATTTTTCCCCTGCCTGCTCAAGCAGCTCTAAATATTTTCATTAAGTAGAAAGTTGTATGGAATGGATACATCATATGTTAGTGCCACCATTTCCCTCCTCCCTGCCCTCATTCGGCTGTACTTCTAAAGTTTTGAAAACTAATTATATTCTTAGACAGTAAAAATGACTTTCTCATGATCTTCCACTAGGGGTCAGAGTGGCATCTCAAATACACACTACCTGGGTGGGGCACTGACCTCGCCCTTAGCAGGAAGTTGAGTTCTCTACTATGGTATGCTGGGCCTAAGCATGCTCTGGGGGACCCATGGCTGCTTCAGCTGCAGAGTTCAAAGCCATCCCTGGTGCTGTGCCCTGCTAGTGTCTGCCAGGGTCCTTTAGGGGCCCCATCTGGGAAGAATGTGGGTGAGGGAAGGGTTCCCAGGGGTGAGGCAGGAAGGGCTACCAGTGTTTTGGTATGTTGGTACAGTAAGTGGCAGAAAGTCTAGGCTGGCCCCAAGGTAAGCATATCTCAGACTTTCCAACTAATGAACTGGGGGCGGGAAGGATTGAGGCTTAATTTATCTGGGTGGCTGCTTGGGAAGTTTTGTTGTTGTTTTTGTCTTGGTGGTTCTTTCTTTCATTCTTTCCTTCCTTCCTTCCTTCCCGCCCCCTTCCTTCCCTTCCTCCCCCCCCCCCCCACCTTTCTTTCTTTTCCTAATTGCAACCCAGATCCTTGTTCCAGGCAGGCCTCAGGGTAGAACAATACTACCTTGCCCAGAATGGCCCAAGACCCAGCCACTTCCCAGGATGAACAGGAAAGTGTTTGGTAGGGCCCTGCTCAGGGAAAGACAACACACCTGAGACCAGAACCAGAGTCCACTAGGTCTGTTTGGGGGAAAACGCTGCACAATATTCCATGGGCCCCTAGAGACCACAACTGGCAGAGCTGGTCCACTTCAGACCCTCAGCCTAGTACTGAGTCACCAAAGGTGCAGCCCATTACCTTTCAAGGTGCACAGGTTCCAGAGACCACCCACGGACACCAAATGTGGCGTGGCAGCAGCAGTGTGAGTCAGAGGAAAAGCCTTCCCACTGGCCTGACTGCTGTACATCCTGCCCTGCACTTCCACCCTGAGCCTCGGTGTCCTTGGTCTTTCAGGTCCGTCAGCCATTTGGGTGGATTACCTTTGTGCACAGCTCAGTTACCCGCTCCAGGGATATGGCTGCCAGCAGCAGCATGACCCAGGATGATCTCCAGAACTCAGAAACTCACCTCACAATAAGTAAATCCCCAATCTTCTAAAGAAGATAGTCTTCAGTTCCTGAACACTGGTTCTTTCCAAATTAAAGAAACTCACTCAACAGGGTTCAATGAAATCATTTTTCTTTTTTTTTAAATTAAAAAAAATGTTATTTTTTTATTTATTTGAGAGTTACACACAAAGAGAGAGGCAGATAGAAAATGGCATGCCAGGATCTCCAGCCACAACAAACGAACTCAGAGGCATGAGGCACCTTGTGCATCTGGCTTATGTGGGTCCTGGGGAATAGAGCCTCGAATTGGAGTCCTCAGGCTTCACAGGCAGGCGCTTAACTGTTAAGCCATCTCTCCAGCCCTCTTTTTTGTTTGTTTTATTTAGGTAGTGTCAAGATGGCCTCAAACTCACCCCTCCTTCCTCTGCCTCCCGAGTGCTGGAATTAAAGGCATGTACCACCACACCTGGTTTTATTTTGCTTTTGGAGGTAGGGTCTTGCTCTAGCCCAGGCTGAGGTGGAATTCAATATGCAGTCTCAGGCTGGCCTCAAACTCACAGTGATCCTCCTACCTCTGTCTCCCAAGTTCTGGGATTAAAGGCATGCACCACCATATCCAGCTTTTCAATGAAGTTTTTATGCCTTCATAAACCCTTTAACTTTTCAAAACGAGTCCTATGTCTCAGGTCCTGTGTGTCTCCAAGGTCAGTGCAGCAACAAGCTGGTACACAGACACTGGATTATCCCTCAACCCTTTCACATATGGGCATACCAGGATGAGAGTTACATGGCCCAGTGAGGCTCCCAAATGGAAGACATTGAAAGCACATTTTCATGAGGCCTAATTAAACTCAAGCCAGCATCCTATGACAGGAAGAAAAGTGAGAAAGGGGCTGCAGAGATGGCTCAGTGGTTAAGGCACCTGCCTCCAAAACCAAAGGACCCTGTTCAATTCCCCAAGACCCACGTAAGCCAGATACACAAGGTGGCGCATGTGTGTGGAGTTCATTTGCAGTGGCTGAAGGCCCTGGCGTGCCCATTCTCTCTCTCTTTCTCTCTCCCCGCCTCTTTCTCTCAAATAAACAAAATTTAAAAAAAAAACAAACTAAAACTAAAGATATCCTAACTTATTCCGCTCTGAAGTGCCCATGGCCACAGAGCCTAAGGACCCTAGTTTGAGGCTCTATTCTCCAGGACCCATGACAAGGTGACGCATGCATCTGGAATTCATTTACAATGGCATGTCCATTCTCTCTGTATCTGCCTCTTTGTCTGTCACTCTCAAATAAATAAATAAAAATATACAAAAAATTAAAAAGGAATGTGAGGAGCTGGGCATGGTGGCACACGCCTGTAATCCCTGCACTTGGGAGGCAGAGTTGGGAGGATCGCCATGAGTTCAAGGCCACCCTGAGAATACAGAATGAATTCCAGGTCAGCCTGGGCTAGAGTGAGACCCCTACCTCAAAAAACCAAAATAAATAAATAAAGAATAAAAAATAAAAATAAAAAGGAGAGTGAGAGGGCTGGAGAGATGGCTTAGCGGTTAAGGCACATTCCTGTGAAGCCTAAGAACCCAGGTTCGAGTCTCCAGGTCTCATGTAAGCCAGATGCATATGGTGGCACATGGAGTTTGTTTGCAGTGGCTAGAGACCCTGACGTGGCCATTCTCCCTCTCCCTCTCTGTCTCTAATAAATAAATAAAAATAAAATCTTTTTTTAAATTTTTTATTTTTATTTATTTATTTGAGAGCAGCAGAAAGAGAGAATGAGGAAGGGGGGGGGAACAATGGATGCACCAGGGCCTCCAGCCACTGCAAACGAACTCCAGACGCATGCACCCCCTTGTGCATCTAGCTAACGTGGATCCTGGGGAATCAAGCCTCGAACTGGGGTCCTTAGGCTTCACAGGCAAGCGCTTAACCGCTAATCCATCTCTCCAGCCCACCCCCTTTTTTTTTAAGAGTGTGAGCAAGTATTTTGCTCAAGAGTTCCAGCATTTGGATATCAACTGGAAGAGAGAAAGGACAGTCTGCCTGAGCCTTCTTTGAGCTGTGGCAGGAAGCGAGACAGGAAGGGGAGAGGGTTCAGAAAAGGAAGACGCCCTGGACAGAAAGCACAAAGCACATATCCAGAAGTGAGGACACACCACCTACACATACAACATATGCATGTACCAACCTCAGTCACGTCCACTATTGTTGCTAAGGAAGGGACCTGATGATACACGAGCTGCACCAACAGGCAACATGAACTGACACGAGGAAGTGGCGGAGCTCAGGGAGTCACACCGGAAGGCTGCTTAGGTTTTCATATAACGCAACATCGGAAAGCTGTGGGCCTCCAGTGAGTGTGGGACAGGAGGAAATCCCTTCCAGGGTGTTCCTTGGACCAGGGAGCCACAGACTTGATGGGTTCTCAAATCTAGCTGCTCCCTTCTTTTCCACTGAGAGTTCTTGTCAAGGGTTTCAAGAATCTCACCTTAAGGCTTAGAGGTTAAAGTGCTTGCCTGCAAAGCCAAAGGACCCAGGTTTGATTCCCCAGGATCCATGTAAGCCAGATGCATAAGGTGGCGCATGTGTCTGGAATTCATTTGCAGTGGAATTCATTTCCTGTTGTGCCTGTTCTCTCCCTCCCTCTCTCATAAATAAATAAAAATATTTAGCTGGGCATGGTGGTGCAGGCCTTTAATCCCAGCACTCGGGAGGCAGAGGTAGAAGGATTGCTGTGAGTTCAAGGCCACCTTGAGACTACATAGTGAATTCCAGGTCAGCCTGGGCTAGAGTGAGACCCTACCTCAAAAAAACCAAAACAAAATGCTCATCAAACTGCCCAGTAAGCACTTCTCTTAACATTCATACCCATATATTACGCTACTCTCACTTTTGGAACGAGAAGCTTCTCTTTCCAGATGGCAGTGACCACCTTAGGATGACTCAGAAGGCACCACCCTACCTCAAAAAACAAAAACAAGGGCTGGAGAGATGGCTTAGCGGTTAAGCGCTTGCCTGTGAAGCCTAAGGACCCCGGTTCGAGGCTTGGTTCCCCAGGTCCCACGTTAGCCAGATGCACAAGGGGGCGCACGCGTCTGGAGTTCGTTTGCAGAGGCTGGAAGCCCTGGCGCGCCCATTCTCTCCCTCTATCTGTCTTTCTCTCTATGCCTGTCGCTCTCAAATAAATAAATAAAATTCAAAAAAAAACAAAAAACAAAAAACAAAGCCGGGCATGGTGGCGCATGCCTTTAATCCCAGCACTCAGGAGGCAGAGGTAGGAGGATTGCTGTGAGTTCGAAGCCACCCTGAGACTCCACAGTGAATTCCAGGTCAGCCTGGGCTAGAGTGAAACCCTACCTCGAAAAAAAAAAAATATATATATCATTCCACACCTGGAAAGAGAGGACTCATGCAACACCATGCCACATTCCAAGCAAACTGGGTAAAAGAGCAGAGTGGGTTCCAAATGGGAAACAAGACACTGAACTCTCTGCAAAGAGTGGCTTACTGTCACCCAAAGCAGCTAGAATCTGTTGTCCAAAACCTCCACCTCCTCTTCTACTGTCTTCCTCTTCTACTGTCTAACAACCTCCCACCCTAATCAGCTGGTCTATTTCAAGTAGTGTACACTCTGGTTTTGACCCATATGTGAAGATAAACCTGAAAATTCCTATCTAGTTTCAGAAAGTAAAGGAAGGCCAGGCATGTGGTGAGTGAGTGAGGCATGCCTGTAAGCCTAGGTTCATGAAACAATGGCAGGAGATCACAAGTTTGAAGCAGCTTGGTTTGCAAAGCAAGTACCAGGCCAGCCGGAGTTAGTCAGCCCGTCTCCAAAACCTAAAAATAGGCAGAGTAAAACCATTCTTTTGTGAACTCAAGTATCTATATGGCAGCAACTGCAGCTGTCTTCAGTTCGAGAAAGACAACCAATTAGGGCCAGTGGCAAGTTCTCTGCCAACAGAGCTCCTGGTGCCAATGGCAGAGTGACTGAGACTAAAGGCCATAGTGTCAGTGGAGAGGGGACTGTGACATGGCTCCACATTGTCACCCTCAGCAGCCTGAGGAGTTTGCCTACACTTTTAAGAAACTCTCAACTCAGGCAAAATCCAGGACTTATAAATTCAACACAGTTAAGAATTCCAGGAAGCTGGGCATGGTGGCACATGCCTTTAATCCCAGTACTCGGGAGGCAGAGGTGGGAGGATCGCTGTGAGGCTAGCATGAGACTGCACAATGAATTCCAGGTCAGCCTGAGCTAGAGTGAAACCCTACCTCAAAACAAACAAACAAACAAAAAAAAAAAAAAAAAGAATTCCAGGAAAGCAGGTATGAAGCAGAGTTTAGGCCCAGAAAACCAACTCATATGTGGATCCTAGCTACAAATGACTGGACTTCTGTGTGAGTAGGAAGAAAACACAGTAGCAGAGGCCAGTAAGCTAGAAAGGGAATAGAAAGGGAGAGAGGGGGACCTAATAGGATGGTATTGCATATATGTAAGTAGAAGAACAGATTAATGGGGGTAAAAAGGCCTAAGTGAGGTCAGGGGAAGAGATTGAGTAAGGAAAGGTGAAGGGAGGGCTTATCAAAGTCTAAGAGGCTATAAATAAATCATATGGAAACCTACTTTTTTGAACAATGGAACATGTATATTGTTACTAGAAAATTTTCAGTGCCAGGGATGGGATACCTTCCAGTGAGTTGTTGGCCAGGGAGGTCCCTGATGCCCCAAAACATTACAGGCCATTGCCGAGACCTTTGGTTTCCCACCAGGAATAGATGGCAAGACCCTATTGCTGAAGACTCCACATACTTGGGCTGCAAAGCCACTGAGAAATCCTGCTGGAACTGAGCTGATAATCTCTTCCATGTAGACCACCTGACAGAAAACTGGAAAAAGCTACACTGCATGCAGTTCAATGGGAGAGAGAGAAATCACCAATGAAGATACCAAACAGTGGACACTGCAAGCCTTATATTTGGCTGGCCAGGACAAATGAGCCAATGGGTGCAACAGTGGCATATCCGTTATGGGGGAAAACAAATGCCCTCTAAATTGATTGGAGGCCTACTCCAGGGGAAGGAATACATCCCTGATCCTTGAAAACCTACAACAGGGATAGTCATGAGCCTTAGGAGTGTAACATCTGCTGCTGCTGTCTGGCTAAATGTATATACTATGCCTACCCAACTGCCCAGTAAGTAATTTCTCTTCATGTTCTTCACTTCTGTTAATGTTCATACCCATATATTAATGCTACTCTCACTTTTGGTTAGAGAACCTTGTCTTTTCAGATGGCAGTGACCTTGGGATGACTCAGAAGGTACCATGATGCTAATAAGAAGTGACAGAAAAGTGCTCAGCACTGAAATACCTCAATCATACCTTCCATGGCTCAGGTTCCCTTGCGGAAGAGGAGGCAGAAAGAATGTAAGAGCCAAAGGAAGGGTGGGACTCCTTATAACGTGCTCCTCCAGACACAAAATGGCCTGGATATCCATGACCTCACAGTGCCTGACACTACCTACACAAGACTATCATAAGAGGAAGAAAAGATGATGACATCAGAGTAAAAGAGAGACTGACTGAGAGGGGGAGGGGATATTATGGAAAATGGAGTTTCAAAAGGGAAAATGGGGGGAGGGAGGGGATTACCATGGGATATCGTTTACAATTGTGGACGTTGTCAATAGAAAAATATATTTAAAAAAGAATTTATTAGAGATTTTAATACAGGCTTAAGTATGAAGTTTGAAGGAGAAACTCAGAAATACACCAGACATCATGGATCATGGGTGTGGGCTTCTTTCTCCCCCCCCCACCCACCCACCAGGTAAGGTCTTGTTCTAGCTCAGGCTCACCCTATGTAGTCCTATTCATGTATGACCTATTCACTATGTAGATTCAGGGTGGCCTCAAACTCAGTGATCCTCTTACCTCTACCTCCCAAGTGTTGGGATTAAAAGTGTGTGCCACCATGTTTGGCCGGGTGTGGGTTTCTCTATGAGAATTTCACACAAGGAAGTGATATATGCAAAATGTGGGTGTAGGCATCTCAAGGGAGAGTTCTGGTATATGGGGGCCTTCTGGAATCCCACTGTTCAACGGGCTCCTAGGAGATCCTCTTCTCTTTTCTCTGTTCTCCTGTTTGATCCCTGAGTTTAGGGGATGGCTCCAGAGAGGCCACCATCTGATGAGATAAACCAAGAACCACTAGTTTACTGTAAATGAAAATTTGGATGAGACTACTAGAAAATTGTAGGCTTACAGCTGGGAAAGGAAGAAAGTCCTTAAACAGTTCTTGTTTCTCTGTGGGCGAGAAGAATTAATCACACTCCTGAATGGAGGATCCTTTCTCATCTCATATTCCCAAAACTTTCCCCATCATTCTATTCTGCCTCAAGAGGATACCTTCAGGACAGCAGGAGCTTGCTGGAATACTAGAGACAAACTATGGAGGAGTGGCCTGTCATGTATATTTTGTGGTGCCTGCCCAAGGGTCCCGGGTCTAAGGGATGCAGGATAGCATCAGTAAGCATGTCCAACTCATTTTCATTTACTGAAATGTTTCTACACAGTATAATATTCTGCAACATGCAACATACTTAGAAATGTAACTGATATTTTCCTCCAAAGCTATATTAAGTGGATTTTTTTTTCTATAAAATTTTTGGAGAGTTATTATCTGAGAAACATATTAAGTATTATAATTTTTAAATTAATAGATTGAAGTTTTTAAAAATCCACTAGCATCTAAACATGGTGGTGCATGCTTATAATTCCAGCATTCAGGAGTCTGAGGTAGGAGATTCACCATGAGTTCAAGGTTAGCCTGGGCTAGATTTGAGATCCTGCCTCAAAAAAGCTAAAAACAAACAAAAAAATTTAGTCCACTAGAGTATTCCTCTGTTAAGAATGTAAGTTTGGGGCTGGAGAGATGGCTTAGCAGTTAAGGTGCTACCCTGCAAAGCCAAAGGACCCAGGTTCAATTCCCCAGGACCCACGTAAGCCAGATGCAGAAAGTGGCACATGTATCTGGAGTTCATTTGCAATGGCTCAATGCCCTGGTGTGACCATTCTCTCTCCCTCTGTGTGTGTCTATGAAATAAACAAAATAAAAATAAAACTTAAAATATTTTTATTAAACTCAGGCCTTATGCATGATAGGCAAGCACTCCATCAATTAGCTACATCTCCAGCCTCAGTGCTTTTTAAAAACTCAGTTACTTGTGTGTGCATGTATGTGCACACGTGCCAGGGTGGCTTCCACCACAAATGGACTCTCATCCATAGCTTTATGTGGGTGGCTGAAGAATTGATCCTGGGCCAACAGATTTTGCAAGCAAAAGCCTTTGACTGCCAAGCCATCTCTTTAGCTCCCATCAGTGCTTTTTATATATCACAAGATGCTATAAGATCTGTCACAATCCTTCATTCCTTTGAAAATTTCATAAAAATCCAGGCCTAGTAGCACAGACCTTTAATTCCAGATACTCAGGGGATCGAGGCAGAAGGATAACCAAGTTTAAGACCTGCTTGAGCTACAAAACAATTTCAAAAAGGGCTGAATAGGAAATAGTTCAGTGAGTGTATCGGTCAGAGTTTTCAAGAGGAGGAGAACCCATGGAATGAGTATGTACTATAAAGGGAATTTATTAGAAGAGTCCACAGGATATGGCTGGGCAGTCCAACAATGGCTGTCTGCTTGCTGGAGAGCCTAAGAACCCAGTAGCTGCTAAGTCCACAAAGCAATGTCTCAGCAGTCCCAATATGATACAAAAAGTCCTGCAGGATTCCTGGAGAACTGTTGGCCTTCAGTCCAGGCTGGAAGGCTGAGGAAGCTGGGTTCTGATGTCCAGGAAGGATGGAAGCAACAGGCTAGATGCACTTACCAGCAAGTAGCACAGAAGGCCAGGAAAGGCCCTGGGTTCTCCTGAAGCCACCACCAGAAGGGCTGCCCACTCTGGGGGAAGGGCTTCCAACTCCATCAAATCCTTCTTGGAAATTCCCTCACAGACCTACCTATGAGGCATATCTCTTACTTGATTGCTAAGTCTTATCAAGTTGAAAACAACTTGAGTTTCAACTTAAGTTGAAAACAACTTAACCAAAGCAGGAAACAGTGCTGGCCACACAAGCATGAGGGCCTAAGATAGAAGGCTGAGACCCCTGGAGCTCAATCTAGCACACATGTAAAAAAACTGGACATGGAGGACTACAGAGATGGCTTAGTGGTAAAGGCACTTACCTGTGAAGCCAAAAAACCCAGGATCAATTCCCCAGAACCCATATAAGCCAGGTGCACAAGGTGGGGCATCTATCTGGAGTTCATTTTCAGTGGCTAGAGGCCTTGACATGCCCATTCTCTCTCTCTCTCCTCTCTGCTTGTAAATAAATAAATACTTAAAAAAAAAAAAAAAAAAAGATTCTGGGGCTGGAGAGATAGCTTAGCAGTTAGGGTGCTTGCCTGCAACTGCAAAGCCAAAGGACCCCCAGGTTTGATTCCCCAGGACCCATGTAAGCCAGATGCACAACATAGTGCATGCATGTGGAGTTCCTTTGCAATGGCTGTAGGCAATGGTGCACCCATTCTCTCTCTCTCTCACATTCTCTCTCTCCGTCTCTCAAATAAATAAATATATATTTTTTTAATTAAAAGGCCTGGAGAGATGGCTTAGTGGTTAAGATGCATGCCTGCGAAGCCTAAGGACCCCAGTTCTATTCTCCAAGTTCCATGTAAGCCAGATGCATATGGTGGCAAATGTGTCTGTAAGTTAGTTTGCAGTGGCTAGTGGCCTTGGCATACCCATTCTCTCTCTCTCTCTCTTCCTCCCTCAAATAAATAATTTTTAAAAAGTAAAAAAAAAAAAAAAAAAAAAGCCAGGTGTGGTAGCGCACGCCTTTAATCCCAGGACTTGGGAGGCAGAGGTAAGAGGATCACCATGAATTCGATGCTACTCTGAGACTACATAGTGAATTCCAGGTCAGTCTGAGCAAGAGTGAGACCCTACCTCGAAAAACCAAAATAAAAAAAATAATAATAATAAATAAAAAATAAATCGGGCTGGAGAGACGGCTTAGTGGTTAAAGTGTTTGCCTGCAAAGCCAAAGGACCGATGCACAAGATGGCACATGCGTCTGAAGTTCGTTTGTAATGGTTAGAGACCCTGGGGCGCCCATTCTCTCTCAACAGCTAGCGGCCTTGGCACACCCATTCTCATTCCAATTCATTCCCTCCCTCTCTTACAGACACACACACACACTCACACCCACACACTCACCACCCTCCTTTGCTAGTCCTAACCCTCCACCAGCTAAGCTGCCCCGTTCCTCTGGCGTTCCAGCCCTGGGTCACCGCGCCGCAGGCCCTCCGTGCGCCGCGCACAACGCGGGGAGGACACGCGCGACCCTCGGCACAGCAGCCCCGGGCCCCGCGGAATCGAGCCCAGGCGGCCCCGCCGAGCACCACCGAAGGGCTCCGTCTCCGAGCTCCGGTCCGTCAGGGTGGAAGCACCGCGGGGGGGCACTGGAAGTCACCGGGGCCCGCGGCCTCGCGCCGCGTCCCGCCCTTCCCGAGAGCCCGGAGTCGCCGGATCGGCGGGGGAAGAGGTGGCCTCGCCGCAGCACTCACCGAGGGGACCGGGAAACCATCGCTGCTCACTTCATCGTCCCGCCCCGGAAGTAACGTAAAACCCTCGGCCCGCCCCGACCAATCCCAGCGCTGGGAATGCGCGTGCGCATCGGACTCGTGCGCGGTGTTGGCGGAGTCCCTCGGACCCTGGTCTGAGGAAAGTCCTCTGCAGCCCTTCCATGGCTTCAGAGGGAAATTGGAAACGTGTTTGGGGCTCCATGCACGTTCAGGGAGAAAGTAAGGGAGATGTGTTTGTTGTTTAGGATTTATAGTACAGAGCCGAAGGTGGACTCCTGTAATCACAGCACTTGGGAGGTGGAGGCAGAAGGATCAGGGGTTCAAGGTCTTCCTCCACCAGGGCGACAAGACGCTGCCTTAAAAAATAATAATAATTATGCTACAGTTAGCAGAAAAAGCCCTAGTAATGAGAACAGAGATATTGGGGAGATGATTAAAGCAGTTTAGACTGGGGATTCCCCAGGGCAAGCTGAGTAAACTACAGTAGCCAGATTGGCAGATTCTGTGATCCTGCCTCAGTAAATAACGTTGAAAGCTACAACTTCTGACCTCCACTTCCACGCACGTGTACCTCCCAACACACACACACACACACACCAGTATAAAAAGAAAAGCTTGGGCTGGAGAGATGACCTAGCGGTTAAGCACTTGCTTGTGAAGCCTAAAGACCCCAGCTCGAGGCTCCGTTCCCCAGGACCCATGTAAGCCAGACGCAGAAAGGGACGCACGCATCTGGAGTTCGTTTGCAGTGGCTGGAGGCCCTGGCGCGCCCATTCTTTCTCTTTAACTTCCTCTTTCTCTCTCTCTCTGTTGATCTCAAATACATTTAAAAAAAAATTTTTTTTAAGAAAAAAAAAAGCTTGGGCTGACAAGCTGGCTTAGCAGTTGAGAGGCATGCCTGAGAAACCTAAAGACCTAGGTTTGATTTCCAAGTACACACGTAAGCCAGATACACAAGGTGGAGCATGCATCTGGAGTCCATTTGCAGAGGCTAGAGGGCTCCTGTTCTCCCTCCTCTCAGCCTCCTGCCACTTTCTTTCTAAAAGAAGGGAGGGAGGGCAGGCAGGCTTGAAACATCTACAAATAAATAGTTACTTCTCCCCCAGCCCCAAGTAGCCACTGTGATCTAAGGAGGAAAGCTCTATTAATAGTGGTAAATCTGCCAATTGCTTTCTCTTTGCTGAAACAAAATACAGGGCCAGAAGCAGCTTAAGGAAAAAAACAGGGTTTGTTTTTGGCTTACAGTGTTAAGAAGAGTCTTTTGTGGCTGGGAAAGCCTGGCAAGCCTAAGCAGGAAGCCTGTGTCACATCTTCACATCAGCAGTAGGCAGTAGAGCCAAGAGACATTTGGAGCTGAGCTGTAACACCTCAAGCCCTGCCCCTAGTGACCCAATTCTTCCAGCAAGGCCCTACTTTATAAAGTTCCACAACCATCCTTGACAGTGTACCAACTGGGATTAAGTGTTCACATACACAAACCTATAGGAGACATGTTACATTCAAGCCATCAGAGCCTCATTAGTAGACCAAGAGGGCCTACAACTCCTGATCCTCCTTCCTCGGCCTCTCAAGTGTTAGGATTACAAAGTATGTACCCCGACACACCCTCATTGGGCAAAAAAAGAATCTTGACTCCCACTTCATGCAAAGGAATCAATGTGAAAAGTACAACTCTAGACAACAGGAGAATATCGTGATAAAAGAAATGAAAAAGGCTTTTTTTGGGGGGGGGGTTGAGGTAGGGTTTCACTCTAGCCCAGGCTTACCTAGAATTCATTATGTAGTCTCTAACAAAAATACTTCTTAGTAGGATATAAAAATAATAACCCCAGGGCCTGGGAAGATAGCTCAGCAGTTAAATGTGCTTATTTACAAAGCCTGCATCATGGGTTCAATTCCCCAAAATTAAGTGGTGCAGGTCTGGAGATGACTCAGTGGCTAAGACTCGCCTACAAAACCTAATGGTGATGGGTTAATTTCCTCAGTACTCACATAAGCCCAGATGTACAGAGAGGAGCATGCATCTGGAGTTCATTTTTGGTGGCTGGAGGCCATAGCGTGTCCATTCTCCCTACCTGCCTTTCTCACTCTCTCTCAAAATGGATAAATAAATAATTATTTTTCAAGGCAGGGTCTCACTGAGGCCCAGGCTGACCTGGAATTTACTATGTAGTCTCAGGGTGGCCTTGAACTCATGGCAGTTGTGGTGGTTTGATTCAGGTGTCCCCCATAAACTTAGGTGTTCTGAATGCTAGCTCCCCAGCTGATGGATATTTGAGAATTAATGCCTCCTGGAGGGAGTGTATTGTTGGGGGCCGGCTTATGGGCTTTATAGCCAGTTTCCCCTTGCCAGTGTTTGGCACACCATCCTGTTGCTGTGGTCCATCTTATGTTGGCCAGGGGGTGATGTCCACCTTGTGCTCATGCCATCATTTTCCCCTGCCATCGTGGAGCTTCCCCTCGAGCCTGTAAGCCAAAATAAATCTCTTTTTCCCAGAAGCTGCTCTTGGTTGGGTGATTTCTAACAGCAATGCGAACCGGACTGCAACAGCAATCCTCCTACCTCTGACTCCCAAGTGCTAGGATTAAAGATATGCACCACCACACCTGACAAATAAATAAAAATGTCTTTGTTTTTATTTTTATTTATTTATTTGAGAGTGAAAGACGAAGGGAAAAGGAGGCAGGTAGAGAGAGAGAGAGAGAATGGGTACGCCAGGGACTCCAGCCACTGCAAATAACTCCAGACACATGTACCCCCTTGTGCATCTGGATAACGTGGGTCCTGGGGAATCGAGCCTCGAACCAGCGTCCTCAGGCTTCATGGGCAAGCACTTAACCACTGAGCCATTTCTCCAGCCCAGATAAATAAAATTAAAAAAAAAAAAAACTGACCAGGAATGATGGCACACTCATTTAATCCCAGGACTCAGAAGGCAGAGGTAGGAAAATTGCTGTGAGCTCAAGTCCAGCCTGAAATTACATAGTGAATTCCAGGTCAGCCTGGACTAGAGTGGTAAAACTCTACCTCAAAAATCTAAAACATAAAAAATAAAAATAAAATATTAGAAAAAGAACGGCTGAGCTGACAGAAAGCTAGAAAAAGCCACACTACATGCAGTACAATGGGACTGAGAGAAATCACCAGTGAAGATACCCAGCAGTGGACACTACAAGCCTTATATGTGGCCAGCCAGGCCAGATGAGCCAATGGATGCAATAGTGGCACATCTGTTATGGGGGAAACCAACTGTCCTCTAATTTGACTGGAGGCCTGCTCCATGGAAGGGAATATATCCCTGATACTGAAAACTACAACAGGAGTAGTCATGAGCCCTAGGGGTGTAACGTCTGCTGCTGACTGGCTAAATGTATATACTATGCTCACCTACTTCCCAGTAAGCACTTTTATTAATGTTCATACCCATATATTAATGCTACTCTCACTTTTGATTAAAGAAGCTTCTCTTTTCAGATAGCAGTGACCTTGGGATGACTCATAAGGCACGCACCATGATGCTGAGAAGTGACAGAGGAGTTCTCAGTACTGAAATATCTCAATCTCACCTTCCATGGCTCCAGGGTTCATTGCGGAAGAGGTGGCAGAAAGAATGTAAGAGCTAAAGGAAGGGTAGGACTCCTTACAAAGTGCTCCCCCTACACACAAAATGACCTGGATATCCATGACCTCACAGTGCCTGACACTACCTACACAAGACCATCATAATAAGAAGAAAAGATCATGACATCAAAATAAAAGAGAGACTAATTGAGGGGTGGTGGAGATATGATGGAGAATGGAGATTCAAAGGGGAAAGTGGGCAGAGGGAGGGAATTACCATGGGATATTGTTTACAATTATGGAAGTTGTCAATTAAAAAAACAATATATAAAAAGAAAGAAAAAAAGAAGGGCTGGAGAGATGGCTTAGCGGTTAAGCGCTTGCCTGTGAAGCCTAAGGACCTCAGTTTGAGGCTCGATTCCCCAGGACCCACGTTGGCCAGATGCACAGGAGGGCGCATGCATCTGGAGTTTGTTTGCAGTGGCTGGAGGCCCTGGCATGCCCATTCTCTCTCTCTCTCTCTCTCTTTCCCTCTCTGCCTCTTTCTCTCTCTGCCTGTTGCTCTCAAATAAATAAACAAAAAATAAAATAAAATAAAACAGAGACTGATTGAGAGGGGGAGGGGATATGATGAAGAATGGAGTTTCAAAGAGGAAAGTGGGGGGAGGGATGGCATTACCATGGGATATTGTTTACAATGATGGAAGTTGTCAATAAAAATAATAATATATAAAAAAAGAAAAAAGAAGGGCTGGAGAGATGGCTTAGTGGTTAAGGTGCTTACCTGAAAAGCCAAAGGACCTAGACTCGATGCCCCAGGACCCACATAAGCCAGGTGCACAAGGTGGCACATGCATCTGGAGTTTGTTTGCAGTGGCTGATGGCCCTGGTGCACACATTCTCTCTCTCTCTCTCTCTCACACACACAAATAAATAAATAATTTTTTAAAGTGTGGGGGCTGGAGAGATGGCTTAGCGGTTAAGCGCTTGCCTGTGAAGCCTAAGGACCCCAGTTCAAGGCTCGGTTCCCCAAGACCCACGTTAGCCAGATGTACAGGGGGGGCGCATGCATCTGGAGTTCGTTTGCAGTGACTGGAAGCCCTGGCGCACCCATTCTCTCTCTCTCTCTCTCTACCTGCCTCTTTCTCTCTCTGTCTGTTGCTTTCAAATAAATAAATAAAAATGAACAAAAATATTTTTTTTTAAAGTGTGAGCCAGGAGTCGTGGTGCACACCTTTAAGTCCCAGTACTCCCAGTATTCGGGAGGCAGAGGTAGGAGGATCCTCGTGAGTTCGAGGCCACCCTGAGACTACATAGTGAATTCCAGGTCAGCCTGGGCTAGAGTGAGACCCTACATCATAAAAAAGTGTGACTGCAGTCGGGAAGCTGAGAGAGATGAATGCTGGTGTTCTGCTTAAAGTGGGTGTGGTGGCACATGCCTTTAATCCCAGCACTTGGGAGGCAGAGGTAGGAAAATGGTCATGAGTTTGAGACCAACCTGAGACTACAGAGTGAGTTCCAAGTCAGCCTGGGCTAGAGTGAGTCCCTACTTCACAAAAACCAAAAGAAGAAGAAAGAAGGAGGAGGAAGAGGAGGAGAAGAAAATAAAACAGGAGATTTGGGCTGGAGAGATGGCTTAGTGGTTAAGCGCTTGCCTGTGAAGCCTAAGGACGCCGGTTCAAGGCTCAGTTCCCCAGGTCCCACGTTAGCCAGATGCACAAGGGGGCGCATGCGTCTGGAGTTTGTTTGCAGAGGCTGGAAGCCCTGGCGCGCCCATTCTCTCTCCCTCTATCTGTCTTTCTCTCTGTGTCTGTCACTCTCAAATAAATAAATAATTAATTTAAAAAAAAAACCACCAGGAGATTTCTGTTTCCAATGGGCTAAAGTGAATTTCCCTATTTCTATCTCTAAGAATGACTATAAACCTTCAACATCATATGTGAAACAAGCAGAAGACAGAAAGGAAAGGAGAAGGTAGACCAGCTAGGGACCTCAAGCCCCAAGAAATAACATGATGGCTGTTACCTCATGTACCCTAAGAATAACATGCTACATAGGCAAGGAAGCCTAAGAGCAGGTTCTCCAGGTAACTACGCCTTGAATAGCCAATGAATAAATAAGGAGCTAAATAGAGAGTTCTCAAAGGAAGAAATACGAATGGCATATAAGCATCTAAAAAAATGTTCTACGTCACTAGTCATCAGGGAAATGCAGATTAAAACTACATTGAGATTCCATCTCACTCCTGTCAGATTGGCCACCATCATGAAAACAAATGATTATAAATGTTGGCGGGGATGTGGAAAAAAAGGAACCCTTCTGCACTGCTGGTGGGAATGCAATCTGGTCCAGCCATTGTGGAAAACAGTGTGGAGGTTCCTAAAGCAGCTAGAGATTGATCTACCATATGACCCAGCTATAGCGCTCCTAGGCATATATCCAAAGGACTCATCTCATTTCCTTAGAAGTACATGCTCAACCATGTTTATTGCTGCTCAATTTATAATAGCTGGGAAATGGAACCAGCCTAGATGTCCCTCAACAGATGAGTGGATAATGAAGATGTGGTACATTTATACAATGGAGTTCTACTCAGCAGTAAAGAAAAATGAAGTTATGAAATTTGCAGAAAAATGGATGGACCTGGAAAGTATTATACTAAGTCAGGTAACCCAGGCCCAGAAAGCCAAGCGCCACATGTTCTCTCTCATATGTGGATCCTAGCTACAGATGACTGGGCTTTTGCATGAGAATGAAAATACTTAGTAGCAGAGGCCAGTAAGTTGAAAAGGAGACATAAAGGGAAGAGAAAGGAAGGGAGGAGGGTACTTAATAGGTTGATATTGTATATATGTAATTACAATGATTGTAATGGGAGGTAATATGATCGAGAATGGAATTTCAAACGGGAAAGTGTGGGGGTGGGGAGGGAGGGAATTACCATGGGATATATTTTATAATCATGGAAAATGTTAATAAAAATTTAAAAAAAAAAAAAGTGACCCATCACGGACTGAAGAGATGGCTTAACAGTTATGTGTTTGCCTGCAATGCCAAAGGATCCCGGTTCGATTCTCCAGGACCCATGTAAGCCAGATGCACAAGAGGACACATGCATCTGGTGTTTGTTTGCAGTGGCCCTAATGTGCCTATTCCCCCCCCCCTTTCTCTGTCATAAATAAATAATTTTTTTTTTTTTTTTGGTTTTTCGAGGTAGGGTCTCACTCTGGCCCAGACTGACCTGGAATTCACTATGGAGTCTCAGGGTGGCCTTGAACTCATGGCGATCCTCCTACCTCTGCCTCCCGAGTGCTGGGATTAAAGGCATGCGCCACCACGCCCGGCTAATAAATAATATTTTTTTAAAGTGGCCCATCGCATAATGTGAGTCACACATACCCCATTCACCCACCCCAAGAGAAAAGTGACCTCCAATCCAAGTCACATATGCCTCACTCTCCAGCCCCTTTGTGAAGCCTAGATCACATATGATGCAAAGACCTCCTCTTCTCTGAAAAGCCTTAAAAATACATCTCCATTCTCTCTGGGTGGCTAAAGTGGCTGCTTTAAGCTCTCACTGTTTGGCCAGTGTTGATAAAAAAAAATTTGGGGGGCTGGAGAGATGGCTTAGCAGTTAAGCGCTTGCCTGTGAAGCCTAAGGACCCCGGTTCGAGGCTCGATTCCCCAGGACCCATATTAGCCAGATGCACAAGGGGGTGCACGCATCTGGGGTTCGTTTGCAGTGGCTGGAGGCCTTGGCGCGCCCATTCTCTCACTCTCTCTCTCTGTCTGTCACTTTCAAATAAATAAATAAAAATAAACAAAACAATTAAAAACAAGTTTTTGAATGATTTTTATCATTAAAGCATATAAACATCCTTATGCCTCCTGGGGAGAAGGGAGTCATTAAAGTTCTCAGAACCAGACACAATAGAATGTGTCTGTAATCCCAGCATGGCTGTAGCAAAATGAGAGACAGAGACAGGACAATCCCCAGAAGCCTTCAGTCCAGCTAGTTGTGATATGCAATGATGAACAAGAGACCCTGACTCAGAAACAAAGTAGAAGGTAAGGACCAACCAACACCAAGCTTGCCCTCTGGCCACACACATGCTGTGACATAGATGTGCCTGTATTCACACATACACAGAAGACAGATTTATTTTTTTTTAATTTTTTATTAACATTTTCCATGATTATAAAATATATCCCATGGTAATTCTCTCCCTCCCCACCCCCACACTTTCCCCTTTGAAATTCCATTCTCCATCATATGACCTCCCCATTACAATCATTGTACTTACATATATACACAATATCAACCTATTAAGTACCCTCCTCCCTTCCTTTCTCTTCCCTTTATGTCTCCTTTTTAATTTACTGGCCTCTGCTACTAAGTATTTTCCTTCTCATGCAGAAGCCCAATCATCTGTAGCTAGGATCCACATATGAGAGAGAACATGTGGCGCTTGGCTTACAGAAGACAGATTTAAAACAAACAACAACAAACCTTTGCAGTAAAAAGGACAATCCGTCTTCACATTTCTCTTGAACCACTTCTTTCTCTCACTCTCTTTCTCCTTACCTTCTTTAAGAAATTTTACTTATTTTTATTATTATTGTTATTATTATTATTATTATTTTTGGTTTTTCAAGGTAGGGTCTCACTCTAGCCCAGGCTGACTTAAAATTCACTATGTAAAAGGGTAGAGAAAGGAAGGGAGGAGGATACTTAATAGGTTGATATTGTATATATGTAATTACAATGATTGTAATGGGGAGGTAATATGATGGAGAATGGAATTTCAAATGGGAAAGTGTGGGGGTGGGGAGGGAGGGAATTACCATGGGATATATTTTATAATCATGGAAAATGTTAATACAAATTAAAAAAAAATTCACTATGTAGCCTCAGGGTGGCCTCAAACTCACAGCAATCCTCCTACCTCTGCCTCCCAAATGCTGGGGTTAAAGGCATGGGCCACCATGCCCGGCACTGATTTCTATGAAGTTATTATTTTTTTAAATTTTTTTGTTTATTTTTATTTATTTGAAAGTGATGGACAGAGAGAGAGAAAGAGGCAGATAGAGAGAGACAGAATGGGCACACCAGGGCCTCTGGCCACTGCAAACAAACTCCAGATGCGTGTGCCCCCTTGTGCATCTGGCTAACATGGGTCCTGGGGAATCAAGCCTTGAACCGGGGTCCTTAGGCTTTACAGGCAAATGCTTAACCACTAAGCCATCTCTCCAGCCCTATATGAAGTTATTTTACAGACTCTCTCTACTTATTCCCTTAAAGTCCAACAGAACACAACTCAGTTTAAATATTCATTTGAGGGCTGGAGGGATGGCTTAGCACTTAAGGCATTTGCCTGCAAAGCCAAAGGGTCCAGGTTCAATTCCCCAGGACCCATGTTAGCCAGATGCACAAGGGGATGCAAACGTCTGGAGTTTGTTTGCCGTGGCTGGAGGCACTAGTGTGCCCATGCTCTCTCTTTCTCTGTCAAATAAACAAATAAAAATAATAAAAAAAATTCATTTGAAGCCATGCATGGTGGCGCATGCTTTTCTAAATATTTTATCTTTACTTATTTATTTGAGAAAGAGAGGGAGGGAGAGAAAGAGGCAGATAAGAGAGAATGGACATGCCAGGGCCTCTAGCCACTGCAAACAAACAAACCCATATGCAAGCACCACCTTGTGCATCTGGCTTACGTGGGCATGGGGAAATCAAACCTGGGTCCTTAGGCTTCACAGGCAAGTGCCATCTCTCCAGCCCAAGATGGCATATGCTTTTAATGCCAGCACTCTGGAAGCAGAGGTAGGAGGATTGCCATGAGTTCAAAGCCACCCTGAGACTACATAGTGAATTCTAGGTCAGCCTGAGCTAGAGTGAGACCCTACCTTGAAAAATTAAAAAAAAAAAATTCATTTGACACCTGCTTCTTCAGGCTAACCTTTTAAGACTATTCCAGAACTCCAGTCATCACTTAGCTTGGGTTATGGCTCCATCTTTACCTCCTAACTGCAGCATCACTGAGCTTCTATACTGGGCACGGGGCTTCTTTGCCTCCTCAAAACCACTGTTATCACACTCTTACCTGTCTTGCTGAAATCGCTCTGTGGTGTCACTTTTAGCCACTATGACTTCTGTTATTCTTTTTTAAAATCATTTTATTTATTTATTTGATACAGAGGGAGAGAGAATGGGCACACCAGGGCCTCTAGCCAATACAAATGAACTCCAGACGCATGTGCCACGATGTGCATCTGGCTAACGTGGGACCTGGAGAATGGAACCTGGGTCCTTAGGCTTTGCAGGCAAGTGCCGTAACCACTAAGCCATCTCTCCAGCCCAGACTTCTGTTATTCTTTTACTCATGTTCACAGTCCTGTTCTCATTAATTCAACAACTCACCTCAAGGTAATTCCTTCTGCCAGACAACTGACTCCTGCTATGGGGCCTCCCAACAGGCCTCCATGGTGTGTATAGATTTTCTGGCTGGGTCAGCTTCAGGCAGCTTTTCAGGATGTGCTTGGATTCTCTTTGGTCCTATATCACCTTTCTTTTTTCTATTATTATTATTATTTTCGAGGTAGGGTCTCACTCTAGTTCAGGCTGGCCTGGAATTCAGTGTGTAGTCTCAGGGTGGCCTCAAACTCATGGCAATCCTACCTCTGCCTCCCAAGAGCTGGATTAAAAGTGTGCACCACCATGCCCAGCATAAATTGTTTTTGTTTTTTTCCAGCCAGCTTTTCAGGATGTGCTTGGATTCTCTTTGGTCCTATATCACCTTTATTTTTTCTATTATTATTATTATTTTCGAGGTAGGGTCTCACTCTAGCTCAGGCTGACCTGGAATTCACCATGTACTTTCAGGTTGGCCTTGAACTCAGTGATCCTCCTTCCTCTGTCTCCCAAGTTCTGTTATTAACAGCATGAGCCACCATGCCAGGCTCAGCTATAGGCCCTTTCTTGTGGATTTTATTTTATTTATTTTATTTTTTTGGTTTTTTGGGGTAGGATCTCACTTTAGCCCAAGCTGACCTTGAATTCACTCAGTAGTTTCAGCCTGGCCTTGAGCTCACTGCAATCCTCTTACCTCTGCCTTCCAAGTGCTGGGATTAAAGGTGTGCACCAACATGCCTAGTTTATTTTTTATTTATTTATTTATTTTATTATTTTTTTTCAAGAACAAATTATAATGTTTTTTCTCAATTTTTATTAACATTTTCCATGATTATAAAAAAAATCCCATGGTAATACCCTCTCCCCCCCCACCAGTTTATTTTTTCTTAAGTTTTTTTTTTTTCTCTTTCAAGGTAGGGTCTCACTCTAGCACAGGCTGACCTGGAAATCACCATGTAATCTCAGGGTGGTCTCAAACTCACAGCGATCCTCCCACCACCACACTGGGCTTTTGTGGTGAGTTTCAATAATCCCAGTGCACCTATGGGCAAGGAGGAAGACAGAGGGCTGGAGAGATGGCTTACTGGTTAAGGCACTTGCCTACACAGCCTAAGGACCCAGGCTCCATTTCTCAGTATTCACATGAGCCAGATGCACGTGGTGGCCCATGCAGTGGCTATAAGCTGTGGCGCACCCATTATTTTTTTTCTCTCTGTCTGTCTGTCTCTATCTATCTCCTTCTTTTTCTTTCCCTTCTTACATAAATAAATAAAATATTATAAAAAAGAAAGACAGAGACATAAGAATTTCCCAGAAGCACACGAGCAGATAAGAGACCCTGCCTCAGAGTGGGGGAGAGGACCTATTCAAATGTTGTCCTCTGATCTCCACACATGCATTGTGTCATACATGTGCCTGCACTCAAACACATGAACACATATACATATACATATACATATACATATACATATACATATACATATACATATACATATACAAATACAACATATACAATTCTTCCCCCGCCCCCCAGGCTGACCTGGAATTCAAAAAACCAAAAACAACAACAACAAAAAAATTCACTATGTAGTCTCAGGGTGGCCTCAAACTCACAGCAATCCTACCTCTGCCTCCTGAGGGGTGGGATTAAAGGCATGTACTACCACGCCTAGCTAACCAATACAATTTTTAAAAATACTTTTATTTATTTGAGAGAGAGAAAGAAGAAGAGAGAGAGAGGATGAGAGAGAATGGGCATACCAGAGTCTCCAGCTGCAGCAAATGAATTCCAGACACATGTGCCACCTTGTGCATCTGGCTTACCTGGGTCCTGGGAATCAAACCTGGGTTCTTTGGCTTTGCAGGCAAGTACATTAACTGCTAAGCCATCTCTCCAGCACCTCTTTTAAATTTTATTTTCACTTATTTATTTGAGTCAGAGAGAGAGAATGGGGTGCTCCAGGGCCTCTAGCCACTGCAAACAAACTCCAGATGCACGTGGCCCCTTGTGTATCTGGCTTACATGTATCTGGCTTACATGGGTCCTGGGGAATCAAACCTAAGTTCTTTGGCTTTGCAGGCAAGCACTCCAAGAGCTAAGCCATCTCTCCAGCCCATAATAAATACAACTTTTTAACATTTTGGTTATTTATTTCTGAGAGAGAGAAAAGGGATACACCAGGGCCTCTAGCCACTGCAAATGAACTCCATATGCATGCTCCACCTTGTGCATCTGGCTTAAGTGGGTCCTGGGTAGTTGAACCTGGTTCCATAGGCTTCACAAGCAAGCACTATAACTGCTAAGCCATCTTTCCAACCCAACAAATACTTTTTAAAAAAATGTATTTGAGAGAAAGAAAGGGCAGAGAGAAAGAGAGAATGGGCTTGCCAGGGCCTTCAGCAGCTGCAAACGACTCCAGATATGTGCGCCTCCTTGTGCGCATGTGTGACATTATACATTTGTCTCATTGTGCATATGGCTTATGTGGGACATGGAGATTCAAAAATGAGTTCTTAGGCTTTGCAGGCAAGCACCTTCACTGCTAAACCATCTCTCCAGCTCACAAATGTTGCCCACAAAACATTACAGGCTATTACCAAGGCTCTTGGTTTCCCACCAGGCATAGATGGTAAGACTCCATAGATGAAATCTCTACATGCTTGGGCTATAAGGTCACTGAGAAATCTTGCTGGAGCTGAGCTGAAAACCTCCCTGTAGACCAACTGACAGAAAGCTAGAAAAGGCTATGCTGCATGCTACTTCATGGGAGAGAGAGGTCATCAGTGGAGATAAACAACAATGGACACTGCACGCCTTAAGTTTGGTCAGCTAGGCCAAATGAGCCAATGGGTGCAATAGTGGCATGTCTGTTATGGAGGAAACCAACAACTCTCTAATGGGACTGGAGGCCTCCTCCATGGTAGAGAATACATCCCTGATACTGAAAATCCATAATGGAGGAAGTCATGAGCCCTGGTGGTATAACACCTGCTGAGGTCTGGCTAAATGCATTTGCCATGCTCACCAAACTGTCCAGTAAGCACTTCTCTTAATGGTTATACCAACATATTAATGCTACTCTCACTTTTGGTTAGAGAAGTTTCTCTTTTCAGAAGGTGTGGTACCTCTGGGATGACTCAGAAGGCACCATAGCGCTGAGAAGAAGTGGCAGAGGAGTGCTCACCACTGAAACATCTCTATCACAGCCTCCAAGGCTCAGGGTGCATTGCGGAAGAGGTGGCAGAAAGAATGTAAGAGGCAAAGGAAGGATAGCACTCTTTACGATGCACTCTTCCAGACACAAAATGGCCTGGATACCCATGACCTTGAATTCCAGGTCAGCCTAGGCTAAAGCAAGACCCTACCTTACAAAACAAAAACAAACAAACAAAAAGACTGCCTAATCTCTAAGCATAAGGCCCAGTTATTTTCCTGTGATGATTTGATTCAGGTGTCCCACATAAACTTAGATGTTCTGAATGCTAGGTTTCCAGTTGATGGAGATTTGAGAATTAACCCCTCCCAGAGGCAGTGTACTGTTGGGAGTGGGCTTCTGGGTATTATAGCCAGTTTCCCCTTGCTAGTGTTTGGCACACTCTCCTGTTGCTATTGTCCACCTTATGTTGCAGGGGGTGATGTCCACCTTCTGCTCATGCCATTGTTTTCCCTTGCCATCGTGGAGCTTCCCTGCAAGTCTATAAGCCAAAATAAACCTTTTTCCCCACAGGCTGCTCTTGGTCAGGTGATTTCTGGCAGCAATACAAACCTGACTACAACATTTCCCAAAAGGTATTATTATATCTAGGATTCATTTCAACTCCAGGGATAAAATTCTTTTGGCTGATTCTATCAATGCTAGCCAGGCCCTTCCAATTCTTAGCACTAAAACACAACTTAGGGCCTATTAGTACTAACAGGTTACTCTTTAGAATCCAGAATAAATCCTTTTGGAATCCTGAACACAGCCTTGTGGCAGGAGAGTAGGAATGCATAGAGGGAGGCTTCAAAATGAACATATGGAAGGGGCTGGAGAGATGGCTTGGTGGTTAAGGTGTTTGCCTATAAAGCCAAAGGACCTTGGTTCAGTTCCCCAGGACCCACGTAAGCCAGATGCACAAGGTGGCTCATGTCTGTCGAGTTCGTTTGCAGCAGCTGGAGGCCAAGGCACACCCATTCTCTCTCTCTCTCTCTGTCACTTTATCTCTCGCTCTCTCAAATTAATTAATTAATTGAATAAAAAAAGATGAATATATGGAAGAAACCAGTTGGCAGAAAGATTGCAAATCCATCCTCAACTAGGCTTGCTTTCTTCCTTTTTTTTTTGGTGAGGTAGGGTCTCACTCTAGTCTAGGTGTGGTAGTTTTTTGGTTTTTTTGTTTGTTTTGTTTTTCTAGGTCTTGCTCTAGCCCAAGCTGCCATGGAATTCACTATGTAGTCTCAGGCTGGCCTTGAACTCACAGAGATCCTCCTACCTCAGCCTCCTGAGTGCTGGGATTAAAGGCGTGCACCACCATGCCCAGCTTTGATTCAGATGTTTTATTCAAGCTTGTAACTTGGGTCTCCAGCACCTGGCTGTCCAGCCTTCTGGCTGGAGGAGGTGTCACTGGGGTGGGCCCTGGGGTTCAGCACCAAGGTATATTTGGAAGTAGATATGATTTCTAGTGTTGGGACCCCTCCTCACGGAGGGACTCCAAATCTCGGGAATCGAGCAAAACCCCAAAGACTGACACTGACGCTTCTCGATGCAATGTAGCAAGAGGTGTTTATTGAAGTACCGGTGCACGGGGGGCTCAACACAGAGTCCTCACGCAGCAGGGGTGAAGAGCCTCGAATAGCAGCTTTACAGGGTTTATATAGGGAAAAACCACAGAGCTAGGGAGGGGTCTTGCTCAAGGGATTTTCCATATAGAGTGGATTCTGATTGGTGGAGTAAGCCACAGAGCTAGGGAGGGGGTCTTGCTTAAGGGACTTTCCATATAGAGTGGATTCTGATTGGTGGAGTCCACCTGGTGTTGCTTGGCTAGGCCAAAAGTGACCACAGGCAGGGTGGTGGCTTCCTGGGTTCCAGGAAACAGAGACAGGGTTCGGGAACTAGGCAATGGAGCAAGGTTCAAGAACAACAACAGTCGGTTAGATTCTCAGGGCAGGGGCTAACCAGAGATTACCATCTCAAAATGGTTGTTCTTTAGTCAATTTGAGGCAAGCAAGCAACGTTACAAAAGCTAAGAGGGCAGGTTAGCATTTTTTAACCTTACACTAGCACAAAGGTATACAGAGCAGTCTGAGCTCTTGTGTGGTCCCTGATGTTTATTGCCAGTTTTGTGCTTGCTGCTTTTGGATTTTGCTGGCTGATGATGGTTTCTTTCTGCTTATATGTATGGAAACAGCTTCTTCCACCACAGAGTGATGGAATTTCCCCTGGATCTGTAAACTTGAAATAAATTCCTTCCTCCTCTAAACTCTGCCTGGTTTGGATATTCACCCCAGCAATGTGAAGCTGATTACAACAGAAACTTGGTACCAGGAGTGGGGTGGTATTGTTGCATAATTAATCTGACCATATGGATTTTGGTCTTGAAAAACAAACAAACAAACAAATACAATTAAGACATCTAGGTAGCTGGACATAGTGGAACATGCCTTCAGTCCTAGCACTTGGGAGGCTGAAGTAGAAGAACCACTGTGAATTTTAGGTTAACCTAGAGCTACAGAGTGAGTTCTAGGACAGCCTGAACTAGAGCAAGACTTGGTCTTATCAAATACAACATAAAAGACTTCTAGGAGCATGTTATAATAAAGCAGTTCTTAATTTTTCTTTGTCAGTAGGTCAAGCACTTCCAAAATACAAATTCCTAGCCAGGCATGGTGGAGCACGCCTTTAATCCCAGCACTTGGGAGGCAGAGGTAGGAGGATTTCTGTGAGTTTGAGGCCACCCTGATAATACAGAGTGAATTTCAGGTCAGCCTGGCCTAGAGTGAGACCCTATCTCAAAAAACAAAAACAGCAGCAACAAAAAAACAAAACAAAACAAAAACAAAAATGAATTCTTATACACAGTGAGTACTGGACTTAAAAGGAACACTTACTGACCATGGCCAGCCTTGGGATAAGTTGACAGCATGCATTCAGCTAGGCAGGCAACAAACCATAGTGACACATGGAAAAAAAAAAAAAGGTTGTTGCAAATAAATTTTTACAACTCAGTTAGCTTGTACTGGACAGATTGCTTAGCGGTTAAGGTGTTTGCTGGCAAAACCTAACAACCTGGGTTTGATTTCCCCAGTACCCATGTAAAAAGCCAGATGCACAGTTGTGCATGCATCTGGAGTTAGTTTGCAGTGGTAGGAGGTCATGGCACCCCATTCTCTCTTTCTCTGTGTGTCTCGGAGAGAGAGAGCTGGGTGTTATGCTACACTCCTTTAAGCCCAGCACTTGGGAGGCAAAGGCAGAGGCAGAGGCAGAAGGATCACTATGAGTTTGAGGCCAGTTTGAGACTACTAAGTAAATTCAAGGTCATTCTAGTCTAGAGCGAGACCCTACCTTAAAAAAAAAAAAAAAAAAAAAAAAAACCAGACTTCATGAAGAATGTAGATATGTCTGTTTAGTTCAGGTGTTTCAGTTGTTTCAGAATGGATGTCTCATGATAAATCTGAGGGGACAATTTCATACTGTAAGGTGCTAATGTGTCCTGGATTGATTTCAGGGGCAGCCCTACTGGACTATGACAGTGCAGGCTGCCTAGACTCAAGCTGCTATTAAGAAACCTTGCCTCGCTTCCTTTCTCCCCAAGCTTCCCTTCCTTCACTGGTTCAGTGACTAGCACCTCGGTCCTCTTTCCTGGTCCAAGCAACTAGTGTCTGTCTTTTCCTTCCCTGGTTATGCAGGATAATTGGCTAATGAGCGAGCACTCCTCCCTACCACACACAAGCTGGCTGTCCCAAGAAGACTGGTACGTGGCTCTAGCTGAGCCAAGTTGTCATTCTTTTTTTCTCCTCCTCCTCTTGACTTACTGACTTTGAAATCGAGCTTTTCAGTGTGAGTGGGGACAGTAAGCTCTTCAAGTTGTTTAAGCTAACATCAGCAGGAGGCTCATGCAGTGAACTAACCTGATTTGTGATGAAGGAACAATGTGGAATCCTTGCTTCACCATTTCCACCCTAGCCAGCTGCAGAGGTGCCTCCTCCAGCCTTACCCAATCCATTCTTTTCAAGCTTTGACATGCCTTTCTTATCAGATTTCTCTTTGCCTTGTTTTTTCCATTTGGAAAGCTCTAGAATGAGTTTGGGTTCACAGTAATGGTTAACCTTACTCTCTTTCCTAACCAAATTATCTAAAACCAAGGATGACCTCATGTTGTAGTTACGTGATGATTTGGGTACTGCCACCATGGCTCAGTAGAGTGACTGGTGTCAAAAGCTGGAGGGCTGGAGAAATGGCTTAGCTGTTAAGACACTTGCCTGTGAAGACTAACGACCAGATCCCAGATGCACAAATGTGACGCAAGTGCAAGGTTGTACATGTGCACTAGATGCCACAAGCATCTGCTGTGTTTGACGCCCTGGCATGCCTATATATTGTCTCTTTCTCTCTCTTACATAAGTAAATAAATATATTTTTTTTAAATGAATACAGGGCTGGAGAGATGGCTTAGTGTTTAAAGCATTTGCCTGCAAAGCCAAAGGATTCCAGTTCAATTCTCCAGGACCCAAGTAAAGCAGATGCACAAGGGGGCGCATGCATCTGGAGTTCATTTGCAGTGGCTGGAGGCCCTGGCCCATTCTCTCCCTCTCCCTATATATATAAGGAAAGTGTACAAGAAAGGCAAAAGAGAACACTGGACTTGATCTCTACAGACATGAATGTCTTACTGAGAGAAAACAGCAAGTTTCCTCAGCTTTCCCTGGATGAAGGCTGAAGCACTGAACCAGGTTAGGGTGCGAGTTTATAGAGAGAATGCTAAGGAAAAGCCAGGCTGTACCAGGTGTAGTTAATAAGAAAATTATAGCTGTTTGTGTTCTTGTTCAGAATAGGCTTCTTCAGTCAGGAGTGTCTAAAGAAGGATACTCAGATGTTTCTGGTCCTTCAAGGCCATCTAGGCTGACTGGGAGTACATCAATCAGGAAAGGTGTCAAACTTAATGAGGCTGAATACCTCTGTTGTTTCTTTTATTGCCCTGAGCCTAGGGGATAATCATTAACTCTTTTTGTTTGTTTTCAAGGTAGGGTCTCACTCTAGTCTAGGCTGACCTGGAATTCACTAGTAGTCTCGGTGGCTTCGAACTCAAGGCAATCCTCCTACCTCTGCCTTCCGAGTGCTGTGGTGGCACACGCCTTTAAATCCCAGCACTCGGGAGGCAGAGGTAGGAAGATCGTCGTGAGTTCGAGGCCACCCTGAGACTACCTAGTAAATTCTAGGTCAGCAAGAGCCTACTTCGAAAACCAAAAACAAACAAACCAAAAAAGCATAATATAGACTTTATTCATGACTCCCTAACTTGGCCAAGCAGTCACTGTCGCCTTCCGTGCTCCCGTAAAGCCCTTAGGATCTTCCCGCCCCAACCCAAGGTGAGCAGCCGCGCCTCCCAGCGGGCCTGGCGGCCAGCGCGCACAGCCGCGCAGCCCACCGCTCCGGGACGCCTGGGGGCGGGGTCTTCCCGGACACGCCGTCTGATTGGTCCGCTGAGGGGGCGGTGCCAATCCGGGGGCGGGGCTCAGGGAGCGTCTAGTAAAGCTCCCTCCGCTGGGCGCCAAGTTCGGGTTCCGGGTGGACTCGGCCGGTCACGTGTTTGGGGTCCCTGTCCCCGTCCAGGTCGGCGAGTGTTGCGTCCTGCTGGGACGGTCGAGCCGCGGAGGCGTGGGGCCCCGGGCGTCGTCGGCTTCGAGTTGTGGGGTCGTTCCGGTAAGGTGTGCGGCCTCCGGTTTGAGGGACTTGGCGGCGGGCGATGCCGCGTGCTCCCCTCGCCCGGGGTGAGCCGGCCATCGGCGGTTAGCGCCTGGCCCGACGGCTGGGCAAGAGGCCGGCTTCGGCTGCCCGTGTCCGTCCCGTCGGTGCGAGGCGGGGGTCTCGTGGCTCACCGAGGGTAAAAAGGAGCTGCCTTGTTCTGAGCGCTGTTCTCATTGTACTGTTTTTTTTTTTGGGGGGGGGGTAGTGTTGGCGGAGTCGGAAGGGCTCATTGACTGTTTTCGAATTGAGGATACTCGTTCACTTTGCTCCTGCTGGGTGAGAGGGTTAGTGGGCTGAAAAGGCTTAGTGCCATTCTTAAATTCCAGCCCGGGGAGATGGAGGCAGGAAGATCAGAAGTTCTAAGCCACCCTGTGCTGCTATGTGAGACTGTCTCAGAACAAGTGCATGCTCCTAAAACTAGCTATGTAATCTCTATTGTCCTGTTGTTTCGGTGTTGTTTTTTTTTTTTAAGTTTATTTGCAGACAGAGAATGGGCGTGCCAGCCGCTAGATTCCTGTGCCACTTTGTGGTTTTGTGTGGGTATAGAAGAATCGAACCTGAATTGTTAAGCTTTGCAGGCATGCGCCTTTACCGCGGAGCTCTCTCTCCATCCCTTGCTTTTTTAGGGGGCTTGGGGTGGGGGAGAAGACAAGGTCTCATGTGGATCAGGTTGGCCTTGATCTTGCTTTGTAGCAAAGGATGACTTTGAATTTCCGATCGCCTGCGTCTTCTACCTTCCCAGTGCTAGAATTAAAGCTGTGCACCACCAGTACTGGTTAATGTGGGGCTGAGAATGAAGCCCAGGGTGTTGTGTATGCTAGACAACACTCTTACTAACTGAGCTACATCTCCAGCTCTATAATCTACCTTTGGTGTGCGCACAGGTCCCTGCTGTCTGCAGACTGTTCCTCATGATCTAGGAGACAAATGTTGCACTGCAGGATTCTTGGCCAAGTGCCCGTAGTTCAAGATTCTGAAAGTTAGGTGACCCTTGGACCTTTGAGGCAAGCACAGGCAAGATCCCTTTCTATCAGGCAGTTGTTGGTCTGAGAACAGTTTAGGTTCCTGTGGGATACAATTTTAAATTTCTTATTTGAGGGACCATGTGAAGGAGGTGGTTCAGAGCATGTCTCATGGTGTTGTATGACCATACACAAGGTAGCTGTTCGCCTCAGTGTCTTCCTGTGTAAAAGCAGAGAGCACAAAAATCCGTGTGTGAGACAGGTATTCTGTGAGGAAGTTGCTTCTGCAGCCCCTGCTTGGATTCACCGATGTGGCAAAGTCTCAGGTTAGATTCACACATATAGTCTGTAAATTACAGTTGGTCACCTTTCAAGTGACTCCTTACTGGATCTCTTTCCCTGGAGTTGTGAGCATTGTGCCACACATGGATGGCACTTCCACAGAAATATCAACAGTTGGGTGGCTGGACATTGCAGTGGGCTGGGCTCGGGTGCTCAGCAAAGAACAACACCCAGGCTTCTTTAATAACAATAAACTAATCACTGGTGTGGGTTTTGTTTTGTTTATTTTATTTTTTAAAGCAGTTTCACTCTAGACCAGGCTGACCTGGAGCTCACTCTATATAGCCCATGGAGATCCTTTCTATCTCATTCTCCCAAGTGCTGAGATTAAAGGTATGAGCCATTCTGCCCAACTGTTTCCTGCCCCCCTCCCCAAAGTAAGGTCTCACTCTAGCCCAGGCTGACCTGGAATTCACTACCTTAGTCTCAGGGTGGCCCTGAACTCATGGTGATCCTCCTACCTCTGCCTCCCGAGTGCCAGGATTAAAGGTGTGCGCTACCATGCCCAGCTTCTTTCTTTTTGACAGAAAAAGAGAGAAAGACAGATAGAGAAAGAATGGACTTTGTTTTATTTTTTGACATAGGGTCTCTAGCCCAGGCTGACCTGGAATTCCTCCTACCTTTGCCTCCTGAGTGCTGGAACTAAAGGTGTGCCCATGACACCCAGCTTGTTTTTGTTTTTAAATAATTTTTATTTATTTGCAAGCAGAGAGAGAAGAGAGACTGAATGGGAAAATGAACTTCAGACATATGTGCCACTTTCTTTGTATATCTGGCTTTATGTAGGTACTGGGGAATTAAACCCTGACTGTCGGGCTTTGCAAGCTGAGCTGTTTATTTAGTTATTTTAATTTAATTTTGTTTTTTTTCGAGGTAGAGTCTCACTCTAGTCCAGGCTGACCTGAAATTCACTATGTAGTCTCAGGGTGGCCTCAAACTCACAGAGATCTTCCTATCTCTACCTCCCGAGTGCTGGGACTAAAGGCATGCACCACCATGCCCAGCTTTTAGTATTATTATTATTTCTTAATTTTTTTTTGAGGTGGGGTCTCACTCTAGCTCAGGCCAACCTGGAATTCACTATGTAGTCTCAGGGTAGCCTTGAACTCATGACAATCCTCCTACCTCTGCCTCCCGAGTGTTGGGATTAAAGACGTGCACTACCATGCCTGACTCTTATTATTATTTTTTAAGATAATGTCTCCCTAGCCTAGGCTGCTGACCTGGAATTCACTTTGTAGTCTCATGGTGGCCTCAGACTAGCAGTGATCCTCTTACCTCTGCCTCCCAAGTGCTGGGATAAAGGCGTGCACCACGATGCCTGGCTCTTTTTTTTAAATTAATTAATTTTTTTTTTTTTTTGTTTTTTCGAGGTAGGGTCTCACTCTGGTCCAGGCTGACCAGGAATTAACTCTGTCATCTCAGGGTGGCCTTGAACTCATGGCAATCCTCCTACCTCTGCCTCCCAAGTGCTGGGATTAAAGGCGTGCGCCACCACTCCTATCTCTGCCTCCCAAGTGTCCGGCTTTTTTAAAATTTTATTTCTATTTATCTATATATTTGAGACAGAGAGAGATAGAGAGAATAGGCGCACCAGGTCTCTAGCCACTGCACATGAACTCCAGACACATAGACACATGCACCACCATGTGCATTTGGCTTATGTGGGACCTGGAGAATCAAACCTAGGTCCTTAGGCTTCACAGGCATGTGCCTTAACCACTCTTAAGCCATCTCTCCAGCCCCTCTTGTTTTTTTTTTTTTTTTTTTTAATTTTTATTTATTTGAGAGCGACAGACACAGAGAGAAAGACAGATAGAGGGAGAGAGAGAGAATGGGCGCGCCAGGGCTTCCGGCCTCTGCAAATGAACTCCAGACGCGTGCGCCCCGTTGTGCATCTGGCTAATGTGGGACCTGGGGAACCGAGCCTCGAACCGGGGTCCTTAGGCTTCACAGGCAAGTGCTTAACCACTAAGCCATCTCTCCAGCCCTGTTTTTTTTTTTTTTTTTTTTTTTTTGATACAGAGTCTCACTTCATTTGTAGCCTAGGCTCCCTTCATTTGTGGTAATCCTCCTGCTTCAATCTACTTTATGCTGGGGTGACAGGTGTCCAATTACATGCCCACTTTCCCCTGTGCTTTTGAGTATTGTTCTGAGTGTCAGTGACTGATGTCTCTGCTTCACAGCTGGCTTCAGAATGTCATCATCTCTGTCAGATGTGAGGAAGCTGAGACGCAGATGCCAGTAGATGGGGGTCACGCGTTAAAAGTTGGCAGTGTAGCTGGTGTGGTGACGCATGCTTTTTTAATCTCAGCACTAGGGAGGCAGAGGTAGGAAGATTGCTGTGAGTTCAAGGCCACCCTGAGACTATATAGGTAATTCCAGGTCAGCTTGGGCTGGAGTGAGACCCTACTTGGAAAAACAAAAACAAAACAAAAGGCAGTAAAGGATTTGAATCTAAAGCCATCTTTCTTTTAAAAAATATTTTATTTATTTATTTGTTGGAGAGAGGGAGAGGAAGGCACAGAGAGCATGGGTGTGCCAGGGCCTCTAGCCATTGTAAACAAACTCTAGATGCATGTGCCTTGTGCATGTGGCTTACATGGGTACTGGGGAATCGAACCTGGGTCCTTAGGCTTTACAAGCAAGTACCTTCACTGCTAGGCCATCTCTCCAGCCCCCAAAGCCTCCTTCCCTTTAACTCACACCTTGTGTATGTCCCTTGCCTATTGGAATAAGAAAATCTGAGGTGTCCATCTTATAACATACCCACCTGTTGTCTCACTGAATGATCTTGCTTTTCTCCCATTGGTTTTCCCTCGTTGTTAGACTTCACAGGTGGATTAGGAAATAGCTCAGGACCTAAGTTTCTGGAAAGCAGTTTGAAAGTGGAGAGATAGCAAGGTGAAAGCCTGACCTGCAGTGCTCTCTCTTTGGGCTGTGAGTCTTGGTGCCTGTGGCACTGCCTTGCTCTCCCAGCGTCAGCTTCATGAGCCTGCCCTCAACCTTCAGCCAGTCCACCTTCCTCCTCTCTCCTCAGTGCTTGTTTTTCCACCAGGGCTTGGCTCCCTTCCATTCTTGGGGTCGCAGTGCAGGTGCTCTCCTGGGACCGATGTGTGCTCTCTTTGTGGTGCTGGGTACTGAACACACAAGCACTCCACAACTGAGTGGTACCTTTCTCAACCCGTCACTCTAAGGCAGCCACACCATCTATAGCCCTTTATCATCACTGCCTAGAATTATCTTACATACTTCTTTCTGTTTGCTTTTTTGAGGTACAGTTTTGCTGTAGTCCAGGCTGACCTGGAATTCACTATGTAGTCTCAGGGTAGCCTTGAACTGACAGTGATCCTCCTATCTCTGCCTCCCAAGTGCTGGGATTAAAGGTGTGTGCCACCACTCCTGGCTTGTTTTCTTCTTTTTTAAAAAATATTTTTTAGAGCTGGGTGTGGTGGTGCACACCTTTAGACCCAGCACTTGGGAGGCAGAAGTAGGAGGACTGCTGTGAGTTCAAGGCTACCCTGAGACTACATAGTGAATTCCAGGTCAGCCTGAGCTAGAGTGAAACCCTACCTCAGAAAACAAAAACAACAAAACTTTTTTAAAGTTTTATTTATGAGGAGGGGGGAGGGAGGGAGGGAGAGGGGAAAAGAGAGAGTGGGCGTGCCAGGGCCACCAGCCACTGCAAATGAACTCCAGACACATGTGCCACCTCGTGAATCTGGCTTATGTGGGTACTGGGGAATCAACCTGGGTCCTTAGGCTTCAAAAGCAAGAGCCTTAACTGTTTAGTCATCTTTTCACCCCCTTATATGTAGCCCAGGTTTCTTTAGCCTCTGGAGCACATGTCACCATGCTCAGTACTGTCTTGTGTGTTTTTTGTTTACTTGTTTATAATCTATTTCTCATAAGTACAAGGACTCTTATTAGTTTTAGGAGTTTTGTTTTGCTTTTTGTTTCTTTAGAGATAGGGTCTCATAGAGCCCAGGGTGGTCTCAAACTTCTGACTTCTGTCTCCTTACTAAGTCCCAGGAATAGAGATATGCCTTACAACACCCAACTAGGTTCCATTTCATTAACCTTCATAGTTTTTTCTCCCTCTCTTTCTTTTTTTTGGTTGTTTTTTGAGGTAGTGTCTCACTCTAGTCCAGGCTGACCTGGAATTCACTATGTAGTCTCAGGGTGACCTCGAACTCACAGTGATCCTCCTACTTCTGCTTCCCAAGTGCTGGGATTAAAGGCGTGTTCCACCATGCCCAGCTTTAAAATATATATATATAATTTATTTACTTGAGATAGGGAAAGAGGCAGAGAGAGAGGGGTCGGAGTGCTCCAGGGCCTCTAGCCACTGCAAACAAACTACAGATGAATGTACCCCCTAGTGCATGTGGCTTATGTGAGTCCTGGAGAGTTGAAATGGAATCCTTTGGCTTTATAGGCAAATGGCCTTAACCGCTAAGTTACCTCTCTGGCCCCCAACCTTTGTATTCTTACTGTCTCGCTCTGTTCCTGGGCTGGGACATAGATGATGCTCAGTAAATATTAGTTGTCCCAATCGAACATGCTGGCCCATGCCTGTAATCCCAGAACTCAGCAGGATGGAGGATTGCTGTGTTCAAGGCCAGCCAAGGCTGCATAGTATGACCCTGTCAGAAAAATCATGGGCTGGAGAGATGGCTTAGCGATTAAGGGGTTTGCCTGCAAAGTCAAAGGACCCAGATTCGATTCCCCAGAACCCACGTAAGCCAGTTGCACAAGGGGGTGCATGTGTGTGGAGTTCGTTTGCAATGGCTGGAAGTCCTGATGTGCCCATTCATATTCTTTTTTTTTAAATATTTTGTTCATTTTTTATTTATTTTGAGAGTGACAGACAGAGAGAAAGACAGATCGAGGGAGAGAGAGAGAATGGGCGAGCCAGGGCTTCCAACCACTGCAAACGAACTCCAGATGCGTGCGCCCCCTTGTGCATCTGGCTACGTGGAACCTGGGGAACCAAGCCTCGAACTGGGGTCCTTAGGCTTCACAGGCAAGCGCTTAACCGCTAAGCCATCTCTCTAGCCCACCCATTCATATTCTTTCTCTTGCTCTCTCTCCCCCTGCCTATTTCTGTATCTCTCTCAAATGAATAAATAAAATATATAAATATATATAAAGACAACAAAAACAGGAAGCTGAAGAGCTGTCTCTGTGGATAAAGCGCTTACAGCCTAACTTGAGTACATGAAGTTCAGGTCTCTAGACCATATGGAAGCTGTGGTGGGCTTCTGTAATCCCAGTAAGCCGACAGTGAGAAGAGAGGTGAAGACAGAACAGTTTCCTAGATCGGCTAGCCTGGCCAGCTATGAGAGAGATCCTGCCTTAAAATGAGGTGGATGGTGAGGACCCACCAAAAGTTGTTCTCTGACCTCCATACTTGCACATGAGTTCCCACATGCTCATATGCACACACTAAATAAATAAATAAAACACATACACACAAACACACACACACATATATATACATTTTGCTTTGCTTTTTGAGGTAGGGTTTCACTCTAGCCCAGATTGACCTGGAATTCACTATGTACTCTTAGGGTGGCCTTGAACTCGCAGTGATCCTCCTACCTCTGCCTCCCACATGCTAGGAATGTGTCTGGAGTTCCTTTGCAGTGGCTAGAGGCTCTGGCACACCCATTTTTTCTCTCACTGAGATGAAAATAAAATATTTAAAAAAATAAATACTTGTTGAATGAATAAATGAATCCATTCTAGGCTAATTTCAGCAGAGTAGTGTGCTTACATTGCACAGGCTCAGTTTGATTGTAATGTAGAATCATCCTATGATCCAGTGATTCCACAAGTGGTCATATCCCTTAAGAAGTTTAAAAAGAAAAAAAAAGACGCAAGCTGGGAGTGGTGGTTCTTGCCTTTAATTGTAGCACTCTCGAGGCTGAGGTAGGAGAACTGAGTTCAAGGCCAGCCTGGCCTATGAGTGAGTTCCCGGTTAGCCTGGGTGTGGTAGTCAGTTTGTTGCTGGAATGAATCTCCAAACAGACACAGTTTGGGGGAGGAAGGAATTTATTTATTTTACTTTTTGTTTTATTTTTTTTTAAATTTTTTTTTGCTCATTTTTTATTGATTTATTTGAGAGCGACAGACACAGAGAGAAAGACAGGTAGAGGGAGAGAGAGAGAGAATGGGCGCGCCAGGGCTTCCAGCCTCTGCAAACGAACTCCAGACGCGTGCGCCCCCTTGTGCATCTGGCTAACGTGGGACCTGGGGAACTGAGCCTCGAACCGGGGTATTAGGCTTCACAGGCAAGCGCTTAACCGCTAAGCCATCTCTCCAGCCCACTTTTTGTTTTATTTTTTTTTTATTAACAACTTCCATGATTGTAAACAATATCCCATGGTAATGTCCTCCCACTTTCCCTTTTGAAACTCCATTCTCCATTATATCCCTTCCCCCTGTCAATCAGTCTTTTTTTTTTTTTTGATGTCATCATGTTTTCTTCCTATTATGACAGTCTTGTATAGGTAGTGTCAGGCATTGCAAGGTCATGGACATCCAGGCCATTTTGAGTCTAAAGGAGCATGTTGTAAGGAATCCTACCCTTCCTTTGGCTCTTACATGCTTTCCGCAATAGACCCTGAGCCTTGGAAGGTGTGATAGAGATATTGCAGTGCTGAGCACTCCTGTCACTTCTTTCCAGCACCATGTCACTTCTTTCCAGCACCATGATGCCTTCTGAGTCATCTCAACGTCACTGCCTTCTGAAAAGAGAAGATTCTTTACCAAAAGTGAGAATAGCATATGAGTCTGAACATTAAGAGAAGTCCTTACTGGGCAGTTTGGTGAGCATAGTACATACATTTAGCCAGACAGCAGCAGAGCACCCCTAGGGCTCATGACTACCCCTGTTGTAGGTTTTCACTATCAGGGATGTATTCCCTCCCATGGAGCGGACCTCCAGTCCAATTAGAGGGCAGTTTGGTTTCCACCATGATAGACATGCCACTGTTGCACCCATTGGCTCTTTTGGCCTGGCTGGCAAAATATAAAACGTGCCGTGTCCACTGTTGAGTATCTTCACTGGTGATTTCTCTCTCTCCCATTGAACTGTATGCAGAATGGAGGAAGGGATTTATTTCATCTGGAATTGTTTTGCAGTGGCTAGAGGCCCTGGCGTGCCCATGTGCTCACTTGCGCGCGCGCGTGCTCGCTTCCTCTCTCTCTCTCTCTCTCTCTCTCTGTTTCTTTTTCTCTCAAATAAATAAATTTTAAAAATAAAAAAGTAAGATAAGCTGGGCATGGTGATGCACGCCTTTAATCCCAGCACTTAATTTGGGAGGCAGAGGTAGGGGAATTGCCATGAGTTTGAGGCCACCCTGAGACTACAGAGTGAATTCCAAGTCAGCCTGGCTAGAGTGAGACCCTACCTCAAACAACAAAAAACAAACGAAAAAAAAAAACTTCTAGATTTTAAGAACAAACAGTGTTTGTTTTCCCTAAATAGAATATTAGCTAAAAGTGACATTTTCCTTTTGTGTCTTACAAGGCATATCATCTCAAGATCTTTCTTACTCTAAGAATGCCCAGGATATAATATAGGCCGAGAATCTTGAACTCTTTGAATAAATACAGCCTTTTTGTGGTTCAGGAAAAAAAGCTTATTTAGGACTCACGCAACTATGAGTAAAATAAGAGATGTACTACTACTACTAAGGGTTAAGAATTCCTGGGCTTGAGGGATCCTTGGTCCTGTGTGTTAATAGGAACAAAGTGGAAAACGCCACCTTGTAAAGTGAGCAGGAAGAGATTGCTGGGTTCAGGAGCCTAGGTTGCCACGCTGTCAACTCCCACCCTGGCCTTGGAAGGGAAGCACAGCTCACAAAGACTGTCGTGGGTCAGAAGAAGCATTGCATATGGGCAAACCGGCAGCACGATTTCGCTGAACAGAATGGGGGTGGGTGGGGTGGGGTGGAGGTGGTGATCTGTTTTTCCCAAGGCACAAGCTGACCTGAATGCCCCTTGTCAAGTGATAGAAAGTTTGCCTTCCAAAGAAGAGGTTTCCAAATGGACTTGAGTTCTTTGGTAGTTAAGAAATAGCTCTTCATGTTGTTAGGCACTGTGGAGCCCTTTATAGAACTAGGTCCTTTATAACCTTCAGTAGTTAATATTTGATAGAGGTGTTGATCTTTGGGATTCCAGGAGCAGAGGGCCCAGCTTGACTCTGGGGCTGATTTGTGGCTCCCACAGTAGGCCCATAGAGGTATTGGGATTGCCTGAATTCCAAGCTGTGTGGGAAGAAGAGATGGCATAGCCAAGTTCCTCAAGCACGTACCTGCGTCAGTGTTCTCCCCACGCCACAAGGCACAGGTGCTGCCGTTGCGGCTGAGAAGTGTGTTTGAGCCCAAGCACTTCTGCTCCAGTGCCCCTTAATGCTTGTGCCATGGCTGTGTGCCTGATGATTTCATGTTTGTGTGAAAGTGACTGCTTTGAGAGCTCCTAATAGGAATTTCCTGGTCAAAGATAACTGACAGTTCCTTTGTCTAGCTCTGTCAGAGAGAAGAGGAGCCCTGTGGTCTGGGACCACTTAGGTTGTTCAGCCCATTATTTGTATATGATGTGCCTCTTGGAGAATGTGCTTTCCTTTCATGACCACCTCTTTCTTTTTTTTTATTTTTTAAAAATTTAATTATTTATTTGAGAGAGAAAGAGATTGAGAAAGTATGGGCATACCAAGGCCTCCAGCCACTGCAAACAAACTCCAGACTCATGTGCCACCTTGCACATCTGGCTTACATGGGTTGTGGGGAATTGAACCTGGGTTCTTTGGCTTTGCAGGCAAATATCTTAAGCCATCTCTTCAGCCCATGATCACCTGTTTCAATGTAGGTATCTGCTCCTCCAAAAGGCCTTCTTTCCTGACATCTATTATCCTAGCACTGAGGTCTTCACCCATTTGGGCCTTATGCAACCAGTGCTTGTGTTGGTGAGTGGTCTGTCTTCCCACATATATCCCTCAAAAGGCAGGGCTCCAGTCGGACTTGTTCACCGTGGACCCAAAATGTGATAATTCATGCAAGTTTCCATGCAAATGTCCTCAAATTGATGGAAAAGGACAGATGAGCTAACAACCATTGCTTAAAGGAAGGCCTTCTCTGAATGTTTAAACTTCTACCTCAGAGTTGCTGTGTAGCTCTGGACTAAAGACACTTCTGATCTCATTTTCACTACTAAAAACATGACAAAAATGAGCACATTGAAGTGATACCCAGAGTTCAATGACATGACTGGAAT
This sequence comes from Jaculus jaculus, assembly GCF_020740685.1. Taxonomy (NCBI): domain Eukaryota; kingdom Metazoa; phylum Chordata; class Mammalia; order Rodentia; family Dipodidae; genus Jaculus; species Jaculus jaculus. The sequence goes on from NC_059113.1 coordinate 30,530,909, forward strand.
TCAATATCTAGAAGAGGAGGTGTTTTTTTTTTTTTTTTTTTTTTAGAGGTAGGGTCTCACTCTAGCCCAGGCTCACTGGAATTCATTGTGTAGTCTCAGGGTGACCTTGAACTCAAGGTGATCCTTCTAGCTCTGCCTCCTGAGTGCTGGGATTAAAGGCGTGCGCCACCACTCCCGGCTTAGAAGAGGAGTTTCTTGCACAAAACTCCCATGTGCACTCTAGAGTCTTAAGAGAAGTGGATACTGATGGAAGAGTGCTATACTTGCATCATAGTAGCCAGGTCTGGCAGTTGCTGTCTGCAATCCCAGCACGTGGGAGGTGGAGGCAGGAGACCAGGAGTTCAAGGTGAGCCTCAGCCACATAGCCAGTTTGAAGCCAAACTGGACTACATGAGACCCTGCCTTTAAAATATATACATAGGGGCCGGGCATGGTAGCGCATGCCTTTAATCCCAACACTCAGGAAGCAGGAAAAACAGAAACAGCACTAAGTCCTTCCCTTCCAAGACCTTTGTCTAATTGGGAAAAAGGGGAGTGTCAGAGGGGGCTCTTCTGGGTTTGGTGTAGTTGCCTGGAGAGGCCTGGTGGGGGAGGCTCTGGTGGACAGCATTGGAAGAGGTTTGGAAAGGAGCCACAGATTTGCACAGTGTTTTTACAACAGATGCTGTTCTTTCCCTATAGAAAAGTTGCAAAGGGGGCTGTAGAGATTTCTTAGTGGTTAAGCTGCTTGTCTGTGAAGCCTACGGACCTATGTTTGACTCTCTTGGATCCACAAGGTACCACAAGCATGCAAGCACATGTGCACAAGGTGGTGCACGTCTTGAAGTTCCATCGCAGTGGCTGGAGGCCCTGGAACACCAATTCTGTCTCTCTCTCTCTTTCATAAAAAAGAAAAAGTTGAAAAAGTGTGTCAGCAATCCAGAAGAGCTTTCTGGTTTCTCTGCGGATTGCTGGGGTTGATGCTTTTTTTTTTTTTTTTTTTAAGGCAACTTTGAACCAGTGCAATGGCAACATCAGTCAATGGAGCCCACAAGGATGCTGCCTTGTGGTCCTCCCATCATAAGATGCTGACTCAGCCCCTCAAGGACAGTGACAGCGAGGTGAGATTTGTGACATTTTCACATATGTTTTCATTGGAGGCTTCGTTTGGGTCTCTGCAGGTTTTTTGTTTTTTCTTCTTTTGTGTGTGTCATGGGGGGTGGGGGGGAGGCGGGACCTCATCTGTGCTAGGCATGTCCTCTCCCACTGTGCTGCCCCCTCGGCCCCTAGATCACTAGTTGCAATCCTGAATTAACTTTATTACATATAGACAGCCTTGCATTTACTGTAAGAGTACCAGATTGTGGGCTAGGGTGTTGCTCAGTGGTGGAGCACTTGCCTAGAATCCATAAGGCCCGGGGTCTCATTTCTAGCACCAAAAGGGGGGGGGGGAGGTGGCAGATTGAGAGGCTAAAAGTCCCCTGAGGGTAATTGTCATTATTTTGAGTTTGTAGAGGAGAGAGCATGTGTTGGGTGCTATGGAGGAAAGTTGGAGGAGGCTGATCTTTCCCTTAGAGTGCACAGCAAGTATCTGCTTGGATGTATAGAAGCAACTTTAGTTTTTTATAGCAGTTTTATCAAGATACTTTTCACTTATCATACAATTGACTAATTTTTAGCATACAGATGATTCTCAGCACCCTGATAAGCATGTCATAGGTTGAAAATATCACCAAAGCGCATTGAATGCACTACTTCTCACCTGCCACACATCTTGTAGATTCTTGAGTGCTTCTTGCTCTTGTGAGAGTGGGGCTGACTGGGCGCTGTGGTTTGCTGCTGCTGCTGCCAACATCAGAAGAGAGGCTCAGACCACGTCCAGCCCAGGAGATCCATGTTCAGAACTGGAAGTATGGTTTCTGCTGAATGCATTGCACTTTCCACCACCATAAAGTTAGGGAACATCAATACTCAATATCAGTTTTAGAATATTTTTGTCCCCAAGAACGCATCAGCAATCACCTCGTCCTTCCCAGATTTCCATCCCTGGGCAACCACTAATGGACTTTATGTTTTCCTGGGTTTGCTAAAGAAGAATAAAGTTTAGGGAGGCAGGAACTTGGTAAAATGTAAGGATAGAATTCAAAATTCAGATACTAAATCATGTTGTTTTATTTAAGTCTTTTTTTTTTTTTTTTTTTTGAGGTAGGGTCTCATTCTTGCCCAGGGTGACCTTAAACTTACTCTGTAGTCCCAGGCTGACCTGAAACTCACAGCTTAATTCATTTTTGTTGTTGCTTTTTTTTCTTTTGTGGCAGGGACTCACATGTAGCCCAGGCTGACCTCAAACTTGCTGTGTATCTGAGGATAACCTTAAACTTCTGATTCTCCTGCTTTTACATCCTGGATGATTATAGGCTTCTTCTACCACTCTGCCCATGGTAGGCATGCACAGTGTCAGCCTCCTGTCTGTTTTCTTCTTACAAGGTTTACGACATCATTAAAAAGGAGAGTAACCGGCAGAGGGTTGGATTGGAACTGATTGCCTCAGAGAATTTTGCTAGCCGAGCTGTATTGGAGGCCCTGGGCTCTTGCTTAAATAACAAATACTCTGAGGGATACCCAGGCCAGAGGTAAGGAAGTGTCCTCAAAGTACCGCTCTGATATAGTTTTGTTTGGTTTTTTGTTTGTTTGGTTGGTTGTTTTCAAGGTAGGGTCTCATTCTAGTCCAGGCTGACCTGGAATTGGCAGTGACCCTGCTACCTCAGCCCCCCCAGTGCTGAGACTGTAAGTGTGCACTACCATGCCTGGCCCAGCTGTGTTGTTTATTGTTCTTTTGTTTTGAGACAGTCTTGTTGTGTCGCCCAGGGTGGCCTTGAGCTCTAATTGTCCTGCTAGGTACTGAGATTACAGGTATGTGCTACTATGTCTGGATTTTTTTATTTCTTATTTCTTTAGATTTTATTTATGAGCATGCATTCAAATGTGTGACGCCAGAGTGACTTACCACTGCAAACAAATGCCTGTGCCTTTTGTTCTTGTTTTTGTTTTTTCCAGGTACGGTCTTGCTCTAGCCCAGGCTGACCTGGGATTCCCTATGTAGCCTCAGGCTGGCCTTGAATTCACAGCCTCCCAAATTGGGGTTAAAGGCATGTGCCACCACCTTTTGGTGGGTTTTTTTTTTGTTTTGTTTTGTTTTTGGAGGTAGGGTTTCACTGTAGTCTAGGTTGACCCGCAGTTCACTATGTAGTCTCAGGCTGGCCTCTAACTCTTGGTGATCCTCTTGTCTCTGCCTCCTGAGTGCTGGGATTAAAGGCATGCACCACCACGCCAGGCCTTGTTTTGTTTTTTTAGGCTGGGTCTCATTCTAGCCCAGGCTGACCTGAAACTCACTCTTTAGCCCCAGGCTAGCCTTGAATTCATGATGATTCTCCTATCTCTGCCTCCCAAGGGCTGGGATCAAAGTTTTGCTGTGTGTCCCTCTGTACCTTGTTGTGTAACTGAGGTTGCCTGAAAACTTGTGATCCTCCTGCCTCTGCCTTCTGAGTGCTGGGACTGTATGTGGGGATATGCCACTCTACCCAGCTTTTTTTTCTTTTTAAATTATTTATTTGAGAGGGAAAGTAGCAGGGAGAGAGAGAGAGAGAGAAAATGGGCACAACAGGGCATCCAGCTGCTGCAAACAAACTGTAGACGTGTGTACCACCTTGTGTATCTGGCTTATGTGGGTCCTGGGGAATTGAACCTGGGTCCTTCAGCTTTGTAGGCAAGTGCCTTAATCGCTAAGCCATCTCTCCAGCCCTTTTTTTTTTTTTTTTAAATAATATTCCAGGTCAGCCTGGGTTAGTGTGAGACTCTACCTTGAAAAACCAAAATAAATAAATAAATAAAAATTAAAAAAAATATTTCAGAGAGGAGACAGGCAGATAGAAAGAATGGGGTACACCATTCTCTAATAGTAGCCTCTAGCCACTGCACACTAACTCTAAACACATGCACCACTTTATGCATCTGGTTCTATGTGGGTACTGGGGAATCAAGCCCGGGTCCTTTAGTTTTACAGGCAAAGTGCCTTAACCACTAAGCCATCTCTCCAGCCCTGTTTTTACTTTTTTTTTATTTTAAATTTTTTTGTTTATTTTCATTTATTTGAGAGCGACAACAGAGAAAGAGGCAGAGAGAGAGAGAGAGAGAGAGAGAGAGAGAGGAAAAAATGGGCACACCATGGCCTCCAGCCACTGCAAATGAACTCCAGATGCCTGTACCCCCTTGTGCATCTGGCTAACGTGGGTCTTGGGGAATCGAGCCTTGAACTGGGGTCCATAGGCTTCACAGGCAAGCGCTTAACCACTAAGCCATCTCTCCAGCCCTGCTTTTACTTTTTTACATTGTTATCAGGCAAAGAAAAACAGACATTGGGTCCTGAGATTTCATTAAAGCCCACTGTAGTAGTCTGAGGGTCAAGTTGAAGGCCTTGTTTTGTTTTTTTTTTTCCCCACTGTGGATAACTGTTTAGGTGTGCTTTCACAGTTAACATTTCAATGGATCTTCATAGCAGCTTTAGGACAAAAGTCACTCACTTCCCTCCACCATGCGTTGCCCACCCATAAGCACCTTTAGCCTCTAGGTACAGAGTTTTGAAGTGGCCCCTGCTTTTCTCTCCACAGGTATTATGGTGGGAACGAGTTCATTGATGAGCTGGAGGTGCTGTGTCAGAAGCGTGCACTGCAGGCCTATCATCTGGACCCTCAACACTGGGGGGTCAATGTCCAGCCTTATTCAGGTGATTGCCACATCCAGATAGGCCCATGCAACTCATTAGGCACAGTTCCAAGGGCTGACATTCACCAACAGGAGTCCTGAGAAAGGCTTCTTATAAAGAGCAGGAGAAATAAGTCAAACTCACTAGAAGTGCCTTTTTCCCCATTGGCCCTTGGCTCCTGGCTCCACATCTCCTTCCCAGGCAGCACTATCCCTGGAACTGAACTTACTCTCAATGCCACTTGGTAAAAGGTCACCTCCCAGGGCTCAGGGTAGATAATGTTGATGGCCAGGTGTGTTCTTGCCACTCTAGTGTGACTGTCTAGTAGCCACACACCTGGATCCACTCAGTGTGTCCTGGGAAATAATCATGGCTCTTCTCACCTCCCTGTTTCAGGCTCCCCTGCAAACTTTGCTGTGTATACTGCCCTAGTGGAGCCCCATGGGCGCATCATGGGCCTGGACCTGCCTGATGGAGGCCACCTGACTCATGGGTTCATGACAGACAAGAAGAAAATTTCTGCCACATCCATCTTCTTTGAATCTATGCCCTATAAGGTAGGAGTGTGTGTTTCTCCAGAGCTTTCTTTTCTCAGGAGGCCTGCAGTGTTGGCAGCACCTTTCAGGATAAGTAATCTAATTCTGCAGCACTGCCAGCTTTAGTTCTGGGTATTAGGAGCTATTCCTGTGCTCCAGTGCCCAATTTTGTCATATACTGTGCTGGCTGCAGCCTGATAGGCCGTGATGGTGCCTCCCTGTGGTGGCCAGTGGAATGCAGAGTGGCAGGGCCAGGATGGGCTGGCTAGGGCCCAGGAGGAGGTACAGCTTGGCTGCTGCAGGGCTACTGTGAGCACTTACCTTGATGGCCAGGGAGGAGGAACTCGGAATAACTGGCCACTGCCCAGTTTCTTAGGCCTGCCTGGGCTGCTTTCTACCTAGACTTCCCCAGACGATCTGCTTCTGTCTTTAGTTCCTGAGCGTTGCCACAGGACTCTTGACAGCTGCTCTCTGAAGGTCCCTGTGTTGCTTTTCTCTGCGGAGCAAGAGCAACCCGCCCTTTATTGTGCTTCCAGCTCACTCCTCTTCATAATAACCTGGCCTAATAAGCTTGGTAACCTGTGAATACTTCAAACTGCTGTTGTTTTTTTAATTTTATCTTTATATTTGAGAGAATGAAAGGCAGATGTGTGTGTATAAGAGAGCACGCCAGGGCCTTCAGCTGCTACAAACGAACTCCAGATGTATGTGCCACTTTCTTCATCTGGCTTACATGGGACCTGGGTAATCAAACCATGATCCTTTGGCTTTGCAGGCAAATGTCTTAACTGCTTAGCCATTTCTCCAGCCCCTGCTGTTTTGTTTTCTGAGTCAGGGTCTTACTCTGTAGCCCAGGCTGGTTTCAAACTCATAGCAATATTCCTGCCTCTGTGTCCTGAGTACTGGAATTACAGGTGGGAGCTGTTATACTTGATTTTGTCTTAATTTTCAAGATCAAAAAAATTTTTAATTTTTAAAAGATTTCTAGGTTGGGCTGGAGAGATGGCTTAGCGGTTAAGTGCTTGCCTGTGAAGCCTAAGGATCCTGGTTCGAGGCTCGATTCCACAAGACCCACTTCAGTCAGATGCACAAGGGGGCGCATGCATCTGGAGTTCGTTTGCAGTGGCTGGAGGCCTTGGTGTGCCCATTCTCTCTCTACCTACCTCTTTCTGTCTGTTGCTCTCAAATAAATAAATAAAAATGAACAAAAAAATAATTCTAGGTTGGAAAGATGGGTTAGCAGTTAAGAACTTGACTGCCAAGCCAAAGGACCCAGGTTCAATTCCTTAGAACTCACATAAAACCAGCACAAGGTGGCCTATGCATCTGGAGTTTGTTTGCAGTAGCTAGAGGTTCTGGTACACCCATTCTGTGCCTCTTACTCTCTCTCAAAAAAAAAAACTGCAAATGAATTCCAGATGCTTGTACCATCTTGTGCATCTGGCTTATGTGGGTAGTATGGAATCAAACCTGGGTTCTTAGGATTCTCAGGCAAGTGCCCTAACTGCTAAGCCATCTCTCCAGCCCAGGAAGTGTTTTTAATTGCTCCAACCCTTTAAACAAAATTTCTTTTCTTTTTTTTTTTCTTTTTTTTTTTTTTGAGGTAGGGTCTCACTCTAGTTCAGGCTGACCTGGAATTCACTATGTAGTCTCAAGGTGGCCTTGAACTCATGGCAATCCTCCTACCTCTGCTTCCCGAGTGCTGGGATTAAAGGGGTGCACCACCACTCCCGGCTAAAAAAAATTTTTTTTTACCCGCCTTCCATGTGCCAGGAGTTCTCTGTACTTCTCTTAATCTAACAGTGTCTCTAAACCTTTTTAAAAAATTAGGGGCTGGAGAGATGGTTGAGCACTTAAGCGCTTGCCTGTGAAGCCTAAGGACCCTAGTTCAAGGCTTGATTACCCAGGACCCACGAAAGCCAGATGCACAAGGTGGCACATGTATCTGGAGTTCATTTGCAGTGGCTGAGGGCCCTGATGTGCCCGTTCTGTCTATATCTGTCTGCCTCTTTCTCTCTCTCTCTCTCTGTTGCTCTCAAATACATAAATATAAATAAAAAATAAAGTAGGCTGTGTGTGGTGGTGAACATCTTTAATCCCAGTACAGCCATACTGGGAGTGAATAGGGTCCTTTTTTCTTCTTTCCTAATCTTTACTTTTTTTTTTTTTTTTTTTTTTTCCTTCTTGCCTCAAGGGACTTAGAATGGAAGTGGTGTTAACTGGCAGTTTTGTGCCTGAAGATAACAGAATTTAGGATTGTGCATCATGAGGGAGTCTATTGTCTATTGAGAGCATTTTTACTTTTTTTGTATGGATGGAACCCAGGGCATCTTATATGCTCAGCAAGTATTATATTACTGAGCTACATAACCAGTTCTTCTTTTACTTTTTTTTTTCCTTAAGGTAGGGTTTCACTCTTTCACTCTAGCTCAGATTGAGCTGGATTTCACTATGTAGTCTCAGGATGGAGTTGAACTCACAGCAGTCCTCCTACCTCTGCCTCCCAGTGTGCTGGGGTTAAAGGTGAGTGCCACCACGCCTGGCTTTTTTTTTTTTTAAAGAGAGTGAGAGAGAGAGAATTGGTGTGCCAGGGCCTTAGCTACTGAAATTGAAATCCAGACTCTTGTGCCACCTAGTGCACATGTGCAGCTTTGCGCTTGCATCTGGCTTACGTGGGATCTGGAGACAGATCAAACGGGTACTTAGGCTTTGCAGGCAAGTGTCTTAACCCCCAAGCCATCTCTCCAGCCCCACGTGGGCTTTTTTGTTCTTCCTTGTCATGGGTGTGGCAAGTGTTCCTCTTCACCTTGAGGTCCCTTGGAGGGCTTCCCCAGGCTTGTGTGATTCTTGGCCCTCTACACTCCTTGTGCAGGCTGAAAACAGTGCCCTGCCTCAGATCTTAGACTGGATCATGGCAGGTACAGGGGCTTAAAGTGGGTGGGCAGGAGGCTTCATGCATCGAAAGGAAGCAGCTGAGCCTGTTTTCCTGATCTCACCAGGTATACCCAGATACTGGCTACATCAACTATGACCAGCTGGAGGAGAATGCCCGCCTCTTCCACCCGAAGCTGATCATCGCAGGTGAGCAGAAGGCAGGAAGCAGCTGGGTTTCCAAGCAGGGCCTGTGCCTCCTGCAGAGGATGTGAAGCTGTCTCACCTTCTTGCTCACTGCAGGATCCACCTTGGATAGCTGAGCTTGTGTCAATGCATTTATTTTGGTACTCAGTCCATGTTGCCCACCAATACTGCTCAGCAGTGGTTCAGATCTAAAGCTGGTCTCAGCAACACATTTAGAAATGTTAGTCCTTCCTGACTCACGGTGCTGTAGTGTATTAGACGTCATCTCACCCCATGAGCTGAAGAGGCAGGTCAGCGTGCCACCTTCAGCACAGGGTTGCCTCTAGTTTTGACCTCAGGTGAAGGAGAATCTCCAAGCTTCAGATCTGTACATCTAGACCCAAATGTCCTAGACATCCCTGACACTCCCATGTCACCTCTCCTTTCTCAGGCACCAGCTGCTACTCTCGAAACCTGGACTATGCACGTTTACGGAAGATTGCCGATGAGTGCGGGGCATATCTCATGGCAGACATGGCACACATCAGTGGGTTGGTGGCGGCTGGTGTAGTGCCTTCCCCTTTTGAACACTGTCACGTGGTTACCAGCACAACCCATAAGACCCTGAGAGGCTGCCGTGCTGGCATGATATTCTACAGAAAGGGTGAGCTCTCTTCACGCGGGCCAGGGCCTGGGAACACTCTGGTCTGCGATTTCTGGAGACTATCGGGATCTGTTGCCTTGAAGAGCTCCTTAGGAAGGAGTAGTGATGGACTTTGAGGAAGCCCTAAACTACCTCAGTCTTTGTGTCTGCCAGAAAAACAGGAAGCAAGTTAGTTACTGCTGCATGTTATAGTGGTGCTGGGGGCCAAGAGGCCCTGGAATGCAGCGTTATTTTGGTGAACTTGCTGTGGTCCAGCGTGTTTCTCAGAGAAAGATCACAAGGGTTGTGTGCAGAGATGTGCACCTATAATCTCAGAACCTAGGAAGCTGAGGTGGGAGGATCATGAGTTTAAGGCCAGACTGGACTATTAGTAACACCCTGTCTCAAAAAACAAATAGAGAAAAAGAGCTAGAGAGCCTGACTTACAGGTCAGGTGTAGAACTTGTGGGGCTGAAAGCAGCACTTCAGCCACTCATCCATGTACCAGGGCCCTCTGCTTGGCATTAAACCAGCTCTCTTCACAGCCAGGTCAATCTGTTAAGCATTCTAATGACATTTATTTTGAGTTTTCGAGGTAGGCTCTCACTCTAGCCCAGACTGACCTGGAATTCACTCTGTAGTCTCAGGGTGGCCTTGAGCTCACAGTGATCTTCCTACCTCTGCCTCCCAAGTGCTGGGATTAAAGGTGTGTGCCACGACTCCTGGCTTCTAATGGCTTTCTTTACTAGGTGTGCGCAGCGTGGATCCCAAGACTGGCAAAGAGATTCTGTATGACCTGGAGTCACTCATCAACTCTGCCGTGTTCCCTGGCCTACAGGGTGGCCCCCACAACCACGCCATTGCTGGTAACATCATCACGTTCATCTCATCTTGTGGGTGACACTCGGGTTGCAGCTTCAGCCATGAAAGCCACTGTGCAGTCTGAAAGGCATCCCATGGCTCATAATTCCTGTCCTCCAAAACGTGCTGGACATTGACAGTGGGGAAGGGATGTTAGGGACCATCTCTGTCCAGGAGATGGTAACACTGGAGGTAATTAGAAGATAAGGGAGGCTTTTAGGAGTGGTACAAGGGAAGCTGGGCGTGGTGGCGCACACCTTTAATCCCTGCACTCGGGAGGCAGAGGTAGGAGGATCACTGTGAGTTCAAGGCCACCCTGAGACTACATAGTGAATTCCAGGTCAGCCTGGACCAGAGTGAGACCCTACCTCGAAAAACCAACCAAACAAAAAGAGTGACATAAGGGAGGGCAGGAGAGAAGCATCCACTCAATTGGCCTCCCTCGGGCAAAACTACAGCAGGGACGAAATGTAACACAGTAGAGTATAGCAGGAATGAGGAAAAGCAGGCTCAAATCCTCCTGCCCATAGACGTTGCCTATAGGGGTGTAGGCTCCCGCTCCCACATGGGAACCTTGTACCCCAAACCTTGGCCACAGCAGTAACTCCTGGGTCTATATCCACAGTAGCTCCACAGACTCTCTTAAGCTTGTTCCTTGTGCTTGGACACACGGTGTATGGACATCTGTGGCAGTCTGAGTCATCCCATTGTTGTCTTGGGCAACAGTGGTGCTTATTGGCACTGAGTGCTCAGGACAAGGTGGGGTTTCTCAAGTGAAGCACACATGTGCCCACGGAGATTGGAGAAAGCAGCATAGAGTGGGATGGAGGTGCGGGTGTGGGGTAGAGGCCAGGAGGCTTTTGGGTTCTCTATGCTCAGCACTTAGTTCCTGCCACCCAGAAATGCTGAGGCCCAGCTACTGGCAGGTTTTCTAGGTGTTTGCACAAGCAGACAGGAGGCTCCAAATGAGGTGCATGGGTTTGGCATGATCATCTGTCCCTGAAGTAATACAGTTCTTGGGACTGACCCCTGGGGGCTCATTGCACTTGGGTGGTGTAGGGGAAAGCTGGCCTTCCTTCCCATGGGTATGATGGGAATAGTACATGATATAGTGCCAGGCAACAACTTCCTGGGTACCTAAGGATTCATATTCACATGTCAAACATGAAAAAAAAAACAACCTAAAATCCATCTTGCCACTGATGGTTTTCCTGTGGCAGTTGCATTGTACTGGGCTTTCCTGCCTCAGGATAGGCTTCCTCCAAAGCAGTCCTTGAAAGGGGTTTTCCTTCACTGAGGTCTACAGGGATAGCCAGGTAATATAGGGCCAAAGCAGTATAGCTGGGGTGTGGCTCAAAGACAGAGCATATGCTTGACATGAATAAGGCCCTGGATTCATTCCATCCCTAGCACCCCAGCACTACATTAAGCAAAGCATATTGGGGCTGGAGAGATGGCTTAGCGGTTAAGCGCTTGCTTGTGAAGCCTAAGGACCCCAGTTCGAGGCTCAATTCCCCAGGACCCACGTTAGCCAGATGCATAAGGGGGTGCACGCATCTGAAGTTCATTCGTTTGCAGTGGCTGGAGGTCCTGGTGCGCCCATTCTCTCTCTCTCTCTGCCTGTTTCTCTGTCTGTCACTCTCAAATAAATAAATAAAATTAAAAAAAAAAGAAAAGCATATTGTTTGGGAGTGCTGATCCACATCCACTGGATAGCCATGGTGCAAAGCAGGAGGCTTCCTTGGCAACACTCTGAGAAGCCCATATCCATGATCTCAGATGTGTCTTTGCAGCACTTCCCTTATGCTTTAAGTCTGTTAAAAATACCTTTTGATTGCAATGGCTAGAAACCCTGGCACACCCATTCTCTCTCTCTCTCCCTCTTACATAAATAAATAAATGTCAAGAAATAAACCCAGCCTCCAAAACCAAAACGCACCAATAAAAATATCCATGAAGATTTTTCACCACTTTTCAGTGGTTCTTGGCTATTGTGGGATGAGAATGTGCCTACGTTAAATCTGCTTTATTTCATTTTGCACCTGGGTTGGGCTCTATAGGTCCACAGAGAGTCAAGATCACCTAGCTGGAAAACCCACTGGTTTCTAAGACAGTTGACCCTAGCAGTTTTGCAAATTTATAATCTGTGAGCTCCTTCCACCTAGAATCCTTCTAGCACTCTGGAAGCTGATTCTACAAATGGGAAGAAGGAAATTTGCCTTTTAGACTCTTAACAGACTGGGGAGATGCCTCAGTGGTTAAATGTGCTTGCTTGCAAACTCAGCCAACCTATGTTCAGTTCCCCCAGCACCCACATAAAGCCAGATGCACAAAGTAGCACACACATCTGGAGGTCATTTATAGTGTCAAGAGGCCCTGATGTACCTGTTCATATTCTCTCTCTCTCCCCTTGCAAATAAATAAATAAAAATACCTTTTGAGCTGAGCTGGGTGTAGTGTCACACACCTTTCATCCCAGCAATCAGGAGGCTGAGGTAGAATCACTGAGAGTTTGAGGCCAGCTTGGGACCACATAGTGAATTCCATGTTTCCATGTCAGCCTAGGCTAGAGCTAGACCCTAACTGGAAAAACTAAAAGTAAAACTTTTTTTAAAAAAGGTCTTGATAAACAATTTACCTTTTTTGTTTGTGTTTGTTTTTCAAGATAAGGTCTTGCTCTACCCCAGGCTGATCTGAAATTAAAGGCCTAAACCACCATACTTTTTTTTCCTTTAAATATTTTGTTATTTATTTATTTACTTGACAAAGAAAAGGGGGTCAGAGAATGGATGGCTGTGCCAGGGCCTCCAGCCACTGCAAGTGGACTGCAGATGCGTGTGCCCCCTTTTGCACCTGCCTAATGTGGGTCCTGGGGAATATAACCTGAGTCCCTTGGCTTTGCAGGCAAGTGCCTTAAGCCATCCCTCTAGCCCCCCCCCCCCCCTTTTTTTTAAAGGAGGCTTCAGGGTTTACTCCTATGTCTTCAACTCTGATCCTGCCTTTCTGTTGTCTCTCTGTTCAGGTGTTGCTGTGGCCCTGAAGCAGGCCATGACTACAGAATTCAAAGTCTACCAGCTCCAGGTGGTGGCCAACTGCAAGGCTCTGTCCGAGGCCCTCAAAGAGCTGGGCTACAAAATAGTCACAGGTATAAATGCTCATGATGGTGGGCAGATGTGCCCCCCTCCTAGGTGAGTGGGTGGGTGCATAGAAGCCTTGCCCCTTGGTTCATTTTATCAAATGGGTCCTGCAAGACAGGGGCTCTGGGCACTGCCATCACTGACTGCTGTGATGCTCTCAGACACCATGTCCTCCAATGAAGAGCCTGCTTTGTGGCCTTTCCCTCCATTTGTCTCTGCTACCTGTCCCCTCAGGTGGGTCAGACAGGATAGTAATAGTAGCTGCCACTTAGCACCTAGTATGGCAACTATTCATTCTGGAAATAGCAATAGCTTTGGGGGAGGTTGTGAGGCTCACCTGAGAGGGCTCAGACTATGATCTTGGCTGGCTGGTGCAGACATGGCATTCTTCACCGTGGTGATATCTCATGCCTCACCCACACAACAGCTTCTCCCTTCTTGAAAAGGCTTTGGTTGGCTGGTGGGCATTGATTTACTAGAGCCTTGTCTGCTTTAAAATAAACCATGCTGGTCTTTCCAAGGGGTGGCTCTGATGTGAGGTTCTGTCCACCTCCCGGGTGCTGTGAGTTTCCATAAGAGAATGGAGCTTTCTCAGTACACAGTCAGTCATTGGGCGGGGCGCTGAGGTGGCTTATGTATAATCACAGGCCTCAGTGCAGCACAGTGAACCAGGAAGATGGGGTCTGGCATCTGCCAACTCAGGCTTCCTACCTGCTCCCTTCACTGTGTGCTTTTTTCTTTTACTTTTTTTTTTTTTTTTTTTTTTTTGATGCAGGGTCTTACTCTAGCCTAGGATAACCTAGAACTCAATCTGTAGCCCAGGCTGACCTCACATTCTCAGTGATCCACATCTCAGCCTCCAGAGCACTGGGATTACAGGCCTGAAGATCCATATCAGGTTCCCTTTTTCTCTCTCTCCTTTTTAACCTAAATATTTATTTTTTGAAAGAGAGACTACAGGTGTGCCAGGACCACTTGCTGCTGCAAACAAACTTTAAGACACGCGTGCTATTTTGTGCATTTGGCTTTATGTGGATACTGGGGAGCTGAACCCAGGCCATCAGGCTTTCCAAGCAAGCACCTCTAACCACTGAGCAATCTCTCCAGCCTTCCCTTGATTCTTTATAGAGATTACAGGCACTGCATTGTGTAGAGGAGCTCATACCAATTGTTGGTAGCAGGGACTGGGCAAGCAACTCCTTTCCCCGAGTCTTGGGCACACCCTTCTTTTGTGTTGTACTTCTTCAGCCTTCACATCTTAAAGTAATGAAGCCTGAGAAATCCCAGTGTCCCAGTGTGGAGATGACCTTCAGGGCCCCTAAGGTCATTTTTTCAAACTCAGATGTGCTCATGAATTCCCATTTAAGTCACAGCTTCTGACTTGGGTTTGGTGTGGGAGCTACAGTTGTAGCCAGATGGCACTGGTCTGTGAATTGCCCATGGAGTTGTAAGGACGTAGGTCTTGTACCTTTCTGCCATAGGCCCTGTGGGGTAGCCTTGCTGTCAAGAATGTCTTAGTCTCCTTGGCCTTTTTGCATCCAGACCTGCCCTCCTCCTGGTGCTATGCTGGGTATATTACTGAGTCTCATGATAGTCTTGTGCCTTACTGCTCATTTTTTACACATGGGCATCTGAATCCAGTGTTTACTGACTGATGGAAGCCACATAGCAAATCTGTGAGCCTTGGTTGTGGGGCTCCAAAGCTAAACTGGGGGTTTAGTTAACCTGCACCTTTGAAACCATCCCATGGCTATAATCTTTGAAAGCCATACCATAGTTTAATAAAGTTTGAAGTAGAAAAACTGAGGACGAGGGTGTGAAGAACACTTGGGACTTTGTGCTAGATCCAGAAAGCTCTGTTTTATCCCTATTTTCATCTGTGTTAGCTAGCTGTCATTAACAAGGACCTACGATCATTATCTTTAAAACAGAAGAGACTTTGGTTCACAGTTTTGGAGTTTCCATTCCACAGCTGAGTAGCCCGATTAGTCCCATTACTTTTGGACCCATGTCAAAGAGAGTACATCATGGAGGAAGCATATGATGGAACACAGCCATTCACCTGGTGGAAGAGGAAGGGACTGTGTCCCAAAAGTACCCCTGGTGACCTACCTAGTAGGGCTATCTTGTTATTTTATTTATTTATTTGAGAGAGAGAAGGAGTGCACCAGAGCCTGCAGTCTCTGCAAATGAATGCCAGATACATGAACCACCTTGTGCATCTGGCTTAACATGGGTCTCGGGGAATTGAATCTGGGTCCTTTGGCTTTGTAGGCAAGTGCCTTAACCACTAAGAAATCTCTCCAGCCCTGTTTATTTTTAGGGAGAACTATAGAGAATTGGTGTGCCAGGGCCTTAGCCACTGCAATCAAACTCCAGATGCTTGTGTCCCCTAGTGGGCATGTGCGACCTTGTGCTTGCCTCACTTTTGCGCAACTGGCTAATGTGGGATCTGGAGAGTCAAACATGGGTCCATAGGCTTCACAGGCAAGCGCCTTAACTGCTAAGCCATCTCTCCAGCCCTATTTTTGTTTTCGAGACAGGGTTTTACTATGTAGCCCAGATTAGCCTCAAACTCATGATTTTGCCTTCCCAAGTGCTGGGATTACAGGCATGTGCCACCAAGCCCAGTGTCAGGCCTGTCTCTTACAGGTTCTAGTGCTGTGTCGTACAGTAAGAACTTAATCTTTACCACCTTCAGAGACAATCTACACTGTAGAATGATCTTGATCATTGACAATACAGGTTACAATTCTTAATCCAGAGTCGGAAAGTTTAAGGACTGACAAGATACCGATCAGCCCTGAAGTCTAGTATATTTGAAAATACAAAAATATTCCAAAATCTGAAATGTTGCTTCTGATCTGAAGCTTTTAAGTTAGGGATCTGTACTGCTAGCCTTATGAGGTTTGGGATAAAGTGACTGGTAAGACTAGCGCAGTGATTCTGGTGACTATGTGCTCACTACGTTACTGTTTGCAGGGAGCCTTCAAAATTGGCTTCAGAGAGGCTGGGTATGTGACTCAGGTAGAGCGATCATCTAGTTGTGCATAGGCTCTGGGTTTTCAGATGGAGGCACTTGGGAAAGTCCCAAATCCATTTGTCACAGAACCTAAGAAGACACTAAGCCAGATATACCTCAGTCTGTGCAAGCACCTTGTACGTCCTGGTGTGGACAAGGGCGGACTGTGCTACAGGATCTGTTTTACCCAGCAGCCTTGTTTTCTTTTAATCAGGAGCACCATTTCTAAGAGTTGTCCTTTTTCTTTTTCTTTTTTTTTAAATTTTTTTGTTCATTTTTATTTATTTATTTGAGAGCAACAGACAGAGAGAGAAAGAGGCAGGTAGAAAGAGAGAGAATGGGCGCCAGGGCCTCCAGCCACTGCAAACGAACTCCAGATGCATGCGCCCTCTTGTGCATCTGGCTAATGTGGGTCCTGGAGAACCAAGCCTTGAACCAGGGTCCTTAGGCTTCACAGGCAAGCACCTAACTGCTAAGCCATCTCTCCAGCCCGAGTTGTCCTTTTTCTAATTCCTAAGTCTGGGGCATCTTTGCTTGCATGGGTGATTCTCATTCTGGGCCCCATAGTTGGGTCCTCTGTTTCCTTGGACTCTGCCTCCTCTACCGCTGAGTATGTGCTCAGTGAGTGTGGCCATTTCCCAAGTTCTGCCCACATCTCTCTGGAATTCAGGTTCCTTGTAGTCAACCATGTACAGATTCCTTTGTGTCCAATTCTGCTCCCAGGTGGTTCTGACAACCATTTGATCCTAGTGGATCTCCGTTCCATGGGCACAGATGGTGGAAGGGCTGAGAAGGTGCTAGAAGCCTGTTCCATTGCCTGTAACAAGAATACCTGCCCAGGTGAGACTTCTCCATGGTTTTTCCTTCTATACCCCACCCATTTCTTCCAGCCAATATTGTAGCTGATAATATTTTTTAGTTCAAGGGAAAAATAGACTACAGGAGGGGTCCCCATCCATTCCTCCAGACCTGGCCTTAAGCCAGTGTGGAGCAAAAAGGAAAAGCTAATGTGAATGGCTCAACTGTTGGTGAGAGGCAGGGCCTCTTGCAAACAAGACAGCATTTCTCACATCTGAGAGCCAGCTAGATATGTTAACTACCTGTAGGACTCAGGGCCACACTATAGAAGACTGCTTTGCACAGGTTAATCAGTGGTCCATACTCATCCAACCTCATCCTCCGACTGTTTCTAGTGGGTTTTTTGTTTGTTTGTTTTGTTTTTTTTGAGGTAGGGTCTCACTCTAGGCCAGGCTGTCCTGGGATTCACTATGTACTCTCAATTTGGCCTTGAACTCGCAACAACCCTCATACCTCTGCCTTCCAAGTGCTGGGATTAAAGGCATGAGCCACCATGCCCAGCTGTGTTTTAATATTTTTTAAATTATATATCTATATGAATGAGCCAGACAGAGACTGTGTGCACTAGAGTCTTCAGCCACTGCAGACGAATACCAGACACACGCGCCACCTTCTGCATCTGGCTTAACATGGGTCCTGAGGAATCAAACCTGGGTCCTTTGGCTTTGGAGGCAACTGCCTTAACCACTAAGCCATATCTCCAGTCCTGTTTCTAGTTTTTATTTATTTGTTTATTTATTTATTTTTATTTGAGAGCGACAGCGAAAGAGACAGAGAGAATGGGTGCTCCAGGGCTCTCTAGCCACTGCAAATGAACTCCAGATGCATGCCCCACCCTGTGCATCTGGCTTACATGGGTCCTGGGGAATTGAGCCTTGAACCGGGGTCCTTAGGCTTCACAGGCAAGTGCTTAGCCGCTAAGTCCTCTCTTCAGCCTCTGCTTCTAGCTTTTAAGTCGATTAATTGCCTTCTTGTTAGATCAAGCTGGAATCCCTTGCCTAAGTGTCCCCATAGGATCTCACTCTAACTGGAATTCACTATGTAGTCTCACGGTGGCCTGGAACTCATGGTGCTGCTCCTACCTCTGCCTGGGATTAAAGGTGTGTACCACCACGCCCAGCAAAGAGAGAGAATGGGCATGCTGGGGCTTCCTGCTGTTAAAAACAAACTCCAGACACATGTACTTTATGCATCTGGCTTTATGTGGGGAATTGAATCCAGGCCATCAGGCTTTGCAAGCAAGTGCCTTTAACTGTTGAGCCATCTCTCCAACCCTCCAAATGTCCCTATTTAAATGCAGTGGCCACAGTAGTGTGTTGGGGCGTGGCTTAGGGCCCTTTTGTCTTGCAGGTGACAGAAGTGCACTGCGGCCCAGTGGACTGCGTCTAGGGACCCCAGCACTGACATCCCGAGGACTTTTGGAAGAAGACTTCCGAAAAGTAGCACACTTTATTCACAGAGGTAAGGATGACGTTTGGGCGTCAGCACAATTACTGTGTGTGTGAAGTTTCTTAAGACCTGGCCACTGGAGGGCATTTCGGTGTAGAAGGTGAGGGCTGGGGATAGGACAGCAAAATCACTCTAGTAAGATATTTTGTCTGAAAGGGTTGTCAATGTGTGCTGCCTAGGATACACCTGAGAATCTCCTAAGGGGAGAGTGCTCATACCTATGAAGCTTGGTCATTCCCTGCTGTGGGAACATTATGGAAAATGTCTAGTGAGGGGAACCTCATACACTGTTTTGTATCCAGGAATAGAGCTGACTCTGCAGATTCAGAGTGACATGGGCCCAAAGGCCACACTGAAAGAGTTCAAGGAGAAACTGGTGGGAAATGAGAAGTACCAGAGTGCCATGCAGGCTCTCCGGGAGGAAGTGGAGAGCTTTGCTTCCAGCTTCTCACTGCCTGGACTGCCCAACTTCTGAAGGTGCCAGCCCACTCCCACACCTGCCAGCTAACGGGACTGCCCAGAGGACAACCTGCTCAAGGACACTGTGGCTTTTACCCAGAAGGGACCCCACTGAGCTGCTCTCTGTCCTTGTGAGGACATTTCTTTTAGGCTTTTCTCATGTTTTCACAAAGCAAAAAGTCCCATTGTTAGTATATACGTCTGAGACAGGCTACAAGGAATTTAAATTTGAAATTCATTTCTCAAAAACCGTATGTAATTCTGGCAGGGTGTGGTGCACACGCCTTTAGTTTCAGCACTTGGGAGGTTAAGGTAACAGGATAACTGAGTTTGAAGCAAACCTGTGACTTCATACTGAATTCCAGGTCAGCCTGGGCTATATAGCAAGACCCTATCCTACCTTGGGGGTGGGGAGAACTATGTAATTCTGGAAAAAATAAGTACTTGGCCTTAATCATACAGATAGAAGCAAGCAGTACGTGGCAAAGCTATTAGAAAGATTCCAGGATTCTTCTCTTTCTCAAAGCTCACTGAGCCCTGTAGCATGTAATGAAGGTTCAGGTTCACAGCTTGCAAATGCTGCTGCCGCTTTCTCTTCTGCTGTGCAGGGCATGCCAGAGCAACGCTGAATTACAGCTGTTAAAATGGCTGGGAGTGGGGTGGGGCTGGGAAGATGGCTTGGTGGTTCAGGTACTCGTCTGTGAAGCCTAAGGACCCAAGTTTGATTCCCCAGTACCCACATAAGCCAGATACACAAGGTGGTGCATGTGTCTGGAGTTCGTTTGCAGTGATTAGAGGCCCTGATGTACCCATTCTTTTTCTCTCTCAAATAAATAAATAAATAAATGTAATATTCAATTAAAAAAAAACATTGCTGGGGAGACGGCTCAATTGGTAAAGTGCTTGAAATACTAAGACCCAAATTCGGTATACTCAGTACCCACAAAAAAAAGCTAAATGTGGAGCTGAAGAGATGGCTTAGCAGTTAAGGCGCATGCCTGTGAAGCCTAAGGACCCAAGTTTGAATCTCCAGGTCCCATGTAAGTCCCATGGTGGCACTTGCATGTAGAGTTCATTTGCAGTGGCTAGAGGTCCTGGCATGCCCATTCTCTCTCACTCACTCCATCTCTAATAAATAAAAACTAAAAAAAAAAAAAGTTGGCAAAAATAAACCTTACAAAAACCCAAAAAACAGCTGAATGTGGTGGCACATGGCTGTAATCCCAGTGCTGGGTAGGCAGAGACCTGGGATTTGCTGGCCAGCTAGTCTGAATCAGTGAGCTCTTGGTTCATGGACAGGGCCTGTCTCAAAAAAATAAGACAGAGAGTGACTGAGGAATGCCTGACATTAATGCCTGGCCCTCCTTACGCAGTGTGGACAAACAAACATGTTCACATAAACACACACAGTAAAAATGGCACAGGACAATTTGGAGTCATCTGCTCAGAGCTTCACACTAGACAAGTGTGTAATGGGATGTTACAGAAGGGCTAGGCATAGGTGTATCGCCTGAAGATGAAACATGTACTTAGCATGCTGAAGGCCTGAGTTCATCCCTAATGCATGTATGCACATACACACACAATTTCATAAAAATGATCTGCTCCACTTCCCACCCAGAGACATGCCCTTTTTTCCTGGTTTAACAATCAGCAAGGGCCAGGGACCTCCTGGGTCACCTGCGCAGAATAACTAGCTCCCTCCTATAATCAGGATTCCAGATGTCACCTTCCCAAAGAATCTTTTATTTTTCATAGTGGAAGTGCAAACTATAGGTGATTTTTTAAATATGCACATTTTTGTACCACAGAATGTTTCTACAAGAATTATAGCCTTAAAAAATACAACCAGTTTTTATATTTTAAAAATATCTGAACTCAAATTAATTTCTTAAAAAAAGTACAGTCTTCATACTATTTCTTTAGCATTTACTCTGGTTAAACTTGTGCAGTGACACTTGTGGGACAGTCACGTCAGCTGTGCTCTGGCTCCAGCACTGTGGCTGCAGTTCACAGGGTTGGGAACAGTCAGAGATGTGGTAGGGCTGGAGAGACAGCTCAGCCGTTAGGAGATGCTTGCTTGCAGAGACATGGTAGGAACATGCAGTAACAAAATAGCTTTTTAGAAAATGATAAAAGTTCATTATAGCCTGTGCTTCTCACTACAACCTCAGACAATTATCTCCCTCAGTCCAACCTGCTGCTTCCAACTCTCCTGTACTAAACAGCTTGGCCAAGGTTTCTTGGTGTCCAGCCCATTGTCAGCACTTCTCCATGCTGTGACCGTCTTCAGGGGTCATGGTGACATGATAGAGTTTCTACATCTTTGCTTCTAGGGCTGCTCTGCTACCTAAGCAGGTTTACATACAAGATCCTGATTCCTGCTTGGCTAAAGGCAACTGCACATCTCCAGGGCTTCTGTGCATAGCCGCCCCGGAAGCTGAGCCAGTTGCTTAATACACTGTGTAGGGTGCTCACTCCCCACCCCACCTGCTACTGCTACCTCCTTCCCAAAGCTTTAACCAAATGAAAACTTAGTGGGCTCAGGGAAACTGTGTCTACCTTATTAGGAATGGCTTTGCCAAGAGAAATCTGATGCACTCATTTTCACATCTAAGACAGTATATATAAATATGTGAGTGGTTCCAATTTGATCACAATATTGGGGTAAAGCCAGAAAGCTGGCTAATTTGTTTTAAAGTGTAAGCCAGGCACTTTCTTGTGAGCTTTCTAGGGAAACAGAAGGTGAAGGAGCCTGGGAAGGCTGGCAGGTCTGCCTCTCTCCAAAGGCCTGGCATACCTGCTGACCCATCTCACTCTTCCTGCCATCAGCCGAGCTACCAGACATGTATAAAATACAACAGCAGCACAGGACACTGGGCCAGCATGAAGCATTTCAGGCTGGAGAGTGGCATGTACTGGCAGATGGGTGGTCAGTATATGCAAGATGTCCAGGGAGCACAGGGTTATATGCTCTCCCTCCAGACCATGCAGCCTGGCACTTTGTTGGGGGCTTGTGGGTGGGGAGGGAGGAAGAAATCTCCTGGCCTGCCTAGGATTGTTTATAGGACTTCTTATGAATACTGCAACTGATCTGAAGTAAGAGTTAAGAGCCGAGTTGGGAATGACAGGTCTGCTACTGCAGTCCATTTCCAAATCTGGAAATGACTACAGGCTATTGTAGGAAATTATGGAAGAATCACATTTTTTTTTAATCCAAAGTGTCTACTGAAGGAAGTAAGGTAGGATACAGCAACTCAGGCCGGTGAGTGTGTCCTAGCCCCCATGCTATCAGAAACCATGAACTGACCTCTGCAGTAGAGCTTCTGAATGCTCACTAGGGTACAGCTGTTAGCTTGATCAGATGGTTCTTAAAATGAGGAGGGAAATGATGCCTTGATGGTCAAGTTGAAACGAGCTTCAATTTTAATGTCTTAGTGCTAGAGCCCTCAAAGAGAGGAGGGAAGTAATGAAGGGCTCTGATATCACCTCCTTTTTAGGTCTTATTAAATTTATTAAAACTTACTAGCCAGATAGGGACGTAACTCATTCAGTAGAGTGCTTGTCTAGTATGCATAGAGCTCTAGGTTTGTTCTCTAACACTTACTAAACCTGCTATTGTACATGCCTGTATATATTCCCAGCGCTCAGGAAGGTGGAGGCAGAATAATCAGGACAAGGTCATCCTCAGCTATGTAGTGAATTCAAGGCTAGCTTGGGCTACACGAGACTGTCTTACAAAAAACAAAATTATTAGCCTGTTACTGCAGAAATACCTCAAATGGAAACTCTTGTGTGGGTGCATGACTCAACTATCAAGGTATATAAATGTGAGACTTGTAGGTTCCAGTCTTCAATCCCAGCACCATTCATTGTGATCCCTCTGAGGAAACATGTTTTTTTTTTTTTTTTTTTTTCATGAAGTAATCCTTTGAAATCACCACATGGAACTTTTTAAACCAAAATCTTAAATCTCGAAATCAGCACTGGTGGCATGTGATCTCAGCACTTTATGAAGTGGGAGTATCAGAAGTTGAAGGGCATCCTTGACATAGCAAGTTTGAGACCAGCCTGGGCTGTGTCTTTTTAAGAAGAATTTTTTAAGAGTTCAACCACTCTCAGGCCATCTTTACTTCACTGCTTTGAAGGGAAGGAACCACTTGCCATTTTCGTGGCTGCTACACAGGACTCTCCTGTTTGCTCCCCACTAGTCTTGCCTTTGAGCCACCCTTGTGGCTGACTGCCAAGGAAATACCCCAGATGGACCTCCACCTTAGATGACTGAAGTGCAGGGCTTCAGCATCTCAAAGGCCAAGCATGGTTGCCATTCAGCATCTGTTTGAAGCTCGGCTCCTGTCTTAGCACTTTTCCAGGGGTACAGTGTTAGCCTAGAGTTGCCATGCTAATGTGACCACTTTTCCAGCCTGTCTAGACCTTCAAGATAAAATGCCACTTATCCTTAGAGGCCTGAAGATAGAGCATTTTGCCAACCAGTCAGAAGGCAGAGCAGCATCTAAAACAGGAGGAGCCATTGGTAGATAAGGGGCTCATGAGAAGTGGATGGCTCAGCCAGAAGCTCCCAAGGTATCTATTACATGTCTGCTATGATATGTAACAGTGACAAAGAAACGGATGATATGTAGGCAGTGTCATCTGCCACAGCATCAGAAGCAAAATCATACCTTCTGACAAGAAATAGGGCCCATGACCAACCGGACACAAGATTGGAGCAAAGGTGACCATAGGGGTGACATGCTCCAAACCATCTTTGGTCACACGGCTTCCATGGGGGGGGGGGGGTCTCTGCTTTTCTCAGAGATCTCAGTGGTGTGTCCAGCTAACAAGGAGACTAGGCCTCAGCAGCAGGACCCATGAACAGTGTACACAGTGCCTAACAAATGTACACATGAGGCTGACTCAAGTCCAGTTTACCACAATGCTTTGGAACAAATTAAAAAAGTAGTAGTAATTCCCAGTTTCCCCACTAGGGGAAGAAAAAAGTAAAACAGCTTAAAAAGAAAAAAGATCTAACCTTTTCAAGCTTGCAAGAAGCCCTCCATTCATAAATCAGTGGTAGCTGCATTAGAAGCCCTAGGTAAGCCATTTTGATAGCCACCAGTGAGTCAGGTGTGGAACCAGAAAGGTGCCTCCTTGCCAGGCTCAAACCCTTTCCTTGAAGGGCTGAGGACTGACGTGAGTCCCACAATGGCAGCTCTCTCTGAATGTAAGCTCTCACCAGACAGGCTAACCAGCCATTGCCAAGCCAAGACCTCAGGACAGGTAGTAAAATGGCTGCAGAAGTGTCACTGGAGTGTGACCTGCAAAGTCCCAGCATGTCTGCAGACATCCCCAGGGAAGTCAGTACTTGTTTTAGCCAGGAAGAGCCTTGGGCAGCCCCAGGATAACTGCAGGCAGCCTGTCTTGCACAGTGGTGATGGCCATGTGGCCTGTTCCATCTGTAGATCCTAGGACAGTCCCCATACTGGCTGTGGTCATTTGGCACCTACTTCACACTCACGCCTAGTGACAATTGAGGAATAACCTCCAGGGACTTACAAGCATTTCTGGGTGGATATGAGGATGGGTTCACGTGCTCTAGAGCCCAGGAGTCTACCACTCCATCTGGCCAGAACACTCTCCATCTCCTTGTTCAGGGGCCTCACCTGGGACTATGGGCTCCAGGAGGCCAAAGGCCACAGTGGAAGGTCAGAATGAGGCAATGGCTATTGTGGGCTGTTTCCCACCACATCATCACAGTTATCAGGCTGGTTCACAGGCATATTTTGTCATTCCAATGTCTGATGGTGCTGGATGTGTCCAGTGCATCTTCCCATCCAGGCTTTGGCCACTCTTTTCCAGCCTGAGGGGTTACAGCCTTTTCTTCCTGCCCAAACTGCCAGTCTTCAGGTGTCACTCTTTCCCAGGGCCTACTTCTGCCCAGCCCACCTCACAAACTACCCAGAGCCACATGAGAACCATGGCTGCCACCAGTTTCCTTCCCACTTAACTACATCAGAAGGCTCAACAATGCAACTCAGGCAACCATTTAGTCATGCCGACCCTTCCCCTCTTGTACCAAGTCACAGTCTTGGTCACAGTGTCAGGGACGAACCTCAGATTTTGTACAGAAAGCTGGGGACATAGTCAAACCTGAGCAGGGGATGGGTGGTCCCAGGTGACTCCTGTATATAGCGCAGCTTCAGCAGCTCGGCCAGGTACTGTACCACCTTGATGTCCTCATTCACCAGGCCCAGGTTCAGCTTCAAGAAGTTTGCCTGGCGACTGGCCACCACTTCCTGGGTCTCCTCATTGTGGGCAGGCAGGTGCAAGTGGTGACAGAAGGTGTAAAGAAAGGCCTTGGAGCAGAGCTGGGTGAGCATGCTCTGGACATGCAGGTAGTAGGTGCTGCCCCGCTTGATCTGAGTTCGATGGTCAGCGAGGCGAGGCACCAGCGTGCCTCTGTATAGTGGGCAGCGTAGGGTCTTGCTGTCCAGGTCCAGGATGCTTATATAGCGGCTGTAACGGCTCAGGGCATGGAGGGTATTCACACTGGCAGGGGAGGCCACTCTGAAAAAGGGCAAGGTCAGGAGGAGAGGTAGGGGTCAGGAAAATGGAGGCAGACTCTCAGGACATGGGGCTCACATGCCCAAAGTAACACCCATCTAGCTAGCACATGCTAGCATCTTCTGGAAGACCAACTATGACCAGGATCTTCAAAGGGCTCCTTCACTACCCTTATACTGAGTTCAAAACCTTTGGCTTGGCCTCCAAAGCCCTGATGAGTCTTGATTCCTGCTGACCTCTGAGGCCTCATGCCAAAGTGGATGCACCATGGAGAGAGCCAAGCTTCAAAACCACCTGCCCGTTTGCTCTTACGAGAATGTCTTTCTCATTCTTGAACTTGGACTCCCATCAAGTTAAACTATATTCTGATCTGCTCCTTGGCTTCTAGCCTGTGTACTTAAGGACTCAAGCTCTTTTACCCTTTCTAAGCCTCATGTATGATGTGGAGATAATAGTTGTATTTCTACTGAAGTCACTATAGTGACAAATTGAGTCTTCATAGGACAGTGCCTGGCCTTTAGTGGGTGTTGTTATCTTTACTATTTTGGTCCCAGAATCGACCAGTGTGGTACCTACTATTTACTTATCTTCCCCTATGGACTGAAACGTCTTTATTCTAGAGCCCCAGCACTGTCTGGCTTGGTATCATGTCCCCATTGCTTCCAGGGGACAGAGTAGGAAGGAGGCAAAGTGCCCAGCCTTCCCAGGCTATTCCTTAAAAGCCTTCCTTTAGGGTAGGGCGGGGGTTGGCTCAATGTTAAGAGTATTTGCCTACCTGGGCATGGTGGCACACGCCTTTAATCCCAGCACTCAGGAGGCAGAGGAAGGAGGATGTTGTGAGTTCAAGGCCACCCTGAGACTACATAGTGAATTCCATCCAGGTCAGCCTGAACCAGAGTGAGACCCTAACTCAAAAATTTAAAAAAAAAAAAAAAGTATTTGCCTAGCATGTCCAAGGTCCTGGGTTCAATCCACAGAACTGCAAGTAAATAAAAAATGTAAAGCAGTTTTCTTAGAGGAACAGTCATTATCCTAGAGGTCTGACAAATATGACTGGTCAACAAGATTTTCAAATAACCCACTTCTGACATTTAAGATTTAATTCAGACATAGATGGGGTGTATGTTAAAAGAACTGATGGTGGGGATAGGGTCATTTCACAGTATCTCTTCCTTCCTGGATGTTACTGTGTATTTAACAGTCATTCACTGAACATCTATTCCATACCAGGCATTGGCCTGGGAGCTGAGGCTGAGATGAAGAGTGACCTAGAGTCTTGTCCTGCACAAGCTCCATCTGACTGGGAGACTTTTACCTCCTTTAGCAAGGTGAAGGAGTATGTGGCCTCAGTATCCACTAGAGATCCAGGGGCTTCATGGAGAATCTAACCTTGGAAGGAGGATAAGATCTAGAGACTAGAAGGCCTAGAGACCATGGCAAAGTCATGTTAGAACTGGAAAAGGAAGACTCCCACAGGCCCTGGTCCTGTTCCATGAACCATAAGGAGCAGTGGTCAGGATAGCACACCCCACAGGCAGGGGAAATTGGGGCCTGCTGGCAGGAAACAACTCATAAAGTCCACAAGGACAGTTAAGAGGTTTCAAAAGAGCCTTCTCACCCTGTGCCAGTGGTTTCAAACTCTTGATCTACCTCAGCCTCCAGAGTGCTGAAATTACAGGTGTGTACCACCACACCTAACTTCCTCTTCACTTTAGTGTTTTTGTTTGTTTGTTTCCAAGGTAGGAATTCACTATGTAGTCTCAGGGTGGCTTCGAACTCATGGTGGTCATCCTACATCTGCCTCTCTGGGATTAAAGGCGTATGACACCACGCCCAGCTCCCAGTTGTCTTTTCTAAGGGCCCCTTCCTAAAGTCACGCTAGCCAGGACCAGTTGACCCTGCCTGCCTCCCTCATAGTCCACTAGGGTGTCAGAGAATCACTCACTCACAGGCCATGGTCAGATGCTGGGACATCTGTTATCATGAGGCAGACATGCTAATTCTATCTGTAACGAAGGATACAGCCCCAGAGAGGTCAAGCTTGGCATGATGACAGAATGGAGGCTGAAGTCACCACAGCTGATTTACCCTATAATTCTGGCACTGAGCAGTGGATGGCACTTAGTTGCTCTCATAAATATTCAGCAAATGACCATTCAGTGACCCAATCTTCCTATTTGCTTAGAATGCAAGAGTAACCTGCCCAGATATCCACTGAGAATGTTCCACAGGGCAGGGCAGGACCAAACTTCCCCAAGTAGAAACAGGTGGCAGGGAAATGAAATAGCCTTCAGAGGGAGGGGAAGGAACTGTTGTGGTTCTTCGTTGAGTTGGGCTTTCAGAGCAAACACAACAGCAGAGGAAAAGCCATTGTAGCCTTCTTGCAACTCCCAGAGGTGGTCAGACATTTACACAGTGTGAATCTAAGAAAAAAGTCGTCAGGCTGGAGAGATGGCTTAGTGGGTAAGGTTCTTGCCTGCAAAGTCAAAGGACCCAGGTTCAATTCCCCAGGACCCACGTAGAGCTAGATGCACAAGGTGGCGCATGTGTTTTGAATTCATTTGCTCAGCTAGAGGCCCTGGCATGCCCATTCATTCTTTCTCCCTGACCTTTTTTTTGTTCTCTCTCTCTCTCTCTCTCTCTCAAATAATTCTTTTAATTTTTTATTTGTTTATTGGAGATAGAGAGAAGGGTAGAGAGAAAAAGAGACTGGGCATGGCAGGGCCTCTAGCCACTGCAGACGAACTCCAGACACATGTGCCACCATATGCATCTGGCTTACGTGGGACCTGGAGAATTGAACTTGGGTCCTTAGGCTTCACAGGCATATGCTTTAAATTGTATCTCTGGCCCTGATTATTTAAAAAAAAAAAAAAATCAGTCATTCCTAAACCTCACTGTGCATTAAGATTCCAGATCTTGGGCTGGAGAGATGGCCCAGTGGTTAAATGTACTTGCCTGCAAAGTGTGCTGGTCCGGGTTTGGTCCCCCAATACCCATTGAAGCCAGATGCACAAAGTGGCACATACATCTTGATTTCGTTTGCACTGCCAAGATGCACTTGTGCATGTGTGTTTGCTCTTTCTCAAGTAATTTTTTTTAAAAAGGGCAAGAAAGCAAATTTTCTGTTGCATCTTTCCACCCTAGACTCCTTTCAAAACAAGAGATTTGGGCTGGAGAAATGGCTTAGTGGTTAAGGCGCTTGCCTGCAAAGCCAAAGGACCAAGGTTCAATTACCCAGGACTCACGTAAGCCAGATGCACAAGATGACACAAGTCTGGAGTTTGTTTGCAGTGGCTGGAGACCCTGGTGGACCTATTCTCTCTCATAAATAAATAAATAAATAAAAACTAAAAAAAAATTAAATAAGCTGGGTGTGGTGGCACACACCTTTTATTCCAGCACTTGGGAGACAGAGGTAGGAGGATCGCCATGAGTTCAAGGCCACTCTGAGACTACATAGTGAATTCCAGGTCAGCATGGCCTACAGCAAGATCCTACCTCGAAAAACCAAAATAAATAAATAAATAAGAGATTCAAGACTGGAGGGATGACTTAAAAGGTTAAGGCACATGTCTGCAAAGGGAGGGAGAGAGATTCCTGGGCTGGAGAGATGGCTCAGCAGTTAAGGGCACTTCCTTGCAAAAGCTGACAGCCTGAGTTCAGTTTCCCAGGATCCACATAAAGCTCGATGCACAAAGGGGTGCATGCATCTGGCATTTGTTTGCAATGGCAAGAGACCCTGGCGTGTCATCCCCTCTCTTTCTGCTTGCAAATAAATAAATAAAAATAATTAAAAAAAAATACAGATTTACCCAAGACCAACTGAATCAGGATCTCTAGGCTTGGAATCCATGACTTAAAGAAATTCTCCCAAGAACTAGGGACATAGTTCAGCTAACACTCAGTGGTGCATCTGTTTAGCACATGCGAAGACCCAGGTTCAATTCTCAGCACCACAAAAAATAAAAATGAAGACATTCTCCCAAACAGTTCAGACACAAAAGTAGAGGTAAATCAGGGTCAGCAATCACTTAGGAATCATGAACTCCTTACCCCACAACAGACAAGACAACCACAAGAAGCCAGAGGAGAGTGATATGCCAAAAGTAACAATGAGTTGGTGTCAGGCCTTAACTAGAAACCAGCCTTCCCTGTCTGGTATCCATAAGATCAACCTGTCTCATTCCAAACTGTGGCCCTTCCCCACCACCTGGAACCAGTTACCTCTGTAGGCCAATAAGCTTCCACTTCTGGAAATCCATAATTTGCAAAGGGGAGGAAATCCAATGCTTCACAGGCTTGGCATAGTGGCCATAGTTGGGTACAAAAATGGACAGTGCTGACACAAGCTTCCTGACTATGGTCTCATCTTCACCAAGGACCACAAGTGTCCTCCCACTAAGCAGGGAATAGATGGCTGGGTGCGCAAAGGGGTACTGACGGATGAATTTTAAGGCATTCTGGCCAGCCCTCTTTTTGTGTCTCTCGGAGGACAGGCCACCAGGATGAGCAGAGGAGGGGATTCTGTCCGAACTGGTGGAAGCCAAGCTGCTCACGTAGCTGGTTGTGTCCGAGTAGTTGTCCAGGCTGGTCTTACTAACATCCCGGCTAGCCAGCAGATGGCTTGGGTCCAGCTCATAAGATGGGAACATGTCACTACTTTTGTCTCTGGAAGGACTGGCATTTTCCACTGTAAAGTCCACATGGAACACCTGGTCTTTCTGCCTGTAGGGCTGTGGGGGGATGCTCACCACACCATCCTCGTCAGAGAGAATGTGGACTGAAGTGGGGAGTGGCACCAGCTGACCTTCACTTTCCTTCCCAATACAGCAGGAGTCTACTTGGGATAGGGTGTTTTCCAAGCTACCCTCCTGAGCCTCATCCAGCTCTGGGGCACTAACGCTTGCCTCGAAGTGGATGGCCTCCTCATTATCTGCATAGGTTTCTTCCTCATTAATGGCACTTGGGTAGCTGGCCTTAAAGTCATCAGGGATGAGGGCCTCGGAAGGGCAGGTGCTTAGAACTTCAATACTATCCTCACTGATTGTCCTGTGGCTGACTGCTTTGCTACGGACCACTTGGGGGCTCAGTGGCACTGTGAGGCTGGCCTGGCTGTCAGACTTAGACAAAACAGAGGTGAATTTCTCCATGCCCAGAACCTCAATGCTTTCCCCACTGCTGATACTCCCTTTCATATCCATATCTAGGTAGTCCAGGTTTTCCTGGAGGTCAAAACTGTTTGACTCTGGTGCTTCCACTTCCTTGTTGTACTCATCTCCAAGTTCCTGTTCCATCTTTATCAACACAGACTCCACACTAGACTTGTAAGAACCAACACTAATTAACACTTTAGGAATGGGGCATTCTTCCACAGACCTGGAAGGTGGCCGGTCCTGACCGGGCTGAGAGGACACACTCTCTTGTCTGTCTGCCATCTTGTCACTGACCTCCACAAAGTCTTCAAAAAGGAAATTAGTTACACGCTGTTGTTTTAGAAGTGCTCTGTCAATCTGACTGGTCAGGAGGTAGCACAGGTCTCCTCTGAACATGTGTTCAATGTGGCTAAGCTGGGCAAGAGTCTGGGTGAAATATTCAGTGTCACAGAGCTCTTCCAAGGTCTTCAACTTCTTGTCAAAACACTTGGTGGACTTTGCTTTGATGAGTTTGGGGGTATAAGTTGGTCTACAGGTGTAAAGATCTACATCAGCCAACTCATCAGGGTTAGAGGTAGTGGATGCCTGGTCAGCCTGCTCATGGTTATGTTCCATCTCACCGGGACACAAATCAGACGCCTTCATCTTCTGACGAGGGTAGGAGCGGATCTGCTTCAGCAAGTCTTGATGCTCAATGATGGACTTCTCCACGCTAGCCAGTTCATTGGCTTTCTCAATTGCCTGAGATGAATAAAAGCCTTTGTCGTTGGCTTTCTTCTGGATCTCGGTTTCTGTGTGCAGCACTGTCCTAGTGTAATCCAAGTCTTTGAGCTTTTTTTCAAGCTCCCCAGCAAATGCCTTCCTGTTGCCTGTTTTCAAACACTCAGACGCTTTAGAAAACTCAGCTGAAAGCTCCTGAAATTGCTGCATGATTTTATGTTGATCTGAAGAAATATAAGCCATGCAAAAGGGCCTCACAAAGCCACGGGCCTCCAGGTCGTACAGGGTAAGGTGGTGGACATAAGCAAAAGCCCCTTCCTTGGAGTCTCCCAGTACTACTTTGGAGTCCTCCACGAAGTTCAGCTTGGGGTAGGCCGAACCAGGAGGATGACCCACAAAGGAAGCCTGGTAATCCACAGACATGATCCGCAAGGAGAAGTAATTGAGATCAAAAGTGCCAAAAACTTTAGTGTCATTGGGGATGGTCAGCAAGGGTTGGGGTCCCACCTGTTCAGAGAACTCGGAGATAAGGATGAAGTCCCTTGAGAACTTGGCCCCGGAGAGTTTGGACCACGGGTTGGCTCCCTGGCTGGTAAAGGGGAAGAGGGGCACAGAGTATTCCTCCGGCAAGGCCGGCTCATTGTAAGGCTCTTCCTCGTACTCGTCCTCTTTGGTGAAGGCCACCACATCAGGGGCGCTGATCATATTTCCTGAAATACGGAGAGAACATTGAGAGGAAGTAGATGATGATGCGGGGTTAACCGGCGCGGGGAGGTCAGGCCTTGGGATGAGGAAGCGCAGATCCTGCGGCCGCCCGGCGGACCCTCAGTGGTTCATGAGCTCCAAAGCTGCAGGCTCAGATGACCGAGGAAGCTGGTCGCTGTCCTCGTCCCCCGGCGAGGAAGGCAGGGCATCCGCACCGAGACGGCCGCACTTCCCTAAACCCACCGCCACGGCGACGGCTTCGGCGACAGCCCCCGTCCCGATCAGGTTCCCGACGCAGGCTACCGGCCGCCGCAGGACCAGCCAAACGTTGCCGCCCCCACGACCCAAGGACAGAAACGGCCGCAGCTCCGGGGACGCCACAGCTACCCCTGGGCTACCGCGGCACCGCCATCTTAGCGTCACATGACTCGCGGTCATCCGGGTCACGTTGACCCGGAAGCACCCGTGCAAAATTCCGAGCAAAAGAAAACCATTATTAGCGCTCTGAGAGGCAGTTTTCAGCGACCCTCTACAAAGACTAAGACTCACTACCCGACTGCTGCCCAAAAGGAAGGAAAAAATGGCACACAGAAGGGTGGAAGGGTTAAGAAATAGACCCTGATGAGCGTCCTTGGGGGCGTGAGGCATTCTGGGAGATGTAGTTCGCGGTCGCTGTGGAGCGCGGACCTGGCGGAAGTGGCCCGAGAAGGCGGGCGGAAGCGGGAATCTGAGATGCAAGTTCGAGGCCGAGGCTGGCATTGGGCGCAACTCTGAAGGCTAGCGTGTCATTGGCGAAGTGTGACCGAAGGCGCGGGGTGGCTCCCCGAGACTTTGGTTCCTCGTCGTGCGCGCCAGGAGGGCCTCCGCGCCCGCTTCCCCCAAACATGCTCGGGCACCCGTGGGGCAGCTGCCGGCGCCGGGCCCAGGCATGATCTTCCCGGTCGCTCTCCTCGCGCTCGGCTGGCAGCGACGGCCCGGAGCCCGTGCCCTGTCCCGCGCTGCCATGGAAGTGGCCTTCCGAGGCGTGCGGAAAGTTCTCTGCGTGGCGGAGAAAAACGACGCGGCCAAGGGGATCGCCGACCTGCTGTCCAATGGCCGTATGAGGCGGGTAAGAAGAGTTCGGGTCAGCTTCCTTGGAGGAACGCCCACCCAGCGGGACAGCGCGGTGGGCCCCCAAGTCTAGCCGAAAACTTCTTCTCCCGCTCGGTGACCCAGGCCTCCTGTCTGCTGCCCCGGGCTGTTGCAAAATGCACTTTCAGGACGTTTCATGCACGTCTCTTTGCAGCAAAGTCCTCAAACTTGTCTGATCGTCCCAACCGCCTTGGGAAACGATGGCTCTTCCATGGGTCTGAAGCTATTCTAGGGCAATCTGTATTTTAATATTATTCTTTTTGTTGTTGTTGTTGTTTTTAAATTTTTATTTATTTATTTGAGAGAGAAAAGGGGAGGGGAGAGAGAGAGAATGGGCTCGTCAGGGCCTCCAGCCACTGCAAACGAACTCCAGATGCACGCGCCCCCTTCTTCAGCTGGTTTACATGGAGTCCTAAAGGGTCGAACCGCGATCCTTTGGCTTTGCAGGCAAACGCCTTAACCGCTCAGCCATCTCTCCAGCCCTAATATTATTCTTTAGTGATTCTAAAGTTCAGTTGAGTTGGAAACCCCTAAGCAAACTCCAATAACATGGAATTCAAACCTTGCTCCATCATTGCCACCTACCGAGGCCCATTCAGTGCCACATCCTCATGCATTCTGCAGTCTCTGATGGCACTCTGACAGTAGTGGGGTAGCACTGAGGTTTGGGGACCAGAGGTAAATGAAGTCAGCCCTGTTCCTATTGCAGATTTATTCCGAGACACAAGTAGGGATAGGAATGTGTCCCAGACACAGGAGGCACAAAGTTGAAAAAGAAGATAGGAGACATTGTCTCAGAGTTAATCTTAAAATGACTTGCCAGGAATCCTTCCTCTGAGCTGTTACTTTTTCTTTACAAATCTCAGTGTCCTTAGGCTTCTTGCCGGCTCTGGGATTTTGTGGGAGGGGGGCCAGGGCGGGGGTGGAGGGTGTATTGGTGTTTGTTCAGGCCTTCAACTTTTTAAAAAATAACATGTAATTTATTAACTTTTTGAATTTTCATTAAGCTTAGAACAAGCTAGAGTAAAATTTTAATTATGAAAAAGCTTCACCATTATGATATTATAGCCATTTTCAGGGACTCATTTGTCCTTAAGACACATAACATGGCATCACTATTGCCAACTTTTTCTACACTTCTGCAGAAACATTCAGATAAGCAGATTAATTGGCTGGCTTTAGGCCTTCAACTTTTTAATGAGTCACATGGCCTTGTGAGCAGTTCCACCACTTGCTCCTTATAGATTTCTGGATGTCTTAGTGGCCACTGAACCTTTTTTTTTTTTTTTAATGTTTAGAGAGATTGTATTAGATTAAAAGAAAAGGAACTCCAAGGGAGTGCAGAGAGCTCCTGCAATGTGGAAGGCAGGAGGGGTTAGAGAGCCCATGGGGGAGTAGGGATTCCTGCCTCCAGCATCCCAGCCCAGCTGGGCTGAGAGACAAGGGGAGGCTTACCAGAGCAGGAAACTGTAGGTTCATGTAGCCCAGGTTGACTCAAACTAGCTATGTAGCCGAAGTTGACCTTGAGCTTCTTGCTACTCCTGCCTTCATCTCCTGCGTGCTGAGATTACAGGCAGTCATCCAGCACAAATCTGTCCTTTAGGGCTCTGCTTAAATATTTTTCAAGGAACCTTGCCTTCACTTCCCTCACTCACTACCACCACTAGACCAGGGATCTTCAGTGGTATTCCCTCATAGAACTTAGAAAACATCTGCCACTTAGAGATAAAAAATGTGCCATGTATTTGTTCATTTGGTTTGTTTCTGCTCTTCCTTGAACTCAGCTCCAAAGGGCAAAGACTTTATTTTGTTCTCCTATTCTAATGCCTAATTCAGTGTCCGAAGTACAGGAAGACTTTGAGTAAATACTGGCTATGTGAACATCTGAACTGAGTTTGGAAAGTTTCATCAGGTAGTAGAAACAGTATAAAGAACAACCCAGTGACACAAGCTGCTTGCATGCTCAAAACTCTGACAAGTTAGGGATGTGGTATGGTGGAAGGAAGAGCTAGGGAGTTAAACAGGAGTGGCATGAATGCAGACCATGAGGATATCTGGGAGCCTTGTAGTTTGTATATGTATTATGGGACTTTTCCTGGGAAGGCGAGAACAATCCCTATGGATCAGCTTGGGTACTGACAGTAAACCAAAGAAACAGTTCTACCCAAGTCTAGCTTGTGGAACCATTGAGCTTATCAAGGTCACTTACCTGAGCATGGGTAAGGGATTAGAGGAGTATGGGTAACTCAAAGTCAACAGTATCACCAAAAATCACCCCCAGCCATGAGTGATGTCTCAGGACAGCTACCTCTCTGGAGCTCCCTGCACAGCCTGCAGTCAGCTCCAGTGGAAGTGTCTCCTCTCCCCAACAGCTGTTCTCTGCTCATATATATAAATCTGGGGAGCAGCCTTGGGAGTCTTTAAAGTAAATAAATAAATAAATATTTTAAATTATTGCCATCCTAATAAATGTGAGATTTTGTTGTTTTTTTTGTTTGTTTGTTTGTTTTTTGAGGTAGGGTTTCCCTGTATCCCAGGCTGACCTGGAATTCACTATGTAGTCTCAGGGTGGCCTTGAACTCTCAGCGATCCTCCTACCTCTGCCTCCCGGGTGCTGGGATTAAAGGCGTGCACCACCATGTCCGGATTTTTTTTGTTTTTGTTGTTGTTTTGGTTTTTCAAGTTAGGGTTTATCTAGCCCAGGCTGACTTGGAATTCACTATGTAGTGTCAGGGTGGCCTCAAACTCACAGTGATCCTCCTACCTCTGCCTCCCAAGTGCTGGGATTAAAGGTGTGTGCCACCACACCTGGCTTTATCTTGAATTGTTTTATTTTTTAAAATATTTTATTGTTATTTCTATTTATTTATTTGACAGCAACAGACAAACAGAGAAAGAGGCAGATAGAGAGAGGGAGAGAGGGAATGGGTGTGCCAGGGCCTCCAGCCACTGCAAATGAACTCCAGACATGTGCGCCCCCTTGTGCATCTGGCTAACATGGGTCCTGGGGAGTCGAGCCTCGAACAGAGGTCCTTAGGCTTCACAGGCAAGCACCTAACTGCTAAGCCATCTCTCCAGCCCGTTATCTTGAATTTTAAAAAATATTTTATTTATTTATTTGAGAGAGAGAAAGAGGCAGAGAGAAAGAGAATGGGCACACCAGGGCCTCTAGCCACTGCAAACATGCTCCAGGTGCATATGCCCCCTTGTGCATCTGGCTTACATGGGTCCTGAGGAATCAAACCGAGGTCCTTTGGCTTTGCAGGCAAACGCCTTAACTGCTAAACCATCCCTCCAGCCCCCTAATTACAGTTTTAAAAAATCAAAAGATAGGGCTGGTTAGATGGCTCATCATTAAAAAGCTGGGTGTGGTGGTGCATGCCTTTAATCCCAGCACTCAGGAGTTAGAGGTAGGAGGATTACCAGTTTGAGGCCTCCCTGATACTACATAGTGAATTCCAGGTTAGCCTGGGCTATAGAGTGAGACCCTACCTCAAAAAAAAAAAAAAAACGACTAGAGAGATGGCTGAGCATGCAAAGCCAAAGGACCTTGGTTCGATTCCCCAGGACCCACATAAGGCAGATGCTCAAGGAGGAGCATGCATTTGGAGTTCATTTGCAGTGTCTGGAGGTCCTGGCACACCTATTCTCCCCACCACCACCACCCGCCTGCCTCTTTCGCTTTCTCAAATAAATAAATAAAATTAGAAAAGAAAAAGAACTTGCCTGTAAAGCTTGGTGGCCTGGGTTCAAGTCCCCAGTACCCACATAAAGCCAGATGCATAAAGTGCACATGTGTCTGGAGTTTGTTTGAAGTGGCAGGAGGCCCTGATGTGCCCAACCTCCCCTGCAAATAAAATATTTAAAAAAAACTCTTAGCTGGGTGTG
This sequence comes from Jaculus jaculus, assembly GCF_020740685.1. Lineage (NCBI taxonomy): Eukaryota > Metazoa > Chordata > Mammalia > Rodentia > Dipodidae > Jaculus > Jaculus jaculus. The sequence continues at coordinate 30,567,836 of NC_059113.1, forward strand.
GTAGTTCACATCTTTAATCCCAGCACTTAGGAACTGAGAATTTAAAACCAGCCTGGAGCTACAGAGTGAGGTCAGCATGAGCTAGAGCGAAATCCTACCTCTAAAAAGCAAAACACACCAGGTGTGGTGGCGCACGCCTTTAATCCCAGCACTCTGGAGGCAGAGGTAGGAGGATCACTGTGTTTAAGGCCACCCTGAGACTACATAGTGAATTGCAGGTCAGCCTGAGCTAGAATGAGACCCTACCTGGGGGGGTAGGGGGGGGCAGGAAGCAAACAATTTTTCTGCATGGAATACTAGATAAATTGCATTTAAGACTAAATGACATTTCTTTGTTGTTTTTTGATACTGGGGATTGAATTTAGAGTTTGTTGATGCAGTTGTATGGCCTTGAAGTAGCAAAGATGTGGAGAGAGGAAAAAGTAAAGAAACTACCATTATGTGACCATGGACAAGTTTATTCCTTTTTGTATGTATGCATGTATATGTATGTGTGTATGTTGTGTTTTTTTTTCAAGACAGGATCTCACTGTAGCCCAGGCTGACCTAGAGCTTACTCTGTAGTCCCAGGCTAGCCTCGAATTCTTGGCCATCCTTCTACCTCTGCCTCCCATGTATGACTAAAAGTGTGTGCCACCAAGCCTGGCTATTATGCCCTTTTATATGATATTCCTGATCTAAAGTTTACCTTCCACCATACAAATACAGTGATTCTATCAAGGACTTTCTGATCATTATAGCAAGTTGTGAAAAGTGTTGCATAATTTTGATGCTTAGTACCTGTGTTTTGAGAGGCCATTTAATACTCTTAGTTATTTAGTCTGTTTTTTTATTTTGTGGCACTGGAGATTGAACCCATGGCATTGTGCATGCTAAGCAAACTCTATAACACCAAGCAATACTCCAGCCAACCTAGAAAACACTGTTACTTAAAGATAAATAAATAAAAGAGGCTCTGGCTCCACAGCCCAGGCTTTCTAGCCAGCTGGCTTCAAGCTTGCAGTGGCCGGCCTGTTTCCGGAGCACTGGGCTTATAGGCATGCATTACCACACCTTGGTGCTGTTTTACTATTCCCCCTTATCAAGTTTTGCTTGTTCTTTATGTTGAGAAATCATTTAATTTTGTATTTTTTTTACATATTTTTGTTTTGCTTTATAGAAAGAAGGACTTTCTAAATTCAACAAGATCTATGAATTTGATTATCATCTGTATGGCCAGGTAGGTACTAAAATGTTTTCCTCATAAAGCTGACATGTAAACTAGATGTCGTCACTGATACCTGTAATCTCAGCACTTAGGAGGCTGAAGCAGGAGGATCATTGTGAATTCCAAGCTAGCTTGGGCTACATAGTCAGACTCTGTTTCAAAAAAAAAAAAGAGGCTGGAGAGATACCTTAGTGGTTAAGATGTTTGCCTGCAAAGCCTGGGTACCCAGATTCTATTCCCTAGTACCCATGTAAACCAGATGCGCTAAGTGGTGCATGTGTCTGGAGTTCATTTGCAGTAGCTAGAGACCCTGGCATTCTCTCAAATAAGTTAAGGAAAAAAAGAAAAAAACAAGAAAGAAAGAAAAAAAGCTGATGTGCTTTTCAGTCTGTAAGTCTTCCCTAAATTGCTTATGTTTTAGAGTTAATTAAACAAGAATTAACCAGCCTGACCATATGTTAAATGTCACTGTCTTTTTGTTGCTGTCATTGTTGTTTTTTGAGGGTGGGTTTTGCTCTAGCCCAGGCTGACTTGGAGTTCACTATGTAGTCTCAGGGTTGCCTCAAACTCAGAAATCATGGTGATCCTCCTACTTCTGCCTCCTGAGTGCTGGGATTAAAGGCATGCGCCACCATACCTGGCTTTTGTCACTGTCTTGAGAGCTAAATGTTTTTTTTTTTTTGGTTGTTATTTTTGGCTTTTCAAGGTAGGGTCTCGCACTAGCCCAGGCTTACCTGGAATTTACTCTGTAGTCTCAGACTGGCTTTGAAATCACAGCAAACCTCCTACCCCTGCCTCCTCAGTGTTGGGATTAAAGGTATGTGCCACCATGCCTGGTGAGGTAACTATTTTTAATAGAAAGCTCTCTGGTTACAGGTGATGATTTTATAACCTTTTAAAAAATATTTTTAAATTTTTATTTATTTATTTATTTGACAGAGAAAGAGGGAGAGAGAGAGAGAGAGAATGGGCATGCCAGGGCCTCCAGCCACTGGAAACAAACTCCAGACACGTGCACCCCCTCATGCATCTGGTTAACATCAGTCTTGGGGAATTGAACCTGGGTCCTTTGGCTTTGCAGCCAAATGCCTTAACAGCTAAGCTGTCCCTCCAGCCCATAACTTTTTTTTTCTTTTCATAATTTTTATTAACATTTTCCATGATTATAAAAAATATCCCATGGTAATACCCTCCCCCCCACACTTTCCCCTTTGAAATTCCATTCTCCATCATATTACCTCCCCATTTCAATCATTGTACGTACATATATACAATACCAACCTATTGAGTACCCTCCTCCCTTCCTTTCTCTTCCTTTTTAACTTACTGGGCTCTGCTACTAAGTATTTTCCTTCTCACGCAGAAGCCCAATCATCTGTAGCTAGGATCCACATATGAGAGAGAACATGTGGCACTTGGCTTTCTGGGCCTGGGTTACCTCACTTAGTATAATCCTTTCCAGATCCATCCATTTTTCTGCAAATTTCATAACTTCGTTTTTCTTTACTGCTGGGTAGAACTCCATTGTATAAATGTGCCACATGTTCATTATCCACTCATCAGTTGAGGGACATCTAGGCTGGCTCCATTTCCCAGCTACTATAAATTGAGCAGCAATAAACATGGTTGAGCACATACTTCTAAGGAAATGAGATGAGTCCTTAGGATATATGTTTAGGAGTGCTATAGCTGGGTCATATGGTAGATCAATCTTTAGCTGTTTTAGGAACCTCCACACTGATTTCTACAATGGCTGGACCAGATTGCATTCCCACCAGCAGTGTAGAAGGGTTCCTCTTTTTCCACATCCCCACCAACATTTATGATCATTTGTTTTCATGATGGTAGCCAATCTGACAGGAGTGAGATGGAATCTCAATGTAGTTTTAATCTGCATTTCCCTGATGACTAGTGACGTAGAACTTTTTTTAGATATTTATATGCCAGCCCATAACTTTTTATTAAAGATTTATTTTTATTTATTTATTAGAGACAGAGAGAGGGAGAGAAAGACAGCAAGTGAGAATGGACACACAGGACCTCTAGCTACTACAAATGAACTCCAGACACATGCACCACCATGTGCATATAGCTTACATGGGACCTGGAGAATCGAACTTGGGTCCTTAGGCTTCACAGGCAAGTGCCTTAACCACTAAGCCATCTCTCTAGCCTGATTTGATAAGTGTTTTTTTTTAAATTTTTATTTATTTAATTGCAAGGAGAGAGAGAGTGCACATGAGCATAGACATGCCAGGGCCTCCCACCACTGCAAATAGGCTCCAGACCCATGTACCACTATGTGCATATGGCTTTTTTGTTTGTTTGTTTTTCGAGGTAGGGTTTCCCTGTAGCCAAGGCTGACCTGGAATTCACTATGTAGTCTCAGGGTGGCCTCCAACTCATGGTGATCTTCCTACCTCTGCCACCCGAGTGCTGGGATTAAAGGCATGAGCCACCACTCCCGGCCATGCATCTGGCTTTTCATGGGCACTGGGAAGTCAACACCAGGATGGCAGGCTTTGGTAGCAAGCATCTTTATCCATTGAGCCATCTCTCTATCCCACACTGTTTTTTTTTTTTTTTTTTTTGAGATAGTGTTTCCTGTAGTGCAGGCTGTCCTTGAACTCACTATGTAGCCAAGGATGACCTTAAACTCCTTAACTGATTCTTCTCCCTTCATCTCCTGAGTGCTAGGATTATAGGCATACACCACCACATCCAGTTTATGTAGTGCTGGGCATTAAGCCCAGGGCATTTTGCATGTTAGACAGGCATTCTACCAACTGAGCTACATCCCAGCCCTGGCACTTTTAGAACTTAAAAGTTTCTTCTTATTAGAATATGGTCCCATCTCAACTGTTTAGCAAGAAAGATGCTAATACATAATCTACCACATACTTCCACCCTGTGCTGGAGACCAAATCCAAGGCCAAACCCAGGCAACTATCACTGAGCTATACCATAGCCCTGAGGAAATTTTAAGTGATCCAAAAAGGCATTTACGTACTAGTATTAGAATGGTAATTGTAAAGCGGGGCATGGTGGTGCATGCCTTTAATCCCAGCACTCGAGAGGCAGAGGTAGGAGGATCACTGTCAGTTTGAGGCCACCCTGAGACTCCATAGTGAATTCCAGGTCAGCCTGGGCTAGAGTGAAACCCTACCTCGAAAAACCAAAAACAACAAAGAATGGTAATTGTACTACTATGACTTTTATATTTATGTTTCTTCCCAATCAGCCTTGTTTGTTCTTTTGTCAAATGTCCTTCCTTTCATTTGAATGATTTAGCAAATTGTAACAGGAAAATGACTAACTTTCATTTTGTTATTATTCAGAATGTTACTATGATAATGACCTCAGTTTCTGGACATCTGCTGGCTCATGATTTCCACATGAAGTTTCGGAAATGGTTAGTACAATTAGTAGGGAAGGACTTTCTGATTACTAAAGTAAGTTGTAAAAACTGTTTTATAGTTTTTGGGGGTCGGTTTTTGAGGTAGGTTCTCACTCTAGCCCAGGCTAACCTGGAATTCACTATGGAACCTCAAGGTGGCCTTGAACTCACGACAGTTCTCCTACTTCTGCCTCCCGAGGGCTGGGATTAAAGGTGTGCACCACCATAACCTGGCTATGTTTCATTATTTTGAAGCATGTTGGAATTATCATGTCATTTATAATACAAAGATGACCTAGGGTTGTCTGATCCATTATAAATTTTTATCCTATCTTCAGAAATAGTCATTTTTAGGTGTTCCCTTACAAATAGACCTTTTCATGCAGTCATTGGATTGCATTTATCCTATTGCATATGTGCATGAAAGGATTAGAAAAAGTGTTCTCAAAAAACAAAAACAAAAAATCATACCTCTTCATTTTCTGGATCATTTTCCTTTTCTCTCTCACTCTCTCTCTTTCTCTTGGGGTCTTGCTCTGTAGCCATGTATAGTAGACAGCTTTAGGTCACTAGGATGAACCTCCAGACCAGACACAGTTATGGAGGAAGGGAATTTATTGACTATAGAGGGGATGTTTCAAATGGCAGATGAGGTTGGCCCTGCTTTCATAGATGCCAGCAGAGACAGAAAAGCCAAAGGCATCCACACCAGCACAGGCAGCACACTCCAGGACCAGGCAGGACTCACTTTACATGTCTTTTGACTGGATTTCTAAATCCATCCCCACACCTTAGGGCTGGACCCTAGGATCCACCCAATGGATCTCTTCCAGCCAGGTGAATGTTGTCCTTTGACTCTCCTTAACTCAGATTCCCCAAATGCTGGTATTTCAGGCAGTGTGCTTCCATGTCTGGGCTTTCTTTTTTTTTAAAGAATCAAGGTGTTGCTGCTCCATTGCCCAAGTTTGTCTCAAATTCCTGGGCCGAAATGGTCCTTCCACTTCAACCCTTCAGAGTAGCTAGGAATATGGGCGCATTGCACTGAGCCCACATTCTCTTGACTATGTCTTGTGGGGTGGGGGTGGGGGCTACATGTGAGCCTGTGGGAGTGTTAAGTTTTCCTTCATATAGAAGGCCCTCCATCTCATGTTAAAGTAAAGCTCTTCATGCTTTCGTTTCTTTTCTAGGCAGAGCTGCAATCCCCTTGTCCTCTTTGAAGCAGAAATTGAAAAGTACTGCCCTGAGAATTTTATAGACATCAAAGTAAGATCTTTGGGATATATGTGGCATCCAAGTTGAAAACCCATGCCTGAATTGAGTGATTTCTATGTTTTTATTTTATATATTTGCAAGCAGAGAGCGAGAATGAGAAAGTGAGTATGGGTATGCCAGGGCCCTTTGCCACTTCAAATGAACTCCACATGCATGCAACACATTGTGCATCTGGCCTTACATGGGTACTGAGGTACTGAACCCAAGCACCTTTAACCGCTGAGCCATCCCCTCAGCCCTATTTCTTTCTTTCTTTTGTTTTTGTTTTTGTTTTGCTTTGTTTTGGTTTGGTTTGGTTTGGTTTAGTTTTTCAAGGTAGGTTCTCATTCTACTCCAGACTGACCTGGAATTTACTCTGTAGTCTCAGGATGACCTCAAACTCACAGCAATCCTTCTACCTCTGCCTCCCAAATGCTGGGATTAAAGGCATGAGCCACCACACCCAGCTGATTTTTATGTGTTTTGATGTATTGAAATTTTAACATAAGGGTTGCTACCAAACTTAGTGTCATGATTAAAAGTTAATCTTGGGGTCCAGGCTGATGGCTTAGTAATTAAAGACAATTGCATGTAAAGCCTGGTGGCTTGAGTTCAATTCCTCAGAACCCATGTAAAGCTGGATGCAAAGTGGCACATGCATCTGGGATCCTAGGAAGCCTATGACAGTGAGAGGCAGAGCCAGGAGAATCCAAAGCTCTCATACCAGCTATTCTGATTTTCATTTGCAATAGCAAGAGACCGTCTTGAAGAAGGTGTGGTTAGGGCTCTCACAGAACATAGAAGAAGACGCATATGCCACCATGTACATCTGACTTATGTAGGTTCTGGGGAATTGAACCTGGGTCCTTAGACTTTGCAGGCAACTACCTGAACCACTAAGCCATCTCTCCAGCCCACAATATAAATTTTTAAAATCTAAAATAAAGTTATTCTCACTCCCTTCCTCCCAGTTCCCTTCCTGTACTGGGGTGGTGATAGCTGAGAGGAAGTAGGGTCACAGTCTCCCTCTACTGAGCTCTTGCACATAACCTGGAGTGTGTGACCTTCAGAGCTTTTCACTTGTACTTTGTGCAGAATGACTCCTGTGAGGGCTTGCCAGCTGGAGGTAGTGAGCCTTGGGCCTCAGGGAGGTACCTGTGGCATAGAGGGAGTTCATGCACCCTATTTTTACCCAGAGGGGCTGGACTCAGGTTAGTTTGGGGTGGAGGGCCCCTGCACTTTGCCATAGGCATGGGAATTCTTTCCACCCTGTCTGCCCTCTCAACTTGGGTTGTACATTCCAAGAAGGTGATTTGCCCATCATTGACCCTGTCCCCAGAACAAAACGTGTTGATCATGTGCAATATTTCTTACTGTGCCGAGAAGCCATAATGGCTGAGATTAAAGCTGTTGATCTTTTGTTATTCTTTGCCAGGCATGGTCATGCATGCCTTCATTGCCAGCAGTCAAAAGGCAGATAATGTTAGAAGGATAGCCATGAGTTTGAGGCCAGCCTGAGATTACATAGTGAATTCCACATCAGCCTGAGATAGAGTGAGACCTTAACTCAAAAAATCAAAAGCAGAGCCAAAGGAAGGGTAGGACTCCTTACAACATGCTCCTCCAGACACAAAATGGCCTGGATATCCATGACCTTGCAGTGCCTGACACTACCTACACAAGACCATCGTAATAGGAGTTAAAATATCATGACATCAAAATAAAAGAGAGACTGATTGAGAGGGGAAGGGGATATGATGGAGAGTAGAGTTTCAAAGGGGAAGTTGGGGGGAGAGAGGGCATTACCATGGGATATTGTTTACAATCATGGAAGTTGTTAATAAAAAATAAATTAATTTAAAAAAGAAACCAAAAGCAGAGCAGGGGAAAATGATATGAGCAGAGGGCGGATATCATCTTCTGGCCAACATTAGGTGGACAACAGGAATAAGAACACGTGCCAAACACTGACATGGAGAAACTGGCTATAATATCCATAGCCCGCCCCTAGCAATACACTGACTCCAAGAGGTGTTAATTCCCAAATCTCCATCAGCTGGGAACCTAGCATTCCAAACACCTAAGTTTATGGGGGACACCTGAATCAAACCACCACAGTTCCCCAATAGATTCAGGAGTTTTATTTATTTTATTTTTTATTTTTTAAATTTTTTAAATTTTTTAAATTTTTTATTTATTTATTTGAGAGCAACAGACATAGAGAGAAAGACAGATAGAGGGAGAGAGAGAGAATGGGTGCGCCAGGGCTTCCAGCCTCTGCAAATGAACTCCAGACGTGTGCGCCCCCTTGTGCATCTGGCTAATGTGGGACCTGGGGAACCGAGCCTCGAACCAGGGTCCTTAGGCTTCACAGGCAAGCGCTTAACCGCTAAGCCATCTCTCCAGCCCAGGAGTTTTATTTAAGTTTGTAACTTGATGTTACTGTTGGTGGATCCTATCGTGCAGCCCTAAGGTTTGTTTGGGTGTGGGTCTGTTTCCACCACAAAAGATAGCAGTGTGCTGGAGCTCTGCCTGGATTACTAGAGTGTGCTTCCTTATGGTGCTGGCTGTTTCTTTTCTCTCTGCATGCGCCTGTGAAAGGGGGCCAGATGCTTCTCCCTTTATGGAACCTCTTTATCTGTAAGCTTCATGTGTATTATATTCTTCTTATAAGTTGTGCTTGGCTTGAAAATTCATCCCAGCAGCATAAAACTGACTGATAGAATTGGTACCGAGGAGTGGGTAGAGTTGCTGATACGACTATAACAATGTGAATTTTGGTCTTTTGGAACATTTGTTTTAGAAAAATGGGCATGGATTTGGTACGTGCAACTGAAGATGTGTTCAAGACTGGCAAATCAAGGTTAATGGACTAATTTGTGGAGAATCTGAAAATGCAAAGTGCAGAGAGAATTGTATTGTGAAGGCTTTGTTTCTAAACTTTCTAAGGGGAAGGAAAGACTATAGAAATTTCGTTGGAATGGGGTGTAGCAGACAGCTTCCAGTTCGTTGTGATGAGCTTCCAGACCAGGCACAGTTTTGGAGGAAAGGATTGATTTATTTATATTTTTTTGTTTAAAAATATTTTATTGACAACTTCCATAATTATAAACAATATCCCACAGTAATTCCCTCCCTCCCCCCACTTTCCCCTTTGAAACTCCACTCTCCATCATATCCCCTCCATCTCTCAATCAGTCTCTTTTTTATTTTGGTGTCATGATCTTTTCTAAGGAAGCTTACAGATCCAGGGGAAGTTTTACTTTTACAAGACTGACAGCTAAAAAGAAAAATCTTAAAGCTCTCAGATAAGGCTATGGGGACCTTTAAAGTTGGACTGAATGCAATTTACTTTGTAAGTGGCTGTAAATCTGTTGGGGGCCAGGGGTAGAACATGGTAGTTTAAATGGATGTCCCCCAGTAGATTCAGGAGTTTTACTCAAGCTTGTAGTTTGATGTCACTGGGTGGATCCTAGGTGTGCTTGCTTATGCTGCTAGTGGTTTCGCTTCTCTCTCTCTGCATGGACCCATCATGGAACTTCCTCTCTATGTGCAAGAGTCCAATAAATTATGTTCCTCCTATGGAAAAAAAAAAACAACTAAAAGCAGGGCTGGAGATGTGGCTTAGCAGTTAAGGTGCTTGCCTCAAAGCCAAAGGACCCAGGTTCAATTCCCAGGACCCATATAAGCCAGATGCTTATGCATCTGGAGTTTGTTTACAGTGGTTAAAGTCCCCGGGACACCCATTCTCTCTCTCTCTCTCTCTTAAATAAATAAATTAATTAAAAGCAAAGTTATTTTTACCAGGTGTGAATCCAGGTTGTTAGACTCTGCAGCTGAGCCATCTCTCCAGCATTAGTTTTTTTTTGTTTTTTTTTTTTTTGAGGTAGGATCTTGCTCTAGCCCAAGCTGACATGGAATTCACTATGTAGTCTCAGGGTAGCCTCGAACTCATAGCAATCCTCCTACTTCTGCCTCCCAAATTCTGGGATTAAAGGTGTGTACCAACATTCTCAGCACAATCATTAATTTTATTTTAAATTTTATTTTATTTATTAGAGAGAGAGAAAAAAAGACGGAGATAGAAAGAATGGGTGCACCAGGGCCTGCAGCCACTGAAAATGAACTCCACATGCATGTGCTTCCTTGTGCATCTGGTTTATGTGGGTACTGGGGAATTGAACCTGGGTCCTTAGGCTTCTCAGGTAAGTTAGGGTCTTGTTCTAGCCCATGCTGACCTAGAATTCACTATGTAGTCTCAGGCTGTCCTTGAACCCATAGAGATCCTCCTACCTCTGCCTCCTGAGTGCTGGTATTAAAGACATGTACCACTACACCCAGCTCCCATCTTTAGTTTTTAGTTGTTTTTTTTGTTTGTTTGTTTGTTTGTTTGTTTGTTTTTGTTTTTTATTTTTTTTGAGGTAGGGTCTCATTCTAGCCCAGGCTGACCTGGAATTCACCCTCTATTCTCAGGGTGGCCTCGAACTCATGGAGATCCTCCTGCCTCTGCCTCCCAAGTGCTAAGATTAAAGGTGTGTACCACCACACCCGGCTAGCCTTTAGATTTTATGAGTACTTTTTTCTGTTCTTTTTACCTAACAAAGTTGGAACATTCCAAGAATACTACTAATCCTCAGTCAAATAGATTTCTTAGTGGTTTTAGTTTGTTTATTTTATTTTATTTTTTTTGTTTATTTTTATTTATTTATTTGAGAGCGACAGAGAGAGAGAGAATGGGCACTCCAGGGCTTCCAGCCACTACAAACGAACTCCAGACGTGTGCGTCCCCCTGTGCATCTGGCTAACGTGGGTCCTGGGGAATGGAGCCTCGAACCAGGGTCCTTAGGCTTCACAGGCAAGCGCTTAACCTCTAAGCCATCTCTCCAGCCCTTAGTTTGGTTTTTTTTAAAATGTTATTTATTTACATATGTGAGTGGTGGGGGATGCCAGGGCCGTTTGTTGCTATAGAGAAGCACCAGACTCCTGTGCCCACTGTTTGCATCTGGCTTATATGGGCAGCTTAGGAATTGAATCCAGGCCAGCAAGCTTTGTAAACAAGCACTTTTAACTTCTGAACCATCTTCCCAGCCCCTTTTATTTTGATTTTGTTTTGATTTGGAATTTCACTTTGTAACCTAGGCTGGTCTGAATTCACAGCAGTCTTCCTGTCTCAGCCTCTCAAATGCTGAGATTATAGGCATGGGCTGTTTCCCAACTCAGTTAGAGTACTTCAGAGGTGCCAAGTAATTGTTCTGCTCTTTCCTGCTATTAATTTTAGAAAACCCTGGAACGAGAGACAAGGCAGTGCCAGGCCCTGGTGATCTGGACTGACTGTGACAGAGAAGGTGAAAACATTGGGTTTGAGATTATCCATGTGTGCAAGGCTGGTAAGTCTGCTACTGTTCGGGGACCTGTGGTCAAGTTCTTCCACATATGCATTCCTTCCTGAATTGATCTCTGAGCTGCGCTGGCTGTGTGTTGTAGAACAGATCATTGCACCTTCCAGAGCCTTGACTTGACATCTGGAATGTCAAGCTAGTCTGACATGCTTCCTAGGGCTGTTACGAGGATTGAATGAATATTTTAGTTTAACATTTATGTGTTGAAGACAGCATGGTGGTACACACCTATACTTTCAGCACTCCAGGCACAGTGTGACAGTGTTTGATATTGATGCCCCTATGTGTTCTGTAGTGAAGCCCAGTCTACAAGTATTGAGAGCCCGTTTCTCTGAGATCACGCCGCGTGCTATCAGGACAGCTTGTGAAAACCTGACTGAGCCTGACCAGAGAGTAAGCGACGCAGTAGATGTGAGGCAAGAGCTGGATCTGAGGATTGGTGAGAAGCAAGATGGGCCCACCTATAGCCCAAGTGGCACCTTGGTGTTGGGTTCTGAAACCAAACACATCCTCATCATCCATCACTGCCTCATTCCTTCCTTCTTTCTCCTTCACTTTCCAGGAGCAGCCTTTACTAGATTCCAGACTCTGAGGCTCCAAAAGATTTTTCCCGAAGTGTTAGCAGAGCAGCTCATCAGCTATGGCAGTTGTCAGTTCCCCACGCTGGGGTTTGTGGTGGAGAGGTTCAAAGCCATTCAGGCTTTTGTGCCAGAAATCTTCCACAGAATTAAAGGTAGGGCTGAAAGATTGTTTATGGTATGGGGCTTCAAGCTCCTGATAAGAATGGGATTATGGAGCTAATATTAACTGTGCAATTGTTTTTCAGTCTTGCTGTCCTTACCCTGCCCTATTAGAACATGCAGAATCCACTTAAAGTTTCCTTACTTACCCAGGATTTATCACTAGTTCATAATCTTTTGATTGTTCCCTTTTTTTTTCCTGTGTGTCATATGGTGGTTTCTTTGAGACAGCCTCTCTGTTTGTCTCTTCCCAATATAGTAACTCATGTCCACAAAGATGGTACCGTAGAATTCAACTGGAAAAGATACCGTCTCTTTAACCACACAGCTTGTCTTGTCCTCTATCAGCTGTGTGTGGAGGTAAGGAGTTCTCGTTTTTTAAATTTAAAAAAAAAGCATTATTTATCTGTATTCATATATTAGAGACAGAGAGAGTGAGAGAGAATGGACACGCCAGGGCCTCTAGCCACTGCAAATGAACTCCAGACGCATGTGTCACCTTGTGCATCTGGCTTACATGGATCCTGGGGAATTAAACCTGGGTCCTTTGGCTTTGCAGGGTAACCCCTTAACCACTGAACCATCCCTCAGCTCTTTTTTTTTTTTTTTTTTTTTTGAGGTAGGGTCTCACTCTAGCTCAGGCTGACCTGGAATTCAGTATGTAGTCTCAGGGTGACCTTGAACTCATAGTGATCCTACTACCTCTGCTCCCGAGTGCTGGCACTAAAGGTGAACACCCCCATGCCCAGCTTAGGTGAGGAATTCTTTGATAACTCAGTGATCTAGGAAGCATTCTACGCCTTCCGCCCCCCACTGTAGAGGTGACATGCCCATTAGCTGGCTTAGTTTGTATCTTAGAGCATTATTTTTTGGGGACCAGCAAGACTAGAATCCCATGAAAAAGCACTAAAAATTCTTCAAAGCAGCTGGGCATGGCAGCACATACCTATACTCCCAACCTTCAGAATGCTGAGGTAGGACACCCTAAGTTTGGGCTGGAGGGATGGCTTAGTGGTTAAGGTGTTTGCCTGCAAAGCCAAAGGACCAAGGTTCGATTCCCCAGGACCCACATAAGCCAAATGCACAAGGGGATGCATGCTTTTGGAGTTCGTTTGCAGTGGCTGAAGGCCCTGGCATGCCCATTCTCTCTCTCTCAGATAAATAAATAAAATAAAATATTTTTTTTTTAAAAAAAGAGCACCCTAAGTTTGAGGCTAACCTCGTTTGCCATAGTTCAGGAAGTCTGGTCTACATAGTCAACACCCACCAAATAAAAAAAAAAGAAGTCCAAGGAAAGCTGGGCAAGGAGATGCATACCTGTAATCCCAGTACTTAGGAGGGGAAGGTAGGAATATCAAGAGTTCAAGGCCAGCCTAGATACATAGTGATTTTGAGGCCACCCTGTTCTACACAAGACCATGTCTCAAACCAAAATAATAATAATAATAATAACAACAACAACAACAACTAAAGAAATAAAATAAACGTGTAAAGGAAATGTCTATAGAACTTTTCAACAATGTCCGAAATTTTAAGTGGGATTTTAAATTAATTATTAATTAATTTAAGTGTAATTTTAAGTGGGAAGGGAATGATGTAGTGTCAGCTACAAATGACATTACATGGAACACTCCTGGGCTGCAGCTTTGGCCTTCATTGGCCATAGGTGATCTGGATCTGGAATGATGAACAAGGGCTGTGGTAGGCTGGAGACAATACACTATATGCTAATGTGGGCTTTGCTTTCTTGGCTTTCTAGGATCCCCTGGCAACTGTAGTAGAGGTCAGATCTAAACCAAAAAGCAAGTGGAGGCCTCAAGCTTTGGACACTGTGGTATGTTCCAGATAGGCTCTTTCAAGGCACTGAAAAGCAATTACTTCCTATACGGGGGACTACAGTTCTACTGGTTTTACTACATGCACTATGGGCCAGTGGAAGGAAGAATATCACCCTTCTCAAGGCTGTACTACAAAACACTTGGGGAAGACCTGAGTCTTCTTGACCTGTTAATGCTTTCGTTTTAAAGTTAACAAAAGCACTGCAACAGCATCTTCAGCTACATGATGAGATTGAGGCCAGCCTGGACTACATGAAACCTTATTTCAAAGCAAAACAACCAGTGACTCGGATCAGCCTGGCAGGCCCAGAAATCTTCCTTGTTAGCATGAAGGCTGCAGCTGAAGTGACAGGACCAGACCTGCCCTAAGATGAATCAGATAGTTGTATCATGCTCTGATTTACATGTTGCATCCTAACTGTCCTTTGACTTTCTTTGCAGGAGCTGGAGAAGCTGGCTTCTCGCAAGTTGAAGATAAATGCAAAAGAAACAATGAGGATTGCTGAAAAGCTCTACACTCAAGGGTAAACCTAAGAACCACGACAACCAGTTTTAGGAATTAAATCCAGAGCATTGTACATGCTAGGCAAGCACTCTATCACTGAGCTATATCCCTAGCCAAAATCCTACCCTTCACTCCTCAGCAGCCTCCCCTGGGATCCTGCAAGTGGCAGACAACAAGTAGACCTATAGGAGTTGCCTGTGAGAATATCCTCACCTCAAGGGTCATGAGCACACCACTACGTCCTTTTACTGTGCTGTCCAACATGCCACTGGTACAAACTTGAAATTTGCATAGTCTGAATTGAGATGCATCATTGTAAGTGTAAAATATACAGTAGATTTTATTTTATTTACTTATTTTGAAAGGAGAATATTGGCACACCAGGGCCTCCATCCATTACAAACGGACTCCAGATACATGTACCACCTTGTGCAGCTGGGTTACATGGATACTGGGGAATTGAACCTGGGTCCTTGGGTTTTGCACAAGTGCCTTAACTGCTAAACCATTTCTCCAGTCCTTTTGTGTGTGTGTGTGGGGGGGGGGGGTTCAAGGTAGGGTCTTGCTCCAGTCCAGGCTGACCTGGAATTCACTTGGTAGTCTCAGGGTGGCCTTGAACTCATGGTGATCCTCCTACCTCGTAGCCTCAGTCCTTTTTTTTTTTGAGGTAGGGTCTTGCTTGCTCTAGCCCAGGCTGACCTGTAACTCATTCTGGAGTCTCACAGCAATCCTCCTACCTCAGCCTCCTGAGTACTGGGATTAAAGGCATGAGCCACCACACCCAGCAGCACAGTAGATTTTGAAGAGGTATGTGAAAATAAGATATAAAGCATCTAATTTTTTCCTTTGTTCTTTCTTCCTTTTTTATTTTATTTTAGTTTTGGCTTTTCAAGGTAGGGTCTCACTCTAGCTCAGGCTGACCTGGAATTCACTATGCAGTCTCAGAATGGCCTTAAACTTGTGGTGATTCTCCTACCTCTGCCTCCCAAGTACTGGGATTAAAGGCATGAGCCACCATGTCTGGCTATTTATTTCTTTTTTTCCATGCTAAGGATTAAATCCCTCACATGCTAGATACACACTTACTGAGCCTTGGCCTCAGTTTTTTTTTAATTATTTTTATTTATTCACTTGAGAGTGAGGGAGGCCGGAGAATGGATATGCCAGGGCATCCAGCCATCACAAGCTCCAGATGCATGCACCACCTTACACATCTGGCTTACATAGGTCCTGGAGAATTGAACCTAGGTGCTTTGGCATTGGAGGCAAGCGCCTTAACTTCTAAGCCATCTCTCCAGCCCCTTTGCTTCAGTTTTTAAGTGGCCAGTACATAGTTTGTATTAACAGTTCTATTGGGCAGCATTATTCTTTGTATGCTTTAAGAACCGTTTATAGGGGCATGTACTTTTAGAACTGCCAGGTCCAGCAAGGCGTGAAATTTTTCTAGTACAATCTATAGCTTCTGCAGCACCCAGGAATTTGATGTAGTAGGATGGCTGAGAGTTTGAGGCCAGCCCTGGCTACAGAGTGAGTTCCAGGTCAGCCTGGGCTATTGTACAATTGTGCCATTAAAAAGAAAAATCCAGAGCCAGGTGTGGTGGCACACTCCTTTAATCCCAGCACTCGGGAGGCAGAGGTAGGAGGATTGCCATGAGTTCGAGGTCACCCTGAGACTACATAGTTAATTCCAGGTCAGCCTGGGCTCGAGCAAGACCCTACCTAAAAAACAAAAAAGAACAACAAAATCAGGAGATACCAGCGATGCCAGTGATACACCCAAGGCCACAAGGCAGCTGTAGCATCTTGGGCCATTATTCTACTCTGCTGCCCCTTTTCTGTCTCCTCCTTGGAAGGTGCTAAAGAAAGTCTGCTGCTTTCCACCCCTGAAGAGGCTCATCTCAGGCCTTTTCTCAGCTGAGGTTACGGAGGTGTTAACGCGGGTATATTGGCAGTGTCAGATGGATGAATGCAACTATTAGCTGTGGCTTCCAGTTATTTCAGACCAATGAGAAAACCTAGTAATTTCTTTCTTGTGATTTTCTTTTAGGTATATCAGCTATCCCCGAACAGAAACAAACATTTTCCCCAAAGACTTAAACTTGGCGACATTAGTGGAGCAGCAGACCCAGGATCCACAGTGGGGAGCCTTTGCTCAAACCATTCTTGAGCGAGGTGGTCCCACCCCACGCAATGGGAACAAATCTGACCAAGCTCACCCTCCCATCCACCCTACCAAATACACCAACAACTTACAGGTGGGTGTCTCTATGTGCAAGCCCTGCTGGAACCAAGAGGCAGGTGCTAAGGGTCAAGAGAACAGTTGGAATTTGCTCAGTGGGCTCTAATATTTGGAAATAAGTGATCCAGAAATGTCTCGTTTCAAGAAAGGCAGTGTTAGATTTCTAGTTTGGATCATAGTCCTGTGTGTGGTTCCCCTGGTGGCTCCACTTGTGGTCATCTCCACTGCTTTGTCATAGTCCCTTAACATGCTCATCTTCCGTGAGCCACATGGCCTTCCAGACTCCACGCGAACCATCCTCAGGAATGAATTAGTTCCCATAGCCTTCCCCACCACCCTGCCCTCTGAGCAATGTTCACACTTAGTCACACCGGACAGTCGCTGTACAGCATCTATGGCGGCTTCTCTGACACCTGCCCTAAGTACACTGAAGTCTTTTTTTGTCTGTTTGTTTTCATTGAGGTAGGGTCTGGCTGTAGTCCAGGCTGATCTGGAGTTCACTATGTAGTCTCAGGGTGGCCTCGAACTCACAGTATTCCTCCTACCTCTGCCTCCTTAGTGCTGGGATTAAAGGTGTGAGCCTCTATGCCCAGTTCAGAACACAATATTCGTGTGTGGGCAGGGATGGGAGTAGGTTTGCTCAGTGGATAAAACACTTGCTCAAGCCTGACTACTGAAATTTGAACCTAAGACTCATGTAAAAAGCCAGAAGCCTTCTGTAATCCCAGCAGAGAGGTGGGAGACAGAGACAAGAGAATTTCCAGGAAATGAGCGCAGCAGTTCAAACAGTGAATATGGGGATGGAGGGATGGTTTAGCAGTTAAGGCAGTTGCCTGCAAAGTCAAAGGACCCAAGTTTGATTCCCCAGAACCCATGTTAGCCAGATGCACAAGGGGTCACACGTGTCTGGAGTTTGTTTGAAGTGGCTAGAGGCCCTGGTGTACCCATTCTGTCTCTCTCTCCTTCTTTCTCTGTCAAATAAATAAATATATAAAATAAAATAATTAAAAAAAAAAACTGAGTATGAGCTGGGTGTGATGGTGCAAGCCTTTAATCCCAGCACTTGAGAGGCAGAGGTAGGAGGATAGCTGTGGGTTTGAGGCCACCCTGAGACTACATAGCGAATTCCAGGCCAGCCTGGGCCAGAGAGAGAAAGAGAGAGAGAGAGAGAGAGAGACCCTACCTTGAAGAAAAAAAAAAAAAAAAGCAAGAATGAGAGACCTGCTTCAAATGAGATGCAAGATGAGGACTGACCCAAAAGTTGTCCTCTGGCCTCCACATCTTCACTGTTGCACACACAACTACATTCACATGCAAACACAACACACAAAATAATTACATTCTGATTTTTAAAAGTTTCACCTTTATTTTAACCTAGAAAATGTAAAAGATTTTAATATTGGGGGCTGGAGAGATGGCTCAGCTATTAAGACACTTGCCTGCAAAGTCTAGCAACCCAGGTTCAATTCCCCAGTACCCATGTAAAGCCAGATGCCCAATGTGGCACATGCATCTGGAGTTCATTTGCAGTAGCTGAGGGTCCTGGCATGCCTATTTTCTCTATCTCTGTGTCTCCTCTTTATCTCTCTCTGCTTGCAAAAAAAAAAAAAAAAAGATTATAATAGCCGGGTGTGGTGGCACATGCCTTTAATCCCAGCACTGGGAAAGCAGAGGTAGGAGGATCGCTGTGAGTTTGAAGTCACCCTGAGATTACACAGCAAATGCCAGGTCAGCCTGGGATAGAGTACTAGGGAATTAAACCCCGGTTCTTGGAGTTTGTAGGCAAGTGCCTTAACTACTAAGCCATCTCCCCAGCCCTTAATTGTTTTCTTTTTTGTTGTTGTTTGTTTGTTTTGGGTTTTTTTCATTTGGGATTTTTGTTTATATATATATACATATATATATATATATATATATATTTTTTTTTTTTTTTTCTTTTTTGAGGTAGGGTCTCACTCTGGTCCAGGCTGACCTGGAATTAACTCTGTAGTCTCAGGGTGGCCTTGAACTCATGGCGATCCTCCTACCTCTGCCTCCCAAGTGCTGGGATAAAAGGTGTGTGCCACCATGCCTGGCTGTTTATGTTTTTTTGAGGCAGGGTCTCACTCTAGCTCAAGCTGACCTGGAATTCACTGTGTATTCTCAGGATGACCTAGGACTCACAGTGATCCTCCTCCCTCTGCCTTCTGAGTGCTGGAATTAAAGGCATGCACCACCACCATGCCTGGCTCTGTTTTGTTTGTTTTTTTTTTTGAGGTAGGGTCTCTCTCTAGCCCAGGCTGACCTGGAATTCACTATGTAGTCTCAGGCTGGCCTCAAACTCACAGCGACCCTCCTACCTCTGCCTCCCAAGTGTTGGGATTAAAGGCATACCCAGCAATTAAAAAAAAATTTTTTTTAACTGCAAATAGCTTTGCAAAAGCTACTTAAAAGTCTGTCATAAGCATTTCCATATATCTTACATGCCACCATATTTTAAAGGATGATAGGTAACTTGTTAAATTGCATCTGTGTAATATATTTTGCAAATTTTTTTTCATAAAATTTGGGGTTTTTTCACCCTTTGTATATGTGATATCATTTATACACATTTTGACACATTTGTGTACACCTCCAATTATTTCCTTCGAATGAGTTCTCAGAAGGATAATTGTTGGATGTATGAATGAATGTCTCATGGGTTTTTGCTAGGTTGAGCCTCACTAAATCCTTGCTCACTTGTTTAATGGAAAATTTCCCCATTTCATAGGATATCACTGCTTAATTGCTATCAAGTGCAATGCTACTGTCTAATAATGCTCAGTGCCATTCACATTGTTGCAAGTACTAATAGCCATGTGGCCTGTTCTGTGTGTTAATGCTGACAGTGGCATGAATCAGGTTGCAATTCAGGGGCACAACTGTCCTTGAGACATGCTGTTTATTTTATCAGGGGAAGGGGTGTAGGTATATGTAATATGTATGTACACGTGTGTGCCATGACACATATGTGAAGGTCAGAACAACTTTAAGTTGTCCATCTTCTCCTTCCACCTTGAGACAGAATCTCTTGTTATGTCCCTGCATGTGCCAGACTAGCTGGCCCACAAGCTTACAGTTTTCCTGATTGGGCCTCTCATTGCTGTAAGTACATTGGGATCACAAATGAGTGGGCCACTTTGCATCCAGCTTTATGTGGGTGCTGGGAAGGATCATCCTTATGTCAGCAGGCATGTAAGCAAGCACCTTGAACTGCTGAGCCATCGTCTGACCCCCCAGTACATGTTGTTCTGAAGAGAGATTCACACCCTTCCTTTTCTTCAGGGAGATGAACGACGATTATACGAGTTCATCGTTCGTCATTTCCTGGCTTGCTGTTCCCAAGATGCTCAGGGACAAGAAACCACTGTGGAGATTGACATTGCTCAGGAACGCTTCATAGCCCATGGCCTCATGATTCTGGCCCGTAACTACCTAGATGTGTATCCTTATGATCACTGGAGTGACAAGGTGAAGAGGTGGACCCCAGGGAGAAGGGGACAGTTGTACTGCAGCCCTGTGCTGGCTGACAGAGCAAGACTGGATTGAGTGTGATGACAGACTGATCTAATCTCTACACCTACTTTTCCTGTAGCTCCTCCCTGTCTATGAGCAAGGCTCCCGCTTTCAGCCCAGCACTGTGGAGATGATAGATGGAGAGACCAGCCCACCCCAGCTGCTCACTGAAGCTGACCTCATCGCCCTCATGGAGAAGCATGGCATTGGTCAGTAGCTTGTGTGAGGTGCTATGACATTGTGGGCCAGGCTGACCTCCTCTCATTCCAGGTGCTATATTCCTATCCCATTTTATAGTTGAAATAAGGGGCTGAGGTGAAACTCAGTGGAGGAGCACTTGCCTAGCATACATAAGGCCCTCAAAAAAAAATAGTGTTAATAATAGGCCACGTTGTGTCCAAAAGACAGCATTCCACAGCACTCCTCCCCGTCCTCTGGTTCTGATGTTCTTTCTAGTGTTTCTGGACATTGGAGGCTTGATAGGTACATATGTCCCATTCAGGGTTAAGCACACAACACTCACTTATTCTCAGCACTTTGACCACTGAAAAAAAACCTTTTGGGTGATTGTGGGGTGGTTGAGGAAGAAGATACTTTTATAATCGCTGATAAGAGCAGCATTACTCTGCAGGTATAAACATAAACATTATAAGGCAGTTTAACAACCTGTCCATTAAGCATAATAATAGCAGTTGGTTCACCTCTAGGGCCTATGCGCTCCCTAGGTTTAGACCAGGTTTACAGTACAGGCATGAATTCCCTTCGTTGGAGTAGGCCTCAAATCCAGGGAGAAAATGGTTGCTTATTCCCGTAACAGTCATGCTATTATTGTACCGGAGGGCATTTTGTTTGGCTGGTCACTTGTGGAATGCACAGGGTCTAAACGGGGTAATACTGTGAATGACTTTTCTCTCCCAGCAGCCTGCATAGCACCTTCCAGCACTATGAAAGGTAGTTCCAGCTCAGTGTCAGCTGGAGTTTTCTAGGCTCTGCAACTGAAGTGTGTGTTGTCTTCAGCAACAGGGGCTTACCATCTAGTTTTGGTGGGCAGCCAAGTGAATGGGAACAGTCTATTGTTTTAGGGGCCTCTGTATCTTCCCTAACCAACGACTCATTTTGATGCACCTGGCACTGGGATTTTTTTTTCTTCCGAGGTAGGGTCTCACTCTAGCCAGGCTGACCTAGAATTCACTATGGAGTATCAGGGTGCCCTCAAAGGAGACCTTACCTCGAAAAAAAAAAATCCAACTAAACGGGCTGGGGAGATGGCTCAGTGGTTAAAGCTTCTTACTTTCAAAGTCTGCTGGCCTAGGTTCAAGTCCCCATCACCCACATAACATTAAACACAAAGTGGCATATACGTGGGTGTGGGAAATCAAAGCCAGCGTAAATCAGACCTCTCAGGCCCACATACTTGTATGGCAAATGCTCTTAACTGCTCAGCCATCTTCCCAACCCCTCCCAGTGATTTTTCATTTTATGTTAAGATAAAGTCTACCTCAGTTGCCTAAGCTGGCCTTGAACTTTTATAATCCACCTGCCTCAGCCTCTGGCATTTGTATCTCTGTTGTGCCCGTACATACATACGTGCTTGCCAGGTGTGCTAGTGCACGCCTTTAATCCCAGCACTCGGGAGGCAGAGTTGGAGGATCGCAGTGAGTTTGAGGCCACCCTGAGACTACAGAGTGAATTCCAGTTCAGCCTGGGCTAGAGTGAGATCCTACCTCAAAAAACAAACAAAAAGACAAAAAACATACATACATGCTTGCATGAACATGTAATTAATTAATTTATATTTTTCATTAAAATACTTATCTAAAGGCCATGCAATGGATCACAGCTAGCACTTAGGAGACTGACGTAGGAGGATTGCCATGAGTTTGACATCAGCCTGGGTTACATAGTAAGTTCCGGGATAGACTGTGATAGAGCTAGAGAGGTTGCTCAGCATTAAGGGTGCCTCCTGCATCAGCGTGAGGGTTCAGAAACCATTGCACATAAACAGATGGGTGTGGCCTCACATGCCTGTAACCCCAGTCCTGCCTAGGGAAGCAGAGACTAAAGAGAGAGCTGGGCATGGTGGCACATGCCTTTAATCCCAGCACTCGGAAGGCCAAGGTAGGAGGATTGCTGTGAGTTTTGAGACCAGACTGAGACCACATAGTGAATTCCAGGTCAGTCTGGGCTAGAGTGGGACCCTACTACAAACCAGACGAAACAAAACAAAAAGGAAAAAAAAATCCAGCTAACTCTATGATATGAAACAGATAGTAGATTTGTTTTGGTGGGTTTTTTAATTTATTTATTTATTTGTTTGTTTGTTAGAGACAGAGAGAGGGAGGGGGGAGAGAGAGAGAATGGACACTCCAGGGCCTCTAGCCACTGCAAATGAACTCCAGACATATGTGCCCCCTTGTGCATCTGGCTAACATGGGACCTAGAGAATCAAACCTGGGTCCTTAGGCTTCACAGGCATGTGCTTTAACCACTAAGCCCTCTCTCCAGCCTTTGGTGTGTTTTTTGTGTGTGTGTGTGGGGGGGGCATGTGCCACACTGCATGTGAAGTTAAGAGAACAACTTTGAGTGTTATTCTTGGCTCTGCTATGTTTTGAAGCAGGTTTTCTTTGTTGTTCACCACTGCATACACCAAGCTAACTGGCACACAAGTTTCCAGGCACTCCTCCTGTCTCCGTCTCCCTTCTGGCAGTGAGCACTCAGGGTTTGCAGGTGCTCATGGCTTTATGTGGGCTCTGGGGATCCAAATTCAGGTCCTCACACTTGTGCTCGAAGCCCTTTATTCACCGAGCCATCTCCCCAGTCCATGTTGGAAGTTTGCGAGTGTTTCCCTGTGTCGCCTAGGCTGGCTTGGGATTCATGATCCTCTTGCTTCTGCCTTCTGAATGCTGGCATATGGAGGTGCCACTCCCCAGCCCTCTCAGCTAGTTTCTGAGGCGTTACTATACTATTCAGTGGCTGCACCATTTTGCATTCCAGCTCCTCTACATCATCCAATGTTTACTGTTCCCCTTTTTGGTTACACCAGAGCTAGCTGGTGTGGGTGGTAGTATGTTATGATTTGCATCAACTTTTTTTTAAAGTGTTTTACTCATTAGAGAGAAAGAGGCAGAGAGGGAGAGAATGGCACAGCAGGGCCTTTGCCACTGTAAGCTACCTGGGCTCATTGACTACTTTTTGCATCTGGCTTTCCATGGGTACTGGGGAATTGAACCCAGGTCATCTGGTTTTGTAAGCAAGCACCTCTAACCTTTGAGCTATCTCCCCAGTCCCAGGTGCTGCTATCTGTAGCACCTCAAAATATAAAGAAATGAGCCAGGAATAGTAGCACATGCCTATAATCCCAGCATTAAGGATGATCAGCATTTCAAAACCATCTCTGGCTATGTAGCAAGCTCAAGGCCACCCTGAGCTATGAGATACCCTGTCTCTAATAATAATAATAATAATAATAATAATAATAATAATAACTGGGAAATGATTTCCAGGTACTGATGCCACTCACGCAGAACATATCGAGACCATCAAAGCCCGGATGTACGTAGGACTTACCTCAGACAAGCGATTCCTCCCTGGGCACTTGGGCATGGGACTTGTAGAAGGTAAAGGGGGATGGAGGTTGCATTGAACACTGGGGAAGCCACGCCATCCTAGACCCTGGAGAGTGTCATACAGAACCTGACAGCACTGCTCTTCCCCTACAGGTTATGATTCGATGGGCTATGAGATGTCCAAGCCTGACCTCCGTGCTGAGTTGGAAGCTGATCTGAAGCTAATCTGTGAGGGCAAGAAGGACAAGTTTGTGGTTTTAAGGCAGCAAGTGCAGAAATATAAGCAGGTTTTCATTGAAGCAGTAGCGAAAGCAAAAAAGTGAGTGCCAAACCCAGACCCTGCTGCCTTGTGCAGTAGCTCCCAGCCATGGTACAGCATTTCCCTGTGAGGAGGAGGAGCACCTGGGCATTTCAGCAGAAATGAAGCAATGTAGCTATGCTTTGTGTGGTTAGTCACACTGGCTCCATACCTTTGGACTGTCCCCTCCAGGTTTAATTAGTTTTTTTTATTTTTTTTTTAAATTTATTCATTTGAGAGCGACAGACAGAGAGAGAAAGACAGAGGGAGAGAGAGAGAATGGGCGCGCCAGGGCTTCCAGCCTCTGCAAACGAACTCCAGACGCGTGCGCCCCCTTGTGCATCTGGCTAACGTGGGACCTGGGGAACCGAGCCTCGAACCGGGGTCCTTAGGCTTCACAGGCAAGCGCTTAACCGCTAAGCCATCTCTCCAGCCCTAATTAGTTTTTTTTAATGTATTTTATTTATTTGAGAGAGAGAGAGAGAATGGGTACGCATGGCCTCCAGCCACTGCAAACAAACTCCAGATGCATGCGCCCCCTTCTGCATCTGGCTTACGTGGGACCTGGAGAGTCAAACCAGGATCCTTTGGTTTTGTAGGCAAACGCCTTAACTGCTAAGCCAACTCTCCAGCCCTAATTTATTACTTTCTGTAGAATTTTGCCAAGATGAAGACAGTAATTCATTTTAATATAAATTAGGCTGTGTAGTCTTTTAAATCAGTAAATCCAAGTGCTGGTATGGGATCCATTTGTTCTGTGAAGCATTTGGAGGTGGCCATTTAGTGAGAAGCATGTGTATATTATGCTAAAAGTAACATCTTGGAGCTGGAATTGGTGGCTCTTGCCTGCCATCTTAGTACTTGAATGGGTGACTGAGGCAGAGGGATTGCTGAGAGTTCCAAACCAGCCTGGGCTAGAGTGAGACACTACCTTGAAAAAGCCAGAAGAAGCCAGGTATGTTGGCACGTGTGTTTCATCTCAGGACTCAAGAGGCTGAGGTAGGAGAGTTGCTGCGAGTTAGTTCAAGGCTAACCTGGGTTACAGACTGAGTTACAGATCAGCTTTGGCTAGAATGAGATATTGCTTCAAAACAAACCAAAAGGAAAAAAAAAAAAAAGAAATAACATATTTTCTACCAATAATGCTGTAATTTATCAGATACATATACTTGGTCTTTATTTCCTCCTAAACTCCTTGGACTCTCCACAGTGATAAGTGTCTTTGTAATCACCTGACTAGTGGAGAGTACCTGATGAGCCTCAGGGAGGGTTAATTCCCAGGGAAGCAGCCCTACGGCTATAGGATTGGCATTTTCAGCTACTCTTAGGGGTTGAAGTGTCCGAATTGACTTGAGTTAGGGCACCCAGCTAGTGCCTAGGCAGTTGCTTGGTGTGTAGGGAAGATGCTAAATACGGCAGTTATATGGATGGTAGGAAATGGTGGTTGGGTTTTTTTTATTGTTGTTGTTCGTTTTGTGTGGGTGTTTTTTTTTGTTTTGTTTTGTTTTTTTGGTGTCTTATTTGTTTATCAAAGTAGGGTTTCATGCTAACCCATGCTGAACTAGAACTCACTCTGTAGCCACAGGCTGGCCTCGAACTCCCAGTTGTCTGCCTACCAGTCTCCCCAGTGCTGGGATTCGAAGTGCATGCCACCACATCCAGTTATAGTTGGGGGCCTCTAATCCGTCATGCTGTGGTGGGGAATGTGAGTGGATATTGCTCTTGATGCTAGCACCCTTCCAAGAGTCTGGAGCCAGGGTGAGTGGAGTAGGGAGTTCCATCTCCTCTGCCCCTCGTTTTCTGTTACCAGTGGCTTTCAGGCTTGTATGTGTTGTGGACATGTGAGAGTGCTAGAAATGCCTTTGCAGTGATGTCGGTTGGTATTATATCTTCAGATTGGATGAGGCCTTGTCTCAGTACTTTGGGGAAGGGGCAGAAGTGGCCCAGCAAGAAGAGATCTACCCAGCCATACCAGAGCCCATTCGGAAGTGTCCACAGTGCAACAAGGACATGGTCCTTAAAACCAAGAAGAGCGGTGGGTCAGTACCTGTCTTCTGCTCACCCTGTACATGCTGTGTTAGCTGGCCAGCTCATGTTCATGTCATTATAAGAGGCAGGCCTGAGAGGTTTTAGAGGTAGAAGGATAGCAGGGTGGTAACTGGAATATGAAGTGCTACAGGAATTCATCTTCAGTTATAAAAAGTCAGAGCCAGGTGTGGTGGTGTTCATCTTTAATCCCAGCACTTAGGAGGCTGAGGTATGAGGATCTCCATGAGTTCAAGGCCAACCTGGAGCTACAGAGTGAGCTTTAGGTCAGCCTGGACTAGAGTAAAACACTGCTAGAAAAAAAGAAAAGCCAGTCAGCAGTATCTCCTTCACAAAGCTGCTTTGAGGGTAGGGACTGTATTTCAATGCTGGGGTAAAAACCCAAACCCCAGGACATTACTGTGTTTTTTGTTTTGTTTGTTTTTTTTCTTTCTTTCCTCTTTGTTTGTGGCAGAGACTTGCTATGTAGTTCAACTGACTTTGAGCTAAAAATCCTCCTGCCTCAGATTCCCAGGTGCTAATATTACAAGTATGAACAGTAACACCCAGTCATGGGTGGCGGCATTTACATAAAACACAATGGAAAATAGTTGCTTTACTTTTTAGGGATATGAGAAGAATACGCAGGCTAGATTTTCTAAGCCATTTCAGATCATTGATAGTATATGCAGTTAAGAGTCATCTTAGTCCGGCATGGTGGTGCACACCTTCAATCTCAGCACTTGGGAGGCAGAGATAGGAGGATTGCCATGAGTTTGAGGCCACCCTGAGAATACAGAGTGAATAAAAAAGAGTCATGTAGGAAAATGAAGGTCCTCTTCATTCTGGAAGGGGGGACTTTTTGACAGAGAGATGGCAACCCAAGTGTATGTGCTGCATTCATAGGGTCTAACCTGGCCACCTCCTCCCCAGGTTCTACCTTAGCTGCACGGGTTTCCCAGAATGTCGATCAGCTATGTGGTTTCCTGACTCGGTGCTGGAGGCCAGCAGAGATGACAGCGTGTGTTCCATTTGCCAGCCATCCCCTGTGTACAGGTGAGCCAGAGGCCTCTCAAGACATATGCTGCAGGACCATCTTTTCCTCGCTTTCTGCTGGAACCCAGGCAAAAGTGCCCAGGGAATGCTATCTCATAATCACCTCACTTCTCAGCAGCCCAGGTAGCTGTGTTCTGTGGAAGCCCAGGTTGAGAAGGAGCCCTGTGTAACTCAAGGTGCCACTGAGGTGCCTTCATCTGTCCTCACCCGACAGTTGTTACAGCATTTGGTTCTACAAATTGTCTACATCTTAAGTGTGGTGTCCAGCCTTCTCCAAAAAGCCTAGAACCCAAGCGCAAGGCATTGGTTCTTTTTTTTTCTTTCAAATTTTTATTAATAACTTCCATGATTATAAAAAAGTATCCCATGGTAATACCCTCCTTCCCCCCACTTTCCCCTTTGAAACTCCATTCTCCATCATATCTTCTCCCCTTCTCAATCAGTCTCTTTTATTTTGATGTCATGATCTTTTCCTCCTCTTACGATGGTCTTGTGTAGGTAGTGTCAGGCACTGTGAGGTCATGGATATCCAGGCCATTTTGTGTCTGGAGGAGCACGTTGTAAGGAGTCCTACCCTTCCTTTGGCTCTTACATTCTTTCCGCCACCTCTTATGCATTAGACCCTGAGCCTTGGAAGGTATGATAGAGATATTACAATACTGAGCACTCAGGTCACTTCTTTCCAGCACCATGATACCTTCTGAGTCATCCCAAGGTCACTGCCATCTGAAAAGAGAAGATTCTCTACCAAAAGTGAGAGTAGCATTAATATAAGGGTATGAACATTAAGAGAAGTGCTTACTGGGCAGATAAGCATAGTATATACATTTAGACAGACAGCAGCAGACATTATACCCCTAGGGCTCATGATTATCCCTGTTTTAAGTTTTCAGTATCAGAGGTATATTCCCTCCCATGGAGTGGGCCTCCAGTCCAATTAGAGGGCAGTTGTTTTCCACCATGATAGACATGCCACTATTGTGCCCGTTGGCTCATTTGGCCTGGCTGGCCAAATATAAGGCTTGCAGATTCCACTGTTCAGTGTCTTCACTGGTGATTTCTCTTTCTCCTATTAAACTGCAAAGGCATTGGTTCTTAAATGTCCTGGAAACATGCCAAGAGAGAAATCATTGAGAAACCCAGTTTTTTTTGTGGGTAGTGCTTTTCAATATGTACCGAACTTAAAATTAAAGTGGGGGCGTTTATTTATTCATTTTTGCCATGCTGGTTCATCCAGGGTCTTGTACATACCACAAGTATTCACACTGATTTATGTCCCCAACCTTGGAGGCATGTTTAAAGCGTTAGTCATTTATAGCAAATGCACTGCTTATTAAGATAATTTATTTTATTTTAAAAGATTTCTTTTAGCTGGGCGTGGTGGTGCATGCCTTTAATCCCACCACTTGGGAGGCAGAGGTAAGAGTATCACCATGAATTTGAGGCTACCCTAAGACTACATAGTGAATTCCAGGTCAGCCTGAGCTAGAGTGAAACCCTACCTCAAAAAAAAAAAAAAAAGAAAAGAAAAAAAGATGTCTTTTTATTATTTATTTGAGATAGCGAGAGGGAGGGAGGGAAGGAGAGAGATAGAGTGTGTGAGAGAATGGGTTCACCAGGGCCTCTAGCCACTGCAAATGAACTGCAGATGCATGTGCCACCATATACATCTGGCTGGTGTGGGACCTGGAGAATCGAACCTGTGTCCTTAGGCTTTGCAGGCATGGTGGCACTTTCCTTTAATCCCAGCACTCAGGAGGCAGAGGTAGAATCACTGTGAGTTCAAGACCATCCTGAGACTACATAGTGAATTCCAGGTCAGCCTGGCCTAGAGTGAAACCCTACCTTGAAAAATGAAAAACAAATAGCAACAACAACAAAAAATTAATTTGTAGGGGCTGGGGAGATGGCTTAGCAGTTAAGGTGTTTGCTTGCAAAGCCAAAGGATCCAGATTCAATTCCCCATGACCCACATTAGCCAGATGCATATGGGGGCACATGTATCTGGAGTTTGTTTGCAATAGCTGGAGGCCCTGGCACGCCCATTCTCTCTCTTCCTCTTTCTCTCTGTCAAATAAATAAATAAAAATAAATTTTTAGGGCTGGAAAGATAGCTTAGTGATTAAGGCATTTGCTTGCAAAGCCAAAGGATCCCAGTTCAATTCTCCAGGACCCACGTAAGCCATATGTACAAAGGGGCACATGCATCTGGATCTGGAGTTTGTTTCCAGTGGCTGGAGGCCCTGGTGTGCCTATTCTTTCTTTCTCACTCTCTGCCTCTTTCTCTCTCAAATAAAGTATATTTAAAAAATAAATCTTTTAAAAAACTTAAAAAAATAATGGTTTGTCAGACAAAATCCTTGTTTTCCAAAAAAAATATACTACTACTAAAGAGAATTACATTGCTTTTCATCCAGGCAAGACCAAAATTCCATCTCTGCCTCTGATATGAGCATTGCATGTGTTGTCAGCTCTGCAAACTAGTGTGCACACATGCAAGAGCGAGAGCAAATTAGATGTGCCTCCTTATCATCCTTTTGGTTTTGGCCTTCCTTCCTTTAAAAGGACTCCAGAGGGCTGGAGAGATGGCTTAGCGGTTAAGCGCTTGCCTGTGAAGCCTAAGGGCCCTGGTTTGAGGCTTGATTCCCCAGGACCCACGTTAGCCAGATGCACAAGGGGGTGCATGTATCTGTAGTTCGTTTGCAGTGGCTGGAAGTCCTGGTGCGCCCATTCTATCTATCTCGCTGTCATTCTCAAATAAATAAATAAAAATGAACAAAAAATATTTTTTTTTATAAAAAAAAAAAAGGACTCCAGAACCCTGAAGTGTCCTGTAACCACACCTAGAGCCAGCAGTGTGGAGAAACAGAACCTTTCCTAGATGTCTAACTAGGTGATTGATTGATCCCAGTATGAGTTATCTGCATGGCTTTCCACTCTGCACTCTGCATGGGCTTCCCATGACATGAGAGGAGGCTGGGGCTTGCCACCCCTGTGGACCAAGGAAGATGTTGGCACTGGCTAATTAATATCTTTTCTCATCTTCTGCCTCACTAGGTTGAAATTGAAGTTTAAACATGGTAGCCTTCCCCCAACCATGCCCTTGGAGTTTGTTGGCTGCATAGGTGGATGTGATGAGACCCTCAAGGAAATCATGGGGCTAAGATTTTCACAGGGGCCCTCAAGAACTGGCCAGCCTCCTAGCCAGCCCTCTGGACACCTGCAGGCCAGTCAGGCCCTGAACAGGATGGACAGCAGCCAGCACGGCCATCCCCAGCCTCCCAGAAGCAGACAGACTGGACTTTCAAAGGCTGTGGCCTCAACCTTCCTACCACCCACGGCCACTGGGGAAAGCAACTCTGTGACCTGCAACTGTGGCCAGGAGGCTGTGCTGCTCACGGTCCGGAAGGCGGGCCCCAACCAGGGGCGGCACTTCTACAAGTGCAACCACGGTGGCTGCAACTTCTTCTTGTGGGCTGACAGCAGCCATCCCGCCACAGGAGGGCCCCCCACATCTGCATCAAGACCCCCAGGTGGCTCGGTGGGACACCCACTTGGCTCAGATGGCCACCTG
Organism: Jaculus jaculus; assembly: GCF_020740685.1. Classification (NCBI taxonomy): domain Eukaryota; kingdom Metazoa; phylum Chordata; class Mammalia; order Rodentia; family Dipodidae; genus Jaculus; species Jaculus jaculus. The sequence goes on from NC_059113.1 coordinate 30,598,465, forward strand.
GGCGGGTTTGGCAGCCCTGACAATGGCAGTGGTGGCAGCACATCCTGCCTGTGCAGTCAACCTGCTGTCATGCGGACTGTGCAGAAGGATGGGCCCAACAAAGGGCGCCAGTTCCACACCTGTGCCAAGCCACGAGAGCAGCAGTGCGGTTTCTTCCAGTGGGTCGATGAGAACGTGGCCCCAGGTAAGAGGGCAGGGCAAGCAGATCTGTGCGTAGCTGTCCTCAGTGGTCAGGAAGTAAGCCAGTGTAGCGGGAGCCTAGACAGAGTTACTTTTTCCCTCCATTTCTTCATCAGCCACCTTCAGCTAGGTAATAACCACATGGTCTTCATTACAATTTAAAGGGTAGTAAATATACTTTCTTTTTTTAAAAAATAGATTTTTAAACCACCTTTATGTATTTATTTATTTATTTTGGTTTTTCTAGGTAGGGTCTCACTCTAGCCCAGGCTGACCTGGAATACACTATGTAGTTTCAGGGTGGCCTCCAACTCACAGTGATCCTCCTACCTCTGCCTCCCGAGTGCTGGGATTAAAGGCATGCACCACCATGCCCAGTTTAAACCTTAAACCACCTTTTTTTAAAAAAAAGATCTTATGACAGAGAGAGAGAGAGCATGCCAGGGCCTTTAGCCACTGCACATCTTAAGTGACCAAGCATCCACTACTGAGAGACCTGTTTATAAGATGGAAAAATCCAGTTTATGGTTCCTTATATTAAGGTACTAGGGGGAGATGACTGGTGATCACAGACTCATCTCAGTTGTTGTTTGCCTGGGTTTTTGGTGTGCAGAAGGGACTGGTATAAAGTGATACTATTGGCTTCTTATAAGAATAGTAGCTCTCAGCCAGGTGTGGTGGTGCACGCCTTTAATTAATCCCAGCACTTGGGAGGCAGAGGTAGGAGGATTGCCGTGAGTTCAAGGCCGCCCTGAGACTACATAGTGAGTTCCAAGTCAGCCTGGGCTACAGCAAGAACTTACCTTAAAAAAAAAAAAAAAAAGAATAGCCCTTAACTCAGGGTACTTTATGGAGGGGAAGCAGGTAACAGGTGGTAGGCGCACCATATCCTGACATTGTAGAGCTGTCCTTCACAGTGCAAGGGCAGTCTGACCTGTGGTTGTACCTGACATGCAAAAGACATGGTACCTCCAGCCAATGCTGTATAGTACTGTTTCCTTTTTTGAGATGAGGTTCTTATGGTTCAGGCTGGACTAGGACTCTTTTTTTTGTTTGTTTTTGAGGTGGGGTCTCATTCTAGCTCAGGTTGGCCTTGAACTCACAGTGATCCTTCTACTTCTGCTTCCCAAGTACTGAGATTAAAGGTGTGCACCACCACACCCAGTTGAATGTGAACTCTTTTTTCAAAATATATATATTGACTTGTTTGCAAGCAGAAAGAATAAATGGCTCTAGGGCCTCTTACCAGTAAAATGAACTCCAAATGCATGTGCCACTTTGTGCATCTGGTTTTACATGGGTCCTGGGGAAATCAAACCTAGGCCATAAGGCTTTGCAAGCAAATGCCTTTAACCACTGAGCCATCTCTCCAGCCCTGAGTTTGAAGTCTTATTGATCCTGCTACCTCCACTTTCCAGGTGCTGAGATTTCAAGCATGCACCACCACACCTGGCTTGTACCTATATTTCTTGCCACCTCAGGATATAACTTGTACACTTAGTTTTTCCATGTCTCTTCCCACAGAGACATTTGCAGCCCCACCATGGCCAGGAGGCAGAAGAAAAACCCAGAGACCAGAAACCACAAGCAAAAGATCAAGAGCCAATTCCTCAGATGCAGGGACTACGGCAAAGACTCCCCGGAAATGCAGTCTTTGCCACCAGCCTGGACACACCCGTCCCTTCTGTCCTCAAAACAGATGAAGGCAGGCAAGGTGGAGGAGGCTACTTTCACAGATCAGGAAACGAGCCATCTAGAGCCAGGTGGCCTTCACTGTCCTGGAAACCTAGGAAAGTATTTGGTTTTGGAGTTGGCCTTTTGTTGACAAGTGCAGGGACTAGACCCCTTGGGAGAAGGCTGGCTCTGCTGGACAGTGGTCATCTGTCCAAGGCTCAAAAATGACTCTAGCCACTGTGCTGCTGAGAAATCAAGACATAAGCCCCCATGGCTCCCTGAGGATAATCACAGTATGAACCGGCAAAGCTGGTGGCAGAGATTGTACCCTGGGAGGTCTGTGTATGCTCCAGCTGTGACATGATATGCTGTCATGTGAGAAACCTCCAAGGTTTCCTTAACTCTGGGTAAACAGCTGGTGTTCCCAGCACAGGCTTTGGGCAGCCTGGATGGGGCTTCTCTGCATAGCCATCCAGGAAGGAGGGCAGAATGCCAGGAAGTGGCTCTCCTAACATTGCATCTGTAGCTTTATTCCTGCTTAAAAGCCAGGATACTCATAGTTGATGTGCCTTAATAAAGATTTCACCCCCTTTTACTAGTGGCAATGCAATACCTGGGCTACAGGACCATCTCAAAATAAAACAAAAAGGCAGGCTGGAGAGATGGCTCAGTGGTTATGCACTTGCATGCAAAGCCTAATGCCCTGGGTTCAGTTCCCCAGTACCCACATAAAGCCAGATGCACAAAGTGGTGCATGCATCTGGAGTTCATATGCAGTGGCTAGAGGCACTGGCACACCCATATCCAACCTCTCTCTGCTTACAAATAAGATTTTTTTTTGTTTATTTATTTGAGAGCGACAGGCAGAGAGAGAAAGAGGGGGGAGAGAGAATGGGCGCGCCAGGGCTTCCAGCCACTGCAAATGAACTCCAGACGCATGCGCCCCCTGTGCATCTGGCTAATGTGGGTCCTGGGGAATCAAGCCTCGAACCGGGGTCCTTAGGCTTCATAGGCAAGTGCTTAACCACTAAGCCATCTTTCCAGCCCACAAATAAGATATTTTTAAAAATATAAAAGAGGGGGGGTTATTTTTAATTCTAATTGAATATTGCAGTTGTATAATTGTCATAATTCAGTTCCATCATCAGAATATAAACTGTTTCTATCTGTTTTATTGTAAATTCAACATATTGAGAGTCATTTATAGGGCTGGAGAGATGGCTTAGCGGTTGAGAGTCATTTATAATGTTTAGAAGCTGTGTTATATCAAGGAGTAATATAATTATTGCATACAATTCTGCCTTTGAACAGAAAAAAAAAAAATATATATATATATATAGAGAGAGAGAGAGCGCTCAAACAAATAAAGTAAGCCAGGGTCTCTAGGGACTTCCACTCTATGGCTCTCCTATCTCCCAGTCCAGCCCTTCTTCCCTGACACACAGCCAGCATGAAGTCCAACTAATCTCCGCCAGCCACAGGCATATTGTAGCACTCCTGCATATATATATTCACAGTCCTGAACACCATGCTTAATTGACTTTTGGGTTTTGTTTTGTTTTCTTGCAAACAAGCACCTTTTTTTTTAAAAAATTTTTTTGTTTATTTTTATTTATTTGAGAGTGACAGACACAGAGAAAAAGGGAGGGGGGAGCGAGAGAGAGAGAGGCGCGCGTGCCAGGGTTTCCATCCACTGCAAACGAACTCCAGACGTGTGCGCCTCGTTGTGCATCTGGCTGACATGGGTCCTGGGAAATCGAGCCTTGAACCTGGATCCTTAGGCTTCACAGGCAAGTGCTTAACCGCTAAGCCATCTCTCCAGCCCTACTGAGCCTTCTTTTCAGCCCATTGTTTGTGAGGTAGGGTCTCACTCTAACCCAGGCTGACTTGGAACTTGCTCTGTAGCACAGGCTAGCCTCAAGTTCACAACAATCCCACCTCAGCCTCCTGAGATTACTGCAACTAAAGGTGTGCACCACCATGCCCTGCTGATTTCTTTTTCTGGGCGGTGGCTTCTAGGGTTTTTATTGTTTGTTTTGATTTTGGTTTTGGTTTTTTAAGGTAGTCTTACTCTAGCCCAGGCTGACCTGGAATTAACTATGTAGTCTCAGGTGGCCTCAAACTCACAACAATCCTCCTACCTCTGTCTCCCAAGTGCTGGAATTAAAGGTGTGCGCCACCACACCTGGCAGCTTTTAGTTTTGTGTTTTTTTTTTTAACAATTTTTAAACATGTATATAATGCCTTAATCATATTTACCTATTGACTTCCCTTCTATCTTCCATTGAACCCCTTCCTTTAGCTCTTCTTCTGCTTTGATATATGTGTGTGTGTGTGTGTGTGTGTGTGTGTGTGTGTGTGTGTGTGTCCGTCCCACTGAGTTTATTTAGGGCTGCTTGCATGAGTTGGGGGTTATCAGAGCATAGACAACTCACCAGGGGCTAAATAAAACTCTCTCCCCGCAACCATTAACTGTCAATGACTTCTCAGGGTGAGGTGGTGGGGTCTCATGAGCCCCTCCCTATACCATCCATGAGAGAATGTTGACAGGCCCAATTTTGAGCGGTAAGAATAGCTGCTGTGAGCTCGTGGCTATGACAGCCACGTCAAGCCTGGAAAGTAGTGTCGCCAGCGCTCTGGGAGATGGAGACGGGTGCCCTGGGGCACACTGGCCAGACTAGCCAAATCAGCAAGCTCTGGCTGCAAGTGAGAGACACTGGGTAGTAAATACCTCCTTTCTGACAAAAATTGGCTTAAGGGAGGGAGGGCTTCTTTCAGTTTACAGTTCTAGGTTACAGTCTATCATGGCAGGGAAGTCATGGTGACAGGAGCTTCAGGCCGCTGCTCAGCAAGCAAACAGAGTAATGAATGCTAGTGCTCAGCCAGCTCTCTCCTGTGCATAGTTTGGGACCCTAGCCCATGGAATGGTCTCACCTTAACCTAATCAAATAATCCCTCACAGGTGATTCTAGGGTCTGTCAAGTTGATAATATAAACCATCATACCTGGTCTCAGTAGATAAAGTAAAGGCCTATCAGGAAAGATATCCAGTGTCAACTCCTGGCCTCCTTACACATACACCCCACACACATACAAACATGCATACACATGCCTGCAACTCATATACATGCCCATACAGGTGCAAAAAAAAAAGGCTGGAGTGCCTGCTTAGAATTTAAGTCACTTGCCTGTGAAGCCTAAGGACTCGAGTTTGATTCCCCAGGATCCATGTAAGCCATATGCACAAGGAGGAGCAAGTGTCTGGAGTTCACTTGCAGCAGCTGTATGTCCTGGTGCACCCATTTTCTGTCTGTCTCTCAAATAAATAAAAATATTAAAAAAAAAAAAACTTGAAATGGGGGCTGGAGAGACGGCTTAGCAGTTAAGGCCTTTGCCTGCAAAGCCAAAGGATCTCGGTTCGACTCTCCAGGACCCAAGTAAGCCAGATGCACAGGGGGCCGCATGCATCTTAAGTCCATCTGCAGTTGCTGGAGGCCCTGGTGTGCTCATTCTGTTTCTCTCTCTCTCCCTCTTTCCCTCTCTCAAATTAAAAATAAATAAAGTTGAAATGTAAATGTTACATGCCATACATATATCAGGTTAAAGGCCATTTAAGAGATACACAGAGCTAAGCAAAGGGACAGCTCCCTTCATACTCCCAGGCCACCCTCCCTGCAGACTTGGGTATTCACCCCTGGGGTCTCCACAGCATAAGCTCAAGGCCCAGTTGAAGGTCAGGTTGAGCCAGGAACCACCTAGACTGAAAGATCAGGCAAAGCTTCCCTCAGATAGACTGGTGATTGTAGCGGATGCTGAGGCTGTGTACCTCAAGGCCACTCAGGCTGATGGCTAGAGATTGCTTTTCCTTAATGCAGATGGCAAGGCAGGGGGATGAGCACATGCTCACTGATTTTTCCATTCCACACTGAGCTGTGGAAAGGCAATATGGCAATAACCTAGCAGCAAGAGGGAGGTGCACGTTTTCATGTCCCAAACCCAGGCATTTGGACCTTCCTCCTCAGCCTCTTGCTTCTTGTGGCTCAAGCTTTATAAAGGCAGTTGTTTTTGATTTTTCTGTTGTTGACTCACTATGTAGTCTCAAGGTGGCCTCAAACACTGGGATCCTCCTACCCCTGCATCCAGAGTACTGGGATTAAAGGTGTACGCTACCACCACACCAGCTAGGGGGTTGTTTTTGAAACTGCCTCCCTTAGAATGTAACTTAACAAAATCCTTGTGGTTCTAAACAAAAATCAATATGACTCCCACTCCCAGAAGTCTTTTTTAAAAAAAATTTATTATTGACAACTCTCAAAATTATAGGCAATAAATCATGACATTCCCCCCACACTTCCTCCTTCACTATTCCACTCTCCATCATCCCCTCCCCCTCAATCAGTCTCTCTTTGATTTTGATGTCATCATCTTTTCCTCCTCTTATGATGGTCTTGTGTAGGTAGTGCCAGGCACTGTGAGGTCATGGATATCCATTTTGTGTCTGGAAGAGGGCATTGTTGGCAGTCCTATTCTTCCTTTAGTTCTTATATTCTTTCTGCCATCTCTTCCGCAATGGACCCTGAACCTTGGAAGGAGTGATAGACTTTCCCCGTCATAGGGTTTTCAGTAACCAGCATGTATTCCCTCCTGTGGAGTGGGCCTTTGTCCAGTCCAATTAGAGTGGTTGGTTCCCCCCATAACAGACATGCCAAAGTTGCACCCGTTCCCAGGAATCTTCTAATAAAGTATAAGTTTCTTCAGGATTTTTTTTTTTCAAGGCAGGTTTCACTCTGGCCCAGACTGACCTGGAATTCACTATGTAGTCTCAGGGTAGCCTTGAACTCAGTGATCCTCCTACCTCTGCCTCGCGAGTACTGGGATTGAAGATGCCCACGCCCGACCAGGATTATTTCTTGATACGATGGCAAAGGAGTGAAGATGCAGCTGTGTTGAGTACTGGCCTAGCATGTATTCAGCTTCAGTATTGCAAATAAAAACACAAGCTGGCTTCCCAGACAGTTGCCTACAGCCTGCTCAGGTCAGCCTTTCCCCAGAACCCAGAACAATCTTGTCACCCAGTGAGCTTCTCTGACGGCTGGCAGGCCTTGCTGAAGCTTGGTAACACTGATGGAGAGGAAAGCAGCAAGCCTCCCTCTCATTCTGGGTCTCCTTGTGGCAGGAGAAACGTTAGCACTGCCCCGCCTATTAGTCCACACACATGCCCAGGAAGGAGGTTTTCTGCAGTTCCCATTTTACTGACAAAGGGACTAAGGCAAGGTTCTGCCCCTGGCTGCTCCCTTGCCAACCCATGGCCATTAGTAAAAATGCTAGGAGCTCTCCATGTGTCAACGCCCTAGTGAAGCTCCCAAACCAAGTGACTTCCGCCATCCTGTCACGGGTGGAAGGCGAGGCAAGGTACGAGATGGTCTCCTCCAGAAATAAAACTCTAAGGTCAAGACAGAAACAGGATGGAAATGGCCCAGGTGACAGCAATTAGACCTAGCTTGGGTTCTTCATAGCTGTTCTGTCCCTCACTCAGAAGAGGCAATGGGGACAGGAAGACTTCACCAGGGTGGGATTTAAGGAAGAGCTAGGAGGACCAGAAATTCAAGGTTATCTTTGGCTACATAAAATTTTGAGGTCAACCTGGGTTACATAAGACCATCTGAAAAAAAAATGTTCTGGGGCTAGAGAGATGGCTTAGCAATTAAGGCACTTGCCAGCAAAGCCAAAGGACCCAGGTTTGATTCCCCAGTCCCCACACAAAACCAGATACACAAGGTGGTGCATGTGTCTGTAGGTCATTTGCAGTAGCTGGAGGTCGTGGGACACCCATTTTTTCTTTCTCTCTGATTGCCTCTTTCTCAAAATTTTTTTTTTTTTTTCCGGGCATGGTAGTACATACCTTTAATGCCTGCCATCGCTCCATAGGCTGCAGCATGCTAGGATTATAGAAACCTACCATGGCTTCCTGCTTTTTATATGGGGCCTGGGGGTTGAACTTAGGTATTTCAGCTTGAGTGGCAAGAACTTTTACCCACTGAGCCATCTCTATATCCCTAAAAACAGTAAGTACTGAAACCCTACCACCTCCAAGTTGACCTCAAGCTACTAGGCCAAACCACAGGACTCACTCATAAAGCTCCAAATAGCCAACTATGAAAGTGCCAAGATTGCCTTTCCCAGCAAGAATCACACACGGGTAAGAATTTTCTTTTATTCCTGTTCACATTCCTCAAGGCATAGCTTTTTATCAGCTTGGGAGTAGATCCAAAGACTAGAGGGGCCCCTGGGAAGAGAAGCGGTCTCCTTCCTCCAGCCCTGCTACCTCAGGCTGTAAGGTCAGAACAAAGACGTCCGCCAGAAGCAGTTCATTTTGGCACACTGCAGAGGCCAGGGCTGCACATGGGTCTCTGGGAAGGGCATGTCCTCTGCCTCCAGTGAGATCCAAGAATGGCCACTGTGGGACAGCAGCACACAGCTCTGCTCCCCCAGCAAGGAAGGGGCTCGAGAGGACTTTGCAGCCTGTACAGAAAATTCACCCAGTGGGAGGAACAGGGTCTTCCCTGAGGTATAAGATGGGGAGCAGGTGAGACCAAACGGCTGTACAGCCCGACTTGACCAGTAAAACAAATGCATGGACCTCAGGGAAAACTCTTCAACAGCTAAGCCAGGACACCACGTGACTCGGGGACATAGCTAACACAGGACATTCAATGACCAGCTCTGGGTGCCCAAGAAAATTCTCTCTCAGAAGAATGATGGAACTGGCCCTTGCCAGGCAGTCACCTAAGAAGGCAGAAGCCACATTATGCTCTTGGCAGATTTGTTGCTGGTGACAATGGGCTGAGTCTGAGGTCCTGAGTCAACCCCAGAAGGTTGAGGGGACATCAGAGTGGCTGGCACTGCAAGCTGGCAGCCAGGGTAGGCCAGCCACACTCAGGTGACAGCTACCCAGATTCTCTAGACTCTGAGATCTGGGCAGGCATGACGTAGACACATGCCCATCCATGGGCTCAAGTATTTTCTCCTTCTTTGCTCTGGCTAAAAGCAAGCAAAACCCATTCTGCAGGTCCCTGGGAGGTCAGTGGCTGCAGCAGCTTTCCAGCATCAGAAAACAAGCCAACCCCAGTCCCTGGCCTCACAGAAGACTCTCAGGTGCCTGCAAACCACTATACAACGCGTAGCCAATGTCATCGATCGTCTCCTCTCGCAAGGTGCCCAAGAGGTTCACGCTGGGGTTGAAGTGACAGGGTAAGTTGGCCTGCTCCAAGTTACACACAAGCAACTCCAGGGCCTGTAGAAAGCGGTCCCCCAAGGCCTCCTCAGTCCAGGCCACTTCCTCCTCACTCAGACGTAGAACCACTTGGGTCAGGTGTCCCCGGTCCAGCTGTCTCAGGGCTGGGTGGCCATGACACACACCACACAGCAACAGCAGCAGCCTCCGGCGAGTGCCGGCATCCTGGTCATCCAGGGTCCGCAACCTAGTGGCCTCTACTGGATACAGGTCCTGTAGCCACAGATTCCCAGCCAGCCCCTCCAGGGGCCAAGCCAGCAGGAGGCGGTCATCTGCACTGGACCCGGGGATCACCATGAGCATGGCCACAGTGAACTCGAGGTGCTCATGCTGCACCTCCAGCAACAGCTCCTCTGAGGCCACACTGGGCCGGATCAGACACCCAAGCAGGGTGCCAATGGCAGGCCAGTTGACAGAGGCAGTCAGGGCCTTTCGGAGCAGCTCCAGCAGGATGCGAGGGGAGAGGTAGCCCCCCACCAGGAAGCGGTCCCAAGGGCTGCTACCACGGGGATGGAACTCAAGGTGGGTCCTGCGCACGGCCCAGCAGCGAGGGTCCCTGGCCACAGTGTCCATGCCGGGCACCAGGCTCCACAGGCCCGGCTCCAGAACCAGTGGTGCCAGCAGACGCACACGCTCCACAGCCCCTGCCTGTAGCCCGTCATAGAGAGGTCCACCTGGCACGAGTGCACCAAAGGGCAGTTCTGGGAACTTGCTCTGCAAATAGGCCTGCAGCTCCAGTGCAATATCGCCAGCCAGCTGTTTGGCCAAAGCCACATGGGCTTCTGGGATAGCCACGTGGTTCCGCTCGAAAGCCAGCAGCTTCTCCTGGAACGTCAGGCATAGTGGTGCTGGGGCGCTAAGCTGAGGTGACATCTGAGGATGAGTGCGTACGGGCCCCACTGCAGAGTGAAGGGGTCAGGGCACCATGTCAGAAGACTCCAAGTTAAGAAAGCTCTACTAGCTGGGTGGTGATCACATCCTCATTTGTAATGGCCACTGAGAAAGTCCTGAGTTCAGTCCTTAGGACAGTGAGGGATTGGTGGGAATGACAGTTTCACTAGCCCAGAGTCCCAACAGCTTGACTCTTACAGCTAAAACGGCTTCATACAGACTGGGAAAGGTAGACCCGCCCCTCTCCAGGCCTGTTTCCTCAGCTCAGGCTTTTCATAGCATTCAAACCACTACCTTGTTCTGACAGTAAGCAAGACGACAAAAGCCATAATCTCAGAATCCCATAGCCAGGATACAGCTCAGCACAGCAGTGAAGTATGTGCAGAGTATCCATGAGCCCTAGGTTTGACCCTTAGCACACACAAAATTATATATCCACTAACCATCTGAGGAGAAGCCCACAGCCCAAAGAGCAGACACTTGTGAAGGTATGTCTCCAAATGTGATATATGTTACTATGAAAAGGGAACTCACCCACATAAAGAGGCAAAGGGTGCCCATTACCTGGAGCAGAGGTCAGGGGTGTTATGGGCTGGCTGAGGGCAGCACGGGGGGGCTGGCGCTGTTGATGTGATGTGGCCTTCAGCAAATTCAGTTCCTTCCAACTCTCGCCCTTGGCGTCATCCTCATCGGGAGGGCTGGTGGCCCTGTCAATGAGCTGCAGGCAGAGTGACACAGAACAGAGCATCCAAAATCTGGGGCGTTGGCAGGGGGTGGTGGGAGGATGGCTTTGGAAAAGCTTAGGGCAAAGCCAGCCAGGGAGCTGTGCTAGAGAAACAGGGACCCTGGGCTTCAGTCCAGCCTTAGGAAGTCCCACCACCCTACTGGGTGGCCCCGGACCTGGCCTCCTCTCCTGGAAGCCTCAGGAAGGTCCTGCCCACCTGATCTTACCCGCTTTACAGCCAAGGTGGCAATGCTCAACACGGCGGCCCCGCACACACCCAGCACCAGGCGAGCATTGGCCAGGAGAAAGTCTACCACGCTGCTCAGGCCCTCATTGGCACGGTGCTTCCCCCGCTTGTGGAAGAACTCTGCCATGGTCTACCTGCAAGAGAGGCATGAATATGTTGTTGAGGGAGGGGTCAACCTGGTTAGCAGGGCCCAACATAGTCAGGTGCTCCATAACAGCAGGTAGAGCACACAAGGGTGGCTTTCTGAAGAGAATGAGAAAGGGCTTGCTTAAAGGGTTTTGGGGAAGGAGATGAGGAAGCTTCTAGGTCCTACCCTGAAACTTTCACTCACCCCTGGAAAGGGGGTCTCACATGAAAATGCCCTGAAGCCTTTTGCTTCTGACCCTATTAACCAAGCTCTCTGCCATCAACAAATACCTGGAGAGATGGGACTTAGCATCACCACCCTTATTCTACAAAGACACAAGCCAAACCACACAAGTCTCAAACACAGCTTCAGGACTCAGTGTCTTCATGTTCTAAACCAGGATCTACCAGACACAGCAGCTCTTATTGACCACCCATCAGGACAAACTCAAAGGTCACAGAAAACCTGCAACCTGCTGGGCCTTTGACAGGACCTCAGTGAAGTTCAGGGGCCTATTTAATACTTGTCCCCCAGATCTTGACAAGGAAACTACCAAAAGCAGGGAAGGCAACCACATCAGAGGATGGGCTGAGTGAGGGTATGTGCAAATCAAAGCTGAAGGCTTCTTGGTCAGATGGTGGACAAGCATGTCTAAACATGCTGACCCCAAACAGAGAGCTGCCCAGTGCCTCTGAAGAGGGTGTGTTAGGCCCCTTGGGTTTGGGACAGTGTTGGCAGTGGGAGGCCAAGGGCTAGAGAAGTTGAGATGGGGCCTGAAGCCAGGCACAGGAAGCAGTGAAGAAGGCTGGGAAATAAAACAGTCCCTAAGTGTGTGTCTGCATGAGGTCAGGCACCTGGGAAGTGGAAGCAGAAATCTCCTAGGGTCTAGTCCACCATGCCAGGAGGTTATAGGCTGTCCAGAATGTCAATATCAGCCAGGCATGGTGGCACACACCTTTAATACCAGCACTGGGGAGGCAGAGGTAGGAGGATTGCTGAGTTCAAGGCCACCCTGAGACTACATGTGAATTCCAAGTCGGCCTGGGCTAGAGAGAGACCTTACCCCCAAAAAACCAGTAACACCAAAAGAAAAGAATGTCGGTGTCTTTAGCCCTCCCTGCTGAGCTATGGGTGTCTTGGGGCCCAGCTGCCCAGTAACAATATGCCTGGAGTAGCTGAAGCCTGAAGCACTATGTAACTCAGCCCAGACACCTGACCACTTGTCCCAGACTAAAAATAAGACCCTGCTCTGGGGTCTAGTGAGGTCACAGGCCAGGCAGGTGACCCATCACAGCCCTAGAGAAAGTTTTTGCTTCTTCATTCCTGCCTGCCATCGTGGTCAAAACTGCCACCTCCCTTAAATTCCAGCACCTGTATAAAGTGGGATTCAGCACTCTCTCCGGAGGGGTCGTGCTGAGTTCCAACTCGGGACCGCCGAGAGGCCACGGGTGGTTAAAAATAACGACTCTGCCCAGCCAAACCCTGGGTGTTGCTTGTCCTTCCCCTCTGGCCAACAGACAGCCCTGTACGGCCCCAATTCACTGGGGAGGACACTGAGGCCCTGGACACCAAGTGCAATATCCAAGACAGAGAGGAGGAGGGCTGGGATTCGAACTCGGACCTTCAGGCCCAAAGTCCTCCCTCCTTCCGCGGCTGAACGCGGGCCACGCCCCCACCTGCAAAGGACGCTTGCCACTCCCGGGTTTAGTGGACCCTGGGGCCGCCGGGCGCGCTCCAGCCGTACCTACGTCTCGGCGTCAGCGCACCGACCCGAGGACGCGGTGGACCCGCCTGGGAATGGAACGTGGGAGACCTGGGAACAGAACGTCGGGGCCGGGCGGTGGGTGACCGTGGAGGCACGCAAACAAGTAGGCCTTTGCTCCAATCAGAACGCTCAGATGCTGCGCACGCGCACGATCAGCCAATGACGACTCGGACACGCCCCTTCGCCGCAGGCGCACACTCCCTCAGGGGCGGAACTTAGGGACACGCTCTGGATTTAAAGACGTACTGTCTTATTCCTAGCTCGTGATAAGGAGTAACTCTTCAGGCTCTGTGTGGCTCATACGCGCTTCTAGTTTAGTTAATTTTATTTATTTATTTATTTATTTATTTATTTATTTATTTATTTATTTATTTATTTATTTATTTATTTAAGAGAGACAGACACACACACAGATAGAATGGGCGCACCAGGGCCTCCAGCCACTGCAAAATGAACTCCAGACGCATGCATCACCTTGTGCAGCTGGCTTCTGTGGGCACTAAGGATTCGAACCTGTAGCCTTTGGCTCTTCAGGCAAGCACCTTAATCGCTAAACCATCTCTCCAGCCCCTAGTTAATTATTTTTTTCATAAGTAAATTAGTAATTAGTAAGTAATTAATAAATTTTTGAGAGAGGTTTTCACACTGTAGCAGAAGGCTGGCCGCGCACTTGAAGCCATCTCTACCTCAGCCTTTCAAGGGCTGGGATTACATTTGTGTGCCACTACATATATGTCTGGCCTTATCCTTACGCTTGTAATGGGAACCTCGGTGTGGAAAAAGCGGTTTGGGGTCCACATTCCCTCCACCGGCCAGGCAGACAGGCCCCAAAGGGCCACATTCTGTCTCTTGGACTCAACTGAGTGGGAGTACTTGCTGCCCTCCTTAGTACCTTTATCCTGCTGGGTGCACTGTGGTGAAAAAGCCAACTATGGCCACCTGATTCATGCAACTTCCTGTTTTCTCTCCTTTGACGGATGCGATACTTCCCCCACCCCTACCCCTTGGAAGGATGGTTATTCCTAGAACTGCTGTCACCCATTTATCGAGAACCTGCTTTGTGCCCACCAAGGTGAGAAATCTTGGCCCAAGACGAGCTCTGGTCTTCTGCAGCATGAAAAAAGCCAACTGAGCAGAGGACTGACGCTTAGAGAGAAGAATAAATTCATCTTTGTGTGTGGTGTTGAGATACAACTCAAAGCCTTACACCCCTTTCTTTACCTCTGAACTACATCCTCACTCCTGAGCTGCCATCCACTGAGTGCCTGCTGCGTGCTGCAAGCTAAATCTGTTCGCTCACTTGCTTCTGACAATCACTTGTACAGTATCTTACGGATGAGGAAAGATGAGCCCAGAATTTCTGCAAGCTAGACCCCAAGTACCCAGATGTCTCACTACCACCGTTCTGCCATGCTGAGGATGCTTGTGACTTTGGGATTGGGTCAAAACCAATTTCAGGACCGGAGAGGTGGCTTAGAGGTTGCCTGCGAAGGCTGGGAACCAAGGTTTGATTCTCCAGGTCCCAGATACACAAGGTGGCGCATGCGTCTGGGGTTCGTTTGCAGTGGCTGGAGGCCCTGGCGCGTCCATTCTCTTCTCTCTGTGTCTCAAAAATAAAATAAAATAAGCCGGGCATGGGTGGTGCACGCCTTTAATCCCAGCACTAGCGAGGCAGAGGTAGGAAAGTTCGAGGGCACCCTGAGATTACATAGTGAATTCCAGGTTAGCCTGAGCTAGAGTGAGACCTTACCCCGAAAAACAAAACAAACAAACAAACAAAAAAATAAGAGTCTGAAAAAACAAAAACAAACCCGATTTCAGCATGCAGCTGTGGCCCAGGGGGACCAGTGCCTGAAACACCCTCCGCCCTCAGCGTTACAACTCCAGCTTGGAGGTGGTGGAAACCTGCAGCCTGCAAAGGTCCTGTCCGGTTCCCGAACCCGCGGGCCCCACGAAGCGCCCAGCCTCGCCCCCGCGCCCCCCCCCCCCACCATCCAGCGCTTCCCCGCGGCGACGGCGGCGCGCACGCGGGTTAAAGGGGCGGGGCCGGCGACGGTCCAGCCCGCGGCTCCGGGTCTGCCTCCGCGCCCGGCCGCCCGGCAGCGAGAGCGGCGCCGCCATGGAGGCCACCGGGGTGCTGCCGTTCGTGCGCGGCGTGGACCTCAGCGGCAACGACTTCAAGGTGAGTCGGGGGTGGGGGGGTGTCCTGCGCCCAGGCTAAGCGGCTCTTCTCTTCCGGTGCCGCCACCGAGGGGATTCCCCCATCCTCCCCCTCTCCGGAGCGGGGCGGGGCGGGGCGCGGCTCTCTCCGCGGGGCCTGTCTGCCCGGAGCTGACCCCGGCCTCCGCCCCGTGCCCTCGACGGGAAGACTTGAGACTCGGGGGTCGGCGTCACGCAGCGGGGGAGGGGGGTGGCTCGCGCCTCGGTTCTCCGCCCGCGCGGGACGGGGGACGGGGCCGCCGTGCCCCGAGCTCGCGCCGCGGCGCTCACACGTCCAGGCGCGGCCCGGTCGCCGGCTGCCCAAAGGCGGCCCGGACCGCCGCCCCCGCCCCCGCCCCGTCCGGTGTGTAGTCTTGGGCAAGTCACTTCCCCTCTCGGGACCAGGGCTGTCTCGTCCGCCCCGGGAGCTTCCGAGGAGCCCGTTTGGGGGGGGGCGTGGAATGGAGCGAGCCGTGTCTGGCAGGTGTGCGAGGTTCTGGGGCGTCGTCTGCGCAGCTGTCTTGATTGACTGATGGGCCGGAACGGGAAACCAGAGCCCAACCCCCCATGGGCCAGCCCAGAGAGAGAGAGAGAGAGAGAGAGAGAGAGAGAGAGAGAGAGAGGGGGGGGGGGGGAGAGGGAGGGAGGGAGGGAGGGAGGAGGAGTGAGAGAGAGATCCCAGGGGAGGCTGAGCTGGCCTGCAGGGGCTGCCCAGCGGCCTTGGCCCTCCACTGGCTGAGGTCCCTTTAGTTGCCAGCTTGGGGCTGATAAGGAGGTGCGTTCCACCAGTGATCACTTGCATGTGCATACACCCTATGACCCTATACACAGGTGGCTATGTTCCCCCCCACCACCACCACCACCATCCTCACCTGGGATCTCCATGTGTCTTCACTGGGCTGGGAAAGTCTGAGTCACCCTCGGGAATGTGGCTGGAGGGGGAGGGGACAGCAGTCTAGGGCGCTTATGGTGTGTGTTGCCTGAGACTTGTGGTGACACAATGGCCAGCGGTGCTGCGGTGGGCACTGAGTAAGGGAAATGGGTGGTCGGGAAGGTGGCTCTGCGATTAAACTCGCTTGTTTGCAAATCCTGCCCTGCTGGCCCTCAGTTCCCAAGCAGTCCAGGCAGGCAGACACACACACACACAGAAATTAAAAACGTAAATATGGGGAATGAATAAATGAGGTGGAGGGCTGGGCTCTTAATGTAGTGGGGTTTGAACCTTGCCAGGTTTTCTTTTTCTTTTTCTTCCTCTTCTTTTTTCTTTTTTTTTTTTTTCGAAGGTAGGGTCTCACTCTCGCCCAGGCTGACCTGGAATTCACTATGTAGTCTCAGGGTGGCCTCAAACTCGTGATGATCCTCCTACCCCTGCCTCCCAAGTGCTGGGATTAAAGGTGTGTGCCACCACATATGGCCTTTTTTTAAAAAAAAAAAAATAATTAGTTTATTTATTTGACAGAGAGAAAGAGACAGGGAGAGAGAGAATGGGTGCTCCAGGGCCTCCAGACACTGGAACTTCAGACATATGCGCCACCTTATGCAGCTGGCCTTCTTGTGTACTGGGAAATTGAATCTGGGTCCTTAGCTTCTCAGGCAAACACCTTAACAGCTAAGTCATCTCTCCAGACCCTCTTTTTTTTTTTTTAACTTTTTATTGATAGTGTCTATAGTATAGATAATAAACTATAATTCACTTTCCCATTCCCATTCTCCCCTTCTGAAATCCATCCTCTAACAAATCCCCTCCCCTTCCAATTAGTCTCTTTTATTTTGATGTCATTGTCTTTTCCAGCTATTATGAAGGTCTTGTATAGGTAGTGTCAGACACTGGGATGCCATGAAATCAAGGCCATTTTGTGTCTGGAGAAGCATATTGTAAAGAGTTCTACCTTTCCTTTGGCTCTTACATTCTTCCCACTACCTCTTCTGCAGTGTACCCTGAGCCTTGGAGGTTGTGATAGGGATGTCTCATTTAGTGCTGAACATTCCATTTGGGGGGGGATGGGCACACCAGAGTCTTCAGCCACTGCACCAGATGCATGCACCACCTTGTGCATCTGGCTTATGTGGGCCCTGGGGAATTGAACCAGGGTCCTTTGGCTTTCCAGGCAAGTGCCCTAACTCCTAAGCCACTCTCTCCAGCTCTGTAGTGACATTTTTTTTTTTTTTAAACAATTCATAGACCAACTTTTCTCTATATCAACCTGTCGTTACAACTCACCTTTGGGACAGCATGAATTCTGACAAATGGTGCAACACAAGGAAACAGTTCTGTCTTGCCTCACTTTCAGAACACGGCCAGGAGGAGCTCAATGAAGAATGTAGCTACTCTTCTTTATTTCATTTTTTTTCCCCCTATAGTGACTTTTTTTTAAAAAATTATTTATTTATTTGAAAGCGACAGACACAGAGAGAAAGACAGATAGAGGGAGAGAGAGAGAATGGGCGCGCCAGGGCTTCCAGCCTCTGCAAACGAACTCCAGACGCGTGCGCCCCCTTGTGCATCTGGCTAACGTGGGACCTGGGAAACCGAGCCTCGAACCGGGGTCCTTAGGCTTCACAGGCAAGCGCTTAACCGCTAAGCCATCTCTCCAGCCCCCTATAGTGACTTTTTAAAGTCACCCAGTGGTCACTGACATCTGAAAAGAGAAGCTTCTCTAACCAAAAGTGAGGGTAGGGCTGGAGAGATGGCTTAGCAGCAGTTAAGGCGCTTGTCTGCAAAGCCTAAGGACTCGTGTTCTATTCTCCAGGTCCCACTTAAGCCAGACACAGGGACTCAGGCACACAGTGTCACACATGCATCTGGAGTTTGATAGTAGTGGATAGAGGCCCTGGCACACCAATTCTCTCCCGCTCTCTCTCTTAAAAAAAAGAAGTGAGTCGCATTAATATACGGATATAAACATAAAAAAATGCTTACAGGGCAGTTTGGTGGGCATGATATATGCTTTTAGCCAGACAACAGCAGTTGTTACTCCCCTAGGGCTCATAACTGCCCATCATAGGCTTTTGACTAGGTTTTTAGTACCAGGCATGTATTCCCTCCAATGGTGTGGGCCTCCATTCCAATTAGAGAGTAATTGGTTTCCCCTGTAAGAGATATGCCACTATTGTATCAGTTGGCACATTTGGCCAGGCTGGCCAGTCTTAAGGCTTACAGTGTCCACTGCTGTTTACCATCATCGATGACTTCTCTCTCCCATTGGGCTGCATGCTGCATAGCTTTTTCCAGCTTTCTGACAGTCAACAGGAAGGAAGCTTCCAGCTTGGTTTCTCAGTGACCTGCAGCCCAAGCATGTGGAATCTTCAGCAATAGGGTCTTACCATCTAGTTTTGGTGGGAAACCAAGAGGCTTGCTTGCCAGGTTTTTATGCCCATACAGGAATGGGGCTCAGTGCAGTCTGCAAAGAGTCAGGGGGAAACCTCATCCCTGGTAGCCCGATTTGCCTGGAACACCAGGCAAAGTCATGTGAGTGGCACCATCCACAGCTTAAGTACTGGCTGTCCTCTGAAACAACACGTTCTCAAGGCTTGTCCTGGCCTCTCTGGGGTGTGGAGTCCAGCGGGAGAGATGATCAAGGCTAACACTTTAGTCCTGCAGGAGTTTCAGTTAGTCCCACTGTATGAGTGAAGAAGTTGAGGTATAGAGTCACTAACTTGTCCAAGGTTTCACAGCTGGGGAATTGGCTCTGTTGCTTCAAGACTGTTACGGCCATTAGGACCCATATAAGGTGATGGATCAGGGGCACCGCCTCACAGGTCAACCTCACAATAACCTCTTCTACCAGGGTGGCTACTTCCCTGAAAATGTCAAGGCCATGACCAGCCTTCGATGGCTGAAGTTGAACCGTACAGGCCTCTGCTACCTGCCTGAAGAACTGGCTGCCCTGCAGAAGCTGGTAAGAGGCAGCAGGAAACAGGGAGGGTCCCCGTGCGGGGCTGGGTGAGTGGAGCCTGCAAAGATAGCAAAACACAGTGAAAGAACAGGGCTGGCTGTGGCAGAGCTGGCAGGACTGCATCTGGAAGTATGTTAGGGGTTCTGTGGTCTGTGGGAGAGGGGGGCTGTGGGAGTGACTCCTGTACAGTGCAGGGTTGCGTGGGCAGACTGAGACTTGTTACCTCAGCCTCTTCCTGGATCCTCTGTCCATTCAGGAGCACTTGTCCGTGAGCCACAACAACCTGACCACGCTGCACGGGGAGCTGTCCAGTCTACCTTCGCTTCGGGTGAGTGCTGGCTGGGACCAGCCATGAGGTGGGGTGGGGTGGGATGCTTCCAGGGCCTTAATGGGGCCAAACCAGCCTGAGCCAGTGCATTGGGCCCCCTTGTTGTAAGAGGATAGTTATTCCCCATGTCTTCATGAGTCCGCGTGAATGGGAGAATTCCATGCGGAACAAGTGAAAAAAGTTTCAGAGCTCACCACTCGTTTTGTTTATATTTTTAAGTTTTGGATTTTCAAGATAGGGTCTCACTGTACCCCAGGTTGACTTGGAGCTTACGCTGTAGCCCCAGGCTGGCCTCGAACTCACAACTATCCTACCTCAGCCTCTCGAGTGCTGGGATTAAAGGTGTGTCCCACCATGTCCGTCTTCACCACTCATTTTGGACAACTGTGATCACAGCCAGCTCAGGCAGAGCACAGTATCGACTAGTCCTTGGGGGTTTGTCAGGTGCCTCAAACCTCCACGAATACCAAACAAAGTGAGGACTCTTAGCCACACAGGCAGGTTACTTTCCTGGAATCATCCCCAGGCAACAATGTAGCTGGTGTGGCTGGGCCTGTGGATGGCCTGAACCTCAGGCCCCTGGCCCAGTCCTGCATAAATCAGGTGATCTTGTCCAGGGCCAGAGCCCTGAAATATTCAGGGTACAGCATTGGGACTGAGGCTCCCTGACTGAAATCAGGGCTCTACAGTTTCCTGGTTTAGTGGCTTTGGACCAGTCCCTCCTCTTCACCCCTGAAAATATGATTAGCTTAAAAAGCAGAAGCCTGCCTCTGCAAAGAACATAAGAGAAATTTCAGGGGAGCTCCCCTAACTTCCACTGTCACTTGTGGCATACCACCATTCCCTGCCCCGTCCTCTCCCCTGCTCAGACTTCCTGCACACCCGTGCACTTCCAGGGTCTTACAGCTGGAGAGTTGGCTCTGCTGCCCTCAGCCATAGTATGTTCTTTTGGCATATGTTAAAAACAGCACCTCTGTGGGGTGCATGTGTGTGTGTATGTATGCAGGTGTGTATGTATCATTTGTTTATTGTTTTATATTTATTTATTTTTATTGACAATTTCTATAATTATAGAAAATAACCCATGGTAATTCCCTCCCTTCCCTCACTTTCCCTTTTGAAACTCCACTCTCCATCATACCCCTTCCCACTTTCAATCAGTCTTTTATTTTGATGTCATCATCTTTTCCTCCTATTATGATGGTCTTGGGTAGTGTCAGGCACTGAGAGGTCATGGATATCCAGGCCATTTTGTGTCTGTAGGAGCACGTTGTAAGGAGTCCTACCCTTCCTTTGGCTCTTATTCTGCCGCCTCTTCTGCAATTGACCCTGAGCCTTGGAAGGTGTGATAGAGATATTTCAGTGCTGAGCACTCCTCTGTCACTTCTCAGCACCATTGTGCCTTCTGAGTCATCCCAAGGTCACTGCCAGCTGAGAACAGAAGCTTCTCTAACCAAAAGTGAGAGTAGCATTAATATGTTGGTATAAACATTAAGAGAAGTGCTTAGTGGGCAGTTTGGTGAGCATGGTATATATACATTTGGTCAGACACCAGCAGGTGTTATACCACTAGGGCTCATGACTTCCTTCATTATGGATTTTCAGTATCAGGGATGTATTCCCTCCCATGGGGTGGGCCTCCAGTTCAATTAGAGAGCGGTTGGTTTCCCCCATGACACACATGCCACCATTGCACCCATTGACTCATTTGGCTTGGCTGGCCAAATTTAAGGCTTTCAGTGTCTATTATTGAATATCTTCACTGGTGATTTTTCTCTCTCCCATTGAATTGCATACAGTGTAGCTTTTTCCAGCTTTCTGTCAGCTGGTCTACATGGAAGAGGTTTTCAGCTCAGCTCCAGCAGGATTTCTGAGTGACCTTGCAGTCCAAGTATGTGGATTCTTCAGCAATAGGGTGTTACCATCTATTCCTGGTGGGAAATCAAGGGCCTCTGCAATGGCTTGTAATGTTTGGGGGCTATCATTGACCTCCCTGGCCAACAACTCACTGGAAGGTATCCCATCCCTGGCACTGAAAATTTTGTAGCAACAGTCTATAGCTTCTGGGTGTTCCATTGTCCAAAAAAGTAGGTTTCCATATGGCTTGTTGATATCCTCTTAGATTTTGATTACCCTCCCTCCACCTTTCCTTTACTCAGAACTCTTTTCCTGACCTCACTTAGGCCTTTTCACTCCCATTAATCTGTTGTTCTACTTACATATGTACAATACCATACTATTAAGTGCTCCCCTCAATTCCCTTTATATCCCCTTTCTAGCTTACTGACCTCTGCTACTGTTTTATTCCTACTCACATAGAAGTCCAATCATTTGCAGCTAGGATCCACTTACGAGAGAGCACATGTGACACTGCGTATGTTGAACCATCCCTGCATCTCTGGGATAAAGCCTACTGGGTCGGGGTGAATGACCTTTCTGATATATTCTTGTATTCTATTTGCCAATATTTTGTTGATAACGTTTTCATCCATGTTCATGAGGGAAATTGGTCTGTAATTTTCTTTTTTTGTTCTTTCTCCAGTTTTGATATCAGGGTGATGCTGGCTTTGTAGAAGGAGTTTGGTAGGATTCCTTCCTTTTCTATTTTATAGAAAAGTTTGAGAAGCATAGTTCTTTCATGAAGGTCTGGTAAAATTCACCACTGAAGGACAGGCATGGTGGTGTGTGCACACCTTTAATCCTAGCACTCAGGAGGCAGAGGTAGGAAGATTGCCATGAGTTCAAGGCCACCCTGAGATTCCATATTGAATTCCAGGTCAGCCTGGGCTAGAGCAAGACCCTACCTTAAAAAAAACAAAAAACAAAAAACAAAAAACTCACCAGAGAATCCATCTGGGTCTGGTCTTATTTTAGTTGGGAGGTTTTATAAATTTTTTGTTTTTTTAAGGTAGGGTCTCACTCTAGCGCAGACTGACCTAAAATTCACTACGTAGTCTCAGGGTAGCCTTGAACTCATGGCAATTCTCCTACCTTTGCCTCCTGAATGCTGGGATAAAAGGCATGCGCCGGGCTGGAGAGATGGCTTAGCGGTTAAGCGCTTGCCTGTGAAGCCTAAGGACCCCGGTTCGAGGCTCGGTTCCCCAGGACCCACGTTAGCCAGATGCACAAGGGGGCGCACGTGTCTGGAGTTCGTTTGCAGTGGCTGGAAGCCCTGGTGCACCCATTCTCTCTCTCTCCCTCTACCTGTCTTTCTCTCTGTGTCTGTCACTCTCAAATAAATAAATAAAATTAAATTTAAAAAAAAGGCAAGCACCACCTTGCCTGGTTCTCATTTCTTAATATAGACACTTAAAGCTATAAATTTCCCTCTTAAGACTGCCTTCATTGTGTCCCAAAGGAATTGGATGTTGTGTTCTCATTATTATTTGATTCTATAAATTTTTTGATTTCCTTCTTGATTTCTTCATTGACCCATTCATCATTTAGTAGTGTATTGTTTAGCTTCCATGATTTTGTGTATGCTCCATAGCTTTTCTTGCTGTTGATTTGTAGTTTGATCCCATTGTGATCAGATAGAGTGCAAGGAATTATTTCAGTTTTCCTATATTTGTTAAGATTTGCTTTGTGTTCTAATAATGGTCCATTTTAGAGAATGTTCCATGTGCTGCTACAAAGAATCTGTATTCTGCAGCATTTGGATGAACTGTCCTGTAGATATCTGTTAGGTCCATTTGTGATAACTGGAGCAGAATGCTGAGTGTCCACTTCATTGCTCTTGTGTCCTTCCCTTCTTGTTTTGAGCCAGAGTCTCTTACTGATCCTGAAGCGTGACTTTTATTTAGTGAGCTCTTGTGAGTCCCCCAGTCTCTGCACCCCTGCAGCATTGGGGTTACAGATCCATGTGGCCATGTCCAGCTGAACGTAACTGGTCTCTCAGGCCTCCTTAGGCCCTGATGCTTGTGTAGGAAGCACACTTAACTACCAAGCCATCTCTCCAGCCCGCCCCCTCCACTCCCCTCCCCTCTTTTAAAAAATATATATATTTTAGGGTTGGGGGGATGGCTTAGCAGTTATGGCACTTGCCTACAAAGTCAAAAGACCCAGATTATATTCCCCAGGACCCATGTAAGCCAGATGCACAAGATGGTGCATGAGTCTGGAGTTTGTAGGGGCTGAAGGCCCTGGCACATCCATTCTTTCTCTGTGTGTCTGCCTTTTTCTCTCTCTCATAAATAAAAAGTTTAAAATACATATTTTATTTTTATTTATTTGAAAGAGAGAATGGGTGCACCAGGGCTTCCAACCACTGTAAACAAACTCCAGACACATGCACCATCTTGTGCATCTGGCTTATGTGGGTCCTGGGAAATTAAACCTGGGTCCTTCGGCTTCACAGGTGAGTGCCTTAACCACTAAGCCATCTCTCCAGCTCCTCCCTCTCCCCTCCCCACCCTTTTGTGAGGCAAGCCCAACAGACTGCCTTTTTTTTTAATGCAAGAGAGAGAGAATTGGCATGCCAGGGCTTCCATCCATTGCACTTGAACTCCAGACACACGTGCCCGCTTGTGCACATGTGTGGCCTTGCATGCTTGTCACTGTGTGTGGCTGGCTTATGTGGGACCTGGAGAGTGGAACATGAGTTTGTAGGCTTCACAGGCAAGTGCCTTAACTGCTAAACCATCTCTCCAGGCCCCCCTCCCCTTTTTGAGAAAAGGCCAGGCCAGAGGTGGGAGAACACTCAGGCCTGGCCTCCATGAGGATTCTAAGAAGGCATCCTCCTTGGCCTGTACTTTTTTCTGAGGGTGGAAGGCAAGAATCTGACTCCCCATTTATCTCCAGGCTATTATAGCTCGAGCCAACAACCTGAAGAATTCTGGAGTCCCTGATGACATCTTCAAGCTGGATGACCTCTCAGTCCTGGTCAGTGGTTACCAGCCCACCTGTCCCCTACACTGCCCAACTACTGAGTTTTCACCCATGACTGCAGTGTCTGGGTTCACCATTATTCCATTTTACAGATGGGCAAAGTGAGACTGAGTAGACAGTGCCAGGCTGAGGTCACTTATGGAGTCAGTTCCTTAACCCAGACACCCTTTCACTCAGGATCCCACTGTTTCCTACCCTGAGTCCCTCATCACTCCCTGTTCAATGTCCTGCCAGATTCTGAGCATGGCAGAGGCCTAGTGAGGTGGGGATACCCTGACCTGGTCTTGCTCCTGCTGTCCAGGACTTAAGCCACAACCAACTGACGGAGTGCCCACGGGAGCTAGAAAATGCCAAGAACATGCTGGTGCTCAACCTTAGCCACAACAGGTGCTGGGGATGTGGAAAGTGGAACCAGGTGGGCAGGGCAGGGCAGTGTGTGGATGGAGGCGGGCACTGACTCTCAGCCCTCTCCTTTTGCTCCACAGCATCGACTCCATTCCCAACCAGCTGTTCATCAACCTCACCGACCTGCTGTATCTGGACCTCAGCGAGAACCGCCTGGAGAGCCTGCCACCTCAGATGCGCCGTCTCGTGCACTTGCAGACACTGGTGCTCAACGGGAACCCGCTACTGCATGCGCAGCTCCGGTAGGCGCCTCTTACCCTGGCCCGTCGTCCACCCTGGCCTGTGTCCCTCCACACCAGCCTCTGTGTACTGAGCATCATGCCCAATCCTTGGGTCTTGTCCTTCTGTCCATCCTGCCTGCCTGCAGCTGCACCCCTCATGTGGGCCTGTCCTGGTTGACAGCTCTTGTCCTTGCAGGCAGCTTCCAGCCATGATGGCCCTGCAGACCCTGCACCTGCGGAACACACAGCGCACCCAGAGCAACCTCCCCACCAGCCTGGAAGGCTTGAACAATCTTGCAGGTCTGGACTTCCTTGGGACCCCTAAATTCTTACTCTTTTGGGCTAACTTCCTTGGAAATAAATAATATATAAAAATAATAAATAATAAATAATTACAGTCCACAGACATTACTTCATTTTTTTTTCCTGCTTTTCCTTTTTCCTGCTTTTTCGCTTAGAGACAATGGGCATAGCAGAGCCTCTAGCCACTGCAAATGAACTCCAGAAGCATGTGCCACCTTGTGCATCTGGCTTATGTGGGTCCTGGGGAAATCAAACCTAGGTCTTTGTCTTTATAGGCAAGCTCCTTAACCATTAAACCCTTTCTCCAGCCCATTATTTTTATTTGCAAGAAGAGAAAGTGATTATGGGCCTGCCAGGGCCTCTTGCCCCTGCAAAGGAACTACAGTCACTTGAGCCCCTTTGTGCATTTGGATTTTATTTGGGTACTGAGGAATCAGACCCAGGCTGGCAGGCTTTGCAAGCAAGTGCCTTAAACTACTCAGCCATCCTCCCCTCTCCCTCTTTTTTTTTTTCAGACAGTCTTGCCAGGTAGCCCTGTGTGTCTTGGTACTCAACAATCACAATGTAGGCAAGCTGGCTTTGAAGTTGTACTAATCCTATCTCAGCTGAGATTACAGACATGTGCTATTACACGCAACTTACATTGGGCTTAAGTCACTAGACCCACCAGGTATGAGCGAGTTTTCCAAATTAAAAAATTGCAGGTCAGGACTGGAGAGATGGTTTAGCTGTTAAACACTTGCCTGCAAAGCCTAAGGACCCCAGTTCGAGGCTTAATTCCCCAGGACCCACGTGTGCCAGATGCACAAGGGGGCGCGTGCATCTGGAGTTCATTTGCAGTGGCTGGTGCGCTCATTCTCTCTCTCTGACTCTTTCTCTCTGTGTGTCACTCTCAAATAAAAAAATTAAAAAAAAAAAAAAACTTCAGGTCAGAGAGGTAGTCACTTTCCTGAAGCCACACAGATTTGAGCTTTGTGCCGGGGCTGGCTGTTCTCACGCCCACTGTGAGTCTCAGCTGCCACACTCCATCCCATGCCCTAGATGTGGACCTGTCCTGCAATGACCTGACGCGGGTGCCCGAGTGCCTGTACACCCTCCCCAGCCTACGCCGCCTCAACCTCAGCAGCAACCAGATCTCTGAGCTGTCCCCATGCATCGACCAGTGGGTGCACGTGGAGACCTTGAACCTGTCCCGCAACCAGCTCACTTCACTGCCAGTGCGTCTGGGACCTGGGGCAGGTGGGGTCGGGGTGCTGGGCTTCACCCTCACTGCCACCCTGCATCCCTTCAGTCTGCCATTTGCAAGCTGACCAAACTGAAGAAGCTGTACCTGAGCTCCAATAAGCTGGACTTCGATGGGCTGCCATCCGGCATCGGAAAGCTGAGCAGCCTGGAGGAGTTCATGGCTGCCAACAACAACCTGGAGCTGATTCCTGAAAGTCTGTGCAGGTACTGGGCAGGGCAGGCTTTCCAAGCAGAACCCGCTGGGACCCTGCTGTCCTGCCCCACACTCAATTTGGGCTTCCAGAAGGGCTGTGACAGCATGTGAATTTGTGGCTGCTATCCCCTTCTGGAGGTCATTAGCCTTACCTGCCACACCCCCCCAGCCATGCCCCGCACCCCCCGAGGCTCAGCTAACCCTGTCCTTACAGGTGCCCAAAGCTGAAGAAACTCGTCTTGAACAAGAACCGCCTGGTAACTCTCCCAGAGGCTGTCCATTTTCTGACAGAGATCGAGGTGAGGGGCTGGCGGCACCAGAAAGACTGGGTGGAGGGTGTGCCTGCATCTTGGAGTCAGGACAGTGGCCAGGTCCCAGAGTGGGGAGCTGAGCTCCAGCATCCATAGTACACAGCAGTGTCACAGAAGCACCACAGGCGGGGGCAGGGGGCACAGCAAGAACCCGGCCCCAGCAGGCAGCTGGTGGGGTGCGGCTGGAGGTGGAAGCCCAGCTACTCACCAGCTCTGCTCACCCTGCAGGTCCTGGACGTACGGGAGAACCCCAGCCTGGTCATGCCACCCAAGCCTGCTGACCATGCTGCAGAGTGGTACAACATCGACTTCTCACTGCAGAACCAGCTGCGGCTGGCAGGTGCCTCCCCTGCTACAGTGGCCGCTGCTGCAGCTGGTAAGTAGGGTGAGGTCTGGCTGGAAGCAAGGCACCCCGAGCCTCAGTTTGCCCATTTGTAACTGTACACAGGGTGGGGTTAGTTTCTGGTTGGCCAGGTGTCCAAGGGCCAGCCTGAAAGGGCCCAGCTGTTTGCTTCTCTCATAAGTAGGGAGTGGGCACAAAGACCCCCTGGCTCGTAAGATGAGGCTCCGGAGGCGCAAGGACTCGGCCCAGGATGACCAGGCTAAGCAGGTGCTGAAGGGCATGTCAGACGTGGCCCAGGAGAAGAACAAAAAGCAGGAGGTATGCCAGGCTGGGGCTGAGGCAAGGCCGGTGGCTTCAGCCCTGCTCAGGAAGGAAAAGGGGCTCTGGGTAGAGAGAATGGCCAATGCTAAGGCCCTGTGGTTCGGAGTAGGCAGAAGCCAGTGACTGTCAGTCAAGCACAGCTCCTGTGTCTCCAGGAGAGCGAGGACACCCGAACCCCTGGAGGGAAGGTGCGGCGCTGGGACCAGGGCCTGGAGAAGCCACGCCTTGACTATTCAGAGTTCTTCACGGAGGACGTGGGCCAGCTGCCTGGCTTGACCATCTGGCAAATTGAGAACTTTGTTCCTGTGCTGGTGGAGGAAGCCTTCCATGGCAAGTTCTATGAGGCTGACTGCTACATTGTGCTCAAGGTGAGGACTTGACCTCTGCTGTCCTCCACAGCCTGGCCCAAGGGGGCCAGGCAGGATGGGGGTATGTGTCCTTCCTGGCTTCCTAGAAGGCCCTCATGGCCAGTGCTTCGGTCCCCAGACCTTCCTAGATGACAGTGGCTCGCTGAACTGGGAGATCTACTACTGGATTGGTGGGGAGGCCACTCTCGACAAGAAAGCCTGCTCGGCCATCCATGCCGTCAACCTGCGCAACTACCTGGGCGCCGAGTGCCGCACGGTGCGGGAGGAGATGGGTGACGAGAGCGAGGAGTTCCTGCAGGTGCGGCGCGGGGCGCTACGCAGGTGGGGGCAGCCGGGGCTGGGTGTGCTGGGGCTGCGCAGGGAGAGAACCTCAGGCAGACATCAAGGTGAAACCTGGGGAGAATGAAGGTGGGAGAATAAAGGTGGCCACAACCCCCTGGGGCAGGAGTCAGTGGTTGAGGACAAAGGGGCAGAAACCTGGCATGGGAGCTGGGTCATTAGCTTGTACTAACACGAGAGCTAGAAGACAGGCTAAGGAGTGTGAGAAGGGGGAGGGCAGACGCTGTTAGGGGTTGACCACAGGCTCCATACTAAGGGCCAAGAGTAAATGGAAAAAAAAACAAAAAGTTTGGCAAGCTGCCTTTTCCTACATTGCTAGCTGGTTTACACACACACATATATTTTTTTGAGGTAGGGTCTTGTTCTAGCCCAGGCTGACCTGGAATTCACTATGTTGTCTCAGGGTGGCCTCAAACTCACAGTGATCCTTCTACCTCTGCCTCCCCAGTGTTGAGATTAAAGTCATGTGCCAGCACATCTGGCTTAAGCAGACTTTTTCTTTTTCTTTCTTTCTTTCTTTTTTTTTTTTTTTTTGAGGTAGGGTCTCACTGTAGCTTAGACTGACCTGGAATTCACTATGTAGTCTCAGGGAGGCCTGGAACTCACAGCGATCCTCCTACCTCTGCCTCCCAAGTTTTGGGATTAAAGGCGTGCGCCACCACACCTGTCTTTAAGCAGACATATTTTTTCCTTTAAAATTTTTTTTTTAATTGACAACTTTATGCTTACAATAAATCATAATAATTCCCTCCCCTCCTCCACTTTCCCCTTCACAATTCTACTCTCCATCATATCCCCTCCCTCTCTCCATTAGTCTCTCTTTTATTTTGTATTTTATTATTTTTTATTTTATCGTCTTTTTCTCCTAGTATGAGGGTCTTGTGAAGGTATAGGCACCGTGAGGTCGTAGATATTTTATGAGGCTAATTTGTGTCTGGATAGTTGCATTGTAAGGAGTGGTGCCCTTCCTTTGGCTCTTACATTCTTTCCTCCATTTCTTCCGCAATGGACCACGAGCCTTGGAGAGTGTGAGATGTTTCAGTTAAGGAGACATTTTTAACATTATCATAGATTCATAGCACTCACTTCACCTATGTACTCCGTCTCTCATCCTGACGGGTACTTGGGGCACAAAGGGACAACTCAGTGATGGAGAATTATATACACACACAGGTGTTTGACAATGACATCTCCTACATTGAGGGTGGAACAGCCAGTGGCTTCTATACTGTGGAAGACATGCACTATGTCACCAGGTGAGGGGGTAGAGGTGGGTGGCACTTACCTGGACTGTTGGGAAAGGGGAGGTGTTGGGGGTCAGTGGCCTGTGGTGCCCACATTGAGTCCTTTGTGCTCTGGCTCCCAGGATGTACCGTGTGTATGGGAAAAAGAACATCAAGTTGGAGCCTGTGCCCCTCAAGGGGTCCTCCCTGGACCCAAGGTGAGCCTCTTGATGGAAGGTAAGGGTACTCAGCCCTCAGCTGCCTCCCTTCTGTGGGAAGGAAACCCTGTTAACTAATCTTTGTCCCCTCCCCGGGGCCTAGGAGGAGGGCCTGAATCTCCCCCCTTTCTATGGGAAAGGTTTTGGGGGTGGGTCAAGAGCATGTAACAGCCCCTCCTGCTCTCTCGTCCAGGTTTGTGTTCCTGCTGGACCAAGGGCTGAACATCTATGTGTGGCGAGGGGCCCAGGCCACATTGAGCAGTACAACCAAGGCCAGGTAGGTGGGTCCTATGGGGTGTTTTGGGCAAAGGAAGGTGTCTCCTAAGAAAAGTATGGCCTCAGTGGGGGTTTTTGTATCTGTCTTCAGGCTCTTTGCAGAGAAAATTAATAAGAATGAGCGGAAAGGGAAGGCAGAGATCACACTGCTGGTGCAGAGCCAGGAACCCCCCGAGTTCTGGGAGGTGCTAGGTGGGGAGCCCTCGGAGATCAAGAAGCATGTGCCTGATGACTTTTGGCCACCCCAGCCCAAGCTGTACAAGGTGAGCCATGGTGCTAGAATATAGGGGAGGCCTCCTCTAGTGCTGTGGATTTGGGTGGGGAGAGGCTGCCACCTTCTGGACAAGCAGCAGCCTGAAGTCCAGTGGTAAACTCTGAGGAGGGCTCAGCCTCCACTTTCTGGCAAGGTGGAACACACCTTTAATTCCAGCACTTGGGAAGCAGAGGTAGGAGGGCTACCATGAGTTCAAGGCCACCCTGAGACTACATAGTGAATTCCAGGTCAGCTTGGGCTAGAATGAGACCTTACCTCAAAAAACAAAAACAAAAACTTTAGGAGTATGTCAGGCACGGTGGCTCACACCTTTAGTCCCAGCGCTTGGAGGATCACCAGGAGATTGAGGCCAGCCTGAGCTACATTGTCAGTTCTAAGTCAGCCTTGGCTGGACAGAGATTCTGCCTCAAACAACAAAGAAAATTAGAATAAACAGAAAAGACCTGGACTAAGCAAGCACATAATGCACTATATTTACAAGCCCTTCTAGCTGGGTGAGGTGGTGCGCACCTTTAATCCCAGCACTTGGGAGGTAGAGGTTGGAGGATCACAATGAGTTTGAGGCCACCTTGAGACCACATAGTGAATTCCAGGTCAAAAGCAAAGCCCTACCTCAAAATAAAAATAAAGGCCCTTCTACTGGCCAGGGCTCAGTAGGACAAGTACTTGCCTTACTCCAATGACTAACACCCTGGATTCCATTCCCAGCACTAGAAAACCCATTTGTTTGTAGGCTGCCCTTAAAAGGCTCTTTGGTTGGAGGGAAAATGGGTTCAAAGACTAGGGTATAGGCCTGAGCCACACAGCAAGGTGGTGCCAGACCCCAAGTCGGAGCTCTGTCTTCCTCCTGCCAGGTGGGCTTAGGCCTGGGCTACCTGGAACTGCCACAGATCAACTACAAGCTCTCAGTGGAACATAAGAAACGGCCCAAGGTGGAGCTGTTGCCAGGAATGAGACTGGTATGTGGCAGCAGGCAGGCACAGGGTCCGCGCCTTTCTGTGGTGGTGGCCAGGTATTGACCTCGCCTCCTGTCCTGCAGCTGCAGAGCCTCCTGGACACACGCTGTGTGTACATCCTGGACTGTTGGTCTGATGTGTTCATCTGGCTTGGGCGCAAGTCTCCGCGCCTGGTGCGTGCTGCAGCGCTTAAGCTGGGCCAGGAGCTGTGTGGGATGCTGCACCGGCCACGCCATGCCACCGTCAGCCGCAGCCTTGAGGGCACCGAGGCGCAGGTGTGCCCCCACCCGAGTCTCCACACTGCTACCTAGAACTGGGCCCAAACCAACTTCGTCTTTGTGGAAGCACCCACTCATGTCGTGTACCCCCCCTTCCCTTTGCTAGGCCTTCTCCAAGCCCCACCCCCAGCTCTCGAGAGCCTGGCCCCTGAGCTGACCTTTACCAAGCCTCGCCTGACCCTCGGACCTCATCTTAACTATGTTAATGGCCTGGAACTCCCCCGGCAGGTATTCAAGGCCAAGTTCAAGAACTGGGATGATGTATTGACCGTGGACTACACACGCAATGCGGAAGCCGTGCTGCAGGGTCCAGGGCTCTCTGGAAAGGTGAAGCGTGACACGGAGAAGAAAGAGCAGATGAAGGCTGACCTCACCGCGCTCTTCCTCCCCCGGCAGCCACCCATGGCCCTGGCTGAGGTGGGACAGGCTTATGAGAGAGAGAAGTGTGTGGGGAGGGGAGGTGTTGCACCATTTGATGCTCAAACCACCTGCTGGACGGGGGACACAGGCCGAGCAGCTGATGGAGGAGTGGAACGAGGACCTGGACGGAATGGAGGGCTTCGTGCTCGAGGGCAAGAAGTTCGCTCGGCTGCCAGAGGAAGAGTTTGGCCACTTCTACACACAGGACTGCTATGTCTTCCTCTGCAGGTGCCACTGCAGTACACCACTTCTGCCCTGGGTGGGCCCTGAGGCTGGGGGTTCCAGCCCCTGCTCACCACCATCCAAATCACAGGTACTGGGTGCCCGTGGAGTACGAGGAAGAGAAGAAGGAAGACAAGGATGGGAAGGCGACGGCAGAGGGCAGAGACGGGGAGGCAGCAGCCACTGAGGACGAGAAGCAGCCCGAGGAGGACTTCCAGTGCATCGTGTACTTCTGGCAGGGCCGCGAAGCCTCCAACATGGGCTGGCTCACCTTCACCTTCAGTCTGCAGAAGAAGTTCGAGAGCCTCTTCCCTGGCAAGCTGGAGGTGCCTCTCCCCCTCCCCCAGCTTAGGGCTATGCCTCGTGGTGTGGTGTGTGTGTGGTCAAACCCAGACCTGGGGATGCGAACCCCCTTGAAAGGCAGAGTTCAGAGAGCTGCCCACTTCTCCCCCACCCCCAGGTGGTACGCATGACGCAGCAGCAAGAGAATCCCAAGTTCCTGTCTCACTTTAAGAGAAAGTTCATCATCCACCGGGGCAAGAGGAAAGCGGCCCAGGGAGCCCTGCAGCCCAGCCTCTACCAGATCCGCACCAATGGCAGCGCACTCTGCACCAGGTGGGTGCCTGGTTGCGGGGCAGGATGGGCCTCGGGGAGCGACTCCTCACTAATTCTCCTTTCCCAGGTGCATCCAGATCAACACCGACTCCAGCCTCCTCAACTCGGAGTTCTGCTTCATCCTCAAGGTGGGGCTGTGGGCAGGAGGACCGTGGAACAAGGCAGTGGGCAGAGGACTGGACCTAACCCCAAGCCCCTGTACACATAACAGGTCCCCTTTGAGAGTGAGGACAACCAGGGCATCGTGTATGCCTGGGTGGGCAGAGCATCAGACCCAGATGAAGCCAAGTTGGCAGAAGACATCCTGAACACCATGTTTGATGCCTCCTACAGCAAACAGGTGAGAGGTGGACGTGAATCGGCCAGTGAGCCAGGGCGTGCCAAGGCCCTGGCTGGCTGACCCTTCCTTCCCACAGGTGATCAATGAAGGGGAGGAGCCAGAGAACTTCTTCTGGGTGGGCATCGGGGCACAGAAGCCTTATGACGATGATGCAGAGTATATGAAGCACACCAGGCTCTTTAGGTGAGGACCCTGACGCCCCCCCACCCCCAAGCCTCATTAGTCCTGGTACTGCTGCTTGTGACCCTTGACTCATCTTGCTCTGCAGGTGCTCCAATGAGAAGGGCTACTTTGCAGTGACTGAGAAATGCTCTGACTTTTGCCAGGATGACCTGGCAGATGACGACATCATGTTGCTAGACAATGGCCAAGAGGTAAGGATCCCCCACCCCTACCCATCAGCTGTCTGCTGGATGGAGCCAACCCATTTATAGATGGGAATCATGGGACCGGAAGGGAAGCTCCCAAGTCACCCATGTGGCCACTATCCCTGCTGTCCCCTCAGGTCTACATGTGGGTGGGGAACCAAACAAGCCAGGTGGAGATCAAACTGAGTCTGAAGGCCTGCCAGGTAAGCAGTGTTGGGGAAGGGGCCATAAGGCTAGCCTGATGGTCTTGGGGACTACAGGGGATGTACCATGGCCAGCCTAGCAGGTCGCAGTATCACCCAGGCTCACCCTTCCTCTTTCCAGGTGTACATCCAGCACACGCGCTCCAAAGAGCACGAGCGGCCCCGACGCCTACGCCTCGTCCGCAAGGGTAACGAGCAGCGTGCCTTCACCCGTTGCTTCCATGCCTGGAGTACCTTCCGCCAGGCTCCTGCCTAGGTACTGCCTGGAGGCCCAGTGCCCCAGAGGAAGGGGCCTCTTCCTGCTGCATGCACGTGAACGTGCATGCTTCAGCCACCCACCTGTGACCCCTCCCACCCCACCAACCGGTAGCACACAGCTCCAGGCTGAATCGCGGGAGAGGATCCTGATCGGTGCCCTCACAGTGTGTTCTTGTGTGTGAAGCCCCTCCTCCCACCAGGGATGAAGCAGATGGAGTTGCCCTTTAAGAGATATTAAATGCTTTATTTTCAATATTAAAAATCAGTATTTTTAATATTAAAACAGCTAGTTTTTTTTTTTTTAAAAAAGCCCAAGATAAGTCTATGGGAAGTCCATCCTTACCCCTCCAAACATACACCACACGCACACTTGACTGGCTCCAGCTGTGGGGTGCCTAGTAGAGCGTCCAGTCACACAAGCACATGCACTTACACTCAGGATAGAAGGTGGGTGCAGGAGTAAGTACCAAAATAATTTTAGAAATGACTGTCCCACCCAGTCAAGGTGTTAGAAAAATACTCTTTCCAAAGGGAGGAGGGACCCAGCTCCACCTGTCCCCTCCCCAAGCTGGAGTGGCTGCAAGGCCCAGTGACGGTGGTGGCAACAAGTCCCACTGGTTCACAACGATTAGCAGGTATGGTCAGTGTTAGGGACCAGGCAGGACAGACAGTGGCTAGGGTAGTGCTGGTCTTCCTGGCAGAGGGAGGGAAAGGTGCCAGCAGAGGGTGAGGAAGTCTTAGGCCATACCAATACCCCCCTCAACATCCTGTGCAGGGGCAGGCAGGGCCTTTTAGTGACAGCCTGAGATGGGCTTGCTGGAACACCAGCAGAGAGTACCAAATACTGGCCATATAACCCACTACAGAAGTAACCCAGGAAAACAAGCAGTATTTGTGCCCAACGGAGAGAATGGGCACTACACAGCAAGGTTCATTCATGGATCCAGGACCAATCTGCCTCAGTATACCTTCTGTGAAATGGGCCAACCAAGCCAGCTGAGCTCCCAGCCCTGACCTCCAAGGGCCAGAGCTGGCCTGCTGTGCGCTGAGCTGAGATAGTCATTAACAGTGAGAGCCCCCTAAGACCCCGTCCAACACCCAGAAGAAGGCAGCTACACTTCAGGGGGTGACACCATTGTAGGAGCCTGCCACGGTCCCAGGTGGGGCCAGAAGAATTGCAGCTGCTGGGTGGAGAGCAGGGCACAGCGCCTCATGTAATCAGAAGGGCACAGGACCGGTCCTCATCTTCCACCAGGTTCCTCCGATTCTCAGACTCCTCAGAGGAGCTGGGGACGGAGCAGTAATCAAAAAGATGGGTGGAGACAGCCCCTGGTGGACCAAGCCAGGGACCAACCCGAGTGAGAGAACTGCTGGCCTCACCTCAGGAAATCCTTCACATCTTCCACTGTGACATCCCCTGTTGTGTCCAGCGTGGTCTCCCCACTGGTGGCCAAGTCAACAGATGTGGGCGAGAGTGTGGCCTCAGGCAGCTCTGTTGTGTCTGTGGAGAGGAAGTACTCAGCCCTCAACACCTCCTGTATCTGGAGATCGGGGGACGCAGGTCCTAACCCAGTCCACAGTGGGATGTGGGCACCGGACACTGCCAGCCCTCTCCTGGCAGCCTCCAGCTTTGAACCAGTGGCACCTGGGTTGTATTCTCCCTAAGGCCAGGACCTGTCCCCACCTTGTGACTACCTTGTGACTACTCACCAGTTTGCTTCCTGTAAGTGATGGAGGGGCTTCCTTCACAGCTCTGTGGGGCCAGGATGATGCTCGGGGTCCCATTTGCTTGGCTCAGCTTGGGTGACTCTCGGGGCTTGTGGCTGCAGAGATCGGAGCAATGACGACTGCTGCCTGCAGACGCTACTCCCCTCCCCTCCCCTCCCTGAACAGGGGACAGACAGGCATTACAGCAGGGTGGGCAGAGTCCAGGCAGGCTGAGACCTGTCCTAGTCTGGGC
Source organism: Jaculus jaculus (assembly GCF_020740685.1). Lineage (NCBI taxonomy): Eukaryota > Metazoa > Chordata > Mammalia > Rodentia > Dipodidae > Jaculus > Jaculus jaculus. Next base: position 30,634,337 of record NC_059113.1, read on the forward strand.
CCAGCCCCAGCCAGGATCCAATCCCCACACACCTGGGCCAGCTTATATCCAGAGAGCAGAGTGGCTCTGTGATGTTGCGGGCACTCAGGGAGAAGCGCTCAAATTCTGATGGAGAAATCAGGTAAAAGCCTGTGGGCAGGAGGAGGGCCAAAGAACAAACACATCAGGAAGACTGACCCCTCGGCTGCTGTCACCCAAGTGCGTGGGCAGGGCCTGAACCCCACATCGGATGCCCTGTCTTTTGGCTTCCAGACCACTCGCCACGCCTCACCCTGGCCATGGCGCGTGAAGACGCAGGAGGCGATGCCACTGATGTCTTCCTTCCGGATGCAGGAGTAGTGCACCTGAGGGCGCAGGCCAGGCACCGAGAAGACGTGGACGTCGCCCAGGTTGGTGAGGCAGGCAAGGCAGGTCTCAGCGTAGTCCTCACATGCCACACTGGCAAATGTGGCCAGAGCCACCTTGCGTACCCGACAACCTTCATGGGCTGTCAGCTTGAATTTGGTCTTAGCGCTCACCTTGGGCAGCGTGAACACCTGCGGGAAACGGCTGATGAGCAGGGTCCAGGCCTGTCCTGCCCACAGGACCCTTCATTCTGTTGCAGAAATCCAGTGTGCTCTGCAGTTCTCAACCCAACTGCACCCTATGTCTCAATGCTACCCTCTTAACAACCCAGTCCTTCCTGAAGACTCAGCCCTGGCTTCACTGCACCCAGGATCCCTGGCCTTCACCAGTGCCCCGATCAATCTAACAGGATCCTAAGAAGCTATCTGGTATCACCTGCAAACCATAAGCCCCTGGGGACTGTACTTTAGGTTGGGGGCAGTGAGGTTAACATGCTTAGGAGAACCTGGCCCAAAAAGCATCTGGGTTCTTGAGGGGCTCATTCTGGCTGAGGCACGGTGCTTTCAATGGGGCGGAATGAACATAGGAGGTCTCGGCCAAGTAGGGGACATGGGCAGAGTAGGGGTTCTAGAGGGTCCAAGACAGAGACCTGGAGGGACTGCCACCACCCGGCAGCAGCTTACCTTGAACTGCTCCTCAGATGCGATGAGCACAGCATGTCCACCCTGCATGTCAGGCGCCTGTGCCAGGTCCCGAGAGGCCTCATACGGTTCAGGCAGCGGGCGGCCACGGCCATCCAGCACAGCGATGGCCACCACTGGTGCCCGGTGCATCAGCTGCACCTCCTTGCCTAGCACAGCCTCCACCACCTGCTCGGGCCGCTTTTCACTGCCTGCTGCAGCTGCTGGCACTTCCAGTGCATAGGCAAACACAGAGCCTGAGTTGGTGCCTGCCCACATGGTGGGCCCATGGTGGGCAGCTGTAGGGGACAGGCACACTGAGAAGAGCCTACAGTGGACTCCCACGCCCACAAATCCTTCTCCACTTCTCCTGTACCTTGACCTCTTTTTTTTTAATTTTTATTAGCATTTTCCATGATTATAAAAAAATATCCCATGTTAATTCCCTCCCTCCCCCCACACTTTCCCCTTTGAAATTCCATTCTCCATCATATTACCTCCCCATCACAATCATTGTTGACCTCTTTTTTGAATCAGGGTCTCATTCTAGCCCTAGCTGACCCAGAACTCACTTTGTAGCCACTGGATGGGCTCAGACTCACTGTGATCATGTGACCTCAGCTTCCTGAGTGCTGGGACTGAAAGCGTGTGACACCACACCCAGCTTGGTACCTCCATTCCTAGGGTCTCACTCTAGCACAGGCTATTCATTATGTAGTTTCAGGTGGCCTTGAACTCACAACAATTCTACCTTGCCACCCAAGAGCTGGGATTAAAGACGTGTGCCACCATGTCTGGCGGTACCTTGACTTCTTAAGTAGTCATGAGGTTTAGAACTCAGAGGGGGCTCTCTTCAGTCCTTTCCCACCCAGGTGGCCTTGACCCCCTAGCCTAAAACACATGCACAGCCTGGATACACCCTTCTACACAGGCATAAGCCACCTCGAGGGCAGCTGCATACAGAGGATGGGGATCACAAACTGGACCCAAATCCTCCCCCATCCTGCTGTATCAACCCCCATCTCAGCACACACAGCTCCTGCATGGCTGTCACTCAAACTCCAAGGCGACAGGTGAACACTCCCTCAGTGTCCCCTCACAAGTCCCGTCCATACACTGAGAAATCAGCCTTCACTCAGGCCCTGTCTAGCTCTGCCCCTGCCTCACACAGAAGCCTGTGCACGTCTTTGGTGGAAGACATTTACTGGTGATGTAGCACTAAAGTTCTTGGGAATATTATTTCTTGGAATTGGACTGTGGCCAAGGAATGAATCCAAACTCCCCCCACCCGAAAAAAAAAATCTTCAATGGAGAATCAGCTGAGCCATCCAGGAAGGAGCAGGGCAGGCCTGAGCATTTACCATTCTGCCCTCACAACTACTAAGCTGGAGCAAAGCCACCAGGATGTTCAGTACCCAGGTAAAAAGTGACAGGGCGATAGAAGCAGGATCCTGTCACCAGAACAAGTTAAAACCCCTGGGTCATAAACACTGTTTATCATCCTTAAAAAAAAAAAAAATCACCTTGGGTGACATCAGTCACATCTAGACAGTGTGAAAAGCTACTGAACCAAGGAGATGGCATAAGAAAGAAGGGCTCATAGACTGACCACCAGACGAGCCTTAGGACGTGCAGGGTAGGCAGCAATGGCTATATCTCAGACACTTGCTATAGAACTCATGCCAGGGTTTTCATTTAAAATACTGCAGTAGGGCTGGAGAGATAGCTTAGCAGGTAAGATGCTCGCCTACAAAGCCAAAGGACCCAGGTTCGACTTCCCAGGACCCATGTAAGCTAGATGCACAAGATGGTGCATGTGTCTGGAGTTCGTTTGTAGCTGCTGGAGGCCCTGGTGCATCCATTCTCTATCTACCTGCCTCCGTCTCTCTCTGAAATAAAAATAAAATATTATAAGGGAGCCAGGCGTGATAGTGCACGCCTTTAATCCCAGCACTCAGGAGGCAGAGGTAGGATGATCGCTGAGAGTTCAAGGCCACCCTGAGACTTCATAGTGAATTCCAGGTCAGCCTGGGCTGGAGCAAGACCCTCCCTCAAAAAGTTAAAAATAAATAAATAAATAAATAAATAATGGGACTGGAGAGATGGCTCAGCAATTAAAAGCTCTTGCTTGAAAAGGTACCCACATATAGCCAGATGCACAAAGTGGCACATGTATTTGAAGTTCATTTGCAGTGATTGAAGGCCCTGGCCAGCCCATTCTCTTTCTCTCATTCTCTTGGGTTTTTTTTTTTTTTTGGTTTTTCGAGGTAGGGTCTCACTCTAGCTCAGGCTGACCTGGAATTCACTATGTAGTCTCAGGGTGGCCTCGAACTCCTTCTGTCTCTTCTTGCAAATAAAAAAAAAACTTTTTTAAAAATAAAGTAAGGGTCTGGAGAGATGGCTTTGCAGTTAAGGCAATTGCCTGCCAAGCCTAAGGACCCAGGTTCAACTCCCCAAAACCCACATAAACCAGACGCACAAGGTGGTACATGTGCACAAGGGAGCACATGCGTCTGGAGTTTGACTGCAGTGGGTAGTGGGACCACCCATTATAAAACTAAAATAAAGCTGGGCGTGGTGGCACACACCTTTAATCCCAGCACTTGGGAGGCAGAGGTAGGTGGATCACAGTTCGAGGTTAACCTGAGATTACATAGTGAGTTCTAGGTCAGCCTGGCCTAGAGTGAGACCCTACCTTAAAAACCCAAAAACAAATAAATAAATAAAATGCTGCAGTAGCAAGGCATGGTGACACATGCCTTTAACCCCAGCACTCAGGAAGCAGAGGTAGGAGGACTGCTGCGAATTTGAGGTCAACCTGGAACTACAGAATGAGTACCTCAAAAGCAACACAATACTGCAGTAGTCAGGCACGGTGGGATATGCCTGTCACCTGAGCTGAGATGCGCGGAATGACTTATGTGCTTCACGATCACCACTCCACAATGTGAAAATCCTCAAGGGGCCATCAGCACACCCGGGACATCAGAGGGGCTTCCAAGCCACCGGTCAAAGCCAGGCTCCCGGCAGGATAGCCAGCACCAGCTTGCCTGCCACCTTTCCCTCCCCTGCTCTTCCCCACAGCAATGCCCTTTTCCCCACATGCCCACAGTGGGGCCTCCATGCCACCCTGGCCTGTGTGCCCGCACCACAGGCTCTTGTTCAACTTTGCAGGGCCTGTGTAGCAAACTCAGCAACCCCTCCGCATGTGTCCCCACAGAGGGCCCTGCTGAGTGCCCATGTGTGGCCGAACTAGCAGGTGCTCATGCCACCACCTCACCCAGCACTACAGAGACCATCCCACTTCCCAGGCAACTTCTGGTAAGCAGTCTCTAACCCACCCCTGCCATGGCCTCACCGTCGCGAAGGAACGTGTCCGCGAAGTAGAGGCAGCGCACGACACCGGAGAGGGAGTCGTCAGCAGAGCGGGGCTCGATGCGGCGCTGCACGGGCGTCATCTCTACGTCATGGGGGCAGCCCTGCTCCACCAGCTGTGCGTTGGCCTCCTGCAACTACAAGGGCTGGAGGCTCTTTGACATGCTCTTCCAAGAGCCCAGCTGCTTGCACGCTGCCCGGCTTACCACAGGAGGAGCACGGCAATTGGGCAAACCCTCCCAAGGCTCCCAGTTGGGGCACGGCTACTGGGAGGATGGTCCCACCTCACCTTGCTGGTGGCAGTAGTGGGCCGCTTCTTGCCTGAGACACGGCTCTTTCGGATGCGCCGGAATGACTGGCGCAGCGACTTCTTGAGGGACTTCACCCGGGACAGCGGCCCCTCCATGGCCAGTGAGTCATTGGGGTGAAGCGTACACCTGGGGGTCACAAGGACAGCTATGCTAGGGAGCTGCACTGCATTACTGTGTCCTGAGGCCAAGAAGACAGAGCCCCTAGGTGCTGCCTGTGGCCCCAGTGCCTGGCAGAGCTCAGCCTGGTCATAAGGAAGCTGATTCTCTCTTCCAGGGTGACAGAGGTTCTGGGGGCCTTTCCAACCAGCTTCAGGAGGAAACCAAAGTCCAGACGCATTTCGCCAGGGCTCTGACAGCCCACCCTCTCCCTCTCCCGTGTACCTTGCTAGCACTGCACTCTTGCGCTGGTAGTCAAAGAGGCCAAAGCCATGACTGGTGCCAAAGGCCACAAGGCTCCACTCAGCATGGAGCGTGACAGCAGTGACGGCAGCTGGCGGCAAACACTGCACGAGCATGCGGGGCTGGAAGCCTGCAGGCCAAGGCAGCAGGCCTGTGCGAGGGTTAAGCCGCTCGTGGCCCTTCCATGTGAAGCCCTCGCGGTCCTGCAGGAGGTCCACGCTGGCCACGCTGACTGCCTGCTCCGCCGGCGCGTCACTGAGCTCCAGCACCAGCACCTGGACCACAGTGGGCAGGGTGGGGGCAAGTGAGAAGAGACACCCTGGGCCTCACCAAGTCATTGCCAGGGTGGCCCCATACTGTCTTCATTCACCCACCTAATGAGCACTAAATGCCTTATGTACCAATTAACAACGTGAGCAAAGTCACAGGTCCCTGCTCTTCTAGAGCCCATGACTACCTGAGCCTGCCTCCCACCAAGCAGTAAGCAGACACTGAGCCCTCCGTACACAGTGGAGTGTGAGAAGCAACCTCTGACAGACCTGCAGGTCCCTGTCCTCACAGAGCACCCATGTTCCTGCTCCTTGCCCTAAGCCTCTGTGCTTTCCCCATGACACCTGACTCAAGACATGTGGCTTACTTCCCGTTTGTCCTCACCCCAATCCCACTCAGAGCTGTAGCCCGTGCTGGTCCCTCTACCCCAGTACCAAGCACTTCCCGTCAACCCCCTTCCTGCCCACAGCCTCTCTGACAAGCCCACCTAGGCACAAGACCCACCTGGCCTGCAGTGCCAGCCACCACCATCTGTGCCGTGTACTTGCAGAGCACAACCTTCTGTACCCCGAGCCGGGGGTCATCACTGTAGGGGTCAAAGCAACCCACCTAAGAGGACAGGATGGAGGGACAATACAAGTGATGACACCAGGCAGAACTGGGACCGGCTCCCAGGCCAGGGAAGGGGCAGGGCCCACCTTGCGGAAGGGCGGCCAGTCATCCTCAGCAGCCTGGGCCAGGTTGTCAGCATGGTCACAGTCTGTCTGGAAAAGGTCAGCCGTGCTCAGCTTGTACAGAGGCCGCAACGCTACACCAGAAGCGTCCCAGAACCGCACGGTGCCATCCTCGTGGCTGCAGGGAGGGACAGCAGGTGTCAGGAACACCCCTAGGAGGGCCACACCCCTTCACCCACTCTTCCAACAACCACTATGGGCATCTACTTGCAGATACCAGACACTGGCTGGAACCCCGCCACACATCAGTAAGCACCTGCTATGTAGGACAAACAGGTACTCGGTGCCTACTGCACAAGGGGCTATACCCGTCACACATACATGAGCCCTTCAAACAGGGTGGTCAGGGGTAGAAATGAACACCTTCACAATCAAAAGATGGCAGAGAAGAAATGCAGGGGACAGAGGAGGCGGTTCTACCCCATGGGAGCACCCAGAAACCAGAGCACGTGCCAGGAGAACCAGTGACGACCCAACATGGCCACGCAAGCCGACCAGCAAAGCTTGACAGTGAGGGAGGGACAAGGACGCAAGGAGCAGGAAGGGGAGAGGAAACCAGACTAGGACACGGCTGCACAGCCCAAACGGGGCTCTTGGGTGGTAGGGGTGCCCACAGTCAGAACAGAAGGGGCTGGAGAGTAGTGGTGGTTGATACTCTCTAGCAGCCTGAAAGGCCACACAGCAAGCTCTCAATAGGGAGTGGCAGATTGCCATGAGAGGCCCAAGGGTCCCTGCACAGGCAGGAGGCGAGGGCAGGGCAGGAAGTAAGGTTTGAGTCACCAGGCACGTCAGCACCCTGGCCTGGCCAGGCTCTGCAGCACCTGACTTGGGGAGTCAGCATGGGCTAGCCCAGCTTTTCCAGTCGAGAGCAGGGAGGCCGCGTGGGTGGAGCCTAGGCTGAGCTGTGGTGGAGCTCAGTTCCAGGCCAGGGGGAAGAGCAACGCAAGGCTTTGTATGGCTTCCTCCATACAACCCTTTCTGAGCACAAAGGACGATCTGGACCACCGGGGGACAACTGAACCCACTGGAACCAGGCCCAAGTCACCCGACACCTCAGTACCCTAAGGGTCTAGGAAACACAAGAGGCAACAGGTACTGCGTGTGGTGGCGCATGCCTTTAATCCCAGCACTTGGAAGGCAGAAGTAGGAGGATCACTGTGAGTTCAAGGCCAGGCTGGGATGACAGAGTCAGTTCCAGGTCAGCTTGGACTAGAGGGAAACCTTACTTCAAGAAAAAAAAGTAAGCTGGGCATGGTGGGTGGCACACACCTTTAATCTCAGCACTCGGGAGGCAGAGGTAGGAGGATCGCGGTGAGTTTAAGGCCACCCTGAGACTACACAGTGAATTCCAGGTCAGCCTGGACCAGAGTGAGACCCTACCTCGAAAAACAAAAAAAAAAAAAAAAAAAGACAATAGAAAGAAGCAACAGACTTGCTGGGTGCAGGGCCTCGTCTGCTTCCCCTCACCTACCCAGTCAGTAGTAGCCCTCTCTGCAATGGCTCCTGGGCCAAGTTCTGGCCCCCAGTGATGGGCCAGCTCTAAGAAAGACAGCAAAGATGAGAACTCAAGGTTAGTTAGAATAAAGGTCTCCTTCCTCTCACCCTGGGCACAGCATTCACAACTCACCACCTACACCCACCACCACCACAAGACCCAACACGGAACCCTCAATCAGGAACATGCATCCCCAGGGACACTCAGACTCACCGAGGCGCTGGAGGCAGGCTGGGGGCTCTGCTGCTCACCAGCACGCACAATGCGGGCCCACAGCTTGCTGGGGACATTGGCAACATGGGCAGAGCAGGTGATGGCCGATGAGTGCAATGGGGCCAGGTAGGGGGCAGGCATGGCTGGCCAGCCAGGGGTCAGCAGGTCCAGCATCACCAGCTCCTCCTCTAGCAGCACAGCTAAGGCCTGAGGGTCGTCAAATTCTGTGGGGTGGGGTGGGTGAACTTGGTCACAGGCTTCAGTGGGTGGCTGGGATGGGCAAGCTCGGTGACAGGCTGCACAGGGTGGCTGGGACGGGTGGGGGTGGACACACACCATCCTCCGGCCTCATGCTGTGCACGGTGAAGAAGTCAATGATGCGGGAGGTGAAGTCCAGGGTCACCAGCGTCTCTGCTCGCAGCACACTCACACAATGGCGGTCACCATAGCTGGCACGGGGCATGCCACCACTGAAAATGATATAGTGACCCCTGCAAGACGGGGGGGATTGTGTGAGCCAGAAGCCCCAGAGAATGGGACATACACTAAACAACCCAGAGATGGTTTCACCCCGATGTACCCAAAACCCACTCCTCTAGACTCTTAGCCAGACTAGCCCCCACCCATGCTGTTTACTCCACCTACCCCAACTCACAGCTCCGCCACAGAATCTTGTTGATAGCCTTGCAGGGGAAGGGACCTGGGGGTGGGGAGAGTGTCAGACCTTCCAGTCCTGGTCCAGCTGCTTCTCCCCTGGGGAAGGCCATACCTCCCACACCAAGGCCAGATGATTCTCCCGTTCCCATCCTCTACTCAAAGTCTCCCCAGTGCTCACCATAGGGCGTGGTGGCTACCGTGGGCTGCAGCGTCTGGGGGCTGCCAGCATCTGTGGACCAAATGGCATAGCTGCCATCACTGTGCGAGCTGATGATGGTGCTGCCGCCACGCCCCCAACACAAGCTCTCCAGCTGCTGTGGACGGGGGTAGGACAGTGTGAGCCCGCAGGCGGGTACAGGGCCCCAAACTGAGGAAAATGCAGGCCTCGCCTGCTTACCTGGTTCCCGAGGAAAACATGGTCCACACACTGACTGGTCTGGCTCCAGATAACCAGCAGGCCCCGGCTGTAGCCTATAAGGATCTTGGCGGGGTCCTGCAGGTGTCCCTGAAGCGATTCCACAGGACCCAGAGCCTTCCCACACCGGTAGTCATCTGGTACACTGTGGAGAGAGCCCTGCTGAGTCAGGAGATCTCCCCAGAAGCGGGAAGTTCTTCCCGCCTGCAGCTTACCTGCGCAGAACCTCGTCTGGGCTGAGGGTCTTCCCCTCAAGCAGCGTCAGGGTGGTGACATCCAGGAAGAAGACACTGCCACCTTCAGTTCCCAGGGCTGCCATGGTGCCAGCAGCTAACAGCAGGATCACAGTGACGCGGGTGAGGCTGGCAGGGGCACCGCAGGGAAGAGGGGAAGGGGGTGAGGCTGAGCCCATCTACCTGCTGGGGAGGGCAGACTGGGCTGGGCCCTTGCTGTGGGCTTACTCGCACCCCTTTGAGCTCACAGTGCAGACTAACACCCCACAAAGGTGACATGAGGAGTGATTAGCCCATTCAACTATTTGTCAGGCTGTCAGCAGAAAGGAGGGTAAAAAGAGGCTTCCCAGGTCTCAGAGAAGGACTCCCGGCATTTCCAGCCACCAGAGGGGGAAAGTGGAACCAGAGCACTGCCCCAGCCAGGATACTTGTCACCCACGGACATTTCAGACCGCAGGAGGTCCCAATCTCAGCCTGTAAAGACTGGGTTTGCTCAGGAACTCACCTGTGGGCAGAGATTAATCCATTCCAACCACTTACAGCAGGGCTGAGGGCATGGCCCTTTACTCTCATCTGGGTGGTTGGGGGAGGGCTGATCTGTGTACCTGGGGCACCCTGCCAGCACCTCACCAAGCCTCATCCTGTACAATCTTCCTTGTCTCAAACATGCTGTTTGCTGATACACAGGAGGCCTATGTCCCACCCCAATTCAAGAGGACAGGAGACTGTGCTAATAATGTCAGCTTGGCTTAGTCTCCTGCCCCAAGCCTCCAGATACCTCACCGCTACGGGGAGCGCAGCACCATGCTGCAAGTCTGAGGAGTTATGCATGTAACATACCTGTATCTTCTGGGGCCCCTAAACTAAAAGGTCCCACAGTGGGAAACAGGCTTCAACGGGTGGCGGGGATGGGTGGGAGTGGCCTCAAATGCAGCCAGTCTCACATCTAATCCTAAGTCCACAGGGCACTGCTGTCTAGCAGGGTCCTGCCCAGGCAGGGCACTGTGTAACCCACCCTGAACTGCAGGCCCTCAGGGCCTCCCTGATACCTCTGCCCAGTGGCTGGCCTCAAACTAGTCCTCCAGTACCTGGCACCATCAAAGCCTGGACGGCTTGGCAGCTGGAAGCTGAGTGCTTCCTCCAGGTGGGCACAGCCGTGATGGTGGGTGATCTCCCACAAATGCAGGCTGCTGTCATCTAACAGGGTCAGAAGGCGGCCCTGGTGGGGAAGCAGAGACCAAAACAGAGCTCGCTTGAAGCGTGGGAGGTCACGGGGATGGGGACCTCATGGCACGGGCAAAGGAAGGCAGATGTTCACCTGGCCAGGCAGGAAGTGCATCTGGGTGACGGTAGCAGCATCTTCGTGTCGGCCTGTGAACTCCACACCAGGTGCGCCATAGCTGAGGTCAACGGTCAAGGACAAGCACATGAAGGACAAGCCAGGACAGTTCCGATGGGACATGCCAGTCCAGGCGTCCTCCAGGACATGGCAAGGGCCCCTTCCTGACTGAAGCAGTGCTTACACTCCCAAGTAGGGTTCTGCTGTGACTCCTTCAGGTCTGCACTGAATGGCAGACTGGTGCCTCTCACCTGGAAGGCTGCTACAGATTAGGGAGGATGAAGACCTGCCCAGTACCACAGCCCAGGCCTGGCACACAGCTGTGGCGCTCACTCTACTTCAGCCTCTGATGCATCTGCATGGGCTGAGTGCCTAGCAGCTGAGGTCAGACAGGCCAAGCCAGAACAGCTACCTCTCACACAGCTTCCGGCCTACTTCCAGCTCTGAGCAAAGACCCCAACTTCTCTCTGGGTCAGGCAGCCAATAGCTTCCACTGCCCACAGTACAGAAGAGCATGCAGACTGGGAGAGGCAGGTGGAGGTGATCTGCTTGAAGTCCCCAGCACCAGTGCTCTGAGTCCCAACAACTCCAGGATTGATGGTGGCCAGCAGAGCCTGGAGGGCCCCCAAAGGACAAAGGGACAAGTTACGGATGTTGGGTCAGTGATGTTGCCCCAGTGACAAAGCAGAAGCTGTTGCTTGGAGATTGAGCCGAGACTCCCCGCAGGAGCCTGGCAAGGACAGAAGAGGGACAAAAGAAAGGGCAGGAGCAGCTGGGCGGGAAAGCGGGGTTGCCTAGGAGATGGGGCCGGCACTGCAGGGAGAGGGCAGCTTCTGAGACTAGGGCTGGAATACCCCAGCCTCAGTTTCCCAACCCCAGGGGCTCCAGACTACATGGGAGCTTGCAGGGAAGAGGAAAAATAAGGGGGACCCGGGTTCTGGCCTCCTCTTCTGGGTGTCTTCATGTGTACTGAACATGAGGAGCCAGTACACCAGGGCCCTGCCACCAGGGGGACAGCTCCAAGCACCTGTCAGTGAATCCCATGTAGACACTCCAAGATGGGAAATGCAACGAGGAAAGAGGCTACACAGGGCCGCAGTTCCCCCAGGGCTGGGAGCAGCAGGCTGGAGGGGGAGGGGTGGGGGGTTACAGCCCACCTCCCAGGGCCCCTTGGGAGAGGAAGGAAAACCTGGCACACTCCCTTAGAACGGTCAGCTCACAAGTCACAGGCCATACTCCCTGACCAACTCTGACCCTCTCTTATCATCCCCCTTCCCGGCATTAATTTATGTTCCTGCCAACCACTATCTGTAACTTAGGGTACCAAGACCCAGCACACCACACAAGGAGGGGAGGTATGGGGTAGGCACCATCAAGCAACTGCCAGATTGCACTTCAGTTTTCTCCAGAACAGTTTTGGGGGTGGTATTCTCAAGGTAGGTAAGCCTACAACCCCCAACCCAGGCCGCAGAAACATGGCAGAAGTTCTATACAGTCCACTCAGCGCATTGTGAGGCACCAGGCTCCATGCTGAGCCTGACAACGCCCTTGCCCCTGTATCTTCACATTGGCACACGTGTGGGCCACTCGCCAGGGTCCCCAAGAAGATGAAAGGCAGCAAAAGACAACTCTACACTAACACCCTGCCTCCCAGCAAAAGACCCCAACAGAATGAGTTGTCCCAGGCTGTCAGGCACACAAGGCAGAGACAACCTCTTGAGAGGCCCCAGTGAACACAGCGGGGACGCTGGTTCAAAGGGTGCACACAGGTGGCCCCCAGCAGTCTGAGCACACAGCTGTAAAGGATACATCTTGACAGCCCCAGACCTGGTGCCGATGGCCATGATGCGGAGCTCAGGGTCGAAGGCCAGGGCGCTAGGCTGGTTGGGGAAGCCATGCTCCACCGTCTGTGAGGGAGGGAAAGGCTGCTGGGGATGCACACCCAGGCACCGCTGCCCTGGCCAACCCTAAGGCCGCCTTCAAGCTCTGGAGGAGGCAGGATCCAGCTCTTCCTACTCCCTGTGAAATGGCTGACTGGGTCCTGGGCCTCCAGTTTGGCTGAGCCCTGGACCACACCATGACTGTGTCTGTGTAGGGGTCCTCCCCTTGATAAGCCCCTGTGCCCCTCATCACCCTACTGTGCACAAGACTCTACATGAAACAGTGAGTCTCCTAGGGTTGACACTGAAGAGGACCCCATCACCCAATGGGGGTCTTGCACCCCATACATGGAGGAGTGTTGTGAAGTCCTGGGGGCTTCCCAAACATTGGCCCTGCGTGGAGGTTAGAGGACAAGGTCAACTCCTGAGATCTGCTAGGAAGCTGTGGACTCCGTCCAGGCACTGGGAGGCTGAGGCCCAGAGACAGGTCGCTTCCTACAAGGTCCCTGGAGGTGCTGCCCACCTTGCCAACCTGGAGAGGACCAGGCAACAAGAAGGAGTCTCAGCTCATCAACAGTGGGGATAGCATCAGGACAGAGCACTGCCAGTGTGGATGGCACTGCTGCCAGCCTAACCCTCTGCTCCTTGTGGAGCCAGGCCTAGCATGGCCCAGCCCTTTCTCAACCAAGAGGCTCCATGCCTACCCCTTTCTTTGGCCCCGCTGGGCTTCCCCATAACTGCCCAACTACTAAAGAGCTCACATCCACACTCAAGGCAGGCAGGTACCTGGACACCCCAGAGGGATGCTCAATGTGGCCACAGCCTCGTTGGAAATCACACACTTGTATGAAAGCCCATTCCTAAACCAGGTGTGGCAGCGCATGTCTGTAATCCTAGCACTTGGGAGGCTAAAGCAGGGTGATCAGGATTGTGAAAAGGAACCATGCCTCAAAAGACAAACAAACAAACAACAACAACAAAAAAAAAAAACCATAAATATGGGCTGCAGGGATGGCTTAGCAGTTAAGGCATTTGCATGCAAAGTCAAAGGACCCAGGTTCGATTCCCCAGGACCCACGTAAGCCAGATGCACAAAGTGGCACGTGTCTGGAATTCATTTGCACTGCCTGAAGGCCCTGGTGTGCCCATTATCTCTATCTGCCCCTTTCTCTCCCTCTGTCTAATAAATAAAAACACACTTAAAAAGATACATAGATAAAACAAAGTCCAGACTGGGCGTTGGAGGCACACACCTTTAATCTCAGCGCTCAGGAGGCAGAGGTAGGAGGACTGCCGAGAGTTCAAGGCCACCCTGAGACTACATAGTGAATTTCAGGTCAGCCTGGGCTAGAGCAAGAACCTACCTCGAAAAACAAAAGCAAAAAATTCATCCACATGAAGACAGCCACTGGGGCCGCTGGCACGGTGGGGCCTGGCTGGCGTGCCCTTGGGGTGATCACAGTACTCCGGCCTGAAGGCACAGCTGCCATTTGACTGTACCCACCACTACTGTAGTTCCCTAGCTAGCCCAGACTATATAGACGAAGCACCTGTGACAACAGCATAGCAAGTGTCCACAGCCTGAGTCAGTGCCACCAGGCTGACATTTTATGGGAGAAGGCTAGGTTACTTGTCTAATCTCTTTGTCCTTTGCACCCCAAGTCGATCCATTCCTGAGCGGCATCAGTTCAGTTTCAATACACACACACACACACACACACAGTCACCCTTTTCCACACTTCTCTGGCCCCATCCTGCCCCAGGACCACCACTGCCTGCCATTAGTTTGTTCCCCACACAGAAGTGGGGGAGTCTGTGAAAACTGACCAACTCTCCTCTGCTAGGGACCTTCAAGAGCTCATCCTGCTCGGCCGCAATCCAAGCCAAGTCCTTGCCATGTAGCCCCCTCGGTCAACATCTCCCACTCTCCCTGACTACAGCTCCAAGGCTTGTTTTGCCCTCTTCATTTGGCAGCCTCCCACCCCGGGCCTTTGCATCTGCAATCCCTCTGCACCCTCCGCCACCACACAGTGTGATCCCCCCGGCATGCCCCCGGACTGGCCGCTCTGAATGGTCCCAACTGCAGCAGCCCAGTTCCACACTTCCTCACCATGCTGTATGTTGTGTGTTTGTTAGGTTGGTTGGCTTTTTTGTTTTGTTTTCCGAGGTAGGGTCTCACTCTAGCCCCTGGCTGACCTGGAATTCACTATGTAGTCTCAAGGTGGTCTCGAATTCCCGGAGATCCTCCTACCTCTGCCTCTTGAGTCCTGGGATTAAAGGCGTGTGTCACCATGCCTGGCTTACCATGCACTATTTTCCCCACAACACTGACCATCATGTGTCATCAATGTCTGACTTTTTTTCTCAATTAAAAATTTTTTTTTTCATTTATTTATTTATTTGAGAGAGCAAGAGAGAAAAAGGCAGACAGAGAATGGGCACACCAGGGCCTCCAGCCACTGTGAACGAACTATACACACATGCCACCTTGTGCATCTGGCTTACATGAGTCCTGGGAAATTGAACCGAGGTCCTCTGGCTTTGGAGGCAAACACCCTTAACTGCTAAGCCATCTCTCCAGGCCTCAATTTTTTTTTTTAATTATTTATTTACTTGAGAGCAAGACAGAGAGAGAGAGATTGCACATGCCAGGGCTTTTAGCTGCTGCAAACGAACTCCAGATGCATGTGCCACCTTGTGCACCTGGCTTACGTGGGTCCTGGGGAATGAAACCTGGGTCCTTTGGCTTTGCAAGCAAGCACCTTTAACTGCTCTTCAGCCCCTATGCTTGACTTTTTTGTTTTAGATTTTCACCCTCTTCTCACATCAGCACCCTGAGGAAGGGATATTTATCTTTTTTTTTTTTTTTTGGTTTCCACTGTGTCCCCATTTAAAAATAACATGGGGCCAGGTGTAGTGGCATATGCCTTTAATCCCAGCACTCGGGAGGCAGAGGTGGGTGGATCGCTGTAAATTCGAGGCCACCCTGAGATTACATAGTGAATTCCAGGTCCACCTGGGCTAGAGAGACTCTACCTTGAAAAAAAAAAAAGACATGAGGTGCACATTCCACATGCAACTTGTGGTTTGGCCTGCAACTGAACCCAACAGTCTACGCTAACCCCAAACCAGCACCCCTAAATACAAGAGTCTGATGCCTACTCCCTAAGGACTGCCTGATAATCTCATTGGCAATCAAGCCCCTTCCCCAAGACCACCCCAGACCCACTTCTGCTGCTCACTCAGATTGGACTGCGCCCCCCCCCCCAAAACAGTACTGAATTGAAATCCCTAGGGACTTGTGCTTTCTAGGCAAATGTTCTACCAGTGAGCTATATTTCCAACCCTTGTCCACTCAGACTGGGTCTTACCTCCTGCCACCCCAGCATGAGCCAAGTCTCAGGGCCTCACTCCAACTGTGTAGAACTGGACATGGCCCAGGGCCTTTCCCTACCCTCCTGGAAGGGCCAATCTCCTCCGTCTCAGGAGACCACACCAGCACAGAGGAGGCCCAAACTGAGGGCTAGCCTTCCCTCTCGGGTCCCCAGCAGGTTCTCAGTCATTGAATCTAAGGGTTCTGCAGCTCCACCACTACCTGGAACCATGGCAGGCTCCCCTGAGGCTTGATGTCCCCTCAGGAACCATAGGTTCTGTTCTGGACCACAGAAGCGACTCCAAAATTCCCTGCTTCTCCCCGTCCCACTGTTACAGCAAAGGCAAAGACAAAGTGGCCCAGCTCAGGGCCACTTGGGACCAGTCCTCAGTCCTCATTTAACTTCAATTTTCTCAAGTGTGTGGTGGAGAGAACAAATCTACACAGTCGTGAGAACTCTGGGGTAAAAGTGAAGCCCAGACTGAGCCTCACCATCCTAAATTCCTAAATAAGAATTAGCCTTGGTGAGGCTTTCGGCCCATCTCTGCGAGGGGGACAGGGCTGAGGCACTTTCAAGGCCCCTTCTGCTTCACCCAGGGAAAAAAGGTAGGCTCCCTAAGTCTGCTGGCCCACAGACAGGGATCTGAAACAAACAGCAAGGAGGAAAAGTGGCTCCAATTCATGGTTGGGGAAACTGAGGCACCACGGTTTGAAGTGCAGTTGGGCACAAAGCCTGGAAGGTCTCCTAGACAAGGGGGCCCCTAGCAGGGCAGGGCCTGGAAAGGGAAGAGGGGGAGGCTCCACATTGGGGTTTCCCGGCCCCACGCCCCACTTTATCCCTCTCCTGCCCCGTCTAGGTCCGAAAGCAAAACAAAACCGAGGCCTGGACTGTCCCTTGGGCCCGGCAGAGCCACAAAGGAAAGGGATAAAGAAACCGAGAGTGAGAGACAAGACAGGTCGGGAGACTCCAGCAGAGCTCGAGAGAGACGCAGAGGAAAAACAAGGGGCAGAGACCATAAAGGGGGAGAGATCCCGAAAGGAGCCACTCTTCAGAGATGCTCCAGGACAAGAGGCGGTGACCCCGACACACAGGCATGCACCGAGGAGGGCGTCGGTCTCGGGCTCAGAGATGCAGAGGACACAGAGCCTCGCCAGCTCCGGGACGTGCGCGGGGCTTGGGGCACCGAGGCCCCGGGGAGGCTCGAGCGCGCGAGCCCAGGGGCCGGGTGCGGCGCGCGCTGGGGCCCTCGGAGGGGCGCTGGCCCGACGTGGCTCCCCGTCCGCACCCCAAGGACCCCGCCGCCCCTCCGAACCAGCCCGCGCCGCCGCCGCCGCCGCCGCCGCCGCCGCACCTTGTTGAAAGCGAAGAGCTCCTGCTTGAGCTTCTCGCGCTGCGGGTCGGCACCCTGCCGCCGGAACCGAAACTTCATCATCTTGCGCCCGCCACCCGCCTCCGCCTCCGCCGCCCGCGGGATGCGCCGCGCGGCCCCGGCCGATCCAGAGGCCCGGGCGGGGCGCCAGGCGGCGCGGGCGCGTGGGGGGCGGGGCCTGCACCGGGCGGCGCGACGGACGCTACGGACGCGCAGCCCGACCAACCACGAGAGCGCGCCCGCCCCAGCGGGACAGACAATGAACCGGGAGGACAGCCAACCCCCTCCCCCACCCCACCCCCCATCCCTCCTGGACCCGGCCAGGCTCACAGAGAGACGCCCACAGCGCATGCGCCGTGAGGCTGGGAGCGGGGGCTGATGGGACTTGTAGTCTGCGAGCCGGGTCTCCAGCGTGGGCGGCTGGGACGTGGTTTGGATTGGGCTTGCTGGAGATCTGGGGATTGCAAGGAAGTTAGCTCCGTCCTAGCTCGGGTGAGCGATCGAGCTATGATATGTTCACGTCTCATAATTGGAACAGCGTCGGCCCGGAAGCCAAGAACCCCTCGAACCCGTGCGAATCCACTCAGTGTCCCTATCTTTGCCACTGGCCCACAGTTGCCAAGTTTGCCTGTTACCAGTTTGTGGGACACTTCCCAAGTGTGACCGAGCACCTCCCACCGCCATGTTCTTGTGGTTGGTAAGGAATGTTTCGGCAGCCCTTGGGGGAATTCCTACACATCCTTCAGGACCCAACGCAGAAGTTTCGGTTAGCCCAAGCACCGGGCTTTACAAGTGGCGTGAGGCAGCAGAGCGTGGAATCAGGAGGGGGCACGGGGGTGGGGGCAGCATGCGGGGCAGGCCTGGGATAGGAGATGGGCTTCAGTGTAAGATTTCACCCCGAGAACCGGCTTCCCCCACTCCCCTTCTCTCCTTCCTCCCACCAACCTGGCTCAAACTAGGACTGGGATTGTGGAATTACCTACTGTTAAGGTAACTGAGGACCCTTGAGCTGTGAGGAGGTCAAGCCACCTCCCCTCATCAGCCCCCGCCTCAATCATGTCACTCAAGGCCCCTCCCTCACTTGTGCAGTTTCCCCTCCTCCACTCCCCAATAATCCTACAAATTCCCTAACTCAAGAGTTCTGGAATCTCTCTCTTTCCCTCTTTCTCCACCTCTCCCTTCTCTCGCCTCCGGTGTATCGAACACTGAACCGGGCAGGGGGAAGTGCTTCCGCTCCACCGGGAACTCTGTAATAACAAAGCTGTGGCCCAACTCCACTGAGCCGGCCCCCACCTGCGCGGAGAGACTTACAGGGCTCAGAAGCTTAGGTGGACTTGGCACTAAATCCACTAGCTGTGTGAAGGGAGCAGGAGCTGACTGACCTCTCTGCCCCCAAGGCAGCTTACTAGCAACAGGAATTATGCTGCGCCCCCCACCCCCACTTCCAACCGTGTCCAGCCTTACTTAGCCCATTCTGGAAGCTGGAGCTAATGAGAGAACCCGCTAGAAGAGCCAGGAGAAGTTTAGGATTGCCCACCATGCGGTGCAGAGCAGGCTGAGAACCCTACTCAGAGTTCTTTCCTGGGGCCTGGCATGGCTTGGTACAGAAGGCTTGCCTAGCATGTGCCAAGCCCTGGGTTCATCCCCAGCACATCAAGAAAGAAAAGGGCCCTTGTTAAAGAGTCCCACAGCTCTCTATCCATCCCCCTCTCTCTCCCCTACCACCTGGCCATGTTAACCCTAGGACTGTGGGACTTAACTCCTAGTATGGTAATTGAGGATATCTCTGGGCTAAAAAAAAATACAAGAGACCACCTCCACCCCCAACCCTCGCCTCTGCATCGCATCCAAGGTCCCTCTCTCCCAGGGCAGTTTCTCTCCTATCCCCATAAAGCCTACTCCTATCACTGGCTCTCACTTGCCCTTTTTTGCCTCGCCTGCTCCAGGTACACAGACCATCCCTTCCCCCTTCTCTGTCCCTCGTTCTCTTGTTGTGGTGCGGCACCCCCCACCCTTTATTTTCTCTTCCCCTTTCTCCCCCATTACAATAAAGCCTTGGATTGAAGAAACTGTCTGTTTTGGTCCTCCATTGTAAACCCGAACCTAACAGCCTTCAAGGTTTCAACTGGATTAAAGTTTCAAAAACTCACCGAGGGAAGCAGGGTTACACCCAGTTTTACAGACATACT
This sequence comes from Jaculus jaculus, assembly GCF_020740685.1. Taxonomy (NCBI): domain Eukaryota; kingdom Metazoa; phylum Chordata; class Mammalia; order Rodentia; family Dipodidae; genus Jaculus; species Jaculus jaculus. The sequence continues at coordinate 30,653,615 of NC_059113.1, forward strand.
ACCCCAAATCCGTAGAGGAAGCAGGAGCAGCTGGCCAGAAGCCAAGGGGTTTTTCCTGAGCAGAGCCAGCTATATTGAGCAAGATTCAGACCCCAACTAGCCTACTGTGAGGGGATAGTGACAGACACAGGTCCACAGTGTCACTCTCAGCAGCCTTAGGAGTACTCTGAATATTTTAGGGACCTCCAGTCATGTAAACCCAATTTGTGGCTTTGAAAAGAATTTCAGGACTAGCCAGTATAAAACATAGTTGGAAATGTTTGTTGTTGTTGACTTATTTATTTGTAAGCAGAAAGAGAGAGAGAGGAAGGGATGCCAAGGCCTCCAACTGGCTGCTACAAATGAACTCCAAGGTGGCACATTTGTATGTATGTGGAATTGAACTCAGATCCTTAGGCTTTGCAGGCAAGCACCTTAACCACTGAGCCATTCCTCCAGCCCTCAAGTTACATCTCAAAAGGTTACAAAGAAACCTCCCCCCCATCTCTTTTTTAATGATTTATTTAAGTCAGGTATGGTGGCACACACCTTTAATTCCAGCACTTGGGAGGCAGAGGTAGGAGGAGAGTTGGCAGTGAGTTTGAGGCCACTCTGAGACTCCATAGTGAATTCCAGGTCAGCCTGGGCTACAGTGACACACTACCTCGAACTGCGCTCCCTGAAAAAAAAAAAAAAAAAGACTTATTTGTTTGTAAGCATGGGGGGGAATGTGTGTGTGAGAGAGACAGAGAGAGAAAATGGCTATGCCAGGGCCTTCTGCCACTGCAAATGAACTCCAGATGTATATGCCACTTTATGCATCTGACTGTAAGTGGGTTGTAGGAATTGAGCCTGGGCCATCAGGCTTTGTAAGAAAGTGCCTTTAACCACTGAGCCAGCTCTCCAGCCAAAACAGGGATTTGTAGTTCAAGAAGAATTTATGAACCCCAACTTTTTCTTTTTTTCTTTTCTTTTTTCTTTCTTTTTTTTTTTTTTTTTTTTTTGTATTTTCGAGGTAGGGTCTCACTCTATCCTGGGCTGACCTGGAACTCACGCTGTATTTCCAGGCTGGCCTTGAACGCTAAGCAATCCTCTTACCTCTGCCTCCCACGTGGTGAAATTAAAGCTTGCACCACCACAGCCCCGCCAGGGCCTGCTTCAGGTGTTTTTGATTAACATTGAGCTTGCAACTTGAGTCTCCAGTAGGGGTAGACTTGCTGGGGAAGAGGTGTGTCACTGGGAGTGGATTATGTAGTCCAGCCTTAAGGCGGGTTCAGAGCAGTTTTGCACTTTTGACTGTTGGATCTATGCAAGTGAGACCACTTCCTCCATGATTGATGGTGTTTCTCCTGGATTCTTTTTTTTTTTAATTTTTAATTTTTATTTATTTGAGAGTGACAGACACAGAGAGAAAGACGGATAGAGGGAGAGAGAGAGAATGGGCGTGCCAGGGCTTCCAGCCTCTGCAAACAAACTCCAGACGCGTGCGCCCCCTTGTGCATCTGGCTAACGTGGGACCTGGGGAACCGAGCCTCGAACCGGGGTCCTTAGGCTTCACAGGCAAGCGCTTAACCGCTAAGCCATCTCTCCAGCCCGCCTGGATTCTTTTTAGTTTGTTTGTTTGCTTGTTTGTTTTTCAAGGTGGGGTCTCACTCTAGCCCAGGCTGACCTGGAATTCACTATGTAGTCTCAGGGTGGCCTTGAACTCATGGTGATCCTCCTACTTCTACCTCCTGAGTGCTGGGATTAAAGGTGTGAGCCACCATGCCCAGCTCTTCTGGATTCATTCATTCTTCTTGACAGAAAGAGAGAGAGAGAAGAATGGGTGCACCAGGGTCTCCAGCCACTGCAAATGAACTCCAGACATACGCACCACCTTGTGCATGTGGCTAACATGGGTCCTGGGGAATTGAACCTGGGTCCGTTGGCTTTACAGGCAAATGCCTTAACCGGTAAGCCATCCCTCCAGCAAATTTTCTCCACATTGAAAGGTGTTAACAACTTTTGCCAGCTTTATCAAAAGCAGCTGGGTCAACTCACAAGGGAAGGTGTGGGGAGGGTTTTTGGACCCCCACCTCAGATTTAGGTGTCCCCTGTGCCAGCTGTACACAATAACACACAAGATCTAGTGACCTGAGCGGAGAGATAGAATATATAGAGAGGAAAAGATCTAGGAACAAGGAGCTCCAATGAGGTGATAGCTCTAGTCTGTAAACCCTCACCCCGGAGCTGAGGGAGGAGCATCCGTGAAGATAATCCCAATACATTGAGCCCCACTGAAAGGTCACTCTGTGGTCTCATACTCTGGGACAATGACAAGGAGCTTCTCAAAGCGGCAACAGAGAAGTCATCATTCAGGGTGGAAGGAGACTTCTCCATGGTGCCACTGCTCTGGGGTCCCGATCCTGAGGCTGCAGGAGGAGCACCCAAGGAGTAATTTTGACACAGGAATCTCCATCAGAGTGGCTGCTTTGGGGGCCCCATGTTCCTATATGCTTGCTCTGTAAGTGACCCTCCCAATAAACTAACTGGTTCACTAAACTGGTATTTGTGTAATCATATTTGGGTCTGTCATCTGAGCGCTATTTGGGGTGAAGACGTGTGTCCGTGTCTCCCCAGGGGAAAAGTTTCCCCACAACAATCCTGTGAACCTAAAATAAACCCTTTCCTCCCATAAGCTGGTTCTGGTCAGGTGTTTGTCTGACTGTGAGAGTAACTGCAAGAGTAAAATTATGGGTGTTTGTACCCACATGCAGACAGACTGAGAGCCCATTTGGGGATGGGCTCAGGGGAAAAAGTGTGAAGGGGTGCTTTTCAAGAAAACTTTTAAAAGGAAAATGAAAAAGGGGCTGGGCATGGTGGCTCACACCTTTAATCTCAGCACTTAGGAGGCTGAGGTAGGAGGATCACCTGGAGTTCAAGGCCACCCTGAGACTACATAGTGAATTCCAGGTCAGCCTGGGCTAGAGCCAGACCCTACCTCAAAAAAAAAAAAAAAAGAAAAAAAAAAAAGGGCCAGAAGCTTTAAAAAGTTAAGAGGTAGCGAGAGTTAAATATATATATCTATACCTCTATCTATCTATCTATCTATCTATCTATCTATCTATCTATCTATCTATCTATCTCCATCCCCCATTCTGGCAGCTTGGCTTTACATGGGTACTGGGGAATCAAACCCAGGCTGTCAGACTTTGCACAAAAGCACTGTTTTTTTTTTTTTTTTGAGGTGGGGTCTAGCTCTAGCCCAGGCTAACCTGGAATTCACTATGTAGTCTCAGGGTGGTCTTGAACTCACGGCAATCCTCCTATCTCTGCCTCCTGAGGGCGGGATCAAAGGAGTGTGCCACCATGCCCAGCTCACACAAGCACTTTTAAGTGCTAAGCCATCTCTCCAGCACTGCCCTCCCCCTTTTTTGAAGTACGGTCATGCTCTAGCCTAGGCTGACCTGGAACTTACACTGTGGCCCTAGGCTGGCCTTGTACTCACGGTGATCCTACCTCAGCCTCCTGAGTGCTGGGAAAAAGGTATGTGCCACCACACCTGGCTCTTTTCTCCCTTTTGGTTAAATGAAATTATAGGTGTCTCCAGAGATAACTTGAGCGGAATTATAACCTGGTTAAAGTAAAACCAGGAGCCACTAGGGTTGCACAAGGGGCTTGGTACATGTCCTTTCCCTGTAAATGAGCTTTCTAGTGAGATTCCTAGAAAATTGCAGGTCTACAGCTGGGGAGGGAAAGCTTTAAGCAGTCGTGCTGGAATTGTTGCTTCATAGCTGGCAAGAGGTTTCAACCAGATTGCTGGTGAAGGAATCCTTTTCCCTTTTTTTTTTTTTTTTTTGTTTTTTTTTTTTGTTTTTTGAGGTAGGGTCTCACTCTAGCTTATTAGGCTGACCTGCAATTCACTATGTAGTCTCAGGGTGGCCTTGAACTCACAGTGATCCTCCTACCTCTGCCTCCTGAGTGCTGGGATTGAAGGCGTACACCACCACACCCGGCCCTTTTCCCTTTTTGAGTTCCCATAGCTTTCCATTTTCTATCCTGCCTCACTGCCTCAGATAGCTCGGCCTGGGCTCTCCTGCCCCCTACCCAGAAAAGAGGGTCCAAGATGGAGAATAGGGTTGGGGAAGATGGCTCAGTGGTTAAAGGATCTTGTTTGAAAGACTGACAACTGGAGTTTGATTCCCCAGTGACCACATGGAGCCAGATGCACAGGGTGGCATATGCACCTGGAGTAAATTTATAGTAGCAGGAGGCCCTGGCACAGACATACTCTCTCTCTTAAATATAATATATAGTACTTGGGAGGCTAAGGTAAAAAGAACATTGTGAGTTTGAGGCCAGCCTGGACTGCAGAATGAGTTCCAGGTTAACCTTGGTAGAGTGAGACATTACTTCAAAAAAAAAAAAAAACTAAATAAATAATAAATAAAACATTTATTTGTATGTATTTGTAATTACATATGAGTAGGTGGGTACATTTAAGGCACAATGTGTGTATGAAGGTCAAAGAACAATCTCAAGGTGTTTGTGCTTTTCTTCCACCTTTTTTGAGACAGGGTCTCTTGCTGCCCATGAGCTTCAGATTCTCCTGGCCTCACCTACCATTGTTGTAGGCACTCTGGGATCACAGATGCGTGTGCCACTTCGCATCAGGCTGAGGTCAGTACATTTTGCAAACAAGTGCCTTTAACCACCGAGCCATTTCCCAAGCTTCTCATTCTCTCCTTGAGCTCCTTTCTTAGTATCTTTGAGAAAATCTCCAGCTCTGATTCATATTAGCTCCTTCTGAAATTCTTTTCTGTGTCAAAGCCACACATCTTGGTTTGGCCCGAGTCAAGGTTGCTAGACAACTAAAAGGAACTCTGTCTGCTGAGGGCACCCTCCTGGAGCTGTGTCTTTGTCCCCTTCAACCACTGACAATATGAGATCACTGGGTAGTTCCTATGTGTTGGATAGGATCTGGCTTGTAATGTAAAGCCCCGGCTCACAAGGACTGTCTTACTGTAGCGTAGCTTCTCAGAAGGTATTTGGGTAAGGGGTAGGCCATACTTGAAGGTAACGTAGGCTTAGGTCTTAAGCCAGATTCAGTGCTACTTTAACATTCTTTTCCCTACAGAAGGAATATTGTCTCTATGTCAGCAACCTTCATGACAAATGTTAATTGTGCTGGAGTTCTTGGAAGACAAGAAGCTTCCCCCAGACTCCAGGTTGAGACACCTTTTTCTCATCTTGCTCCTGTCTTTCTATCTTGCTTTTACTAGTACTTACCTCAAAAGGGTTAGGGAGAAGGCCAGGTCAGTGTGTGTCCAGTCCTCAGAACCTGCTAGGCAGCTAGGAAGAGCCATGTGCACAGAGTCTTTACTAGCTTGGTTCTATGATCAGGTTCTCTCCCACCTAGGGAGGTGCTCACACTTCCATCTCCATTTTGGAACTGGACTTGGTCATCAAGTAAACAGCACCTCCCTTCACACCCAAGCTCCCAGTCTTGGGGGCAGAAGAGAGCTGAGTGGAGGCACAATTCCCTGTATTACCATCTAGGACAGTGGAAGAACAGTAGTCACCAGACCAGGGAAGGTGTCCTGGGGACACACTGGATAACCTGAGCTGCCCCTCATGCTCATGGAGTTTGCCAGGTAGGGGATCTGGGAGACTGGGGAAAAAGAATCTCATGGCAGCATTCTTAAAATGTCAGAAGCACACACCCCTTTGTTAACAGTGTAGATACCAGACTCCTAAATATCAGTGTGTGGAATAGAAGCCCTGATCTATCCTTTAAATATTTTATTTTTATTTATTTACTTATTTGACAAAGAAAAAGGAAGAGAGAGAGAGAGAGAAAATGAATGGGGGTGCCAGGGCCTCCAGCCACTGCAACCAAACTCCAGACATGTGTGCCCCCTTATGCATCTGGCTAACGTGGGTCCTGGGGAATCGAACCTGGGTCCTTAGGCTTCACAGGCATATCCCTTAAACCACTAAGCCATCTCTCCAGCCCTGAATCTACCTTTTCAAAATTCATTTTTGGGTGCTGGAGAGATGGCTTAGCAGTTAAGTACTTGCCTGTGAAGCCTAAGACCCCAGTCTGAGGTTCGATTTCCCAGAACCCACATGAGCCAGATACACAAGGGGGCACATACATCTGGAGTTCATTTGCAATGGCTAGAGGCCCTGGCATGCGCATTTCTCGATGTATCTGCCTCTTTCTCTCCCTCTCTGTTGCTCTCAAATAAATTAATAAAAATAAAATTTTTAAATTTATTTTTCAAGTTTTTAAAAATATTTTTTATTTGCAAGAGAGAAAGGAGAATGAACATCCAAGAATCTAATGCCACTGCATATGAAATCTAGAAACATGTGCCACTTTGTGCATCTGGCTTTACATGGATGTTGGAGAAATGAACCTGGGCTGGCAGGCTTTACAAGCAAGTACCTTTTAATGCTGAGGCATCTCCCCCTGGCCTGGCATTTTTATTTATTTATTTTCTTTTCACAATTTTTATTAACATTTTCTGATTATAAAAAATATCCTATGGTAATACTCCCCCCCCCCTTTGAAATTCCATTCTGGCATTTAAAAAAAAAAAAGATGTATTTTATTTATTTATTAGAGGCAGAGAGAAGGGGAGAGAGAGAGAGAGAGAGAATGGGCATGCCAGGGCCTCTAGCCACTGTAAACGAACTCCAGACACGGGTGTACTCCCTCGTGCATCTGGCTAATGTGGAACCTGGAGAATCCAACTTGAGTCCTTTGGCTGTGCAGTCATGCACCTTAACTGCTAAGCCATCTCTCCAGCCTTGCCCTGGCTTTTTTTGAACAGGCTTTCTGTAACACAAGCTGGCCTGAAACTTATAGTCCATCTGCCTCTACTTCCCGAAGGCTAGGAGTACAAATGAGCCACTGCACTGGTACTTAAAAGAAAAATTATTTATTTGAGAGAGAGAGAAATATAGAGAAGGGCACAGCAGGGCCTCTAGCCGCTGCAAACAAACCTGACGCATGTGCCACCGGCTTATGTGGGTCTTGGGGAATTGAACCTGGATCCTTTAGCTTTGCAGACAAGCACCTGAACTGCTAAGCCATCTCTCCAGCCCTGCTCTGGTACTTTTTTAAACTTCTTTCTGTATAGATCACTTATCTACCTTGCTTGAAAATGAGCTCCTTGAGGTCTGGGTGTTGTTTTAAGTGCTGGCATCATACCCAGGGCTTCGGTCCATGCATGCCAGAGAACCCCTTTACTACTGAGCTCCACCCCAGCCCCAATGGCTGGGCATTAACTATTATTGTATCCCCAGTGCCTAAAAGAGTGCCTGGTATTTAGCAGATACTGAATGCTCTGATTTTTTTTTGCAACAGGTTCTCACTATGTATCCCATGCTGACCTTGAACTTATCTTCCTGCCTTAGCCCTGGCAATGCTGGGATTATGGGAATCCACTACCATATACTGCTTGATTTTATTTTTTTGAGACAGTCTCATTTAGTCTCAGTTGGCCATGAACACTCCATATAGCTGAAGATGACCTTGAACTTCTGATCCTCCTGTTTCCAGCTAGGATCACAGGTGTTTACCACCACCCAGTTTTATGCAGTGCTGGGGCTCTGTTTATGCTAGGAAAGCACTCTACAAACTGAGCTCCATTCCTAGCCCCCTTTTGTGAATGATTTTACTGGTTATCAGGCTAGCCTCAAACTCCTGGGCCCAAGAAATCCTCCTGCCTCAGCTTCCTAAGTAGCTAGACCACAGGCACACTAAAATATTAAGTATTAAATTTTGGGAAGGCTGGGGAATGGTGAAAGGCACTTGCTTGGGAAGCCTGCTGGCCTAGGTTCAATTCCCCAACCACTCACATAAAGCTGGACAAGTATTCCTTTGCAGCAGCAAGAGACCTTGGGGTGGTACCACACACATGCAAATAAATATTTAAAAACTGTTTTGAAGGGAGGCTGGGGATGTAGCTTAGTTGTTAGAGTGCTTGCCTAGAATTTTAAAAGCCTTTGGTTCAATCCTCAGTACCATATAATCCAAGTGTGGTAGTAAACACCTGTGATCCTAGCATAGGAGGATCAGGAGTTCAAAACTATCATTAGTCAGGAGTGGCAGCACATGCCTTTAATCCCAGCACTGAGGTAGAGGACTGCCTCCTGAAGTAGGAGGATTACCATGAGTTCAAGGCCAGCCTGAGACTACACAGTGAATTTCAGGTTAGCCTGGGCTAGAGTGAGACCTATCTCGAAAACAAAAAAACAAAACAAAAAAGTTATAATGCAGGGCATGGTAGCACATGCCTTTAATTCCAGCATTCTGGGAGGCAGAGGTAGGACTGCCATGAGTTCAAGGGCTGAGACTACATAGTGAATTCCAGGTCAGCCTGGGCTAGAGTAATATCCTACCTCAAAAAACCAAAAGAAAGAAAGAAAGAAAGAAAGTTAGTTTAAGCTGAGTATGGTGGTGAATGCCTGTACCATCACTGACAAGACTGAAGCAGGAAGACCACAAGTTCAAGGCCAAAAGGAGCGGAGCAGGAGCAAGGAGTGAGCTTAAACACCACTGGCTCAAGGCAGAGCCTTTCTTCCAGGTCCAGAATTCCTGAAGGGCACGGTTGGGATGGAAAGAAGGAAATGATGGATGAGGGTTAAGGGGCTGAGAGGAATTCCAGGGCAGAGATCAGCTGGTCAGACCCCTTCCCTACCACAGGAGTAAGCACCTGAGGCTGAGATTCCTCCTTCCAGAGACTGAATAGCGTAGTGTTGCTGCCCAGTAAAAGAAAGGCTGGAGTGAAACACTGTCTTCACTTTAAGAAAAGCAAATTGGCCGGGCATGGTGGTGCATGCCTTTAATCCCAGCACTTGGGAGGCAGAGGTAGGAGGATCGCTGTGAGTTCAAGGCCACCCTGAGACTACATAGTGAATTCCAGGTCAGTTTGGGCTACAGCAAAGAAACAAACAAACAAAAAGCAAATGGGGCCCAGGGTTGATTCCCCAGTACCCATGTAAAGCCAGATGCACAAAGTGTCACATGTGTCTGGAGTTTGTTTACAATGACTAGAGGCCCTAGTGTGCCCATTTTCTTTGCCTCAAATAATAAATAAATAAACTCCAACATGCAAATGGTTCTCCAAAGGGGCTTGCCTAGGATTGAGAGTTTGAGGCCAGCCTGGACTACACAGTGAGCCTGTTTCACCTCCCTGCAACCCTCTACCCAGAAAAGAGGGTCCAAGATGGAGAATAGGGTTGGGGAAGATGGCTCAGTGGTTAAAGGATCTTGTTTGAAAGACTGACAACTGGAGTTTGATTCCCCAGTGACCACATGGAGCCAGATGCACAGGGTGGCATATGCACCTGGAGTAAATTTATAGTAGCAGGAGGCCCTGGCACAGACATACTCTCTCTCTTAAATATAATACATATATGTGTGTGTGTGTGTGTGTGTGTGTGTGTATACATACACACACACACACACACACACATGTATGTATATATAAAATGGATAACCCAGGGATACATAGCTTTCTCCAGAGGCATGGCTCAGCTTGACATAGGCACTGAGTTTAGATCCTGGGCTGTGCTTCTCTTGGCTCACATTGGGCTGAAAGATCAGGAAGACTTGTGCAAAGTGCGAGGGAAGGTGTACGCTACAAGGACATGAACACTGGCACAGACCTGTTGGAAGATGGTGCCTTATGCTCCTTTCCTCTGTGGTCCCAATATTCTTTTTATTCATTCATTTACTCGTGCATTTATTCACTTTAAAATATATTTTATTACTGGGTGTGGTGGCGCACACCGTTAATCCCAGCACTCAGGAGGCAGAGGTAGGAGGATTGGAGGACCGCCTTGATTTGAGGCCACCCTGAGACTACATAGTGAATTCCAGGTCAGCCTGGGCTACAGTGAAACCCTACGTCGAAAAAAAAATATATATATATGTTTTATTTATTTGAAGAGAGAGAGGAGCCAGGCGTAGTGGTGCACACCTTTAATCCCAACACATGGGAGGCAGAGGTAGGAGGATCACCATGAGTTCAAGGCCACCCTGAGAAGACTACATAGTGAAATCCAGGTCAGCCTGAGCTAGAGTGAGATCCTACCTCGGGGCAAGAGGGGGAAGAAAATGGGCATGCAAAGGCCTCTAGCCACTGCAAACAAACTCTAGGCGCATGTGCTACCATGTGCATCTGGCTTATATAGGTTCTAGGGAATCAAACCTGGGTCCTTAGGCTTCATAGGCAAGCACCTTAACCCTAGGCCATCTCTTCAGCCCTATTTATCCTTTTTTTTTTTTCTTCAGGTAGGGTCTTACTCCAGCCCAGGTCAACCTGGAACTCACTCTATAGCCCAAGCTTGTTTCAAACTCATGGCAATCATCCTATCTCAACCTCTCAAGTGCTAGGTTGACAAGTGTCAGCCACCATACCTAATTTTATTGTCCCAAATTATAATCATTATTTGGCTTTCCCACCAGCCCTCTCTGATCCACTTTCTCATTGTAAAATGGAGGATATTAGTCCATCTTCTGGTAATAATGAACACTTAGGGTCTGTGGAGGCACTACAGCTACTCCTTTAAGGCCACAACCATTTCACACAGGAAGAAATTGAAGCCAGGGAGGCTGGCTGCTCAACCACCACAGGGCTGTAGCCAGGATTTGACTTTTAATGTAGTCTTAGAGGTTGTGGTGAGAATTAAGTGGGACAGTAAAGCAAGGAGAGGGCCTTGCTCACAGTGAGAAAGGGGAAAGGTTGGGAGCAAGGTCCCAGGCCCCCAGCCTGCAGAGGTAACATGTACTGTGGTTAGCAGGAGGTGAGAGGTCTGCAGCCACAGAGGAGCTTGAGGAGTAGTGAGTGCTACCTGAGGCAAAAAGCATGTTATGTGCACAGGTATACAAGCCTCCCCAAGTTAGGATGAGCCTAGACTGGGAGCAGTTTTCATGCTGTCAATGGCCTGTGTGACACCTGGTGACTTAGGACCATGGTTTGTCTTTGCCTTTTATGACCAATAGCCCTAAGTGTCCTGGCTGAGCAGTTCAGAAGCAGTGAGTGATAACCTGGCAGATTTTGGGACCTCTGGGAACTTCAGCTCCTCATCCAAACCCAGAGCCAACAGAATCATGTCTCACCACAAAGCACCATCACTAGGGTTCTGCTGCCACATAGTGGGCACAAGCAGAACTGCATCACTGAGTGTCATATCAAGCTGGAGGACCCCAAACCCTGACAGGGCCCAATGGCTCTAGCACATCCCAAAACACCTAAGAGCCTAGCTCCCTGACTTCACAATTCCTACTTGTTACCAATGCAGCAGCTTTTTTGTCTTCATTCCAATTTTGACTATCCTCAACACGAGAAACCTACATCCCCTTTCTTTAAAACAGGAAGTCAGGGCTGGAGAGATGGCTTAGCGGTTAAGCGCTTGCCTGTGAAGCCTAAGGACCCTGGTTCAAGGCTCGGTTCCCCAGGTCCCACGTTAGCCAGATGCACAAGGGGGCGCACGCGTCTGGAGTTCGTTTGCAGAGGCTGGAAGCCCTGGCGCGCCCATTCTCTCTCACTCTGTCTTTCTCTCTGTGTGGAAGTCAGCTGTCTGCTGAACCACCTGTATGATTCAACTAGCAAGTCTTTTAAAATTTCTGCAGGCCCAAGGTGTAGCTCAGCAGAAGAGTACTTGCCTAACACATATGAAACCCTTGGTTTGGTCCCCAGCACACAGAGGAGGAAAAAAATTGTGTGTGTTCTCTCAGGAGGCCAAAGCAGCATAATCATGAATTCAAGGTCAGTTTGAACTACAAAATGAACCTGTTTCAAAAAACATTTTTCTGTGTTAGTTGTTTGAGTTTTGGGGGGAGACGTGAATAAATAGGGCACCAATGATGGGACAAAGAAATTATTTCACCCAAGCTTAGTGAGCCAGTGAGGTTACTGAAGTTTGTTGGAGTTACTTACAAGCACACAATAAACTGCAGACAAATGGGACAACCTGAGAGTCTCTTCCCAGCAACTTTGCTGCTTGTATTACTTTGGAAAGGGGGCTTAGAATATTACCTTTCAGGAGCTTTCTGAGACTTGAGTTTTTCTTTTTTTCTTTATTTGAGAGCGACAGACACAGCGAGAAAGACAGATAGAGGGAGAGAGAGAGAATGGGCACGCCAGGGCTTCCAGCCCCTGCAAACGAACTCCAGACGCGTGCGCCCCCTTGTGCATCTGGCTAACGTGGGACCTGGGGAACCGAGCCTCGAACCAGGGTCCTTAGGCTTGACAGGCAAGCACTTAACCGCTAAGCCATCTCTCCAGCCCGAGTTTTTCTTATTTTGAGTCTTATGTAGCCTCCCTCCAGGACTGAATGCTTTATTGTGAAGGAAAGAGCTACACAATACTTATTAAGGGTCATAATTTAAAAATGGGCTGGGGGCTGGAGAGATGGCTTAGTGGTTAAGCGCTTGCCTGTGAAGCCTAAGGACCCCGGTTCAAGGCTCTATCCCCCAGGACCCACATTAGCCAGATGCACAAGGGGGCGCATGCATCTGGTGTTCGTTTGCGGTGGCTGGAGGCCCTGGCATGCCCATTCTCCCTCTCTCTCTCTATCTGCCACTTTCTCTCTGTTGCTCTCAAATAAATAAATAAAAATTAAAAAAAAGAAAAAAAAAACGGGTTGGGATGTAGCTCAGTGTTAGTGATCTTGCCTAGCATGTACCCAGTTCTGGGGTTCTGGGTTTAGTCCTAGCATTGGGAAGAAGGGTGGGGGAATGGGAAGAGACCAAAAAAAAAAAAAAAAAAGTACATCATATAAAATTGAATTTCTATTTAAAAACTAAGATACTAATATCCAAAACTAATCATTTCATATTTATTTCACTGTATTTACTATTAGCTCCTGAAACTGGGTCCTGGGATCATAGATGTGGACCATCATGCCTAGGTTGAATTTACTAATATCTATGCTCTTATTAATTTCTTTTTGCAGTGCTGGAGATTGGACCCAAGGCCTCATGTATGCCTCTACCCAGTCCTATACTCTTAATTTTTGGTACTGTGGATTGAAGCTAGGACTTCCTAGGTTCATTACACAGTAGTGCACAATAATCAAATTTAAAAATTGAATAAGTAAATTTAAAAATTCCTGTTGAGGTATAGCTCAGTGGTAGATGACTATGTTTAGCATGCTTGCAAGGCTGTGGGTTCATTACTTGGCACAAAAATTTAAAAAAGAGAGAAAGAAAGAAAGAAAAGCTTAAACAGATTCAAAACAGAAGCAAAAAAAAGGGTAAAATTAATTTAAATAGTGTATTTTATTTAACCCACTTTGTCCAAAATAGTATTTCAACATGTAAGCAGTATAAAGTTATCAATGATCTATTTTACATTCCTTTTTCATACTAACTTCAGATTCTCATATGTATCAAGTATCAACTCAAACTAGCCCCACTTCAAGGGCTCAAAAGTCATAGTTCAGTGGCTTCATACTGGATAGCACACGTCTAGATTTAAGAAAGCAATGGAGAAAGTATTACTGATTCAGATTAAATTTAAAAATAGTGCTGAGGCTGATAAATTTTAACCCAATTAACAAAACTTCTTTGAGGCATCAGTAGGTCATATCTGATTTAATATTAATCTGTCTATGGGAAAAAGTGTGGTAAGCTGAACAGTGGCCCCCAAGGCTATCGTTACTAGATCCTGTAATTTCCCTTCATAAAGAAGGGTTGGGGCTAGGTGTGTGGCTTAGCACTAGAACACTTATCTAACACTGAAGAGTATGGTGGTTTGAATGCAGAATGCCTCCCATAGACTCATGTGCTTGCATACTTACACTCCAGTTACCTGTGCTGCTCCCGAAGGCTGCAGAACCTTTAGGAAGTAGAGCCTTGCTGGAGGAAGTGTGTTACTGGGGCAGGACCTTCACCTGTTACAGCCCAGCCCTTCTTGCCTTGCTTCCCCCCTGCTGACAGGATGCTGGCTTTCTGTCCTTGCCATGCTTTTCCTACTGTGATAAGACTTCCCCCTAAAAAACTGTAAGCTGCTTCTGGTCAGGCATTTTTGTTCCAGCAATGAGAAGGGAACTGATACAGAAAACTGGTACCAGCAGAGGGGTCATTGCAGTAATAAACCTGACCATGTGGCTCCTAAGAGTTTGGAACTGGTTTGTGGGAGGGATGTAGATTTAGAACTTTAGACTACAGAAGCCTTACAATGTGGTAAGCAGAGCTTTATGGGCCATTCCTGTAGAAGTTTAAAAGACCAGAAGGCCGAGAGAAATGTGGACTGTGAAAATTCAGCTTATGAGGTTTCAGAGAGGAACAAACACTGTATGGGGCACTGGGCTAGAGGTAGTTTTTGTGATATTCTGGCAAAGAAAGTGGCTGCATCTCTGCCCGTGTCCTGAGAACTTGAGCAAAGCTGAATTTAAAAGTAATGGACTAATGTGTTTGGTGAAGGAAATTTCAAGGCAGAAAAACAGTGAATCTGTGGTGTGGATTCTTATTGCTGTCCTGATTTAGATCTACCAATGAAATACAAATCCTAAAAATATGAATATAAAGTTTGGCACAGAAAAAAAAAATGTAAGTTTCAAGTCTTAGACCCAGAGACTACAGCTTGCTTCAACTGCAATTGTTAAAAAGATTACTACCATGATAAGGATAAACCCACTGCTCTGCATTGGGACCATAGGAAAGATGTCCTGAGGGCAAGACCCAACCCAAAGGCTCAAGCTAGTAAGAATGTGATTTCATTTGAAAGGAAAAGTCCTGAAGAAGAATGTATATCAAAAGAGGTCTCTGCTTCCCAAGATCAACATACAGAGGTTGCTATAGCTGTAGTCCAAGGCCAGCCAGGTTTTATCCTGAGCTAATAAAAGAATATGGCAGCATAGTCCACATGGTACCAGCTTTGGAAAAATGGAAGAATGCAAGATGGAGGTGATAGAATATTGTACCATGGTTCCTGAGAGCTGCTGGGGCTAAGCAGGGTGAGGGACCCCTCAAGGAGGCCCTGTGAAGCCAATGTATGAAGCTGTGAGGTGAAGGTGCCATGAGACTCCAGGATTTTGAAGATGCCAGGACTATGGGAAAACTGCCATGAAAACTTCAGGCTCACAAAGGTTCCTATCCAGGAGACACTACAGGCAACACAGCTGGAGGGCAGAACTACCTCAGTGTCCCCACCTTTTTTGTGCCTTTATTGAGATATGGTCTCACTTTAGCCCAAGTTTACTGAGAACTCATCACTCTGTAGCCCCAGGCTGGCTTCTAATTCACTGGATCCTTCTTCCCTCCCAAGTGCTGGGATTAAAGGCATGCTTATTACCATTCCTAGATATCTACGCCTTTGGGAACTGAGATTTCATCATGAGTCCAATACCAGACATGGAACTAAGGATTTGACCTTAGCCCTGCTGGTTGTCAGTCTGAACAATCCTGCCTTGTTATGCTTCATTCCTCCCTTTTGGAATGGGAATGTTTATTGTGCATCATTATATAAATATGTAATCTGTGGTTTGTTTTTTTTTGTTGTTGTTTTTTGAGGCACAGCCTCACAGAAGTCTAGGTTAACCTGAAACTTACTCTAAGCTCAGGCTGGCCTCAAACTCACATCAATCCTTCTACCTCAGTCTCCCAAGCACTGCACTACCATGTAAGCTTATGTTTTGACTTTATTAGGCACAGATAGTTACAGAGACTGCCTTAAGTCATAGATGAACTTTAGACTTTTGAACAGTGTGGGGATTGGTTAAAAACTATGGGGACTTTGGACTGGATATATATATTTCTTTTTAAATTTTGTGGGTGTTTTTTTTTTTTTTTTTTTGGTTTGTCAAGGTAGGGTCTCACTGTGGCCAAGGTTGACCTGGAATTCACTATGTAGTCTTAGGGTGGCCTCGAACTCATGGTGATCCTCCTACCTCTGCCTCCCAAATGCTGGGATTAAAGGTGTGCGCCACCACGCCCGGCTCTCTTTTTATAATTTTGTTTTGAGGTAGGATCTGACTTTAGCCCAGGATAACCTATAACTCACTCTGTAGTCCCAGGCTAGACTCAAACTCATAGCAATACTCCTACCTCTGCCTCCCACATGCTGGGATTAAAGGTGTACACCACCATGCCTGGCTTGGACTGAATATATTTTGCACCATGAAATGGCCATGAGTCTATGTGGACCAAAGATGGGATGTGGTGGTTTGATTCAGATGTTCCCCATAAATTTATGTGTTCTGAATGCTAGGTTCCCAGCTGGTAGTAATTTGATAATTGGAGCCTCCTGGAGGCAATGTATTGTTGGGGGCAGGCTTATGGGTACTATAGCCAGATTCCCCTTGCCAGTGTTTGGCTCACTCTCCTACTGCTGTTGTCCACCTGATGTTGGCCAGGAGGTGACATTCAACCACGGCACATGCCATTGTTTTTCCATGCCATCATGGAGCTTCCCTCTTCAGTTTGTAAGCCAAAATAAACCCTTTCCTCCCTCAAGCTGCCTTTGCTTGGGTGTTTTCTGCCAGCAAAATGAAGCTCATGGCAATAGTACTTTATAGCCTAATGTGTTTTAATACTCAATTCTCAGTTATTGGCAAGGTTTGTAGAACCCAAAGGAGGTGAAGCCTTGCTGGAAGATGTCATTAGTGGTGGTGAGGTATTAAAGCCCCAACTCACTTGTTTTATTTTCCCTACTGCCTCCTTGCTAATGATAGATTTCCCCTGCCATGATAGATTTCCCTTGAAACTGTAGGCCAAAACAAGCCCTATCCTTCCTTAACCTGCTTTGGATGGGGTGTTTTGTACAGCTTAAGGGGCTGGAAGCAGGTGTTCAGCCTTCAGCCAATCTGACTGCAAAGCAGTAGTGTCAGGCTCAGTGCAAGACTCCATCTCAAGAAAACAAAGCAGAATGACAGAGATAGTTGATATTCAACTCTAGACTCTGCAGGTGTCTGCACAGGGTGCATGCATCTGCACACACACCACACACACACACCAAAAACAGGGAGAGCACAGCAAGTTAGGTGTGGTAGTACACACCTGTAACCCATTACTCAGGAGATTGAGGCAGGAAGATTGCCAGTTCAAGGCCAGCTTGATTATATATACAGCAGTTCCAGAACAATCTGGGCTACAGCATGAGACTCAAAGCACGCATGCACACGCACACACACACGCACCACACAGAAATTAGAGGTACAGAAAAGAGTAGCATGAGAGGCCATGTTGACTACCTGCAAGTGAAGGAGTAGTTGTAGCTAATGCAAATGTGAGAGGCAAGGAGCAGGCTTCCAACCAGAGCCTTGGAGGGAACACGGCCTTGCCCACAGCTTTTTGTTTTGAGACAGGGTCTCAATATGTAGCCAGGTTTGGCCTCAACTCCCTATGTAGACCAATTTGGCCTCAAACTTGCAGTGCTCCTCCTGTCTCTTGCCTTCCAAGTGCTGAGATTACAAGCATGCATCACCATGCCAGGCTGCTTTGTTTTATTTTGGGACAAGGTCTTGCTCTGTAGCCCAGGTTAGACTGGAATTTTGAATCTTGCCTCAGTCTCCAAGTGATATAATTTCCAAGTGCTGGAATTATAAGTATGCACCACCATATTCACCAATTTCTGCTGTTTTAGGCCATTTATGGTAATCTCTTTTAGCAGTCACAGAGAACTTAACAGGAGTAGATAAAATACATCTTCCTTACACTGTGGTTGAATTACAGCCAAAGGCATATTGCAAATACCAGATTTCAACAACAAAAAGCCAAATGAAAGCATTCTGTGGTAAATGACTGACTTACAAGGACACTGCACATTTCATTACTTACTGCTTCTGTGCTTCACTGCCTTCATATCCAACCCCCACGTAATACGTTACACATGTGTGAGTGAGCGTGATGTCAGATACCAGGTCTGTCTTCCAGGTCCAGCACTGAACTCAGCACAACAGGACACGTATTTTCCCTGACACCTCTCAGCCTCAATCTTCTCCTTCACACAACAAGACAGAAGAATGGTGTGGGCTCCTGTGTGGATGGGACTAGTGCCAGCTGCTGCTAGAGCAACTACTGTACATCAGAAGGGCTGATCCAGGGGCTAATGAGATAGATCCCAGCGTGGAACTCACGGCTGAAACCAGCAGATTCAGGAAGTCAGGTGTGAGACTGTAGGGGGACCTTCTTAGGTTTATCAGCCTCATATAGGTGGGGGCTACAGGACCTCTGTCCAGGTACAAAGACCGATACCAAGGAGACCTGGAATTCACTCTATTCTCAGGGTGGCCTTGAACTCACGGCAACCCTCCTACCTCTGCCTCCAGAGTGCTGGGATTAAAGGCATGTGCCACCATGTCTGGCTTGGGATGGGTCTTTTTCACCAAGGGGCTGGGAAGATCCTATGTCTGACTTTGTCACAGCTATTACAAAAAAGGGAGGGAGGGAGGGATGGAGGGAAGAAAGGAAGGAAGGAAGGAAGAAAAAGGTCCTCCCTCCTAGTCTCTATCCCTTATCCCTGAAGCCAGGAGCCCAGCCATGGGTTGGGGGGTACCCACGTCTGCCAGGATGACATTTGGCAAGCACTTTTCTTTTCAGCTCCAATGTTTCTTCTTAAGGGCATCCAGGGTCTAATGGGTCCAGGTCAGTGCTGCTCCTGTGGGACCACTTGGCACAGACCAGAGGTTCTGGCCCCTCTTCTTGCCCTGGCACTGGTTTCCAGACTGAGTTGGCCAGCTACTCTCTTATAAATGAATTTGGATTGTTAGGGTCAAAAGAGTTTTGCTGGGCTGGAGGGATGGATTAACAGTTAAGGTGTTTGCCAGGAAAGCCAAAGGACCCAGGTTCAATTCCCTAGGACCCACGTAAGCCATATGCACAAGGTGGCACATGTGTCTGGAGTTTGTTTGCAGTGGCTAAAGAACCTGGCATGTCCATTCTGTCTTTCTCTCTGACTCTCTCAAATAAATTTTTAAAGAAAGAAGAAAGAAAGAGAGAGAGAGAGAGAGAGAGAGAGAGAGAGAGAGAGAGAGAGGGAGGGAGGGAGGGAGGGAGAGAGAAAGAAAGAAAGAGAGAAAGAAAGAGAGAAAGAAAGAAAGAAAGAAAGAAAGAAAGAAAGAAAGAAAGTAAGTTGTGTTATAGTAACAGTTCTAGGGAGGGAGCTCAAGAATATAGTTACTGGCACATCTTCTACAAGAGCTTGTTCCGCAGGGTGTGGTGGCTCATGCCTTTAATCCCAGCACTTGGGAGGCAGAGGTAGGAGGATCACCACTGAGTTCAAAGGCACCCTGAGACTACATCATGAATTACTGGTCAGTCTGGGCTAGAGTGAGACTCTACCTTGAAAAGAAAAATGAAAAAAATAAAAAGGACTGAGGGCCGGGAAGATGTCTTAATGTAAGGTGCTTGCTATGCAAGCATGAAGATCTAAGTACAAATCCTCAGCACCCATGTGAAATGTCCAGGGTAGTGGCCCATGCCTGTATCCCAGCACTGGGGAGGTGGAGACAGAAAGATCCCTGGGGTCTATTGGCTAGCTTATCTAGTTCAATTAGTAAGCTCTGGGTTCAGTGAGACCTTGTCTCAAAAAAACAAGGTACAGAGTGATAGAGGAAGACACTCGATGTCAACTTCAGGCTGCCACATGCATGTGCACACATGTACATGCACCCACACACCCACATGCATGCATACCACACAAGTAAAAAAGAAGGGACTGAGGAAGCACCAAGAGCAAGCTTTCTCTTTTAACAGCATCAGACAACTGTTTCAAAATATATTAGATTTGGTTTTTATTGTAGAGCACACATATCAGGGCAAAGTGCTGTACATACAACTACAAATCATTTTTTTTTTTTGAGGGGGGGAGCTGTAAAAACAAAACAAACAACAACAACAACAAAAAACTGCAACTGCTTTAGTTATGCAGTCCCGACTTGAGGGATCCACACTTGCAAAGGAGTTCTGACCCCAGAGGGTCTCCTTGATAGTGGCTGCCTCAGATTTCTGCAGCCTCTATGGCCTTAGGCCTGGGTCTCTGTACATAAAGTTGCCTGGAGTGATGGCGGCTTGGTAGCTGGGAGGGCCTCTTCTTTTGGCAGGAGCAGGCCCTGGCCTGGCTGCCAAAAGGACATGCCTAATGAATTTAAATTAGCAAAACTCCATAGCCTTCCAGGAGCTGAGTGGGTAGAAACTGCCAAAAGACTTCACCTTTTTTTCCTTTTCTTATTTTTTAGAACTCATATCCCTATCCCAAGCATCCACATCCCTGAGGCAGAGAAAGCAACCCAGTCTGCAGGTCTGACTTGTGACCTGGGATGCATGCTGTAGGTGGACAAAGAGGGCACACCTTCCTAGAGGGGACATGGGAAAAGAAGCCCAAGCTGGCCAATGGAAGAGAGCCTTCTAGAAGGAAAAGGAGAAAGACAGAGACCAAAGGGAGAGAAAAATACCTCAAGAGAAAACAAAAACCCTACCACACACCACAACAATTTCCCATACCTCAAATGCTAGACTTGGAAGGACACTGGTCCCTCTAGCTAGAAACAACTCCTACAAGTGACTCAACATGGCAAGTCTAACTGTTCCATACAATCACACGCATATGCCTGAAAGGAGCAACCCAGCAAAGATGCATGCTCTTGGCAAGAGAGGTCAAGACCACTGTGATAGTCCCTTGGCAGTCCAAGGAACAGTAGGCAAAGGAGACCAGAGGGCGTGCAGGAAGCCTGGGGCTCAGCAATGGCTTTGGGGTGGCAGGGACTGGCAATATCTAACCTCTACCCAGCTAACTGGAATAGAGGGAAGAGGGTATCTGCATGAGCTTCCAGAACCTGAAGAGCAAGTGAGAAGTGGGGGCAGCAGGCTCTACACAGGGCCTGTAAGGCTTTAAGAGATCATAATTGAGCATGAACATCCATGAAAGAAAGGGGCGGCAGGAGAATGAACTTTGTGTGGAACACTGTGAAGATTTACATTTAAAGCCAAAACAAGAATTCCTTAACCAAACATTCTGTTGCTTTTAAATAAGCCTAGCCTGACAGTCCCACTTGAAAACAGCTGTCCCCCATCTCTCTACTGGCTACTCCTACATGAGCTCTGTTTCCTACAGATGCCAACAACCTTTCCATCCAGGAGGGAAGCCAAGAACATGAGAACCCAGGTCTTGGGACAATTCAGTCCTTCAGCCTTAATGGGCAACAAAGCAAGGAAAAAGTATATAGGATTTTAAAAAACAAAACAAACAAACAAACAAAAAAACACAACTTTCAAACAAGACAGAAGGTGGGGCAGCTACATGAGGATTAGCCAAAGTTCTAGAAGGGCGCAAGGCCTCAATGCCTACGCATCTTCACCTTTCGAGCAGGGCTGCCTGCCACCTCTGAGCAGTCCTCTGAGGACTCGTAGGACTTGCGCCAATAGTTCTCTGAGCTAAAGCTACCCCTCCTCCGATGTGTGGGCAGCAGGACTGAACGTCGGTTCTCTTCCTTGTCCATCTCCAGGATCCGGGGCCTACAAGCAAAGGGGAAAAGCTGTTACCTGAGGCCAGCAGAAGGGCCTGGTCCTGCCTCCGCACTGTGCAAGTTCTTGTTCCTTGGGTTGGTTTGCTCTAACTCAGTGGTTTTCAACTTACAGTGTTACTGGCAGAATCACTGATTCCAGAGGTGTTCCTGTCCACTAAGTATCATTGGCTGCCCCTTACTTGGGGATATTTTTGGTCACCCTATGGGTCTGCTTGGCACCGAGTCTGGTGCCCTGTCAGATATACTGGGGACAAAGAGTATTTCCCTATCCCAGTTTGAAGACCCTGTAATTCTGTTGTTTCACTATTTCCTCACTTGCTTCCTCCTCCTCTTTTTTAATCCCCCCCCCCCCCAAGGTTAAGGTCTCACTCTAGTCCAGGCTGACCTGGAATTCTCCACATAGTCTCAGGGTGGCCTCAAACTCACAGTGATTCTCCTACCTTTGCCTCCTGAGTGCTGGGATTATTTATTTATTTTGTTTTTTTGGTTATTCAAGGTAGGGTCTCACTCTGGTCCAGACTGAACTGGAATTAACTCTGTAGTCTCAGGGTGGCCTCGAACTCACGGCAATCCTCCTTCCTCTGCCTCCCGAGTGCTGAGATTAAAGGTGTGTGCCACCACGCCTGGCTTCTGAGTGCTGGGATTAAAGGCATGCGCCAACACAACCAGCTTCTTCCCTTCCTTTTTTTTTTCTCACTCTAGTCCACACTGATCTGGAATTTAATATGTAGCCCAGTATGGCCATGGATTCATGGAAATCCTATCTCAACCCCCTGAATGCTAGGATTCTAGCCACTATAAACAGCTTTGCCACACCTTCTTTCTTTAATACCAGGGCCTGTTGCCACTACACCTAAATGTATGGACACCCCAACCAGCATGCTTGCAAGGAGGTGTCTTTAACCATACTTAGGCAAGGTCTTATCTAGCCCCAGGCTGACCTAGAAATCACTCTGTAGCCCAGACTGGCCTCATGCTTACAGTGATCCTCCAATTTCAGCCTCCCAAATGCTGGGATTAAAGGTGTGCACCATAATACCTGGCTCTTCATCAACCCTTACAATCTAACAATCCTAGCATCTGAAACTACCAAACTCTTTCTGCCTCAGGGCTTCAGCCTACCTAATGTCTTTCTGTATGGCATCTTAACCCTTCTGGTATCATCTCCCCTCAGAAACATTCCCCAGTCATCCTCCAAGAGCTCTTTGGGTCTACTGACTAGCACTGCTTTCCATTAGGAAGACTCAAAAATTACTGAAGTACTGAGAATAAATAAATAGTGAATGCTCAATTCAAAATGAGACAACTATATCACCTCATCCAAGTCTGAGGAAATGTTGTAGAAGAGGTAGAAAGAATTAAGAACCAGAGGATAGAGAGAAGTGTGCTATGGAACACTGTCTTCCAGACATGACATGACTGTTGCACTCTTGAACTCATAGAAGCTAGGCACATCAACTTTCTATCATGGATGGTGGAGGGGCTTATAGGGGCCTTCTCCCTCCTTGAGGAGTTATTGGCAATAATACTGCTTGGGAAAAGGAGACACTTTCTTCAGTGGGGCAGCCACTGCTAAGCTGTCCATACTTTAGTAAGTAACTCCCACTCATGTTCATGCAAGCACAACTACACCAAGTGGGTCACAACAAATGTACGTGTATGTGTGCATGTATGTGCATATGTGCGTACGTACGTATATATATGTATAAATGGAACCAGATGTGGTAGTGCATGCTTTTAATACCAGCACTCAGGAGGCAGAGGCAGGAGGATCACCTTGAGTTTGAGGCCACTCTGATAATGCATAGAGAATTCCAGGTCTGTCTGGGCTACAGTGAGACCTTCCCTCAAAAAACAAAATAATAAAAAATAAAATAGGGGCTGGAGAGATGGCTTAGTGGTTAAAGCATTTACCTGCAAAGCCAAAGGATCCTAGTTCAATTCTCCAGGACCCATGTAAGCCAGATGCACAAGAGGGCGCATACACCTGGAGTTCGTTTATGGTGGCTGGAGGCCCTGGGGTGCCCATTCTCTCTCTCTCTCTGCTTCTTTCTCCCTCTCAAATAAATAAATATTTTTAAAAATTTTAAATAAATAAAGACCCTTGATTTTCTTCTAAATACTAAAATTACCTCCTAATATCTAAATACAAACACACAAGTATATGTATCCAGGTGAGACAGACAAGGGAAGTCTTGGGAAGGCCATGCTACATTCTTTCCCCCCCTCCCCCATGATGCATTCTTAATACCTCTGGGGGTATTGTCAGCTGGCCAGAATTAGGTAGGAATGTTACTATCCAAAGGAAAAACTTAAGGCTTTGAAGGGCAGACAATCCCACACGCCTAACCAGCCTATCCCTATCCCGTCTGCATGGGCTGTGCTGTTGGCTCCCGCTGAGGGTCCTAAACTGAGTACCTGTGGGCAGCATCAGGGTCTGCCTTGCGGTGGGACCGCTTGGGTTTCGCTGCAGAGTCCCTGTTGTTTCCTGACAGGCGATCTGAAGCATAGCTGGGTGGCAATATGGAGCTGCTCAGGGACTTTGTTTCCAACCGTGGTGCATCTAATCTTGTCCTGCAAAGAAAACATATATTGGCCTGGGGTAAGGTCATAAGCTCCATCAGACCATTCTCTCTCTAGCCAGGCCAAATGGAGACCAATAGGGCCTATGTCTCAATCTCATTGTGGTTCAACTATAGATTGGTCCAGATGAGTTCCAGAGAATATCCTTCTCAATTTCAGGCCCAGGAATAGATAATGAGAGTGCTTCTATTCAGATACCTCCAATGATACATACCTGTTATCAAAGGGTGTATCCCACTGTGGGAATGCATTCTATGCATTCATCCCTGCCAGCAATATCAGTACAAGGAGAGTCCTACTCCAGGCTTACAGGCAGAAGGACAGCGGGGAAACAGAACCAGAGCCACCTACTTCATATAGACACAGAGACATACACAGTGAATGACAGAGCCAGAGAGCAGGGAGAAGCACAAGCTCCTTCCACAATCATGAGTTTGGCTCTGGCTCTGTCAGAGCCACCTGGTGGCATCTACCTTTTCCAAAATGGTAGCCAAATAGAAACCTTTGGAAGACAAGTCTCCACACAGCACAAAGTGCAAATTTTAAGAAAGCCGTGTGTGGTACGGTGCATACCTTTAATCACAGGGCCCAGGAGGCAGTGGTAGGAGAATCGTGTGAGTTTGAAGCCACCCTGAGACTATATACTGAATTTCAAGTCAGCCTGGGACTCTACCTCAAAAAACAACAAAAAAAAAAGAGCTAGAGTGGTGGCACACGCCTTTAATTCCAGCACTTGTGAGGCACAGTTAGGAGGATCGCTATGACTTCAAGGCCACCCTGAGAATACAGAGCAAATTCCAGGCCAACCTGGACTAGAGCAAGACCCTACCTCGAAAAATCAAAAAACAAAAAAATAAAAATAAAAATAATAATAATAATAATAATAAATAAACAAAAAAAATCTTTCCTATAAAGGCAAAATATACAAACATGTAACAAGGAAGAAGAGGATGGAGAAGGCAGACATGCTCAGAGCAGTGGTCTGAGTACTATATACAACCAGACCAGGGCTAGAGAGATGGCTTAGCAGTTAAGGCACTTGACTGCAAAACCAAAGGACCTAGGTTCAATTCCCCAGGACCCATGGAAGCCAGATGCACAGGTGGCACATGTTTGGAGTTTGTTTACAATGCTGGAGGCCCCGACATGCAACCACTCACTATCTGCCTCTCTCTCTCTCAAATAAATTAATACAATTTTTTAAAAATTAAAAAAACAGACCAGGAAGAAATTGGCCTGGGAATCCTCAAAGAAGCCCTGAGGCTTCTTGGGTAGCACAGAGAAAGCTGGTAAGTCAGGTAAACAGAAACAAGGGCCTGGAGTTTATAACTGGGTAGAGTGACAGAGGACACAGCTTGAAGAAGCCCCCAAAGCAGCTTTGCCAGTCTGCTAGGTGCAAAGAAGAAATGGTTCTGAGGAAGCAGGTGCTACTACCTGGTGGGGAAGAAAAGACACCCTTCAAAATAACGCTGAGGGTAAGAGAGAAGGAAATCCGAAAGCTGCATCAGGTCACTATTCCCACAAATGCCACTACCACTCTCCACAGGGTGACCTGTTACAAGTACATTGGGAAAACTGGATCAGAAAGGCAGTATGACATCATACAAGTCATGAGAGGAAGGTTTAAGCCTAGAAGATTTCAAGACTGACAGGCAGCAGCCACTTTGAGCCTGGGAAGGGGTCTTTCTCCCAAGGCTTACAGCAGTGTCTCCTCCCTTCCTTACCTTTTTCCCTTCTCTCTTCCTTCCATCCATCCATCCATCCATCCATCCATCCATCCATCCATCCACCCACCCACCCACCCACCCACCCGGGAACAAATGTTCTGATTCCTTAGGTCCAAATTGGTAGTCAAACAGGAAGGCAAGCATGACAGTCATTCCTGCCTCTTTTTTTCTGCCTTACAGAGGTGAAGGCCAGAGGGTACCCAGCTCACCAACTGCCCACTAGTTAGCTTCCAATGGGCTGTTCCAGACTTGGGGGAAGCAGAAACTAGTAGCAAGAGGAGGAAAGCTCCATCCTGCTTCTTACTCATACTCCTGTGCTGAGTGGCCCATATGGCAGATTGGCCCAACAAGACATAAGCCATTAAGCCTAACTTGGCCAGGAGTCTGTATAGAAGAAAGTCTCTTCTCTGGCATCCACTGCCAAGGTTAGACCTCACAGGTGTCAGGCAGTTACTTTAGGGGAAGGCCCCTGGGCACAGGCAGTTCTCAATTCAGCAGAGTAGAGCACAAAACTATATAGGAACAATACCATCATTCTGGGTGATGGGGAACCAGCCTGCACCTAGAGCCAAAGTGCCAGTGGTGGAAGGGTGGTACCCTGGCCCAGGGCCAACTATACTCCAACTTCTGGCTCCAATCTTACTAGGAACTCTATGCTCTGAAGCCTGGCAGCAGGCCTGATTAGAGCCTGTATCTCTCCTCTAAGACTAAGCCCCAGCACCTTAGAACACTGGACTCCCAACAAAGCCCAGACCTTCACCCTGATGTCTCACCAGCAACAGCTCCCTACCCATCATCTACCATCATCACCACTAACTCCTACCCTGCTCTCTCCACACAGCAGTGCTGGGACAGATGCAGCAGGATGCTTATGGTCAAAGAGCTCATGAGGAATAAGTATCACTTAGGGAGAGCATGCCTAGCATATGATCCCATCAGGCTCTCAGAACAGCTCCTCATACAAAGGCCTGCAAGGTATTGAGGCACCAAGAGGAGCTGCTCCAAATTGTTCAGTCTGGGTACCACAATGTCACACTACGTGCCTACCTCCAAGCTCCCAGGAGCCAGGACTCCTCAGTGCCAACCACAAAGTAAGGCCAGAACTTTAGTACACAGAAATCCTCCCAGGCTCAGGCCTAGTGAAGTACTGTTATTCTTCTGGATACCAAAAGGCTAGGCGCCAACTTTACCCACCTGTGCCACTGAACTCCATACCACTGGGTTACCTTCCTGCCATTACTGGCCTCTGTTCACACCGTGTACTTTCACTGAGCACAGCCTCCCTCTTATCTCATCACAATGAGAGGTCAGGTATAGAGACGAAGGGCCTAGGAGAAGCCCACACAGCATTCACAAATTTAACCTCCAATGTCACAATAGCAAGTGACAGCATAGGGCACTGTTAAGAATATCATTTGGAGGAGATAGGGTTCTGCAAATAAGAAGACTCCTTTCTGTGTAAATGCAAGGGCCTGAGATTGCCTAGTTCCATTCCCTAACATTCATGTAAATAAAATGCTGGGCATGAAGCCAGATGTAGTGGTTCATGCCTTTAGTCCCAGAGCTCAGGAGATTGAAGTAGGAGGATAATCATGAACTCAAAGCCGGCCTAAGGCTAGAGACACTGCTGTGAACAAACAAAAATAAAAATAGGGCTGGAGAGATGGTTTAGCAGTTAAGGCACTTGCCTGTGAAGCCTAAGGACCCAGATTCAATTCCCAAGTACCCATGTAAGCCAGATACATAAGGTAGTACGTACTCTGGAGTTCCTCTGCAGTGGCTGGAGGCCCTGGTGCACCCATTCCCTCTATCTCCTTTTCCTTGCTCTCCCTCTCAAATAAATTAAAAAAAAAAATTTTTTTTTTTAATTGGAGCTGGGGAGATGATTCAGTGGCTAAAGGCACTTGCTTGCAAAGCCTGCAGCCCAGGTTCAATTCCTTAGTAACCATGTAAAGTCAGATGCACAAAGTAGTGCATTCATCTGGAGTTCATTTGCAGCAACAGGAGGTCCTAGCATAGCCAGGTGTAGTGGTGTGTACCTGTAGTCCCAGCACTTGGGCAGAGATGGAGGATTGCCATGAGCTCAAGGACATACAGAGACTATATAGTAAATCCCAGGTCAGTCAGGGCTAGAGAGTGACCCTGCCTCAAAAAGCCAAAATACATAAGTAAATGAATAAATAGGCCCAGTCATGCCCATACAGTCTTATCCCCACTCCCACTTACAAATAAATAATATTTATTTAAATTTTTTTTAATGCTGGGAATGACCACGCTTGCCTGTAATTCCAGTTCTTGGGGTAGGGGAGCAATGACTAGAGAATTACACAGTCTGGTTTTAGTAAAACTCCTCAAGGAAGCATGTGGATGAGGAACAGAGAAAGACACTTGATGTTCTCCTCTGGTTGGTGTGCAAATCTGCTCATACAAGTGCAGAAATCATGTAACACACCACACATACACTACTCCACCCCCCTAAAATGAGAAGTTGGGCATGGTAGTGCACAGCTTTAATCCCAGCACTGGGGAGGCAAAGGTAAGAGTATCACTGTGAGTTTGAGGCATCCTGAGACTACATAGTGAATTCTAGGTTAGCCTGGGCTAAAGCAAGACCCTACCTTGAAAAACAAAAACAAAACAAAACAAACAAACAAACAAAAAAGCCATTTGGGAAGGAAACAGCAGGCCCAGTCAATTTTCTTGTGGTCTTATATTCCCTGAGCAGGTTGCAGACACATCATAATGGTCAGGAAGGCAAATGGACAGTGTCTGTGCACATGTAGATACACACTCACTCGGCTAGGGAACAAATGTGGGCTAAACCTTGCTACAGAGGACAAGAATCAGAAACAGGAGCCCCAGAAGTGGCAAAGGTCTAAGGGTCTGCCTCAGAGCCTGTACTCCCTTCTTTTCTTTTGTGTGGTGCTATAAATGGAGCCTAGAGCCTTGTACATGTTACACAAGTAGTCTAATACTGAGCAACATCCCCAGCCCAAAGAGCATCTCTTCTGGCCAAACTACCTCTGACTGAGTCCCTTACAGTCTTGGAAAAGGTTCAAGATACGCAACCAACCACCTTTAGTTGTGTGCCCTGGGTTCAATCATCAGTACCACTACCAAAAATGAAACCAAACAAATATGCTAAGAACATTGCTAGCACAACCTCAGTTAACATGGCAAGTGAATATCTAATTGCCTTTCTTTCCCACTTTATAACACTGAACCCTACTTCACCAAAAGCAAAGCTTTCTTATATTGCCTTGAGTTACTTTACCTAGTTCATTGGACAGTGCCAACCTCAGGAATATAAGTGCTACAGGCCCTAACCTTCCCTTGAGACCAACAATTCGCTGCTAAGCCCACCCATTTTTCTGACTTAAAAAGAATTCCAGATGCATATGCCACCCTGTGTCTGGCTTTATGTGGGTACTACAGAATGGAACCCAGGTTGTTAGGCTTTACAAGCAAGCTCCTTTGACCATAGAGCCATGCCTCCAGCCCAACTTTTCTGAGTTCTAACTCAAAACACATAATCTTTTCTTTGGGTGCTGGCTGAAATTCTAAACATGCCCCTGACATTCTGGGGCTTTTCTACTGTTTTCCCAATAAATAAACCTTTGCCAACTCAAAAAGACTTCTGAGCTGGGCATGGTGGCACACGCCTTTAATCCCAGCACTTGGGAGGCAGAGGTAGGAAGATCGCCATGAGTTAGAGGCCATACTGAGACTCCATAGTGAATTCCAGGTCAGCCTGGGCTAGAGTGAGACCCTACCTTGAAAAGCCAAAAAACAAAAAAAAAAAAAAAAAAAAGACTTCTGAGGCCAGGTGTGGTGGCACATGCCTTTAATCCCAGCATTCAGGAGGCAGAGGTAGGAGGAACGCCATGAGTTTGACACCCTGAGACTACATACTGAATTCCAGGTCAGCTTGGGCAAGTGTAGACCCTACTTTGGAAAAACAAGCAAACAAACAAACAAAAAAACAGATTTCCAAGGGCCTGAAAGCCATCTCTTAAGGAACAGTGGTAACCCAGGGCTTTCCTCCTTCTATTCCTGATGTGCACTGGTCTCCTAACCTTCCCTGCTTTACAGTTTATGAACATACCATTTCTGCTTGGCCATAGTTTCTAGCTTAGGAGCCAGATATAATAAGCCTGTCTTGATCCTCCCACTAAGATGGCCCTAAGTATTTTTGTTTGTTTGTTTTCTTTGTTGATGAGCTCCTCCTCACCCAGAGGACATATTCTGTCTTTTCTACCAGTGCCCCCTCTAGTTTGTGATACAATGGTATGAAAACATCGGAAACACCAAGGGTGTCTTGTGGTGTCTACCTTGGATGCCTCGATATTTCTAAGCCAGAAATTCCTGGTCAAAGATCATTCCTAGCAGCTTACTTCCTGCCTGAGCCCCTTTCCAAACAGAATCCACATCACCTATTCTCAAAGTTAATGTGTGAGTGTTTGGCAGATAGCCAGGTTCTCCAGGGGGCAGAGGGCAGCAGGCTGTATGCCAGGGAATCATACAAACTGGAACTATGGCCATGAACTGACTGCTTCACCCCCGAAGTTAGTTATATACCACTACTTTAAATCTTTAGTCATACCTCAAAAAGGTTAGGTCTAGCTTCCGTAGCAGAGGTACAAATGACTACAAAGAAAATACATGTACTGGGGAGCTTATGGTTAGTGAAAGTACAGCTACATCCAGGGATATTGGGAGATACAAGGACCTCAAGCAGACTAGCTACTGCTTTACTCCACTGTAAGGTAGTCCTCTGGATACTCAAAACTCACCAATCAGCTCTCTGCTTGCAGAGGCAAGCAAGCCCTTGTATATCTGAGGTCACTACAATGACATATGGGAGTAGGGCAAGAGCTGGGGTTCTCCATTGTGCAAACCACAAAGGGACCACAAGACCCAACATGAGGAAAACCCAGATTTAAGGTCTCACACAACCATTTACTGATTATAACCCCAAACATAAATTGGTTTAAAGCTTGAGGACCCCATTTCAAGATAAGCCCTTAAACGTCACTTCTGGCCACCTAGTGGAAGACAAGGGCATTGTGTATAAGGATCCAAGACAATTCATATCCAAAGGAGCCACATTTTGTTTAGCCAGAAAGTACTTGGCAGCTATCCATTCACTATGAGATCCCTTGAAAGATCTTGCCAGCACTGATTGACCTAAGCTGGTATCAGAGTTATCAAGCCTTCCCTCAAGCAACCTGTGTCATCTTAATCTAAACTTAAGAAGAAGGCAGGACTGGCTCTAACCCACTCTGCATGTAAGGAGCAGGCCAGGCTCAATGCCCAGACTCAACCTACTAGAACTTCGCTTCACTAGAAGACAGCTAATTAGCCAGCTCTGACCTCTAGGCCCAAGTTAGGGTACTCTTCAATTTGTCTTAGCGTATCACTGTCCAAGATAAGCCCCCATGGCTACTCTGGAACTGCTCCTTGGTAGCCTGGAATCATTCTTTTTCATACGCCAATTGATACATCTGAGAATACTAGACACTAGGAGAACAGGGATCGTCTTACCCTCTTCCCTAAACCCAAACATGAACTTGGAAAATCATAATGGTCAAGTGTATGGGCTTTGACAACATAAAATAGAAGTGCAAGCTAAGGGGCTACAGATGTGTAATGTGTCCTGTATGTCAGAATGGTCAACACCTGGGCCTTGAAGGAGAAACTAGGATGACCCTTCAGTGTGTACAAATAAATCATTGAGAGAGCAATAATGATCAACATGTTAGATGGGAGGGGGCTTCCCAATAGAGGCCACATTATTAGAGCCCAGAACACAAGTTCATTAAGTATACTGGGATATGCAGGTACTTTAAAGTAGGCAGTGGAGGACTAGAAGATGAATGGAAGAATACCTAAAGACTAGGCGGGATGCTTGGATAGCATCAAAAAATGCAAGAAAGACACCTGTGTCTCCCTTTGGACCCCTGGGTTGGGTTTCTACAGCTGGGCACTTCCCTAGCTTGGCTACTTAGCTCTTTCCAGTTCCTTCTCACCGAGGATCTCTGCTTCTGTCCTCCCTGATGAACATATAGACCTATTTAAGGCAGGTGGTCAAAGGGCCTTGTCACCCACAACAGCCATTACCAAGGTCAGGACACTGTTAGGGTCCAGCCAGGCTTGTGGGGAAATCCTAGCTGTACTGAGGTGCATCTACCTCAACCAGCTGGACAGCTAGGAATGGGAGCCATCATACAAGCAAGAAGCAGCTGTAAGACTGACTACAAAGTCCAATATGGCAAAGATTTACCCAGGAAAGGCTATTGGGGACAACTGGAAGGGAACACTTGAGAAGTTACTGCTCTATGAGTTCCACTATACATTCCTGGCTTGGGTAGGCCACATGTCCCTAGATCAGCTGAAGGCACCACGGTACAGCCTGACAAGAATGATTAGAAGGAGAGGCCAAAAGGAAGCTACTCTCTGGATTTCATTACTTCTGAGGCATGGGCTGGGAAAACCAGGAAAAGAAACTAGAAAGGCAAATAAACAGGGTGTGTTGGTGGCTCACTCCCGTAACCCAGCACTTGGGAGGCTGAGGTAAGGAGGACTATCTTGTATTTGAGACCAGCCTCAAATAAGAGTGAGCTCCAGGGCTGGAGGGATGGCTTAGCAGTTAAGGCATTTGCATGCAAAGCCAAAGGACCCAAGTTTGATTCCCCAGGGCCCACATTAGCCAGATGCACAAAAGGGCACACATGTCTGAGGTTCATCTGCAATGGCTGAAGGCCATTCTCTCTCTCCCTTTCTCTGCCAAATAAATAAATAAATAAAAATAGAATATATGTATTTTTTAAAGTTCCAGGTTAATCTAGGAGTGAGTCCCTGCCTTAAACCCCCCCCCCCACTACCACCAACAATAAAAAAAGGAAATCAAAACCTTTAAAGTGCTTTCTGTCCTCCTTCCCATCTTCCCTCTCCTACACTGGGTTTCAGTTTACAAAAACCTTCTTGCTTGAGCTGGGTGTGGTGGCGCATGCCTTTAATCCCAGTGCTTGGGAGGCAGAGGTGGGAGGATTGCCATGAGTTCAAGGCCACTCTGAGACTACATAGTGAGTTCCAGGTGCCTGGACTAAGAGGGAGATCCTACATGGGGGGGGGGGGGGAGGGGATCATCTTGCCTCAGCCTCTCAAGTGCTGGGATTATAGTTGTCAACTACCTATAAATCCAAGGTGATCCAAATAGTTACGAGTTCCCACATGTGTATGTTACTATGTACATAGGACCATCATCTCCCTAGGTCTGAATCATATGCACACTACTTACTGACAGCAAAACAAACTCAAATATTTTTGTTTTCTGAGGTAGGGTCTTGCTTGTCTCAGGGTGGCCTTGAACTCACACTGAGTTGAAAAGATGACAAGTTGATCCAGGTATGGTGTTGCATGCCTTTAATCCTAGCACTCAGGAGGCAGAGGTAGGAGAAGGATCACCATGAGTTCGAGGCCACCCTGAGACTACATAGTGAATTCCAGGTCAGCCTGGACTAGTGAGACCCTACCTCGAAAAACAAAAACAAACAAACAAAAAAAGATGTCAAGTTGAAAAACATTCACACTAACATTTCCCAATGACTAAAGCTGAACAGTTTGAATATAACCTTGAGTCCATACTGATATGAACAGATAGTTGAATAGAGAATAAACAAATCTGTTATGCAAAGAAGGTTGAATAATTCATATGGATATTCCCTCCCCTCAACCTTTAAAGGAGGTAAATGCCTTTCCTTGGTTTATTTATACATAGCTATGTGTACACACACAAAAATTCTTTTGTGTTTTTTTTTTTTTTTTTTTTGAGGTAGGGTCTCACTCTAGCCCAGGCTGATCTGGAATTCACTAGTCTCAAGGTGTCCTCAAAATCAAGGTGATCCTCCTACCTCTGCCTCCTGAGTGCTGGGATCAAAGGTGTGTGCCACCATACCCAGCTCAAAAAAAATTTTTTTTATCCGAGGCAGGGTCCCACTCTTGCCCAGACTGACCTGGAACTTATTATGTAGTCCAAACTGGCCTCAAACCCACAGAGATTGTCCCATGTCCTCAGCCTTCCTAGTGATGGGATTATAAGCATAAGCAATTGTGCCTGACTTTTTTTTTTTTTTTTTTGAGACAGGGTTTCATGTAGTCTAGCCTAGCCTTGAATTTATTATGTAGCTCAAGACAGCCTTTAACTTCCAATTTTCCTCTGTATCTCTAGCCTATACTGCATTCTAGGAGAACAGAGACTGAATATCATGTCATAATAACTATGCCTATCTCCAAGTTCCCAGGACCAGAGCTCCACAGTGACAGCAAAGAAAAAGGCCATCATAACATTAACCAGAAATGTCTTTGCTGGGATTACAGGGATATGTTACCATACCTGACTGTTGGTGGTTGTAAAGAGATAGGAGGAGTGTGTCCCTATATTGCTCAGGCCTAATAATCCTGACCCCAAGGGATTCTCCTGCCTCAGCCTCCCCAGTTACAAGCAACAGTGTTTGGCTATACTCTTTAAGTGAGCTATGCATGGATAGGAAGAATATTAATTTTACAATGGAAAAATCTGACCACGGCACCAGCCAGATACTATCAATGCTGCCAACCTGTATTCAAAAGTTTCTTTCTTTCCTCTTTTGTTTTTGAGGTAGTATCTCACTGTAGCCCGGCCTGAACTGGAACTCACTGTGGAGCACAAGCTGGCCTTTAACTCATAGCAATCCTCCAACCTCAGTCTCCCATAGCGCTGAGATTAAAGGCATGAGCCACCACGTCCAGCTATAGCATATACTTTTGGCATATGTTAAAAACAGCACTTCTTGACTGGAGTACTGAGTAACACCTTGATCACAACTTCCAAGGCTCAGGGTCTAATGCAGAAGAGGTGACGGAAAGAATGTAAGATCCAAAAGAAGGGTAGGACTCCTTACAACGTGCTCCCTCCAGACATTAAATGGCATGGATATCCATGACCTCATAGTGCCTGACACTACCTACACAAGACCATCATAAGAGGAGGAAAAGATCATGACACCAAAATGAGAGACTGATCGAGATGGGGAAGGGATAGGATGAAAAATGGAATTTCAAAGGGGAAAGTGGGGGGGGGAGGGAGGGTATTACAATGGAGTATTTTTTATAATCATGGAAAATTTTCATAAAAATTGAGAAAAAAAATAGCACTTGGGGTTTGTGTGTCTGTGTGTGTATGTGCATGTATGTATGTATGTATATATGATGCATATATGCATGCATGCATGCACTATTTATTTATTGAAGAGGTAGGGTCTCAAGCTGGGCATGGTGGCATATGCCTTTAATACCAGCACTTGGAAGGCAGAGGTAGGAGGACTGCCAAGAGTTCAAGGCCACCCTGAGACTACCTGGTGAACTCCAGGTCAGCCTGAGCTAAAATGAGACCCTACATAGACCCCCCCCCCAAAAAAAAGCTATTTCCAAAAAAAAGTTCACTTAAATGTTAAAGCAAACAAAAAAGATAGTAAACAGTACACCTCCTGATCAAGGGTAGCTTCAGTCTATATCCTGGCTTGCTTTGTTCAAGAACTTTTTAAGTTTCTCTATGTGGCCCAGACTGTATTCAAAGTCTCAATCATCCTACCTTAGCCTTCTGAGTGCCGAGATTAGAGGCATAAGCCATTGTGGCCAGCTAAAAGAAGCTAGGTTATTGATTTCAGTCAGTATGTCCCTGAGCCCCCTTCACAAAAGGCAAACAGTCACTGCTATGAGCCAGCTATTTAAATACTGCATCCTAGCCTCCCACTCTTGTCTCTTCTGCTCACTTCCTGCTCCTCCCAGAGATGGAAACCCAGAAATTTTTTAGACAAGCTACTAAGGCACAGTAAAAATCAGTATGAAAGCACGTGTGACAAATCAGGAGAGAGAGCAAGGAGTTGAAAAAGTGCTCTCCTCATTTTGTTGCAAGCCTTTGCAAGCAGAAGCATGTGCCTTTGCTCCACACTAAACTTCCTAGCTGAACAAAGCACTTAAAATTAGGACTGGAAAGATGGCTTAGTGGTCAAGGAGCTTGCCTATGGAGCCTAAGGACCCAGGTTCAATTCCCCCATATTCATGTAATCCAGGTGCACAAGGTGGTGCATGTGTCTGGAGTTTGTTTGCAGTGGCTAGAGGCCCTGGCATGCTCATTCTCTCTACTTGCTTCTTCCCCTCTCTGTCTCAAATAAATTCCCCAGTACTCACAATAAAGCCAGATGCATAAAGAGACCCTTGGTATATTCATTCTCACTTTCTCTTTCTCTCCCTCTCAAACAAATATAAAAACTATATATAAGAGACCTTACAGATTTTACCTTGGAATGCTAGGAGTAAACAGTGAGTTCTAAGGGAATTCAGATCGGCCTGCAGGTAGAGCAGAGCACTCCAGACGCAGTGGCACTTACTTCCTGAGGATGATGACTGCGCGGCGCTCCTTGATGTCCTGAGGCCTTATGCAGT
Source organism: Jaculus jaculus (assembly GCF_020740685.1). Classification (NCBI taxonomy): domain Eukaryota; kingdom Metazoa; phylum Chordata; class Mammalia; order Rodentia; family Dipodidae; genus Jaculus; species Jaculus jaculus. Next base: position 30,689,854 of record NC_059113.1, read on the forward strand.
GAGTGATTTCATCAGCAGCATACCCACTGGAAAAAAAAAAAAAAAAACAAAAAAAACAGAACATATCACCAGGAAGGGCAAAGACAACCAAAGTTCCTGGGGACAGGAAGAGGACCAAGTCTTATGGCTGCCCTCTGAGAAAGGTTCCAGGAACTACATGGAAGAGAAATACCTTTTTTTTTTGGGGGGGGAGGGGGTTTCGAGGTAGGGTCTCACTCTAGTCCAGACTGACCTGGAATTCAGTATGTATTCTCAGGATGGCTTTGAGCTCGTGGTGATCCTCCTACCTCTGCCTCCCCAGTGCTAGGATTAAAGGTGTGTGCCACCATGCCCAGCCTTTGAGAAAGCCATGTTTAAGCTCTAAAAAACTTTTTCCTGGAAGTGGGACATGTTCATGCCTTTAACCCCAGCATTCAGGTGGCTGAGGTAGGACAGATTTAGCTACAGAGTGAGTTCAGGTCTGCCTGGGCTAGAGTGAGGCCTTACCTTGAAAAAAAAAACAAAAACCCTTAAGTTCTAGCTATAATGTACCAAAAAGTTTCTCATTTATTGTACATACACACACATACACACACTCCCACCCTCTATACACACATACAAAAGAAGATTCTTCCCAGAAGCAACTCAAGGAAAATCCTAGCATAAAGCACCAAAGACCCACTGGTCTCTCAAGGCAGACGGCAAAGCAGCACTCTCGCTACACAGGCCAGAAACCCTTCTTGCTTTCTTATCAAGAATCATTAGGGCTGAGTTGTATTTCAAAGGTGCAGCAAGTATTGCCCAGCAGATTTGAGTTCTTTACATAAAAACAAAGAGGGGCCAGGCATGGTGGTAAACGCCTTTAATCCCAGCACTTGGGAGGCACAAGTAAGAAGATCACCATGAGTGCAAGGCCACCCTGAGACTACATAGTGAATTCCAGGTCAGCCTGGACTAGAGTGAGACCCTACCTTGAAAAAACAAAAACAAACAAAAAAAAGAGGCCCCAAGAAGGCAGAGCTTTAGAGGGTCAACAGGCAACTGTAGTGAGGATGGGAGTCCTTGATGGGGAAGCAAAGAATGGAACTTCTCCCTCCTTTTCAGCATGCAGAGGAAGCCAAGGCAATGCTGACAGTTCTGAGTCACAGGGAGAACTGGGACCGCCAAGTTCCAAATTTATCCAGAATTTATCTACTTGGAAAAAAGCTTTCAAACGCATCCTCTGGGATCCAAAATCTTAGAGACAGCTGTGTTTGGGGTATTTTAAGAATTTCCATCACATTCAGATTTCTACTTTCAATAAGTTACAGAATTTTAAAACTGCTCACAGGCCAATGAATGTGAGTCTGCATGACTGTCCTCTTCTCAGCTGGCACCCTTCTGCTTTGGAACTCTGGAAACAATTCTGATTCCTGAACTCTCTCCCCCAACCCCACATACTCTCAAATGGGAGCACAGCACACAAGAGCCACTCCTTACCCTAAATTCCTGTTAGGGAGTTGACTTGGGTTCAAACTACTTTATCAATTACTAGCTGAGCCTAAAATTTCTTCAACTGCAGTAAGATTAGTAGGTTCTTCATTTTGTTCGGTTTTATAACAAGTATTCATTTGTCTTTACTAAAGGCTACAAGATTTTAGGGGCTGGAAAGATGGCTCAGTAGATAAAGTACTTGCTAATCAAAGTGGAAGGCAAGGACTGCCTCCTGCAAGTTGTCCTAGCCTCCACACTTCTGTGTGCCTGCCTGCACTTACACACATACCAAAGAGGAGAATAAGACTACGAGATTTTAGAAGGCAGACATCACCTCCTCCCTTCTAGGCAGAGTAAGAGTTACAACACTTACATGATTTGACACCCTGAAAAGGGGCAGTGAAGTCTACTAGCTAGAAGCTAGATAATTCGGGTGCCTGGCATCCTACTGCCATCTGTTAAGCATGTGACACAGGCAGAGGGACTGCACCACCTGGGACGAGCCAGCCTTGGGTTCAGCACCTGCCAAGGAAGATACACAACCTGGGATCCCCTTAGGGATCTTTACTAGCAGAAGACTTCTGGCCCCATTCACAGGGCTAGGAACTAGCTCTAGGTCTCATTTTACGTTCCTATTGTAATTTTAAAAAATATATATTGGCGAGAAGGAGAGAAAGAGTGAGCATGGGTGTGCCAGGGCCTCTTGCCACTGCAAATGAACTCCAGACACATGTACCACATTGTCCATCTGACTTAATATGGACTAGGGTTAGTCAGGCCAGCAGGCTTTGCAAGAAAGTACTTTACACAGCAGAAGCATCTCTCCAGCCCATCTAAAATAAAAATAAAAACAAAGTTCACTCTGTAACCCAGGCAGGCCTGGAATGGCCTCTAATCCATGGTGATTCTCTTGCCTCAGCCTCCCCAAATGCTGGGTAATAAACATGATCCACCAATCCCAGCTCATCCCATGTTCATCTACATTAGTGACTAGAGGCCTGGGTTGCATAATATAGTACCACATACTGCATATATCCAAGTTTTACCAAAAGAACTGAGTCCAAAGACATTTCAAAGGCCTGAATCTGCAGTGCAAACTAAAGGCAATGTTCCCTGCTGTTAACAAGTATAACCAATTGTTTGACTTGGCTATAAAAAAGACCAAGGGCCCTGACTTCTCATCTCCAAGTTCTCTTAATGTAGCTCTGGAGCAAATCCAGATGTTTATAATAAAAGCCTGGCTGCTCCCGTACTCCTTACCCTCACCCTGCAAACGGCTGCAGAACAAACAGCCATGGCATGTTCCTGCCCTAAGTCCCAGACCTAAGAGCTAGTATAAATGTGGGGCTACACAGAACCACAGAAATGGCCTAGATACACTAACCCTACTTGGAGGGCTCATCAGTACTGGTATTCTAAAACTTTATGGTAGCTAGCTATGACAGTCCAAATTGTTCCTCACAGTACTGAGCTCCTTTGGGAGAGGGAACTCCCAAGTTCTTTGTTTTCCGGTTTTTCAAGGTAGGGTCTCACTCTAGCCCAGGCTGACCTGGAGTTCACCCTGTAGTCTCAGGGTGGCCTGAACTCATGGCGATCCTCCTACCTCTCCCTCCCAAGTGTTGGGATCAAAGGTACCACCACACCAGGGTTGGGAATTCCCAAATTCTAAAAGAAGCACTCTCCTACCAGGCATGGCGACACACCTTTGATCCCAACACTTGGGAGGAAAAGGTAGGAGGATCGCCATGAGTTCAGGCCACCCTGAGACTACAGGGTGAACTCCAGGTCAGCCTGGGCTAGAGTGAGAGCCTACCTTGGGGAAAAAACCAAACCAAACCAAACCAAAACAAAACAAAAAAAAAACCACTCTCCTGGCTTAATTTTAGCAGAAAGTGCCCAGCAGAGGCCACAAGAGTGTCATTTACTGTTAAGAAACCTGCTTGCTAACAAAAGACACTGGAAGTCTCACTTTGCCAGCTTGAAACTTAATATGCCCTGGGCCCAGCCCTACCCTTTACAAGAAGGAAAGTTCCAGGGCCTCCTGCTCTTGTTTTCACAGGGAAAAGGAGGAAATAGCAGGTGCTGTACAGTCAGCCTGTTCCCTGTCCAGGCTGAGCTTTCATACCCAGCAGTTAACAAGCACCAAGAATGCTAGCACCTAGCCTGATCAGTCACCAACCCTATACCTTAAAAGTAACTTCAGAAAACTGACCTATGACACATGGCCTATGAAAATTATCTCCTCCCTGTAAGACAAAACTTTTCAAAGACCTTACTCAACTCTGCACATAGAGGGAGGAGGGAAAACATGCACATTAATATTCTATACCAAAGTATTTTATCACTTCAGATCCGCAGTTCCATTACCTGCTTAACAGGGATTGTAAGCAAACCTTTCCTCAGATGATTATATGCAAATTAAACAAATCTGAAAAACTATTTATAAGGGGGGCTAGAGAGATGACTTAGCAGTTAAGCGCTTGCCTATGAAGCCTAAGGACCCCGATTCGAGGCTCGATTCCCCAGGACCCATGTTAGCAGTGGCTGGAGGCCCTGGCGCGCCCATTCTCTCTCTCTACCTCTGCCTCTTTCTCTGTCACTCTAAAATAAATAACCAAAAAAAAAAAAATTAGAAAAAACTATTTATAAGGGATTACTGTATATGACTACACATCTCCTCTGGGGACACTTATGGAGACTAGAGTTAGTAAGAAACATTTCCAATATATCTACCATTTTCCACCTGCCCCAATGCCCTAAGCCAGGGCAAACCGAAGATGAAAGAACTGGACAAGGTCATAGGTCTGGTACCAGCCTCCCTTTGGCAGAGGCTACCTTCCCTGGGCAGCCCCCTTGTTCTTGCCTAACCACTGATAGACCTGCAGAGCTGAAAAGTTTAGGGTTTGGGGGAGCAGTAGTCATTTGGACACAGAGGCAGGATTATGAACTCAAGCTCAACTTACCTACCAGATCTGACCCTCCAGAAGATATAGCTTAACTTTATAAGAAGTCCTATGGCTTTTCTGGATCTGAAAGGAAGGTAACCCTGAGGCACCCCAACCTACACATTTATCAAGGTACATACAGATAGTAGCTGAACATAGAAGACAACTTATGTCCAGAGACACCTTTAGCTAACTTCAAGCATTCTGCAGTGACAGAGATTCAATACTCTCTACCAAGTCTAAGGCATTGTTGGCTTCATTCTGCCCAAGAGAAAAAACTGAGGCCCATAAAGATTAATTGCTCACAGTCAAACAGTGAAAGTGATGATTCGGGAACTTCCACCAAATTTGTCATCAAGCTTTTCAGTTTTGGTATTGGAGTGTAATAGGTAACAAGGGTAAGCAGAAAAGCCCATCTGTGTTTCCTGGTAACAAGGTTTAACTTGTCCTGGGCCTTTTGCTTGCCTCACCGAAGGACACAGGAATAAGGGGGAAGGAGAAAAGTTGGGGGAACTAGGAAGGAAAGGAAATAAGGGACAGAGGGGATGAGAGGAGAAACGGAAAAAGGGAGAAAGACTATAAACTGCAAACATGTGACTAAAGACCTATCTGCCCTACTTTCCCAAATATTTTAAGCCAGAAAGCTAAATTTTGCTTTCAGCCAGCTGAATAAGATCAATCCTTAGCTTCAAACTGGGATGCTCACCCCAGAAGTCAAAAGCTAAGCTCACCAGGGCACAATGGATGACTAGGCAAAGTATAGTCGTCTCCAGACTGATGGCCTTGTCTCCAGGCACGAGCATGAAGTAGTGATTAAAGGGAGAAGTAAACAGCCTTGAAGTGATTATCATTTTTTGTTTTCCCCACACAATAAGAATTTGACAATTTTTATACATGTATAGAATGTATTTTGGCCATAATACCCATGCATTACCTTCTCTTGCCCCCTTTTCCTTTCCCTTCATTAAACACCACCTTCTTCCCAACAAGTAAATGAAGTGATTATTCTAACTAGCCCAACTGGAGTCTATTCTAATCTGTCCCATTCACCTTACAGAGATAGTAGAAATGTGGTATGAACTGACATGTAAAATGTATTTTCAGCCAGGCGTTATGGTGCAGACCTTTAATCCCAGTACTCGGGAGGCAGAGGTAGAGGATCACTGTGAGTTCAAGGCCACCCTGAGACTATATAGTGTATTCCAGGTCAGCCTGGACTAGAGTGAGACCCTACCTCAAAAAAAAAAAAAATTATTAAAAAATATATACACACACACACACAAATGAAATTATACATATGTGTGTATATACATATATATATATTGAAAGAGAGACGGGGGGGGGGGGGGCTGGAGAGATGGCGTAGCAGTTAAGTGCTTGCCTGTGAAGCCTAAGGACCCTGGTTCAAGGCTCGGTTCCCCAGGTCCCACGTTAGCCAGATGCACAAGGGGGCGCATGCGTCTGGAGTTCGTTTGCAGAGGCTGGAAGCCCTGGCGCGCCCATTCTCTCTCTCTGCCTCTATCTGTCTTTCTCTCTGTGTCTGTCGCTCTCAAATAAATAAATTAAAAAAAAAAAAAAAGAAAGAGAGACGGGGGAAGAAGGGAGAGGGGAAGGAAAGGGAGGGAGAGAGATAGATATGGCTCAGCAGTTGCCAGCCTGGGTTCAATTACCCAGTAACCACATTAAGTCAGATGCACAAAATGGCGCAGGTGTCTGGAGTTTGTTTGCAGTGTTGGGAGGCCCTGGCACACTCATACAAATTTGCAAACTTCTAAATTTTTTTTCTAGAGAACAGCATAAAAATAGGGAGAGGGGGAAATCAAGACCAAATATGAAAAGGTTACCAAAAACAAAACAGGTCATGGTGGCACATGCCTTTAATCCCAGCACTTAGGAGGATCACTGTGAGTTCAAGGCCAGCCTGAGACTACTGAGTGAATTCCAGGTCAGCCTGGGCTATTAGTGAGACCCTACATAAAGAAAAAATAATAATAATAATTCCAAGCTGGGTTCACAAAAGAATGTAAAAAGCTTCCAGAAATGTCTGTGAAGCCTTGTTTTTTTTTGGTGGGGAAAAGCGGTTTATTTTGGCTTACAGGCTCGAGGGGAAGCTCCATGATGGCAGGGGAAAACAATGGCATGAGCAGAGGGTGGACATCACCCCTGGCCAACATAAGGTGGACCACAGCAACAGGAGGGTGTGCCGAACACTGTGTGAAGCCTTGTTTTAAATGTACAGGTTTAAGCATTGAGTCAATTGTTTGCCATGAACCAAAATCCCTCCTGACCACTACTGAACATAAAATCTATTCCTGCTCATTGCCTTGGACAAATACAGACACTACTGCCACTAAACAAAGACTCAGAAAACTGCTAGAGTCCACCTACATCTGCAGAGAACCACTATTTTCACCAGGACTTCTTTTTCTAATCTGTAGCCCTACTCATCTCTGGGCTGTGATTTTAAAGTAAGGGAGGGCTGAAGAGATCTTAGCAGATAAGGCACTTGCCTGCAAAACCAAGGGACCTAGGTATGATTCCCCGGGACCCATGTTAGCTAGATGCACAAGGTGGCGCATGTGTCTGGAGTTCATCTGCAGTGGCTAGAGGCCCTGGCGCGCCCTTCTCTTATCTCCCACTCCCTCCCTCTCTGCTTCTTTCTCTCAGTTTCAAATAAATAAATAAAAATAAAATATTTGAAAAAAAAATAAAGTGAAAACACTGCCTCTTACCTGCTTCCATGCAAGAATTGATGTGTGTCACTCTTAATAGGCAGGATACCAAGCAAATAGTGCTAAGTGAACAGATGCTAGAAAATTCAAATTGATGGGTGTGTTCAGAACTGTAGAGCAATAGCATTTAACTGGGGATGATGCTGTTTTGTGACTCTTACCTCGGAGGACATGTAGCAATGTCTTGAGACATTATTAGTTTTCATAAAAAGTCCTGCCAGTTTTCATAAAAAGTCCTGCCCCTAGGGGCTGGAAAGATGACTTGGGGGTTCAAGGTGCTTACTTGCAAGCCTATCTGTTCCTTGTGTTTCTTTCCAAAGTCACTCACATATGCTGGATGCAAAAAGTAGAGCAAGCATCTGGCAATTGTTTTATAGCACCAAGAGGCCCTAGAATTTGTGCACACGTATGCAAATAAGTGAAAAACAATTTTTTAAATGCTACTAGCATCTCGCATAAAGGGGCCAAGGATGTGCCTACATTTTCTAAACACATAAGCAAGCCCACCCACTGAACAACTGGCAAGCTCCAAGAATCAACAATAACAGTTCAGAAACCCTGATCTAGATTTTCACCAGGGCCTCTCTCCCACTCTGACACACACCAAAGCCTAGTACATACAGGACTACATCTGCCTCACATCAACATCCACCAACTCCCCTTTACCAATGGCTATGTGCACTACTGCTGCAGCACCCAAGCCTTGGCTGTTGTGTGCTTCAGCACTCTTTGGCTAACTCCTAGTCATCCCTCATGTTCTAGACTTACTTCCTCCCTAAGAACTTCCAACACTATACAATGAGAAAGAAGGGTAAGATACCCCTTCGGAATGCTTTTGCAATTACCTTCCTGGGCTGTTTCTAGCCACCTGGTCTAAGGCCACCACCAAGTTTGAACTACATGAAGATTAGAGACAAAGTTTCAAGATCCACCAAATGAACAAGGGCTCATTAAGTGGCTGTAAAAGCATTTGAGTGTCAATCCTGCTTCAGGCTCTATTACACACCAAGTTGCCATATTTAATTCTAATAGGCTTCAAAAGGTGGCATCAATTCCCATTCTACAGCTAAGAAGGCCCAGCTGAATATATGATTCACTCAGGAGGTTAAAGCAGGATTTCTGTGAACTGAGCTAGAGATCCTGTCAATAAAGAAATCTAGAGCTGGATCCAAAGCCTGGTGGAGGACATGGTTGGGTCTCCCACAATAATTCTGCAGACAAGCCTGAGCCCAGGATCAGAAGGTACTGGGAAAGTTTTAGGACTTTACTACTGGTAAGGAGAAAATGAGGACTTTCCTCATGATGCAATCCGTTGTTGATCACAAACAGACCTGCACATGAAGAATTTGAAACTTCTGGGGCTGAGGAGACCCCTTACCAGTTAAAGGTGCTTGCTAGCAAAGCCTGCTGGTCCATGTTCAATTCCCCAGTACCCACATTAAACCAGATACACAAAGTGATGCATGCATCTGAGTTTGCAACAGCAGGAGGCCCTGGCCATATTCTTCTCTAAATTGGTCTCCTTGCAAAACATTTTTTCAAAATATTTGAAGCTCCCTAGTGTGGTGGTGCATGTCTTTAATCCCTGCACTTTGGAGGCAGAGGTAGGAGGATGACTGTGAGCACTCACCACTCAAGCTAGAGTACCTGAGTTTGACTCCACATAAAAAGCTAGAAGCTGGGCTGGAGAGATGGCTTAGCGGTTAAGCGCTTGCCTGTGAAGCCTAAGGACCCCGGTTCGAGGCTCGGTTCCCCAGGTCCCACGTTAGCCAGATGCACAAGGGGGCGCATGCGTCTGGAGTTCATTTGCAGAGGCTGGAAGCCCTGGCGCGCCCATTCTCTCTCTTTCCCTCTATCTGTTTTTCTCTCTGTGTCTGTCGCTCTCAAATAAATAAATTAAAAATTAAAAAAAAAAAAGCTAGAAGCCATGGAAGATTTCTTTCTTCTTTTTTTTTTTTTTAATGTTTTGTTTATTTTTATTTATTTATTTGAGAGCAACAGACAGAGAAAGAGGCAGAGAGAGAGAGAGAGAGAGAGAATGGGCACGCGCCGGGCCCTCCAGCCACTGCGAACAAACTCCAGACTCGTGCCCCCCCTTGTGTATCTGGCTAACATGTGTCCTGGGGAATGGAGCCTCGAACTGGGGTCCTTAGGCTTCACAGGCAAGTGCTTAATCACTAAGCCATCTCTCCAGCCCTCTTCTTTTTTTTAAATAGTTTAATTTTATTTATTTATTTGACAGAGGAAGAGGGGGAGAGAGAATGGGTGCACCAGGGCTTCTAGCCACTGTAAACGAACTCCAGACGCGTGCGACCCCTTGTGCATCTAGCTAACGTGGGTCCTGGGGAATCGAACCTGGGTCCTTTGACTTTGCAGGCAAATGCCTTAACCACTAAGCCATCCCTCCAGCCCCCCATGGAGGATTTCTTTAATCACAGTAGTCTGATGGGGACAGCAAGACGACAGGCAGAGATAGAATTTCCTGAAAGCGTGTGGTGAACACATTGATAATCAAGAGCAAGAAATCCTGCCTCAAATGAGGTGGACAGGTGATCTGAAAGTTGTCCTCTGACCTCCACATGTGCAATGGCATGACCACATGTGTGCACACACAAATAAGATTATGAAACTTCTATGCGCCCATGGTGGCTTACACCTTTAATCCCAGCACTCAGTACTTGGTGGCTGAGGTAGGAGTTTGCTACCAGCCTAGGGCTATCTATAGAGCCAGTTCTAGGTTAGTCTGGGCTAGAATGAGACCCCATCTTAAAAACAAAAAAAAAAAAAACCCCTGGGATCAAGAGATGGCTCAGCACTTAAGGCACTTGCCTGTAAAGCCTAATGACCTGGGTTCAATTCTCTGGTACCCATGTAATGCCAGAGTCACTGAGTAGGGCATGCATCTGGAGTGCATTTGCAGTGGCTGGAGGCCCTGACACACCCATTCTGCCTCTCTTCTTGCAAATAAAAGGGGGGGGGCGTGGTACACACCTTTAATCCCTGCACTCAGTATGAGGATCACCATGAGTTCAAGGCCACCCTGAGATTACACAGGGAATTCCAGGTCAGCCTGGGCTAGATTGAGACCCTACCTCGAACCCCCCCCCCCCAAAAGAAACTTCTGCTGTTCAATCTAGGATTGTGCAAGTGTTGGGAGGTAAGCCTCAAAGTCACAAAATTTCCTTACTAAGCAGCCAGCTGATTACTGCTAAATCAGACAACCTAAAAAGTCTGACTGTAGAAAATTAATACCCCATTAAAACTAAGTGGGGGCCTGGGGAGATGGCTCAGTGGTTAAAGGAACTTACTTGCAAAACCTGCTGATCTGGGTTCTATTCCCCAGGCAGATAGGCATTTGTTTGCAGCAGCAAGAGACCCTAACACATGCATGCATGCACAAATAAAAATAAAATGGTCCCTTTTTGAGGACTTTTAAAATAATTTTGTTTTATTTTTATTTATTTGAGAGAGACAAGAGGACCAGGTGTGATAGTGCACTCCCCTTTAATCCCAGCGCTCAGGAAGCAGAGGTAGGAGGATCACCATGAGTTTGAGGCCACCTTGAGACTAGTGAATTCCAGGTCAACCTGGGCTGGAGTGAGACTACCTGGAAAAACCCAAATGAAAACACAAAAAGAGAAGAGGGGGCATGAGGTAGGCACACCAGGGCCTTCAGCCACTGCAAATGAACTCCAGATGGAGGTGTCACCTTGTGCATCTGGTTTACGTGGGTCCTGGGGAAACGAATCTGGGTCCTTTGGCTTTGTATGCAATGGCTTTAATGGCTAAGCCATCTATGACAAGTAATTAGTCCTTTAGGTTTCAGACCCAAAAGGGAGCCAAAGTGCTGCTTCTGCTACCAGCAACTTCCCAGGTTTCTATCAGGAGGACCTGAACACCTCATGGCTCTCCTGCCATCCCCAACATAGAGGTAGCCTCAGCTGCTCAGATCAAATGAGACCAGCTCTCATAAGAAGATTCCTGGGACTCTGCTTCTCCCCATGACTGTAACCTAGGTCACCAACTACACTGCAGAGGTTAAGCTACTCCCAACAAAACCCTACCTACCGTGTCTTGATCCTATAATTGTTCATGGGAAACCATGCCACTCTGAACAGCTGTAGACCTTGTAAATTTTGGGAGTTGGACATGGTAGCTCATGTCTTTAATCCCAGCACTTGAGAGACAAAGATAGGAGGAACTGAGTTTCCGGCCAGCCTGAGACTACATAGCCAGTTCCAGGTCAGCCTGGGCTAGACCAAGACCCTACCTTCAAAAACAACAACAACAAAAAGTTTGGAGTACTAAGTATATTAGGGTCACCTTCTTCACAGCTGGAAGGAGACAGACTCCAAATAAATTTTTTTATTTCATATAAACAGAGACAATATTTCAAGGATGAACTATTCAGTGGGCCAGGGCAATGAGCTAATTCCCAGTAGGCTCTGGGATCCCAAACAGGCAAAGAGCCATCTGCTTACAGAACCACAAGGCCAAATACCAGGTCAAGAGACCAGCTGTAGTTTGTTTTGGTGGATTCCAAGAACAGGTAATATGTTGGCACAAAGAGCTTATCCACAGCTAAGTGTGGATACTTACACTATTCCTGGCCAAACCACTGAAGCGTTCAACTCCAGGAAAGCCCTTCACTAGGAAGGCAGAGGTAGGAGGATCACCCTGAGTTCAAGGCCACCTGAGACTACATAGAGAATTTCAGGTCAACCTGGGCTAGAGCAAGACCCTACCTCAGAAAAACAAAATGCTCTCAGGAGCCTGTATTTTCCGTTAACAGTAAGACTTTTATATAGTAAGCATAGCTTTTTTTAGAGCTGGGGATCGGTTCGGTTGATAAAAGAGTGTCTAGTGTGCACAAAGTCCCAGTACTGTATAAACCAGACCTGGTGGCTCAGCAGGTAGAGGTGGAGAGAGGAGGAACATCAGTTCAAGGTCATCCGCCGGCTATATAATGAGCTTGAGATCAGCCTAGGTACAAAAGAGTCTGTCTCAAAAGAAGGGGAGGGAAAAAAAAAGTCCCAAGAACAGACTCCCATGCTAGGCTTCTGGAAAGGCTTCCCCTCTTAGACACATCCTCAGTTAAGCTGCTGTAACCACATCAGACCTGCTTTCACTCGCAGAATTCCACATGGTTCACGGACTTTTTTTCCTTGAGCTACGAGTTTTACACACACGCCCCTTCCTTCTCCCGCTCTCTTACAACCTACACACAGAAGGGTGGGTCAGCACACCCCCAAAAAGCACGGGCTCCCCCAGCTCCAGCTTCCGGGGACCCCGCTGGGTAGTTAGTTAAGGCGGCAAGGTGCAGGGCCCGCCCCGCCTCCCAGGTGGGTTACCTGAGCACAGTCACGCTGCCCCTGCGCACCGGAAGGGAAAGCACAGGTTCTGACACCCGGATGGGCTTGAACTGGAACTTGCAGCCGAAGGACAGCGCCGAGTCGCTGAAGAAGGACACCGACACGATGGGGCGCTCGAAGATGTGGATGGGGTCCACGTGAGAGACGATGCAGCCGCCGGGCTGGTAGTCGTTGATGACGGCGCTGTTGACGAAGCCTTCGGGGATGACGCGGTGCTCCACCAGTTTCTGGATCACCAGCTGGTGCACCCACTCGGGGATCTCGTCTACGTCTCCGGGCGGGTAGAGACGCTCCTGACCGGGCCCGCGCTTCTGCAGTTGGGCGCCGTACGTGTAACCCTCGCCGAAGAAGTACTTGTTGCGCAGCGGGGCCCGGTCCACGGTGTGCTCGTTGTACAGGCCCTTCTCGGCTCGGGACACCACCTCGTCGATGCGAGCCTCGATCTTGACGCACTCGTCCTGGCTGAAGAGGCGCATCTGCCGGATGCCGCTCTTCACCTTGCGCGCCTCCTCCTCTTTCTGCAACTGCTGCTCCTCGTAGTCGCTGCGCTCCGGGTCCGAGTCCTCCTGGTACTTGCGCTTGGTCCCCGGCGCCGGGTAAGGCTCGGCGGCGGCAGCGGCGGCGGCGGCAGCGGCAGCCACGGCGGCGGCGGCAGCGGCCTCCCGACTGCCGGCCTTGTAGTTGTCCCGGGACGTCATGGACTTGAGCTTCTCACGCAGGTCCGTGTAGCCGCTGGCGGCCGCCATGACCCCCCCCCTCCCGCCCGCCCGCCGCCGCCGCCGCCGCCGCCGCCACCCCTGCCCACGGACACAGCTCTAGGATCCTCGGTCCAGAACAGGGCAGCAGCCGGGCATGTCTCTCGGGGGGAAGGGGGGATGCGCGCCCGCGAGGGGGTCCAGGAACGAAGGGATGTGTGTGTGGTGGCGGTGGAGAGGGCAAAAGTCCTCAGTGCCCCGTCCCCATACGTGGAGCTGAAGACCCCGGCGAGCAGCGTCGAGGCTTTGGACCTCACAAGCGGCGGGTCATGCAACGGCGACGACGGGCCGGGCTTTCTCTTCTTCCACTTTCTCCACGTCCCGGAGGGTGGGGTGGGGGTGGGGGTGGTAGAAGCGCCGGCACTACCTCATGCCACGGAGAGCAGCGGCGGAGGCTCGGCCAGACGCCCGGGCCCCGGGGCCCGCACTTTAAAGCGCTCCTCCAAGACGTCACACGAAGCAGCCGCCCGACAGCCAACAGCGAGAGGATGGGGAGGGGGGATTTCTCCGCGCGCGCAGGCGCGCCGCCGCCGCCGCGCCGCGCACGGTGCGCATGCGCGTGCGAGCGGTCTTCTCCTCTTCCACCTCCCCCTTTCCCCCCGGTAAGCCCAAGAGGTCCCGGCGCAAGCGCACACCGGGAACCCCGCGTTCGTCGTCGGGCCGCCCTTCCCCCACCCGCCAAAGGGATTCGAGAGGGAACACCCTCAAAAAAAAAAAAAAAAAAAGCCAGCGACCTGCCTCTACGCCAAGCCGCCTCCGCACGGAAACGCTCCCCGCGGGGCTGGATGTGTGCTCGCGGCTTCCACGCTGCTGCTCGGCCGCGTCAAGGCATCGTGCGTACGCCCGTAAGACGCCTCAGTCCCCGGCGCGCAGTCACAGAGGGTGGGGTGGGGTGGGGTGGGGGATGGAGGGGTGGGGGGGGGGAGAACCGCCACAACCTAAGCCGCCCCGTGACCGCCCCCTCTGGCACTTCCACTTTTTTAATTGGACGGCCAGCCACGCGCTGGGCCGAGCGCACACTGGAGCTTCTGTGAGTCGGTTGGTAAATCACGTCTGTCAATCAGGCGGTCTCCTAGGCGACTGCGTCCATCACTTAATGAGCTTGAGGAGAGGCGCAAGGACCCCTGAAGGGCGAACGGGTGGCTAGATGAGTGCCTGAAAGGAGATCCCTGAAGGGAGGCGTCCACAGAGGAGGGGGGGGGAACTTCTCCAACTGAGCGACCGAGACCCTCCCTCGAGCCCTGGCTGTGGAACAGGCGGCGGCAGACACAGCAGCTTGGGCGACGCCGTTGTTGGGTCGTCGCCACCGGCCCCTCCCTCCCTCCTTCCCTCCACGGGCGGACGTTCCACTAGTCACGTTCCGGAGCGGGGGACACGTGCGCGGCCACGGGCGCGCGCCAGCGGCCAGACGTAGCGTATCTCCTCCCCCACTCCCCGGCCGGTAGTTGGGTGGAGACGCCCCGTCTAGGGAGAGACTTCTAGACTCTAGTGTCCAACGCACACGCTTACCACGGCTGATGTTTACTTGACTGTTCAAAAAAGTTTGCGGAGGGCTGGAGCAGTGGCTCGGCGGCTAAGGCGCTTGCCTGCAAAGCCGAAGGACCGGAGGTCGATTCCCCAAGTACCCCCTTAAAGCCAGATGTACAAAGTGACGCATGCATCTGGATTTCATTTGCAATGGCTCGAAGCCCTGGTGTGCCTGTTCTCTCCGTCTCTCTTTTAACCTCTCTCTGCTTGCAAATAAAATAATAAATATTTTGTAAAGTTTGCAGAGACAGTACGATTGTCCACAAGCTGGAGGCCGGTCTGGACTGAGAACAAGGAGTGGAGGCAGGCGGGGACTCCCCAACAAAGGGGAGCTTCTTGTTCTACATCCTTTTCAACACACCGAGCCCGGTCTGTTTTCCCAGGCTACCCCCTGAATGGTGGGATTAAAAGTTCTCCGTGAAAGCCGGGCGTGGTGGTGCACACCTTTAATCCCAGCACTCGGGAGGCAGAGGTAGGAGGATCGCCGTGAGTTCAAGGCCACCCTGAGACTACAGAGTTAATTCCAGGTCAGCCTGGACCAGAGTGAGACCCTACCTCGAAAAAAAAGTTCTCGGTGAACATGGGATATCGTTTACAATCATGGAAGTTGTTAATAAAAAAATAAAATCAATTTAAAAAAAATAAAGTTCTCGGTGAAGAAGCTACAGAAGCTTCTGAGAGTGGCTCAAGAGGTGTGTTTTTGGGCTGGAGAGATGGCTTAGCGGTTAGGCGCTTGCCTGTGAAGCCTAAGGACCCCGGTTCAAGGCTCGGTTCCCCAGGTCCCACGTTAGCCAGATGCACAAGGGGGCGCACGCGTCTGGAGTTCGTTTGCAGAGGCTGGAAGCCCTGGCGCGCCCATTCTCTCTCTCTCCCTCTATCTGTCTCTCTGTGTCTGTCGCTCTCAAATAAATAAATAAATAAATAAGAGGTGTGTTTGTTTGTTTGGTTGGTTTTTTGGTGGTGGTGCTGGGCATTGAACCCAGGGCCCCTCAGTGTGCTATTTTCCAGTTTCCCCCAAAATTCTCTTAGGTGTCTAGGCAGAGGGAGGAGCTCATCCCCAGGAGCGGGAATGAGGTGACTAGTTGCCCCAATTGACAGGCGGTTATATAACTGGACAGGGTACACATACTGTATATCCCATAAGTTTAAGCATATGTAAGCCTGTCATGCATGCACATGAAATGGTAAGTAGGGCTCCCCACCCCCACTGTTGGTCAGTTCAAGGACACATTGGCTTGCGCCCATCACTGGCCTAAGCCTTTTTTTTTTTTTTTCCTTTTTGACAATTGCATATGATAATATGACAATTGCATCTTCACCCCATTGTCTTCTTATTCCCCTTCTGTTCCCACTCAATCCCTTAGTCCTCTTTTTGCTTTCATGTCTTTTGTGTGATCCACTGAATTTAATTCACTTAGGGTTGCTTGCATGACCATATGTGGTTGCATGGACAACTTACCAGTGGCTGAACCACTGAAGAGCATCACTTCTCCCCTCTTCCAGCAACCATTAACTGCCAGTGTACCCTTCATGATGTAATGTTGACTGGTTTCATCTTGTGCAGAAAGACAGCTGCTGTGGGTTCATAAGTGTAACAGACATGGAGTCCAGAAGACAGCATTGTGTAGCACTCCTCCCCATCCTCTGGCTCTTTTACACTTTCTTCTCTTCCAGATGGTCCCAAGTGTTGGAAAGGATTATATAGTTGTCCTGCTTAGGGATGAACATACATTAGTCACTTAACATTTGCCCACTGGAAAAAGAAACTTTTGTGTTTGAGGGCTGGGGAGACAGCTCAGCAGTTAAAGGTGCTTGCTTCCAAAGACTGCTGGCCTGGGTTTGATTCCCCAGTAATCACATAAAGCCAGATGGACACATCTGGAGCTCATTTGTGGTGGCAAGAGGAGCAGATGTGCCCATTCTCATGCTCTTCTCTCAAATAATTAAAAATATAAAACCAAAGAAACTCAATCTAGCAAGCTTACAAGAAAGCACATTTAACCACTGAACCATCTCACCAGTTCCTAAAATTTTCTTACAAATTGTTCATTTTAACATCTCTCTCTCTTTTTTTTTTTTTTCTGTTTTGTTTGTTTTCTCAAGGCAGGGTCTCACTCTATCCCAGACTGACCTGGAACTCATTCTGTAGTCCCAGACTGGTCTCAAACTCCTGGTGATCCTCCTACCTCTGCCTCAAATGCTGGGATTAAAGGCATGCACCACTACAGCCAACTATTTATTTATTTTTGGTTTCTTGGGGTAGTGTCTTGCTGTAGCCCAGGCTGACCTGGAATTCACTATGTAGTCTCAGGGTGGCCTTGAACTCACGGTGATCGTCCTACCTCTGCCTCCTGAGTGCTGGAATTAAAGTTGTGTGCCACCACGCCTGGTTCTAGCCCCGATTTTAAACATTTTTAAATTTATTTGTATGTAGAGGTAAAGTACCAGCGTTCTTGCCACTGCAAATGAACACCAGATGCTTGTACCATTTTTTGTGCGTGGCTTACATGAGTGACTTGGGACTTGAATGTAGCCTAGCAGGTTTTGCAAGCAAGTACCTATAACCATTAAGCCATCTTCCTAGCTCCATGATTAAAAAATATATATATTGTCCAGGACTTCTTGTTTAATACTAAAAAGAATCAATTTAGAGATATTAAATGTTCTCAATTGAGGGAAAGATAAAGCCAAGTTTAGTTAGATTTCCTCATTATTTTAAGACACTTGCAAGTTGAATTAACATAGTTAATCAAACTTAAGAAGCTGGAGTAACCAATGGCAATTCTTCTCTCTCCTTAAACTAGACACTGGAGGAGTTGCAGGAGTAACAGGCTGAATTCTAGCAAATTAACAAACTCAATTGTCAGAAACCAAAATGCTTTCAAAGTAAGCAAACAAAATGGGTGATTAAACCATAAACCAAATGTTTTGAAAGCAAACAAAAAAGAGGTACTCTAATGAATAGGATCCAAGCAACCAGCTCAGAATAAACTAATGGTCTATACCAAATAAAAGTAGTCCATGTCCCAGAAAGAACTTACCAACATGCATTCAAGGAGACAGGACCAGATAGATGATGGGGCACAAAAAGCCCTTTCTGGTCCCTGCTGCAGGCCCATAGGATTCCTCCAGTGAAAGTGGGGGCCTCCCCAAAATATTATAGGTCGTTGCCAAGTCTTTTGGTTTCCCACCAGGAATAGATGGTAAGACCCTATTGCTGAAGACTCCACATACTTGGGCTGCAAGGCCACTGAGGAATCCTGCTGGAGCTCAGATGAAAACTTCTTCCGTGTAGACCAGACAGAAGGCTGAAAAAAGCTACACTGCATGCAGTTCCATGGACGAGAGAGAAAAAACACCAGTGGAGATAACAATGGATATTGCAAACCTTAAATTTGGCCAGCCAGGCCAAAAGAGCCAATTGGTGCAATAGTGGCACGTCTTTCATGGTGGAAACCAATTGCCCTCTAATTGGACTAGAGGCCCACTCCATGGGAGGGAATACATCGCTGATACTGAAAACTTAAAACGGGTAGTCATGAGTTCTGGGGGTGTAACGTCTGCTGCCGTCTACCTAAATGTATATACTGTGCTTATCTGCCCAGTAAGCACTTCTCTTAATGTTCATACCCTTATATTAATGCTACTCTCACTTTTGGGAGAGAATCTTCTCTTTTCAGATGGCAGTGACCTTGGGATGACTCAGAAGGTATCATGGTGCTGGTAAGAAGTGACTGGAGTGCTCCATACTGTAATATCTCTATCATACCTTCCAAGGCTTAGGGTCTAATGCAGAAGAGGTGGCAGAAAGACTATAAGAGCCAAAGGAAGGGTAGGACTCCTTACAATGTGCTCCCCCCAGACATAAAATGGCCTGGATATCCATGACCTCACAATGCCTAACACTACCTACACAAGACCATCATAAGAGGAGAAAAAGATCATGACATCAAAATAAAGAGAGACTGATTGAGATGGGGAGGGGATATGATGGAGAATGGAGTTTCAAAGGGGAAAGTCGGGGGGGGGGTATTACCATGGGATACTTTTATAATCATGGAAGTTGTTAATAAAAATTTGAAATGAAAACTCTTTTAAAAGAAGAAAGTGAGCCAGGCATAGTGGTACACATCTTTAATCCCAGCACTCAGGAGGCAGAGGTAGGAGGATCACTATGAATTCGAGGCTACCCTGAGACTACATAGTGAATTCCAGGTCAGCCTGGGCTAGAGTGAAACCCTGCCTCAGAAAAAAATATAAATAAATAAATAAATAGAAAGTGGGGGCCTATATTTGGGTACCATAATCTCTCTCTCACATACACACACACACACACACACACCAGTTCTCACCTCAAAGGGATGATTTATTCGCCCAAAATACCATGTTCTCACATAGTAACAATTTCATGAAATCTCAGGCTGGCCTCAAACTCACAGCAATCCTTCTACCTCAGCCTCCTGAGTAGCTGGTATTAAAGGCTTGCGCCACCAAAGCCCAGCTTTCATGAAGTTTTTATTTTTTATTTTATTTTTATTATTTTTATTTTTTTTAATTTTTATTAACATTTTCCATGATTATAAAATATATCCCATGGTAATTCCCTCCCTCCCCACCCCCACACTTTCCCATTTGAAATTCCATTCTCCATCATATTACCTCCCCATTACAATCATTGTAATTACATATATACAATATCAACCTATTAAGTATCCTCCTCCTTTATTTTTATTTTTCGAGGTAGGGTCTCACTCTGGCCCAGGCTGACCTGGAATTCACTATGTGGTCTCAGGGTGGCCTTGAACTCATGGCGATCCTCCTACCTCTGCCTCCCGAGTGCTGGGATTAAAGGCGTGTGCCACCACACCCGGCTTTCATGAAGTTTTTATAGTTAAACAAAAAGCAACAAGGAAAGTCATGAATTAGGACATTGTTTTCAAAAACATTGATGGGAATATCACATAGATGGTTACAGCAAAGTTTGGGAAATCTCTACTACGCCTTAGATGTCATCTGATGAAATCTTAGCCTTTAAGTTGCTGGAGCACTGGGAGGGGAATGCTGAAGACAAGCTGTGCCCCCTGAGGGGCAAGTGGCCATCTCAGAAGTAGATCATCCACCACATCAGGGGTAAGGTTGGTGTTCCCTGTCTTCTTAGCTTCTTTGTAAAAGGAGGAGGGAAAGGACTGATGCAAGGAATTTCAGACCATAGTCCGTTTTTTTGTGTGTGTTTTTTTTTTTGGTTTTTCAAGGTAGGGTCTCACTCTAGCCCAGGCTGACCTGGATTTCACTGTGTAGTCTTAGGGTGGGCTCAAACTCACAGCAATCCTCCTACCTCAGCCTCTCCCAAGTGCTGGGATTAAAGGCATGCACCACCATGCCCAGCTCCCATAGTCCTTTTATTTTCCCTGTAAGGTTGTCTGGGTCAAAGTTATACCTGAGAGAGAAGTCTTGTGGAATGAAACATGAGTTCCTCATGATGACTTGTAATGGAGAGGAGAGTTTCTCCAAAAGGAGCATCCCACTGAGGGAGGAGAGCAGATCATATTCAGACTCCAAGGGCATCACCCTTTGGCATTTTCCTTAGGAGTTTTAAATGGGCATCATTGTCTATGCAAAGGTTTTCTCCATAACTTAAACCATGCCTTAAATTCCAGCACTTGGGAGGCTGAGAAAGGAGGACAGCTTTTGAGTTCAACTCACAGCAATCCTCCTACCTCTGCCTCCCAAATGGGATTAAAGGCATGTGCCACCACACTCAACTGTTTTGCTACTGTATATACCAGTTAGCTGACTCAGGATTCTTCTGTCTCTGCCTCCCATTGCCATAGGATTGTTAGTATCACAGATGCATATGCCACTTTGTTTTTGGCTTGATGTGGGTGTTGGGGAATTGAGCTCAGGCTGGCTGACTTGCAAACAAGCATTTTGTTGTTTTTTGAGGTAGGGTCTCACTGTAGTCCAGGCTGACATGGAACTGTAGCTCCAGGCTGGCCTTGAACTCACAGCGATCCTCCTACCTCTATCTCCCAAGTGCTGGGACTAAAGGCGTGTGCCACCATAACTGGCTCAAACAAACATCTTTAACCACTGAGACATCTCGGCCCCTACACCATGGCTTTTAAATGACCTTCCAATTCGAGTATATGACATTTTTTTCAGTGATATTCAATTGATAGGCATTGATTGCTCTCTTCTTTATTTACTGAGGCAGGGTCTCTCACGTGAAACGAGAGCTCACTAATTTGGCTTCTCTAGCTAGGGAGCTTGCCCTGGGATACTATCTTTACCCCAGAAGTGCTGTGATTACAGGCAGGCAGCAGGGCCTACCTAGCATTTCCATGGATGCTGGGGATTCAGTCTGCAGTCCTCATGCATGCATGCATGGTACTCTATCCACTGAGTCAAAAACAAATCCCCAGGGGTGGGGACAAGGTGGATCCTTGCCCTGACTGATAGAGGAGCTGTTATGTAACTTTGGATGATGTGTATGTGTACGTGCTCGCATGCATGTCCACGCACCTTAAATCCCATAATTTTTTTGGTTTGTTTGTTTTTTGTTTGTAGGTAGGGTTCACTGTAGGTCAGGCTAACCTGGAATTCACTGTGTAGTCTCAGGTGGCCTTGAACTCATGGTGATCCTCCTACCTGTGCCTCCTGAGTGCTGGAATTAAAAGTGTGCATCACCACACCCGGCTAAGTCCTATAATTTTAAGCATATGTATGTTCCATCCTGTATCCACATGAGATAGTATATTAGTGACTTTCTTTGCTGTGAACAAATACCTAAACAAAAGCAATTTAAGGAAGGAAGGGTTTGTTTCAGCTTACAGTTCAAGGTTACAGTCCATCACGGTATGGCAGCAGGAACTTGTGAGAGCCCAGGGATTCTCTGGTCTCTGCTCCCCACAGGAATGGGAATACAGTCATGCATGGCTACCTCTCAGCCATGTATGTGGGAGTGGGGGAATTGAACTTGGGTGAATTAGGTCCTCTCAGGCCCTCGTGTTTATGCAACTATTGGTCTTATCAGCTGAACCATCTCCCCAGTCTGTTTGCTCATCTTTTTTTTTTGGTTTGGTTTTGTTTCTTGAGGTAGAGTTTCACTCTAGCCCAGACTGACCTGGAATTCACTATGTAGTCTCAGGGTGGCCTGGAACTCATGGCAATCCTCCTACCTCTGCCTCCTGAGTCCGGGATTAAAGGCATGCGCCACCATACCTGGCCTCTTTGCTCCTTTTTTACACTCCAGGACCCCAGCTCATGTCATGTTATCACCCAGTTACAGTGGGTCTTTCCACTACAGTTAACCTAATCAAAATAATCCCTCACAGGTTTCTTAGATGAGCCTAATCCTGTCAATTTGACAATCAGTATAAACCATCACAGATGGTAAGTACAGTTTTTTTTTTTTCTTCCTGACAGGAGATTGGTCCTCATTGTACCTGTGCCCAACACCAGTCTAAGATAGCTTTATCTCTCCTTCTACCAGGATGTTCCTGACCACAAGTTATCTACAGGAGGGGACGTGCTGAGTGTTGTCCTATCAGGAAGGAGCAAAAAGTAAATTTTCCAAAGGGAGGTGCCCTGGGTTGCTAGGCTGTTCCTGTGCTTGTCTACCTCAAGTCCATTCTACCGTGTCCTTTTTTTTAAATTATTTATTTGAGAGCGACAGACAGAGAGAGAAAGAGGCAGATAGATAGATAGAGATAGATAGATAGAGGATGGGCATGCCAGGGCCTCTAGCCACTGCAAAGGAACTTCAGACACGTGTGCCCCTTGTGCATCTGGCTAACATGGGTCCTGGGGAATCGAGCCTCGAACCAGGGTCCTTAGGCTTGACAGGCAAGTGCTTAACTGCTAAGCCATCTCTCCAGCCCCTACCTTTGCTCAGCTCGGTTCTGCCCAATGGCCTTCCAGATTCTGGTCTGTAAAACTGGGATAACATTAGCTCCCACCTATCAGGTGGTCAAAAGTGTTAAGTGGACACTGTATGTATTAAGCAGAGGTGACTGCTGATCATAAACTGAGGGTTACACATTCCTGTTGGAAAGTGGGGATTGTGTGGCAAGGCCAGGCCAGGGGCATGTGGGATAGGAAGCCAAGACACAAGGGACAAGCCAGCCTTTCTCACAAGCAGCAGGCAGGTGAAGGGGAAAATGGAGCCTGGTTGGCTGGCTGGCTCCTGTGCTTTCCTGGTACAGTCCCATGCTGCAGGCAGTGAGAAGGTTACTAGTGGGCGAGGCCAAAGCTAACTGACCTGGACTCTGGCCAGGTCCTGCAGGAGCCATACAGTATGAAACCCTGGGGCAGTCCTTTACCTGCCTGATGGGAAGTTTAGTTGGAAGGCCAGAGCCCTTTCAGAAGTCCAGTGCCCTGGAGCCTGAGCATACTTGCTTATGGGAGCTCATTACTACCATATCCAAACTAGGGACTCCAGTTCCATGCATCTGTGCAAAAATGTAGCCAAGTATGCTTGTGCACACCTTTAATCCAAGCACTTGGGAGGGAGAGGTAGGAGGATTGCTATGAATTCAAGGCCACCCTGACTCTACAGAATGAATTCCATGTTAACCTGAGCTAGAGTGAGACCCTACCTCAGGAAAAAAAAAAAAAAAAGTGACTCCTGTTTTGTAGGTTAACACAGGTCTTCCCAACAGAGGCAGCTAGTATTTTTCTTTTTGACCTTTTTTTTATTGCACAGATTATTTTTATTTTTATTTTTTTAAAACAACAACAGAGGTCAACGGACATGGACCTCCAGCAATAAAAGCAGAATTTCAGGTGCCAGACACTCAGATACTGAGTTTTCTACATAAGTCACAGGGTGGTATGTTCTCGATTTCTCTACTGTGATCAAAATCCTAAGAACAGCTGGCACAAAACCATCATATCATAAGTGACTGCCTCTCTGGATGTAAAGTAAAAAAATATTATTACAGTATCATAGCCCCCACTAAAAATAACTGGGGGTAGGTATAACAATGTATAGTGAAATTAAGTGTTTTTACTCTCTTTATGAAAAGCAAATGCTATCCTACCTTAGTGGAACAAGACTTGCTTCAAACACTTCCTGAATATTTATGAGCACCTGTGAGGAAAAGCCAGACTGCCCAGTTGACCTTCCTAAGGCCATGTATAAGTCCTTTCATTGCCCTAGCATCAGTTTTCCCATCGTACAATGGTGGTGGTATTTACTGGCCTCATTGGTAGCATTAGGGGAATTAACTGAACTAGTATATTGCAGTATTGGCACATAGTAAAAACTTGATAAAACTAACTTTTTTGCTTGTTTGGATTTTTTTGTTTGTTTTTTGAGACAAGGTCTCAAGGATATCCTTGCACTCCTGATCCTCCGGCCTCTACCTCTTTAAATAACCTTTTAAAAAAAAAAGCATGTGAGGGAACTGGAGAGATGGCTTAGCGGTTAAGTGCTTGCCTCTGAAGCCTAACGACCTGGGTTCGAGGCTCGATTCCCCAGTACCCACGTAAGCCAGATGCACAAAGTGGTGCATGCATCTGGAGTTCATTTGCAGTGGCTGGAGGCTCTAGTGCACCCATTCTCTCTCTCTTTCTCTCCCTCTGCCTCTTTCTCTCTCTGTCTGTCTGTTGCTCTCAAATAGATAACAACAGACAAAATTTTTTTTAAAAAGCATGTGAGCATGGGGGTGCATGCCTTTAATCAGATGGCTGTTAGAGTCCACCCTGAGACTACATAGTGAATTCCAGATCAGCCTACACTAGAGTGAAACCCTACCTCGAAAAAGAAACAACAACAACAAAAAAGATTTTTAAAGCATGTGTTGGGCTGGAGAGATGGCTCAGTGATTAAGGGTACTTGTTTGCACAGCCTGCCAACCTGGATTTGATTCCCCAGCATCCACATATAGCCAGATACAAAAAGTGGTGCAAACATCTGGCATTTGTTTGCAGCAGCAAGAGAGCCTGGGACATGTGTACACACACTACACACACGCACACACACACACACACACACACACGTGTGTGTGTGTGTGTGTGCCAATACATTTTTTTAAGGTAGGATTTCACTGTAGCCCAAGCTGACCTACAACTCACTCTGCAGTCCAAGGCTAGCCTCGAACTCACAGTGATCCTCCTCTGCCTCATGAGTGCTGGGATCAAAGGTGTGTGCCACCACCCATAGTGCAAATAAATTATTATTATTATTATTATTATTTTGGTTTTTTGAGGTAGGGTCCCACTCTAGCCCAAGCTGACCTGGAATTCACTCTGTGTTCTCAGGGTGGCCTCAAACTCATGGCAATCCTTCTACCTCTGTCTCCCAAGTGCTAGGATTAAAGGCATGTGCCATCATGCCTGACTGGCAAATAAAAATTTTATTTAGTTTATTTCATTTATTTATTTATTTAATTTATAATTAACAACATTCATGACTGTAAACAATATCCCATGATAATTCTGTCCCTCCCCCCACTCTCCCCTTTGAAACTCCACTCTCCATCATATTCCCTCCCTCTCTTAATCAGTCTCTCTCTTATTTTGATGTCATCATCTTTTCCTCCTATCATGATGGTCTTGTGGAGGTAGTGTCAGGCACCTTGAGGTTATGGATATCCAGACCATTTTGTGTCTGGAGGAGCATATTGTAAGGGGTCCTACCCTTTCTTTGGCTCTTATATTCTTTCCACAACCTCTTCCGCAATGAACCCTGAGCCTTAGAAGGTGTGATAGAGATACTGCAGTGCTGAACACTCCTTTGTCACTTCTTCTCAGCACCATGATACCTTCTGAGTCATCCCAAGGTCACTGCATCTGAAAAGAGAACATTCTGTAATGAAAAAGTGACAGTAGTGTTAATATATGGGTATGAACATTGAGAGAAGTGCTTACTGGGCAGTTTGGTGAGCATAGTATATACATTTAGCCAGACAGCAACAGTCGTTACACCCCTAGGGCTCATGACTACCACTGTTGTAGGTTTTCAGTATCAGGGGTGTATTCCCTCCCACAGAGCTGGCCACTAATCAAACTAGAGAGCAGTTAGTTTCCGCCATAACAGATGTGCCACTATTGTATCCACTGGCTCATTTGGCCTGGTTGGCCAAATATAAGGCTTGAAGTGTCCACTGTGGAATATCTTTACTAGTGATTTCTCTCTTTCTCACACTGAGCTGCATGCACTGTGGCTTTTTCTAGCTTTCTGTCAGCTGGTCTACATGGAGGAGGTTTTCAGCTCAGTTCTAGCAGGAATTCTCAGTGACCTTGCAGCCCAAGTATATGGAGTCTTTAGCAATAGGGTCTTGCCATCTATTCCTGGTGGGAAACCAAGGGCCTTGGCAATGGCCAATAATGTTTTGGGGGCATCGGGGACCTCCCTGGCCAATAACTCAACGGAAGGTATCCCATCCTGGCACTGAAAATTTTCTAGTAATAATCTGTGTCTCCTGAGTGTCCCATTGTCCAAAAAAGTAGGTTTCCATATGATTTATTTTTATATCCTCTTAGATTTTGATTAGCCCTCCCTCCATCTTTCCTTTACTCAATTTCTTCCTCTGACCTCATTTAGACCTTTTCACCCCCCTTAACCGTTCTTCTATTTACATATATAAAATACCATACTATTGTGTCCCCCCCCCCCCCCGCTCCTTTCTATTCCCTTTATATCTCCGTTTTAGCTTACTGGCCTCTGCTACTGAGTTTTCTTCTAACTCACACAGAAATCCAATCATTTGTAGCTAGGATCCACATATGAGAGAGAACATGTAACATTTGGCTTTCTGGGCCTGGGTTATCTCACTTAGTATAATCCTTTCCAGATCCATCCATTTTCCTGAAAATTTCATAACTTCATTTTTTGTTACTGCTGAATAGAATTCCACTGTGTAAATGTGTCATATCTTCATTATCCACTCATCAGTTGAGGGACATCTAGGCTAGTTCCATTTCCAATCTATTGTGAATAGAGCAGCAGTAAATATGGTTGAGCAAGTATCTCTAAGGTAGTGAGAAGAGTCCTTAGGATATATGCCTAGGAGTAGTACAGCTGGGTCATATGGTAAATCTATTTTTAGCTGTCTCAGGAACCTCCACACTGATTTCCACAATGGCTGGACCAGATTGCATTCCCACCAACAGTGTAAAAGGGCTCCTCTTTTGCTGCATCCTCACCAGCATTTATGGTCATTTGTTTTCATGATGGTAGCCATTCTGACATGAGTGAGATGAAATCTCAAAGTAGTTTTAATGTTCATTTCCCTGATGGCTAGGTATGTAGAACATTTTTTTAGATGTTGATATGCCATTTGTATTTCTTCTTTTGAGAACTCTCTATTTAGTTCCATAGCCCATTTTTTAAATTGGGTTGTTTGATTTCTTATTATTTAGTTCTTTGAGTTCTTTGTATATTCTGGATATTAATCCTCTGTCAGATGTATAGCTGGCAAAGATTTTCTCCCATTCTGTAGGTTGCCTCTTTGCTCTATTCACAGTGTCTTTTGCCATGCAAAAGGCTTATAATTTCATTAGGTCTCAAGCGATTAATCTGTGCTTTTATTGCCTGAGCAACTGGGGTTATATTCAGAAAGTCCTTGCCAAGATCAATATGTTGAAAGGTTTCCCCTACTTTTTCCTCTATCAGTTTCACAGTTTCAGGTCTGATGTTAATGTCTTTGCTCCATTTGGACTTAATTCTTATGCATGGAGAGAGATACGGATCTATTTTCATCCTTCTACAGATACATATCCAGTTTACCCAGCACCATTTGCTGAAGAGGCTGTCTTTTCTCCAATGAGTATTTTTGGCATTTTTATCAAATATCAGGTGGCTATAGCTAACCCGGGCTTACATCTGGGTCCTCTATTCTGTTACATTGATCTACATGCCTGTTTTTGTGCCAGTACCATGCTGTTTTTGTTACTACGGCTCTGTAGTATAGGTTAAAACCACCAGCCTTATTTTTTTTTTAAATTTTTATTTATTTATTTATTTGAGAGCGACAGACACAGAGAGAAAGACAGATAGGAGAGAGAGAGAATGGGTGCGCCAGGGCTTCCAGCCTCTGCAAACGAACTCCAGACGCGTGCGCCCCCTTGTGCATCTGGCTAACGTGGGACCTTGGGAACCGAGCCTCGAACCGGGGTCCTTAGGCTTCACAGGCAAGCGCTTAACCGCTAAGCCATCTCTCCAGCCCACCAGCCTTATTTTTGTTGATCAAAATTATTTTAGATATTTGAGATTTTTTGTGCTTCCAAGTGAATTTTTGGATTATTTTTTCTATTTCTGTGAAGAATGCCATTGGAATTTTGCTGGGGGTTGCATTAAATGTGTAGATTGCTTTTGGTAAGATTGCCATTTTCTCAATATTAATTCTTCTGATCTAAGAACAAGGGATGTTTTTCCATTTCCTAGTGTCTTCCACAATTTATTGCTTGAGTGTTCTAAAGTTTTCATTGTAGAGATCCTTCACTTCCTTAGTTAGGTTTATTCCATGGTACTTTATTTATTTATTGATGCAATTGTGAATGGGAGTTATTCTCTGATCTTATCCTTTGTGTGTTTGTTGTTAGCATATAGGAAGGCTATTGATTTCTGAGTGTTTATCCTGCTACATGGCTATAGGTGTTTATCAAGTCTTAACAGTTTGCTGGTGGAGTCTTTAGGGTCCTTTATGTACAGAATCATGTCTTGTGCAAATAATGATAACTTGACCTCTTTCTTTCCAATTTGTATCCCTTTTATGTGTGTCTCTTGCCTTATTGCTATGGCTAAGACTTCCAGTACTATATTAAATAAAAGTGGGGACAGTGGACACCCTTGTCTTATTCCTGATTTTAGTGGAAAAGCTTCTAGTTTTTACCCATTTAGTAATATGTTGGCTGTAGACTTGTCATGAATAGCCTTCATTATATTGAGATATGTTCCTTCTATTCCCAGTCTCTGTAGGACTTTTATCATGAAGGAATGCTGGATTTTGTCATATGCTTTCTCTGCATCTAATTAGATCATCATGTGAATTTTGTCCTTCAGTCCATTTATGTAATGTATTATATTTATCGATTTCTGGAGACAACAAATTGTAGGATCCTGCTTTTTAACCCAGTCTGCAAATCTATGTCTTTTCGTTGGGGCATTGAGGCCGTTGATATTAAGAGATATTATTGAAAGGTGTGTATTTTTGTTTGCCATTTTTTTTTGTGTGTGTGTGTGTTTCTGGTTCTACCTGCGCTCTCTTCTGTTAACTAGTATTTGAGTATTGCTTGTTTTTTTTAGGCTCCTTATATGTGTGCTTTTCCTTTTCTTCAGCATGGAAGATTCTATCAAGTATTTTCTGTAGAGCTGGTTTTGTCTTCAAATACTCCTTTAACCTGCTTTTGTCATGGAATGTCTTTATTTCTCCATCTATTTGAATGGATAACTTTGCAGGATAAAGTAACCTTGGTTGACAGTTGTTATCTTTCAGAACTTGGAATATATCACCCCAAGCCCTTCTGGCTTTAAAAGTTTGTGTTGAATAATCTGCTGTAATCCTGATGGGCTTGCTTTTGTAGGTAGCTTGATTTTTCTCTCTAACTGCTTTCAATATTTTTTCTTTGGTGTGTGTGTTTGGAAGTTTGATTATAATATGGCGTGGAGAGGTTCTTTCTGGGTTTTGTCTGGCTGGGGTTCTAAAGGCTTCCTGTATCTGCATTGGCACCTCTTTCCCAATTTGGGGGAAATTTTCTTCTATGATTTTGTTGAAGACGCCTACTATGCCTCTGGAGTGGAGTTCTTCTCCTTCTACTATGCCCTGAATTCTTATATTGGATCTTTTCATAGTGTCCCGAATATCTTGAAATTCCCACTCATACTTTTCTATAAGTTTGTCTTTCTCTTTGTTGGACTGCATTAGGTCTGCCACCTGGTCTTCTAGCTTAGATATTCTGTCCTCTCCCTCATCCATCCTACTAGTGAGATTTTCTACAGAGTTTTTTATTTCATTAACTGTGTTCTTCATTGCTAGTAATTCTGACTGGTTTTTCTTCATTATTTCTATTTCCTTATTTATGTCTTTTATTGCCTTCTTTATTTCATGAAATTGGTGTCCTGCATCTTCTTTGATTCCTTTTATTTCCTCTTTGACTCCTTTGATTTGTTCTCTGACTTCTTTGAACATATTTACAATCATTCTTTTGAACTCTTTCTCAGGCATTTCCTCTAATTCTTTCTCACTGGAGGACATTTCTGATGCATTAATACTTTTAGGTGGGTTTATATCATCTTGCTTTTTAGTGTTTCTTGTGTTATAATGTATATATTTTTGCATCTTGGATTAAGTTAATGCTTGGATTTTCTAGCTAGCTGTATATTCTTAGCTGTATCAATTGATTTGATGTAATATATTTTCAGGGTAGGACCTTAAGGTGTTAGGTGTGGCTCTTAAGACTCTCAGAGTATCTACAAAGATGTTCTTAGGGGTTGAGTTTCTCTGCTATTCAAGCAGGCTGAGTGGAATAAAATACAGGTAGATTCTAAAATTTAACTAAACACTATACACATTCAATCAAAAACAGCCCCAAGTATGTATGCAAGAGTAGTTATTATAACGACCAGATCCTCTATCAACAAAGAGGTTAAGATTTCTGGTCTGTTGAGGGATCCAAGTCAGCTTGCGACCAAGTGAGACCCTTCCCTGGTGCAATCCCAGTTACCTTGGATGATTTTGGTCTCAGTCAAGTTGCTGCCTGGGCCGTCGGGCTGCTGTTCTGATTTCTGGAGCTGGGCACTTGCTTTTCCTGCGGGGCAAACCGAGTCTGGCAAGTGTGGCCCTGCAGATCAGCACCCCCGCTGCTGGAACTGCTGCTGCTCAAGCTGCCCCTGCTGGGACTGTAGCCACTGCTGCTGAAGGTGTTGCTGCTGGACCCACCGCTGCTGCTGCCTCTGCTGCTGCTGTAGCTGCCACTGCTGGAGCCACCACCGCTGCTGAAGCTGCTGCTGCTGTGTCCACTGCCGCTGCTCCCCCCGAAGCTGCTGCTGCCGAGTCTGCCGCTGCTGCCACTCCTGGGTCTGCTGCTGCTGGGGCCACTGTTACCGGTGCTGGAGCCGCTGATGTTGCTGCCGAACTCTGCTCCTGCTTGGGTCCTGCTGTTGGCGTGGCCGGGTCCCAGGCTGCTGCTCTGTTCGCCGGAGCTGGGCTCAGGCAGTGGGGGAGGGGAGGGAGCCGCAGCTGCTCTGGTTCTCTCGCTACTCCACGTGTGCTTCTACCTCGCGGTCTGCTCCTCCGTTGCTCACTGCCGCTCTCCCCTCACGTTTCCCGAGTTGCAGAGAGCGCGGTGTGAGGGGAAGCGCCCGCACCTGGCTTTTCCTGCGGCTGGAGCCAAGCCTGGCGGCTTTCTGGTGCACCGCGGCCGCGGCGGTTGGCCTAGCTGCCAGAGCCGCTTTTCCCGCCTGTGCAGGCTCTGGATGCTCCAGAACTCTTCTACTTCTCCGCTGCCGCTTCAATTTCCTATACACCTCACTTTTTAGTAAAAGTGTGTATTTTGCTGGGTTTTTTTTTTGGTCTTTTTCCCCCCTAGGCTGCTTTGGCGTGGTACCTACGCCGCCATCTTAACCAGAAGTCTATTTATCGATTTCTGTATGTTGAACCATCCCTGCATCTCTGGGATAAAGCCTACTTGGTCAGGGAGAATGATCTTTCTGATATATTCTTGTATTCTGTTTGCCAGTACTTTGTCAAGAATTTTTAAATCTATGTTCATGAGGGAGATTGATCTACAATTTTATTTTTTGTTCTATCTTTGCCTGGTTTTGGTATCAGGGTGATGCTGGCTACATAGGAGGAGTTTGATAGGATTCCTTCTTTTTCTATATTTTGGAAAAGTTTAAGAAGCATTGGTGTTAGTTCTTCCATGAAGGTCTGGTAAAATTCAGTTGTGAATCCATCTGGGCCTGGACTTTTTTAGTTGGGAGATTTTTTTTGATTTTTTTCTCAATTTTTATGAACATTTTCCATGATTATAAAAAGTATCCCATGGTAATACCTTCCCTCCCCCCCACCACTTTCCCCTTTGAAATTCCATTCTCCATCATATCCCCTCCCCATCTCAATCAGTCTCTCTTTTATTTTGATGTCATGGTCTTTTCCTCCTCTTATGATGGTCTTGTGTAGGTAGTGTCAGGCACAGTGAGGTCATGGATATCCAGGCCATTTTATGTCTGGAGGGAGCACGTTGCAAGGAGTCCTACCCTTCCTTTGGCTCTTACATTCTTTCCGCCACCTCTTTTGCATTAGACCCTGAGCTTTGGAAGGTGTGATCGAGATGTTAATCAGTACTCCAGTCACTTCTTTCCAGCACTATGACACCTTCTGAGTCATCCCAAAGTCACTGCCATCTGATAAGAGAAGATTCTCTACCCAAAGTGAGAGTAGTGTTGATATAAGAGTATAAATATTAAGAGAAGTGCTTACAGGGCAGTTTGATAAGCATAGTATATACATTTTTCCAGACATCAGCAGATGTTATACCCCTAGGGCTCATGACCAACCCTGTTTTAAGTTTTTAGTATCAGGGATGTGTTTCCCCCCATGGAGAGGGTCTCCAGTCCAGTTGGAGAGCAGTTGGTTTCCATCATGACACACGTGCCACTATTGCACCAGTTAGCTCATTTGGGCTGGCTGGCCAATTGTAAGGCTTGCAGTGTCCACTGTTGAGTATCTTCACTGGTGGTATCCCTTTCTCCCATTGAACTACATGTAGTATGGCTTCTTCCAGCTTTATAGTTGGGAGATTTTAAAAAATATTTTATTTTTATTTATTTGAGAGAGAGATACAGAAGTAGTCAGGGGGAGAGAGAGGGAGGGAGGGAGGGAGAGAATGGGCATGCCAGGGCCTTCTGCCCACTGAAGACAAACTCCAGATGTGTGTGCCCCCTCTGGCTTATGTGGGTCCTGGGGAGTCAAACCTGGGTTCTTTGGCTTTGCAGGCAAGTGCCTTAACTGCTAAGCCATCTCTCAAGCCCTAGTTCGGTGATTTTTGATAACTGCTTGGATCTCCATACTTGTTATAGGTCTATTTAAGTGGTTAATCTCATCTTGATTTAATTTAGGTAGGTTGTATAAATCAAGGAAATCATTTATTTCTTTCAGATTTTCAAACTTGGTGAAGTGTATGTTCTTATAGTATGTTCCTGTGATTTTTTAAAATTTTTCTGGTATCTGTTGTGATAGTGCTTTTCTCTCTCTCTCTCTCTCTCATTCTCTCTCTTTTGGTCAGATTTGCTAAGGGTTTATCAATTGTGTTTATCCTTTCAAACAACCAACTCTTCATTTCATTGATTCTTTGGATTTTTTTTTTGTTTCTTTTTCATTAATCTCTGCCCTAATCTTTATTATTTCTTCCCATCTACTGATTTTTGGTTTGCCTTGTTCTTCTTTTTCCAAGGCTTTAAGGTGAAACATTAAGTTGTTTGCTTGCAACCTTTCTAATTTCTTAATACAGGCACTTAAAGCTATAAATTTCCCTCTTAGGACTGCCTTCATTGTGTCCCAAAGGTTTTGGTATGTTGTGTTCTCATTATCATTTGACTCTATGAATTTTTTTATTTCTTTCCTGATTTCTTCATTGATCCATTCATCATTTAGTAGTGTATTATTTAGTTGCCATGATTTTGTGTATGCTCTATAGCTTTTCTTGATATTGATTTGTAGTTTGATTCCATTGTGATGAGATAGAATACAAGGAATTATTTTAATTTTCCTGTATTTGTTAAGACTTATTTGCTTTGTGTCCTAATATATGGTCCATTTTAGAGAATGTTCCATGTGCTGCTGAAAAGAATGTGTATTCTGCAGTATTTGGATGCAATGTCCTGTA
Source organism: Jaculus jaculus (assembly GCF_020740685.1). Lineage (NCBI taxonomy): Eukaryota > Metazoa > Chordata > Mammalia > Rodentia > Dipodidae > Jaculus > Jaculus jaculus. The sequence continues at coordinate 30,723,468 of NC_059113.1, forward strand.
TATAGCTGTTAGGTCCATTTGTTCTATGACCTCATTTAATCAGATGTCTGTCTATTTTTTGCACGATGGCCTGTCAATTGATGAGAGTGGGTTGTTGAAGTCACCTACTACAACTGTTTTTTGTGTTATCTTGACCTTAGTTCTAATAGCATTTGTTTGATGAAGCTCCCACGTTAGGTGCATATATGTTTAGGATTGTAATGTCTTCCTGTTGGGAGTGTGCCTTCTTTTTTGATGTTTGGGTTTCACTCTAATCCAGGCTGACCTGGAATTCACTATTTAATCTCAGGGTAGCCTCAAATTCATGGCGATCCTCCTACTTCTGCCTCCCGAGTGTTTGGATTAAAGGTATGCACCACCACACCTGGCTAGGAGTGTGCCTTTAATCAATATAACGTGACTGTCCTAATCTTTCCTAACTAGTGCTGGACTGAAGTCTACCTTGTCAGATATTAGGATAGCAACCACTGCTTGTTCTCTAGGCCCATTTGCTTGAAACACCTTCTTCCAGCCTTTCACCCTAAGATAATGTCCATCCTTTGTAGAAAGGTGAGTTTCTTGGAGGCAACAAATTAAAGGATCCTGCTTTTTAACCCTGAGCATTGAGGCCATTGATATTGAGTTATTATTGAAATATGTATATTTATTTTTGCCCTTTTTTTTGTAGTTTTCCTAGCTTTACCTTTGCTTTCTTCTGTTAACTAGTATATGAGTATGGTTTGTTTTTTTTCCAGGTTCCTTATATGTGTGCTTTTCTTTATGTTCAGCATGGAGGATCCTTTCAAGTATTTTCTGTAGAGCTAGTTTTGTCTTCAAATATTCCTTTAGCCTGCTTTTGTTGTGGAATGTTCTTATTTCTCTCTCTATTTGAATGGATTGCTTTGCAGGGTAAAGTAACCTTGTTTTTCAATTATTGTCCTTCAGAACTTGGAATACATCATTCTAAGCCCTTCTGGCTTTAAAATTTGTGTTGAGTAACTGCTGTGATCCTGATGGATTTACCTTTGTGTGTGACTTGATTTTTCTCTCTAATTGCTTTCAATAAATATATTTTCTTTGCTTTGTATGTTTGGTAATTTAATTATTTGTAACTTAATTATAATATGGAAAGGAGAGGTTCTTTCCAGATTTTGTCTGTTTGGTGTTCTAAAGAATTTTGTATCTGCAGTGGGCGGTGGGGCATGGGCCCTCTGGCGGTGGGGGAGGTGGCTCGGGAGGCCACGGGCCGCCACAGGGCCCCTCACTGCAGAGCTTGCAGAAGTCAGTGGATCCCAGAGCATTCCTAATGACATGCCTTCTCATGGTGAGGGCCCATGTGCTGAAGAGGAAGGCTTTGCTCTGGAGGAAGAAGAGGCTGATGGGGAACTGAATGCCTGGAAGCTGCCAGAAGGAACACACTGTCCATCTATGGAACAGGCTGCTGATCTTTTTAATGAGGACTGGGACTTGGAGTTGAAAGCAGACCAAGGGAATCCTTATGATGCTGATGACATTCAGGGGAGCATTTCTCAAGAGATCAAACCTTGGGTGTGCTGTGTCCCTCAAGGAGACATGATGTATGATCCCAGTTGGTACCATCCACCTCCACTGATAACCCCTTATTCTAAGATGGTCTTTGAAACAGAACAGTTTGATGATGCTGAAGATTGAAGGTGGCACTTTCTGCCTTATGGGTAGTTGTGCCCTCCAGATCAAGGACTTATTTCCTGTCTTTGAGGTGAAATATCCTATTCAAGACAGTATGTACAGTGGTTCCTGAATATGAGCTATACAGTCTGGTATTAATCAAAGTGTCACTGCTTTGTTGTTATTGTTAGTGGACCCCTTGAAATGTCAGTGTTTGTGTCTATGAAAGGAGTTCTGTTCTTCATAAATAAAAGTAGAAAAAGCAAAAAAAAAAAATTGTATCTGCATTGGTATCTCTTTCCCAGTTTGGGGGAAATTTTCTTCTATGATTTTGTTGAAATGCCTACTATGCCTTTGGAGTGAAATTCTTCTCCTTCTACTATACTATACTCTGAATTCTTATGTTTGATCTTTTTTTTTTTTTTTTAGAATATGTGGAATAGTTTTAATAAAGTTTTACTTACAGTACCTTACATATAGAACAGTGTGTTTGCAAATTTAAATAATATCTGAACATACAGTGGCATGTATTGTTAGCAAAGATAAATTCAAGTTCATTCTCTATCAGTTCTTGATCTTTTCATAGTATCCAGAATATCTTGAAATCCCCATTCATACTTTCCTATTAGTTTGTCTTTCTCTTGTTGGACTGTATTAGATCTGCCATCTGGTCTACTAGTTTAGATATTCTGTCATAGCCTTCATCCATTCTACTGATGAGATTTTTTTTTTTTTAATTTGAGAGCGATAGACAAAAAGAGAAAGAGGCATATATATAGAGAGAAAATGGTCATGCCAGGGCCTCCAGCCACTGCAAATGAACTCCAGATGCATATACCCCCTTGTGCATCTGGCTAACATGGGTCCTGGGGAATTGAGCCTTGAACTGGGGTCCTTATGCTTCACAGGAAAGCACTTAACCAGTAAGCCATCTCTCTAGCCTCTGGTGAGATTTTTGACAGATTTTAAAAATTTCATTGACTGTGATCTTCATTTCTTCTAGTAGTAATTCTGACTGGGTTTTCTTTATTATTTCTATTTCCTTATTTATGTCTTGTATTAACCTCCTTATTTCATTAAATTGGTTTCATGTGTTTTCTTTCATTTCTTTGAACATATTTATAATCATTCTTTTGAAATCTTTCTCAGGCATTTCCTCTGAATCAGTCTCACTGGAGGTCATTTCTGATGCTTTAATACCTTGGTGGGCTTATATTGTCTTGATTTTTGGTGTTATAATGTACATATTTTGCATCTTGGATTAATTTAATGCTTGGATTTTCTAATTATCTGCAGTATTATTAGATGTATCAGTCAATCTGATGTTATGTATCTTCAGGGTAGGAGCTTAAGGTGCTATGTGTGGCTCTTAAGACTCTCAGAGTATCTACAAAAATGACCCTAGAAGTTGGGTTTGCCTGCTATGAGAATATTCAAGTAGGCTGAGTGGAGCAAACTATAGGCAGATTCTAAAATGTAACTAAATAATATACACATTCAATGAAAAACAGCACAGAGTATTTATGCAAGAGTAGGTGTTATGACAACCAGATCCTCTAACAAAGTCACAGTCCCTTAGGGTGTTTGTTGCCCCACACCCTTAATCCTGTCAAGTAGGAGGCTAAGATTTCTGGTCTGTTGAGGGTTCCAAGTAAGCTTGTGACCAAGTGACCTTCCCTAATGAACAACAGAAGAGGAAACAAAGGCACTATAAATCAGAAAGCAACAAATGACAAGCCCAAATATAGCTTATTTAAGATTGGCAGATCAAAAAAAAAAATAGCAGATCTAACCATCCATCAGATTTAACATATAATTTCTCCTGACATGGAAGGTACAAGATTCAAGCCTACATACCAGGTTTATTTGGTGGATACTGACCTGGTGTAATCCCAGTTACTTTTTGGGATTGTTCTGGTCTCAGTTATGCTACACTCCTGCTTGGGTCCTTCTTTGGTGCGCTGTAGGTTCATGTTTCTTGAGTTTGTGAGTAGGCCAGTGTGAGTGGAGAATCCCCTCACCTGGCTTTTCCTGTGGCTCAGGCCAAGCCTGGCGGCTGTGGCCACACTGATCTGCTGCTGCTGGAGCTGCTGCTGCCTGTTTCTGTGGGCTCTAGACACTCTGGATCTCTCCTACTTCTCTGCTATAGTTGATAATTTCTTATACACCTCACTTTTTAGTGGAAGAGTGTATTTTGCTGGGTTATTTTTTTTGGTGTGGGAGGGGCTTTTTCTCCCTTAGGCTGCTTTGGCGTGGTTCCTACACCGCCATCTTAATTGGAAGTCACAAATGAAAATTTTTTAAAAAGCATGTGTGTAGGGCTGGAGAGATGGCTTAGCAGTTAAAACACTTACATGTGAAGCCAAAGGACCTCAGTTCAATTCCCCAGGACCCATGTAAACCAGATGCACAAGGTGGCTCATGCATCTGGAGTTCATTTGCAGTGACTGGAAGCCCTGGCATGCCCATTCTCTTACCCCCTTCTCTCTGTCTCTATCCCTCTGTCAAATAAATAAATAAATATATTTTTAAAAGCATGTATATAGCCGGGCATGGTGGCATACACCTTTAATCCCAACACTTGGAAAACCGAGGTAGGAAGATTGCCATGAGTTCGAGGCCACCCTGAGACTACAAAGTGAATTCCAATTTAGCCTGGACTAGAGCAAGACCCTACCTCAAAAAATAAACAAACAACAACAACAAAAAGCATGTATACGTTTGCGTATGGGGTGGTGGTGTATGTGCTTGTGTGAGGACAGAGGACAACGTTGGATGTCATTCCTCAGTAATGTCGGCAACTTTTTTTTTTTTTTTGAGACGATGCCTCTCATTGGCCTGAAGTTCACCGATTAGGTTAGATTGGCTGTCCAGTGGGATCTGTCTGTCTCTACTTCCCCAACACCAAGATTGCAAACAGTGGTTAAGGTGCTTGCCTGCAAAGCTAAAGGACCCAGGTATGATTCCCCAGGACCCTTGTAAGCCACATGCACAAGGTGGCACATGCATCTGGAGTTTATTTGCAGTGGTTGAAGGACCTGGTGTGCCCACTTTCTCTCTCTCTCTCTCTCTCTCTCTCTCTCTCTCTCTCTATATATATATATATATATATATATATACATATATATATATATATATATATGTCTGCCTCTTTTAATCTCTATGAAATAAATAAAAATTTTAAAAATTACAAACATACAGGGCTGGAGAGATAGCTTAGCAGTTAAGGCACATGCCTGCAAAGGCTAAGGACCCAGGTTAGATTCTCCAGGTCCCATGTAAGCCAGATGCACAAGGGGTGTATGCATCTGGAGTTCGTTTTCAGTGGCTGTAGGCCCTATCACTTCCATTTTCTCTCTCTCTCTCTCTAATTAATAGATAAATAAATCTTTAAAAAAATTACAAACACATGCTACCATGCCTGGCATTTTTCTATGGGTATTAGGGAGTGAACACTGGATCTCATGCTTACCAGGCAAGCATTTTGCTAACTGAGCTATCTCCCCTGCCTCTAAAATTACCTTTAAAAGAAAGTATGTTCATTCTAGACATCTACTTGCATCCCATGCTAGACTTACAGAAGAATATTTAGAAGCCTTGCCAAAGCCCCTGTCAGCCCTTCCATTTATAAAGATATGTAGAGACTCAGAGAGGGCTAGAGAGATTGCTTAGTGGTTAAGGTGCTTGCCTGTGAAGCCTAAGGACCCATGTTCAACTCTCCGGATCCCACGTTAGCCAGGTGCACAAAGATGAGGCAAGTGTAAGGTCACACAAGCCTACTAGGTGGCACAATTGTCTAGAGTTCTATTTTAATGGCTGAGACCCTACAATTCTCCCCTCCCTAAAACAAAAATAGAAAAAGAAAAAAGACTCAGAGACAGCAAGCAACTTATACCAGGCCACAAAGCTAATGAGCAAATGAGTAGATGTGAACATAGGTAGGCCTCTCTGGTTCTCCAGTGTGGACTGGCCTTCACGTATCCTTAAGACACGGATAGACGTTGGACAGGAGGAGACAAACCTGGGTGGTCGTGGGGCATGGGGTAGAAATATATTCCTACCGGAAATTAGATCAAGGTAAGTCCCTTGTCCTACATGGGGCAGCAATGAAATCATTTTGGTTATTTTTTCAGGGTGCAAATCATGGCATGTGTGGTGGTTTGATTTTAAAATGTCCCCGGTAGACTTGTGTGTTTGAATATTTAATCTCCAGCTGGAGGTACTTTCCTAAAAGGCTGTGGGGACTTTAGTGTGGCCAGAGAAGTGTGCCACTGGAGACAGGTCTTGAGGTTTTACAGTCCAGTCCCAATGCTGTTCTCTCTCTCTACTTTCTCCCTGCTGGTGTGACAAGGTGATGCTGGCTTCCTGTTCCCGCCATTGCTTTCTGTGATTTGTTGGACTTTCCCCACCTTCTGGAACTGTGAGCTGAATTAAACTCTTTCCTTCTCTAAATTGCTTCTGTTATTTGTTCACAGCAATGAGCAAATAACTGATACTGTGCATCCTTCCACCCTGCCTGTCACAAGTCTTTATGAACTCACTGTCCCAGGCTTCCACGCTACGCAGACATCACTTCTCTATGGTCTCACCTCAGGCTGGGAGTCTCCTTGGTCCTGGGATGTGTTCCTATTCATCTGCACTTTGACTCAGTTTGGTCCCCCTCAGTGTCTGGAAATATACAGAGCCTGAATCCTGCTACCCAGGGCTCTTCCCACCTCTTGTAGAAGACTGTGCTGATGCCAGCACAGTCTACCGAACAGGAAGCCTGGCCCTTAGGGCCCAGGGTCTGATTATCCAGTGGCATTAACAAACACCTCTCACCTTGAACTTAAGCTCACAGATTCAGTCTGGCTAGAGCTCAGCTGGGAATTCTGCCCAGTCACCTAGGGAGTCACTTCCAAGGGCCTCTGTCTCATGGTGACCTATTTGGATTTTGAAAACCAAGGTGACCCTGTTTTTTCTTTTTTGCCACGTGTGAACCTCAGAGATTTCAAAGCAAAAATAGTGAGCCTTCAGACCCCTCTCCTGAGATCCCATGGAATTTTGAGCAGCGGAGGAGCAGAGGGGACGCCTTAGCCTGCCCAACAGTGGTTCTACTGCTCTCAGTGGTGGGATTCACACTAAACTGGCATGGGATGGGGGCAAGGACAGCCCCAGGCAAGTCACCCAGAGTCACAGACCCTGCAACAGTGCTGATATAACTGTGTCTTGCCTGTGTCCTGCCCTCTGGCACCTGCTTCTGGAGAAAAACCAATCCCAGGCAGGGGTGAGAAGTGAGTGAGATGGCAGTGGACATGCCTATCAAGGCTCCTCCTTGGCCCTCTGCAGCAACCTTCTGATCTCACTGGACCCCGCCCCCAACCCTGCCATCTGGGCCTCCTAAGTGTTTCCCAAGTTAACCCCCCCCCCGACTCCCACCACCATCCCCAGGGTGCATGCTGGGGTTTCCCAGGCTCTGACCACAGCAGCCTCCCCTTGGGTCTCTCTGCTCCTCACCCTTGGTTGGAAGGGCAGCAAACCTAACTGCACGGAATTCCATCAAGGCTTCTCCTGGCACCTGGGATACAAAGCTGGGAAGCTAGGCCCAAGTCACCTTGTTGGACTCCTTAGTCCCACAGCCACCTGGCCTCGAGCAATGTCACCTCAGGCATGGTGAGCCCATGGGTCCTGGCTCATCACCTGGCTGGCTTCCACTCCTGCGGCTGGTTCTGGTTCAAAGTCACCCTGCACAGCAGCTCCCAGGGCCTCAAAAGGCCCTGAATGGCTGAATAATGCCATGGTTCCACCTGTCCATCAGGACCTGGCTCCCAAGCCTCTATGCCAGTCACCAACCTCCCATCTTCAGCTATTTTCATCCATGATCATTCATTTTATTTAGTTTTCTTTTTTTTCGAGGTAGGGTCTCACTCTGGTCCAGGCTGACCTGGAATTAACTCTGTAGTCTCAGGGTGGTCTTGAACTCATGGCAATCCTCCTACCTCTGCCTCCAGAGTGCTAAGATTAAAGACGTGCATCACCACGCCCGGCTTATATTGTTTTGTTTATTGAGGTAGGGTCTTGCTCCAGCCCAGGCTGACCTGGAATTCACTATGTAGTCTCAGTGTGGCCTTTTACTCCCAGCCATTCTCCTGTCTCTGCCTCCTGAGTGCTGGAACTAAAGGCATGCACCACTACATCCAGCCCCATTTTATTCATTCATTTATTTATTTATTTATTTTCATTTCTAAAGTTTTTATTTATTTTTACATGTTACTTTATATCCATCTTTATGTGGGTGGCTGGGGAATTGAACCCAGGACAGCAGTCTTCATTTTATTTATTTTTGAGGCAGAGTCTTGCTATGTATCCCTGACTGGCCTGGTACAATGGAGCCTAGGCTGGTCTTGAACTTGCATCAATCCTGCTGACTCAGCTTCCTGATATTACAAATGTATATCACCACGCCAGGTTTTCATTCATTGATTTATTCTTTCATTCACATGATAAGTATATTTTAAGGGCCTACTTTCCATTATACGTTCTTCTAGGCTAGGCCCTCCTTGGGATGCAGTGGGAAACAGTGTTCAATATTTATCCTTCCTCCTGCCATCTATTCTTAGCTAACTCCTACTCACCCTTCAAAACCCAACCATATGAATCATCCTTTGAGAGGCCCATTCCCAGCCTCCTCAGCCCCATCCCCACATGGAACCACTCCTTCTCTCCACTTAGTGATAGAGACTGGGGTTGGGGCTATCTAAGGAATGTGGAGTGGGGGTCAGGAGTCCTCAGGGTGGGATAAGGGCAGATATGTCTGCTAGAAATGCTGCCCATGGTAGTGAGTCAAGAGTCTGTTAGCGTGTCTTTCTTCTACCTCCTCCCTCAGGCTTGCTTAGCAGTCCTTCAGTAATTCTATGGAGGACATAGCCCACTTTTTAAAGTTGCATAGAAATGGGGCTGGAGAGATGGCTTAGCAGGTAAGGTGCTTGCCTGTGAAGCCTAAGGACCCATGTTTGACTCTTCAGAATCCCATGTAAGCCAGATGCACAAGGTGACGCAAGCATGGAAGGTGGTGCACATGTCTGGCATTCTATTACAGTTGCTGTAGGCCCTGGCACGCCAATGCTTTCTCTCTCTCTCTCTCACATTAAAAAAAAGCGCCAGTGTGTTAGGCTTGCCTCAAAAAAAAAAAATAAATAAAAAATAATGTTTCATAGAAATGAAACCAGGCTAAGGGACAGCACAATGTGGGGCACCTGATGCAGACATGTGGAGAGCTGTGGTGAGGTGGAGCACATCCGAGTGTCACCTGGGAAGAGACAACAGAGCCCAGTGCAACTTACCCCGCGGCCCCGCTGTGGGGTCTCCTGGGTCAGGATGGGAATCAGGGTAGGAAGCCCTGAGATCCTGTTTTCTTTCCCACTATATGGTGGGCCAATTTTAGAAAATTTCCCCTGGTCAGTGGACCCTAGGTAGGCTACATGCAGTAACCCCATGCTAGCTCTGGGTCAGTCTTCTTAGGTTGTTTCTTTTGCATCCCTTGGTCTTCTTCACCAAGGTTCCGGACCTTTCCAGGGGGCAGTGGCCCAGAGAGACCCAGCAACAACCTTCAAGCCACACAGTGAGTCTTTTGGCAGGAGGCAGGTGGAAGGCAGGACTGTCAGAGCAGGGTGATCTCGCTGGGGGGCAGCGTGAGCCGTTCCTCCCGGGCACGCAGCATGTTCTCCACGTGCACGGCCACCACATGACAGAGCTCCAGACCCTGCAGGGGACACAGGAAGTCTAGGGTTCCTAACTATCTTGGAGCGGGACCTACAGAATGGAGATGTGATTGACAAAGGTAACCACCTGGGGACTGTCATCCCTACTTCCCCCTGGAAGACAAGGCAAGCTCTCCAGGTTCTTTACAGAGCCCAAAGTCTCAAATGTGGAGGACCTTAAGCCGGGAGTGATGACACATGCCTTTAATCCCAGCACTCGGGAGGCAGAGGTTGGAGGATCGCTGAGAGTTCAAGGCCAACCTGACTACATAGTGAATTCCACGTCAGCCTGAGCTAGAATGAGACCCTGCCTCAAAAAAACAAAATAAGGGCTGGAGAGATGGCTTAGCGGTTAAGCGCTTGCCTGTGAAGCCTAAGGACCCCGGTTCAAGGCTCGGTTCCCCAGATCCCACGTTAGCCAGATGCACAAGGTGGCGCACGCATCTGGAGTTCGTTTGCAGACGCTGGAAGCCCTGGTGCGCTCATTCTCTCTCTCTCCCTCTATCTGTCTTTCTCTCTGTGTCTGTCGCTCTCAAATAAATAAATTAAAAAAAAACACAAAATAAATAAATAAAATAAAAAATAAAAATGGTAACAGTCTTTAATAGTGTTGGCCATGATTACACTTGGCAGCTGACACCTAAATGGGTGGCTGAGAGAAGCCCGCAGAAAACTGTAGCCCATCACTCACCTGTGAGCGCAGTTCTCAGAGCAAAACCAGTGTCTAGGTTCCAGAAGGGCTAACTAAACAGAGGCCCACTGACCCGTGAGGGCCACACTGCCTGAGCTCCGTGAGGAACCCCGCCACCACTGAAGAAATGCTCCTGTCTCCAGGGCCACACTCTTTTATTATTGTTATTGATTTTTTGAGTTATTAGGGTCTTTTTTTTTTCCGAGGTAAGGTCTCACTCTAGCCCAGGCTGACCTGGAAGTCACTATGTAGTCTCAGGGTGGCCTTGAACTCTCAGCGATCCTCCAACCTCTGCCTCTTGAGTGCTGGGGTTAAAGGCATGCGCCCCCATGCTTGGCTTTTTGTTTGTTATGTTTTGTTTTGTTTTTGTTTTTCAAGGTACGGTATTACTTTAGCCTAGGAATTCACTATGTAGTCTCAGGGTGGCCTCAAACTAATGGCAATCTTCCTACCTCTGCCACCTGAGAGCTGGGATTAAAGGCGTGTGCCACCATGCCCAGCTTGGCTCCTTTTTTTTCTTTAATGACAGAGAAGGAAAAAGAGAAAGGATTGGCCCACCAGGGCCTCTAGCCACTGCAATCAAACTCCTGATGTGTGTGCAACTTCGTGTGCATGTGTGAACTGGCATACTTGTGTCACCTTGTGTATCTGATTTATGTGGGACCTGGAGAGTCAAACATGGGTCCTTAGGCTTTGCAGGGAAGCACCTTAACTGCTAAGCCATCTCTCCAGCCCAGGACCACACTCTTAATGCCTTTTGCCAAGGTCAGCAGTGACCACCTTGTCCTGTGGCCACCTCAGAGAAGTACAGTGTATGCAAGGTGGGGATCCTCCTGTTACAGTGTGGATAAGACGTGTCTCCCAAAAGGCTTATATGTTGAAGAGTTCATCCAGCCACTGCGCGGAGGTTGGGTCCTGAGGATTCTGATCTCATCAATGGACAAATCCATTGTTGGACTCATTAGTCTTAGTGAAAGAAAATCGAGCAACACAGCTCCTTGCCAGCTGACCTCTGCCTTCTTCTCAGTTGCTGTATTCTAGACTCTGTTCACACCTAGCTTGACTGGTGTGGAAACTGAGGTTCAAAGAAGCAGAGATGCCATCAAGGTCCTCTTGTTGGAGGTAATGCCATCATACTTGGAAAACACCTCTTCCTGGAAGTCAGTTGCCTCCTACATAACTGAGTTCCCAGCATGGATTGTATGTAGATTCTTCTGTATTTGAGAATTGGGGCTCAGTAAGGATCAGGACAGAAGGGCTCTCAGCAACATCTATCAGAGCTAGCTGTACAGAGATGCTCAATGGTGTGTGTTGAATGAATATGTGAATGAATGAATGTATCCTTCCACGCATACAAGACAGAGTCACATAGGAGGGGCCTGCCAGGAAGTAAAGAAGCTGGTGGCACACGCCTTTAATCCCAGCACTTGGGAGGCAGAGGTAGGAAGATCATCATGAGTTTGAGGTCAGCCTGAGACTAAATAATGAATTCTAGGTCAGCCAGGGTTAGAGCAAAATCCTACCTCGAAAATGCAAAAAAAGAAAAAGAAAAAAGTCAAAAAGCTTTTCATTTAATCCAGACATTCATGCACTCATCCATTCACCCATGCACCCACCCATCTATCCATCCACCTACCCCTCAACTCAATCCCATTCACCCACCTATCTATCCCACATATCTGTCCATCTGTATGTACCCATCCACTGCTCCACTTGTCCATCTATCCCTCCATTCACCCACCTTCCTACCTATCTACATATCCATCTCCCACCCAGTCGCTCAACTATCCATCTAACAAATACACATTAAACATCTATTATAGGGTCTGGAGAGATTGCCTAGTGGCTAAGGCTCTTGCCTGCAAAGCCAAAGGATCCAGGTTCAATTCCCCAGGACCTATATAAGCCACATGCCCAAGGTGGCATATGCATCCAGAGTGAGTTTGTATCAGCTAGAGGCCCTGACATGCTGTGGTTGTTTGATTCAGGTGTCTCCCATAAACTTAGGTGTTCTGAATGCTAGGTTCCCAGTTGATGGAGATTTGGGAATTAATGCCTCCTGGAGGCAGTGTATTGTTGGGGGCAGGCTTATGGGTGTTATAGCCAGTTACCCCATGCCAGTGTTTGGCACACTCTCCTATTGCTATGGCCCACCTTTTGTTGGCCAGGGGGTGATGTCCACCCTCTACTTATGCCATTGCTTTCCCCTGCCATCATGGAGCTTCCCCTCAAGCCTGTCAGCCAAAATAAACCTCTTTTTCCCAGAAGCTGCTATTAGTTGGGTGATTTCTACCAGCAGTGAGAACCTAACTGCAACACATGCCCATTTTCTCCCCTTTCTCTCTCTCTCTTTCTTTCTTTCTTGAGGTAGAGCTTCACTGTAGTCCAAGCTGACTTGGAATTGACTATGTAGTCTCAGGGTGGCCTTGAACTCAAGGTGATCCTCCTACCTCTGCCTCCCAAGTGCTGGAATTAAAGGTGCGTGCCACCACGCCCAGACCCAGTCTCTCTTTCAAATAAATAAATTGTTTTTAAAAATCTACTATGGGGGTTGGAGAGATGGCTTAGCGGTTAAGCGCTTGCCTGTGAAGCCTAAGGACCCCAGTTCAAGGCTCAATTCCCCAGTGCCCACGTTAGCCAGATGCACAAGGGGGCGCATGCGTCTGGAGTTCGTTTGCAGTGGCTGGAGGCCCTGGCATGCCCATTCTCTCTATCTCCCTCTTTCTCTCTCTGTCTGTCGCTCTCAAATAAATAAATCAAAATAATTTTTAAAAAAATCTACTATGGGCCGGGCACGGTGCTCTGGACACTGAAAATGTGATAAATATAGCCCTGACCTCCTGGAGCTGATCTTCTGGTGGGGGGAGACAGATAATGTTCAAACACTTCAGTGACTTGCAAGCCACACTGAGGGCCACACAGACAAAGCTGATGAGTCATTATTTGTAAACAGGGGGCTTATGTGGCAAAACTGGAACACATGGAGGGAGGGAGCCCTGTGAGGAATCAGGGTAGAAACACCTCAGGTGGAAAGGACAGTGAGTGCAAAGGGTCGTGGGTAGGGAGGGGACATGAAAGTTCAGAACAGTGGAAGTGAGAGAAGTCCGCATGGTGGAACAATCAAGCAGATGGGGAAGGAGGGAGAGGAGGCCACAAGGGTGAAGAGAGGACTGACTGACAGGGATGGTGAGGTCAGCTGGAGAGGCCTGCCTGTCAAAAAGGGAGACATGGAGGGATGGAAGGATGGGGCTGTCACAGTGGAGATGGTTTTTGACAGCTTGGGGGCTGGGAAGGTTTCAAAAAGAGAAGGAACCAAGCCAGCGTGGTGGTACACGCCTTTAATCCCAGCACTCAGGAGGCAGAGGTAGAAGGATCACTATGAGTTCGAGGCCAGCCTGAAACTACATAGTGAATTCCAGGCCGGCCTGGGCTAGAGTGAGACCCTATCTTGAAAAACCAAAATAGAGAGAGAAGGAACCAGAGAAAGGGCCCTGGGCATGTGAAAGGATGACAGATGGAAAGCTGAAGGCTCCCAGAGGGCATGTTGGTGGTGTGTGTGGAGTGTGTGTGGGGGGTAGCAGAAGTAGAGTATGGTGGCTGGGGAAACTCGTCCTGACTTGCAGCTTCTCTGAGGGGGGGGGCTTTATTCTTTCCCTTGGGGGCAGGGCTGGCACATTGGAAACCCACCCTCTTTCAGAGAAATAAGCCCTTTATTGCAGACCCTGGGCCCAGTCTTCAAAGGGGAGTTGGCAGTCTAGAACCACAACCTGGAGAGGGGGCATCCTTGCCCCTCTCTCTCTTTTTTTTTTTGGTTTTTCGAGATAGGGTCTCACTCTAGCCCAGGCTGACCTGGAATTCACTATGGAGTCTCAGGGTGGCCTCGAACTCACAGCAATCCTCCTACCTCTGCCTCCCAAGTGCTGGGATTAAAGGCGTGTGGCACCACACCCGGCTCTTGCCCCTCTCTTGACCTCAACTTTGTCTCTCCAGTGGTATGAAAATCCTGCTCCCTCCATTCAAAGGGATAGCCCCAATTACATAAGAATTTCCTCAGATTTTAAACATTTCATTCTAAAGGGAGGTTCCTTAGGAAGTTCCAAATTGAAACATGGCTTCCCTTCAAGGCTCAGGAAAGAAACAAGGTTCAAAATATAAACATCTCACAAGTTTTGGGCAAGTTCCTGAAATTTATAAGATTCACAATCCACTCCCCCCCACCCTCCTACCACAACGCACACCAAGGTCATATAAAGAGGAAGCACCTCTGGGCTGGAGAGATGACTTGCTTAGCAGTTAAAGCACTTGCATGCAAAGCTGAAGGACCTAGGTTCAATTCCCCAGAACCCACGTAAGCCAGATGCACAAGGTGGCACATGTGGCTGGAGTTTATTTGTAGCAACCGGAGGCCCTGGCTTGCACATTTTCACACACATTCTCTCTCTCTCTCTCAAGTAAGTAAAATAAAAATATATAAAAATATAAACCCAGGCGTGGTGGCACATGCCTTTAATCCCAGCACTCGGGAGGCAGAGGTAGGAAGATCACCGTGACTTCAAGGCCACCCTGAGACTACATAGTAACTTCCAGGTCAGCCTGGGATAGAGTGAGACCCCACCTCAAAAAACTTAAAAAAATACATACATACATACATACATACATACATACATACGCAAGCACCTCACTCATGCAGTGAGCCTCAGAGATGCGGCCTCTCTGAGTTGTCTCCATGCTGCCTGTGGGCTGCTTTTCAGTAATGCAGCTGCCATGCTTCTGTAAGTGACCCCAGTAAACTCACTGGCTCACCCAAGTTGGACTTTGGTGTATTTGCTGTGTTAGGAAAAGTTTGATGAAGTCCTAGTTGAGGATCCAGGTGAGTCTCTTTCCCTAAGTGTCAAAGAGCTCACTTTGATGACTTGCAACCCCAGACACCACAACCTAGCTCATCCAGGTCAATATCCTTAGACGTTCCTGTGACTACCTATTTACCAACCTGCCTTGGCTTCTTTTTTTTTAGATTTTTAAATTTTTATTAACATTTTCCATGATTATAAAAAAAATTATCCCATGGTAATTCCCTCCCTCCCCACCTGACACTTTCCCCTTTGAAATTCCATTCTCCATCATATTACCTTCCCATCTCAATCATTGTACTTACATATATACAATATCAACCTATTAAGTACCCTCCTCCTGCCTTGGCTTCTTAAGTGCCAGTGCCCTGAGGAAAACCCCAGATTTCTAGCACAGGCTGGTCCCAAATTGACTGTGTAGCCAGGGATAGCCTTCAGCTTCTGGTCCTCCTGTCTACACTTCCTGAGAGAGCTGATTGTACACCAAATACCAGATTTTTCTTTTCTTTTCTTTTCTTTTTTTTTCCAGGTAGGGTCTCACTCTAGCTCAGGCTGACATGGAATTCACTATGTCGTCTCAGGGTGGCCTCAAACTCACGGTGATCCTCCTACCTCTGCCTCCTGAGTGCTGGGATTAAAGGCATGGGCCATCATGCCAGGCCAGTTTTTTTTTTCCAATTTTATTTATTTATCCATTTTGAAAGCACAAGAGGCAGATACAGAGAGAGAGAATGGAGCCAGGTGTGGTGGTGCATGACTTTAATCCCAGTACTCAGGAGGCAGAGGTAAGTGGAGTGCTGTGAGTTTGAAGTCACACTGAGATGACATAGTGAATTCCAGGTCGGCCTGAGCTAGAGTGAGATCCTACTTCAAAAAAAGAAAAAAAAAAAAAAAACATATGAGAGAAAGAGAATGGGCATACTAGGGCATCCAGCCACTGCAAATGAATTCCATATGCATGCGCCCCCTTGTGCATCTGGGTTACATGGGTACTGGAGAATCAAACCTGGGTCCTTAGGCTTCATAGGCAAACACCTCAACTGCTAAACCATCCCTCCAGCCCAAATACCAGGTTTTATGGGGTGCTAGAGATTGAACCCAGGACTTTGTGTATGCTAGACAAGGACTCTTCTAACTGACTTGTATCCCCAGCCCCCCAGGTTCTTCTTCTTTTTTTTTTTTTTTTTTTTTTTGGTTTTTCAAGGTAGGGTCTCACTCTGGTCCAGGCTGACCTGGAATTAACTCTGTCATCTCAGGGTGGCCTTGAACTCATGGCGATCCTCCTACCTCTGCCTCCCAAGTGCTGGGATTAAAGGTGTGCGCCACTATGCCCGGATCCAGGTTCTTTTATATTGAGAGAGAGATACAGAAATAAGCAGGGAGAGAGAGAGAGAGAAAGAGAAAATGGTGTGCCAGGGCCTCCAGCCACTGCAAATGAACTCCAGATGCGTGTGCACCCTTGTGCATCTGGCTTACATGGATCCTGGGGAATTGAACCTGGGTCCTTTGGCTTTACAGGCAAGTACCTTCACTGCTAAGCCATCTCTCCAGCCCCTGCTCCAGGTTCTTAAAATTCTAAGAACTCTGAGATCTTTTCCCCTGGCCCTAGTGTCTCATTAGTGCCCTGCCAAATGCTTCCCTATTCTGCAAACAACCTAGGTCTTTTCCCCACAAAGCCACTGCCAGTTCATCATTTCCCGGAACACCTCTATGATAACTTGCAGCTGTTTTCCCCTTCACTGGGATAGATGCTCCAGAGGTCCAGCCAGCCCAGAGTAGAGACCAATATGCATAACAAGGGAACCAGGACTTGGGTGATGACCAGGCGTGGCCTGTGGGACTGGACCTACCTGCTCTAGCTGCAGCTGTATGGTACGCTGGGCTGTCACGTCCCCCAGTGTGATCTCCACATAGGGGTAGCTGGAGTTGGTTGTGGGCCTTTGGGTCCGTGTCGACTGGATATCCTTCAGGGGAAACTTCACGATCAGCTCCTGGGGATGGTGGGAGAGGGGCCAAACATGCATGAGTGTGGAGACAGTCTAACATACCAGCCCATCATCCTCTGTGAGTCAGACCAGCAGCCAGGAGGCCCTTGGTCTGTGCTGTTCCCCAGGCACTGGCTTGGTGAACTGGAACAAGTCACCTGACCACTGGATCAGTTTCTTTGTCTGGAGGCAGAGAGGAGCGGGCACTGTTAGTATCCTGACCTATACATCAGAGCCGCTCTGGGAACGTTGACCGGCTTTATTTTTGGTCTCCATGTAGAGAAGTTAGAGTGATGGTGAATTAATACCATGGGGGTGGGAAGACCTTAACTGACTACCAATGGGGATAAAGACTGGTAGGTCATGGGGCTCTTTGTCTCAGGAGAGGAGGTACTCATTAAACGGTATTGTTCCTCATGGTCTCCCAGGGTCTCTGGCACACTAGAAATTCTTGTGGTAACCCACATTGATCGTCTCTGCCTCTTTCTACACCTATTTCTTTCCTCCTGTGTCTCTTAAATTCATCTGCAAGCAAAATTCCTGTCTCAGAGTCTTGAGAGAGAGAAAGGGCTGGAGAGATGGCTCAGCGGTTAAGGTGCTTGTCTGTAAAGCCTAAAGATCTGAGTTTGGTTCCCCAGGACCCACGTAAAGCCAGATGCACAAAGTGGAGCATGTGTCTGGAGTTTGTGTGCAGTAGCTAGACACCCCAGTGTGCCCATTCTCTCTCTATGTGTCTCTCTCTTCTCTCTGTGCTTGCAAATAAATAAATAAATTTTTAAAAATATTTTATTTATTTATTTGAGAGAGAGAGAGGGAGAGAGAGAGGGAGAAAGTAGGCATGCCAGGGCCTCTAGCCACTGCAAATGAACTCCAAATGCATGCGCCCCCTTGTGTATCTGGCTTACATGGGTCCTGGAGAATCAAAGCAGGATCCTTTGGCTTTGCAGGCAAATGCCTTCACCGCTGAGCCATCTCTCCAGCCCTAAATAAAATACTGTTTTTAAAAAGAAAGTGAGAAGGCTGGGCATGGTGGTGCACGCCTTTAACCCCAGCACTTGGGAGGCAGAGGTAGGAGGATCACCGTGAATTCAAGACCACCCTGAGACTCCATAGTGAATTCCAGGTCAGCCAGGGCTAGAGTGAGACCCTACCTCGAAAAACCAAAAATAAAAAATAAAAATAAAAATAAAAATAAAACAACAAACTGAGAGAGAGAGAGAGAAAGTGTGGTGGTGTGGCATTCCCCTGTAATCCCAGTACTTGGGAAGCTGAGCCAAGAGGACCAAGAGATCATTCAAGCCTGACCTGTGCCATGTTAACTGAAATCCTGTCAAAAAAAAAAAAAAAAAAAAGAGAGAAAGGAACAGAAAAAAAGTGAAGCAGTTAAAATGAGGTCAGGGTGGGTTCAATTTGAACAAGACTGGTGTCCTTTAAAGAAGAGGTAAGTTGGGGTTGAAGAGATGGCTTAGCAGTTAAGGTGCTTGCAGGCAAACCCAAAGGACCCAGGTTCAATCCCCCAGTACCCACATAAGCCAGATACACAAGGGGTCACATATATCTGGAGTTCTTTTGCAGTGGCTAGAGGCCCTGGAATGCCCATTCTCTCTCTTTCTCAAATAAGTAAATAAATCAATTTTTTAAAAAAAGAAGAAGGGCTGGAACAATGGCTTGGTGGTGAAGGTGCTTGCTTGCAAAGCTAAAGGACCCAGGTTCAATTTTCCAGGACCCACATAGTCCAGATGCTACATGGTGGCACACGCATCTGGAGTTCATTTGCAGCGGCTGGAGGCCCTGGCGTGCCCATTCATTCTCTCAAATAAATAAATATAAATATTTAAAGAAAAAAAGAAGAAGAGGAGGGCTGTAGAGATGAGTGGTTAAGGTGCTTGCCTGCAAAGCCAAAGGATCCAGGTTCAATTTGCCAGGACCCACATAAGCCAGATGTACAAGGGGGTGCATGTATCTGGAGTTCATTTGCAATGGCTGGAGGCCCTCACGTGCCCATTCTCTCCCTCTCTCTCTACCTGCCTATTTCTGTATCTCTCTTTCCCCCTAACAAATAACTAAAACTAAAATAATTTGAAAAAAGAAGAGGAAAGCTGGACCCACCGAGGCAGCTATGCCTGCCTGCACAGAAGCCACATGAGAACCCAGTAATAAGACAGGACCCAGCAGCAAGATAGCAGAACTTCTGAGCTCCTGATCTTGGAATTTTAGCCTCTAGAACTATGAGAAAATGACCTTGCACTGTGTGTGGAAGCCACCCTGAGCAGACCAACACAATACTAAATCTTTGCAGGTGTGTTTTCTTGAGTGTCTCCTTCACATAGTCCTGTAGGGTGGGGAGTGTTCTATTATCCCCATTTTCCAGATGAGGAAGTGAGGCTCTGAAGGGGAGGGAAGAGACTGGTTAAAGATGAAGGCAAGTGATAGGTGAGGCTGGCTTTCAAAACCCAAAATCTTGTGGGGTGTGGTGGTGCATGCCTTTAATGCCAACACTCGGGAGGCAAACTGTGAGCTCAAAGCCAACCTGAGACTAGATAGTGAATTCCAGGTCAGCCTGGACTAGAGCGAAATACTACCATGAAAAACCAAAACCAACCAACCAACCAAACAAACAAACAAAAACCAAAAAAAAAACAACTGGGCATGGTGGTGTCCTCCTTTAATCTCAGCACTTGGGAGGCAGAGGTAGAAGGAGCGCCATGAGTTTGAGGCTGCCCTAAGACTACATAGTGAAATCCTGGTCAGCCTGGACTAGAGTGAGACCCTACCTTGAAAAACAAACAAACAAACAAACAACAACAACAAAACCCTGATAATCTTGGTGCCAGGAGAGGGGGCATGGGACAAGTGGACAGGGCCAGGTTGAGGCCACTCACGTGGGTCTTGGTACTGAGGAAGTTGAGGCCATTGTGGTTAACAGCAAGGATGCAGGGGGCTGGCACCGTGGCATTGCTGCAGCTCTGGACGAAGAAGAATGAGGAGCCGAACATAGGAAAAGCACTGAGGAGGCCTGCGGTGGAGAGAAGCCGTGAGCAGGGCAGCTGGGCCTGTGTGGGCTGCACCTCCTATGCCCTGAGCTGCCAGGCCTCCTGCAAATGCCACCCTGGGCTTCTGTCTCCTACCTCTCTGGCCTCCCCACCCAGCCTCTCATACCCTAGCTCCTGGCTTATTTGCTTTTATTTCTCTTCCAAAGGTCACTTCCAGCCCTGGGGATTTCTTTGGGAAAGTGTTAAAAAAGTCTTCTCTTAACCGGGCATAGTGGTGCATGACTTTAATCCCAGAACTCGGGAGGCAGAGGTAGGAAGATCGCCATGAGTTTGAGACCACCCTGAGATTCCATAGTGAATTCCAGGTCAGCCTGGGCCAGAGTGAGATCCTACCTCGAAAAATCAAAAAATAAAAATAAGCTGGGCGTGGTGGCACACACCTTTAATCCCAGCACCCAGGAGGCAAGGGTAGGAGGATCGCTGTGAGTTCGAGGCCACCCTGAGAGTACATAGTGAATTCCAGTCAGCTTGGGCTAGGGTGAGACCCTGCCTCGAAAAACCAAAATAAATAAATTAATCAATCAAAATAAACCAGTGTCTTCATCCCCCTCCTCTAAGCCACCCTTAGCATTCCCCCTCCAAAGTCTCTAGCCTTCCTCTCAGCTCTCACCCAGGAACTGGGCGCGGGCCTGGTGGGGTCTGAGCGCCTGTGTCTGCTGTCGGTGCTGGCTGACCAGGTTGAGCCAGATGTCGCTGGCTGTCGTGTGGTAGAGCTGAGTGGGGATGTACTCCTGGATCTCCCGCCTGTGGGCAGAGGGTACAGGGCTCCTGAGCATCTGTTGCTTGCTCCCCCCTGAGTGCTGGGCATGATGCCAAGCCGACATCGCTGCTACACTGCCTTGGGAGACCAAGTGTGGGGGAGAATGGAAGGGGAACATGGCGTTCCTGTTTGCAGCTGAGGGAGCTGAGGCTCTGAGAAGTTCTCCAAGGAGTCCAGGGTTACACAGTGATTGAATGAGGTGTTGTGATCCGGGGCTGGATTTTCTGCTTCTTGCCCCCAAGGAGAAGTCCCAGCCAGAGCCACACCCGAAGCACCAAGATGGCCAGGTGGCAAAGTAGTTGCTTTGGGGTTGGTCAGAGCAGGGTGCTGGGCCTCTCGGTCAAGTTCTCAGAGCCATGAGCCCCCACCTTTACTTCCAGCTCCAGCCCACATCTCTCTGGCTTATGGAGGCTCCCCCTTGGGGCCGATTTAGGCCTGGTGGAAAAGAGCAACAAGAATCCCAGTTGCCCTGGCTGCAGATGTCAGAGAGGCTGGGAGACACCTCTCTTCCCAAAGGTGCCCTTGGAAACCTCTGTCCTTCCCTTCCGTGGCGGGAAAAGAGCTGGGCTGTGGAACCAGCTTCCTCAGGTTTAGATCTGTCTCCCCAACCTACTTGCTAATAAGCCATAAAGATCCCTTGGGGGTGGGGGAAGGTCTCAGTTTTCTCATTTGTAAAAGGAGAAAAATGAATGGTTCAAGCTGGTTGCCCCCAACACTCAGGAGGTCAAGGTGGGATTACTGTGAGTTTAAGGCCAGCCTGGAACTACAGAGTGAGTTCCAGGTCAGCCTGGGTTAGAGTGAGTCCTTACCTCAAAATAAATAAATAAATAAATAAATAAATAAATAAATAAATAAATAAATAAATGAAAACCAGATCTGGAGAGATGACTTAGTGGTTAAGGCACTTGCCTGCAAAGCCAAAGGACCCTGATTCAAGTCCCCAGGACCCACGTAAGTCAGATGTCTGGAATTTGTTTGCAGTGGCTGCTTGCCCTGGTGCGCCCATTCTCTCTCTCCCTTCCTCCCTCACCCTCTCTGACTTATTTTCTCTCTCTCAAATAAATAAATAATAGTCAAAAAAATATAAAAATGAGCTGGGTGTGTTGCTTTAGTCCCAGCACTTAGGAGGCACAGGTAGGAGGATTGCCATGAGTTTAAGGCCAGCCTGAGACTACATAGTGAATTCCTAGTCAGCCTGGACTAGAGCAAGACCCAACCTTGAAAAACCAAAAAAAAGAAAAGAAAAATGAAAAAAAAGAAAGAAAGAAAAGGGCCGGGCATGGTGGTGCACACCTTTAATCCCAGCATTTGGGAGGCAGAGGTAGGAGGGTCGCCATGGGGTCAAGGCCAACCTGAGACTACCTAGTTAATTCCAGGTCAGCCTGGGTTACAGCGAGACCCTACCTCGAAAAACAACCACAAAAAGAAGGAGGAGGAGGAGGAAAGAGAGAGAAAGAAAGAAAGAAGGAAAGCCACTGTGCACATTAGGCCCTTGTGTGTTAGAGGCACTGGAAACACGTTCCAGTTAGCCTCTTTCTGTTATTTCACATCAGGGCTTTTCAAAATGCAGTCCAGGGGCTGTGAGGCCAGTCATTTTCATAACAAACCTGTCATTTGCCTCCTTCTTGTCTTCTCACTAGTGAACTGTGAGTGACCTGTGGAGCTTTCCAGAGGCTGTGGGACAGGTGAGGTGGTGGCAGACTGAGGAGACAGCTCTTTTGGATGAACATCCAGGAAAGGGACAGAACGGTGTGAACAGCAGACTGCGCTGCCCTTCTCACTCACACACTGTGGACCTTTCATCGACTGCTATTTTTTTTAAGGTTTATTTTAATTTTATTTTTGAGAGAGAAAGAAGGAGAGAGAAAGGGAATGGGTACACACCAGGACCTTCAGCTGCTGTGAACAAACTCTAGACGGGTGCGCCCCCTTGTGGGCATTGTGACATTGCGTGCTTGTGTCACTGTGTGTCTGGCTATGTGGGACCTGGAGATTTGAACATGAATTTCTTAGGCTTCATAGGCAAACGCCTTAACCGCCAAGCCACCTCTCTAGCCCTGTTATTCTTATTTTTTAAAAAAATATTTTAATATATTTATTTGCAAGCACAGAGAGATAGAAGAGAGGCACACAGAGAGGATGGTCATGCCAGAGTCTCCAGCAGCTGCAGACTCCAGATACATGTGTCACTGTGTGCATCTGGCTTTACATGGGGATTGGGAAATTGAACTTGAGTCATTAGGCTCTGCAGGCAAGTGCCTTAACTGCTGAGCCATCTCTCCAGCCCTGTTACTCTTATATTTATTTATTTTTAGAGAGAGCAAGACAGAGAAAGGGAGAGAGAATTGGTGCACCAGGGCCTCAGCCACTGCAACGAAACTCCAGATGTTTGTGTCACCTAGTGGGCATGTGTGACCTTGTGCTTTCATCGCATGGTGCATCTGGCTTATGTGGGATCTGAAGAGTCAAACATGGGTCTTTAGGCTTTGCAGGCAAGCACCTTAACAGCCAAGCCATCTCATCAGCCCTATTCTTATTTTATTTTATTTTTATTCTTTAAATTTTTTGTTTATTTTTATTTATTTATTTGAGAGAGATACAGAAAGAGGGGGAGAGAGAAAGAGAGAGAGAGATTAGGTGCACCAGGGCCTTCAGCCACTGCAAACGAACTCCAGATGCATGCACCACCTTGTGCATCTGCCTTACATGGCTACTGGGGAATCGAGTCTCAAACCGGGGTCCTTAGACTTAATAGATAAGTGATTAACTGATAAGCCATCTCTCCAGCTCCTTATTTTAATTTTAATTTTAGTTTTTCATGTTTTGATATTTTGAGGTAGGGTCTCACTCTAGCCCAGGCTGACCTGGAATTCACTATGTAATCTCAGGCTGGCCTGGAATTCACAGTGATCCTCTTATCTCAGGCCCCTGAGTTCTGGGATTAAAGGTATGCATGTACAACATGGCTTGATGTTTTTTAAAAAATATTTTTTCATTTTAAATTTTGTTATTGTCTTTTAATTTTTTTTTTAATTTTATTTATTTATTTATTTGAGAGCAACAGACACAGAGAGAAAGACAGATAGAGGAAGAGAGAGAGAATGGGCACGCCAGGGCTTCCAGCCTCTGTGAACAAACTCCAGATGCGTGCGCCCCCTTGTGCATCTGGCTAACGTGGGACCTGGGGAACTGAGCCTCCAACCGGGGTCCTTAGGCTTCACAGGCAAGCGCTTAACCACTAAGCCATCTCTCCAGCCCTTGTCTTTTAAATTTTACATATATATATAAATGATCAGGAGAGATGGCTTAGTGGTTAAGGCACTTGCCTGTCAAACCTAAGGAGCCAGGTTTGACTTACCAGAACCCATATAAGCCAGATGCACATGGTGGCACCTGCATCTGGAGTTTGTTTGCAGTGGCTAGAAGGCCTGGTACACCCATTTTCATATATATATATATATATATATATATATATATATATATTTTTTTTTTTTTTTTTCTTTTCAAGGTAGGATCTCACTCTAGCTTAGGCTGACCCGGAATTCACTATGTAGTCTCAGGGTGGACTCAAACTCTCGGCATTTCTCCTACCTCTGCCTTCCGAGTGCTGGGATTAAAGGTATGAGCCACCACACCCGGGTTATATATATATATATATATATATATATATATATATATATATATATATATATATATATATATATATATTTTTTTTTTTTTTTAATTTATTTGCGGTAGGGTCTCACTCTAGCCTGAGCTGACCTAGAATTCACTATGTAGTCTCAGACTGCCCTGAACTTATCGCAATCCTCCTACCTCTGCCTCCTGAGCACTGGGATTAAAGGTGTGCGCCATCATGCCCAGTTTAAAAAGAAAAATGGGGTAGAGAGAGAGAGAATGGGTGCACCAGGGCTTCTAGCCACTGCAAACAACTCCAGATGCACGTACCATCTTGTGTAGCTGGCTTACGTGGGTACTGGGGAATTGAACCTGGGTCCTCAGACTGCATGGGCAAGAGTCCTAACGGCTAAGCCATCTCTCCAGGCCCTGGAAGCTTTTCATCATTCAAATTGCTCTGAGCTACTACTTGGTCACCATGGGGAAGTGGGATCCCAGCTCCTATGGGGGTGCAGAAGCCTGGGGCCTGGGATAAGCGGCTGTGAGCACAGAGGGGGCGAGCAGCCCTGCTCCCTCCACCTCGCACACGGGCAGGTGCTCACACACTGGGCAGGTACAGGTGGTCCTTGGCGCGGTGCTGCAGTGAGGCCAGCTTGGACACTTGCTGCAGCTGCTGCTCGTTGGGCCGGCTGGCTGATACACTGCTGAAGAGGCCCTTCAGGTAGTCAGGCAGTACCTGTGAGGAGCATTTGCATAAGGAGCCACCAAATGGGTGCACACACTCCTGCTAGGGGTGTCCTGAGGCAAGCAACCCCGCCAACTGCCGCCCTGTGCACTTCTGGGAGCATGATAGTGGAGCTGTGTGGGCTGAAGACTAAGAGGGAGTTTGCACAGCGTGTGAATAAGTCTTCATCGGATACACATCCCTCAAAACTGAGCATGCTCCAGAGAGTGTCAAAAGAGACTGCGGGCGCACCCAGCGCAGACCTAGAGGATTTGCCTGGGGATTTTACCGACTAAACATACTACCAGACTACGTTGCGCTACGTATCAACAGCGCCATCGTGTGGCCACTGGAGCTAACTGGCCACATTTTGTATGTGGAATTGCCTAAGCATGCATGACTCAAGTTTGACCCCCCCCCCCGAAAAAAAGAAAAGTGACAGGTGTGCTACCTGACAGGCCCCCAGCAGCCCACCACATTCAGAGCAGGAGGAGAGCCATGTTGCCGACCTGGTTGTAGTGCATGGTCACGTACAGCTCGTTCTCAAACTTGAGTGGCTGATCCCAGAGCACCCTCCGAAACCAGAGCATGTAGCTGCTATCCACCTGCTCCATTTCTGAGGCTACGTCCAGAATGTAGGCCCGGCGGCTGAGCGGACACACGTGCTGACCTGCAGGGAAGAGATGGCCAGGCTGAGAGGGCTTGTTTGTGGACGTGTGCACCTGTGTAGAGCAAGCACTCAGCGCCCACCTGCCAGCCAGAAGGGTTACCTCCAGCAACCCACCTCTCTGCTCTGGGACAACTCCTTCTTCGGAAAGATCATACATATACAACAGGGTGTCCTGTGCATTACTGAAATGTTGGTACCCACTGAGGGGAATAGTTCCAATTCAAAGGGACAAGTGACATTCCATTTCTCCCCAGGAAAGGGGCTCTCAACAGTGCTTAGGAGTGCCTTCTAGGATCTAGAAAGGATCTTGGGCTATGCTGAGGAAGCCTAGATCCTTTCTAGAGGAGGCTAGGAACACAGAGAAAGGCATTTACCACGAGCCTTTATGCAGACCTCCTCCAGGAGGAAGCCCTTGCTGGCCACCTGTTGTGGATGGGGTAGAAGACTGGGATCTAAGCTACTTCTCTCTTGCACTTATTTATTTATTATTTTTCCTTGCTACAGAGAGAAAGGGAGAGAGAAAGAGAAAGAATGGGTGTGCCAGGCCCTCCAACCACTGCAAACGAACTCCAGCCACATGTGCCACCTTGTGCATCTGGCTTATGTGAGACCTGGAGAATTGAACCTGGGTCCTTAGCCTTTGCAAGCAAGCACCTTAACTGTTAAGCCATCCCTCCAGCCCCTCTCTTGCACTTATATTTCTGCCACCTGTCCCACATCTTCAGAGGGGCTTGGCAGGATGATAAGAGTCCAGATCGTGCAGCCAGATTTCCTGGGATCAGATCCCTACTTTGTGACCTTGAACAAATCACTTGATGTCTGATAATGGCTTCTCAGAGATGTCCATACCCTAAAACCTAGAGGTGACTGTATCACCTTCATGGCAACAGAGACTTTGCAGATGTATGTTTTGGATTATCCATATGGGTTCACTTTAGGCTCTGCAGATGTTTCTTTTTTTAATATTTTATTTATTTATTTGAAAGAGATAGAGGGAGAGAGAATGGGCACACCAGGGCCTCCAGCCACTGCAAATGAACTTCAGATTCATGTGCCCCCTTGTGCATCTGGCTTACATGGGTCCTGGGCAATCAAACCAGGGTCCTTAGGCTTCTCAGGCAAATGCCTTAACCACTAAGCCATTTCCTCAGCCCTCTTTTTTAATTTTTGATGGCTTAGTGGTCAAGGCATTTGCCTGCTAGACTGAGGACTCAGGTTCAGTTCCCCAGAACCCACATAAGCCAGATGCACATGGTGGCACATGCATCTGGAGTCCGTGTGCAGCAGCTCAAGGCCGTGGTGTGCTCATTCTTTCTCTGTTCCTCTTTCTTTCTTTCCTTCCTTCTCTCTCTCAAATAAATAAATTAATTAAATAAACAGAAATTTAAAAATTAATAAAAAGAAACACTGTCCTTTATAAACCCTAATCTGGAAGGGGATTCAGATGTGTAGAATAAAGCCCAATGGGGCAGGTGAAGGGCCAGGGTGCTCAGAACACATGAGCTCCTTCCCTGACCTGGCTTTCAAGGCTGTATGGAGGCCCCTTTAGCCAAAGCTGTTGAGGCAAGAAGAAGCTCAGTACTCCCGGCTACTTACCTCCGTTGGTGACAACAAAGATGACATACTCATCAAAGGCCTCAGGGCGTGTCAGGGCCATCTCAGCACAGATCTCCTCCACCACGTCTCTGGCCACCTGAACAGGGCCAGAAGGTGAGGCTGGACCAGCCCCACCCAGGCCTCAGGAGCTCAGTGCAGACTTCCTCTGCCCAGAGACACAGGGCTCAGCTTAGAAAATCAGACTGAGTCAGGCAGAAGACAGCTTTTGGAGGCTGAGACTTGGGAACCCATTCTGCCTATCTTTCTTTCTTTTTTTCTGTTTGTTTTTTCAAGGTAGGGTCTCACTCTAGCCCAGACTGACCTGGAATTCTCTATGTAGTCTCAGGGTGGCCTCAAACTCACAGCAATCTTTCCATTCTCCATTATGCCCGGCTTTTACAAAAATATTTTATTTATTTATTTGAGAGAGTAGCCTCTAGCCACTGCAAATGAGCTCCAGATGCATATGCCCCCTTGTACATTCGGCTTTACATGGGTACTGGGGAATTGAACCTAGGTCCTTTGGCCTTGCTGGCAAGCACTTTAACTGCTAAGCCATTTCTCCAGCCCCCTTGTCTGGGCTGTGTGATCCTTGGCTTCTTGCAGGTTCAGTTTGCCACCGCCCTCTCAGTGTTCACAGAGGATCCATTTTAGGACTCCTTACAAAAAACAAAATCCACCAGGTGTGGTGGCACACACCTTTAATCCCAGCACTTGGGAGGCAGAGGCAGGAGGATCACCATGAGTTTAAGGCCACCCTGGGAATACATAGTAAGTTCCAGGTCAGCCTGGGCTAGAGTGAGACTCTACCTTGAAAAAAAAAATCTGGGGCTGGAGAGATGGCTTAGTGATTAAGGTACTTGCCTGCAATGCCTAAGGACCCAAGTTCAATTCTCTAGGACCTATGTGAGCCAGATGCACAAGGTGGCGTATATGCCTGAAGTTTGGCCCTTGTGTGCCCATTCTCTCTCTATTTGCCTTTCTCTCTTTCTAACAAATAAATAAAACAAAAATGAAAATAAATAAAAAAACAAAATCCCAGGATGCCCAAAGACCCTTACTTGAAATGTGAAGTGTTTGCATGTGACCAACACACACCCTCCTTTAGACTTTCAATCATTAGTAGATGATGACTAATAATATGAAATACAATATAAATGTTACTTAAACGTCACCTTATGGCATCGTTTAGGGGGAGAAAACAAGAAAAAAAATCTGTTCTTTTTTAGTTGCAACTATTTTTTTCCCTTCGGTTTTTGCAAGGCAGGTTCTCTCTGCCTCCCAAGTGCTGGAATTGAAGGTGTGCCCCACCATGCCCAGCTCAGATGCAACTTTTCCCGCTCAATATTTTCAAATTGCAGTTGGTTGAATCTGAAGGTGCAGAACCCACAGATATGAAGATCCACCTCAAGTCCTGCTTTGTGGGGCTGTGGGGGAGCCTGTGAGGAACTCTGGACCCTTGGGCTCATACCATCCCCACTTCAGAGCCTGGGCGTCCCTGCCCTCCAGGCACTAAGCTCTCACTTACAGTGCACGTTTTGATCTTTAGGTGGCGCTCAAGGCCTCCAGGAAGAAGAAAGAGCTGCCTCTTGGAACTGCGGCCTGCCTGGGGTGCCAGTAAACAGGAAAAGAGTAAAAGACTGGGCCTTTGTTCCCTGCCATGGGAGTCCTCAGGCACATGCAAGAGACGCTTAGGTACTGAGACCTGGCAGGGCCCATCAACACATCCCTTGCAGTGCATGCACACCCAGCAAGGGGGTTCTGGGCAGGACCCCCACCCCACTGGAGACTCACCAGCATGGCCCGTAGCTCCATTCTACTAGGGAGCTCCAAGCGGCCTCCGAAACGCAAGGTCTTCTGCAGGTTCTGCTCACAGGCCTTGGCGATTCCTACAGAGGCAGGGAGTCCAGGCCTTGTCCAAGGTCAGCAGTGGGAGGAAGGGGCCCCTCTTACCCCAACTATGAGCTCTGCATTCCTTCCATAACCTGTGGTGCAGTTCTCTTCATTTTTGCTAGTTTAGGAGGCTGAGCTCATGAGGGGCAGTGAGTGATTCATCAAGGTCAGGAGAACCCACATCCCATGGGGTTATGTTCTTGTCTTGCCCTTGGCTATCCATGGGTCTGGAGATAGCCATGACCTTGAGCTGCTCACCTTCAACATGCTTTGTGGCTCACCTGATGGACTCCGGGCCCTACAGGGTAGCTGAGACCCAATGCCAACTGTCCTGCCTCACCCAGCATCCCAGGGCGAAGACCTCAGTGTTTTATGTCTCTGGGCTAAGTGGTGCCCAAGGTGGAGTCAAGCATTCTAGATACATCCTGCAGTCTTCTCCCATGTGGGAGCCCTTCCTCAGGTAGCCAGGTCAGGGGAAGTTTGTTAAAGGAAGGGTCAGTGGCTGGCGGGGGTTCCCTTATGTGCTCCATGGCTGCTGCAACTACTGATGACTAGAGAGGCCCTGGCCTTTATTATTATTTATTTACTTATTTGAGAGCGAGAAATAGGCAGGTTGAGAGAGAGAATGGGTGCACCAGGGCCTCCAGCCATGGCAAACAAACTACAGATGCATGCGTCCCCTTGTGAATCTGGCTTACGTGGGTTCTGAGGAATAGAACCTGGGTCCTTTGGCTTTGAAGGCAAGTGCCTTAACCACTAAGCCATCTCTTCAGCCCCTATTATTATTATTTTAATTTTTATTTATTTTTAGAGACAGGGAGAGGGAGAGAGAGAGAATGGGCGCACCAGGGCCTCGAGCCACTGCAAACAAACTCCAGATGCATGTGCCACCTTGTGCATCTGGCTTATGTGGGACCTGGAGCATCGAACCTGGGTCCTTAGGCTTTGCAGGCAAGTACCTTAACCACTAAGCCATCTCTCCAGCCCTATTATTATTATTATTATTATTATTATTATTATTATTATTATTGGGTTTTCAAGGTAGGTCTCTCTCTAGCCCTGGCTGACCTGGAATTCACTATGTAATCTCAGGGTGGCCTTGAACTCACCATGATCCTCCTACCTCTGCCTCCCAAGTGCTGGGATTAAAGGCATGCGCCACCACGCCTGGCTCCTATTATTATTTTTTAAATATTTGTCTCACTATGTTACCCAGATTGACTTGGAACTCCTGATCTTCCTGCCTGGGCTAGAGCAAGAACCTACATCAAAAAAAATAAATAAATAAAATAAAGAAGGGCTGGAGGGATGGCTTAGCCGTTAAGGTGTTTGCCTGCAAAGCCAAAGGACCCACGTTAGCCAAATGCACAAGGGGGTGCATGTATCTGGAGTTCGTTCACAGTGGTTGGAGGCCCTGGCACACCCATTCTCTCTCTCTCTCCTCCCTTTCTCTGTCAAATAAATAAATACATAATATTTTTTAAATTTTTCTTTAGTTCATTTTTACTTACTTATTAGAGAGCAACAGAGAAAGAGGCAGACAGAGAGAGAGAATGGGTGTGCCAGGGCCTCCAGCCGCTGTGAACAAACTCCAGATGTGTGCGCCCCCTTGTGCATCCGGCTAATGTGGGTCCTGGGGAATCGAGCCTCAAACCGGGGTCCTTAGGCTTCACAGGCAAGCACTTAACCACTAAGCCATCTCTCCAGCCCCATAATATTTTTTTAAAAAGAAAAGAAATAAGACTGAGAGCAGGGCATGGTGGAGCATGCATTTAATCCCAGCACTCAGGAGGCAGAGGTAGGAGGATTGTCATGAGTTCGAGGCCACCCTGAGACTACATAGTGAATTCCAGGTCAGCCTGGACTAGAGCGGAAACCCTACTTTGAAAAAAAAGAAAGAAAGAAAAGAAAAGAAATAAGGCTGAGAAGCAGCCCTTCCCTCTATGCTGCTAGGGGTAACGTCTCTATCTGCTTGAGGCCACTGAAGACTCAACCCTGGCAATCAGAGAAGGGAGGCCTACCCAAGCACTCTGGGTTCCTGCCCTCCTCCTCTGCTTCTCTCCTGTGCCAGGCATTCCAATTCTGGGCCTTTATTCCTGCAAAAGCCGCCTGGTAATCCTTTTTGCACTCTCTCTCTTTTTTGGGGGGGGGTGTTTGTTTTTGGAGTTAGGGTTTCACTTTAGTCCAGGCTGACCAGGAATTCACTATGTAGTTTCAGGTGGCCTTTAACTCACAGTGATCCTCTTACCTTTGCCTCCCCAAGTGCTGGAATTACAGGCACGTGCTACCACACCTGGCTTTTTCCTTCTGCACACTCTCTACCTGGGTAATCCTTGCTTTAGGAAGCCTTTCCTGATCACCCCTGCCATGAGATCAGATGATCCATTGTGCCACCCCCCTAGGGGATCTCCAGAAATGTTTGGGGAGTTATTCATACCAGGCATTTGTCAAGGGACAGACTCTCTGGGTTCCTGGACCCTGGCTGGCTGTCCTGTCCTGGCGTGTTATGCAACCCTGAGTCCTCATTCGTGGCTCCTTACCCTGGAAGGGCAGGCCTGGGGTCCCGCTCACATGTTGGAGGAAGCGAACAAGGTGTGGGTAGAGGACTTCAGAGCAGCTGTGGTAAGCAGTCACAATGTACAGCAGCCTCCAGCCCCGCTGACAGCTGTCCCTGTAGGCACAGACATGAGGTCCCGTCACAGGTGGTGGTAACACCTGGCTTAAAGATGACACATGATCCAGGGCTGGCCATTTAAAGATCAGATCCAGGTATAACTAACCAGCACCTGGATCCTGAGTCTTTGTGGTTGGTTCAACAATGAGCATGTGGGCTGGACAGATGGCTCAGCGGTTAAAGTGCTTGCCTTCAGAGCCTAAGGATCCAAGTTCAATTTCTCAGTACCCACATAAAACCAGATGCACAAAGTGGCACATGCATCTAGAGTCCACTTGCAGTGGCTAGAGGCTCTGGTATGCCCATTCTGTCTCTGTCTCTTCTATCCCTTTCTGCTTGCAAATAAATAATAATAATAAAAGAATGGGCATGTGGCCATGTGTGGTGGCACACGCCTTTATTCCCAGCACTCAGAAGGCAGAAGTAGGAAGATTGCTGTGAGTTCGAGGCTTGGCTGAGACTACAGAGTGAGTTCGAGGTCAGCCTGGGCTACAGTGAAAACCTATCTTGTAAAAACAAAAAGAATGAGCATGTGACCAAGTAGAGCCAATAAAGCTGGATTTGGGAGTTTTTGCAGCAAATATTGGTCTGTCTTGTTTTTTCTTATAATGCTGAGCTGAAGAAATGTCCGCCAGAGTTGTCACTTTGCTGATCTGTGGGAGAGACACAGAGACATAGAGGCAGGAGGCAGAGAAAGCTGGTTTCCTAATGGTACCTGGATCAGGTTTCTGTCATGTGTGCCCATGAATCTGGACTCATGCATTATCATAGTCACTGTTGTTGTTTTTTTTTTAATTTTTTTTAATTATTATTTATTTATTTGAAGAGTAACAGAGACAGAGAGAAAGACAGATAGAGGGAGAGAGAGAGAATGGGCGCGCCAGGGCTTCCAGCCTCTGCAAACGAACTCCAGACGCGTGCGCCCCCTTGTGCATCTGGCTAACGTGGGACCTGGGGAACCGAGCCTCGAACCGGGGTCCTTAGGCTTCACAGGCAAGCGCTTAACCGCTAAGCCATCTCTCCAGCCCTCACTGTTGTTTTTTCAAGGTAGGGTGTCATTCTGGCCCAAGCTGACCTGGGTGGCCTTGAACTCAGGGCAATCCTCCTATGTCTGCCTCCTAAGTGCTGGGATTAGAGGTGTGCGCCATCACATCTGGCTTTATAGTTCCCTCTTTTTTTGGTCATAGCCACTTTTTAAAAAAAAAATATGTATTTTATTTATTTGAGAAAGAAAGAGGTAGAGAGTGAGAGAGAGAGAGAGAGAGAGAGAGAGAAAGGACATGCCAGGGCCTCCAGTCACTGCAAACGAACTCCAGATGTATGTGCCTCCTTGTGCATCTGGCTCACATGGGACCTGGAGAATCAAACTGGGGTCCTTAGGCTTCACCGACAAATGCCTTAATTGCTAAGCCATCTCTCCAGCCCTCATAGCCAAGAGGAGAGCACTGAAGTGCAGGGAGCAGAAATGGTGTGTCCTAGACCAAATAACTCCCCAAACCACACGGGCGGGGAGGAAAGTGAAGGGAGCAAGGCTGAGCAGGGGAGGCCAAGCTGGGCCCTCCCGTAGCGTGGGCACAGCCGGCTGAGAGGCCCAGGTGACTCACTGCTTGTTGCTGGTGTTGTCCGTGATCTGCTTCACAACCTGGCAGTAGCATTCATCTTGCATGACCTCATAGTCCTCACAAAGCTGGAAGAAGGTAGGCCGGAAGTCTCACCGTAGACACGCCGGGCGCCGTGCCACATCATCACGTATGCCAGAACAGGCTGGGCACTTGGAAGTCAGCCCTGTGTCCCTTCTCCGGCCCTCCCCACTGGCAGGACGCATTCATCTTTGTGTCACATGAGAGACCTCCCATTCCCACGGTCTTACCACTGTGATGACAGATGGGGAAATCAAGGCACAGAGCAGTAACCTGGACTAACCTTCAAGAGTGTACAGAGCACGTCCAGTTCACTCTGGCCCTTCAGGGGAGCGTCACCCATGAATCTCATCACGGCTGTAGGAAACACCCACCCTGTTCATGCCCACCACGTCCCAGCTGCCCGGCCCATAGGGCCCAAAGTTGTAGTCCCTCTCTGGGGGGGGGGGCTTCAGCCAAGGCAGTTGGGGGTTTCCATTCTCTTTAAGGTGTCTCATAGCTAGGTTTGGGGGAGGGAAGACTCTGAAGACTACAGAGGGGGTGTGACAAGCAGGGGTCACACAGAGCTACATCCAAAGGATGGTGGCTCTAGCCTCCCCACCCGCCACACACCTAGGAACATATCAATGGCCATCCTGTTAAGGCTGCTGTCACGGAGTTCGATGAGGGATTCCTGGATTGGGACCTATGAGGAGAGCAAGGGGCTCTGTCACGATGGAGTTGGGTCATATCAGAATAAAAGAGGACTCCAGGCTGGATTATAATGGGAAGGTCCATGTCACAGGACAGTGACAGATGCTACGCCAGCAAAGAGCCCTGGCGCCAGGGGCTGAGCGCTGCAGCCTCTCACTGAGGACAAGTTTGTTTGCCCTTGGGGCCAGGGTGGGACTCCTGCCTCACCACTTTACAGATGAGGAAACTGAGGCATGGGACTGGACACCTTAGTGAAGCGAAGCATGTCTGTCAGGGCTCTGGATTCCTTATCCTCCTTGGACTTCTGCCTGAGGCCATCCCTGCAACAGATGGGCAGTGCTGACCAGTCCACCTCCCGGACTTTGGCCACATCTCTTTGCCATGTGATACCGTTTCCGCTCTACCTCCTTGGCTTCTATGCTGGCCCTCCAGAAATGGGGGTTTCCAAGGCAACAGCTTCCAGCTTGGATAGCTGCAAGATGACCCAAAGAGTGTAGAAAGAGCAGTGGGGGCCTCCACTTACCCAGGCTGCCTTCCAGGGTCTCGGAAGTACTTCTGGGCAAACTCAAGCATTGTGCTTGGTGGGAGTGCCAGGGCGTCCTCCCCAGGGTCAGTGGAACATGCCCTGACGAGGGGCCCCTGCGGGATAAACACAGTTGGCAAGCCACATTGCTTCTCCTCAACACCTCAAAGCTACTGTCAAAGCTGATTCAAGGGCACATTTCATTGACTGGCCTGCATCTGGCCCACTGACCTGCTCTAACTGCCCCACTCGCCAGTTGTTGGGGACTCTGCCTCCTCGCCAGACCAAATCCTCCTGGCAAGTTCCTGAGCTGGGTTGGGTGCCCCCTCATGAATGCCTCTGCCCGTGCCCCGTGACCCAGCAGTCGCTCCTCTGTACCCCTGACTGGCTCTACTCTGGAAGCACAGCCACATCTGATCGCAGGCTGACGTCACCCACTGTCCCTCCATTTGGTCAACTCTCATGGGTAGCACACACCTGGCTTGCCCTATTCCAGGCCTATCCACAGCCTTGGCTAACCATGCTGGCATCTCCTCTAGGGTCAGGCTGACCCTGCCTCCCTTCACCACCCCCGGCCCCTACCTCTCACCTCTCTCCTGAGGCCCACCTCCCTTGCTGCTGCCGCCGAGGCCACAGCAGCAGCTACGGTGGCAGCCCGACCTCGGCTGGCCTGGGCTGGCAGCTGAAGAAAGTCAGGCGCCGCCGCCGGCTGCACCAGGTCCGAAGGAAAGCGGCCCACGTGCCCATGGACCGTCCCAAACCGCCAGCCTGGGAACAGACAGGTAAATGTCTCAGGCAAACAGGAAGGTGTTGCCTTGGGACAAAGGAGGTCCTTTGAGGAGATTCGAGTAACCCCTTGAGCCCTTCTGAGTACTCTGAGAAGGGTGCCATGCCATGCATACCCATTTGTTTGTGATGGCAGTGATGACTCTCAGGACTCTCGGGATGGCTGGAGACACAGATGCCCGGGCATCCCTCGGCTACATTGTATGGGCCAAGGTTGTGTTGTATTGCTGCCAGCAAGTACTACCCGATCACCCCAGTGACCTTAGGAGACCAAGGGGCACCCAGAGACCCTAGCCGTGCATCTGCAGAGCGCTTGGAGCTAGCATGAGCACTGTTTGGGGCTTCGGGATTGAGGCATCAGCAGGGCACCCACCAAAGTCAGGGCCTCTCTGCGGCGGCTCGTCCAGGTACACCAGCTTCTTGCGTACCACACAGCCGGCGCTGTAGCCTGTGGGCCGGATTTGCATTAGAATCTGCCGGGGCAGCTCCTTTCTCAGCCGCCCCTTCTCACGGGCACCGACCCATTCTAGGTGGCTCCAGAGGCTGCAGGTGGATGATGTCACCCTTATGGAAGGCCAGCAGCTCAGGGTCATCAGGCAGGAAGTTCCTCACAGCAACCACATAGTCAGAGTCCTGGAAACATCAGGAATAGGGCTGAGGGGTTGCACTGGGCTGTCTTCCTCCTGGGGGGCTTCAAATCTCTCCCCTGCCCCTCCCAGGGTGGGCAGAGTGAAGTGATGGCACTTCCCCTCTGCCCCCCGTGTAGGTAGGGGAAGTGAAGGTGTATTCCCCAGGCAGTCATAGGGAAGTGGTGCATTCCTCAGATGGACAGAAGGTAGGGGCTGACATGGATGTCGGGAAACGTGCATGTGCCTTGGCCATGATCCCCCGTTAGCCTTCCTCTGAAGCTCTTTGGGCCAGGGTGATGTCCAGCTAATATGCAGGAGGCTAGCAGTGCGGTTCTGAGGGAGCAATTGCTTAGAGCTCTGATGTGTGTACAACACCATTATTATTATTATTTATTATTTTGAGGTAGGGTTTTGCTCTGGCCCAGGCTGACCTGGAATTCACAATGTACTCTCAGGGTGGCCTCGAACTCATGGTGATCCCCCTACCTCTGCCTCCCGCGTGCTGGGATTAAAAGGCGTGCGCCACCACGCCGGCTATGTGCGCCACACTTCTGAGGGCAGGTGTGAGGCAGGTCCTGGAAAGGCCTAGGCAAAGGGTCTTAGAGAGGCAGCCTCAGGGCACACAGAGGTATGTGTATGTGGTCCTTGGTGGGCACTTGTGGTAGCGCATTCCCACTGCCCAAGTGGCAGAGCTGGGATGGATCTGTGCCAGGGGAGTCATGGCTGTAGACAGCAGGTGGCATCTGTGGGGCAGGGGTGGGGGCGGGGATCCAGACCTTCTTCAACTCCAGAATGAAGTTGTCCACCAGGATTTTGACCTGGTGGGCTCGGGCTGAGAAGAGAATGACCTTCTCGCTGGCCAGGTTGAACTCCAGCATGTTCTGTGATGGCATGGTCACAAACAGGATGTCTGTAAAGCTGGTGGTTGGGGAGGTGCCGTGAGGGCAGGACCCCACAGCCACAGGGGTGTCTTCTCACAAGCTACCATTCCTTCTGCTCGTGCCCTGTCCTGCTCCAGAAGCCCTGGTCCCCTTCCCTCTCTAGGCTGTGTGTGGATCTGCACATCTCCCTGAACCCTTTAAACCCATGCTCCAGACCCTTGGTCCAGCCTTTCAGATTTTAATTTGCCCACATACTGTCTTTTATTTATTTATTTATTTATTTATTTAGAGAGTGATAGAAAGGCAGACAGAAAGAGAGAATGAGCGCACACCAGGGCCTCTAGCCACTGTAAATGAACTCCAGACACATGCGTCACCTTGTGCTTCTGGCTCTACATGGGTCCTGGGGAAGTGAACCTGGCCCTTCAGCTTCAGAGGCAAGCTCCTTAACCACTAAGCCATCTCTCCAGCTGCACATGCTCTCTTTCTCTCACTCATTGGCCCACCTCTCTTCAAATGAAAGAGTTTCTGCCCATCCAGTGATCAAGGCTCTTTTCTGATCTCACTCTGGGGGTGACAAAGGGATTCTGGCCTCAGCAGTTTCAGAGA
Organism: Jaculus jaculus; assembly: GCF_020740685.1. Lineage (NCBI taxonomy): Eukaryota > Metazoa > Chordata > Mammalia > Rodentia > Dipodidae > Jaculus > Jaculus jaculus. The sequence goes on from NC_059113.1 coordinate 30,761,108, forward strand.
TGGAGCTGGCTCCCTTCCGCAGCTGCCCAGCAGCTGCTCCTCTGCGCAGTGAGTTTTGGAGGTAGGGCTGGCTTGGCCCCAGAGGCAGGGCAGGGTAGTAGGCTACTAGCCCCACCACTCATAGGCAGAGACAAGAAACTTCTCTCTCAGTGCCTGGATTTCCTCAGCTCTACAATGGACTTGATTAAAAGAAGTGATGCATGGGCTGGAGAGATGGCTTAGCGGTTGAGGAAGTTGCCTGCAAAATCTAAGGACTCAGGTTTGATTCTGTAGTACCCATGTAATCCAGATGCACAGGGTGGCACATGTGCCTGGAGTTTGTTTGCAGTGGCTAGAGGCCCTGGCGTGCCCATTCTCTCTCTCTGTCTGTCTCTCTCTATTTGCTTCTTTCCCTCTCTTCCTATAATAATTTTTTTTTTCCAAGGTGGGGTCGCGCTGTAGCCCAAGCTGACCAGGAATTCATTATGAAGTCTCAGAGTGGCCTTGAACTCATAGAGCTTCTTCTACTTCTGCTTCTCAACTGCTGGGAATTAAAGGTGTGAACCATCACGCCTGGCTGATAAATTATTTTAAAAATATTATGTATTTATTTAAGAGAGAGAGAGAGAGAGAGATAGAAAGAGAATGGGCGTGCCAGTGTTTCTAGCTATTGCAAATGAACTGTAGATGCCTGGGCCACCTTGTACATCTGTCTTATGTGGGTGCTGGGCAATGGAACCCAGGTCCTTAGGCTTCAGAGGCAAGTGCCTTAAGTGCTAAGCCATCTCTCCATCCCAAATAAAATATTTTTTTTTTAAAAAGGGTGTAGCACAGCTGGGACACCCCAGATGCTTGGTGGTAGCGCTAAGAGCAGAGTAAGGAAATGCTGTTAGTCTCCAGACAGCCCGCGTCCATTCACCTGTATGCGCGTAGGACCCGCAGCTGTCCTCTGGACTCTCTGCTGGCCTTGACCATCCTCACCAGCTTGATCCCCGTGTGAGACACAGCAAGGATCTGCACACCAGTGCCCACACTGCCCTGCATAAGAGGAGGCTTTGTGAGGCTTTCCAGCCTTAGCCTTGACTGCTCTGAATAGGCAAGGAGGCGTGGGTGAGGGCTCCTACCGTGGCTGGGAAGAGACGGGAGAAGTAAACTTCCCAGCTGTCCCGGGCCATGCTGACCACCGCCCGCTTCACACTCTCCGTCGCCAGAGGCCTCTGTGTGTCCAGCTGGTTCTGGGCTAAGGGAGGTCAGCTCTGGTCAAGACCCTTTCTCTTCCCTGCCAGCTCACATCTCAGGGAGGTGGGGCAGGCAAGAGGCTGGCACCAGCAATGAACAATGTCTGTACTGGAAAACTAACTGAAAGCCACAGATGGACCAAAGATGGCAGGGGCCACATGGTGTGCCAGACACTGCGGACCTCTAACATGTAGCCTGGTGAGGCTGAGCAAAGAGAGGCGTGTGTGGGAGAAAAGAGGGGCCGGGTGTGTGTGTCCCCAGTTTCCTTCCCAGGAAAGGCTGGCTTTGACTACCACTAGCTGCTCCTCTGTGTCCTTCCCCTCCCCCAAGGTACCAAACAGGGCCTTCATCCTGAGCCGCTCCTCTTCAGAGATGCGCAGGCAGGCCTCAGACAGCGTGTCATGGAGGATCTGCAGGGACAGGGCACGGCATGGCCCGAAGCCCAGGCTGGACTGCCCTAAGGTATGTGGGAATGGGGGCCCTGCTCTGCAGCAGTGGGTTCTCTGTAAACTGGGCTACCTTTGTTAAGCAGGTCCCTCATAGGGCTCCCTTTATGGGTTTCCTTATCTATGTAGTGAGGTTTGGATTTGACCTCTTGACTACCAAACTCAGATTCACTTTTTGTTTGTTTATTTGTTTTGTTTTTCGAGGTTAGGTCTCGCTCGAGCTCAGGCTGACCTGGAATTCACTATGTAGTCTCAGGGTGGCCTTGAACTCACGGAGATCCTCCTACCTCCACCTCTCGAGTGCTGGGATTAAAGGCGTATGCCACCATGCCCTGCTTTGTTCTCCCCCCCTCTATTGGAAAAGGGTCTCATGTAGCTGAAGTTGGCCTTGAACTCCTGATTCTCCTGTTTCTGCCTCCCAAGTGTTCTCCCAAGAGACAGTATCTGATTAGATAAACTTGTCAGCCACTGAATTTTGATGGGAGTTGTGGGAGGTTTTAGCCGAATAGCTGCAAACCCTGAGGACCCCAAATTCCAGAGTGCAGAAAAGAACTTGCTGGAAGCAGAAAGGCAAGAGAGGTCCTCACCTGCCGGAACAGGAGGTCTAGCTGCACAGGGTGGTTGAAGCTGTCCTTGGGGTAGAACACCTGCGGGGACGGGGCTTCAGTGACAGAGGACTACCCTCTTCTGGCTTGGACCCCATCTCCAGATATGCAGCTCCTGGCTCGGAACCCTCCCCTAGCTCCAAACCTCCCCTAATTCTACCCCAGCTTCCCTGGACAGCTCTGCCCACATCCAGCCCCTCCTCTGGCTTGTCCTCTCTGGCTTGCCCGGGCCTGTCCTGGCACCTCTTTCCGCAGGAAGATCTGCCATGGGGCATCCTGATAGCCATAGAAGTTGGGGTTGACTGGATGGTGCAGCTGTGTCTGCTTGGGATCTTCCAGGGGCTCCAGCGACCTTGAAGGCAGCACTGCAGAGCACAAGGGCAGAGAGTATGAGGATGGCCTCTTGGGGCCTCAATGGGAGAGGAAGAGCTCGGGTAGGAGAGGGGACCTGGGCGATATGTGTTGAGAAAGGGCTGGGCCGTAGGGTAGACACGACTGTGTATGTGGGCTCACTCATATGATCCAGGCCTTTATTCCACAAGTGTAAAGAGCACCTGGCTGCCTGCCCTCAGCCGAAGAAGCCAGTTGACAAGAGAGATGGTGACCCTGTTTTGGACTTCAGAGTCTCACGGTAGATGCTGGGGAATGGACTGTTCAGAATCAAGACTCAGGCTGAGAGGAGGTAAGTGCAAGTACAGCAAGGTGGCCCAGCAGGGCTGGTACATGTGGAGCCTTCAGTCCACATGGCCTAGGCAGACCTCTCTGAGGAGGTGACATGTCAGCTGAGACCTGAACGATGGGTGAGACACGGGCCAAGCACCCAAAGGTTTTAGGGGGGTGCGTTCCAGGTAGATGAAATAGCAAGTGCAAAAAAGCCCTGATGTCGGAGCATCCACAGTGTGTCGCAGGAATGGATTATGCCAAGAGGAGGAGGAAGGGAAGGTGAGGCTAGGAAAGTGGGCAGACAGTGAGGGTCTCAGAGATCCCAGGGAAGAGTTTGGAGTTCATTATAGAGCCATTGGAGGGCTTTTTTTTCTTTTTCTGTCGGGAGCATGATGTGAGCTGCTTTTATCATTTAGGATCACCGTGTGGTTAGGACTCTTCTTTGGGTGCTGGGGGGCTTGTGTTTATATCCCTGGTCTCGTAGTTTTAAGCTGTGTGACCTTGGGCAAACTACTGTGCTTTTCTGTTTTCCCTTTGACAGGCTTTGGTAAGATTCAGTGAAACACACTGGACCTGTAACGAGTGACTTAAGAAGTGATATGATCACCCCGTGTATACCCGTGGGCTTGGGGGCAGACACACAGGTTCACATACAGACTCTGCTGTGCTCAGGCTTACACCCTCACTTGGACACCCACCTTTTTTCTTTTCAAGATACAGTCTCAGTCTAGCCCAGACTGACCTGAAACGCACTCTGCAGTCCCAGGCTGGCCTTGAACTCATAGTGTCCCAGGCTGGCCTCGAACTCATAGTGATCCTCCTACCTCTGCCTCCTAAGTGCTGGCATTAAGGACATGTGCCTCCACGCCTGGCTTGGACACCCATTTTTTAAAAATTTTTTTTATTTATTTGAGAGCGACAGACACAGAGAGAAAGACAGATAGAGGGAGAGAGAGAGAATGGGCGCGCCAGGGCTTCTAGCCTCTGCAAACGAACTCCAGACGCGTGCACCCCCTTGTGCATCTGGCTAACGTGGGACCTGGGGAACCGAGCCTCGAACCGGGGTCCTTGGGCTTCACAGGCAAGCGCTTAACTGCTAAGCCATCTCTCCAGCCCAGGACACCCATTTTTAAAAAATTTTTTTTTTGTTTATTTATTTGAGAGCAATAGACAGAGAGAGAGAGCGATAGAGAGAGGGAGAGAGAGAGAATGGGCACGCCAGGGCCTCCAGCCACTGTGAACGAACTCCAGACGTGTGCGCCCCCTTGTGTATCTGGCTAACGTGGGTCCTGGGGAACTGAGCCTCGAACCGGGGTCCTTAGGCTTCACAGGCAAGCACTTAACAGCTAAGCCATCTCTCCAGCCCAGGACACCCATTTTTAATGCCCTTGCCTTCTCCCTTCTGCCCTCACCTGGAGTGGGCACGATGGATGGTCTTGGGGCACTGGTTACCGGCTTCACCAGGGCTACAGCCTCTCTTGATACCTGTTCCACCCCAAAGAGAACTTCCAGGGGGCAGCAAGTCATGGCTGGGGTGCCATAGGGCCACACTGGCTTCTAAGGCTCCCCAGGCCTCCTTTGGCCTCTTCCCTGGGGTCTCCCACCCCACTCCTCACCTGGGTGCCAGGCACTGCTGCCAGGTGGGTCATCTGCCCCTTTAGGATCATAAGGGCCTCCTCATGGGGATCAGGGCGCTTCATGAACACTTTCCCACCATCCATTCTGGCAGGTGACCACAGCAGATTAGACCCTGAGCCCATCCTACGTCCCTACCATGGGGGCTCTTCCTCACCACCCACCATTCCAAACGAGCACCAGGGAGGAGCAGAGGCCAGTCTCAAGTCACACAGCGCAGCCGGGACCATGGTAACCCCTCTTTGCCCCAGGCACTCATCTGGTATGGTGACAGGCACGGTACTGAGCCACCAGACATGAGCCGTGGGCTTGGCGGAAGCGCCCACCTGTGGGCTTTGGGGCGGTCTCCCCAGGGTGGCTGCTGGTACCGCCTGACGATGTTCCGGATCTGCTGTGTGGGCTGTGGGAAGTGCTCTGAGTTGAGAGTGGAGTAGCGGACCAGCTCGGGGGAGGCCGAGGCTGTGGGCAAAGGCAGGGGACAGGGCGAGGCTGGGGGACCCAGCTGCTCTCGCCTGTCTGCACCTGCTCTCCCTGGCTGAGATGGATACTCACTGGATTTTGGAGAAGCCTGATCCTGAGCTAGGATCGGGGCAGCCACGGGCTTGTTGGGGGTTCTTTGGGCCTTGGCTGCAGGGACTGAGGCCAAAGGCTGTGCAGTGGGGCGCATGCGCACTGGCTTGGCCGGAGGACCCGTGGCTGCAGGTTTTGGCTGGGTCTCCGATGCTGGGGATTTCTGTGGAGAGCAGGACATGAGGTGGCCACCCAGGACATCCCAGCCTGTGCCCAGGGATGCTGTTCTCTGCTTGCGGCAGGCTGTGGGGCTCCTGGGCTCCGAAGCAAAGTGAAGCAGCACAACTCTCCTTCTCACCTTGGGGGGCCCTCCACTCACCTCTGGGGGCAGGGGTCCTGGGGCTAGACTCAGAGGCTGTTGCTGTTGGAGTGCCAAAGCCTGCAGGGTCATCTCCCGGGCCTGCAGAGAGGTGGCCATGGTGACCAGGTGGGTCTACTCTCAGCCCCCACACACCTTGCCCCCACTCACCAGTAGCACTGCCTGCCTGTGGATGAAGGCTTGCTGCAGAGCCAGCGTGGAGGCATCCAGGCCTGGGACTGGGAAGAAACCAGAGGGCATAGGCAGGGACAGGTGTGGTGGAAGCAGGAGCTCCTCTGTGCACCCACCTGCCCCCAGGCCCCAAAGCATGCTGTGAAGGTACTGACTAGGCTTGGGCTCCGGGGTCCTCCAGGGGGTATCTTCCGAACCGCTGCTACCACCACCAGCAGGCTGGCCCCCGCCTTTCATGCGGTAGGCAATGGCTGTCGGCTTGTCCAAGTCCTGGGGTGGCAATGGCCGCCTCACTGCTGTGCTCCTCAGGCTCCATGGCAACAGGTACCCGACACCAACCACCCGGGCCTTCCCGTGGGAAGGTGTCTGCCCTGTGCAAAGCCTTTACCTCAGGGCACCCCAGCCAGTCCTCCCCCACTGGGAACTGTGCACGGCAGTGTCTATGGGACGCCCCACAGGAGGGCTCCCAGGGCAAGGGGAGTCTCGTGAGTTCCAGAACCAGGAGATCCAGCAACCAAGATAACCCACTCCCATGGGGATGGCTTCTGTTAGAAGTGGTGGCCGGGGTCTTCATGTCTAGTTATGGGTCCTTCCAGGGCAGCCAGGAGCATCCCCAGCTTCCAGGTGACCCCAAGATTTCCCTGTCCCTAACACAGGCCTAGGCAGGACCCACCGCTCCAGGGCTCTGGCTATGGGAGGCTGATGTCACCCTGGACAGTGTGACTTCAGCTTACACACCAAGCCTGCCAACTGCGAACATCACACTCCGTCCCTACCACATTCCCACAGGCCAGCACAGGGTCAAAGAGGCTGTCCAGGTATCCATCCAGCCCTGGTGGGGCCACAGCAGGTTCTTGAAGGCTGTCTGCATCTAGTGAGGGCGCAAAAGGGCCAAGTTCACTTTTCTGGCAGTCTCCACACACCCTAGGCTCCATTCCCCCCACCACCCTCAGGAAACAGCAGCCATTGCTACCAGACCTTGATAGGTCCCGGGCCCTCTTGGGGCTTCAGTCTTCCCATTTGTAGTGTCCTCACTGTGGCTACAGAACCCATCGGAGTCAGGCACTTTGGGCATGTGGCCCTGGGGCTTTGTGGGTATATCCTCATCTGAGTCCCAGAAGTTCCCAAACACCCTGTGGAGAAAGGTGGAACACAGGACAGCTGACCCCCACTAGGGAGACCAATGCCCCTCCTAGAACATTCTAAAACCTCTGTGGCCTGGAGTTGGGTGACTTTCTCTATTTAAAGTAGGATTGAAAAAAAAAAAAAAAGAGCCAGGCATGGTGGTGTACGCCTTTAATCCCAGCAATTGGGAGGCAGAGGTAGGAGGATCACTGTGAGTTCAAGGCCACCCTGAGACTACATAGTGAATTCCATCCAGGTCAGCCTGGGCTAGAGGGAGATCCTATCTCAAAAAACAAACAACAACAACAAAAAACCCATAAAACCACCCCTGCCCCAGAACTCATCCTCTCCCAGTAGTTGGGGCATTGGATCCTACAGTCCCAAGTAGTTACATACACTCTGGGGCCTCCTCTGCCAGCCACGGGCCCTTCTGCACCCACGATGAAGTAGGACTTCTGTCGCGGGAAGTCCCTGCGCAGCTCCAGGTGTGACACTAGGTCTAGCACGTAGTCATGGCCCGCCAGTTCCGCCCACTGGGCTCCGTTCTTCATACCTACTGTCCAGCCCCGCCAGCCATCAGACAAGCCCCTGAGGAGGTTTGAGAATAAGGGGCGAGGTTGTCAAGCACTGCCCAGAAGACCCTGGGACATGAGTCAAACCTCAGGCATGGCCAGAGCAGGCCTCTGGGGGCCCCTTCCCTCCTTCTCAGTCACAAGGTGCTGGTGGGGTATTCTAGAAGCCAACCTGTGCCTCAGAATGTCTCCAGCCACCTCTTCCCCCGTACTCCAGGAATGCACTGGGCAGAAGAACTGGTCACCTGGTTACAGCGATGATAGGCTCAGTCTGGGCCATGTGCTGGCCAGCCTCCTGGTCTTCCCAGCCGGCTTCCTCCCCCACGCCTCCATCTCTTATCCTGGACTCCATATCTCTGCCCTTTATGCCCCGCCCTCGCCATGTTGGAGCCAGCCCCTTTCCAACCCCAGTCCCTCTTGTAGCTGTGCTGATTCCAGCTGCCCCTCTGTGTGAGAGAGGGTGGGCAGTCCGAGGGGACAAAGCAGCCTACCATTGAAGCAGCTCACATCCAACGCCATGCCAGCCTTCTCCTGAGTGGCAACCCACTCCAGCTGTGTTGGGGGGAAGGTGCGGGCGGTCCCTGAGCCCATGGCCTGCAGGAGGCGGTGCTGGCATACAGCCTGGAAGCCATTCTGCCCATAATCAGACACAAACCTGAGGGAGGGGTGTTGGGGGAGTCTGAGAAAGACCCAGGCTAGCCTTCAGCTCTAAGCCCCAGGCTATTTCACAAGGGAGCTAGAAACCACACTCAGTAGCTCCAGGATAGCCTAGGGCGCTGAGGCCAGCCTAGAAATGTCCCCGGTGAGCCCAGAATTCCAGGGCTAAACCAAAAGGGTCCCGAGCTAGCCTAGAAGTATTCTAGCCAATACAGAATTCAAAAAACAAAACAAAACAAAAAGCCCAGATATTCCAGCATATTGGCGCCAACTGCCATCATTGTCCAGGTGGGGGCACCTGAGTGTGTAGGTGAGAATCTGGAGGGACATGGCCAGCCGTGAGGCCTCAGGTAGGAGAGGTCAGGCCAAGAGAAAGTCCCCAGGCATCTGGATGGTCTGCCCACGATGAGCTCTTGCCTCCTAGTTCACATGGCTGTGAGGGTACAACCCAGGCCAGGGCCAGTGAGCTAGTCCTACCAACAGGTCCTCCTCATGTCCCTGCCTCTTGCACCTGCTGTGAGGCACCAGAGTCACGAGCTCAGGAGTCGCCCACAGGCAGATAGTGGTCCTTCCTTTCTTGTCAAGAGCCACCACAGCCACAAGATTGGCTGAGGGATGGCCACGTGCTGTGAGTAGACCCGAGCTCACTGCCACCCGCTTAGGTACGTCCTCCCCGATTATAAGGGGGAAACAGATTCAGAAGGTACAACTGGCCCTGGCCACACAGCAGGTGGGCATGGGAGCTGGGACTCACATGGGCTACTTGCACCCTGCTCTTCACCCAGCAGCAGGGCCACATCCTTGTCACGGTTATGCCCACGACTTGGCATTTGCCATGTGCCTGGCTCTATTCTAGACACTTCACACGTATTTAACACATTTTGTCCTCACATGGGCATATAAAACAAGGGCTACCGTTGCCCCTGTTTTGTAGAGATTACGGTTCTGAGAGGCTAAGGGACTTGCTCAAAGCCACATAAGTGTGCTCAGCTTTGAAGCCAGACTGTCCAAGCCCATCAGTGTTCCTGAGCCCTTCTTGCCTGAAGCCCTGAGGAGTCAATACTCTTTTCTAAGTTCCCAGTACCCTGGCCCATCCCACTCTGGGTTCTTGCAGTTTGTTTTCTATTCGGTCCTGATCCCACCGTCTGCAGTAAGGTCTGCACTTCTTCCTGCTCTGGGCTCAGTGGAGAACTAGTGTGTAGCCCTGGCTGCATCTGTGCCTTGCCTCTCAGCCATACAGGGACTTCCTCCTGGCCTGGCCTGGCCTATCTCAGGCCTCACTGCTGGCCACGCCCCTCAGCTTGGGCCACTTCCCCCAATACAGACCCTATCTCCTAGGTCCCACTCACTTGAGGAGGAACTTCTCGAGGCGTGAGGAAGGTGCGAAGGCACTGAGGCAGGCAGCTAGCAGCAGCCAGCCACGCTCAGCATTGTGGGCATTGTGATTGCGCCATACTTGGTTGGCCAACTGGGCCAGGATCTCATCCCGAAGCTCTGGTTCCACCAGCCCCTGGTGCACGATGTAGTTCCCCAAGATCATCTCCTGGGTGCCATGTAGGTGGGGGTCCCCCATGAAACGCAGGATCTGGACCACAGAAGACTCTCCTGGGTCTCTGCCCACCCTTCAATGTGCATCTCTGCGATGTTCCTCTCATGGGCACCCCTGCCCATAGAAAAGTCCCTTGTATTTCTATGTGACTGCCCTATCCTATGCCAAGTGAGCAGGCAGTTCACCCAGCTACGGGAAAGTTAAGATCCAAAATACATGTTCACTCCCTCTGCCATTCATGAACCTTCCATGGCTTTCATGCAGCCCCAAGCACTCCCTTGGACTCCTGGCTTCCAATAGGCCCTACCCAGGTCCCAAAAAGTTCCCTAGCATTTAGAGATGACCACCCAGGAAGCCCTTGGGGTGAAATGGGAACTGGGGTCTGCAATCTAAGTCTTGCTGACCACTTTCCCCTCACCCTCCTACCTCTCTGTTCTGCTCCCAACAATTTTTCCTCTGCCTACTGAGCAAACTCCCCTCCACTCCGGGCCTCCCACAAGCAGCTCTCTCTGACTTGCCTGGCCACAACTGGTCTCTAGGCCTCTGTATTTGCTTCTTCACATCCTAATGGCCATGGCCAGGTCCATGGACTGCCCTCCCCCACTTGGACAGCCCTTATGGGGCACCAGAAATACTCCAAGGTAGCTTTGCCAGAGAAAGACTGGGAAAGCCCATTCCCACTCACCACCCCGCCCCATAGAAGGGAGGCCAGATTAAAAGGTTCTCCTCCAAGGAAGAGACCTGGGATTCATGAGCTAGGCTTGAAGGCCCAGGAGGACAGCCCTGGGGGCCTCCTGGCAGGGTTATGCACTTGAAATAGAGCTGGGGCAGCCCCCATACCAGCTTGAAGATGCTCACTGCTTCTGCATGGTACTCAGTGGGCAGCCGCGTGAGGGGTGTCCTCAGGGGCACTGTCAGCATCCCAAAGGCAGGTTCCTAGAGATAGGAACAAGCATGGGAGGCACTCCTGTGTCCACTGCCCTGTGTCCGGTGGGGGTGCAGAAGCCTGGGTCCATGCATCTCCCTTCTGTGGGCCCCACCTGGCCAAGTAGCTGCCTGTCCAGCTTTGTGGTAGGATGAACTTGCGGGGTAGGGGGCGGAAACGAAGGGCATGAGAGGGTATACAATAGTCCATAGACAGCAGCTATGAGAAGCCGGGCGTGGTGGCGCACGCCTTTAATCCCAGCACTTGGGAGGCAGAAGTAGGAGGATCGCTGTGAGTCTGAGGCCACCCTAGACTATGTAGTGAATTCCAGGTCAGCCTGGACTAGAGTGAGACCCTACTTTGAAAAAACAAAAGCAAACAAACAACAACAACAACAAAAACAGCACCTAGGGGAGGAAGGGCAGCCCCACTAGGACTTTCCGAGAGGGCAGTACCCCAGAGCAGGCCAGACGCACCATCTTCTAGCTGCTCAAGCTCTGAAGGATTCCAGACTGGTTGGGAGGCAGCCCAGCCCAAGTTCCAAGAGCCTCACTGCCATCAGGGTCTTGGGGCCAAGCAAGGGGCTCATGCCCATATCACAAGAGCCTACAGGGACGCTGTGTCAGATCTGAGTGTCAGTGCCCAAAGGCCAGGCCCTTAGCCTGTGTCAGCCTTTACCTTGAAGTGGCGCCGGATAAACTTGGCCATGGGGTAATTGTTGATATCTAGAGGTAGTGTGACACGGGGCTCAGCTTGGAGCCGAGGAGTCCTCACAGGGGCTACTCGGGGCACACCAGCCAGATTGAGGCCTGTGGGGAGTGACGACATATGACATAAGGCTATGTCCTTGCCTCGTGCCCTCCCTGCTACCTAGGGCTTCCATACCTGCTTCTGCTTTCAAGAGCTCAGCCAGCTCGGCTGGAACCTCCAGGTGCCCTACAGCCACCACCTCCCGCTTGCTGAGCTCCTAAAGGAACAAGCAAAGGGTGAAGGCACAGCCATACCCCACGCGCCAGTCTTCCTCTCTGAGCCCTGTTGCCACCTAGACCCTGCACCCACCTCCTGCTCAGACGGCCACACCTCCTGCACCCAGGACCTAAACAGACCAGGGCAGGTGCAAACAGCAGACAGGGCCCATGGCCTGGAGGCTACAGACCCATGCTAATGGGACGTCAAGCAGGGAAAACAGAGGTACGGCTAGAGATGGGGGGGCGTAGTGGGAAGGAGAGTGCCCCCCCAGCCTCCACTGAGTGAGGCATGAAGTACAGTGACAGGAGGATGATAGAATTCCCCAGAGAATTGTGGTGGCAGCGACAAAGGCGCCCCAATATGTTCCGGGAAACCTTCGTTTTGCTGAACCTTTCATGCCTTGCAGGTCTTCCATATTTTGGGAATGATGTCTGTTCCTGGAAGTTGGTTTATGTGACCGGCGACAAGACGGGCAGTGAGGTGAGCGCCAGGACATGTCAAGTAGATTCAGGTTCCCCAGTGCCAGCTGTCCACCGTGGCTGCAGCTACATTGTGACCCCAGGACATCTCTCTACATCTCTCTATACAGCATCTCCTACCATTTCCTTCACACACACACACACACACACACCATGTGTTGTAAACTGAGGCCTCAGAATGGCCAGAGCCATCCAGCTCAAGGGGCAGGGGGCAGGATGAGGACTTGTGCCCAAGAAAGCCTCCTCTTGGGTTAAGCTTCCCGTCTCTTGGTGCTGTCTCACGACCCAAGCCGTTCTGTACCTTGAGAAAGCGGCGGCGGTTCACGTAGGTGTGCACCAGGGACCGGAACTTTACCAGATTCTGCCTCATCTGCTGATAGCGTTGCCTAGGGAGGTTAGGATCAGGGCCACGGTGTGACAGGATGACCAAGGGCAGAGGTGCTCCTGTCACTGCCCACACTTCACTCTGGGACCCTCTGACACAAAGGAAATGAGCTTTGAGAAGGACAGAGACTTGGCCAACGTCACACAGCACATCTAGCGGCGGGGTCTCGATGGATCCCACGTATGTTGAATACTGCCGGGGGTATCTCAGTGGAATCACCATTCATGAGGGCCCAGGGAATGCGGGGGAAGCGTCCAAAATAGAGACACAGAGCACAGGGCCATCGTTCCTGCAGGGCAACCTTCCCTCAGGCTACATGCCTTCAGACACAGGCAGCTACAATCTCTCTGAGCCAGCAGGACCCCCGGGGCCCTGCCTGCCTCTTCTGTGAGCCCCACCTGGCCAGGTAGCCCCGGGCCCGGCTTTGCAGCAGGATGATCTTGCGGCGCAAGGAGCGGAAGCGGCGCTGGATGAAAAAGCCACGCAGGCAGCGCTGCAGCGTGAGGGCAGCCCGGTTCAGCACGTGCTCCCGCATGCTCTCCAGCAGTTGGTGCAGGTGTTCCTTGAGGAAGAGCTGGGGACGGGAAACCACGGGGCAGGTAGGAGGCAGGGTGGAGCTCTCTAGGGGCCCAGAGACAGGAGTGGACAGGGCTGCCTCCCCGGGAGGCTGGGCTGGGAGGAGCAGAAGTGGGGCCCTGGTGCGCCTGGAGCTCCCTCAGCAAGAGCTGGGGAGGGTCAGCATCCCAAGCTGAGGCACGGGTGTGGGGGGGAGTTCTGGAAGCTGTCCTTGGACATTCCTGAATGCGGGGTCTTTAGGGGACGGCCACAGGGCAGGGCTCACCTTGCTCACCCCCACACGGTATGTATCTGGCATGACTGTGCACAGGCGGCTCAGCACACACACACACATGTCCCCGTCTGCTGGCAGGTCGAGCTTGAGAGGCACCAGACAGCGGTACCTGGGGGGATCAAACAACCTGAGGTGCCCCTTGTTATCACCCAACTCCATTTCTAGAAGGCCTGGCCCAGGAGTGATTCCACTCATAGTTCCAGAGAATTCCACTGTCTCACAACAACTACTTGGTATCAAAATTGTATGTAGGGCTGGAGAGATGGTTTAGTGGTTAAGGCGCTTGCCTGGGAAGCCTAAGCACCCAAGTTCTACTCTCCAGATCCCATGTTAGCCAGATGCACAAAGGTGAGGCAAGTGCAAGGTCACACATGACCAGTAGGTGGCACAAGCATCTGGAATTGGATTGCAGTGGCTGAGGCTCTGGCGCTCTAATTCTTTCTCCCTCTGTCTTTCTCTCTCTCTCTAAAAATAAAAATAAATGGGGCTGGAAAGATGGCTTAGCAGTTAAGGCACTTGCCTTCAAAGTGTAAGGACCCATGTTTGACTCTCCAGATCCCATGTAAGCCAGACGCACAAAGTGGTGCATGCACCTGGAGTTTATTTGCAGTGGCTGGAGGCTCTGGCACGCCCATTCTCTCTCTTTCTCTATCTGCCTCTATCTCTCTCAAATAGATGAATAAATTAAAAGAAAAATTTGCTGGGGTGGTAATGCATGCCTTTAATCCCAGCACTTGGGAGGCAGAGGTAGGAGGATCATCATGAGTTTGAGGCCACCCTGAGAGTACATAGTGAATTCCAGGTCAGTCTGGACTAGAATGAAACCCTACCTCAAACAAAATTTAATAAAAAATATTTATTTATTTATTTATTTATTTATTTATTTGGGGGGGGGGTGTTTCCAAGGTAGGGTCTCACTCTAGCCCAGGCTGACCTGGAATTCACTATGGAGTCTCAGGGTGGCCTTGAACTCACGGCGATCCTCCTACCTCTGCCTCCCGAGTGCTGGGATTAAAGGTGTGCGCCATCACGCCCGGCTTAAAAAATATTTTTAAAAAAATTGTATTTTAATCAGTGGTTTGTTTTAAAAATGACACTTTACTGCCATCTTCTGGATACTTGCCATAATAACTACTAAATCACCCCTCTATGGAATCAGCAGAATAAAATGGGTGGGAGGGGGGGAGGCAAAACAAACATTTACCATGGAACAGCTAACATATTTTTACAGCCCGAGCAACTGGGCATGGCAGGCCCTGTTCTGCCTAGGTTGTGCATTCTAGGGTCGTGGGGGCTCGGGTGGGAATCTGTGAAAGTAGGAATGACCCCGATGGAAGTACCTGTCGATAAACACCTGGAAGGGGAGTCGGACTGGAAAGCCCTCCTTGCGGATCCGCACAGTCTCCAGCACCCCTGAATAGCGCAGCTGTGCCATCATCACATCTGGTTCAAAGAGACCTGGCTCCTGGGGACATGCCCAGAGAGGGTATTGGCGCATGACCCGCCAGGTACAAAGGCACTTTCAGGGGGCAAATAGTTCCCACAGTGGGCTGGTTGGAGGTTCAGAGACCATTTGCCCAAGGTCCCATGGAGTTGGCTCTCTTAGAAGCCTTGGCTCTTACCTTCTTGTGGTTGGGTTTCAGGCAACGGACGAATAAGGGATTACACCTGGGCACGGGGGGGGGGGGGGGCGGGGGAGTTGTGTGAGACCTCAGAGAAGGAGAGCGCTCATCGACCCAGCATCATGGGCTAGGCTCAAGGCGAGGCAGGGTGCTGTCCCCAGCCTGCACTCACCTCTCCATCTTTTCCACCAGATCCAGGAGCGACTGCTGGAACTTGGCCGCCACGGTATGCGCCTTGTAGAGTCGGGTGACAGAGCTGCTCTTGCCCAGGCGCTGAGGGGCAGCCTGTGCTGCGTGGCTGGAGAAGAGGTGTGCCACCACCTGAGCGGCCACCCGGGGGCAGGGGCCAAGGCATTGGAAGACAGATGACAGACAGGGAGAATGGATGGAGAGTTAGAGCGAAGAGAAAAAAAAAACACAAAAAAAACCAAAAACAGAACAAAAGGAATCAGGTCCCTGGACTGAAAGAGTCTGAAAAACAGACTCTGCGGGTTGGAGAGCGATGGCTTTAGGGGTTAAGGCACTTGCCTGCCAAAGCCTAAGGACCTATGTTTGACTCTCTGGGTTCCACCTAAGCCAGATGCACAAGGTGATGCAAGTGCGCAAGGCCGCACATGTGCACAAGGGGGCGCACGCATCTGGAGTTCGAGTGCAGTGGCTGGAGGCCCTGGTGTGCCAATTCTCAATCTTTCTCTCTCTCTCTCTTTTTAAAAGAAAAAAAAAAAAAAAAAAGCTGAGTGTGGTGGCGCACACCTTTAATCCCAGCACTTGGGAGGAAGAGGTAGGAGGATCACCATGCGTTCAAGGCCACCCTGAGACTGCATAGTGAATTCCAGGTCAGCCTGAGTTAGAATGAGACCCAATCTCGGGGAAAAAAAAAAAACAAACTCAAGCCAGGTGAGATGGTACATGCCTTTAATCCCAGCATTTGGGAGGCAGAAGTAGGAGGATTGCCCGTGAGTTCGAGGCCACCCTGAGACTAATTCCAGGTCAGCCTGGACCAGAGTGAGACCCTACCTTAAAAAAAAAAAATAGGGCTGGAGAGATGGCTTAGTAGTTAAGTTCTTGCCTGTGAAGCCTAAGGGCCCTGGTTCAAGGCTCAATTCCCCAGGACCCATGTTAGCCAGATGCAAAAAGGGGTGCTCGTATCTGGAGTTCGTTTGCAGTGGTTGGAGGCCCTGGCGGGCCCATTCTCTCCCTCTCTCTCTCTCTCTCTCTCTGCTTCTTTCTCTCTCCGTCTGTCTCTCTCAAATAAATAAATAAAAATGGACAAAAAAATCAAAATAATAGACTGTGGTCTGGTCCACCAATTTGGTTTTCTTGCTTCTCTAAGCAGGGGATAGCGCCTCCAGGAGACCCAGCCTATAACTAGGATGCTTTACCGCCTCATTCTGAGGGAATGCACAGCGCTGACGGTGCACCTGGCCCTGGGGTGTTCTGCTCAACACAGGGACCGACACTCTGTCAAATAGGACAGAGACAGGCCCATGGCAGAGGGGATGCAACCAGGCTTTCTCTGTCATCCGAGTGGGGCTTGGATGTGGGTCCTCCTCAAACCTTCAAAGAACCCAAATGTTACCCCTGAGCACTCCCCGGAGCCTAGAGCTTCAAATTATCAGCTCAGAACTCAGTTGGCAAGGGCAACATGGTGCTGAAAACACACATGTGCGTGTGCATGTGCGTGTGTGTGGCAGTGGATGGAGACAGAAGTGGGTAGTGAAACAAAGGGGCAGGACCAGCAGAGTGGACAAGGGAAATTTGAGGCCAAGTGGGTATGGGGTTAGAGCTGCCAGCGAGACCCAGGCCTAACCTGAAAGCCAGACTGGGCTAAGGCCCTTTCTCTTTCCTGGATTGGGTGGGGGAGGAGGGCAGAAGGGAACCCAGCTGTGGAAGCTGAGTCAGGCCGTTGGCACGGCCAGTGGGACAGAGCCATGTACTTAGGACCCGAGAGGAGCAAGGCACAGAACCAGCCTGCTAGCATGGCACGGGCAATGTCAGGAATGCAATGGGGCTGCTGCGAGGGCTTGGCCGGCAGCTGGCCGGGCTGGAGGACCCGCTCGCTCACCCGCGTCCGGCTCTGCATGAACAGGTCCAGCACATCTTGGCGCACCTGGTCATGGTTCTTGTCTAGGAACTTGTGCACCTGAAAGGGGGGGATCTGCGGGTCAATGAGGCTCGTCTTGCTCACCCCAACATGTACCCTAGTAGCCTGGGTGCATCCTGGACTGTTTCCCACCCTTCTCTTTCCCCTCTCTGCGTCGGAGGCTCACTTCCCTGCTGACCCTGACCCGCCAGGCCTCTGCCTTTTGTCTGTCCTAGAGGGAAGTAGGCCTTCATGTCTGCTCCAGCCTCCTGCCATCCACTTCACCCTCCTCACTCCTGGGGGGAGCAGTGGGTATTAGCCAGGCTGGGCCTCACTCCCAGTCTCAATTCTGTAGATAAAGAAAATAAGGCCCAAAGCTGGGCGTGGTGGCGCATGCCTTTAATCTCGGCACTCCAGAGGCAGAGGTAGGAGGATCACCATGAGTTCAAGGCCACCCTGAGACTACATAGTGAATTCCAGGTCAGCCTGGGCTAGAGTGAGACCCTACCTCGAAAAACAAAACAAACAAACAAACAAACAAAAAGAAGGCCCAGATGGGGCTGGAGAGATGGCTTAGCGGTTAAATGCTTGCCTGTGAAGCCTAAGGGCCCCGGTTCGAGGCTCGGTTCCCCAGGTCCCACGTTAGCCAGATGCACAAGGGGGCACACGCGTCTGGAGTTCGTTTGCAGAGGCTGGAAGCCCTGGCGCGCCCATTCTCTCTCTCTCCCTCTATCTGTCTTTCTCTCTGTGTCTGTCACTCTCAAATAAATAAATAAATAATGAACAAAAAATATTTAAAAAAAGAGATATGACAGGTGCAAAAAAAAAAAAGAAGGCCCAGATGGAATTGGATTCTGTGGCACCTAGAGGATAGGAATGTGTCTTTCATGACAGTGAGCACAGTGACATCACTTCTAACAGCTACCCACTGTATCAAGTCTACCCCAAGTGTCTTGCATTTACCTCACATTAATGTTATTTTGCCTATTTTCCGGATAAGGAAAAAAAATCGAGAAAATTAAGCAACGTGTCCAAGGTCACACAGCCGAGCGGTCATACAGCGCCAGGACTTGAACTATGAACTTGAGCTCTGGCTAGGCCCACACTGTGCTTCCATCTCCGGTCTGCAGGGGACCTAGCACCCCAGGCCGCACGGGCTGTCTCTACTCTCACCTGGTAGGTGACCTTGCCTGCGTAGTGCTTGATGGTAAACTCGGGCAGTGGCATCTTGGGCTTGGAGTAGAGTGGGTTGGCGCCATGGTGGTAGTGGCACTTCTGCAGGAATGTGTGGTCTGTGGCCTGGGGGTGAGAGGGTTAATAGGTGGGCAGGGGTCCCGGGACCTATTTCTGGCCTAGTGCCACATTCTCCAGCCCCAATGCTCTGCTTCCCAGAGGGTGCTGGAGAGGAATGGTTCACGAGCCCTGGAAGTCTGACTGGTCGTGGGGGTGGGGGGCGCTCTGGTAGACCCCTGAAGGCAGGCATGGCCGAGTCAGTGGATAGTGTCCAGCCAGCTCGTTGTACTCTTGCTGCTGTCATACCCTGCAGGTTCAGTCAGGACGTGAGGCCCAAACCCAGGTTAGCTCATCTGGGGTGTCTTTGCCTGGTAGAGTCTTTTCTCTGGACCTATGGATCCCATCCAGCCTGGGTCAGCCCAGGTTGTGAATGAATACAGGTGGCAGTGACCCAGTGCCCCACTCTCTGCCCCAGGATGGAGCCCAGGGGTACAAAGACTCAAGTGATATACAGACCGGCCTGGGGGCTCAGCAGGCCACAGCCTGGCTCCTGCCGCATGAGGCGCACCTGTGGGAAGCAGCATTGGTCATCAAGGATACGCAGGATGCCGTAGGGCTTCAGCGAGATGAGGTTGATGCATGGCTGGTTATCTGCAAAGGCGATCTCTCGCCAGTTTATCTGCTCCCGAATATATTCCTCCTGCAAGCAGCAAGGGCTCAGGCCTCCCCACCCTACAGTCTGCCAGGTCCACCAAACTGTCCATTTCTGCCCCATGACTCCCACAACAGGGAGCTCACCCTCTAACAGCACCACGTGAGTCCTTAGAGCCCCGCATGGCCCTGTGCCTGGGACATGAGAAGGGCCAGGAGAGGACTCCCCTCTGGGTGCAAGAGCCTAGCACCGTGCTTTTTGAAGCACAGCTCTCACACTCGCTGGTCCCTTTTACAACACCTTTCTCTTCCTGTCCTTTGACATCCTTGGGATTGCCCTGTGTGACTTCAGGGAGGCCACATGCCTGTGAGGATGGGCAGAAGTGTGGCAGCCACATACCTGCTCCTCCTGGAAGACGATTTTGTTGAACAGGTACTGAAGGTTCTCATTGGCATAGTTGATGCACAGCTGTTCAAAGCTATTGAAGCTCAGGTCCTGTTGGGTAGACAGGAGGCTGAGCTTGGTCCCTCCTTGACCCTTTGCCCATCTGTCCCTGCCATGGGTCCTGTGTACCTCACCCCAGACCAGGCTTAGGCCGAGGTCCCTCCCTGTCTTCCACAGTTTCAGCTTGAGCCTGGTCATAGGCTCTCAGTGGCTCCCACTGCACATGGGGAATGGCCCATAGGGAGAGACAAAAGCCCAAGCTGTCAGGCCTTCTGTCCGGGTTCTAGTCCTGGCTCTGCCACTTTCCAGCTTTGCAACCATCCTGCATCTCAGTTTCCCTGTCTATCAAATGGGGATTGTACAGTACTTGACTCACAGTGTTCTTGGATGCAGTGATCTGGACAAACAGTGCCTGACAAATGACCACTTCTGTTAGGAAAGTCTTGCCCTGGCCCATTTCCCTTATTGAGCACGAGGTCGTCTTCATTAAAGACGTTGGCTCCCAGATGCTTCTGGCCTCTACAGACAGTATTCTCTCCATCTTAAATGCCTTTTATTATTATTTTTTTATTTATTTGACAGATAAAGAGGGAGAGAGAGAGAATGGGTGTGCCAGGGCCTCCAGCCACTGCAAAAGAACTCCACATGTGTGAATCCCCTTGTGCATCTGGCTAACTTGGGTCCTGGGGAATTGAACCTGAGTCCTTTGGCTTTGTAAGTAAATGCCTTAACTGCTAAGCCATCCCTCCAGCTCTGCCTTTTATTTTTAAAATTTATTTTAAAGAAAGGCACAGAGAGAGAAAGGGCAAACCAAGGCCTTCAGCTGCTACAAACTCCACATACATGTTCCACCTTGTGCATGTGGCTGACATGGGCCCTGGAAATCAAACCTGGGTCCTTTGGCTTTCTAGGCAAATGCCATAACTGCTAAGCTATCTCTCCAGCACCACCACCCCCTTTTTTTTCTTTTGAGGTAGGGTCTCACTCTGGTCCAGGCTGACCTGGAATTCACTATGTAGTCTCAGGGTGGCCTTGAACTCTCAGTGATCCTCCTATCTCTGCCTCCTGGGATTAAAGGCATGAGCCACCATGCCCAGCCAACCTGTTGTTTTATTTTATTTTTATTTATTTATTTCTTTGACAGAGAAGTAAAGAGACAGAGAATGGGTGCACCAGGGCCTCCAGCCACTGCAAACAAATTCCAGACATGTGTGCTTACCTGTACATCTGGCTAACATGGTTCCTGTAGAATTGAACCTGGCTAACATGGTTCCTGTAGAATTGAACCTGGATCCTTTGGCTTTGCAAGCAAATGCCTTAACTGCTAAGCCATCCCTCCAGCCCACCATTTTTTTTTCCCAAGAATTTTTATTTATGTGTATGTGAGAGAGTGAGCAAGCATGGGTGTGCCACAGGCTCCAGCCATTGCAAATCAACCCCAGATGCATGCGCCACCTTGTGCATCTAGCTTATGCAGGTATTGGGGAATCAAACCTGGGTCCTTAGGCTTTGCAGGCAAGTGCCTTAACTGTGAAGCTCTCCAGCCCTGGAATGCCTTTTTTTTTTTTTTTTTTTTTTGAGGCAGGGTCTCACTCTAGCCCAGGGTGACCTAGAATTCACTATGTAGTCTCAGGGTGGCCTTGAACTCACGGTGGTCCTCCTACCTCTGTCCCCTGTGTGCCACCATGCCCGGCTTTGGAATGCCTTTCTTGTCTTTGTAGGGTCCTCATTCTCCAGGAAGCTATCCCTGACTCCTGCTCAGCTGAGGTAAGAGTCTTGGGCTCTCTAGTGCTGGGCTGCCTCTCAGGGCTGTGGTCACATAAGCCTGTCACAGATTGTCCCCATCCATCCCTACCTGGGAGCTTCTCAAGGGCAAGGGTCAGTCTGGTCTTGTCCAAGGCCCCTGGAGCAGACCTGGGGACCCTCGGGGAGTGCCTAGCATGAGTGAAGGAAGTGAAGGAGATCCCACTGAAATGGTCAAGAAGTGGCTCTCAGGCTGTCCAAGGGATATGGAAGTACCAACAGTGACCTGAGGGAGATGAGGCCTCTCCTGTGTCCCCAACTCCTTTCCCACCCGACTCCCTCTCACCTCAAAGCCATAAATGTCCAGGATGGCGATGGACAATGCATCCTGCCTTGGGGACACCAGTGCGTTGACTCTGGCGATGAGCCAGCTGAACAGCAGTGCATACAAGACCTTGGCAATGGCGTCCCTGGAACAGAGCTGTGTTGGGCTGGGCGGAGCACAGGGGCAGGGTGCTGGCGCCTAGGGGTCAGCCTCCTGGGATTAAAGGCGTGAGGCGGAGGCACAGCCTCACCTGGCATCCACTGCACTCTCCACAGTCAGGGGTGTGAAGATCTTCTCTCTCATTGTCTCCTGTGAAGGACATAATCTTGGATAGCAGCCCAACTAATGCCTCCAGGAAGCCTCTGGAAGACGAGGGGGGGCTAGGAGTATGGGAAAGGGAGGCTGAAGAGGGTGACTGGTCTCGGGCTCACTGCTCACAAGAAGTGGAGCAGGATGACCCTCTCCCACCTGGTCATATGGGCAGGGCAGTGGCTTCTGGCCTAATGGGGAAGATGGGCATGAGCAGGCACAGCAACATCTTGGGATCGGTCTGGAAGGGGAAGGACCCATGCTTGTGACAGCACAGAGGAAGCTCCCCTGCCTGGCAGGAATGAAAAAGAAAGAGGACGCAGGTAGAGAAGAACCCATGTAGAGGCCCAGAGACAGGGGATTAATACCTTTGGGATCTGAGGTTAGCCGCTTCAGGCCTGACCTGGATGATCGATGGAGAGTTGGGGAGAGGGAGACAAAGGAGACCTCAAAGGGCTAGTCTCTGGCAAGCAGTGTTAGGAAGTGTGGCCCACTGACTCACGGTCACTTTGAAGGTAATGGCCTTCTGCAGGCCCTCGGGGGACACCTGCAACAGCTCTGCCACAGCCTGGATCTCCCGGGCGCTCACCACTGAGGCCACCTCCTGGGCATCCGTCTATGCAAAACACCAAGGCAGGGAGCATAAACTCAGCCCACTGAGCCGAACTCAAAGTTCCCGTGAAAAACAAGCTAGAGCGCCAGAGACAACCCAGAAAAGAAGCGAGTGCAGAGGCCCTCTGAAATGAGGGAAGGAGACCAAAGTCACAGTGATTAAAAAAATAGCCTCAGGGCTGGAGAGATGGCTTAGCAGTTAAGGCATTTGCCTGCAAAGCCAATGGACCTCAGTTCGATTCCCTAGGACCCACGTATGCACAAGGGGTGCATGTATCTGGAGTCCGTTCGCAGTGGCTAGAGGCTCTGGTGCACCCATTTTCTCTCTCTCTATCAAATTAATTAATTAATTAATTAATTAAAAAAAAAATAACAGCCTCACTAAAGTGATCTAATCCCAGCACTCAGGAGTCTGAAGTAAGAGTATCAGGCCAGTCTGGGCTACAGAGTGAGTTCCAAGTCATCCTGGTCTAGAGTGAAACCCTGCTTCAAAAAAAAAACAACAAAAAACAGAGCACGGTGGCGCACACCTTTATTCCTAGTACTCAGGAAGCAGAGGTAGGAGGATTGCTGTGAGTTCAAAGCCACCCTGAGACTACATAGTGAATTCCAGGTCAGTCCAGGCTAGAGCAAGACCCTACCTGAAAAAGAAAAGAAAAAAAGAGCTGGGCATGGTGGCGCACGCCTTTAATACCAGCACTTGGGAGGCAGAGGTAGGAGGATCTCCATGAGTTTGAGGCCACCCTGAGACTCCATAGTGAATTCCAGGTCAGCCTGGGCCAGAATGAGACACTAACTCGAAAAAAAAAAAAAAAAAATCAGCAGGGCATGATGGCACATGTCTTTAATCCCAGTATTTAGGAGGCAGAGGTAGGAGGATTACTGTGAGTTTGAGGCCAACCTGAAACTAATAGTGAATTACACGTCAGCCTGGGCTAGAGCAAAACCCTATCTCAAAAAACAAAGCAAGGGGGCTGGAGAGATGGCTTAGCAGTTAAGCGCTTGCCTGTGAAGCCTAAGGACCCCGGTTCGAGGCTCGGTTCCCCAGGTCCCACGTTAGCCAGATGCACAAGGGGGCGCACGTATCTGGAGCTCGTTTGCAGAGGCTGGAAGCCCTGGCGCGCCCATTCTCTCTCTCTCCCTCTATCTGTCTTTCTCTCTGTGTCTGTCGCTCTCAAATAAATAAATAATTAAAAAAAAAAAAAAGCAAGGGCTAGGCGTGGTGGCGCACACCTTTAATCCCAGCACTAGGGAGGAAGAGGTAGAAGATCACCGTGAGTTTGAGGGCACCCTGAGACTACATAGTAAATTCCAGGTCAACATGAGCTAGAGTGAGACCCTCCCTTACAAAAAAAAAAAAAAAAAAAAACCAAAATAACAAAAAATAAATAAAAAATAAAAAATGGCCAGAGAGACGGCTTAACAGGTAAGGTGCTTGCCTTCAAAGCCTAAGGACCAGGTTCAGCTCCCCAATACCCACATAAGCCAGATGCACAAGGTGGTGCATACATCTGGAGTTCATTTGCAGTGACTGGAGACCCTGGTGTGCCCATTCTCTATCCCCCTCTTCCTCTCTCTCTCTCTCTCAAATAAATAAGTAAATAATTGATTTTTAAAAAGGGGGTGTGTGGTGGTGCATGCCTTTAATCCCAGCACTCGGGAGGCAGAAGTAGGAGGATGGTTGTGAAATCGAGGCTACCGTGGGACTACATAGTGAGTTCCAGGTCAGCCTGAGCTAAAATGAGACCCCATCTCAATAAACAAACAAAAAGGTGGATGGCATCTGAAGAGAGCATACAAGGTTGTTCTCTGGACTCCATATGCACATGTGCACACAAATAATTTAGGGCTGGAGAGATGGCTCAGCAGTTTGCTTGCAGTGACTAGAGGCCCTGGCATATACATTCTCTCTCTCTCATAAATAAATAAATAAATAAATAAATAAATAAATAAATAAATAAATAAATAAAATTTAGCCAGGCGTGGTGGTGCACATCTTTAATCCCAGCACTTGAGAGGCAGAGGTAAGAGGATCACTGTGAGTTTGAGACCAGCCTGGGACTACAGAGTGAGTTCCAGGTCAGCCTAGACTAGAGTGAAAAACTCTCTCTGAAAAACTAAATAATAAGTTTAAAATATTTGCATGGCAAAAGCTAAGAAAAATTAAAACATAAGTGATGCCTTGGAAAATATATTTGTAGTCATCTCAGAAACAAAGATCTGACTTTCCTAACATAAACACAGAGCTCTCACTTATCAAGAAAAGAGCAATTCCACTGGGCATGGTGGCGCACACCTTTAATCCCAGCACTTGGGAGGCATAGGTAGGTGGATCACTGTGAGTTTGAAGCCACCCTGAGGCTACTTAGTGAATTCCAGGTCAGCCTGGGCCAGCGTAAGACCCTACCTTGAAAAATAAGAAAGAAAAAGAAAAGAAGAAAGGAAGGAAGAGGAAAACAAACAGCAACCTCAAGTGGGGATGGAAGACCACAAGTGCATTGTGTAACTCAGAAGAGAAAACGATGGCTCTGAAGCCCAGCAGCTGCCCATGCGGGCTCAGTGCTCCTCACCTCATACTTCTCGAAGTAGACATTGCCCAGATGCAAGATGGAGGCCAGGATGCGGAAGATGCTGTCCTGGTCCTCACCGCTGAAACCCAGCACCTCCATGGCAGCCAGCAGGCGGCGAAAGTCGTCCGAGTCGCTCTTGCCGGTGATTTCACAGTTCCCACCCTGGGCAAGAGCAAGGGCTAGGGGGTCCTTCAGGTCTTGTTCTTGACTGGCCCTCCAACTCTGATTCCACTCTCATGGGAGCCCAGGACACTCTCACAGGAGTAAAAGGGGCTGGTCATCTGACCATACATGGCTAGTGTTCATGAAGCCTTCAAGGAGCATTTGCCACTGGCCAGGGCCCAGTTAATACACACATTTCCTCACCCATGCCTCAACTACAGATCTGCACAGATGAGGAACCTGAGGCGCAGAGAGGGGACATGTAGTGTGACCCCAGGCTGGCTAGCTCTGTTCTAGACTGTGGTGAGAGGAAAGGTCAGATAGGCTCCTCCTCCGGAAGTGGACCTCTTTGCTGCCAGTAGCTGTGGGTTGGGTCTGGCCCTCCGGGTATGCTCACCTGGTTCAGGTAGTAATAGGTCTCGGCCTCCTGTAGGCTGAAGGCCTGCCGCAGCTGTGCAGGGAGCCCAGCCAGCAGCTCATAGAAAATGTGGTAATTTCTCTCGTTTTTGGCCTGCAGAGGGGGTATATGTGGTTGCAGAGAAGGGAGCAGCCCACCCCATGATCCCTAGCCACATGGTCAGGCTTAGGCATGCACATAAACACACACACACACACATACCCTGGGAATAAGCCTGAGACTGTGTCTCTGGGGTGAGACCCATGAGCATCGATGAGGGTAAAGGATTGGCACAATGGGCCATAGGGTCTTATTTTGTTTGGAGAACAAGAATAAGGCTGCCATTCTCCTGTGTGCACCAACCCTGCATGCCTTCAGATAGGCAGATCCATGGCCTAGACGTGCTCATGTGAGGCTTCAGATGGTTATCTGGGCACATAGTCTCTGACTGAGGCCAGTTAAAAGGCAGTGTATGGGCTAGAGAGATGGCTCAGTGGTTAAGGCGCTCGTCTGCAAAACCTAAGGACACCCATTTGATTCCCCAGTACCCATGTAAAGCCAGATGTACAAAGTGGCACATGCATCTGGAGGTCGTTTGCAGTGGCTAGAGATCCTGGCATGCCCATTCTCTCTCTCTCTCTCCTGCTTCTCTCTCTCATTTTTCACTTTCTCATAAACAAAAAATATTTTTTTTTAATGAAAGGTAATGTGTGTGCTGGGCATGGTGGTTCACGCCTTTAACCCAGCACTTGGGAGGCAGAGATAAGAGGATTGCTGTAAGTTGGAGGCCAGCCTGAGACTACATAGTGAATTCCAAGTTAGCCTGGGCTATAGTGAGACCCTACCTCAAAAAAGGTGGGGCTGGAGGTATGGCTTAGTGGTTAAGGCATTTGCCTGCCAAGCCAAAGGACCCAGGTTCAATTCTCCAGGACCCACATTAGCCAGATGCACAAGGGGGTGCAAGCATCTGGATTTTATTTGCAGTGGTTGGAAGCCCTGGCACGCCCATTCTCTCTCTTTCTCTCCCTCGTTCTCTGTTAAATAAATATATAAATAAAAATAAAATATTTTTTTTTTAAAAAAAGGTAATGTGTGTCGCAGATGAAACGTGTAGTACTGGAAGGTGGGCTATGGTGGGGTGAGAGGAGCCGCATGTGAAGTAGGGTGGCTCCCTGGGCAAGGAACATGGCAAGTGAAACGTGGAGAAGGCAAGGGCTTGGGCCACATATGAATCCACACACGCTCCTGGGAGAAGGAACAATGAGTGAACAAGTCTCTTAGTGTTCCTGGAGTGGGCAGAGCCAACAGTGGTGGCAGTAGGGGAGGGGAGGCTCAGGTCACAGGCTCAGGTATGCACACACATAGCCCACATGTATGTATACATATATTTGTTCATTAGTCCAATAGTCCCCCAGACCTCCAGCCCACCCCAGGCCCTGAATATGGGTACCCCAACCCCCAGGCCTAGGGCCTGCCCACCTGAAACACGATCCTTGACTTCTCCAGCAGGTACTGGGAGGTTATGGCACCAGAGATCACGCCCCTGGGGGGGAAGCACAGTCAGCTAATGGGGGTTGGGGTGATCACTTGGCCCTACGTGGCTGTCATGGGGCACGAAGGGCTCAGCATGGCCTCTGGCCACCTGTCTTGGTCCCACTTACCCTTCCAGAAAGATTTCCATGAACTTCCCAAAGCGACTGGAGTTGTCGTTCCTTACGGTTTTGGCATTACCGAAGGCTT
The DNA here is from genome assembly GCF_020740685.1 of Jaculus jaculus. Lineage (NCBI taxonomy): Eukaryota > Metazoa > Chordata > Mammalia > Rodentia > Dipodidae > Jaculus > Jaculus jaculus. Next base: position 30,788,138 of record NC_059113.1, read on the forward strand.
CCAAGAGAGGTGTTGCCTCCAGGATCTGGACCAGGAAGGAGAGGAAGGTGGGAGTTAGGATGTGACCACTGTTCCAAGGGGTAGTGCAGGGGCATGGCTAGAGACTTCCAGGCAGAGGTTTCCCCGAGGAACCCCCCCCCCCCCCACCACACACACCTTTAGGAAGGGCATCCTGAAGTGGATTCCTTGTAGAACCACAGATTTCTCCCTGCCTCGAACACACCCACCCCACACTGCTCAGCACCCATACTCAAGCCCCATGCTCCCCTCTCCCGGTAGCCTGGGCCCACAGGGCAGTTCTTGACTACAAGCCCCTAAGCTAGGCTTGGCAGACCTTTGGGTGCCTGTCCCTGCCCATCCTGCCTGCTGATCACATGTCCATACAGTACCTTGATCTGCAGGAGCGTTGATGAAGCAGGAACAGGAATAAAAGAAGAACAGAAATGGGTCTCACTGAGAATCCTGGCCACCCCTCCCCACGGGTCACTGAGAACACTGACCACCCCTCCCCATGGGTCACTGAAAACACTGGCCACCCCCACCTCATGAGACCAAGAGCCTCAGGCCATGGAGAGACTGGCAGATCCCTTTACCAACCCCTCACCCACTCTGCCCTGGTGACATAAATCCATGAGCCTCAAAGACCCTAGGTGCCCAAGTCAGTGATTAAGGAACAAGTCAGGGAGCTGAAGCCTGGACTCGGGGTGTGGCAGGTAATCCAGTATGCCACTACCACAACCACCACCAGGTTTCTCACCCTTAGGGGGCATATCATCTGCATTCCCAGGGCATCATCTATGGAATGTTAGGCCCTCTGGGTAGGACCGTTTCCTTGAACATGTCTGAGTCCCAGCCTCTGCACTGAACTGGTGTATAATAGGCCCTCAAAACAAAAATCCTCCTGGCTGGGTGTGGTGGTACATGTCTTTAATCCTAGCACTTGGGTGTAGGAGGATGGCTATAAGTTCGAGGCTACCCTGAGACTACATAGTGAAGCCCAGGTTAGCCTGGGCTAGAGTGAGACCCCACCTTGGGAAAAAAAAAATCCTCCTGAGGGTTAGGGAAAAGGCTCAGCAGTTAAAGGTGCTTGCTTGCAAAGCCTGTTGGCCTGAGTTTGAATCCCCAGTATCCACAGAAAGCCAGACACACAAAGTGGCACATGTGTCTGGAGTTTGCCCGCAGTGGCAAGAGGCTCTGGCATACCCATACCCTCCTCCCCTCTCTCAAATAAATGAATAAAAATATATTTTAAAATCCTCCTGAAGGCTGGAGGGATGGCTTAGTAGTTAACACATTTGCCTGCAAAGCCAAAGGACTCAGGTTCAATTCCCCAGGACCTACGTTAGCCATTTGCATAAGGAGGCACACACAACTGGAGTTTGTTTGCAGTGGCTGGAGGCCCTTTCATGCCCATTCTCTCTCTTCCTCTTTCTTTGTCAAACAAATAAAATAAAATGTTTTTAAAAAATCCTCCTGGGCTGGAGAGATGGTTTAGCGGTTAAGCGCTTGCCTGTGAAGCCTAAGGACCCCGGTTCAAGGCTCGGTTCCCCAGGTCCCACGTTAGCCAGATGCACAAGGGGGCGCACGCGTCTGGAGTTCGTTTGCAGTGGCTGGAAGCCCTGGCACGCCCATTCTATCTCTCTCCCTCTATCTGTCTTTCTCCCTGTGTCTGTTGCTCTCAAATAAATAAATAAAAAATGAACAAAAAAAATTAAAAAAAAATCCTCCTGAGCCAGGCATGGTGGCTTATGCCTTTAATCCCAGCACTCAGGAGGCAGAGGTAGGAGGGTCACCATGAGTTCAAGGCCACCCTGAGACAACACAGGGAATTCCAGGTCAGCTTGGGCTATAGTGAGACTCTACCTTGAAACACCCCTCCCCTCCCAAATCCTCCTGAGCCAGGTGTGGTGGCACACACCTGTAATCCCAGTACTGGGGAGGCAGAGGTAGGAGGATCACTGGGAGTTCAAGGCCATCCTGAGACCACATACTGAGTTCCAGGCCAGTGTGGGCTATGACATGACCCTACCTAGAATAACCAAAAAATAAAAAATAAAAAATAAAAATCCTCCTGAGCCAGGAATGGTGGCACATGTCTTTTGCCCAGTACTCAACTAGGATGAGACTCTGCCTTAAAAAAGAAAAAAGGCGGAGGAGGCTGGAGAGATTGCTCAGTGATTAAGGAACTTGCTTGCAAAGCGTAACAACCATGGTTTGATTCCCCTGAATCCATGTAAAATCAGATGCACAGTGGCTGGAGGCCTTAGCGTGCCCATTCTCTTTCTCCTATCTATCTCTGTTTTCAAATTAAAAAAGAAAGAAAAATCCTACTGGAGTCTTCTCAACCTACAAGTGTGAGAATATGCTGGCCCTGGACCATAACCAGGAAGATAAGGAAGGGTCTGGCATTCAAAGGGTTCCCAGGAGCCTCCCTGGGAGGAGCGGTTCGGTGCCAAGTCCCTGGCCAGCCTGTAACTCAGCTTCTTCCAGGTCTGAGTGGGTCAAGAACCTAGTCTCTTAGGGGAAGGATGGTCCAGAGGGATTGCTCAGCCAGGGACCCTGGGGAGACAGGGCACACAAATGATGGGATGGACAGACAGTCTCACCTGCTGCATGACGTCCCTTTTCTGGTTCATGGCGGCCAGGTAGCGCAGAATCAGCTTTGTGGCCTCTGTTTTTCCAGAGCCACTCTCCCCGCTGCCAAAGCACACGTACAGAGTGCACATCAGCCTTTGGCTGCCTCTCGGGATCCACCAACCTCGCCATGAAGCATGAGACACACACGGTGGCCAGCCAAGGGAGGCCCGGCGCTCTCCTGGGAGCTTACATCTCGCTGTCTAGGTGGCTGGAGGTAGACTTGCTGCCCAGGGTGTCCCATTTGTCCCCAACTTGAACACAGCCTTGCTCACCTGATGATGACACACTGGTTCTGTTTGGCATCCAGCATTTTGGCTAAGGCGAGATTAGCAACTGCGAAGAGGTGCCTAGAGAGACAGGCCACTAGGTATCACTGGCAGTCCTACCTCGGTGGTCTCAAGCCTCCAAGGGGTCTGGGGGAGGGACATCTCTGTCCAGACAAGCAGCTAGCCCTGCCCACCCTTATCCCCATCTTGAACTGAAGTGGCCTCTAGAAGCCTCTACTGAGCTGTGGGCTACTTACACCTGCCCACCCACACTAGAAGACAGGGAGTCCTCAAGCTTAAAGAGGGATTCAGAAGACCCCAGGGCAGCCCACCTCCCCCATCATGCTGATACTCACGGGGGGTTCTCTCCCAGGGCACGCCCACTGTACTGTTGCACCTGCTCCGGCCCGTAGATCCCAAACATTTGGTATGGGTTCACCGATACCAGGATGCTGCCAATGTAGGTCTGCCAGCAGACGGTGGCTTCAGTGCCATCTATGGGTTCCCCTTTCTCTGCTTGTTTTTTTTTTTTTTAATTTATTTTATCTTTTGGGTTTTTTTTTTTTTTTTTTTTTTTTTTTTTTTTTTTTTTTTTTTTTTTTTTGAGGGAGCGTCTCACTCTAGCCCAGGCTGACCTGGAATTCACTATGTAGTCCCAGGCTGGCCTCAAACTCACGGTGATCCTCCTACCTCTGCCTCCCGAGCACTGGGATTAAAGGAGTGCGCCACCACGCCCGGCCTTTCTCCACTTTTGAGCTGGGGGTCCTTTTCTGGTGGGACACATGTCTGGCTTCATTTTACCATCTTGCACTCGACAGCCTAAAAGGGCTTGTGCCCTAATGGAGTCCTGTACCCTACATAGACTATGGTTGGGAGAATTGGGTGAGCAAGACTCCACCACCATGATTGTCAAGGTGGTTGTGCCAGTGCTGCCCATTTCAGTGATTCAAGGTTGGGTCCGGGCTAACAGGCTGCCATACCTGATGCCAAAGTCAACCTCCACTGTCTAGACTGAGTGGGGGAGAATAGGAGGCCATGAGAGCCCTTGAGGCCCCTGCCTTCTGGAGTGACTCCAGGCCTTGGGCCCTCTATCCCATCATTCTGGGGTCAGACGCTGCCTTCCACCCTCCTGGTGAACCCCAGTCTAGAATCCAAGCCCCTGCTTTCTGAGCAGGGTCCAGGGCTGACCAGCCCCAGACTTACGTAGATGAGGTTGCGCTCAAATCTGGTCTTGAGATTGGCTAGCACAGTGGTCTCCTGGAGGTCTCTGGAAGGACACAGAAGGACTATGAGGGCCCCACAGGGCCCGACAGGCATTGGCCCCAGCCCACCAGTGCCTTGGTCAGATGGGCCTGAGATCAAGGCCCATCTGTGACACCAACCAGCTGTGAGACTTGGACAAGTTATTTACTTGCTCTTGCTGTGCCTCAGTTTCTTCATTTATCCAGTGAGGTGGTAAGCATGGCTCCCACTTTGTGGGTGGGGGTCTGGGAAACACCTAGGCAATAGACCTGAGGCTGAATTGCTGTGACTAGGTAGCAATGTTGCCATCTGGCAATGGTTTGGACATATCTGATATGACGGCATTTGGCCGCATGACACTCATTTTTCAGATGGGGAAACTTATGATCTGGAAATGCCCTGAGAGGTGCGTGAAGGGCCCTGAAGATGGGGGGCATGGGGCTCCTATGTGACCTCTCTGGCTCCATCCACTTACTCCAATTGTGTCATGTCCTCCACACCATCTTCCCTGTGCTGCTCATGGGACCGCATAGAAGGCAAGTTGCGGATGGAGTGCATCTGTAAGGCAGGCGGGTGGGGGTGGCAGGCTGGAGGCAATCATGAGGAGACCCTAACTTGGACATAGCTGGCACCTGTTCCCATTGTTGCACAAGGAGCCTCAAGTTTAGGCCCTGGGGTCCCACAGCTTCCTCTCCTCGGGCTGTGATGGCTGATGGAGGTGGTGCCCAATCCTTATATGAGCTGCTTTTGGTACTGAGGAGTCCCTGGGCAAGTGTGCCTATAAGCTGCAAGTACCCTGCCTGGTGCCCGTCTCCTCCCTGTCCCTGGCCCTCTCTGTGCCCTACCCTGCTCCCCAACAGAGCTCACGTGCTGGTTTATGTGACAACTCAATGTACATCTATGTCTTGGTGCATGAGACCTCCAACAGTGGTGAGCTAGAGACTGTCCCATGACCAGACCCCGGTGCCTGACCAGGGCATGCATGTGGACACTGTGTGTGGACTCACAGGGAGTAGTGTTAGCGAGTCCCACGCTCCCGTGCCCACCTGTGGTGGTGTGGCAGGATGTGCGGGGCTGTGTTTGAATGGGGACACACACGTGCAAATGCACACTCTCCATGTGCACTTGGAAGGGATCTGTCTGTGGTCAGTAGCCATGGTGTGTGCTCCCACCCCTGGGCTTCTTCAGGCTGGGGGTCCTGAGTCACCTTCTGGCTGAGGGATCCCCAACAGTGTTCATGTATGCGTACGTGGGTGTGCGCACATGCAGAGGGTGGGCAGGATAACCCACACACTCGTGGATGCCACGTCTGCCTTGGCACATATTTGCTGCCCTTGCTTGCCCGTGGTAGCTGCTCACACACCCAGGCACAGAGCGAGGCCTGCAAGGGTCTGTGTAACTGAACACACTCATGGGCACCCTCAGAACTTTTTTGCCCCCAGTGCCATCCCCCTTCCTGGGCGGAAGAGTGGCACAGAGGACCTGCATGCTGCATGCTCATTGCTGTGTGGCTAAGTAGGGCACAGCAAGTATCAACCCTCCTGGTCCTGGCATCTGGCCCACCCATCTGCCCACGTGCTTGCCAGCAGCCACAGACCCTGAATAATTCAGCCACTCACGTATTCCAAGGTGAGGAGGGCCCAGGCATCCTTGCTCCTTACCCCCGGGCACCCTGCGCCCCGCTCCCGCAATGCTGCGGCCCACACAGCACGCGGTACCCGGCGCCGGGGCCAGGGACCCCCTAGCAGCCAGGCTGCCCCGGTCGCCATTACCAGGTCAGCTGGCTGCCCGCTGTCAGCAGAGGTGGAAAAGCACCCACTGCCCCTGTTTCCCCGCCCACCCTGGGCGTCCCGGGGGAGGCTCCGGTGACCACCCGCCTCCTCCAAGGGCCACCCAGTATTGGGCTCATGTTCCACCATGCATGTGGCAGCCAGGCATGGGCTGGGCACCCTTCAAACAGGCTGCCTGCCCGTGCCCCACTGTCTCCTGGCCTTTGGGCCACACTCTGAAATGAGAAGGTTGGGAGATTGGGTTCTGAGCTGCCACCCTCACCTAGTCCAGATCTTTCTGTGCAGGACCTGCCAGTGAGGGCTAACCCCTTGCCCAACCCCCAGATGTTGTGTGAGGCCCAGACTGTTCTTCCCATCTGCAGAAGGGAGACAGAGGCTCATGCAAGCAGCCACTTGCCAAGGTTGCACAGGGCTCCCAAGGGTACCTCCCTCTCTGGTTCCTAAGCCAGAAGTCCCAATCCCTATCTCTAATCTATGTCCTCATACCTTGTTCCGCCAGCTTTTGGGACCAATCTCTTTCCAGGGATCCCTGAGAGACAGGAAGGTAGCTCTATGGCCCAGGATGCGGGATCGAGAGTGGGTGTGTACTTGTGGCCAGAGAGGGTGGGCACATGCTTGTGGCCAGGGGTGGGACCAGCGAGGATGCCAGGCTTGGGGCTCCAAGCCCTTCTCCGAGTTCTGGGTTGGCTCTTTGGGGGACTTTGAGGCAGCAGGTCCCGTTCGCTGAAACGAGCTTAGTCCTCGCACCTGAGGCATGACGACAGCAAACCGCCCAGGGCCAGCCTGGGGCCGTGCACCCGCCTTAGGCAGGGGTCCTGGAGTCCTGGTAGGTGCCAAGGACCCGTGCCCCACTGTCTCCTGGCCTTTGGGCCACACTCTGAAATGAGAAGGTTGGGAGATTGGGTTCTGAGCTCTGGGTAGTGTCTTCCAGCGCTTCCACGGTGGCCATGTGGCCCTTGTCTGAGTGGCCAGGGGGTATGAGAGACTGAATTGTAAGATTTTCTTCTCTGGGTGGACATCCTCGGAAAGTACTGGGATCAAGGTCTCAGGCTTGGCTGGTGGTTGGGGGTCACTTAGGGTGACCTCTTCTTCAGGATTCTCCAAGCTTGGGCCAGCTGACTTGGTAGGCTGCCCAGGGCCTGGGTCGTGGTATTGGCCCAGGAAGACACCAGCTGAGTCAGAAGCTGGGTCCTCAGGCTCAGGGATGGGTGACGATGTGGAGCCCATGTGTTCTAGGAAGGGGTTTTCGGGCACAGGAGGTGGCCTAGAAAAGCCTCGGAGGCTGCCCACACCTCCTGGCCAAGGGGAGGGTGGGCGCTGGGTAGGAGCCATGTCCACATCCCAGCTGGGAGCCAGTGGGGGCACCGTCCAGGGCGTGTCTGAGTCCTCTGGTTCGTTCTGGTTTTCCTGGTGCTCCAGGGACCCTGTGGCTGTCCCCCAAGGGCCGGCACTGGTTGGCTGGCGGAAAGGCCCATGGACCCATGGTTTCACAGCCCGGGTGGGTGGCTCGCTGAGGCGCCGCCACGTGCGTGGCAGACGTGAAGGCAGGTTGAGGGACCGGTGCCGAGGGCCCTGGCCCAGCAGTGGAGGTGGTGAGGGTGGTCGGGGAGAACCCAGCACCGGTGATCGGGGTGGGCCTAGGCGCCCAGAGCCTCTGCGAAGTGGCAGAGGTTTCCTTAGTGATTGAGGCCGGTGAGGAGGGGGTGGGAAGGGGGGCTGGAAGGGACCCCTGAGGCGGGACACCTGAGGGGACAGGGACCCCACAGGTGAGTGGTAGCCCTGACCTGACAAGCTCCTCAACGAGGGCCGCGGTGAGGGCAAATGGGTCCAGGCCTGCCGCCTTGACCCCACTGGGGAGGTCCTGGGGAAGCCAAAGGCCACCCCTCGCCCATGACCATGGCCACGGGAGGCCCTGAATGAGGGCCGGGGTACAGGAAAGGCCAGAAGTTCATGGGTGGTGTCTGGCCTTATAGGAGGGGACTCTGCAAAGGCCCACCAATTTGCCTGGGGTGCAAGGGGCACGTGAGCTGGGGCGGCCCAAGGCGGTGGGTGCCTGCGGAGGGAGCTGTAGGGGGATGTCGGCTGGGGCCGGCTGGAGAGGGTGGGAGAGAAGGGGGGGGGTGGGGGGTGGGCCAGGACTAGGGGACTGCGCGGGCACAGGAGGGGGGATGAGTGCACTCCAGTGGGCAAGGGCCTGGGGTAAGGGCCTGGGAGAGGGTGGGCCATGGGAGTTGTTGTTGTTGCGAGCTTGTGGCTGAGCCCGCCTCAGCATGATAGGGGTATTGGGCCGGTCGGGGTCCATACCGGCCAGCTTGTAGCCAAAGCGTTTGTAGGCTGCCTCTCTTACTGCAGGGCCTCCCCTGTGGGTTTTCTGGCTGCCTTTGAGCCGTTGGGCGGGCTTCTTTTCCGATAGCGTTTTCTTGAGAAATCGTGCCAGTGAGGTGGTTGGGCGAGGCGTTGGATGGCCAAACTCGGGGCTGAAGCCCAGGCCTCGGTGGGCACTGAAGGCCGACAGGGCCCTCTGGAGGTTTCGCTGGCGCGGTGTGAGGAAACCCCAGTAAGGGTGAGCATAGGGCATCGAGGGCACCGGGGGTAGCTCCTCCTCTTCCTCCTCTTCCTCGGTGTCCCCCAAGGGCAGAGGGATATCCAGGGACGGGGGCAGGGGCACCTCCAGCTTCTCCTTCCCAAACAGCTTCACCTGAGGCCGCGGGAAGAGGCGGAACTTGCGGACGAGGGACAGCTTGGATCGGGTGGGCTTGTCCATGCCTTGCTGCTCAAAGAAGGACGCGCTGGGCAGGCGGAAGGAGGTCTGCTGCCGTTCTTCCCCACCCACGTCCTCGGGCTCCTCTAGCTCGGCAATGTCATCCATGGGGTGGGCATACGGGTTGTGGGGCGACAAGATGGGCGGAGGCACCCAGGGGTACGCAAAGGCTGGCTCTTCCGGGTAGAGATAGGGCACCCCAGGGGGGTAGATGGCTTCGTCCCCGCCACCATAGATGCCTTCAGCGTAGGGGACCCCATAGGGATCGAAGTAAGGTCCATCGTAGAGGGTGTCGTACGGGAGGCTGTAAGGCGGGTACAGCTGGTCGTAGGGTGCGTAGGGTGCGTAGGGTGCATAGGGATCCAGGTGGTAGCTGTACGGGTAGGCCTCACCCTCAGAGCCATCATGGTAGCCATAGGGAGACAAATACCCCGACGGGGGTGCATACGGCGGCTCAAAATCCTCGTAGTAGCCGTAGCCTGGGTAGACGGTGTCGCCGTAGTAGTCAGGACGGTAGTAGTCACGGGGGTCTTCGGGCAGGTACCCACGGTAGTGGTCACCATAGGGCGGCCAGGCCGGGCTGTACGGTCCGTAGCCAGCCAGGTAGGGCTCCCGTTCCTCGTAGTGGTGCAGCGACCGCTGGTCGTAGTAATCGTCGCCCTCCCGGTGGTAGTCATAGTACTCGCCCAGGTCCTGGAAGCCTTCCAGCCCGTACAGCGACCTGCGGGAGCCCGCGTGCCGGAACGGGGCCTCGTCCTCGAAGGGCAGGAAGCCCACGGGCTCCCCGGAGGAGTAGATGCTGTGGCTGCGCGGGAACCTGCGCAGGCGGCCCCCTCCGTGCCGCAGGATCTCGGCGCCCGACGGGAAGGGCAGCTTGCGGGAGCCCGAGCGCTGCAGCCAGGCGTCCACCGCCGCCTGCTCGCTGCCGGACTCCTCGGCCTTCTTGAGCAGGAACCTCTTGGTCAGCCAGTTGATGGCCGTGGACGCCTTGCTAAGGGACCGGGCTCGAGGTCGCAGCCGGCCATAGCCGCGCCGGCCGGGGAAGCGGATCACCATGAAGGACGGCTTTTTGCCTTTCATGGCCCGCTTCTTCTTGCCCATGCGCATCTGCGTCATGAGCTTGGACGTGGACTTGAGGACCGTGCGGGCCTTCTTCTTCCGCTTGGTCTTCTGGGGACCCTTGTGGAGGCCCCAGAAGAAAGCCGAGGCGCTCCGGAACTGGCCCTTCTTGGAGATCTTGGGGGTGCGATCTCGGAAGCCCATGAACAGCCTGGATGTGCCCTTCAGGCTCCTTTTGGGCTTCTCGGGCTCCGGGGCCTTCTTCCCCTTTTTCCCTTTCTTGGCTTTCTTCTCCTCATCTTCCTCCTTCGCCATGGTTGGCCTCTCTTTCCGCTCGGCCTGGGGCCGATATCACAGGTTTAGAGACTCTGGAAGACACCACTTGGAGACCTGCTAGGTCTACTGCTTGTGGATGGATCTGTGGCCTTCTCGCTCTCTGAGCAGCTGGGGCCGGCCCAGTGGTGTGAGGCAGGACCTGCTTAGTGTTCTAGGAGGGCAGATCCATAATTCATCTCCTCTAGACCAGCCTTGGGTTTCACCCTTGAGGAGTGGTGGAAAGTGTGTGGGTGTTGTTTACCTGTCGGGGAGCCTCGGAGGCCTGTGCCGGGGCGGCATCTCAGCTCGATGGCAACAGCTGTGCTGACCCTGCCAGGCCCGCCTTTGCCCCGGCTGCCTCACTGCCCAAATGAGTGTGTGGGTTCCCCCAACTTGGCAGAGGAAGACACCGAGCTCCCCAGGGGCGGCGATGCCATCTACCCTGGTGGAATTGGGTCTCCTTAGCCCAGAGTGGGATGCTGAAAGCTCACATCACTTTGGAAGAGAACTGGGAGTGGGCAGGCGGGTGCTCAGGGCTACAGCCAGTGTAAGGGGAGCTGGCCAGCACCGGCGAGTTGAATAATGCATCAGCTGGGAGAGCCCAGCTGCCATCTCCCAGAGCAGGGCAAGGCGGGGGTGTCTCCACAAGCCACGGGGCTGGAGGTGCGGGGAGCCAAGGAGCGGAAATGGAGTGCGGCCCTAGCTCTGACCCCCACCCAGCTCTGCCATGGGCGGGCTAATTGGTCTCAGGAAAGCCCTTTGTCTTCTCTAGGGCTGCAGCTTCCTCATCTGTAGAATGGGAGTGGCAAGCTGTGCCCTGTCTCCTTCACCAGGAGGAAGCAGATCTGATGGAACTCCTAGGTACTTCAAGAGTCCAGAGAAGGGCTGCAGGGAATGCCTTAGCGATTAAGGCTCTTGCCTAGAAAGCCTAAGGACCCAGGTTCGATTCCCCAGAATCCACAGAAGCCAGATGAATAAGATGGCACATGCATATGGAATTTGTTTACAGTGGCTGGGAGCCCTGGCATGCCTATTCTCTCTTTCTATCTGCCTCTTCCTCTCTTTCTCTCTCCCTTCTCTTAAATAAATAAATTATAAAATAATTCCAAAAAAAGAGGCAAGAGCAGCCTTAAGGGGTTCCTTCTCGAGGCCCTTGCCCAGTCCCATCCTCTTCTTCCCTTGCCTGACCTGACTGGGTTAGTCATGATCACGTGGCCCCTACACTGTCTGGCTACAGGTTGGATATTCGACTCAAGGCCAAGTGCCCACTCTCTGCTTGGTAACCTTTTATACTCACTTTGGAATACCTGCACTAAAAGAGGACTGGGGTTGTGGGGGGTGAAGCTCATTGGTAGAGCCCTAGCATGTGTGAGGCTGGGGTCACCCCCACTGATGAAACTTGGGCTGGCTAGTGGAAGGGGGTTGTGGGAAACTCTGGTAAAGAGCAGCTCTGGGACCTGAAGCCTCACAACCTTCTTTCTCTCTTCTTGTCTTTTCTTCTCCTCTCCTTGCTTCCTTCTCCTCTCCTACCTTTTCTTTTTTCTCTTCTTCATCCCTTCCCCTCCTTCCTTTCCCATCCCTCTTGCCTTGCTTCCCTCTGTCTAGGGCCAGGACAAGCAGTGTTGCCAAGAGCATCACCCTGTACCTTCACAGCACCTGCTTAGCAGCCCTCCAAGCAGGAAGTCTTATTTGCTCCATTCCACTAGGAAATCTGGACTAGATAGCTGAAGTGACTTGGTCAAAGCCACCCAGGCTCAGGAGAGCCATAGCCCCACTCCTGGCCTGGCTACTTACCCTGCTCTAGAATGCCTGGCCCTTCATGCAGGAGGTGGGGAAACCTGGGCCCTGGACAGAGGCAGAGGCTTGGTCAAGCTGATCTCAGAGCCTGTCGAGACCCCTGATTGAGCCACTGACAGGCCAGAGCCATTGCTTGGCCTCTAATACACCTCAAGATTACCACTGTGCTTGTCCTTCATGTGCTTAAGTCATGCCTCTGCTAGGCCCCACTTGGACTCCACAGCTAGCCTGACCCTTGTCACCCCAACAATTGTAGTCAGCTGTCATTAGTCCATATATCCATTTCCTTCTGAGAACTGTGCAATACATCAAGTCTGTAATATGGCTGTGTCAGGAAAGGACAAAAACTGGGTGGAATGGGACTGGGGAGATAGTTCAGTGGTTAAAGACTTTGCTTGCAAAGTCTGCTGGCTCAGGTTCAATTCCCCAGTGCCTACATAAAGCCAGATGCACAAAGTGGCGTATGCATCTGAAGTTTGTTTGTAGTGGCAAGAGGCCCTGGTGTGCCCATATTCTTTCTCTCAAGGATAATAAGTTAATTGATTAATTAAAATAAATAGCAGACAGGGGAAGAAGCCTTATGAGCAAGGAAGAGTGAGACCACGGAGTTCTGTGGATGGTACCACCGAGCAGTGAGGGCACCAGTGAAGGTAGCATGTGGGGTCAGGGCATGTGCACAGGGCATATAGACAGACCCTGGCAAGGGCTTGCCTGTGACTTCCAGAGAGGCAGTGGCTGCCAGGAGTTTAAGCGGAAAAGGAATGGGATTCGAGCTTAGCCTTCACAGGATCCTTCAGGCTGCTGCCAGGAGACAGACTGCCAGGCATGGAGCAGAAGCAGGGAGGCTAGTAAGGATCTGGGGCATCAGGGGAGAGGGAGACAGAATAGCTGTGACAAATGGGCACACACATCAAGAGGGTTGAGGATGGAGAGCCCAAGGTATGTAGCACTTGGCTACAGAGGCAACCATGACAAAGACGGTCCCTGTGGAGAAGTGAGACGATGCTGGTCGCACCTTTTTGGGAGAAAGTTCAAGAAAGGATTATAGTGGTGGTGGGGTCCACAGAATGTGCCATCTGTGAGCTAACGCCACCTTCCCGGACACATCAGTGGGTGAATTATGTGGAGTGTAGATTGTAGCTTGAGAAAGCCATTGCAAGATAATAAAAGGAAGGATGAAACGAGAGAAAGAGAGAGACAGGAGTGGAGAGGAGTAGGGAGGAAAGCAGGATAGAAATAGGGAAAATTATGCTGACATGAACCACCATGGATCTGCACCAGGGCATCCGGCCACTGCAAAGGAACTCCAGACACACGTGCCACCTTGTATGTCTGGTTTTACGTGGGTACTGGGGAATCGAACTAGGGTCCTTAGGCTTTGCAGTCAAGCGTCTTAACCACCAGCCCCAGAAGTAGGATTTCTGTCCAATGTGTTACCACTGACAGGAGAAAGAAGAATCCTTCTAGAAATGTCCATTTCCTATCCTGCGTGCATATGGGGAAGGGCTGACTGTAGCAAGCTCCAGTGACGCACGCCGTTCTGGAGTGGCATACCACTGGTGTTGGTGTCTCCAGGGTCTGCACTGGAGCAAGCAAGATGTCGCACCCTCCTGCCCCATTGTCTACCACACACACCTTGATCTCTTTCTCTAGGAAGTTCTGAATGTGTATGTGTGTGTGGGGGGGGTAGGAATGTAAGTTTCTATGTTTCTATTTGCATGTAAAAATACATCAAGCCGGGCGTAGTGGCGCACACCTCTGATCCCAGCACTTGGGAGGTACAGGTAGGAAAACTGCTGTGAGTTTGAGGCCACCCTGAGACTACAGAGTGAATTCCAAGTCAGCCTGAGCCACAGTGAGACCCTACCAAGGAAAACCAAACCAAACCAAAACAAAACAAAAGACATCAAAAGCTACTCTAGTGAGCATGTCCACTTTCTAGATCAGTTTGACTTCGGAACCGTACAAGTGCATTCTGATTCAAATGAACAACAACAAAAAACGTAACATTTGTCGAGAGTGGGCCAAAAGGAATTGGAAGTCGTTGGTGGAGACACCCTTTAGCTGGGCTCCCAGGAAAAATGTCAACATCACAGTTCCCCCTCCATAAGATTTGAAATACGATATAAAACGATGGAGGGTTGAAGTATCACAGTTATGGTCTCCCTCAAGAGTTAATCCAGATGAAGAGACTGAAGTTGCCTCAAAACCTCAGGTAGGCATCTTTCTGCTCCAAAGCCTGCCTCAAGACTGCCTGCTCAGGAGAAAGAATGAGAGGCCATCAGTGTCTAGTAGGTTGAGGCAAGTCCTGCCACAAGCCCTGAGGCAAGCATTAGGGACAGCTTCCTTGTTTGCCTTCCTGAAAGGGAAGGGCTGGAGAGATGGCTTAGTAGTTAAGTGCTTGCCTGTGAAGCCTAAGGACCCCAGTTTGAGGCTCCATTCCCCAGTACTAACGTAAGCCAAATGCACAAGTTGGCACATGCATCTGGAGTTCGTTTGCAGTGGCTGGAAGCCCTGGCACACCCATTCTCTCTATCTGCCTCTTTCTCTCTCTGTCATTCTCAAATAAATAAATAAATAAAATAAAAGAAAGGGAAGAGCCCCTTTCTCTTGACCAGAGGAACAGGGTTGGGGGTGCATGCAGATTCTTGCGTTTTCCGTGGGACACTGACGTCTGTGCTGATGCGTGGGTGGACTCAGCTGCATAGGTCCCAATGAAGTTAGCTTGGAGCAGTAACTCTCTGGGGACATATGCCCCAGAGGTAGCCAGGTTTGCCCCAGGGCTATTAAGATGACAATGCCCATTAGCTGGCATCTATGCTAATGCCAATCAATAGGGTGGTGCACACGTGGTAGTGGTCATGATCAGTGTAGTCATGTGTCAGCCCTGGGTCCAGGGCACACCCGGCCACTGGCTTCCCCCAGAACCACCTTCCTACTCAACTTGGCTCTGCACTTTCCTGCCACCATTTGTGTCCCTTTGTTTTACTTCTGGTTAGCCATACCCTAATTTCTCCCTCATACCCTTCCTGTTAGTTTACTGTAGGTAGTACTATTCCTGGGGCGTGGACTTAGCCTTCTAGGTATCAAGACAAAGTCAAACAAGCAGCCTGGAGACTCAGACCCTGTGAAAGACAACACACGTGATTGGATCAAACCCTGGAGAGGTGGAAGTAAGCTAAGCAGGCTTGGGGACTCAAGCCAGGGTTTCTGACCATCCTGCAGACCATGCTTGGATTTACCCAGCATGCCTGTTAGCAGGCCCTCTTTAGGACCCTTCATGTGAGTGAGGATCCCTGCTCCGCAGTTGCGGCATTTGGTTTCTTGTCTCTACCCTTAGGAATGTTATGGGAAACTCCCCTTTTGCTCCTTTGGACTCCTGCCAAGGTGTATCCTCAAGGACTGAAGTTTGATCCTAAAGAAAAATAGGAAGCCGGGCATGGTGGCGCACACCTTTAATCCCAGCACTCAGGTTTTAATCCCAGCACTCAGGTGGTAGAGGTCAGAGGATTGCTGTGAGTTCAAGGCCACCCTGAGAATACATAGTGAATTCCAGGTCAGCCTAGGCTAGAGTGAGACCCTACCTTGAAAAACCCAACAATAATGGTAATATTAATAATAATCAATGAATAAATAAAAGGGTAATTAAGGCCCTATTAGTTTGTGTGGAGTATGTGTGTAAGCATGGGCACACACGTGTGGAGGTTAGAAGACAACTTTTTTTGTTGTTGAGCCACATTCCCAGTCCTCCCCCCCTTTTTGAGACATGGTCTCATGGCCTCAACCTTCTATATAACCAATCATGCCCGGTTCAGGTGATGTTGAGGATAGAACCCAGGGCATCATACATGTTAGGCAAGTATTTTACCAACTGAGCTACATCTCAGGTGATTGAGGCCTTTAAAAAATATCAAGGTCCTCAGGGAGATAGCTTTGTAAAGTGCTTGCCTTGAAAATATAAGGACATGTATTTAATCCTCAGAACCCACCCACATTTTTATTATTTTGGTTTTTCAAGGTAGGGTCTTGCTCTATCCCAGGCCAACCTGGAATTCACTATGTAGTTTCAGGGTAGCCTTGAACTCATGGATCCTCCTACCTCTGCCTCCCAAGTGCTGTGATTAAAGGTGTGTGCCACCAGGCACAGCTCTTTTATATTTTTTATTATTTATGAGAGACAGAGAGGGAGAGAAAGAGAGAATGGGTGCGCCAGGGCCTCTAGCCACTGCAAACTCCAGATACATGCACCACCTTGTGCATCTGGCTTTCTTGGGACCTGGAGAATTTAACCTGGGTCCTTAGGCTTCACAGGCAAGTGCCTTAACTGCTAAGCCATCTCTCCAGCCCCTCACTCACATTTTTTAAAAAGCCAAGTGTGAGCCGGGCGTGGTGGTGCACGCCTTTAATCCCAGCACTTGGGAGGCAGAGGTAGGAAGATCACTGTGAGTTCAAGGCCACTCTCAGACTACATAGTGAACTCCAGGTCAGCCTGAGTTAGAGTGAGACCCTACCTCAAAAAAACAAAACAAAACAAAAGACAATGGATCTCTAGGGTTCACTGGCCAGACAGTCTAGCCTACTCCATAAATTCTAGGCCAGTGTCTCTAAAAGAGAAGAAAAAAAATGGTGGACAACACCTGGGATTATCCTGTGGCATCCACATGCACGTTTACATACTTTTACATGCACCCACACACATATTTGCATATACACACATTCACACACAAATTGTTACCTCAGCTGGCTCCCTTCTGTTGTTTATTTCATGAAATGAGAAAAGATATCACCTTGGATACGTAACAAGTTTCACCTTTGGAGATCTTGCCTTCACTAGGACTTCCTTACTCCTCAGGGATATAAAGACATCTATTTGCTGTCTTACTAGGAGTGTACTGTGATGTTAT
The DNA here is from genome assembly GCF_020740685.1 of Jaculus jaculus. NCBI lineage: Eukaryota > Metazoa > Chordata > Mammalia > Rodentia > Dipodidae > Jaculus > Jaculus jaculus. The sequence goes on from NC_059113.1 coordinate 30,804,909, forward strand.
ATAATTGTGTTGTGTGTGTGTGTGTATGTGTGTGTGTGTCATGATAACTGTTTTCATGTAATTGTCATTTTGTGTGTAAGATAGCATGTGACAAAATTAAATATAGTCCTAGAATTTCTGAAAATGGCCCAGTAACAAAACCGAGGATCACTTCATTTTCTTATTTTCTTTTTTTCGAGGTAGGGTCTCATTCTAGCCCAGGCTGACCTGGAATTCACTATGAAGTCTCAGGATGGCCTTGAACTCACACTGATCCTCCTACCACTGCCTCCCAAGTGCTGGGATTAAAGGTGTGCGCCACCATGCCCAGGTATGAAACAGCTGATTTTATTAAGCATGTATTTTAGAGAGATAATAAGTGTCTAAAATACTTTGCTGAGAGTACAGTTTGTTTCTTTAAAGCAGTATTCATTAACCGGGTGTGGCGGCTCATGTCTTTCATCCCTGCAGTCAGGAGGCTGAGGTAGGACTGCCATTTTAGGCCAGCCTGGGCTAGAGTGAGACCCTACTTCAAAAACAAACAAATAAAAAACTCAGTCTAACCCAAGTGACTGCACTGAGGCACCCCAAGAACTTGTGCTGTGAAGCTCTATCCTCTGAGCACAACACAATACCTTGTTCATCTGATGAGGTAGTTTAAATAGATGGCCCCCACTATATTCAGTGCTTTATTAGCTTGTAGTTTGGTTCTATAGCCACCTGGCTGGAGGAGGTATCACTGGGTGGGTCTTAAGGTGTGCTGCTGGGTTTGTTCCAATCTAAAAATATGCAAAGTACCTGGTGGCACCTGGAGTTCCTGAAGTGTGCAGTGTGGATTTTGGCTTGTGGCTTCTCCCTCTCTCTCTGCTTGGACCTGTGAAAGCTGTCAGCTTCTTCTGCCATTATGAAACATCCCCTGGATCTGTTTTTTTTTTTTTTGGGGTTTTCAAGGTAGGGTCTCACTCTGGCTCAGGCTGACCTGAAATTCACTCTGTAGTCTCAGGGTGGGCTCGAACTCTCAGCAATCCTCCTACCTCTGCCTCCCGAGTGCTGGGATTAAAGGCGTGTGCCACCACGCCCGGCTCTGTAAGTTTTAATAAATCCCTTTTTCCATAACTATGCCTGGTCTGGAAGTTCACCTCAGCGACCTGAAGCTGTCTGCTACAGGTGACTACTACCAAGAGACCCTCAAGATTGGGCCTTTTGACCTTCCCTCATAGGAGGGGGTGAGGAAGGTCACTGGAGCCCCACCCCCAGCCAGCCGTCTGTGATTGTTGTCCTCTGCACATGATCTCAGGAGGCCACATATATAGTGTGTGGAAGGTTAACAGAAGAGGGGATGCCACCTAGGTCACTACGAGGTTGTCATTCGTGTGGGGGTGAGACTTTCCAGTGGCGCAGCTGTTTGGAGTCACTCCCTCACCACTCACCAGTAGTGGTCTGCAAGCCCATTAAATTCATTACTTCACCAAGCTGGCCTTTGCTGTAATCATACTTTGTTGTCAACTGGTGCCCTCTGGGGGGAGCAGATATTTGTTTGACTCTCCTCATGAAAGTTTCAGGCAACGCAGGTAAAGATATTACTCTCTGAGCTGGGCGTAGTGGCTCACGCCTTTAATCCCAGCCCTCAGGAGGCAGAGGTAGGAGGATTGCTGAGAGTTTAAGGCCACCCTGAGACTACATAGTTAATTCCAGGTCAGCCTGGACCAGAGTGAGATCCTACCTCGAAAAACCAAAAAAAAAAAAAAAAAAAAAAAAGATATTACTCTCCTCAATAATGGGGGCTCAGTTCTCTGCCTTATTCAGAAACCCAGATCCACTTACTAAATGAAATTGTACAGTGACCTGTGTTTATGGGAATGCCCCAGGACCAAAAGTTATTATTAGTCTCAGTGTTGGAAATTGTCCTACACACAGCCCAATAATAAAGCATAATATTGGGAGTCTTCACCTGAAAGTTAGCGGACATTCCTAGCTTACTTCTCCAGCTATATTCTGTAACATGTAGATATCAAGGATGCTCATAAGATATAGTAGCTATAGCAATGCTGATAGACAATTAGATTTTAATCAAATGCCCCTTTGTCAATGATAAAAAGATCTCCTGATGCTTGCTGACATCTCAGAGTAATCCTGCCACTCTTGATTAGAAGTTGTAAGATGTATGGTTTCTAGGATACAATAGTTTCAGACTAAACTCCTTGTGATACAGAAATTATAGCTAATGACTACCAAAGGGGATCCAAAACATCATCTCCAACCAGCGGAACAGGCACAAAACTTTGTGGTCCCGCCTAGTCAGGAGTGTGCGTCTCGAATCAGCATGGAAGAAGTCACAGAAAATAATTCATTGCCCCTCAGAAAGACTTTTTTTTCCCTTTGAGGTAGGGTCTCATTCTAGCCCAGGCTGACCTGGATTTCACTCTGTAGTCTCAGGGTGGCCTCGAACTCATGGTGATCCTACCTTTGCCTCCTGAGTGCTGGGATGGAAAGGAGTACGCCACCACACCCAGCTTTAAAAAAATTTTTGTTTATTTTTATTTATTTATCTGAGAGTGACAGACAGAGAAAGAGGCAGATAGAGAGAGAATGGGTGCGCCAGGGCCTCCAGCCACAGCAAACAAACTCCAGACGTGTGCACCCCCTTGTACATCTGGCTAATGTGGGTCCTGGGAAATCAAGCCTCGAACTGGGGTCCTTAGGCTTCACAGGCAAGCGCTTAACCGCTAAGCCATCTCTGCAGCCCCCAATTTTTTTTTTAATATAAAAAAAAGTCTTGCCAGGTGTGGTGGTGACCTCCTGCTGCTACAAATGAACTCCAGACATATATACCACTTTTTTTTGTTGTTGTTGCTGTTTTTTGTTTTTTCAGGTAGGGTTTCGCTCTAGGCCAGGCTGACCTGGAATTCACTATGTAGCCTCAGAGTGGCCTCGAACTCACAGCGATTCTCCTACCTCTGCCTCCCAAATGCTGGGATTAAAGGTGTGTGCCACCACGCCTGGAAAAGAAAAATTTCTTGAACCTCAACTCTCAATTCCTTGTTTTAGGACATAAAAACCCAGAGCTCCCAGCAGGTTCCCATTGTACCTCAACAATCACCTATAAGCTGCATAGCTGAGTTCAAGGCCATACTAGGCCACAGGAGACTTTGTCTCAAAAGGAAAAAATAAAATAGGAGACAGAAGATAGTGAGACAATATGAACATAGATGGAAACATGGTGTTCTAAACTGCCCAAAGACATACTACTGCCCTCTCCTTTGTGATTTAATGCACATGGGTCTGCCAGTCCCCTGGACAGGAGAGCATGCCTCAGGAAAGCTGTCACTCATGAAGACACGCTGGAGGACGGGAGGAGAGCGTGCTCACACATTTCAGGACTCCTCGACGCAGGTGCTGATTTACAGATCCTTACAGCTAAGCCCGCCTGCTACTCTGAGTTCCAGCTTAAAAGCTGAAGGTCCCACGTTCTCCCTTTCTGTTTGGGTGCCAACTAAACTCCTAGCCTGCTTCTGGTACTGGGTTTTCACTACTTCTGAAGACCTGCCTTTCCCCCCTCCACGACCTCCATTTGCTCAGCCCGTCTGCTTTACCTGTAACTCAAAAAGCACGCTCGTCCTTCCTTTTATCTCTCTCCCTCCTTCCTCAGGTGCAGAGATTTCCAGCTCGCCTTTTCTCTCAAACACCAGTAAAAGGATCCTTGAACTTCTTTCCAGGTCTGTTTTAAAATTCTTTTTATGTACAGAGACTAAGGTACTGGAGAAGCAGCTCAGTTGGTAGAGTGCTTGCCTGGCACAAAGCCCTGGGTTTGATCTGCAGCATGGCATAAAATGGGAATGGTGGATGTAAACCCAGCATTTAGGATGGAGGCTCAGTGGTTCAAAACACTCGCTTGCAAAGCCTGCTGGCCTGGATTCAGTTCCCCAATACTCATGTAAAGGCAGCACAAAATGGTAGGCGCATGCATCGGGAGTTTGCAGCAGCAAGAGGCTCTGGTATGCCTGTGTACGTGTGTGCGCGCACACACACACAACTAAAATATTTTTTTTAATTTTAATTTGAGAGCAACGGACAAAGAGGCAGAGAGATAGAGAGAATGGACACACCAGGGCCTCCAGCCATTGCAAATGAACTCCAGATGCATGCACCACATTGTGCATCTGGCTTACGTGGGTACTGGGTAATCGAGCCTTGAACCAGGGTCCTTAGGCTTCACAAGCAAGCGCTTAACTGCTAAGCCATCTCTCCAGCCCCTAAAATAATATATATTTTTAAAAAAGTTCAAGGTCATCTTCAGCATATAGGGAGTCTGAGACCTACCTGGGATATATGAGACCCAATCTCAACACCACTCCCCACCCCACTACAGAACAACAAATGTAACACAAGAGGGGACCCTAACTGACTGGGGACAATGAGCAGGGGGGAGGGAGAGAGGGGGGCAGGGGACTGCCGCCAGCTGTGCTGAGTCTCACAGTGCCAAGAAGAAAATACAGTGGCTGACAGGTGAGGGAACTGGGTCTGAGTAGCTAATTCAGGAAAGGAAGGGGGAAGACAGGCTGGAGCTTCTAGCTTTCTAGGTGGAGGCACAGGGAAAAGGCCAAGGGACACAGCAGGAAGGAGACTTGGGGAGCAAGGAGGGGCAAGGGGAGAGCAACTCTGCCCACTCTGACCTGGGACTCGGGTCTCAAGGATTCTGAGACAGAATTTGTTGTTCAGGTCCCCCACCCAGTGGCATTTTTGTCATGGCAATCCTAGCCTACCAGAGAGGAAGAGAGGTGAGAAAGGGGGACGCCACCCTGGACAGGGGGTGCAGCTGAGAATGGTGTGTCTAGGAAAGGTGAAGTGTATCCAGACTGAGACTAAGAGATAAGGGAGAGTGGGGCCCTTGGATGCAGGGGAACATCTAGTTCTTCAGGATGACAGACGAGCGTGGGTTTCCCACCGAAGAAAGCCTGGAATCAGGCAGAAAGGAAGAGCCTGGGATGAGCAGTCAGAGGACGGATAGACCTCTATGTATTTGCCTCCTCTGCATCTGGGTCTTCCCAAGCTGCAGGATGGGCCACCAGCCTGGGGCTGCGCCCAGTTTTGCTTCCGGAGCTGGCCGGGGGAGGGTAATATGGGAATAGGAACAAAGACCATCACGGAGTTGTCTAGCAGCACAGGTCAGCAGCCTTAGGGATGCTTTGGGTGGTGGTGGGGGGCTTCCCCAGCCAAGGGCACAGCGAGCTTTGTCACACCACTCTGGGCATGAGTAACTGGGCACTTCTCTCCCGCGCAGGCTTAAACCATAGGATCAGGATGGCCACACGAGCGCGCAGCTGAAGCCTCAGACCCAAGCCTGCACTGCCTCCGTTCTCTGCTGGAGACCTCCCGCCTCTCCCAGCTGGCCTCGGGGAAAACAGGCCTCAACGTGGGTGCTGCTGTGGGAGCTCACGGCCCGTGTGGCTTCCCTGGGGCTGGGTCCTCTGGCAGGCTCGGAGAGGGAATGCCATCTCCCAGCCTGATCCCTCTCTTAGGAAAGGGGCCAAAGCAATCAAACACACCGTTTTACCTGTCCTGGTATCCCGTTGTTGCTAAGGGGCTGCACGGGCATCATGCCTGCCTCCCAGAGGAAGGCTCAGAAGGGCACCCAGTGGGCCAGGACTGAGGCCCAGCTCTGCTGCCGCCCTCTGCAATTTGAGGGACCAGTGGGAGACTCCAGAGGGCCCTTACCTGGGTCCCGTAGCTGGCTCCCCACCTGCATGACGCCTATTGAGGGTCCTGTGTCTGGCACTACCGGGCTGGAGGAAGGCCCAGCCCACCACACTGACCGCCTGGGGCCCCATGTATATTTAATGAGGCCTATTATTCCTGTTTTGTCTCTGGAAAGAAATGAGCAGAGACGCTAGCAGCTGACAGGGGAGCACGAAACAGCCTGGAAAGCAGGCCGGGCTGCAGGCCTGGCACTCGCCTTGGAGCTCTCTCCTCTCCTGGCAGTGGCACAGAACTTGTGCCATCCGTCTCCAGACCCCAAAGACACACCTCCACCTCCCAGTTGGCCCCAGAACTGGTATTAGTGGAGGCTTCTCCATCCTGGCTTGAGCCTTCCAGCCATTCTACACAGTCACAAGTGACTCCTGGAGACGCTACCCACTCTGGCAAGTGGGGCAGGCCTCTGGATATCACACTGGGCATACAGAGCTCCCGGGCAGCCTTTCCTGGAGCACACCCCAACTCCTTTTGGCCACCTAGGCCTGTTTGCACCAGGCTCAAGCTATAGCCACTACCCAGTCACAGGTTCATTGCTGCCCTGCCCCCATCAGACCAGGGGACAGGCCTGTAAGTGAAAAGTCATCCAAATCTGGGCAGGAGTCACTTTCTGTCCTTTATTTCTGAAAGGAAAGCAGAGATGGGCGCTTAGAGGAGAAACAGAATCAAACCTAAGAGGTCCAGCCTAGGCAAGCAGGGGCTGCCCTGGGTGGGGCTTAAGGGGGAGGCACTTTAAGATACTTTGGCTGGGACCTAGTTTCCACCATGGACAGCTCTCTGTGGGAGGTCCTGCAAGGCTCTGTCCTGAGAACCTGAACACCAGAGAAACTGGCAGGTGGTGAAGAAACAAGGCACCCCTTCAGCCTCAGGGACCCAGACAGGTCCAGCTCCCTACCCTATCACTGAGCCTGTAGCGACTTGGGGCTCTGGCTGGGAGGAAGGTGAGTAAATTAGCATCTGGCCCAGATGGGGGGGGGCTCAGGGTAGGGATGCAGGCCATGGGCTCCCCATGAGGAGCCCCCAACACAGGGAGCAGGCACATGGGAAATGTCCTCAGCAGAGCCCTGGTCCCCATCCTCACTCCAGACCCGGCGCTGTGCCATCTGCCTACTGAAGACGCTTCTGGAAAGAACAGACTTGAGAGGGTCTCCTCCTGTGGTGCGTGTGTGTACTCTTCTTCTTGTTCGGGTCCAACTCCCAGGGAGCCAGGCTGGCAGGCAGCGCGGTTACTTCTTCACAATCTGGATGACATCCTCGTGCTCCATGGTGTGGGTCAGGCCCACCCGCTGCGGGCTATACTTGGTGCTGGTGCCCTGGCAGGGAGTACATAGGGGGTGCGTCAGGCCGAAGCTGCGGGATGCAGTCTAGGAGGGTAGGGGGTGAATTCTAGACAGAATGGGAGCTCCAGCAAACACCAAGGGCTTAGAGAGAAGATTCTTGATCTCCGAGCTGGAGCGGCCTGCATCGTTGTGGGCATACCCACAGAGCAGGACCAATGTAAGGGTACCCATGCAGAGCCTAACCCAGCGGCTACGGGTGTTAAGCATCCCACCCAGCCCCTCCTCAGACTCACCCACACCAGGGCGTACTTGAATTGGCTGGCCAGTGACCGGTGGATGCGGTGGCACTAGGGGACAAAGAGATGAGGCTCTGTAAATGAGGCCAAAACCCAGGGCTTGTGTTGGCAAGCAGCCATCCTATGGCAGATGCCTGACAGCCCCAGCTGAAAGTCAACTGAGGCCGTGGGTGCCATTGGCATGTGGCCCCGTGCTCACAGCTGTGAGTGACTGTAACATTCCTGTCGATAATAGCCCTCTGCCGCCTCCTCTGGACAACTTGACAGATGCTCCTTCCATATGGGACAGGGGGGCCTTCCAGAACACTCATTCAGCTTGCAGTCACAGCGGTTTGGCCAATGTCCCTCACCTCCTGGGTCCATCTGTGGCCTACACCATCTTGCACATCATACCCAAACTCTCCTCCTGAGCCCAGCCTACACCCCTCGGCACTCTGGGTGAGGTGAAGGACATGGGAAGGGGTCTGGGTGTGGCCACTCCTGCTCTCACAGATCTTATACTGCAAGAATGCATCCTGAACATATCCTGGAAGCTAGCAGATTCTAGTTTCCTCTTCTCTAGGCGGATGGCCAAGGATGTCATGGTCAGTACCAAGCACATATCCATACCAAGCAATACCCTCCTCCCAGACCAGAGTGAAATGTATGGTCTGGAGGTCAGGTCTGGCCTACAAGTGAGTTTTAAGTTCTATTCAGCTTGCCATATATATAATTTTTGTTTGTTTTTTTGAGGTAGAGTCTCATTTTAGCCTAGGCTAACCTGGAACTCACTATGCAGTCTCAGGGTGGTTTTAAACTCATGGCGATCTTCCTACCTCTGCCTCCCCAGTGCTGGGATTAAAGGCATGCGCCACCACACCTGGTTGGCTTGTTCATTATAAATAACATGAAATACCACTGGCAAAGTCTACAAGCTGAGACATAATGTCCTTTAGATCCATTTGAAAACTTGGGAACCAGTGCTTCCTCCCCTGAAGCTACCAGGGCATGACTTCTATGACTTGCCAGACCCTACTGTGCTATGTCTGACACAGGAGTGGTGACATCTGAGGGAACATGTTCTTCCCGTGAAAGGAATTATCCCTGAAATCCTGTCTCTAGCCAGAGAGACAAGCTCATCCAAAGGGCTACACATTTTTCTTTTGTGTACATATCCAAGTTTGTATAGGTGAGCGCGTACATGTGTGTGGAGGCCAGAGGTGGCTTTTGGGCCTTTGTGGGGCTCGAGCTTTGCTCAATTTTGAGCCAGGGGCTGCCACACCCACCTGGCATTTGTGTGGACGCTGAAGATCCACACTCAGATCCTCACACTTGTGAGGCTAATGTGCTTTATTCACTGAGCCATCTCTTCAGCCCCACACAGGGCCATGTTTTGAGGAAAAATGGGAGTGTATTTGGTAATAGGAAGATCAGTCCTTCTGGGAGTCCTGTCACATTCTGTAAGCCTCTCACAGGCAAATCCCACCAGCACCTATTCACAGAGACCCGGGGGTGTGGCTGGTGCGTCACAATGGTCCCAGTGGGGTTTTCAGAGGATGGGGGAGGGGGGAGTATGTCTGCAGTCTGGCTGGCTCCTCTAGTCTTATCAGCACCTAGACAGACCATAATGCATAGGTTGGCAGGGGCAGGCCTTTTCCTTATGCTTTGTGGGACAAGTGAGTGTTCACAGGGAAGGCCTTGCTGCGACAAAGTCTAGGCTCTGAGCAAAGTCTCACCCCATGAGCTTCTTTATCTTTGCAGGAGAGTGTTTGCGCCTGAGCCCATTTTCCACCTTTGCTCCTGCCTTCAGGCCTTTGCATATGCTTTTCCAGATGTTGCTTGTTCTCCAGGCACGTCAAGAGCCCTGCGTTACCCTGAACATGCAGCTTGGGCTGAGAGGGAGGACCATACTTCCTGAGAAGAGACAGAGCCCGTATCTAAAGCATACTGGGCTCCCAACATCCACTGTTCCACAATGGAGCTCCTTCTGAGGGACTGAAACGACTCAGGCAAGTTCCCTCAAGGCTTCCTGGGCCATGCCTAACCTGCTGATTACAGTGCCCAAGCCTCATGGAAGATGCCACTGGCCTGGTCCCATGCATTTCAACACTGCAAAGTTGGCACCCAATGGCCTTGGGCTTTCCAAATAAAAGGATGTATGAGAACAGACTATTGGCCTGCCCCACCACTGTCCTTCTGAGACTATAGGGGTGGCCTCATACTGTCCTCTGCCTCTGCAATACAGATCCTGAGGGGAAAACAATGAGCTAGAGGAAGACAAGGGCCAGGAACATGGCCATATGACTTGAAGCCTGGTCCTGGATTCTGGGCAATGACTCGCCCCTCAGTGAGTGGTGTGTCCAGGTAGCAATTCTGACGGAAGAGGGTGTCTTTTGAGGGGAAAACAATGAGCTAGAGGAAGACAAGGGCCAGGAACATGGCCATATGACTTGAAGCCTGGTCCTGGATTCTGGGCAATGACTCGCCCCTCAGTGAGTGGTGTGTCCAGGTAGCAATTCTGACGGAAGAGGGTGTCTTTACACCCTGAATGCGGAACACTCTGCCTGAGATGTTCCACCCCTCACTCTGTATCCCCAAACCCATCCCGGACCCCACGCCAGCTCAGGCTACCTCCTCCAAGCGTCTCCCTATGTGCACTGTGAGGACGTGGCTCTGTCCCACCACTGATACACAACTCCTGAGCCCTGGAGTGACCAACCTACTGCGGTGGCGACGTTCAGTGAATCTGTGCTAGGGCAAGAAGCAGCCGGAGCCACCAGCTGGGACCAAGCAGGGAGGCTGGAGCAGCTAGGCAGGGGGTTGAGTGGCAGTCATAGCAGGTGGCAGGGCGGGACTAGGCTAGTGAGCCTTTTCCAGACTCGGCTCCAGCCACACTGGCAAAAGCAGACTGCTGACATCTTGCACTGATCATCAGAATGACCCTGGCACCATGGGGGGAGTGGGGCAGGAGGGGGACAAGCGCCAGGCAGTCAGCTGAGGGCCTTAGTCAATGTGACCTTAACCACTCAGGGAATCCTGCAGCAGCACCCGACCTTACAGGAATGAGACAGAAGTCCCACATGTGACTAGGAAGGGGAAGTGTGGTCACATTAGCCCATCTCACTGGGAGCCTGTCTCAGCATCCAAGAACCAGGCAAGGCAAGCCATCTTTCCCCACCATCCCATCCCAGCTGGGGTACCCCAGGTAGAGTAGAGCCCTTAGACTCCCGGCCTGTCTTTGCAGGTCTTAACTTACCACGTGCTCCACAGAGGCCCCCTTCCGGAGAATGATGGCATCTGTGAAGTCCGGCCTCTCTGCAGAGAGACAGAGGCTCGTTAACCAGGGTTGCCTAGGTTGACTTGGATTTCCTCGAAAGGTGGCACTGGGACAGAGGACATCCTGGTCTCCCAACCCCCTCTAGCCTTGCCCCTGACGATCTGGCACATCCCCGGTATAGAACCTCGTGCCACCTTCTACAACTGCGACCTTAGCACAGAAAGCCAATCAAAGTGTAGGTCACACAGGCCTACCACCCTGTCACCTGTGAAGGCATCCAGACAGGAGCCATGTAAAGTATCTGAACTGAATGGGCAGGGGAGCTGTCGGGGTCTAGGCTACAAGCTGAACTTCTTCCAGGCCAACACACTTCCGGGCAAGCTCACCACAAACTGCCTCAATCTCACTAGGTACCCAGGGCATGTGAGGTACCCCGGGAATAAGGGCAGAGTAAGGTGCCTAGAACTCCCAACGTGACGCCTGCAGCTACAGAAGGAGTTTAAGAAGGTAGGGGCTGCTGTGGCCAGCTAGAACTAGTGAAGCTTCCAGACCAGCAGGCCCAGAACTCAGCATCTCGGCCACATGGTCTCCTGCAGAGGTCCCCATGGGCCTGGAGAAGAGTGCAGGGCCTGATCTGGTCAACAGGGCATCTGGATGCTGCATGTGGCCCTGGGGGAAACTCAGCCATTTCTGAGCCGGTGCTCTCTTCAACTCACGTCCTCTCTTCTTGGTGTAGATGCAGGTGAGGGCCAAGTACTCCCAGAGCATCTCCAGCAGGTAGTCCAGGTTTAGCTTCATGCCACAGCTGTGGGGAGGGAGGCACCAGGCAGGACCAACAGGCTCAGAGGCTGCTGTCTCTACCTCTCATGGTTGGAGAAGGCCACCAAGGCCTGTGTGACCTTACCAGCATAACTGGGGACAAGCAGGTCACCCTGATGGCAGCTGGATGCTTTGGCCACCGGGGACTAGCGTCACCCACAGTGGTCATGTCCAAGCGCTCAGCATTACTTTTAACTATTTTTTTTTAATTTATTTATTTGAGAGTGACAGACAGAGAAAGAGGCAGAGAGAGAGAGAGAGAGAGAGAGAGAGAGAGAGAGAGAGAGAGAGATACAGAGAATGGGCGTGCCAGGGCCTCCAGCCACTGCAAATGAACTCCAGATGCGTGCACCACCTTGTGCATCTGGCTAACGTGGGTCCTGGGGAATTGAGCCTCAAACCGGGGTCCTTAGGCTTCTCAGGCAAGCGCTTAACCGCTAAGCCATCTCTCCAGCCCTCAGCATTACTTTTACTGCCTGCCAGCTACGGGGGACCCATGGAACCTGTGACCATGATACAGGACTGCTGCATCTGGGACTGAGGACAGAGGCTGGGGATTCAGACACTACAATCACCCCACCCTGAGAGAGAGGTCCTCACACGGGTTGGGGGAGGAGGGAGGTGCAGTTCCAGGGCCATCAGACAGATCACCCTCCCCGGGTGCTGTGGTGAATCCGAGCAAAGTAAAGCACGGCCCTCCCATGTCAAGGATAAGCATGTCCTAGACAGCCCAAGGGGCTTAGGAGACAGTGGGAGGGAGCGGGAAGGCCGAGGCTGCCCTGTAGGAAGGATGCTACTTTTTGCACTGACTGAATGCCTTACCCATCATCTGCACCAGCCACGCCCACTTGGCCCCTGAGCCTTTGCTCCTACAAACCAGGCTCATCGTGAAACCATCAGAACATCTGGTTTGAGCCAGAAAGCGGTGCAGCAGAGGACTCAGCATGCCCTCTAAAAGGAGCCCCTGAAGGGTGCCACTGGGGAGTGAGCTGGATATTCACTTTGCTGGACAGAGGCCACCTGTGACTGACCCACCCAGCAAAGGGCAGGCAGTGGTGGACCTTATCCATCTTGGGATGTTTCCCCTTTATTATTATTATTATCTGAGAGGAGAGGGAGAGAGAGGGAGAGAACAGGCATGCCAGGACCTCTTGCCACTGCAAAGGGCCTCCAGATGCATGTGCCACATTGTGCATCTGGCTCTACATGGGTCCTGAGGAACTGAACCCAGGCCAGCAGGCTTAGCAAGTAAGCATCTTTAGCCACTGAGGCATCTCTCCAGCCTGTTCCCTTTCTTTTGAGCTGGGTTCAGATAAGACAAGCCTCCCAAGGCAGCAGCACAGGTGGTCACCTGGGGATTTTTGGAAACTGAGGTCACTCCTGGACTAAGACTTGTGACCCTGCAGCCTTGGTGTAGTTTTCTTGGCAGTGCCCAGCAGACATAACAACAGGCCAGCATCCCTAGCTGTGAGGCCTTCCTTCAGTAGCTCCTGGGCCTCTTGCACGGGGTTCTCCTCTGGGAGGTGACACTAAGCCTTATGAGCTCATGTGAAGGGACAGCACGGCTCTCTTCCAAGCCAAGGTGGCCAGGGGACTTATCTCCTGGGATCAGAACACTCACAAAGAGTAGCAGAGTGGCAAGATGCCAGCCCTCACCTGATAACCACACTGTTGGGTTTTCGGGCCAGACGGTCCACTTCTTCCATGGAGATCTGGTCAATTTTATTATACACCTGAGATTGGAAAGTGAAGATGGGTGGTGGGGAAGGAGAGAAGCTGGCCAGTCTAGAACAGGGCCACAAATGGCTACACCTGCCTGGAGGTCGATCCTTGGCTCACCTGAGCACCCTCCCTACTTGATGCCTCAAGGATGGGGAAGGCAGAAGGAGCTTGGGGGCAGCTGGTCCTTCTAGGAGGAAAGGCCAGACCAGAACCCTGGTCTCAAGCTCACCATGTCTCCAAGACTCAAGAGAGGCAAGGGGATGAGCGCCAGCTCCCTTGCTCCTCTCAGATGCCTGTTGAGGTGGGAGTGGTAAGGAGCAGCCAATGGGTCATCAGAGCTCAAGGAACACATTCAGAGGACAGGCCATGTGGTCTGGCCAGGGGCCCCTCTCATACAGGCAGTCCAGGACACATCACTTACATACAGGCAGGGCATGTACACGCGGTTGCCCACGATCACATCGATGAATTCATCCGGAGAGCAGTCTTCTCGGAAAAGCACTTCTGCATTGAAGATCTCTGAGGGGCTCAGATTAAGGGTAAGCTGTGTGCTGGCATCCCTGTGCTCTCTGGGGAGGGCTGAGCAGGATGAATGCTGGCCATAAGGGGCCTGGCCACATCTCTGTCTGAGGTTCTACAAACTTTGAAAACTGGAGAAACTCTCATTTCTAGCTCCCTAAATCACAATACATGAAAACTAAGAACCAACTGATGCATGATTTCAATATTCACTGTCAGGTGTGGAACACCACGGGGAAGCTTGTGGGACAATCTGTGTCACACACATCAGTCCTGGGGGCCACACTGCCCTGTCAGGAGTGACTCGCCAGGCATCCCTGTGCTGAGGTCAACTCTGCCTGACTCTTGCCCCCACTAACAAGCGCAACACAAGCCCTGCTTCCTCCCGAAGCTTCTCGAGCTCAGGAACCCCGCTACTCAGGTTATCTCGTCTTTCTTGTACATGAGGATAACAGAAACCAGTCAGCAGGCAGGGAGCCATTGCCAAGGGCATGGCCGAGCCCTGACGACCACCCCAGGGCTGGGAGGCCCGTCCCCAGAAGGATACTGTACTCGTGCAGGATGAGCTGCACCAGCTTCTCCGAGCACTGTGTCAGCGTGACCGTCGAGTTGAAGGAGATGCCGCCACCTTTCTTGGGCTGGAGCAGGGAACGGGCAGAAAGAGCCACTGATGAAGGGAAAGCAGTGGCGGCTGTGGGGCCTCTGCTGAGGCCTGGGCAATCCCCACGCTGCCCCAGACTAGGAGGTGGGCATACCTTGAAGTAGATATTGGGCTTGTGTTTGTTCAGGCGGATGCCCACGGACTCCAGTTCCTTCTCCAGCAGGGCTCTAGGGAAAGCCTAAGCCTTATCAGCTGTCTCCACGCAGGCGCACAGCAGCCTCCGCTGCCCAGCCAAGCTTGTCTGCCTGGACAGAAGCCGGCTCCTTTCTCTAGCCACTTCCTCAGCAACTTAACAGCCCAAACTTGTAGTGGAGCTTCTAACGGGGAAGCTGGGCCAGTCTCCCAGAGTGCACACAGAAGGGTTAAGAACCCCCATGGGGCCAGGTATGATGGTGCATGTCTTTAATTCCAGCACTTGGGAGGCAGAGATAGGAGGACCGTTGTGAGCTCGAGAATACATAGTGAATTCCAGGTCAGCCTGGGCTAGAGCAAGAACCTACTTTGAGAAACCAAAAACCAAAAATGCAAAAAGAGCCAGGCGTGGTAGTGCACGCCTTTAATCCTCCCAGCGCTCGGGAGGCAGAGGTAGGAGGACTGCCATGAGTTCAAGGCCACCCTGAGACTATATAGTGAATTCCAGGTCAGCCTGGACTAGAGTGAGACCCTACGTCGAAAAACCAAAACCAAAACAGAAAACAAAAACAAAACCCTCCCAAGGGTCTGCAAAAGGTAAGCTAGTGCATCCAACAGCAACAGCACGGTGGAAATGACCAGGGCAATCAGGCCGGTCTATGCACCTTGTCCTCCAGCGTGAGATTCCCAGTGCTGGCTAGTCATGCCTAGGCTAGACGGTGCTAGGTTAACCAAGAACTCCCATGTGTAACAGCCAGAGACCCGTGACCCTCCCAGCCCTCAGCCTCCCTGCCCCACTGCACGGACCTCTGCACGTCGCCCTTGGTGGCATCCAGCATCATGACGACGACATCGGCCGTGCGCGCCACGGCGATCACCTGCCGGCCTCGGCCTCGCCCTGGACAGGTGGAAGGAAGGGTATGCAGCAGTACGGTCACGCAGCCTGCAATGGCCCAGGCTCCTGTCCTTTGTAGACCCCTACAGTGTCAGCTACATGCTTCCCGGTGCCGTTTAGTTTTGTGAATCCATACAGAGGCTGGTTTTGTTTATTTATGTAGGTTCTCTGAGACAGGCTTTGCTAGGCGGGCCTTAAACTCAAAATCCTCCTGCCTTAACCTTCTGAATACTGTATTACAGTTATGTACTACTTCGCCTGGTTAAGACTGGTTCTAGCTCAGCGTGGTGGCACACACCTTTAATCCCAGCACTCGGGAGGCAGTGGAAGGAAGATAGTTGTGAGTTTGAGGCCAGCCTGAGACTACAGAGTTGGCCTACACTAGAGAAAGATGCTACCTCAAAAAAAAAAAATAAAAAATAAATAAATAAAAGGACCGGTTCTAGAAGTCACCATCTTAAGTGGAGTGGCAGAGTAACAATAGCTATTTCCCCCTTCCCTTCCTTGCAGCAAGCCCATTTACTCAACACTGCTGTGAACTTGGTACTTCCAAGCCCATTTTATAAGCAGGGAGACTGAGACTGAGGTGCTGAGACACATTCAGTCACTAGCCTAAGATCACAAGGTGAATGTGGCACCAGTATCTGAACTGAAGCCTTTCCTTTCTGGAGAGTATGGTACCAAAAAGAATCAGGGACCCAGGATGAGTTCCACAACAGTCCCACCCAGTTTCAGAGCTCGCATGTCTCCCACCAGCCTGGCCCACTCCCACCTTGTGCTGCTCCTTCGATGATGCCAGGAAGGTCCAGGAGCTGGATGTTGGCCCCTTTGTACTAGGAAGCAGAAGAGAAGAGAGAGCTACACTGAGCCACTACTGCCAGGAGCCTGTCAAGGCCCAGGACACCTACAATGGCTCTCAGGCTGGTGCTAACTGTGGCCAAGTCCAGACCTACCATAGACCACAGTCTAAGGGCTGGGGCCACCTGGGAAGGTGTCCTGGTTGTTTTCTGGGCCTACCGCACTCACTGCTGATGTTAACTAATAAAGTACCTCACGTGGAGACACGAGGCTGTGGTAGCTGCCAACACGGCAGGCAAGGCCTGAGGAAGTTTTCAGGGGCAAAGGACCAGCCAGCCAATAGTCAGGGAACAGAGAACAGAGGCACACCAGACAGAGCTGCTAGACATGGGCTCGACCTCCTGGCACAAATCAGGATTCCAGGCTAGCCAGGTACCTCTTAGGTCTCCAGAGGGGCCAGTGCTTCAGGGAAAAGTGGCTCGGCTTGCCCCCACACAGGAGCGGAAGCCCCTCGGATGCCTGCACACAACAAGCACCTCACAGGTGCAAACGCAAGCATACTCTCAGCGGGGCCCCATCAGACCCCACTCACTTCAATGACTCCAGGGATGCATGTGAGGGTGGTGAACTCGTAGGATGCAGCTTCGCTGGCTGTGGAGGTCATCAGACTCAAGAAGGTGGACTAGGAGAAAAAAACACCACTGTCTTAAGGAGCCATCACTTAGCATCCTGGGCAAATCCCTGCTGGGCTGGAGACTGCTTGGATGGGCAGCAGGCAAAGCCTCCCTTGTACCCCCCCAATTGGGGAACCTGCATGAGTGTGGAGCAATACAGGAGAGTTGCTTCTAAAGATAGGCTGGGGCTGGAGAGATGGCTTAGCAGCTAAGGTGTTTGCCCATGAAGCCTAAGGACCCAGATCCTATAACCCAGGATCCACATAAGCCAGATGCAAAAGGTGGTGCATGTGTCTGGAGGTCCTGGTACATCCATCCTCTCTCCCTCTCAAATAAAATAAAATAAAACAAAAGATGGGCTGGTACCAGAGCTCATGCTCCTCGGAGGTCTCAGGACTGTCTCAGATAGGTGTAGGGTCCTGGTTTACAAGGGCTCCCCCATGGATGGATCAGAAGCCCTTATCTGGCCCCACACAAGCCTCCAGGGAAGAGAAAAGGGATGCGTGCATGGATACGGGGAACTGGTCCTGAGCAAAAGGCTGCCAAATGCTGCTGGAGGCCAATTTTGGAGACAGCCTATGATCCTGTGACTTGTGGAGAAACCTGGGCCTCCAAACGGGGAAAGTTGGATTTGCCACAGGGCCCACACCTTGGAGGTACGGCTTAATGTTTTTCTCTCTGATATGCATACCAATTACGGGGTAAAACAAACCAAATTTAACATATGCCCAGCCGCCCGCAGCAAGCACTTGGGGTCAGGGCTGCTGCCCACCTCCCTGGCAGCTTAGAGCTTGAAGGGCTTGACAATGGGCTCCGAAGCTGCCCCAGGCCCTGGTGAGGACTGCCTGGTACTTATACAGCCTGCATTTGAGCAGGCTCCTCTCTGGCCTCCCTTGTCCTGCTCCACTATCTGCACAGAAGCCAGTGATCCTAGAAAGTCAGTCAGCACTCAGATCTTGGTTTCCACTGGCATGCTCTAAAAAAAAAACCCGGGGCTCCCTGGAGAAATGGCAAGTCCTAGACTAGGGCAGGAAATAGTTTGGATGCATAAAGACCTTGCAGTGTCAGGAAGTGAGGCCAGGCAGGCGAAGCCAAAGCAGCTGAGACAGCTCCCAAACTAGAACATGGTGCAGACGCCACGTGCGGCAGCACACACACCTAATCTCAGCATGTAGAAGGTTAAGGCAGAAGGAATGCTGTGAGTTGGAGGCTAGCCAGGACTACAGCCAAGATGCTATCTCAAAAAAAATTAATAATAATAAAAGGAGCCAGACGTGGTGGCACACTCCTTTAATCCCAGCACTGGGGAGGTGGAGGTAGGGGATTACTGTGAGTTTGAGGCCACCCTGAGAGTACAGAGTGAATTCCAGGTCAGTGTAGGCTAGAGTGAAGCCCTACTTTGAAAAACCAAAAAAAAATAAATAAATAAAAAAGCAGTGGGGGGAGGCAGAGGTAGGAAGATCTCCACGAGTTTGAAATAAAACTAAGAAAGAAAGAAGAAAGAGAGAGAGGAAACAATCAAAGAAGGGAGGGAGGGAGAAGAAGCTGCCTAGAATTAGAGACAAGACAATCGAAGGGGATGTGGGATGATGATGTGGAACTGCTGCAGAGTTTTCTAGGAGGTTCTTTGGGAATGTTGCTCAGTGTATTGTAATAACCTTCTGCCTTCCTCCCTGATACCCACACTGACCATCACTGACCTTACCCACAGAGGGAAAACCAATGAGCGCCACGCGGGCATCACCAGACTTCATGACATCGAAGCCCTCTCCTTTGGATGAAGCTGACTTAGATGGTTCCAGGAGCTGGGCCCGATACTTGGCGAGTTTTGCTTTCAGCAGGCCCAGGTGATACTCGGTGGCTGAAGGACGAAAAAGCAAGGTGGAAATAAGTGTCAGGGTCTCTACTTGGAGGATCAGGAGGGGCTCCATATGAGGCTCAGTGTTGACTAGAACGCCAGGACTTGACAGCAATCACTTCGAGGAGACCAGGACAGAAGAGCTAAGGATCGTGGTGTGTCGTGTTGGATCCCAGCACCGTGGCAGTGGTTCGCAGTAGAAGCGCGAGATGGTTAAGTTTGGCTGTCAACCTGATCTGTTTAGGAACCCACAGACTCGAGGGGAAGCTCCATGATGGCAGAGGAAAACAATGGCAAGAGCAGAGGGTGGACGTCACCTCCTGGCCAACATCAGGTGGACAACAGCAGAGGAGAGTGTGCCAAACACTGGCAAGAGGGAACTGACTATAACATAAGCCTGCCCCCAAGAATATATATCACCTCCAGGTGGCTTCAATTCCAAAATAGCCACCGGCTAGCAGCCCAGCATTTAGAATTTATAATAAATTTCTGGGGAACACCTGAATCAAACCACGGCAGAACATCTCACTCATGGTGCCCAGGGTGCATGCGCTTCAGAGGTGCTTTTGGCTCACTCTATTGGTGAAGCCCTCACTGGCAGCCGTTGGGTTGGGAGGTCAGTTGCTCTACCGGGTGTGGGTCAATGCACTGTCAGGATCTTCTCAAGGTCCACATGACTCATCCTGTCCCGAAGATGTTTACAAAGATAAAAGTAGGACAGGTTTGGGGGCCCTGGGTCTGCCCTGCTTCCTGACAGATACGCCATTTACTATAGCACCAGCACACTGGGGGTCAAACCCAGGGACTCGCGCAAATTAGGCAAGCACTTCATCGATCCAGCTATATGTGCCCAGGCCCAGGCATCAGTTTCTTAATCTGCACAACAGGAGCATTCACAGTCATTGATTCCGTCAATCAGGTTTCTGCCAGGCCCGGAAAAGCACTGAGAACACTGTTTGGCACATCACCAACACAATGAGCTGTAAGAAATTGTTATCAGGGTCTACAGTCACCCACCCAGCCCAGGCTATCTCTGCCTATGCTTCTGTTTAGAGCCTCCACAGCTCCTCTCATGGTGCCAAACTATCAGTTCCAACAGGGCAGGGACTCCAAGCTTCTTCAGACCAGCACTCGGGTCACATTTTAGTAAGTGAATGAGTGATCTGTTAACAGTGGGTTTAGGGACTGGAGAGATGGCTTAACAGTTAAGGTGCTTGCCTGCAAAGCCTAAGAACCTGAGTTTGATTCCCTAGTACCCACATAAAGCCAGATGGCACTAAGTAGTGCATGTATCTGGAGTTTGTGTGTAGTGGTAGGAAGCCCTGGCATGTCCATACTCATGGTCTCTCTCAAATAAACACATGAATAAAATTTAAAACACAAAGCTGCGCGTGGTGGCACACGCCTTTAATCCCAGCACTCGGGAGACAAAGGTAGAAGGATCAGTGAGAGTTCGAGGCCACCCTGAGACTACATAGTGAATTCCAGGTCAGTCTGGACTAGAGTGAAACCCTACCTCGAACCCCCCCCCCACAAAAAAAAAAAAAAAAACACAAAGCAAACCAAAACAAAAAACCAGGGACTGAAGAGATGGCTTAGTACGTAAGGCACTTACCTAGGAAGCCTAAGGTTCCAGGTCTGACTGCCCAGACCCACGTAAGCCAGATGCACATGGTGGTGCATGCATCTGGAGTTCATTTACAGTGGCTGGAGGCCCTCTTGTACCCATTATCTCTCTCTCTCAATAAATAAGTAAAAATAAAATAAATAAAAAACAAAAACAGTGGGATTAGAGATTCGGCCTGATGGTACACACCTGGAACCCAACACTCAGAAGGGGAGGGAAGAGGACTGTAAGTTCAAGGCCAGCCTGGGCTATAGCAGATGCCGGGCACGATGCTAGCCAGTGACCTTTTCCCAGAGGGGATCTCTTGGCATCCTGCCAGAGGTGCTATTGTAGCTCCGCAGTATCTTAGAATGCAAAGGAAGGCAAAAAAAAAAAAAAAAAAAAAAGGAATAAAGCTCAGCAGCATTAGCAACAGCTGGGTTCATATATGGTCTTTCTTGTCACCTCTGCGCATAGGAATCTGAGCTTATCAGCTTCTCCACAGGGAGGGTTAGGAGCAGATCTCTCCATCTCCTTGATGACCACTGCCATAGTGGTAGCATGTCCCAGCCTCCCCCAAGACCCCTTGCCACTTTCTTTGAGCCTTATGGATGGTAACCCATCACAGCAGCCAGGGGGAACAGAAACCAGACTCATCTCTTCCCTACTTAAAACCCACCACAAGATCCTGCTGCCCTGACCTCTCAGCACGGCAGGAAGGGACCTTCTTCTCCTACCACTGTGGCCCAGCCCCAGACTTTTCATACGCGGACACACCAGGTTCATCTCCTGCCCCAGCGCCTTTGCACCAGAGGCTCCTTCTGCCAGGCCCGGTCTTCCTCCCGCTCTCAACCTAGGGAGTTCCTTGTGTAAAGTCTAGGCTCAAAGGGCCACCCCCACGGTGTTCTTCTCCATCACCCCACCTAAGCAGGCTCCATTCCTGCTGCTCTGTCCTGACACCACAGTTTGTCTTCATCACGTTACTGCTTTACTGGCTGAAATGATCCTGTCTGCTGGATTATGACAGGCTGATGGCTAGGTGGTCAGCTGTACCAGGGCAGTGGCAACACCTACTGTTCATTGTTCTTGGCACAGTGCCTAGCATTTGTAAAGATGCTGTAAAAGTTCACAGAATGCAAGGTTTACACAGAAGCTCCATGATTCCCCAGTGCCCTGGCCTAAATGGAGTCAAGGGCAAACACCATGATCATCCACAGTCCTTTTCTTGCTTCCTGCTCAAGCAAGCTGGAATCCCACAGGGCTGGCCCAGCCAATCACATCTCCTGTCACTCCATACCCACTTTTTTTTTCCTTCTGTTTTTTTTCAAGGTAGGGTCTAGCTCCAGCCTAAGCTGACCTGGAATTCACTATGTAGTCTCAGGCTGGCCTCGAACTCACAGCAATTTTCCCACATCTGCATCCCAAGTGCTGGGATTAAAGGCGTGCGCCACCACGCCCAGCTCATATCCGCTTTTTTTTTTTCGATGTAGAGTCTCACTCTAACCCAGGCTGACCTGGAATTCACTATGTAGTCTCAGGGTGGCCTCGAACTCATGAGGATCCTCCTACCCCAGCCTCCTGAGTGCTGGGAGCCCCACAAATCCACTTTCTTATGTAGATTGTTCTCACTATCCCTCCCCACCCTACCCCCCACACCAACACAGCATGCAGACCATGACTCCCATGCCTTAGCCTCAATCCCGTCTCCTCCAGGCATGGCCATTCTTCTTCTCCCCTTTCTCTGCTGGCCTCCTCTAGCCCTACACTCTCAAGTCCAGATTTGATGCTACCTTACTTATTTACTTTTTTTTTTTTTTCCAGAGTAGCATCTCACTCTGTAGTCCCAGGCTGGCCTCGAACTCATAGCGATCATTCTACCTCTGCCTCCCGAGTGCTGGGATTAAAGACATGTGCCACCAGACCCACCTGGTTTACTTTAAATATAAGTGCTCAACCGGTGCCAAGGATTTTCCAAATGGAAGATACGACAGAGCAGGGGTTATTATTCCCATTTACGGATAAGTGTCCGGAGTTCTCAAAAAGATGACATGCCTTTCCAAGATTTCATAGCAAGTACGTGCTGGAAGTGGGGTTCAAACTCAGGGCTCCCAGATTCCAGAGTCCTGATTCCCTCCACACCACCTCGCTGGTGACTGGCTTCCTGCCGGGACAAAAGTGTTCTGAGAAGTCTTCTCCCCATGACTGTCCAGAGCCTGGGACTACAACCCCGGCCTCTCTCTGGCTCAGATGCTTACAGTGTGAGCGGAGATTTCACTACACGTTTACCCGGTCTAGCACAGACTACATCTTGGGGTGGGTGGGAACCCCGTTTCCGCCGGGCCCTGCCTCAAGCACACCTCGACACCGCTCCAGCGGCAGCACTGGAGCTGCTTCCCCATTTTACAGACAGGAAAAGTGAGGCGGGCCAGAAATGGAGGCCCCGCCGATGTGGCCCCTCACCTTTGTTCTTCTGCGTCCGAGCAATCTCCTTCTCGATCTCCGAGATCTTCTCCAAGATCCCCATGGTGGCAGCTTGGGCAGAGATCCGCGCGCGCGGCGTCAGCAACAGCAGAGCACCGGGAGCTCGGGCCTGAAGCCGGAGGCAGCGCGGCCGGCGCCAGGAAGCGCGCAGCGAACAGCGTCCTCCTGCACGCCTGGTGCTGCGGGATTCAGAGTCCGGCCGGACGGCACCGAGCCCGCTGCCTGACACTATCGGTTCCGGCCGCGGGCAGCCCGAATGGGCCAGGCGGGGGGTGGGGAGAGGGGGAGCGGGGGACGCGCTGTTCCGGCTAGTCTGGTACCCCAACCACAGGAGCGGGCGTGGGAGAGAGGCGACAACTTCAGTGATGAAGTCTGAGCTTGGAGTCGCTTTACTCTGTGACAGCCTGGTGCTTTTCATTTTGCAAAGGTGTTAGAGGGCTCCGAACCAGAAGCGGTGGCGCACGTTTTTCAGCCTCCCACTCTGGAGGCACTGGATTGGAGCGAGTTCGAGTCCAGCCTGGGCTGCAGAGCAAGTACCAGGCTACGTAGTAAGACCAAAAAGAAAAAGGAAAGAGAAGAAAACAAAAAAGAAAGAAAGCAAAGGTCCCCACGTATTACCTTAACCAAATGCTATAATTTATTTAAGGCTCTCCCAGCTGTGGGATATCTTGGATGTGACACATTGTAAAACAAAGTGTCTCCTATGTGATTTCTCCTGGAAAACAAACAACGAAAACTCTGTTGCAATTATTTATTGACTTATTTTCTAGATAAGATCTCACTATGTAACTCTGGCTGGCTTGAAACCCCCATACAGCTCAGGCTAGCCTTTAATTTGCCCTGCCTCAGCCTCCCGAGTGCTAGCTAGAGGCCCTGGCATGCCCATTCTCTCTCTCTCTCTCCCTCTTTCTCGCTCTCTCTCTCTCTCAAATAAATAAATAAAATGTTAAAAAATAGTAAAAGCTAAATCAATGTACAAAATAGTACCATTAAGACATTGTCTCTTTTTAAAATATTTTGTTTATTTGAGAGCTTGTTTGGAGGTCCTAGCAGGGGAGTGCAGCTGCTTGTATACCCTTAACTGAAGACCGGTCCTCCTCTATTTGGGGAAGGTCGTCCTTTTTCCAATTTCCAGGCCAAGACCCTTAGGTTTGCCCTTGACTGCCCCCATGCTGCTGCACTGCAAATGCACCGGCTCTGCAGACCCTTTCAGTTGTCTCCAAAGCCTCTGGCATACCCACAGTCTGTCTGCCAATGAGCAGCCAGCAAGATCCTTTTTTTTTTTCTCAATTAAAAAAATTTTTTTTTATTTAATTATTTGAGAGCGACAGACACAGAGAGAAAGACAGATAGAGGGAGAGAGAGAGAATGGGCACGCCAGGGCTTCCAGCCTCTGCAAACAAACTCCAGACGCGTGTGCCCCCTTGTGCATCTGGCTAACGTGGGACCTGGAGAACCGAGCCTCGAACCGGGGTCCTTAGGCTTCACAGGCAAGCGCTTAACTGCTAATCCATCTCTCCAGCCCTTTTTTTTTTCTCAATTTTTATTAACATTTTCCATGATTATAAAAAATATCCCAAGGTAATACCCTCCCTCCCCCCACTTTCCCCTTTGAAATTCCATTCTCCATCATATCCCCTCCTCATCTCAATCAGTCTTTTATTTTGATGTCATCATTTTTCCTCCTCTTATGATGGTCTTGTGTAGGTAGTGTCAGGCACTGTGAGGTCATGGATATCCAGGCCATTTTGTGTCTGGAGGAGCATGTTGTAAGGAGCCCTACCCTTCCTTTGGCTCTTACATTCTTTCTGCCACCTCTTCCACATTAGACTCTGAGCCATGGAAGGTGTGATCAAGATGTTACTCAGTACTCCAGTCACTTCTTTCCAGCATTATGACACCTTCTGAGTCGTCCCAAGGTTACTGCCATCTGAAAAAAGAAGATTCTCTACCCAAAGTGAGAATAGCATTAGTATAAGCATATGAATATTAAGAGAAGTGCTTACTGGGAAGTTTGATAAGCATAGTATATACATTTATCCAGACATCAGCAGATGTTATACCCCTAGGGCTCATGACTACCCCTGTTTTAAGGTTTCAGGATCAGGGATATGTTCCCTCCCATGGAGCAGGCCAAATATAAGGCTTGCAGAGTCCACTGTTTGGTATCTTCACTGTTGGTATCTCTTTCTCCCATTGAACTGCAGGTAGAATGGCATCTTCCAGCTTTCTGTCAGCTGATCTACATGGAGGAGGTTATCAGCTCAGCTCCAGCAGGATTCCTCAGTGGCCTTGCAGCCCAAGTATGTGGAGTCTTCAGCAACAGGGTCTTACCATCTATTTCTGGTGGGAAACCAAGGGCCTTGGCAATGGCCTATAATGTTTTGGGGGCATCAGGGACCTCCCTGGCCAACAACTCACTGAAAGGTATCCCAGCAGGATCCTTTAAATCAGATCAGATCCTCGTATGATAGTTCCCATCACTGAGTAAAAACCAAGCCAGTCCTTCTTGTGGCACCACGGAACAAGATTCCACAGGATCTGGCGTACATACATTGTATAGCATCGTACCTTATGCTGTTGTTGCCTTGCACTTCTTACCCACTGTTCTTGTCTCAGGACTCCACACCTGTCCCCTCTATCTGAAATGCTCATTCTCACTCATCAGCCTGGCTCCCACCCTTTGCTCTAGGTCTCTGATCAGTGACCAAACATCATCTGCTCAGCGAGGGTCAGTCTGACCATGACTTTAAAATTGCAGCCACATCCTGCTCCAGTCTATTACCCCAAGTCTTTCTTGCTCTGCCTTTTTCTTGTCCAGACATGATGCGAAACCTTCTTTACTATGTCCATCATTTTGGATGTCTCGCAAGACCCGAAGCTGTTCTTGACATATCCACCTGCTGGGTTCCCGCCTCAGCCCAAGCACACCTGATGCAGGGGCTCGGTGCTCAGAGCCTGACAAAGGCGAGGAAGCCTCAGGACAGGACCTGAGGTGGAGCTCTGTCCTCACGCTCTCCTCCTAGCACTTCTCCCTCCAGTGCCTGAAGTTCTGGATAGAGTGGATGCCTTCCACTGCCTCAAGTCACACACAAGACAAAACTCTCTGGCTGGCACTGTCCAGTGCTGTTCCGAGGTTTCGTTACTGAAAACCTCTGTGGCTTCCACCCAGGGGTCCACACTTAGTCTGCCAACATCCCATGCCCGAGAACCTTTTCTGTGCGGCTTACATGAACACTCAAACCTATGCTGCATGTCAAAGCTTCGAGAACATCCAGTTTAGGTGCTGCTGGACATAAACTTTTATCTTGAGATGAGTTCTATTCAGACTGGACATGAACCTGTAGGCTCAAGCATTGTACCTGGCCAGACATAAAAATTTGAAATTAGCTCTAGGGTGATGTGTGGCTAGGTTTGAGTAGCCCAGCTCCCCCACAGGGAAGCATGGAGATGCAGGGCTATGGTGAAGAATGATGACTAACGCAGATAAGAAAGCTTTTGCAGAGACATTTATCATACCAATAACTGGGGGCTAACTCCACAATGCAAGACCCATTTTCATTAACAAGGAGGGTCTAATGGGAGGGGGTAGATCACAGATGAGCCTAAATAATGGTACCAAACTGCCTGTATTTACTGTAAAGAAAACTAATAAATTAAATTAAAAAAAATAATAAAACAACAAAAAAATTAATTCAGGACAAGAAAAAAAAAGTGTAAAAAAAAAGCTGAGAGGGCTGGAGAGATGGCTTAGCAGTTAAGCGCTTGCCTGTGAAGCCTAAGGACCCCGGTTCGAGGCTCAGTTCTCCAGGTCCCACGTTAGCCAGATGCACAAGGGGGCGCACGCGTCTGGAGTTCGTTTGCAGTGGCTGGAGGCCCTGGCGTGCCCATTCTCTCTCTCTTCCTCTGTCTTTCTATGTCTGTCGCTCTCAAATAAATAAATAAAAAATGAACAAAAAAAATTAAAAAAAAAAGCTGAGAAATCAGAAGGGAAATTGGCAAAAATCAAACTTGAATCCAACATATACTTCTCTACATATGAAAAACATTGTTTTCCAGCTACATACAATTAAGGAACTTCAGTCTTGAGGTGTTTTTGTAAGAAAAATCTGGAAAGAAAAACTGTTCAAGAACAATCCACTAAATGGGCGTGGTGGCGCATGCCTTTAATCCCAGCACTTGGGAGGCAGAGGTAAAAGCATCACTGTGAGTTTGAGGCCACCCTGAGACTACGTAGTGAATTCCAGGTCAGCCTGGGCTAGAGTGAGACCCTACCTTGAAGAACCAAAAAAAAAAAAAAAAAAAAAAAAAATTCCACTCTTACCATACTTGGCACCTGACAACAAAGCCAGCTGTCATTTGAAAACTTTTTGTTTTTGAAGCACTGGGGATGGAACCTAGGGCACTGGCTATAGATTTCACTCTTGAGCAACTCCTATTTTCCTTCTCCGGTGCACTTGTTCAGTGGAGATATGTCTGCTCCTGTCTGCAATTTTCCTTTTGTCCCGTCTTATGGTTGGTTTCCCACTTAAAATAATCCACACATGGGCTGGAGAGATGGCTTAGCGGTTAAGGCATTTGCCTGCAAAGCCTAAGTACCCATGTTCAATTCTCCAGATCCCACGTAAGCCAGATGCACAAGGTGACACAAGTGTGCAAGGTCCCACATGTGCACAAGGTGACACACACACATCTGGAGTTTGATTACACTGTCTGGAGGCCCTGGCATGCCAAGTCTCTCTCAAAAAAATTAAAAAAAAAATCCACTTGGGTGTGGTAGCACACACCTTTAATCCCAGCACTTGGGAGTCTGAGGTAGGTGGATTGCTGTGAGTCTGAGGCCACCCTGAGACTACATAGTGAATTCCAGATCAGCCTGGACTAGAGTGTAACCCTACCTCAAAAACAAACAAACAAAAATAAATAAAATAAAATTAATCGAGCCAGGTGTGGTGGCACATGCCTTTAATCCCAATACTCGGGAGGCAGAGGTAGGAGGATTGCTGTGAGTTTGAGGCCACCTTGAGACTACATACTGAATTCCAGGTCATCCTGAGCTAGAGTGAGATCCTACCTCCCCTCCCCCGCAAAATAAATAAATCAAAATAAATAAATAACTCACACATATTCTATTATTTATAATGTTCATATGGAGAGCCTAAAACCAGGGCAAATTAAAGTGAAATTAAACTTGAAGCCAGGTGTGGTGGTGCACGCCTTTAATCCTAACACTTGGGAGGCAGAGGTAGGAGGATCACCATGAGTTCCAGGCCACCCTGAGACTATGTAGTGAATTCTAGGTCAGCCTGGGTTAGAGTGAGGCTCTACCTCAAAAGAAACAAAACAAAACAACAACAACAACAACAAAAAAACTTGAGCATTTAAGAATTGAGATAATGGTTTGAAGAGATGACTCAGCAGTTAAGGCACTTGCCTCATAGCGTAACAACCCCAGTTTGATTCCCTAGTACCCATGTGTGGTGGTTTGAATCAGGTGTCCCCCATAAACTTAGGTGTTCTGAACACTAGGTTCCCAGCTGATGGATATTTGGGAATTAACGACTCCTGGAGGGAGTGTATTGTTGGGGGCGGGCTTATGGGCTTTATAGCCAGTTTCCCCATGCCAGTGTTTGGCACACCCTCCTGTTGCTGTGGTCCATTTTATGCTGGCCAGAGGGTGATGTCCCCCTTCTGCTCATGCCATCGTTGTCCCCTGCCATCGTGAAGCTTCCCCTTGAGCCTGTAAGCCAAAATAAATCTCTTTTTCCCAGAAGCTACTCTTGTTGGGTGATTTCTACCAGCAATGCGAACCGGACTGCAACACCATGTAAAGCTAGATGCATAAAGTAATGAATGCATTTGGAGTTCATTTGCAGTGGGTAGAGGCCCTGACATGCCCATTCTGTCTCTCTCTCTTTCTCTCTCTCCCCTCTCTCTCCCTCCCTCCCTCCCTCCCTCTCTCTCTCTCTCTCTCTCTCTCTGCTTGCAAATAATAAATAAATGATAAATACATAAGAATTGAGATATTAGTTTGTTATACTGTGGCACATGTCTGTAATCCCAACACTTGAGGCTAAGGCAGGATTGTGGGTTTGAGGCCAGCCTGGGCTATATTATAGTGAACCTCTGTCTCAAAACATACACAAAACAAAACAAACAACAAAAGGATGATTTCCTCATCTCTTGCTGGCATCAGTTTAACACCCAAGGCAACCAAAGTTTCCTGTTAACAAGAGTGCATTTCCTGGAGACTGGAGGGATCTGGATGTACTCAGAGCCACCTGCCCCGTCCTCCTGGCACTGACCTTTGAGAGTGAACTTGTTGAGGTCATCTTGACGTATCAACTTCCGGGTCATGCAGGGGCCACGGCAGACATTCTGAAACCAAGACCCAAAGTCCCAAGTATGCATAAGCATCCTAGGGACAGACTAGGTGCAGAAGGGACTCCCAAACCAGGTTCCCAGTGACCACCAGAATGCACCTCAGCGGTATGGAGTGAGGCAGAAAACAGTAAGATCATATACTTTGCTCAAAGGCCAAAGTGGGTGACAAGCTGTGACTCCCTGGGATACTTCTGCTTGCCTTGTTTGGGTCTAACACATCTCTGCTTCCAGAGAACACTCCTGCACATATATGGCAGAGCCAGCAGGGGTCTCTAGGTGTAGCCCCCTTCTCAAGGGCAGGCTGGGACCCAGTGTCCTTGCCATGTCTATTTAGTCCTACCCATTTCAAAAACCTTCCTAAGGCTGCCTGGGACCCACAGGGTCTGTGAACTCCCTCCTAGAGTTTTTCTCTACACCATTACCAGCCTCATCCCTTGATCTCTCCCCTTGTAATCTACCCCCATTCTTTACATGGGCCATACCCTCTCTCAGCCTTTGCACATGCTGTTCCCCTGCCCTGACATACTCCACTACCCAGGCCAAAGGACCCAGGTTCAATTCCCCAGGACCCATGTAAGCCAGATGCACAAGGTGGCACAGGCGTCTGGAATTCATTTGCAGTGGCTTAGAGCCTGGCTTGCCCAATCTCTCCATCTGCCTCTTTCTTTCTCCTCCCCCCTCCAAGAAGTACATAAATTAATAAATATTTTTATAATATTTTTTCTTTGAGAGAGAAAGAAATAGGGAGAGAAAGAGAGAGACAGAATGGCATGGCAGGTCTCCAGCTGCTACTATAATATAGCCCAGAGAACCTAGGAGAAGACATGGGTCACTCAGGCCATTTCCAGCTCCCGTCTCAGCCTCCCAGAGCACTGTGATTCATGGATGGCTTCGCTGCCTTCCCACATCAAGTCCCAGTGTATGTACTGCAGTCAATGCCAGGAGTTCCATCAGAGACAGTGGCCCTCCATCAGTGCCCAATGTGTGAAATGAGACCCCTAGGCTCATGAGCTGCGTGAGGAAAGCTCTATAGATGCTGTAAGGGAAGATGGTGAAGGGAGGTCTGCAGCTTGCTCACTCAGAGAACTTCCCCCAAAAGGCCTTCAGCCAGAAGTATACCAAGTGCCCTATACCAGGCTTGCTGTGCTGACCTGCCTCTTTCCCATGTGGGCACAAGGCTTCACTAATACCTATGGACTATGCTTAACCCTTCTCATGCTCGCCCGCTTCACCTGTGTCATACCTCAGGAACCAGAGGACTAAATGGCTTCTGTTGCAGTCAGGTTTACATTGCTGGCAGAAATCACCCAACCAAGAGCACCTTTTGGGAAAAAAAGAGGTTTATTTTGGCTTACAGGCTCTAGGGGGAAGCTCCACAATGGCAGGGGAAAACGATGGCATGAGTAGAGGGTGGACATCACCTCCTCACCAATACAAGGTGGACAATAGCAACAGGAGAGTGTGCCAAACATTGGCATGGGGAAACTGGCTATAACACCCATAAGCCTGCCCCCAACAATACACTGCCTCCAGGATGTGTTAATTCCCAAATCTTCATCAGCTGGGAACCTAGGTGTTCAGAACACTTAAGTTTATGGGGGACACCTGAATCAAACCACCCCAGCTTCTCAAGGAGAATCCCAAGCCTGACCCCTCCCCCATTGGCTCACAAACCTTCCCACCAGTTACAAAGTGGCATTCCAGCAGCCTGGTTCTGAGAGCCAACCCAGCTCAGAAAATCTACCCCTTTCTGTCTTCAAAAACATGCACCCCCACTACCTTGAGGACATGGGTTTGTGGGTTGTTTACGGGTAAGTTCTTGCCAAGCCTCTGTTGCTTTTAGCTATCTTAAAACAAAGTGCTTCCTGCAAAGCCAAAGGACCCAGGTTCAATTCCCCAGGACCCATGTAAGCCAGATGCACAAGGTGGCACAGGCGTCTGGAATTCATTTGCAGTGGCTTAGAGCCTGGCTTGCCCAATCTCTCCATCTTTCTTTCTCCTCCCCCCTCCAAGAAGTACATAAATTAATAAATATTTTTATAATATTTTTTCTTTGAGAGAGCGAGAAATAGGGAGAGAAAGAGAGAGACAGAATGGGCATGGCAGGTTTCCAGCTGCTACAAACAAACTCTAGATGCACGTGCCCTTTGTGCATCTGGCTTATGTGGGTCCTGGGGAATTGAACCTGGGTCCTTTGGCTTTGCAGGCAAGTGCCTTAACCACTAAGCCATTTCTCCAGCCCAAATAAAATATTTTTAAAACATTATTATCAGAAGAAATCCTAAGGTAGAATGTTGCAAGAAACCAGACAGAAGTATGGGAAGAAAAAGTTTTCTTGCAAAACAAAAAGGAAGTCTGAAACTACCTCAAAAGCTGCAATAAAGCCGGGAATGGTGGCACATGCCTTTGATCCCAGCACTTGGGAGGCAGAGGTAGGAGGATCGTTGTGAATTCGAGGCCACCCTGAGACAACATAGTGAATTCCAGGTAAGCCTGGGCTAGAGTGAGACCCTACCTCGAAAAACAAAACAAACAAACAAACAAACAAACCCTGCAAAGAAAGGAAAACATCTTAAAAGCAAATAGAGATCTGAGCCAGCAAGTCCTCTTTCTCTACCTCATCTATCTCATTTTTCCATCTCTTCTCTGTACTGGCCAAGGTTCCATAGCCACCTAGTAACACCTGGAATTGGAAGCAAAGTTTTATTTTTTTTATTTGCAAGGAGAGAGAGAGGGAGGGGAAGAGACAGAATGGATGCACCAGGGACTACAGCTATTGCAAATGAATTTCAGATGTATGTACCACTATACATCTGTTTTGACCTGAGTACTGGGGAATCGAACCTAGGTCGTTAGCCTTTGCAGCCAGTGCCTTAACTTCTGAGCTATCTCCCCAGGCCCCAATCTTTCTTTCTTTCTTTCTTTCTTTCTTTCTTTCTTTCTTTCTTTCTTTCTTTCTTTCTTTCTCTTTCTCTCTCTCTCTCTCTTTCTTTCTTTCTTTCTTTCTTTTTTCAAGGTAGGGTAGTCTCAGGATGGCCTCGAACTCAAATCTCCCTACTCCTTTGGGCATCTGGAATGATGTCCGTACATTTGTCTCCTCTGCTCCTCTGGGCAGGAATTCGCAAGTACCACTGAACTCTGGGGCAGCGGGCTCGGCACACAGCAGGAGCCCAGGATGCACTTGTAGAATGATTGTGTGAGCAACCGATCAATGACCGACAGACGGCAAAGGAAGGAACGGAGTTGGTCTCTGAGAGAGGCTGGGTGGCGGATGAAGGCCAGTTCCTGCTCTTCCCTTCAGGTGGCGGGGGCAGGAAGGAAAAGGAGAGAGGAGGAGGAGGAGGAGGAGGACTCTCAGGCCCTGCACGCGGGAAGGCTTTCTCCCTCAAAAGGTGGGCTACGTTCAGCACTTAACCTCAAGGCTGCTTAAAGCCTCAGCTCTTGCGCAGGCTTGGCGGGACTCAGACCTGGGCGGAATGGCCGCGGGGCCGGGAAGGGGGCGATCTCCGCCTCTTCGCCTCGGCAGCCCTCGAGTCCCGCACCCCGCGGCTCCCCGGAGCTGCGCAGCCAGCCCGCGCGCTCTCCAGCGGACGCGGGACGGAAGCGAGGGGCGGGGCCATCGACGGCCCTGGGCGGAGACTTCCGGCCGCAAACCTCTCCGGACTGCATCTACCCCCCCAACGTGTGCTTCGGTTCCGTTCCCTGTGACTTTTGCTTCCAGACTTGGGCCGGGGGCTCTCAACCCAGGGTCCGTTACCCACCGCTTTTGTTTTTGTTTTTCGAGGTAGGGTCTCACTCTGGTCCAGGCTGACCTGGAATTCACTATGGAGTTTCAGGGTGGCCTCGAACTCACGGGGATCCTCCCACCTCTGCCTCCCGAGTGCTGGGATTAAAGGCGTGCGCCACCACGCCCGGCCCCACTGCTTCTTAAAGATCAAAACAGCCACTGCATCCTGGGTTAAAAATAAGGAGCGGGCCGCGGTGGTGCCCAACACTTGGGAGGGCAGAGGTAGGAAGATCCTGTGAGTTCCACATCAGGCTGGACTTCAGATTCAGTTATAAATTAGCATGGGAGGGCCAGGCGTGGTGGCGCACGCCTGTAATCCCAGCACTCGGGAGGCAGAGGTAGGAGGATCGCCGTGAGTTCAAGGCCACCTTGAGACTACATAATGAATTCCAGGTCAGCTTGAGCAAGAGGGAGACCCTATCTCGAAAAAAACAATAATAAAGCCTGGTGGTGGTGCAGTCCTGTAATCCTGGCACTTGACAGGTGAAGACAGGAGGTTCAGGTGTTCAAGGTCATACTTGGCTACATAGCAAGTCTTTTAAATTTTACTTTACTTTATAGCCGGGTGTGGTGGCGCACGCCTTTAATCCCAGCACTTGGGAGGCAGAGGTAGGAGGATTGCCATGAGTTCAAGGCCACCCTGAGATGACAGAGTTAATTCCAGGTCAGCCTGGACCAGAGTGAGACCCTACCTCGAAAAACCAAATAATAATAATAATAATAATTTACTTTATGTATTTGTTTATACGGGGAGGAGAAAAGAGAACAGGTGTGCCAGGGCCTTCAGCTGCTGCAAAGGAGCTCTAGAAGCTTGTGCCGCCTTGTGCACAAGCACTAACGTGAATCCTGTGGAATCAAACCTGGGTCCTTTGGTTTTCCAGGCTGCCTTAACTGCTAAGCCATCTCTCCAGCCTCATAGCAAGTTCAAAATATTTATTTGGACTAGAGAGATCACTCATAGGTTGAAGGCACTTGCTTGCAAAGTCTGATTCCACAGTACTCTCATAAAATCAGATGCACATGCGTATGTGTCTGTAGTTGGTTTGCGGTGGCACCAGGCCCTGTTTTGCCCATCTCTGCTTACAAGTAAGTGATAAAATATTTTTTAAAGAAATTTGAAACGAGAGAAAGAAATATGGATGGTTGTTCTAGGGCCTCTTGTCTATGCAAACGAACGCCATGCATCACTTTGTATATCTGGCTTTATGTGGATCCTGGGGGAATTGAACTTAGACCGTCAGGCTTTGCAGGCAATCACCTTTAACCGCTGAGCCATCACTCCAGCCCTGCATAACAAGTTTGAAGACAACTTGGACATGAAACTCTGCCTGAAACCTCAGTAGACAATTCATTGACAGAGGCTCTTGTTGGATATAGCTCAGTTGGTAGAGTGCTTGCTGTCCATGCACAAAGCTCTGGGCTAGATTCTCAGCACTACAGAAACCTGTGCACAAGGGATTTTTTGCCATTGATTTAAATTCCCTAATTTCCAGCTGATTTAAAATATTAAAAAATTCAAACCTCGTTAATATTTAAACACACAGTTTCTGGCCATGTCCCTTGGCATGGTCTAGCGAGTAACTGAGTTAACAGTGGAGTGAGTTAGAGACCTGGGGAACAGGGAGCAGAGAAATCAAGAACCAGAGCCTGCGGTCCACACCCAGCTTCAGGACACTGGTACTCATTTTCCAGTGCAAGTGCCTGTACTTTGGGGCTCTGGCATTCCTGCTCAGTTTTGCGGAGCTCCATCACCGAGCTCGACATCAGCAATATCTAACAGTGCTTCTGCATTTCTAAGGAAGTTCAAGAACAAGTGCCAAGGAAGGGTGGAATGGCTACCTGAAAACTTTTTTTTTCTTCCCCGGAGGTGGGGTCTTGCTCTATCCCAGGCTGGCCTAGAATTTACTATGTGGTGTCAGACCTGGACTTGAACTCACTGTGATCCTCCTACCTTAGCCTCCCAAATGCTAGGATTAAAGGTATCTACCATCACACCTGGCCTGGAAACTTATAGAAGGGAATGGAAGGTGGGAGAAGGTCCCAGAAAGGATCTCGGTCACTGTGACCCCTCTGGGTTAGCTTGGCACAACCCTGCAGCTAGAGGGTAAGACAGGGAGGGACTGGTATCTAATGGGGCTGTTTTACCTTAGAAATTGGACGCATACTGCTTAAATACCTTTATTATTAAAAAAATTTTTTTTGGACATCAATAGCTCTGTAAAATATTTCTCCCATCCCAAACTTTTAAACCCTTTCCATGTCTCCTCCATAAAGAAACAAAATACTCATACTTTGTACTCATTCAAATCTATTTTTAAAAACATTTAAGATTCAAAATCAAATATTTTTTCTTTCCCAGAACTCATTAGTAATTTTAAACAACAGTGAAACATACCTAATGGCATTCTTTTTTCAAAATTAGCTTATCAGACTATCTTATGAGAAAAAAAGATCCATTCAAGGCCTTAGAGGAAAATATAAAGTCCCCATGTGAAAGCAAAAGCCATTGAGAAACCTCCTAGCTTCCCTGGAGTCTTGTGATTTCAATGCTGACAGAACCAGTACAGTTCCTACTTAATATCAGGCATTGCTTACTTACTTTTGGACTGCAGCTAAAACTCTAATCTTTAAAGGGATAGAGGAGTAGCTCAGGGCACGAAAGAGAGAGAGAGAGAGAGTGCACAGAGGCTAGCCACAGCAGTGGTGCCTCTGAGTGGCAGATAAGACTATCCAGACCCCTGGAATCCACCTCGGGGCTGGCTTGTCGGACAGCTGGAAATCTGTCATCTGCCCTTCTCTCTAATGGTGGATGCAAGTGCCAGCCAAAAAGATATTGCACATAGTGCTTTCCTGAGATGGCTCAGGAAAGAGCTGAAGATGGGAGATGAGTCCCAGAACTTCTGGGACAGTAAAAGGAAAGGAGTCACTGCTGATCAGGTGGCAGTTAGGAAGAGAAGGCGGAACATGGTTGGTTCTGCCCCACGCTCAGTGGGCAGACAGCTGAACCAATCTTCAGGCAAGGCTCAAGGGTCTGCTAGATATTCCTCATTTCTCTAAGCACAACTGGTGCACTTTCCTAAGAATAGAGCAAACAATCCCTGGCCTGCCCAGTTTCCAAAAGAAAACTGCCCACTGAAGCACCACTCTGCCACACACATGCCTCAGCTCCGGGGTGCTGCTGCTGAGTGGGGCTGGTACCCGAGGAGGCCTGCACAGTGCTGACCGGCACGGTGGAGACAGAGGGACCCGCTGCCTGAGCGACCAGCACTGTGCTGGAGCCTCTTTCACTCATGAGCGTTGTTCTTCACCGTGGCTGGTGACTGTCTCGAGTGTGAACCAGGTGGGGCCTGCCAGAGAGCCAGTCATGTGATATTTGCTTGAATATTGAAGGTTTTTCTTTCTTCCATTTTTTATTTTTTCCTGAGACTGGTGTCTCATTCTGTTGCCCAGGCGGGGCTTGAATTCCTGGCCTCAGCTTCCTGAGTAGCTGGGACAAGTTACCCTGCCCAGCTTGCCTTTCTTTCATGGGTGAGAAAACATTGGACTCATCTTTGGGAATGGGAGTAAATTGTTTTTCCACCTATGCCACTGGGATAATTTTCTTTTTAGAGTTTCCGGACCCTGACCTTACTGAATGGGTGGGTTGGACCTTCTGCTTATAGTCTTGGGACTACAAAATCTAGATGCCACCATGTGCCCACTGATTTCTCCCCCAAATTCTGCTCCTTCCAGGCTTCTCCCAACATTCAGTATCAGTAACATACAGTACATATCGTAAGGAAAGTCACTTCTTAAGAATAAACAACATTCCCACCACTTATCCTATTTAAGGGCTGTGTTTGTTTTCATGTGGCCTATAGACACACAGCCTCTAACACCCTGGTGTTTTGTTTCCAGTGCTGGGGATGGAATACCGGGCCTCCCATGACAGGTTCAGTGTTCTAGCGATTCCTCCCCCCAGCCCCAGCACTATATTGTTTTTAAAGCTTTTCCTCTTGTGTTCAGACTGTCTTGTAAACCACCAACATATCCTGAAGCCCTGTCCATACTTGTGGGCTGTAACTGATGTCAACTTAGTAAGCTTTTTTAAACAGTTAGAAATACAAAAACAACCCCCCCCATACACACACGCACACACACTTTGGCACGTGAGCCTCAAGCTATTTGCACACATTCATCTTTCCTGCCCCTCCCCCCATTTCAGTGTTTGCAAAGAGTGCAGACTCCTGCTTCTGGACAAGGTTGCCGTGGTGCACTGTTGAGTAGCAAGAGGAGGAGGCACAAATGTTCAACTGGCCCCAGAAACAGTTCTTGTGTTTAGCACTATAATTTATGCAATGCTGCAAAACTTTTGTACCAGGATGACTTGTTTTAAAACTGCTGGTTGATTAAATATACATATAGATATAAAAATCACTAAGTCAACATTTGCTTGTTTTCAATGTGAAAACGATAAAATGTAATTCTGAATAATTGTGCATTTGCCATAGGGTCCACGTTAAAGGGACCATAAAAATAATAATTTTATAATAAAAAAACTCTTTATATTTTTTAGTATTGCTCTCAAGTTCAAAAGTTTGGAGCAAATGTACTGAGTAAAGCAGTTTGGGATCTGTTCCCGCCAGGGATCTGGAAGCCTTAAATTTAGTGATCCCCAACTGCAGGCCCAGGGAACCCAACAGCCAAACTGGAACCAAAGACGGATGAGGCCCACTGGAGTCTCCGCCTCATCGCACTGGTGGTAGATGCTGGGGCTGGCCAATTCCTCCCACGGAGCTCTGGGACAGAGACGCTGGGACTCTGCCTTTCCTTGGGCTATCGGAGAAGCAGCTAGGGGAGGGGCAGGGCCTACGTGGGGACCGCTGAGCACCAAGGCTGAGGTGACCCAGGAGCTGACCTTCTACTCTGTTGGAGGCGGGCTGAGGAAGGACAGCATTTCAGTGATGCAGAAGTTAGCTGTGCAGGAAGGAAAGTGCATTTAAGGTTGCTCAGAAACAGATGACGACCACACTGCCACAGAGAGGGAGGAGGGTGGGAGGCTGGACGGCTCCCTCCGCCTGCCTGCAGGTCGGCCATACTCCTTGGAGACTGCAGATTAACATTCATGCTTTCTGGTGGAGTCCGTTCATGAAGAAGCAGGAATACACCTCTCCTGGTGCTGGCAGGTACACAATTTCCTTGGCAAAGCTCTTTGTTGCCAAGTTCAGTTTTATTTGGCTGCTGTTCTGAACCGCTGTCACCGGAACTCATAGATGGGTGCACTGTGTTCAGGAACGTGGGTCAGGTTGAGGGACTGATACCTGCAAATGGGGAAGAGAGAGAAGAAACTTGTCTCACTCACCCTTACCAAACAAAGGATTCAAGAGCAGCCCAACCCGAGCAGACTACCCATCATACTCAACCTGAGGTACTAAGTCAGTTTTGGTTCGTTTTATTATTTATTTATTTATTTGGTTTTTCAAGGTAGGGGTTCACTCTGACCTGGAATTCACTATGGAATCTCAGGCTGGTCTTGAACTCACAGTGATCCTCCTACCTCTGCCTCCCAAGTGCTGGGATTAAAGGCGTGCGCCACTAGGCCTGGCTCGTTTTATTTATTTATTTTTATTTCTAATTTTTTGGTTTTTCGAGGAAGGGGTTCATTCTAGTCCAGGTTGACCTGGAATTTACTAAGTCTCAGGGTGGCCTTGAACTCATGGCGATTCCTACCTCTGTCTCCTGAATGCTAAGTGTTGGGATTAAAGGTATGTGCCACCACACCAGCTTTTTATTTATTTATGATTTTTTTTTTTTTTGAGAAAGAATTGGCATGCCAGGGCCTCCGCCACTGTAATTGAACTCCAGATGCTTATGCCACCTAGTGGGCACGTGTGGCATGTGCTTGACTCACCTTTGTGTGTCTGTCTTATGTGGGATCTGGAGAGTTGGACATGGGTTAGGCTTTGCAGGCAAGTGCCTTGACCACTAAGCAATTTCCCCAGCCCTATTTATTTATTTATTTGAGGTAAGGTTTTGCTGACCTGGAATTCACTATGTAGTCTCAGGGTGACCTTGAACTCAAGGCAATCTTCCTACCTCTGCCTCCCAAGTTCTGGGATTAAAGGTGTGCACCACCACGCCTGGCTCCTATTTATAGTTTTTTTGAAGCAGGGTTTCACTTTAGCTGAGCCTGAGCTGGAATTCCCCATGTATTTTCAGGGTGGCCTTGAACTCATGGTAACCCTTCTACTTCTGCCTCCCAAGTGCTGCGATTAAAGACGTGAGCCACCACGCCAGCTTTGTTTTATTTCTGTGACGATGTCTTGCTGAGCTGACCAAGCTAGTCAGGAACTCTTGGGCACAAGTGAACCTTCCACCTCAGCCTCTCAAATTGCTGGGATTACAGGCACATACCACTGTGCCTGGCTTTTGCTAACTCATTTTATGTATCTCAAGTTGAACCTAATTTCTTCCTTCTCTACCTTTCACCTTCCCTCTTTTTTTCTTTTAACTGAGTGGACGAATATCTGAAAATTCTACAAATTTATTTATTCATTTAATTTTTTTCTTTTCAATTTTTTTTATTAACAACTTCCATGATTATAAACAATATCCCATGGTAATGCCCACCCTCCCCCACTTTCCCCTTTGAAACTCCATTCTCCATCACATCCCCTCCCCCTCTCAATCAAGTCTCTCTTTATTTTGATGCTATGATCTTTTCCTCCTATTATGATGGTCTTGTGTAGGAAGTGTTAGGCACTGTGAGGTCATGGATATCCAAGGCCATTTTGTGTCTGGGGGGGGGGGGAATCACCTTCCCTCTTTTGTTAAACCAAAACTAGGACTCTGTTGGGGCTGGAGAGATCACTTAGCAGTTAAGAAGCTTGCCTAAGAAGCCTAAGGACCCAGGTTCAATTCCCTACTATCCATGTGAGCCAGATGCACAAAGTGGTTGGTGCATGTGTCTGAAGTTGATTTGCAGTGGTTAGAAGCCCTGGTGTGCCCACTTTCTCTCTCTCTCAAAATAAACAAATAAATAATATTTTTATAAATAAAATAAATCAGACTTTGAGACAGGCCTATAATCCCAGCTACTTGGGAGCCTGAGACAGAAGAATCGTAAGTTCAAGACCAGTATGGTCAACTCAGTGTGATTTGCAAACGAAAATGAATAAATACATATACATATATACTTTGAATAAATAAACAAACAAATGGCTGGGATGTAACTCAGATCCTAGACCCTAGGTTCAATACCCAGCATTTTTCTCTCCCTCCCACACAAACACACACAAAAACAAAAACAAAAACAAACCAGACCCCTAATAAGCTCCAGGAGGAAATGGAGCCTATAGTCTCCTGCTGCTTCACCTTTGCACTCCTAATATTTCACTTGTTTCAACAGAACACTGTGCTATGATGTCAAGAATATCTTCTCATGGTACCCAAAGGCAGCACAGAGAAAGTAACTCTGCAGAAACATGATCTCACCATTCGTTTTCTTACTTCCTGAAGTTGGTCTTAAGCCTGGAACATACTAGAGAGATCAGATTTTCCTCTCATTAACAGTGTTCGTAGGGAGGATCAGAAGACAGGTGGATGGCTAGAGAGAGAGCTTATTTGATAAAGTGTTTGCTGTACCACATGAAGATCTGAGTTCAACCCCCAGAATCCATGTGAAAATGCCAGTTGTGCTTGTGATCCCAGTGTTGGGGAGGCAGAGACGGGCAGATCCCTGGGGCTTGTTGGCCAACCAGTAGAGCATACTTGGTGAGCTCTATATCTGAAAAAAGGTGGATATCTGAGGTTGTCTTTTGGCTTCTAAATGAAGGTAGACACAACTGCACTCAGAGCCATATATATATATGTGTGTACACACACACACACACACACACACACCCCGGGGGGGGGGAAGAAGGAGGGAGAGGGTGTGGGGGAGGGGGACCCCATAAGGGGATAACAACTCTTGAGCACATTCAGTGGCTGGAAAATCAGCTTTCCCTTACTTGCTTCACACAGCAGTGAGGCAGTAGTTTGTTTCTTTTCTTTTTTAATTTATTATTTGTGAGGAGAGAGAGAGGAAGGGAGGGAGGGAGGGAGGGAAAAAAAGCATTCTAGGACTTCTTGCCACGACAAATGAACTCCAGATGCATGCACCACTTTGGCATCTGGCTTTATGTGGGTACTAGGGAGTTGAACCCAGGCCAGCAGACTTTGCAAGCAAGTACCTTTAACTACCAAGTTATCTTCCCAGCCCTTTTTGTTGTTGTTGTTTTTTGGTTTTCGAGGTATGGTCTCACTCTAGCCCAGGCTGACCTGGAATTCACTATGTAGTCTCAGGGTGGCCTCGAACTCACAGTGATCCTCCTACCTCTGCCTCCCAAGTGCTGGGATTAAAGGTGTGCACCACCACGCCCAGCTACTTTTTTCTTTTTGGAGTGTGTATGTCATGGCATTTGTGTGAAGGTCTGAGAATAACTTCCAGCATCAGTCCTTGCCTTCCACCTTGATTAAGGCAGGTCACTCGCTATTTACCACCACCTGGGTCAGGCTAGCTGGCCCACATGTTTCCGGATGATTGGGCTGTCTTTGCTTCCCTTCTCATCACAGACATGCTGGGATTGCAGATGCTCACTATGGCATCCAGTTTTGTTTTTTTTTTC
Source organism: Jaculus jaculus (assembly GCF_020740685.1). NCBI lineage: Eukaryota > Metazoa > Chordata > Mammalia > Rodentia > Dipodidae > Jaculus > Jaculus jaculus. Next base: position 30,846,452 of record NC_059113.1, read on the forward strand.
TTCCTCTTAATGTGGGTTCTGGGGAAATCCAACCTCACAGGTCCTCAAGCTTACACAGCCTGCACTTTATTTCTGCAGCCATCTTCTCAGCCTATGCCTATTTCTGAGGGTGACAGACAGGAGGACTACTAGAACTTTCTGGTCAGCCAGTCTAACAGAAACAAACACACAGAAAAAGTGGGCTGTGGGTGTGGCTCAGTGGTGGACTGCTTGCCTAGCATGTATCTTCAGCACTGCAAATACAAATAATATGAAAGAAGGAAGGAAGGAAGGAGGGAGGGAGGAAAGAAAGATTAAGAAAGGAATATGGCCGGGTGTGGTGGCGCACGCCTTTAATCCCAGCACTCGGGAGGCAGAGGTAGGAGGATTTCTGTGAGTTCGAGGCCACCCTGAGACTACACAGTGAATTCCAGGTCAGTCTGAGCTAAAGTGAGACCCTACCTTGAAACCCCCCCCCCAAAAAAAAATAAATAAAATAAAAGAGGAATATAAACTAGCCACTGGGAATATGCAAACCAAAACTACAACGAGATGTTTCCCATTTTGGGGGGCCGTTATAATTATAAATACAACATAAATATTAAATTTCTATTAAGAACAGAATACTTTCTTTCTGCTTTTTTCCCCCCTTGCAAGCCTTTTTAAAATAATTTTTTTATTTTTGAGCCGGGGGAGTTGGGGTGGGGAGAATGGGCATGCCAGGGCCTCTAACCACTGCAAACAAACTGCAGATGCATGCACCACCTTGGGCACCTGGCTTATGTGGGACCTGGAATTGAACCTGGGTTCTTGGGCTTCACAGGCAAGTGCCTTAGTCACTAGGCCATCTCTCCAACCCTTCTTTCTGTTTTGTTTGTTTGTTTTTCAAGGTAGGGTCTCACTGTAACCCGAGCTGACCTGGAATTCATTATGTAGTCTCAGGATGGCCTTGAACTCATGGGGATCCTCCTACCTCTGCCTCCTGAGTACTGAAATTAAGGACGTATGCCACCACATTTGGCAAGAACCATCACTTTTACTCCAGTGTATATGGCCAAAGAGTGGAAAGCAGGAATTCAGAAACTTGTATATCCATGTTCACCAGCGGCACTATTTTCAACAGCAAAACACTGGAAGCAACCCAACTGTCCCTTAACTAGCTGATGCATTCAACAACAAATAAATGCATAAAAAGACAACCAGGAATCTGAGTAAAAATGAACTTCTAAGCCCAGTGTGGTGGCACATTACTTTTAATCCCAGTACAGTACTGGGGAGGCAGAGGTAGGAGGATCCCCATGAGTTCAAGGCCAGCCTGGGACTACAGAGTGAGTTCCAGGTCAGCCTGGGCTAGAATGAGACTCTGTCTTGAAAAAAAGCAGCAAGCAAGCGATGTAGTTCTAGCCAGGTGCAGTGCACGCACTTCACACACTTCTAATCTCAGCACCTCTGAAGCAGAAGGATCACTGAAAGTCTGCGGCTAGCCTGGGCTTCATGGCCAGACGGTCTCAAACAAACAGATGAACAACCCATCAAAAACTAACTTCTGCTACTTGCTGCAGTATGGATGATTCCTCAAAGCACTGTGCTGAGTGAGGGTTGCCAGAAACAAAGGTCACATATTTAAGGATTCCACCTCTACCTAATACCCAGAATAGGCAAAATATAGGGAGATCAGCGACTGCCTAAAGCTGGGAGGACATGAGACGTGGAGGGGATAGTCAGGTGGGGGTTCCTCTGCCAGTGATGAAAATATTCTAGGTTGGGTGGGGCTCAGTGGGAGAGCACTTGTCTAGCATGTATGAAGCCCTGGGTACCATCCTCAGTATTGGAAAAACTTCTAGAGTAGATGGTTATAACAATCTGTTAACATACTCAAAACTATTACTCCTAAACTTTCCATGAGGGAATTATATGGTGTGAAAATAATGATCTCAACAAAGCCTGCTACTTAAAAGATTATGGGGACTGGGAAGATGGCCCAGTGAACAAAGAGTTTTCTGTACAAGCAGAGAACCTGAGTTTGGATCCTCAGAACCCATGTTAAATTCTGGGCATGGTGGTGCACACCAATAGTCTCAGATTGCTGGGGAGGTACAGACAGGTGAATTCCTAAGGCTTGCTGGTTAGCTTGTCTAGCCTAATCAGTGAATAAGGTAGAGGATGACTGAGAAAGACATTTGAGGGCTGGAGAGATGGCTTGGTGATTAAGGTGCTTGCCTATGAAGCCTAAGGACTCATGTTCAGCTTTCCAGATCCCATGTGAGTCAGATGCACACGGTAATGCAGGTGTGCAAGGTCACACAAGCTGGCACACATCTAGGGTTTGATTGCAGTGGCTGGAGGCCCCGATGCACCAATTCTCTCTCTCTCATAAAAAAAATTAAAAAAGAAAAAGAAAAACACTTAACTTACATGCATGCAGCATACACATGCACGTACACACACATATGCACCTACAAGCACATGTAAATGCATACACACACATGCACATCACACACATATACACATGCACAAAGAAAGGATTATAAAAAAACCTTTAAGTTGGATATAGTGGTGCATGCCTTTAATCCTAGCACTTTGGAGGGTGAGGTAGGAGAGCTGGCATGATTTCAAGGCCAGGGTGGGACTACAGAATGAGTTCCAGGCCAACCTGTGGTTAGAGTGAGACCCTTCCTCAAAAACAAAAACAAACAAACAAACAAAAAAAAAGGGCTGGAGAAATGGCTAAGCGGTTAAGGTCTTGGTTGTGTGAAGCCTAAAGACCCATGTTTTATTCTCCAGATCCCATGTAATCCAGATGCACAAGGTGATGCAAGTGCACAAGGCCACACACGTGTACAAGGTGGTGCACACTCTGGAACTCAATTGCAGTGGCCAGAGGCCCCGGAATGCCAATTCTCCCTCTCCCTCTCCCTCTCTCTCTCTCTCACACACACACACACACAAAAGAGGGCAGGAGAGATGGATGGATGCCTGCCTTCCTTCCTTTCTTTTTCTCTCTCTTTGCTTGCAAATATATAATAATAATAAAAAAAATAACAAGCCTTTCATCCCAGCCCTTGGAAGTCCAAGCTAATAGGAACACTATGAGTTTGAGGCCACCTTGACACTATAGAGGGAACCAATTCCAGGTCAGGCTGGGCTAGAGTGAGACCCTACCTCAGGAAAAACAAGAAAACAACAACAACAAAAAAGAAAAACAAAAACTTAAAAACACTTGAAGACAGAACAAGTACTGAAAGCTACCAACAATGATTCAATCTAGGCTATGAGCACTCACAAATTTGAAAGGAAATATGAAGTGTTTCACTTTCAAAGAGGAAATCAGGTGCTTTCTGAGGTTGTACACCTTTAAGGCATAGCAAAGTACTTAAGTGCACTTAGGTACACAGCAACAAGGTAAGGGAGTCTCCCAAAAGGTGGGAAAAACCAGCACTCATAATGGCCTTCTGGCCTTGGCCTTGGAGGGACATGAGGTATGGAGGTTAGTGCATATGGCCCCCAGATCATCTAACTGAGATCAGGGGCTTATAGGGCAATAGCAGCTGCTGACAACAAAAGCACACTGTCCACATGGGATTAAATCACACCTTTAACCCCAGCACTAGGGAGGCAGAGGTAGGAAGATCACTGTGAGTTTGAGACCAGTGCCAGGTCAGCCTGAGCTAAAGTGAGACTCTACTTCGGGTGGGGGGGGGGCGGGCGGGAAGAGCTGGAGAGATGGCTCAGGGTTAAGGCACCTGCGTAGAAAACCTAAGGACCTTGGTGTGATTCCTCAGTATCCTCGTAAAGCCAGATGTACATGCATCTGGAGTTAGTTTGCATTGGCTAGAGGCCCTGACACACCCATTCTCTCTTTTTATCTGCCTCTTTCTCTCCCTTTCACAAATAAATAAATAAATAAAATATTAACAACATTTAAAAATTATACTATTACTACTAATAATGGTTTGAATGTAAAATGTCCTCCATAGACTTATTTATTTGAATGCTTAATCCTCAGTTGGTAGCACTGTTTGGGAAGGCTAAGGAACCTTTAAGAGGCAGAGCCTGGGGGCTGGAGAGATGATTTGGTGATGAAGGCGATTGCCTGCAAAGCCAAAGGACCAAGGTTCATTTCCCCAGGACCCACGTAAGCCAGATGCACAAGGTGGTGCATGTATCTGGAGTTTGTTTGCAGTGGCTGGAGGCCCTGGCATGCCCATTAACTCTCTCTCTTAAATATATAAAATACAATAAAATAACGTGGTGGAGCCTTGCTGGAGGACGTGTGTCACTGATGGCAAACCTTAGGTATTACAGCCTAGTTGTGTCTGCACCTGCTGAGCTGAAGATGTAACCCAGGCTTTCTGCTCACTCTCCATGATACTCTTGATACTGTAAGTTGAAATTAAATCGTTTCTTTTATAAACTGCTTCAGGTCTGGTAATGTGTTCCAGTAATGAGAAGGCAACTGATACACTATTGCTAAATTTGTGTAGGATGAACACAAAACTATCAATATTACTGAAAATGCAGGTGCCTAAAAGCATTTACTAGATGCAGCTCGGTAGTAGAGCAATTACCTACCATGTGCCAACCCCTGGGTTCCATCTCTAGCACCATCAAGAAAAACAAAAACAAACAACAACAACAAAAAAAAAAAACAAGGGCTGGAGAGATGGCTCAGCCATTAAGGTACTTGACTGTGAAGCTTAAGAGCCCAGGTTTGATTCTCCAGTACACACGTAAAGCTAGATGAATGAGGTGGCACATGCACCTGGAGTCTGTTTGCAGTGGCTGGAGGCCCTGGTGTGCTCCCCTCCCCTCCCCTGGACCTGGAACTCACTTTTTAGCTCTAGGCTGGCCTCAAACTCACAGTGATCCTCCTATCTCAGCCTCTAAGAGCTGGGACTAAAGGGTATGCCATTATGCCTGGCTTTATGTTCACTATTTTACTCTGCTCTTTAAATAGGAATGAGCTTCTATGTTAAGTAGGACTTGAACACCCAGACTGTGCAATTTGGGAAGAAGCGGGTTGAGAAAATCGTTCAGGAGTGATGGCTGCGGGGCGGGGCAAGGCGGCCAGCCTTTGTGTGGCACTGGGTGCGATGTTCTTACCATTCTGAACTCCGATGGTAGTAGTAGCCCTCTATGGAGGCTGCCGACTTCTGAAAGCAGATGTAATAGAAGCCGGCAAAGGAAGCACCACTGATGTCTTTGATCGTGTGGTCTGGGACCAGGAACTGCTCCTGTGCACAGATGCAAGACCAGTCAATGCCACGCAGCATCCTTCCCACACCCTTGGGACATCTTAGGCATTAGGGGGTGCTGAGGGCCACTAGAAGAAAAACGGTGACTCCATGGTCTGACCCAGTTGCTGGATCTCCACCTGATTTCAGGGTTGCATGTTACTGGTACATTTCCTGCTAACGTGGCAAACTGTAGTGAGCTCACGAGAACCAGCAACTCAGAGAAGGGAGCAAGGCTGGGGTCTGAGAGCAGTCAGTACTCACTCTCTTGCCTGCCTCTTAGAGACGAGGAACACAATAACCTGGGAACAGCAACTTGCAGCTCCAGTTCTGGGAACTGTCAATGAGCTACGACTACCTCTAACAGTGGTCACTCTGAGGGCAGATCCACTACTGGGAGCCCTGTGACACTCCTCCAAAGCTTTGCACCCTGTCAAAGCTATAAGAGCGGCACTGCTTGTACCAAGACTTTACAAAGACAGTCATGTTTGCCACCTGTCCTGGCACTGAGCGTAGAAAGGCTGTGTCCTTGTCCTTGTCCTTGCCCTTATTCTCTGGGAAAGGCAGTCAGAAGCTGCAGCGCCTCAGGAGGTCAACCTAAAGCTCATTCAAGTTACCCAGGGAGAAATTCTACAGAGACAAAAAAACAAAACAACCAAAACCCCCCAAAACACAGCTTTAAAATCTTTCCAACTTATTTTCCAGTATTGGAGTGGCTATTAACTCCAGGACCTTGTACGTGCTAGAAAAATACACCACCAGGGACTATACACTCAGTCCCCTCTCCATGTTTTTAAAAACTTACTTATTTGAGGAAGAGGATGAGTCTCCTGTCACTCAAACAAACTCCAGACACATATGCTCCACTCTGTGTATCTAGCTTTTCTTTGGTATTGGGAAACTGAACCAGGGCTGTCAGGCTTTGCAAACTAGCACCTTTAACCACTAACTCGTCTATCTCTCCAGTCCCCTTCCTCTTCAATTTTTGTTTCTTTCCCTCTCTTGTTCTTTTTAGTTTTTCTGAGGTAGGGTCTCACTCTAGCACAGGCTGACCTGGAACTCTCTCTGTAGTCCCAAAACTCACGTTGACTCTCCTATCTCTTGTCTTCAGAATGCTGGGATTAAAGGCATGTGCCACTATACTTGGCAAAAAGTATGGGATGCTTCATGAATTTGCACTTCATCCTTGCATAGGGTCATATTAATCTCTGCATTGTGCTAATTTTAGTATCTGTGCTACTGAAGCAAACACTCCCTCTCCAGTATTTTCTTCTGTTTTTTTAAGGCAGGGACTTACTCTAGCCCAGACTGACCTGGAATTCACTATGTAGTTTCAGGCTGGCTTTGAACTCACAGTGATCCTCCTATCTCTGCCTCCTGAGTGCTGGGACTAAAGGCGTGTACCACCACGCTGGACTTCCTCTCAATTTTTTTAAGGATACTCTTCTGTACACGTATGTGGGGTGTGCCACAGGATTGGCACGTGAGAGCTGGGGAGACTGATTGGGAAGAGCCTTACCTTCCACCTCATGAAGACATAATCCCCATTCTTCAGCTCTTCATAATCAAAATCATCTGAATTAAATGATTTTGCATACTGATAAAAAGCCAGAAACTTGCCCTAAAAGCAAAAAGAGATTCAGTGATCCACAGAGGGAGAGGTTGGTGTCTAAGCTCACGGCTCCTAGGAGGGGGAGAGAGGGGGCTGAGATGGACACAGACCTGAGCTCTGGCTGAGGCACTGTTGGACTGTGTGCCCAGTGAACATAGCCGGAGGAAAAGGAAAAGGCCAAAGGGTGGGAATGAGCAAGTTCTAGAAGTAGTTCTTTTTTTTTTTTTTTTTTAATTTTCAGCTTTTTTGAGGCAGGGTCTCGTTCTAGCCCAGGCTGACCTGGAATTCACTACATAGTCTCAGGCTGGCTTTGAACTCACAGCAATCCTCCTGCCTCTACCACCTCAGTGACGAGTAAAGGTGTGCACCACCATGTCTGACCTTAGAAGCAGTTCTTACTTAAAGAACAAAAAGGCATTCTTGCTACTAGAGCATGGAATAAAGATGAGATCTCTAGAAAATGAACAGGCAAGAAAAGTGATGCCAAAGCTCTGTGTGGTGGCATACACCAATACTCCCCAGCACTGGGGGTACAAGCAGAAGGATCCAGAGTCTGGAGTCACCCTTAGTTACATAGTTCAAAGCCAGTTTGGGTCACATGAGACCCTGTCTCAGAAAACCAAAAAGAAAGGAGAAGTCATATCAAGCCACTTAGAAATAGCCTGTCCAGAGTCAGATGGGTGCCACAGTTGCATACATCTACAGTCCCAGCACTGGAGGCTGAGGCAAGAGGATTACTTGTTCAAAGCTGGTCTCAGCTAGAAATTTAGTGTTAAGTTAGGTCAGCCCTATTATGTAGTGAGATCCTGACTCAAAAAAGAACTTAAAGCTGGGCATAGTGGCTCATGCCTTTCATCCCAACATGTGGAAGGCAGAGGTAGAACAATTGCTGTGAGTTCAGGGCCACCCTGTGACTACATAGTGAATTCCAGGTCAGCCTGAGCTAGAGTAAGACCCTACCTTGGGGGGGGGAAAAAAGAAAAAAAACTTAAAGAGAATAAAAAAAGAAGGAAAGAGCCTGCCCAGTCACAGAGGAGGAGAGAAGGCAACGGAAGGCTTGCTACTATGGCATGACATTACGGTTTGTGTCAGCTATTCAGGTGGAAATTGGAAAGGGGTAACATATGGATGAGTTTAAAAAGGAGACTAAACTGGGCATGGTGGCGCACACCTTTAATCCCAGCACTTGTGAAGCAGAGGTAGAAGGATCACTGTGATTTTGAGGCCAGCCTGAGACTACAGAGTGAGTTCGAGGTCAGCCTGGGCTAGAGTGAGACCTTGCTTTAAAAAAAAAAAAAAAGGGAAGATAGTAATAGGATATATGACTATACCTTATGATCCTTTTTTTTAAACCTTGAGAGAGAGAGAGAGAGAGAGAGAGAGAGAGAGAAAGAGAGATAGAGAGGGAGGGAGGGAGGGAAGAGGGAGGGAAGAAGGAGGGAGAGAGGGGTAACTGTAGTGATCCCTTGGTGGCTGCACAGAATGGGTTCCAGGACCCCACAGATACCAAAATCCACAGATGCTCAAGGCCCTCGGATAAAACCAGCTTGGTATCTGAGTGTGATGTACAGACATCCTTCTATATGCTTTAAATTGTCTCTAGGTTATTTAAGTACAGTGTAGAACCTCTGTCATTAGTTGCTATACTTTAGTTTAAGGAATAGTGACAAGAAAAATTAGTTTGTACTTGCTGAGTAGAGAGACAGTATTTCTTCCAAACAGGTTTTTTTTGTTTTTTGTTTTTTGTTTTTTTTTTTTTAGGCAGAGTCTTGCTCTAGCCCAAACTGACCTAGAACTTATCATGTAGTCTTAGGCTGGCCTCATACCCATTGTGCTCCTCCTACCTCAGCCTCCTGAGTGCTGGGATTAAAGGTATGTACATGTACCACCATGCCCAGGAGAGAGAGAGAGAGAGAGAAAGAATGGGCACATCAGGGCCTCTAGCTGCTGCAAACCATCTCCAGATGCATGTGCCACTCTGTGTATCTGGCTTTACGTGGGTACTGGGGAATCAAACTTGGGTCATTAGGCTTTGCAGGCAAGTGCCTTAACCTCTGAGCCATCTTTCCAGCCTTTCCAAACATTTTTTGGCATTTTTAGTGAGAATCATAGCTCTATCAAGGTATCCAACCTTTTGTTTTCTCTGGGCCATATTGAACAAAGAAATATTTTGGGCCACACATTAAAGACTAATGAGCCACTTTTCTCAAACATTTTCAACCCATAGGGAGCTGAATGAATAAAGTATAAACCCCATAGGTACAATGGACCCCAAAGAGATCCAGCAAGGGGCTAGTATTTGCCTTAGCTTTAGGCAATGTCATTAGAGGATTTTTTTTTTCACTCTAGTCTGCATTTTTACATAAGCATGTATTTGATAAGAAAACATCTAAAAAGGCCAATAGTAAAATTGTAAAGTACAGCCAGGCGTGGTGGCACACTCCTTTAATCCCAGCACTTGGGAGGCAGAGGTAGGAGGATCGCCATGAGTTCAAGGCACCATGAGAATACATAGTGAATTCTAGGTCAGCCTGAGCTAGAGTGAGACCCTACCTCTTAAAAAAAAAAAAAAATTAAAGTACTGGATATCCTATGATCACTGTCTAATGTCTGCATGAATCAAAGCATCACAGTATACTTCATAAATATGTAAAAATAAAGTTATAAAGAAATTAAGACAGATATTAAATCACAGATTTCTGTCTAGCAGATATGAAGCATGGAATTCTGACCATGATACCAGTTTTAAATGTCACTCACAGAAAAATGTGAGGGCATAACACCTGCCTGACTCTAGATCGCAATGGGGAAATGATATTACAGGTAAAGTCTACCTCACACTGTAAACTGAGGGCAAGCATAGCAAGATCCTGTCTCAAGATGGTACATGCCTGTAATCCTGCAACACTTGGGAATCAGAGGCAGGAGAGTTCTAGGCCAGAACCTATCTCAAAACAACAACAAAATTCATTGTCACTATGGATCACTAAGCCAAAGGCTGGAGAGATGGCTTAGTAGTTAAGGTGCTCGCCTGTGAAACATAAGAATCCAAGTTTAATTCCCCAGATTCTGCATAAGCCAGATGCATACAGTGGCACATGTGTCTAGACTGTTTGCAGTGGCTGGAGGCCTTGGCATGCCCATTTTTTCTCTCTCTCTCTCCTCTCTTTGTCAAATAAATAAATAAATACTTTTTTTTCAAGGCTGGGTTTTACTCTAGTCCAAGTTGGCTTGGAATCCTTGAATTCACTTGTAGTCTCAGGGTGGCCTTGAACTCACAATGATCCTCCTACCTCTGCCTCCCAAGTGCTGGGATTAAAGGCGTACACCACCACACCTGGATAATAAATAAATAAAATATTTTTAGGGCTGGAGAGATGGCTTGGCGATTAAGGCATTTGCTTGTAAAGTCTAAAGGCCCCAGTTCAATTCTCCAATACACAGGTAAAGCCAGATGCAGAGTGGTACATGCATCTGGAGTTCATCTGCAGTGGAAAGACACCCTGGTGTGCCCATTCTCTTTCTCTTTCTGCTTGCATATAAATAAATACAAATATTTAAACAAAAAGTTTTTTTTTTTTTTCTTTTTTCGAGGTAGGCTCTCACTCTAGCTCAGGCTGACCTGGAATTCACTCTCTAGTCTCAGGGTGGCCTCAAACTCACAGCGATCCTCCTACCTCTGACTCCTGAATGCTGGGGTTAAAGGCATGTGCCACCATACCCGGCTCAACAAAAAGACTTTTGAAGACCAAGACTTGGGTGACAACCCGAGAAAGGACCCCAGGACAATAACTCTAAGTCTTAAAGCGCTTGCCACTGGGGAACAAGAACAGTTCACAGTGATCACCACAAATAAGGAGCCTGGGTTTCTTAGCAGTGTGTGGACAGGTTGAGCCTTTGCCGAGTCTATCAGGACAGGACAAAAGGCAGCAATGCAGTATTGGCCTTACCGGGTTTCCATGAAAAGCATCCCCACCAGGGGCCAACTCGTGTCAGAAACACCTGCTACTTGCTTCAAGGGTTTTCTCATATAGAGGAAACTCAAGAGGAAGAGTACACAGGACAGGAGATACTGCCCAGATGCTGACAGCCACAGAGACCTGTGCATGGATCTTGTGGGCTGTTCTCATCAGATAACCACATACTATTTAAAAGAGGGGGATTGGCAGAATCTGAACTCTTCTCAGGACAATGGCATTAACTGTGGCCCTGGCTAACTCCCGATGATGACCGAGGCTGCTAGCTCCAGCTCTGTTAGTAGTCCAGCTGTCCTGGCTGTCCAGGACACAGCACAGCCTTACCCAGTGTTTCCGATCAACGTCTTCATCTGCATCCCACTTGCGAGTTAAGAAAGGGTGTTTTTTGCTGATTATTTCTCCTTCAAAGAAGGTCGTAAGGGTTGGATACTCCTATGGCAAAAGGCAAATATCCGAACATGTTAAAAAAGCATTTCCGAGTTTTTAGCTTTTGGCAGCATGCTGGGGACCCACACATGCTGAGTAACTGCTCTCCCACTGAGCTACATCCCCAGAGCTGCAGCTTTTTACCCTTGACGAGAGGTGGAACCCAGGGCCTCATGTGCTCTCCCACGGAGCCGCCCGCTCCCCGCCTCTTTGCACCCCTCAGAGAGAACTGATGTGGGCTGTAACTTCTTCCCAATGTTCTGATGAGACTGACCACACAGCTAAAGGCAAACCACAGTTCCATTCAGCAGATTTCCAACAGGCCACGGAAATGAACCTGAGCGCAGCTGCCTAGGTGGTAGAGCAGAGCTACCTCCTCACTGACTTCACCCGCCGTGTTCTAGTCGCTCATAACATAACGTGAGTGTTTCTATCACAAGAAAACTCGGATCACACAACACAACACAGCTCAGGAGATTCTGCTTCCCCAGGTGCACACCCACAGAGGCTACAGAACCAGCCTGCACAGCTGATCCTGTCACAGCCCACCTCACTCGTAAGCTCCCTTGGCCTTTGCTATCTTTACACCTATTCTCTTTTTGCTCTTTCTTCTTTTTTCTTTTATTTTTTCGAGGTAGGGACCTTGAACTCATGGCAATCCTCCTACCTCTGCCTCCTGAGTACAGGGATTAAAAGCATGTGCCATCACACCTGCCCTCTTTTTGTCCTTAAAAAATATTTTATTTATTTGAGAGAGAGAAAGAGATAGAGAGAGAGGGAGATAAAGAGAGAATGGGCGGGCCAGGGCAGCTAGCCACTGCAAACGAACTCCAGATGCATGTGCCACCTTGTGCATCTGGCTTTATGTGGGTACTGGGGAATTGAACCTGAGTCTTTTGGCTTTGTCAGCAAGTGCTTTAACCACTAAGCCATCTCTCCAGCACTTTTACACCGATTTTTGAAGTTTCCAGGGCTACAACATGTGTGTGTATATGAGTGTTCCTATGCCACTGGGCATGTGTGGAGGTCATAGGACCACCTTGGGGTATCAATCCTCACTTTCCACCTTAAGACAGTCTGTCTCTTAAAAATTTTTATTTCACTCTCTCTCAAATAAATAAAATACTAAAATAAAATTTAAGGGGATGGAGAGATGGTATGGTGGTTAAGGTGCTTAAGCACTTACAAAGCATAAGGACCCAGGTTCGGTTTCCTAGGACCCACATAAGCCAGATGCACAAGGTAGTGCATGCATTCAGAGTTTGTTTGCAGTGGCTGGAGGCCCTAGTGTGTCCATTTTTTCTCTTCCTTTTTGCCTCTTTCTAAATATTTATTTAAACAAATAAATATTTTAAAAGTTTTAAAAAACAAAGAAAATTTAAAAACATTTATTTGGGGGCTGGGGAGATGATTCAGTAGTTAAAGGCATTTGCTTGTAAAGCCTATCAAACCTGGTTTAATTCCCCAGTACCCACAGAAAGCATATCTCTGGAGTTTGTTTGTAGTGGCAGGAGGCCCTGGAGTGGCCATACTGACTCTGACTCTGTCCTCTCAAATAAAGATAGGAAACACTGGGTAAGGCTGTGCTCTGTCCTGGATGGCCAGGACAGCTGGAAAACTAATAGAGCTTGGGCTAGTAGATGGCTTTTTGTTATTGTTTTGAGGTAGGGTCTCACTCTAGCCCAGGCTGACCTGGAATTCATTATGTAGTCGCAGGGTGGTACTGAACTCACAGTGATCCTCCTACCTCTACCTCCCAAGTGCTGGGATCAAAGGCGTGTGCCACCATGCCTGGCACAAACTGCTTTTTCCATGGGCTCTGGGAATCCAAATTCACCATTAGTGTTTCTCAGCAAGTACTTTATTTATTTATTTATTTTGGGGGGTGGGGGCAGAGAGAGAATGAATGTGCCAGGGGCTCCAGCCCCTGCAAACAAACTCCAGATGCATGCAACACCTTAAGCATGTTGGCTTATGTGGTCCTGGTGAATCAAACCTAGGTCCTTTGGCTTTGCAAATAAGCACCTTAACTGCTAAGCCATCTCTCCAGCCCTCAGCAAGCACTTTTAACAACTGAGCCATCTCCCCAGACCATTTGAACATTTTTGGTAGAAATACTTTGGATATACTTTTAATTCTATGATATGAATTGTGAATAATTTATGTTAGGGAAATGAGTAAATCATGTCTACAATATAAAATCCCAATCATTCACAAACATGCCATTTAAAAATGTAGTTATTGAGCCGGGCGTGGTGGCGCATGCCTTTAATCCCAGCACTCGGGAGGCAGAGGTGGGAGGATCACCGTGAGTTCAAGGCCACCCTGAGACTTCAGAGTTAATTCCAGGTCAGCCTGGACCAGAGTGAGACCCTACCTTGAAAAACCAAAAAAAAAAAAAAAAAAAAAAACTAAAAAAAAAAAAAAAACCAAAAAATAAAAATGTAGTTATTGGGCTGGAGAGATGGTTTAGCGGTTAAGGCGCCTGCCTGTGAAGCTTAAGAACTCAAGTTTGAATCTCCAGGTCCCACATATCCACACGGAGTTACACAAGCACACAATGTTGTATATGTGCACAAGGGTCCCTGTGTCTGGAGTTTGCTCACAGTAGATGAAGGCCCTGGTGTGCCTATTCTCTTTCTCTCTCTGCCACTTTTGCTCTCAAAATATAGTTATTTAGAAAAAAGTAACGGAAAAAAATTTAACATAGTCAAAAGTCTACCTGTTTTGCATGTATCAAAATCAACCTATCAACCAAACAACCCCTCACTGGCTAGGGCCCTGGACTTCCTCAGGTGTGATTTTTATGTGACTGGTCTGAAAATGGCGGATTGCTGTCCTGGTGTCCAAGGCCTACTGAGGTATCACTTTTCTAGATCTCTTTTTTTGTATCTATTTAAAATAGGTCCATTCTAATGGCCTTGTTATTTCTCTCAGTTCAAGTCCCTCCTAAGAGACATTGCCACAGCATAGCTCTCTGGTTTAAGGTACATCAGGAAGCATTTCACCAAGTGTGAGGTGACTGAGGAAGCCTGCTGTGATACCATTGCTGAAGGTTTTTTTTTTTTTTTTTGAGGTAGGGTCTTACTCTAGCTCAGGCTGACCTGGAATTCATTATGTAGTCGTAGGGTAGTCTTGAACTCACAGTGATCCTCCTACCTCTGCCTCCCCAGTGTTAGGATTAAAGGCATGCACCACTACACCTGGCTTGTTTTAAAAATTTTATTTTATTTTTTGTTATTTGTTTGATTTTTTTTTTAAGGTAGGGTCTCATTCTAGCCTAAGCTGACCTAGAACTCACTCTGTAGTTCCAGGCTCGATTCAAACTCACAGTGATCCTCCCACCTCTGCCTTGTGAGTGCTGGGATGAAAGGTGTACAGCAATATGCCTGGCTGAATCCAGGGTCTTGTGCATGCTAGGTAAGTACTTTACCACTGGGCTATTCCCCCAGTGAACTTTTACTTATTTATTTATTATTTTTTTGTTTTCTTGAGGTAGGGTTTCACTCTAGCTCAGGCTGACCTGGAATTTACTATGTAGTCTCAGGGTGGTCTTGAACTCACAGTGATCCTCCTACCTCTGCCTCCCAAGTGCTGGGATTAAAGGCCTGCACCACCATGCCTGGCTTGTGAACTTTAAAATATGTAAATTTAATATCCTGTTGTATAGTAGCAGATTCCTCTAAATTGGAATAGTCTCTCCTGAAGAGAAGGAGGCTTTGATTCAGGAAGTCAAGCCTAGGAGACTTTCCAACTGCGCTGCCTACCAGTGATGGAGATGCAGTGTGCACCAGACATGCAGCTTCCATGAGTTGTCGCCTATGGTGGGGTGGCCTTTCTTGTGATGCAGCTGAGGTCATCGTCCAGAACAGGATGAAACTTCTTGTGGTGCAGCTGCATTTCAGTCATCGACTGCTCCTGTAAGCAACCCTCACACTGCTCTGTAAGTAACCTGGTTGGGGTGTAATCATCCTTTGGTCTGCTCTATCTGGGGAGAAGATGTGTTCGTGTCACCCCAGGGATAATGTTACTGTTACTCCCCACTCCTTCCCCCAAGTCCCCGTGACCTCCTACCTAACTGTGCTGGGCCAGTTCCTCATTTGGATATGTATATGCACAGAGTGAACATTTTTAAATCTTTAAGTTGCAAACTAAATTATACAAATCTGTCTTTGGGAAGGACTACGTAAGTCAGCAAGCCTGCATGAGATTTTCAACTGGAAATTATAGATGTTGTTTCTCAGAGTTTTGAACTTTAATATCTTAAAATATCTTTTGTTCATTTTTATTTATTTATTTGAGAGCGACAGACAGACTGAAAGAGGCAGAGAGAGAGAGAAAGAGAGAGAGAGAGAGAGAGAGAGAGAGAGAGAGAGAGAGAGAGAGAATGGGCACGCTAGGGCTTCCAGCCACTGCAAAAGGAACTCCAGACGCATGCGCCCCCTTGTGCATCTGGCTAACGTGGGTCCTGGGGAATGGAGCCTCGAAGCGGGGTCCTTAGGCTTCACAGGCAAGTGCTTAACCGCTAAGCCATCTCTCAAGCTCAGACTTTAATATCTTTTCAGAACTCCCACCAAAGGGACAGAAGAATAAAATGACAAGTGGATCCTAATACCATTAAAATACTTAGGCTTCATAGTCCTAGTTTTCCTAAGGAATGATTCTGTACTGACTTCTTTCTCAACCACTTCAGGCAGGATCTCAAGGGGACCTGTAGATACTCCCCTGCTCAGAACTAAATAAAATAAATGCCTAGTGAATTAGAGCAGAACATGATCAGAAGTCACCAAAAAGATCCATTATTTGGTGGGAAGGCAGAAGATTCTGAAGTACTTTACTATATAACCAAAGTTAGAGTAGTTTGTGAAGACAAAGAAAAAAATACGCTATAAAAGAAAAGATATTAGAAATAGTAGTCAGGGAAAGAATGTATCTTCAGCACCATCTCCCAGGCAGGTGTGGGCTCTAGCTACCAAGCTCACCGATCAACCTTCTTGCTGATTTCAAGGTCCATGTAGACCTGTTCTGTGAGGGGTGAATGTTCATTCAGCCTCCTTCTCATTGCTCACTTCTCCGCTAGGCTAGCTAGTCAGTAAGCTTTTGGGAAATCCTCCTATCCCTACTGCCTCCCATCCTGCCCGTTAGCCTGCAGGGATTATAGAAACCCACTGAGGCTTCTGGCTTTTATATGGACTGTGGGGATCTGAACTCAGGTATTTAGATCGTGCAGTAAGTGTTTTATCCATTGAGCCATCTCCCTAAATCCCTATTCTGGAATTTCATTTCAAAATGGCACACAAACTTTAAAGCTATGCAATGTGAAGCAAGTTATTGCCAGTGTAATTTTGTTTTGTTTTGAGGTAGGGTCTCTAGCCCAGGTAGACCTGGAACTCACTCTATAGTCCCAGGCTGGCCTCAAACTCAGTGATCCTACCTCTGCCTTCAAGTGCTGGGATTAAAGACATGTACCACTATGCCTGGCTTCAGCTTAATTAAATGTTCTATCTATTTCAGAAAAAGAGAAAGAAACAGAGAGAAAGAGAGAGAGAAGGGGGGGCACATCAGAGCCTCTAGGTACTGCAAACCAACTCCAGATGCATGCGCCACCTTGTGCATCTGGCTTATGAGGGGACTGGGGAATTGAACCTAGGTCCTTAGGCTTCATGGCAAGTGCCTGAACCACTAAGCCACCTCTCCAGCCCCTCAATTTAATTTTTAATATTCTACATTGTACACATGAGGAAGACAACTATTATAACTAAAACATAAGCCATTTATGTGGTTTAATTCAAATAAATTCTACATTAGATATTTTAACACTTATGAGAAAGCATACAAAAACTAATACAGGTACAAATTCATTCAATTATTCATTAGTTTTTCTGCATTTGAGTAATTATGATACGCATATATTAGATACATAGTATTTTAAGTTATCAGACAGTTGTACAACTCTGTGACCATAGCAAAATCCCACAGTGAATTATATACCTTAGCCAGGTGTGGCAGTACATCACCTGTCATCCCAGTGCTTAAGAAGCTGAGGCAGGGCTGGAGATGGCACAGCGGTTAAAGTACTTGCTTGCAAAGCCTAATGTCTCAGGTTCAATACCCTAGTACCACGTAAAGAAGTAGTACATGCATCTGAAATTCCTTTACACTGGCTGGAGGCCCTGGTGTGCACCCCCTCTTTCTGTGTGCTGCACTCTTTCAAATAAACAAACTAAAATATATATATTTTTTTAAAAAAAGAGGCTGAGGCAGAAGGCTTTTGAGTTTGAGCCTATCTTGGGCTACACAGCAAGTTGCAGGCCAGTCAGGGCCACAGAATAAGACCTTGCCTCAAAAACCAAGAACTGTATACTTTTTTTTTGGGGGGGGGTGTTCCAGGTAGGGTCTCACTCTAGCCCAGGCTGACCTGGAATTCACTATGTAGTCTCAGGGTGGCCTTGAACTCACAAGCAATTCTCCTACCTCTGCCTCCTGAGTGCTGGGGTTAGAGGTGTGCACCACCATGCCTGGCTTACTTAAGAGTTTTGAGCAGGCTGGCATAGGCTGTAGGAGTCCCAGGCAATGCTGTGCCTATCACTAAGTGCTCTGCAGCAGTAAATCTACGTCCAGTGCTGTACCTGGGCAGACCACTTGGGGAGGGGAGGGCATGGGCCTCTAAGGCTTCTCTGCCTTCAGACTCCAGACTTGCCAGGAGGGGCATGTCCTATAGGCTAGCCCCAGTGAAGGATTGTGACAATACCTCTCCTCAAGGGGGCCTGAGTGCTGTTTCTGACTGAATGGGGCCACCTTTAGTAGGGGTAAATTGCTCCCCCAGGGACAGCTCTAAGCTGTCACCACTTCTAGATTTCTAGTACCATTTACCATTTTTTTCTTCTTACTGTAGTCTAGGCTGATCTGGAACTCACTCTGTTGCCCAGGCTGGCCTTACCTCACAGAGATCCTCCTACCTCAGCCTCCCAAGTGCTGGAAATTATTTTATTATATTATTATATTATATTAGTTATTTATTCATTTAAATTTTTTGCCATCTACTATTTCTACGGTTTCCTTCAGCCCAAATGGCTGGCTCTGGAGTTGGTGTTTGAAGCAGTACACATTTTGTTGGTTTCCCTGTGAAGTTAAGTGCTTATGCTCCACACTCCATGAGCAAATGCATTAGGTTTTGAACAGTTTTTTTTTTTTTTTTTAGTATTTTTATTTTTATTTATTTATTTCAGAGTGACACACACACACACACACACACACACACACACACACACACACACGGGGGGGGGAGGGAGGGAGGGAGGGGGAAAGACAGAATGGGTACGCCAGAACCTCCAGCCACTGCAAAGGAACTCCAGACGCATGCACCACCTTGTGCATCTGGCTTACATGGGTCCTGGGGAATGGAGCCTCGAACTAGAGTCCTTAGGCTTCACAGGCAAGCGCTTGACCACTAAGCCATCTCTCCAGCCTGAGCACATTGTTTTGTTGTATGTTTTCTTCTAGGACAAACTCAAAGCTTAGATTCTTTTTTTCTACACTTTTCTACCCTCCTCTGGCTGGATGTTTCTAGAGATGGGGAAGACACCTTCTGCTGCAACAGTAAGCATCCCAGGGAATCATCACTGCCGCTCCGGAGGGCAGACAAGTGGGAGACGGCTGAGGCCACACAAGGCTTCATGGCAGTCTTACATCTGTGCCATGTTCTCACCTGTCATTTACTCCAGCACAGTACTCCTCCTTGGTACTCTGAGTAAGTAAAGGAGGGATTTTCAATTCTCACTTGACATAATGAGGAAGCTGAGAAAAGGTCAATGGGCTCTGTACTGCAAGCTCACAGTGACTACCGGAAGCAGTGAAAGGTCACGGGAGCTGCAGCAGGGTCATACCCAGCCACTGGCTTAGTGGAGGTCAGTCCCCTCTTTCCTGTTCAGTCACTCCTAGAAAAGAAGGGATGCTCTTTCTTTCCTCGTAAGTCTCAGAAGTTCTGATGGTTAGAAAGTTAGAAGAAAGAAAATGCTCTCCTCTACTTTTACCTAGCAAGTAGAAAATTGGACTCTCACTTCTCACTGTTCTGATGAACTCACTAGGTTTAAAAAACTTTAAAAACCTTGGTTCTTGTATAATTAATGATTATTTCAGAGACTTAAATTTTATTTTTAAATTTATTTATTTATTTGAGAGAGGGAGAGACAGACAGACAGACAGACTAGGCACACCAGGGCCTCCAGCCACTGAAAGGAAACTCCAGACACATGTGCTACCTTGTGTATCTGGCTTACATGGGTCCTAGGTCCTTTGGCTTTGCAGGCAAACACCTTAACTGCTAAGCTATCTCCCTAGCTGAGACTATTAAATTTATGGTGGTGGTAATGTTCTTACCGTGTCTTTTTTTTCCTTTTAAAATTTTGTTTAGTATTTATTTATTTGAGAGTGACAGACAGAAAAAAGGGGGGAGAGAGAGAGAGAGAGAGAGAGAGAAAATGGGCACGCCAGGGTTTCCAGCCATTGCAAACAAACTCCAGATGCATGCGCCCTCTTGTGCACCTGGCTAATGTGGGTCCTGGGGAATCGAGCCTCGAACCGGGGTCTTTAGGCTTCACAGGCAAGCGCTTAACTGCTAAGCCATCTCTCCAGCCCTTATTTCCCCTTTTAAACAAAATTCTTTTTTTTAAAAAAATATTTACTTATTCATTTATTGGAGAGACAGAGAGAGGGGCAGATAGAAAGAATGGGCACGCCAGGGCGTCTAGCCACTGCAAACGAACTCCAGACGCATGTGCCCCTTGTGCATCTGGCTTATGTGGGTCCTGGGGAATAGAACCAGGGTCTTTAGGTTTCATAGGCAAACAACTTAATGGCTAAGCCATTTCACCAGCCCTATATATATATATTTTTTCCTTAAGAAAAAGATGAACACTGCCAGGTATGGTGGCGTACGCTATAACTCTAGCACTCTACATGTTGAGAGTAATTCAAGTTTGAGGCCAGCTTGGGGGTACTTGGTGAAACCCTGTCTCAAAAAAAAAACAAAACACAGTAAAAGATGACTGTGAAAAATCAACGGTGTTGGTCATGTCATGACTTACTTACACTTTTCTTTAAAAGATATGTTGAAAGCCGGGCGTGGTGGCGCACACCTTTAATCCTAGCACTCGGGAGGCAGAGGTAGGAAGATCGCTGAGAGTTCAAGGCCACCCTGAGGCTACATAGTGAATTCCAGGTCAGCCTAGGCTACAGTGAGACCCTACCTTGGAAAACCAAAAACAAATAAGTAAATAAATAAGATTTGTTGAGGGGTTGGGGGTGTAGCTCAGCAATAAAGTATATGCTTGGCCTCATGTGGTGACCGACTCCATCCCCAGGACTAAAGGAAACAAATCTGTGACTGTGCATACTTCCCTGGAAAACTCATCAAGACTGTGGGCCTGTGCTCCTCACATGAACACAGCACTTACAGGTAGGCGGACTGCTGCTCTTGACCCTCTGGGATACTCAGCAAGCTACCCATTTCCCAGGCCCAACTCCAAGGATGAGCACTTACCTCAGTAAGGCCTTTAATCTTCAGGTACCCACAAAGGTAAGAGTTTCCCGTGTCCACATGCTGCAAAGAGAGGACACAGTGTTAGAAATGGACCCGTTGGGGGCATGCTGGAGGTCAGGGAAGCCTGATGGTCAGTGCACTCCTGGTGTAGCCCTTGCCTCCTCCAGATATTAAGACCTTTATGAGTTTTACCTAAACACACGCCTGTTCGGTGATGAAAACCGATCCTAGGACCCTCTTGCTTCCTTCAGTTGCATGTTTTGACAGTGTGTGCCTTTTGCAACAGTAAGCCTGCTCATTCATTTTCTGCACGCCTCCCACTCAGCTGCAGAATTGTGCATGCTAGGTACATGGTTCCTCTCTAGCTGTACACACACTATCATCCCTAACTCTGTCTTTCTAGATAATTTTTACTTTCTGCTGCTCAGTCACAGGTTTAGGAAAGCTACTCTTGCTCTGTTGTTGACACTTGCATTATTTCCGTATGAAGTGAGCCAAATGTTTGGGAAGAGCATCTTATGAAAATCTGCATGGTTTAAATTTAAATTATTGACCAAAACACCAACCAAGACTTGAACAGTTATTGTATCATTTTATATGTGGACTTGAGTTTCTTAAAGAAGAGTCAGGAAGGCTGGAGAGATGGCTTAGCAGTTAAGGCATTTGCCAGCAAAGCCAAACAATCCTGGTTCAATTCTTCAGGACCCACATAAGCCAGATACACAAGGGGGCACATGCATCTGGAGTTGGTTTGCAGTGGCTGGAGGTTCTAGCTGACCCATTTTCTCTCTCTACCTACTTTTCTCATATATATATGTATGTATTTTTTTTTTTAAAGAAGAGTCAGGAGCTGAAAACAAACTGGACTAACAGGCGCAGATGATTCCGCGGTCCAGCGGCCACTCATCAGTGGTTGCTGAGATCCTGCTGGATGCCGACTCAACAAGCAGCTTTCCTCTTCTGTGCTGCCAGGGCCTGGACTTGGTTCTGGCACCTACCCTGCCCTCTAAGTCCTAGTCATCTCTGATAGATCTGAGGCAAGCTTTAGGGGTGAGTGACCCAGTTCTGGCCAGATGCGTAAGTCTCCTGGTGTGCCTGGGAAGGACCACTGGCTCTGGAAGAGGCATGGGAGGAAGACGTGGTGCTTCTCCTTCCTCTGCTGGCGTAAGTATCTGCATGCAGCTTTCAGTCCCAGAACAGCCATAAAGAGACCAGGAGAGAAACATACCAGTTAATGCTGAGGACGGTAGCCTAGAAAGATAAAAGACACAGGCCTGTCAAGAGACCTTGAGCTACACCACCTCCACACTTCTGTAATGTCAGACAATAAGTCACTGATTCTGTGTGTCATCTGCTTCTTGTTTTATTTTTAGGCATCCGAAATTTATTTTTTCTTAAAAAAATTTTTTTTTTCGAGGTAGGGTCTCACTCTAGCCCAGGTTGACCTGGAACTCACTATGTGGTCTCAGGGTGGCCTTGAACTTAGGGGGATCTTCCTACCTCTGCTTCCTGAGTACTGAGATTAAAGGCATGTGCTATCATGCCTAGCCCTAAACATTTTTTTTTTTTTTTTTTAGTGAGGGGGCAGGAGGGAAAGAATTGGTGTGCCAGGGGCTCTAGTCAATGCAAACAACTTCCAGATACATGTGCTACTTTGGGCATCTGGCTTACATGGCTTCTGGGAAGTCGAATCTGGGTCCTTAGACTTCAAGGCAACTGCCTTAACCACTAAGCAATCTCTCCAGACCATCTTTTTCTTTTTTCTTTCTTTTTTTTTTTTTTTTTTTGATTTTTTGAGGTAGGGTCTCACTCTAGCCCAGGCTGACCTGGAATTCACTATGTAGTCTCAGGGTGGCCTAGAACTCACAGCGATCCTCCTACCTCTGCCTCCCAAGTGCTGGTCTTTCTTTCTTTTTTTTTTTTGAGGTGGGGTCTCACTGTAGCCCAGGCTGACCTGGAATTCACTATGTAGTCTCAGGGTGGCCTCAAATTCATGGTGATCCTCCTACCTTTGCCTCCCGAGTGCTGGGATTAAAGGCATGTGGCACCATGCCCGGCATCTGTTTCTTTTCTTTAGTGAGAAAAAGTCTTTTCTCAAGTAGCTCAAACTGGCCCTGAACTTGATATGTAGCCCAGGACGCCCTTGAACTTCCACCCGCTGGGACTGCAGGTGTGTGTCACCATGCTTGGTTTATGTGGTGCTGGGAATTGAACCCAGGACTTTGTGCATGCCAGGTAAACACTCTACCAACTGAGCTAAGTCTCCAGTTCTGTGGGTGCTTTGTGTTTGTGCATACGTGTGGAGGCCAGACGTTGATGTCAAGAGTCTTCCTCGATAATTCTCCACATTCCTTATTGAAACAGGGTCTCTCACTTGAACTTAGAACTCACTAATTCAGCTAGTCTAGCTAACTACCCTGGCCCGAAGATCCCTGTCTTTGCATCTTGTGCATTGGGATGAGGCAGTATGCCACACTCACCCAGCCATTTTTTTTTTTTTTTTCAAGGTAGGGTTCCACTCTAGCTCAGGCTGACCTGGAATTCACTATAGTCTCAGGGTGGACTTGAACTCACAGCAATCCTCCTACCTTTGCCTCCCAAGGGCTGGGATTAAAGGTGTGCCCCACCACGCCTGGCTTTCACCCAGCTTTTATGTGGGTGCTGGGGAATGAACTCAGGTCCTCATGCTCGATGGCAAGCACTTTACCCACTGTACATCCCCCCGTTCCTCTGCATACTTTCTTAAAAAAGTATTTTCCTTTTTTTTTAATTTTTGGTTTTTTGAGGTAGGGTCTCACTCTATCCCAGGCTGACCTGGAATTCACTATGGAGTCTCAGGGTGGCCTCGAACTCATTGCAATCCTCCCACCTCTGCCTCCCGAGTGCTGGGATTAAAGGTGTGAGCCACCACGCCCTACTTCATTTATTTATTTGAGAGCGATAAAGTGCGTCTGTGTGTGTGTGTGAGAGAGAGAGACAGAGAGAGAGAGAGATAGAGAGAGAAAGAGAATGGACACACTAGAGCCTCCTGCTACTGCAAACAAACTTCAGATGCACGTGCCACTTTGTGCATCTAGCTTTACGTGGGTACTGGGGAATTGAAACTGGGCTGTCAGGTTTCGTAAGCAAGCACCTTTAACTGCTGAGCCATTTCCTCCTGTTTTTGCTCCTCCTCAAGCTCGTGTGAAAACACTTAATAGTGCAAAAGGTTCTATGAGGAATGGAAAACTAGCTCAGCAGTAAAAGGTGCTTGCCTTCAATGCCTGATGGCCCATGTCTCTCCAGGCCTCCTCCCCGCCCCCGAGATAGGGTCTCACTCTAGCTCAAGCTGACCTTGAATTCACTATGTAGTCTCAGGGTGGCCTTGAACTCATGTGATCCTTCCACCTCTGCCTCTCAAGTGCTGGGATTAAAGGCATGCACCACCATACTTGGCTGGTTTTTTTTTTTTTCCTAATTTATATTTATTTATTTAAGAGAGAGAAAAAAAAAGGCAGAGAGAGAATGGGCACATCACAGCATCCAGCGACTGCAAAGGAACTCCAGACACATGAGCCACCTTGTGCATCTGGCTTATGTAGGTCTTGGGGAATTGAACCTGGATCCTTTGGCTTTGTAGGCAAACACCTTAACAGCTAGACCATCTCTCCAGTCCCATTTTGGTATTTTTGAAGAAGGGTCTCACTTTAGTCCAGGTAGACCTGGAACTCTGTAGCCCAGGCTGCCCTCAAACTCATGGTGATATTCCTACCTCGGCTCTGGAGGGCTGGGATTAAAGGCGTGAGCCACCAGCCCTAGATTGTATGCTTGCATGTAATATAGCTACTTAGAGCTGGAAGCACACTAGCTTGTAAGCCTCACCCAGCTCCACAGAGTGGTCCTAAATAGGCAGTTCTGGAGTTCATCATAATGAGATTCACTTTAAGTCATGACCTCCAAAACTGCCTATTAACTTCAGAAATACAGCAAAACAAAGTACACACTAGTAGTTGGGAGTACATGGAGATTTTCATGTCACATGAAGACCAGTTTCAAGAAACTAGAAAAGTCTGTGGCATCTAACACATGCGGAGGTTTAATTACTTCCAATTCTAACAGGTCAAATACCAAGGTAGTCCTTGACAGCTGTAATGAACCGAGTCAGCCAGACGATGTCAGCACCAAAGCAAAAGTGCTCCACTGAAGCCAAGGGGTCAGCACAGCCCGGTGCTGCCAACACAGGTGTTCTATGCAAAACTGCCAATGCATTTCAGTCTCTTAAGAGCTGGGTAGTCTGGAAAATAGCTGGTCTACAGTCATATGGTTCATCAGAGAACTTTTTTATCAGAGGAAACTTAGTTCTGAAGCCTTAAATTTCATAAACTAATTTCTCATAGAACTCAATCATTTTGGGTTTTACAGCCGCCAGAAAGGACATGTGGTGGAAGGAATACATTAAGAATACATTAAGAAATCCGCTGGACTTGGTCCCAGTATTTGGGAAATTCAGGTGGGAAGATCACTTGAGCCCAGGGGTTCAAACAACAAGCTGTGTATGAATGTTCATAACAGCATTATTGATAAGAGTCCCAAAGTAGATACGATCTAAATGTACATCAATGGCTAAACAAGATGTAGTAGATCGATACAGTGAACAGAAAGGAATGAAGTACAGACATATGCCAAGATATGGATTAATTCTGAAAATATGCTGTTTTAAAAAGTATTTTAATTTATTTACTTGCAAGCAGAGAGAGACAGAGAATAAGAATGAATGAAAATATGGGTGCAACAGGGCCTCTGGCCAGATGCATGCGCCACTTTTTGCATGTGGCTTTATGTGGGTACTGAGGAATGGAATGAGTTATTAGGCTTTGCAGGCAAGTACCTTAACCACTGAGTCATCTCTCCAGTCTTTTTTTTTTTTTTTTGAAGATTATGCTGTATTAAAGCTGGTTATCAAAAGAAAAATATCAGGGACTGGAGAGATGGCTTAGCGGTTAAGGCATTTGCCTGCAAAGCCAAAGGACCTTGGATCAATTCCCCAGGACTCACGTAAGCCAGATGCACAAGGGAGCGCATGCGTCTGGAGTTCATTTGCAGTGGCTGAAGGCCCTGGAGCACCCATTCTCTCTCTCTCTTTGCCTCTCTCTCTAATAAATAAATAAAAATAAAGTTAAAAAAAGAAAGAAAAAATCATATGATATGACTTTGTTTACATGACATGTACAGAATAGATAAAAGGTAAATCTGATATTGTTAAAATTTATGTGCAGAAAGTGAACAAGTGAGAGAAAGCATGAATATGAATGAATGAATATGGAGGCATCAGGGCCTCTTTCCACTGAAAACAAACTCCAGATAAATATGCCACTTTGTGCATCTAGCTTTATGTGGGTTCCCAGGGATGAAACATGGGCTGTCAAGCTTTGCAAGCCAGCACCTTAATCGCTGAGCCATCTCTTCAGTCCTAAATTGGGTATATATGTGCATGCGTGTGTGTATATATATTTATACAAATACATATATATACATATACACACACACACACACACACACACACACACACACACACATACACACATATATGGGGTTTTGTTGTTGGTTTTTTTTTTTTTGGTTTTTCGAGGTAGGGTTTCACTCCAGCTCAGGCTGACCTGGAATTTACTATGTAATCTCAGAATGGCCTTGAACTCCAGGTGATCCTCCTACCTCTGCCTCCCTGGTGCTGGGATTAAAGGCATGTGCCACTACGGCCGGCTTATTTTTTTTGTTTGTTTTTGAGAACAGGCTTTTACTCGGTCACTCAGGTTGGCCTGCAAGTTGCACTGTGTAGCCCAGTCAGGCCTTGAACTCAAAGCCATCCTGCCTCAGCCTCCCCAGTGCTGGGATTATGGGGTGTGTCACCACATCCACACTAAGAGTATGTAAACCTGCAGGATATTAAATATTAGCCTAGGATTGGAGAGATGAGATGGCTAAGGGCTATCAAGGCTTGTTTTTGCAATAATAAAAAGTGTTCTAGGGCTGGACAGACAGCTTAGTGGTTAAGACACTTACCTGTGAAGCCTAAGGTCACAGGTTCAATTTCCCTAGGACTCACATAAGGCAGATGCACAAGGTGGCACATACGTCTGGAGTTGGTTTACAGTAGCTAGAGGCCCTGATGTGCCCATTCTCTCTCTCTCAAATAAATAAATAATTTTTTTAAAAGTGTTCTACAATTAGATGGTTATATAATTTTGTGACTATCCTAACTACTGAAATATGCACCTTGAATAGGTGAACTGTATGGCATGTGAATTATGTTACCACAAAGGTACTTGAAAAGAAAAACGAGTATGATTTTAACCTTGATCTGACTTCAGAATCTAGGATTGGTAACTACATTATCCTGCTGACAAAAAAAAAAAAAAAAAAACCTCTCAGTTAACACAAACAACAAAACCAAGCAGGAAAGAGGCTGAGCTATCACAGAACTATTCCAGAGGCTGGGACTAAGAAACTAGTCTTGGCTGAAAAACCAGGTGATGGGGCAATTTACATGCCCCAGCCTGGTCGCAGTGATGACAAGCTGCTCGGATGTGAGGCAGCATTCCTTGGCATGGCCACTGACCACCAGCAGCCATCCTAACAAGGGCTTCCACCCTTGCTCAGGTTTTGCTCTGGGCTGCATAACTACCAGCTGGGCCCCAACTCAATCTCTACTGCCATTGGTTCACAAGAATGGCACCCGAGAAGGGTGGAAATAACACACCAAATGAAAGAAGTTGCTTCAGGAGCTCAAGCAGACACCTGCCAGTTCCCTACTTGAGCCAAAACCACAAAATGGGACACAAATTCAGGACCATTCCAAACATGATTCGCTTTGGGATCTCATTTCCAGAATTTTATGAATGAATGAATTTAAAAAAAAAGAGCCTGACCTTCATTTTAGATTCTCACTTTGAAATAAATAAATGGGGATGGAGGAAAGTTATGAAGACTGCAGTATCTCAACTGTAATTTTCCAATTACAGAACAAATACACAATTAATATGAGCATGCAGTTCTCCCAATCGAAATCAGAGAAAATTATTCCCACAAAACAGTAAGGAAAAAATGGGGGGGGGGGGTTGATGAATGCACTCTTTAGAAAGAAAAGGTGTTCTGGTTGTCTTTGGGGTGGGATACCCACTTGCTCATTAGAGTCGGAAATGGGAAATTAGAAAGGGCAAAGAGCTGGTGGACATTGTGCCTTTGGGCACCAGAGCCCTGAAGGCAGCGTGCAGAGCTTCTGAGCCTTTGGGAAGGCTTTCAAGAGTCAGCCTTTTGGGAATGGCCTAGGAAAGTGACATCAGGAAAATGGGAACAGTGAAGGGAAAATGACCCCACAGGTAGGGTAACACCGAACACTGTTGTGGGAAAAGGGCGCATCCATCTCCGCCAGCTGGGGAAAAAAGTGTCAAGGGCCAGACAGCAGGTGAAGCTGGACTTCCAAAGCTGCCCAGGGACTGGCAGCCAGTAGTTTGAAATCCAGGTCAAATAGGGGGAGGTGAGTGGACAAGAAACAAAACTGGGTGAGTTAGATTTCCCAGTACGCAGACATCAGCTGCTGAGAGCAAGCCCAGGGCCTGTGCGATAACAATCAGCAAAACACTGAAGCCAGCAATTTCAATGAGTTAGACCAAGGTGTGAGGTGGGAGGTCTGAGGAGGCTGACAGCTGATGGTCACAGTACAGGGTAAAGGGGAAACCATGGGCAGGAGTAGCTGGGTATCTGGACCATTAATGATAAAGAGGCGTGGGATGGCACGGGAAGGCTCCAGGAAACAAGGTTCCTAACAGCACAGGGGTGCTACGTGTGTGAGGGGGGGAAGCACCCAGGATGTCCCTGGACTTTTAAAAGTCAGGGGCTGAGGAATTTTGCAGGCTGTCTCAGCCAATGGAAAGTGGTTGCTCTCCCCTCTCCAGGGGCCGACTGAGCTCTCCAAAGAAGGAAACCGCCAGAGGAGATCCCAGGGCCCGAGATGGAGGGCTGTATGTGTGTGTGTGTGTGGGGGGGGTATATTTCATTTTGGGAGAATTTGCCACAGGGAGTCTTGGGGGAAACGAATGGAGAGTTCAGGGTCCGAAAGGAACTAGTGGTGGTGCTGGTGGGGGTGGGGGAACGACTTGATGATGTTGGACTGACAGGTCTTCAGAAGGATGGGCACAGGCCGAAGGGCGGCTGGTCATGAGGGGGCTTCCAAATCCCAGGCAGGTCACTCTCCGGGGTCTGCTGGGTGTGTG
Organism: Jaculus jaculus; assembly: GCF_020740685.1. Taxonomy (NCBI): domain Eukaryota; kingdom Metazoa; phylum Chordata; class Mammalia; order Rodentia; family Dipodidae; genus Jaculus; species Jaculus jaculus. The sequence goes on from NC_059113.1 coordinate 30,875,470, forward strand.
TGTGTGTGGGGGGGTAGGGATCCGGCCGCCACAGGCTCTGTGTCTGGGGTCAGGTCAGGGTTGGGGGCTCTCTAGAGTGTGACAGCAGCTGGGAAAGTCCTAGATGGGAGACGCCGGGTGCAGGAGGCCCCGGCGGTGAAGGCCTGATCTGCGGCTCCAGGGGCTCGAGCAGCCCAGGGCGGTCCCGTGCCCGTGAGCGCCGCGAGGAGGCCCACGGGCCCCGGCCCAGCCCGGCCCGGCGCTCACCTGCAGCACCACCTCTACGTCGTACGAATTCCCCTTGCTCTTCTGGTGGCCGCGGAACTTGGAGCCGCTGTAGAGCAGGCTGGTGGCCACGCCGGGCTGCTGGGTGTTGATGGGCGGCGGCGGGATAAGCGAGGCCGCAGAGGCGGCTGAGGCACCCGCCGGTGGGGGACACTCGGTGCGGACCGGCATCGCGGGGTCCCCCGGAGCCAGGGCGGGGGGGAGGGGAGGGGGATAGGAACCGCCGCCGCCGCCGCGCGGGAGCCGATGCCGGCGGGGAGTGAGGGGGTCGAGCGCGCACGCGCGGGTGGCGGCGGGAGGCAGGGCGGGAGGGAGGGACGGAGGAAACCACCGCCTGCTGCCTGCGGACCCAGCGCTCAGGTGGGTCACTGGGAACCCGGGATCGGTAAGCAGGGCCTCCCAGTCCTGAGCTGGGCTCCCCCCTCCCCACTTGCCCTCGCGCGCGCACACACTCACACTCACACACATTCACACACGCACACACACATACATACACACATACACAGCTCCTTCCGATTGGCTGGGGCTCGCCGGGAGGGTGGGAGCAGGTTCACGCGGCGCTCCCGCCCATTGGCGGCGGGGAGAACACGTGGCGGAGTGCGCGAACGGCCCTCTGGGACTTGTAGTCTCGTTCTATGGACGCGGCAAGAAAGGGGGCGGGCGAACACGCTTGTGATGCTGATTGACGGGGGCGGGGCGCGTGGCGGCGACGTCGCGACGTAAGTGTCATGCGGAAGATGGCGGCGTCCAGGAGAAGCTGAGTGCTCCGGGCAGGCGGTGAGAGGTTTCCGTACAGCCGGAGCGTGCGGCTTGGGGAAATCCCTTGCCTCGGGTTTCCACGTGGCGCGTCCACCCGAGGCCCTCGGGCGACATGTGGAGGTTCTGCCTCCGGCTAAGGGGTCGGGAGCGCTGCCTGCTGAACCGGCCTCCTCGTGACTCCACTATCTCAGTGAGGCCGGGGCCAGCCCCCCAGGCCCCGGCCCGGGCGTACGTTCCCCCGACAGGTGAGGCCCTGATAACGTTACCTTTTGATCAGGCGCCGAGCCGAGCGGAGGTGGTGGAGGGCTTTCTACGGTGCAGTGCAGTGCCGGGGAAGGGAAGAGACTGAGGCAAAGCTCAGCCCCTGGAGGACAGGAAGAGCATCATGTAACTGATGGGAAAGTGACACTCCAGGGCAAGAGCGACCCAAGCGAACAGCGAGTTAGGGCCCAAGGCCGAGATTGGTATTTAACCTGCGTGTGGCTTTTTTCAAAATTTCTGGCTTTTCCTCTCTCTCTTTCTGTCTCTGTCTCTCTCTGTCTTTGGAGGCAGGGTCACTCAGACTGGCCTTGATCAGAGCTGCGTTTCTACCTCTGCCTCCCTTGTGGTGGTATAAAAAACATGAACTACCACGCTCAGTGATTCCCCCCCCCCTTTTAAGGGAAGCAAGTGTCTTCCTTGTTTTCAGACGGGAAAATTTGGGCTCAGGATCAGGACTTCCAAGGTCACAGAACACACTGGATAAGGTTTGTGCGGGCAAAGGCTGTTTTGACTGTGTTGTATCCCCAGTGCACAGCACAGGACCTGGCACAGAGCCGGGGCTGGGCGGGGGGACCTTCAGTCTTCCATCCCACACACGTTTTCCCTGTGGGCTATTGGGTCTTCTGTCCTAGAGTTGTGTCACAACCCCTGCCTTCTCTGGAGCCCTTTCCCCTAAGTGAGAGTCTACACCTGCTTCCTTAATTGTGGGAGTGACTGAGTTCAGTGAATGAAGAATAGTTAACGTTCTCCATCCATCTAGTTATTTTGTGCCAGGGATGGGAGGCACAGGGTTCTTCAAGACAAACGTCCACCTTCGAAATGAAAGGCTCATAACCTACTGAGTACCAGAAGTACATGGAACTCAGCTGAGAGAACACAGAGAAGTGCTTTCGATTTTGAGGGCCTAAAAGGGTCATGGGCGGAAGGGTGCTTAAGCTAGGGTTTGATAGATGAGTATGAAGTTGGGAGAAAAGGAGGAAGAGTGTTGGGTATCTGCAACCATGTCCAGGGATGACAGCAAGGTGGGAGAGACCTTGTGGTAACACTGCCCACTTTAGGAAATCAGAATTTTACAGGCAATTTGGTATTGTGGCAGGAGTTCATATCTCCAGTCTGGTATTGGCTGAACTTATTTGCTACTGTGATTTTGGGTGCGTATAACCCTGTTGACTTCCGTGAGTTGAAGCACAGTATTGCCTTGGAGGATTCTTTGGGCTGTTAAGTTTCATAATTTTATGCAAATGAGGAAGGAGGTTGAATACAGCTGAGGTTTCACCTATCAGGGACTAAGTGAAGGCCTGAAGGCGGGCCATGAACAACCAGCAAAAAGAAAGGAGGAAGCCAGGTGTGATGACATGCATGTGGTCCCAGATAGTTGGGAGGCTGAAGTGGGAGTATCACTTGGGTCCAAAAGTTTAAGGCCAACCTGGGCAAAACAGCAAGATAGCATCTCAAAATAAAACAAAAACCCAGTCCCCCAAAAACAAACCAGGAAGAAGGAAACATCCAAGGGAGAGACAATATAAGCCAAGTAGATACACCCGAGAGTTCACTGAGTAGACACAGGTTTAATTTTAATGAGTGGATGCTGTTTGCTTTATGTTTGATGGCTCTTGATCTGTCATCTTTTTTGTTGTTGTTTTGTTTTTTTCTAGGTAGGGTCCAGGCTGATGTGGAATTCACTGTGTAGTCTCAGGGTGGCCTCAAACTCTCAGAGATCCTCCTACCTCTACCTCCTGAGTGCTGGGATTAAAGGTGTGAACTACCATGACCAGTTAGTCATCTTTAACTCTATGTGCAGACATAGCTTGTAGTTTAGGCTCTTTGCAGTGTCTGGCACATAGTAGGCAGTCAAATGTGAAAGAAAATAAGGATGCACAAATGAATGAGGCACAGTGAGAGGGCCGCATGTCTGTCAAGTCTATATGTTCTTCAGAGACCTTATCAGTTGTGAGATTTTTTTGCATCTTTGGAGTAGTGAAAAGTAAATTCCAGTGGGGTCTTATTTTTTTTTTAACTTTTTATTGATGGCTTCCATAAGTGTAGACAATATCCTCCCTCATTCTTCCCCTCTCAAGTCCACCCTCCATGGAATCCTTTCCCCCTTCCAATTAGTCTCTCTTTTATTTTGATATCATATCCTTTCCTTCTATTATACAAGTCTTGTGTAGGTAGTAGTGTCAGGCACTGCGAGGTCATAGTTATCAAGGCTGTTTTGTGTCTGGAAGTTTGCATTGTAAATAGTCCTCCTCTTCCTTTGGCTTTTACATTATTCCCACCACCTTTTCTGCAATAGACCCTTAGCCTTGGAAGGTGTGATAGAGATGTTTCAGTGCTGAACACTTCACTGTCCCTTCTCAGAACTATGGTGTCTTTTGAGTCATCCCAGTGGTCATCACCATCTAAAAAGAGAAACTTAGCCGGGTGTGGTGGCACACGCCTTTCATCCCAGCCCTTAGGAGGCAGAGGTAGGAGGATCGCTGTGAGTTTGAGGCCACCCTGAGACTACATAGTGAATTCCAGGTCAGCCTGAGCTAGAGTGAGACCCTACCTTGGAAAACCAAAATAAATAAATAAATAAATAAATATAAAAGTAATAATAAATAAATAATAAAAATAAAAAAAGAGAAACTTCTCTAACCAAAATGAGAGAGGCATTAATAGAGTATAAACATAAAAAAAGTGCTCACAGGGCAGTTTTGTGGGCATAATATTTGCATTTAGCCAGACAACAATAGTATTACTCCCCTAAAGCTCATGACTTCCCCAACCATAGGCTTTTCATTAGGTTTTCTGTACCAGGAATGCATTCTGTCCTATGGAGCAGGCCTCTAGTCCAGTTAGAGAGTGGTTGGTTTCCCCCATAACAGACATGACACTATTGGACTAGTTGGCACATTTGGCCGAGTTGGCCAAACTTAAGGCTTGCAGAGTCTACTGCTGTATAACACCATGAATGGTTTTTCTCTCCCAAAGGGCTGCATGGAGGATAGCTCTTTTCAGCTTTCTGGCAGCTAGTCAACAGAGGGAAGGTTTCCTGCTTAGCTCCAGCTTGATTTCTCAGTGACTTGAAGCCCAAGCATGTGGAATCTTCAGCAATAAGGTCTTACTATCTAGTTCTGGTGGGCAACCAAGAGCCTTGGTAATGGCCTGCAATATTTTGTTGGCATCGGAGATCACCCTGGCCAAAATCTCACTGGAAGGTATCCACCCCTGGCACTGAAATTTTTCTAGTAACAGCAGCCTATGGCTTCTGGGCATCATTATCTGGCTGGAGCCATGTCTGGAGCTGATTTTGGCTAGTTGTGTGGTTGCTAGAAGCTCTGAGTCTCTCCTGCTTTTCTGCTGAGGTTAATAATTCCTCACACACCTTCACTTTTTATTAGCAGAATGAGGCTACTACACCACCATCTTTTTTTTTTAATTTATTTATTTATTTATTTGAGAGCGACAGACACAGAGAGAAAGACAGATAGAGGGAGAGAGAGAGAATGGGCGCACCAGGGCTTCCAGCCTCTGCAAACGAACTCCAGACGCGTGCGCCGCCTTGTGCATCTGGCTAACGTGGGACCTGGGGAACCGAGCCTCGAACCGGGGTCCTTAGGCTTCAAAGGCAAGCTCTTAACCGCTAAGCCATCTCTCCAGCCCTATACCACCATCTTAACCAGAAGTCTAGGGGGTCCTTCTTGATGAGGGCTTCAGTTGCCAAGCTAATTGAATTTGGGCCCTTAGGAGCCACATTATGGAAGTTTCTCAGGAAAGGAGGGGCTTAGGAAGGGTTATCATCAAGTGTTAGTGGAGGAGATGGTACAGCAAGGAGTCCTGTATGAGGTCCTTCTGCTCTGTACCTTCTTGTCCAAGGTCAACCAACTGGAGTGGGAGATATTCTGGAGAACCAGCTTGTCAGGCTGAATGTAAGTGCCCAAAGATGTTGTTACAATCAGGTTCAACATTGTTGGCAGAAATCACCCAACCAAGAGCAGCCTTTGGGGAAAAAAAAAACGGTTTGATTTGGCTTTCAGATTTGAAGGGAAGCTCCATGGTGGCAGGGAAAACAATGGCATGAGTAGAGGGTGGACATCACCCCCTGGCCAACATAAGGTGGACAACAGCAACAGGAGAGCATGCCAAACTAGCAAGAGGGAGCTGGCCATAACACTCGTAAGCCTGCCCCTAACAATACACTGCATCCTGGAGGTGTTAATCCCCAAATCTCCATTAGCTGGGAACCTAGCATTCAGAACATTTAAGTTTATGGGGAACACCTGAATCAAACCACCACAGATGTCAAAGGTGGAAGTCTTGTCTCTTAGCATTTACAAATCACCACCTGGGCAAGATAGCTTCTCCAACTCTACCACTTCAGAGGTATCCTCATAGGGTGGTAACGTAGGTTGAGGGAGACTGTACAGTATTTAGATCAGGGGACCAATCTGACACCTGTTCTTGCAATAAAGTTTTATTGGAACACAACCACACTCATTTGTTCACATATTATGCCACTATAATGGCAGAGTTGAGTAGTTGCAATAGAGACTGGCTGGGTAGACAGCCTAAAAACTTGACTTTATGGGGCTGGAGAGATGGTTTAGTGGTTGAGGCACTTGCCAGTAAAGCCAGAGGACCCAGGTTTGATACCCCAATATCCACGTAAAGCCAGATGCACATATTCTTTTTTTGGGGGGTTTGAGGTAGGGTCTCACTTTAGCCCAGGTTGACCTGGAATTCACTATGGAGTCTCAGGGTGGCCTTAAACTCACAGAGATCCTTCTACCTCTGCCTCCCAAGTGCTGGGATTAAAGGCATGCACCACCACGCCCGGCGCACATATTCTTAGATATGTACATTTGAAAGTAAAGTTGCTGGGCCAAATGGGAACTCTTTGAGGACCAGCCAGATATTTATCCCAAGGTGGATGCATTATTTTATGTTTCTACTAGTGATGTCTGATGGAGTTTATTTGCAGTGGCTAGAGACCCAGGTATGTCCATTCTCTTTCTATCTGCCTCTTTCTCTCAAATAAATAAATAAAATATTTTAAAATTAAAAAAAAGACTTTCTGGGCTGGAGAGATGGCTTAGCGGTTAAGCGCTTGCCTGTGAAGCCTAAGGACCCCGGTTCGAGGCTCGGTTCCCCAGGTCCCACGTTAGCCAGATGCACAAGGGGGCGCACGCGTCTGGAGTTCGTTTGCAGTGGCTGGAGGCCCTGGCGCGCCCATTCTCTCTTTCTCCCTCTATCTGTCTTTCTGTGTCTGTTGCTCTCAAATAAATAAATAAATTAAAAAAAAAAGACTTTCTGGCTTTTCATATGAAAATTGTTTTCTGTGTTTTCAAGGTAGGGTCTCTCGCTTCAGTCCAGGCTGGCCTCGAACTCTCACAGAGATCCTCCTGCCTCAGCCTTCCGAGTGCTGGGATTAAAGATGTATGCTACTATGCCCAGCTGTATGAAAAGTTTTAACAATCAGGTGAAGAGCAATTTGGAAAATAGTACATTTATACATTTGGCTGGAAGAATTTTCTACCAGCTTTCTTGGGATGTAACTCACTTAGCGCACAGTACATTAGCACACAGTATGCTGTTGGTGTAAATTCAGTAGGTTTTAGTGTTTGGTAGTTGTACAGCAGTCAGCTTTAAAACATTGTTATCATGATGAAAAGCCATCAATGCCCTTTGGCTGTCATCTGTGCTTACCCTTTTGTTCCTCCAGCCCTAAACAACTACTGTTTTGCTTTTTTAAAAATGTGTGTTCATGTTCGTGTGGGTACATATGTATGTGTGCGTTTGGAGGCCAAAGGATAACTTGCATGTCATCCTCATGGATCTCACCCACATTTTTTTCCTTTTTTGGTGAGTATATATGTTTGTGTGTGGTGTGTGTTTGTGTTTATGCATGTGTGGGGAACATCTGTGTGCACATGTGTGTGGGGGACCAGAAATTGATGTTGGGTGTCTTTCAATAGCCCTCACTTACTGGCACTTACTGAGTGGGTTAGACTAGCTGGCCAGCAAACCCAGGAGGTTCTCTCATCATTGTCTTCCCGGAACTGGGAACACACCATGCCCAGCTTTCATGCAGGCGCCAGGGATCTGAACTCAGGTGTTTGCGCTTATGTGCTTATCAGGCACTTTACTGACTGAGCCATCTCCCCAGGCCCCACCTTTTTTTGGGACAGGGTATTGCATTGGCCTGGAGCTCATCTAGGCTAGGTTAGTTGGCCAGCGAGCTCCAGAGCTCCTCCTGTCTCCGTCTTCTCAGCGCTGGGATCACGGGTGCATGCATCCATGCCTGGTATTTTTATGTGGGTGCTAGAGATCAAACTCAGCTTCTCATGCTTCTGAGTCAAGCAATTCACCAACTAAGCTGTCTCCCCAATCCTATTAGATTTCCCTTTTTGCACATTTCATATAAATAATCTTTTTTGGCTAGCTTTTTTGTTTGTTTTTGTTTTTTGGGGGGTAAGGTCTCACTCTAGCTCAGGCTGACCTGGAACCCACTATGTAGTCTCAAGGTGGCTTTGAACTCACGGTGATCCTCCTACCTCTGCCTCCCAAGTGCTGGAATTAAAAGGCGTGCACCACCATGCCCAGCTTTCACTTATATTTTTAAGGTTTATCCATGTTATGTCATATATCCATATTACTCCATTCTTTTTATTGCCAAATAACATTCTATTGCATGATATGCCATTTTCCTTATCATTGATGGGCATATATTTTCTACCCTTTATTATTATGAGTAATTTTGATATAAAATTGTGCATAGGTTTTCTTTTTTCCTTCTTAGATATGTACATTTGAAAGTAAAGTTGCTGGGTCAAATGGGAGCTCTTTGAGGACCAGCCAGACATTTTTCCCAAGGTGGATGCCTTATTTAATGTTTCTACTAGTGGTGTATGATGTTTCTAATTTCTTCATATCCTCACCAATATTTGTTACTGTCCTTTTCAATGTAGTCACCCTAAGGATATGCTGTAATATCATATTTATTTATTTATTTTTATTTATTGTTTTTCGAGGTAGGATCTTGCTCTAGCCCAGGCTGACCTGGAATTCACTATTAGTCTCAGGGTAGCCTTGAACTCACGATAATCCTCCTACTTCTACTTCCTTAGTGCTGGGACTAAAGATGTGCACCACCACACCTGGCTAATATCTCATATTTTATTATTTTTTGTGTTTATGTGTGTGAGTTTTTAGTTTTTTTTTTTTTTTTTTTTTTTTTTTTTTTTTTTTTTTTGAGGTAGGGTCTTGCTCTAGCCCAGGCTGACCTGGAATTCACTGTGAAGTCTCAAGTTGGCCTTGAACTCACAGCAGTCCTCTTACCTTTACCTCCCAAATGCTGGGATTAAAGGCATTCACCACCACACCTGGCTTTAGTATATTATTTTTGAGACAAGGTTTCACTGTGTTGTCTAAGGTAGCCTCTAACTCGATATATAGTCTTTGCTGGCCTTGAGTTCACAATCCTCTTACCTCATCCTCACAAGTGCTGAGATCACAGGCATGCACTATCATGCCTGGATTTTGTTATGGTTTTGACTTAGCATTTCTCTGGAGATGAATGATGTGAAGTATATTTTCATGTACTTATTGCTCATCTGTATGTAATCTGAATAGTTATCTATTCAGATCCTTGGCATTGTGATATATTTATTTATTATTATTTTGGTGTTTTGAGACAGGATCATATCCCAGACTGGCATTGAACTGATAACCAAGGGTAGCCTTGAACTCCTAATCTTCCTGCCTCCATCTCTCTCAGGTGTTGGGATTCCAGTTACATGCTGCCATACTGGCTTCCTTTGGCCATTTAAAAAATAGATTCCTAGGAAGAAAAATAAAAAAAAAAAATAGATTAAAAAAGCCGGGCGTGGTGGTGCACTCCTTTAATCCCAGCACTTGGGAGGCAGAGGTAGGAGGATCGCTGTGAGTTCGAGGCCACCCTGAGACTCCATGGTGAATTCCAGGTCAGCCTGGGCTAGAGTGAAACCCTACCTCGAAAAACCAAAAAAAAAAAAAGATTAAAAAAAAACGTTTGGTGTATGTATGTCTGTACGGATGCATATCCGTGTGTGTGTGTGTGTGACAGCATGCTTGTAGAGGCCTGAGGACAACTTTCTGTTAGATTTTGGGGCTCACAATGGAGACTTTATTGTAACAAGAGAGAAGAGGGAGAGAGAGAAAAAAAGGGAGAGAGGAGGTGCATGCATAAGATAAAGAAGGGAAAGGGGGAGAAAATGGGGATGCACACATCTGAGAAATAGGAGATCTAGAAAAACAGCAAGGGCAGGGCAAGGAGTGGGTTTTATGGGAAGAGATGAGAAACTGCTCTATGGGGGAGGGGCCTTGGGTAGTATGCAGAGATGTAGGCTTGGGGAAATGGCCCTCCCTTCTTAGTCCAGAGGTATGGTCAGCAGTTATCATACCTTAGGGCTAGAAAGATGGCTCAGCAGTTAAAGGTGCTTACAATGACCATTCCCGGAGGCAGTTACAGAGTCCCAGAGTTAATGTGGCCAGGATGGTAGGGGAGAGTGAAAGGGGGCGGGTAGAGAGTGCTTAGACTCTTAACACTTTCTGGAGTCAGTCTTCACCTTCTACCTTGAGGCAGGATCTCTTGTTGTTCACTTGGTCCGCTGCTAGCTTCTGGGAAATTCTCTTGTCTTCTTCCCATCTCACTCTTGTGGCTTCTGGCTTTTCCATGAGGTCTTGGAATCTGAACTCAGATCCTCAAACTTATATGGCAAAATCTTTATCCCTTAATTTGAGAGAGAGAGAGAGAGAGATAGAGAGAGAGAGAGAGAGAAAGAGAAAGAAAGGCAGATGTATATAGAGAGAATGGGTGCACCAGGGCCTCCAGCCACTGCAGATGAACTGTAGAGGCATGCACCAACTTGTGCATCTGGCTTTACATGGGTACTGGGGAATCAAATTTGGGTCCTTAGGCTCTGCAGGCAAATACCTTAACTGCTGAGCCATCTCTCCAGCCCTGACCATATATATTTTTTGTTATTATATTTTTTATACTTTTATTTATTTTTTAATATTTTTTGTTCATTTTTTATTTATTTGAGAGCAACAGGCACAGACAGAAAGACAGATAGAGGGAGAGAGAGAGAATGGGCGCTCCAGGGCTTCCAGCCACTGCAAACAAACTCCAGACACGTGCGCCCCCTTGTGCATCTGGCCAACGTGGGACCTGGGGAACCGAGCCTCAAACCGGGGTCCTTAGGCTTCACAGGCAAGCGCTTAACCGCTAAGCCATCTCTCCAGCCCTATTTTTATTTTATTTATTCATTTTTAATTTTTTTTGGTTTTTCGAGGTAGGGTCTCACTCTGGCTCAGGCTGACCTGGAATTCACTATGTAGTCTCAGGGTGGCTTCGAACTCTCGGCGATCCTCCTACCTCTGCCTCCCGAGTGCTGGAATTAAAGGCGTGCGCCACCACGCCCGGCTCCTATTTTTATTTTTTATTAACAACTTCCATAATTATAAAAAAATACCCCATGGTAATACCCTCCCTCCCCCCACTTTCCCCTTTGAAACTCCATTCTCCATCATACATACCCCTTCCCCATCTCTATCAGTCTCTCTTTTACTTTTGATGTCATGATCTTTTCCTCCTCTTATGATGGTCTTATGCAGGTAGTGTCAGGCATTGTAAGGCCATGGCTATCCAGGCCATTTTGTCTGGAGGTAGCATGTTGTATGGAGTCCTGCCCTTCCTTTGGCTCTTAAATTCTTTCCGCTACCTCTTCCACATTAGACCCTGAGCCTTGGAAGGTGTGATAGAGATACTGCAGTACTGAGTACTGCGGTCATTTCTTTCCATCACCATGATACCTTCTGAGTTGTCCCAAGGTCACTGCCATCTGAAAAGAGAAGGTTCTCTACCAAAAGTGAGAGTAGCATTAATATAAGGATGTGGACATTAACAGAAGTGCTTACTGGGCAGTTTGATAAGCATAGTATATACATTTAGCCAGACAACAGCAGACATTACACCTCTAGGACTCATGACTACCCCTGTTTTAAGTTTTCTGTATCAGGGATATATTCCCTCCCATGGAGCAGGCCTCCAGTCCAATTAGAGGGCAGTTGGTTCCCCCCATAACAGATGTGCCACTACTGCACCTGTTGGCTCATTTGGCCTGGCTGGCCAAATATAAGGCTTGCAGTGTCCACTGATGAGTATCTTCACTGATGATTTCTCTTTCTCCCATTGAACTGCATGCAGAATGGCTTCTTCCAGCTTTCTGTCAGCTGGTCTACATGGAGGAGGTTATCAGCTCAGATCCAGCAGGATTTCTCAGTGGCCTTGCAGCCCATGTATGACTATATATATATGCATGCATGCATACGTGTGTGTGTGTGTGTGTGTGTGTGTGTGTGTGTGTTTGGTTTTTCAAGGTAGGGTTTCACTCTAGCTCAGGCTGACCTGGAATTCACTCTGCATTCTCAGGGTGGCCTCAAACTCACGGCGATCCTCCTACCTCTGCCTCCCGAGTGCTGGGATTAATGGCATGTGCTACCATGCCCGGCTCTAACCATATATTTTTTTAACAAATATTTTATTTATTTGACAGAGAAAAAGGGAAAGAAAGAGAATGGGCACGCCAGGGCTTCCAGCCACTGCAAACAAACTCCAGACGCATGTGCTCCCTTGTGCATCTGGCTAACGTGGTCCTGGGGAATAGAACCAGGGTCCTTTGGCTTTACTGGCAAATGCCTTAACCACTAAGCCATCCTTCCAGCCCTCTGACTATTTTTTTAACTTTTTAAAAAATGTTTATTTTTATTTATTTGAGAGTGACAGAGAGAGAAAGAGGTAAAGAGAGGGAGATAGAGAGAATGGGCACAGCAGGGCCTCCAGCTACTGCAAACAAATTCCAGATGCATGCATCCCCTTTTGCATGTGGCTTATGTGGGACCTGGGGAATCGAGCCTCAAACCGGGGTCCTTAGGTTTCACAGGCAAGCGCTTAACCGCTAAGCCATCTCTCCAGCCCCCTTTTCAAACATTAAAAAAAAATTTTTTTTTAAATTTATTTGCAAGCAGAGACAGACAGACACAGAGAGTGAGGGAGTGTTAGAGAGAGGGAGAAAATGGGCATGTCAGGGCCTCTAGCAAACAAATTCCAGACTCATGCACCACTTTGTACATCTGGCTTTGTGTGGGAACTGGGGAATCAAACCTGGGTTTTTAGGCTTTGCCGGCAAGTGCTGTAACTGATAGGTCAGGGAGCTAGAGAGATGACTTTTTTTTTTTTTTTTTTTTTTTTTTTTTGGTTTAGGCAAGCCCAACAGACTGCCTCCTTTTTATGCAAGAATGAGAGAGAATTGTTGTGCCAGGGCCTCCAGCCACTGCAATTGAATTCTAGATGTGTGCTCCCCCTTGTGTGTATGTGTGACTGCGTACTTGTGTCACTGTGTCTTGTTTACGTGGGTCCTGGAGAGACTAACATCAGTCCTTAGGCTTTGCAGACAAGCACCTTAACTGTTAAGCCATCTCTCCAGTCCCCGCCCCCACCATTTTTTAAAATTATTATTATTTTTTGTTTGTTTGTTTTTTGAGGTAGGGCTTCACTCTAGCCCAGGCTGACCTGGAATTCACTATGGAGTCTCATGGTGTCCTCGAACTCACGACGATCCTCCTACCTCTGCCTCCCGAGTGCTGGGATTAAAGGTGTGCGTCACCATGCCCGGCAAAATTATTTTTTATTAACAACTTCCACAATTGTAAACACCATCCCATGGTAATGCCTTCCTTTCCCCCACTTTCCCCTTTGAAACTCTATTCTCCATTATATCTCCTCCTCCTCTCAATCAGGCTCTTTTATTTTGATTTTTTAAAATTAATTAATTTTTTCCTGACCATTTTTAAATGCATTATTTTGTCTCATTTTTATTGTGTTGCTTCCTTTATATGTTTATTCTTGAGGAACTTTTACTTTTCCTTCTCTTTCCCTTTTCTTTTGGAGGTAGGGTTTCACTCTAGCCCAGGCTGACCTGGAATTCATTTGGTAAACTCAGGCTGCCCTCGAACTCACTAGGATTAAAGGTGTGCGCCACCACACCCTGCCTTGTACTTGAAAATTTTTGATACCTGGAAACCAGTGGCTGGAGCTGCCCAGAATTATATAGTTATGGAGGGTCGCTCAATTCAAATCTAGCTTTTAAGGCTAAAAGCCAGCAGATGGCACTGTTTGAAAAGCTAAAGGAGTCAAAATGGCTGAAACGAAGACTTTCTGGTGTACTATGGGAATTGTAGTTCCTGTGCTTTGAGTCTTTCTAAAGAAAAGACCTTGGGGGAGGGCTTCATGAGGCCCCAAGCCTCTCTAAAGAGCTATTGGTGATTAACAGTTGCTGGAGGGAAGGGGAGTTTACTTCAGTGGTGTAGCCACAGGTTAACTGCCCATGTTCCAGTAAATAATCCCTTCGATGTTCATGAAGCCACCCTAATTAAACTCAGTGGCTTACAAAAGAAAAAGGCATGAAAGTGGGGTGGGGGGTAGGTAGGAGGGACTATTTGGGAAGAAAGGGTTTACCAGGAGTGGGAGGGAGAGAAGCATAATGGAAGATGAATATGATAAAATACAATACATACATGTATTGTCCTCAAAAATTTGAAAAAAGTAGAGAAAAGGCCTCTTAAGTTTTGACTGGTAGTAAAGCCACTAGCTAGTCCATAAATACTGGGACAGGATCCCACACAGCACTTTTTATTGTAGATTTTTTATTTTTATTTATTTGAGAGAGAGGGTGGGAAGAGAGAGAATGGGTGCGCTAGGGCCTCCAGCCACTACAAACAAACTCCAGATGCATGCGCCACCTTGTGCATCTTGCCTGTGTGGGTCCTGGGGAATCAAACCTGGGTCCTTTGGCTTTGCAGGCAAGCACTTTAACCGCTAATCTTTCTCCCCAGCCCCCATACAGCACTTTTCACTTGAGCAATTTTTAAAAGTTACTTTCTCTTACATAGCTAGTTTTCTTATGACCAGTGCTTGTTTCTTGTTCTTTCTTATACAAGATTTAACTGTGTATATTCTAGCCTATTTCTGGAACATGTTTATGCCTGGAACTCATGGCAGTCCTGCCTCTTGAATACTGAAATTATAGGCTTGTACCACCATGCCTAGATTGTCCAGCTCTTTAGATTCAACACTTTAGGGGCTAGAAGGATTGCTTAGTGCTTAAGGTGCTTGCCTGTGAAGCCTACAGACCCAGGTTCTATTCCACAGGACCCATGTAAAGACAGATGGACAAGGTGGTGCATGCGTCTGGGGTTCATTTGCAGTGGCTAGAGGCCCTGGCATGCCCATTCTGTCTTTCTGCCTCTTCCTCTCTCTCTCTCTCAATAAATAACAATAATAAAAAATATAAATTCAGCACATTATAAAATACGGGGCTGGAGAGATGGCTTAGTGGTTAAGGTGCTTGCTTGCGAAGCCTAAGGACCTATGTTCAACTCTCCAGATCCCCCATAGCACAGGTGAGGCAAGTGCAAGGTCGTTCATGCCCATTAGGTGGTGCAAGCTTCTGGAGTTCAATTTTAGTGGCTGAGGCTCTGGCATGCCAATTCTCTCTCTTTCTCTCTGTCTCACTCTCTCTAAAAAAATTTTTTAAAACGTGTGTGTGTGTGTGTTTACACGCATGTGTATGCCAAGGTACATGTGAGGAAGCATGAGGACAACCTCAGAGGGTTGGTCTTCTCCTTCCACCTTCCATTGAGACAGGGTCTCTCTTGTTTTTGCAGCTCTGGTGCCAGATTAGTTGGCATAAGCTTTGGGGTTCTCCTGGCTCTGTCTCCTGTTGTAGGCAGTTGGAATTACAGATGCATGCACTTTGTGTCTAGCCTTCTGTGGGTGCTGGGATTTGAGCTGTGTTTGAGCTCTCTCCTTAGCCCTGTCAACACTCTTCACATGCTCATTCCTCCGCATCTCTGCATGGTCCCCAGAACTCTGAAAAGCGTTGTGTATGTTTTATTTAATTTTATTTTTTAACTTAAAAAAATATATATTATACTTTTTATTTTTATTCATTTGCAAGGAGGGAGAGAGACAGAGTGTGTGAATGGGCGTGTCAGGGCCTTTAACTGCTGTAAAGGAACTGCAGACGCATGCACTAACACCATGCATCTGGCTTACACGGGTCCTGGGACACTGAACCCTGGGTCATTAGGTTTTGCAGGCAAATGGTTTAAATGCTGAGCAGTCTTTTCAGTCCCCCCCCCCCGGCCCTTTTTTTTATTTGCAAACACATGGGTGGTGGTGGGGAGATGGAGGAGAGTGTACCAGGGCTTCCTGCCACTGCAAATGAACTCCAGATACATGTGCTTTGTGTATCTGGCATTATGTGGGTACTGGGGAGTTGAACCTGAGTCATTAGGCTTTGCAGGCAAGTGCCTTAATGGCTACACCATCTCTTCAGCCCATTTTTCAAATTTTGACAACTTCCAGAAATATAGACAGTATATCATGATCATAATTCCCTTCCTCCATCTTCCCTTTAAGTCTCTTCTATTTTGATGTTATCATTTTTCCCTTCTATTAGCATTGTGTGTATATGATTTTGTTCCAGATATTCTGTAAAGAGACTGATATTCAAAATAGTCCCCAGTTCTGCAAGAGCCTACAAACCATGGCAGTTTATTTTGGCTTTAAAGATGGTGTTCCTTTTGATGTTGGCAAATGCTGTTTGTTGAGAGTATGAGCACTTCACAGGCTCCCAGTGGCCTTTGTGATTTGTTTTGGGTTTTGGTTTTGGCTTTTTTTTGGAGATAAGGTTTCATGCATCCTAATCTGGCCTTGAACTTACCATGTAGCTGATGATGACCTATAATTCCTGATTCATCTGCTTTTCTGCCTGTGTCTCCCATGGGCATGCACTACTTTACCAGTTTCATTGTTTTTTTCTTTTTTAAAGGTGGGATCTAGCACTAGCTCAGGCTGACCTCAAATTCACTATATTCACTATGTAGTTTCATAGTGATCCTCTTACCTCTGCCTCTTGAGTGCAGGGATTAAAGGTGTGTGCCACCATGTTGGGCTCCAGTTTCATTTTTTTGTCTTATGTGACTTGATGGTTTTTTTGTTTGTTTGTTTTTTGAGGTAGGGTCTTGCTCTAGCCCAGGCTAACCTGGAATTCACTATGTAACCTGAGGCTGGTCTCGAGCCCATGCCTCCCGAGTTTTGGGATTAAAGGCATGTGCTACCAAGCCTAGCTCAATGCCTTTTTTTTTTTTTTTTAAGAAATTTACTTATTTTATGAGAGTTACAGAGGCAGATAGAGAATATAGATGTGTCTGGGCCTCTAGCCATTGCAAACAAACTCTAGACATATGCACCACCTTGTGCATCTGGTTTACATGGGTCCTGGAAAATCGAACCTGGGTTTTTGGCTTTGCAGGCAATGGCAAGCACTTTAACCACTAAGCCATCTCTCCAGCCCAAAGGAAAATTAAACGTTCTACAGCAGCCAAAACTTTTATTATTTTGATGAAGAATGTGTGTGTGACAGAATTGGTGTTACGGTTTCACATGTAAATTGTGCCAGCCACATCAACTAAGTGGCTAGTTACCACTTTTTAAATTTAGAGGACCAAGAGATAGCTCAGTGGATAAAGTGTTTGCCATGCAATAATTAGGAAGACTTGAGGTTGGATCCCTAGCACCCACATAAAAGCCAAGCGAAGCAGTATATACCTGTAATCTCAGTGTTGGGGAGGCAGAGACAGGACAATCCCTAGGGCTTGCTGGTTAGTAGTCTGGCCAAATTGCAAGCTCTGGGCTCAGTGAGAGACCCTGACTCAAAAAATGAGCCATTCAGCTGGGTCTGGTGGTGCATGCCTTTAATCCCAGCTCTCAGGAGACAGAGGTAGGAGGATCACCATGAGTTCAAGGCCACACTGAAACTACATAGCAAATTCCAGGTCAGCCTGGGCTAGACCAGTACCCTACCTCAAAAAATAAAAATAAATAAATAAATCATAAATAAAAAGAGCAGTTGAAAAAAAACCTTTTAAAAAATGTTGAAACTTAGCCGGGCATGGCAGTGCATGCTTTTAATCCTAGCCCTTGGGAGGCAGAGGTAGGGGGATTGCTGTGAGTTTGAGGCCATCCTGAGACTATGTAGTCAGCCTAAGCTACAGTGAGACCCTACCTTGGAAAACAAACAAAAAATTTAAACTCCACAAAAATAAGAAATTAAAAAAAATTTCCCCAAATTTTTATTTAGTTATTTATTTATGAGAGAGAGAGAATGGGTGCACTAGGGCCCCTAGCCACTGCAACTAACTCCAGACGCATGCACCCCATATACATTTCTCTTACGTGGGTTCTGGGGAATCGAACCTGGATCATTAGGCTTTGCAGGCAAGTGCCTTAACCACTAAGCTCTCTCTCCAGCCCAAGATAAGAATTTTTATCTGTCTCATTCACTACTATACTTATAGTACCTAATACATAGTGGGCATACATTAGTTTTATAGGGAAACAATGTGGGCTTTATTTTCCTAAGTGGATCCATAGAATTGTGATTTGGAGTACCCTGTCTTTAAGCATGAATTAATAGCAAATAGGATTTATGCAAATAACTGATATGATATGGAAAACATGAAATAATACATTTTTGGTAAAACAGTGCCTCTTCTTTCCCCATTCCCTTTTCCCCTGCCTTGCACTCTCATCTAGTTCTCCTGAATTTTCACAAATCTGATGTGGAAATTTTCTTGAGTGAAATGTTTGGAGTTCCTGTTGAACACACAAGCAAGCTGGTTAATTAGGCTAATTAATTGGAAAGAAGATGGGAAATGCTCCTGGGAGCCTTACTTTCTGTTCATGCATCACACACATGCACACATGTACACACACACACACACACACACACACACACACACACACACAGGCTTTGCGTCTCAGAGGCATCAAAGCCTCTTGCCTGAAAGAAGTCTCTGGCTTTATCCCATTCAGACACCATCTTTAGATTCAGGCACATTGTGCTGGCCTACAGGCAACATAGGGGGAATGTGCTTGGATATGAAAACAGAAGGCATTGGAATTCTCACGTCTGTAGCTTCGGAGGTGTCTGATCAGTCTTGTCCTTGGGCTTAGGGACTGCAGAGGCATGACCAGCTTGTCCTGTTCCCCCCCCCTCCCTAGAGAGCAGATGCTCCCCACCCCCAGCTTCAATCAGAAGCTGTTGATTATACTGCTGACTAAGGTAGACCTTGAATGATGATATGAAAATCAAGCCAATCAATCAGCATTAGCAGTAAGGATACAAGCTGGTCTTGTTGCCTCCTGTGTCCTCTTGATGCTAATTTAAACTCCATCTCTAAAAAATCTGTCTTACAGAAAGGAAGAGGTTTTATCAGAATGTCAGCATCTCACAGGGTGAAGGTGAGTGTCTGAAATTTTGATGGCCTCCTTTTCTTTTTGTGAATAGTCAGACACATTTTTTTGTCTCCAGCCAGTTCAGTGGCGGGATTAGCCTTGGTGCTTTTGTCAGATGTTGTCTTTGTGTGCACCAGTTTGAGTGGCTAAATATAGGAATGGTCACTCGACTCCACAATCTCTGAGAGATTTTTATTTGATCTTTCAAGGTGGCTTTGAGATAAACCTGGATCACAGGAAGCTGAAAACTCCCCAAGCCAAGCTTTTTACTGTTCCCAGCGAGGCCCTGGCCATTGCAGTGGCCACAGAATGGGACTCCCAGCAGGATACCATCAAGTTCTACACGATGCACCTGGTAACAAGGCGACTTATCCCATGGCAGGCTTCCCCCTTGATGCTTATCAAGGTTTCCTGGGCTGCCTAGTAAAAATTTCGACTCCTTTCCACATTGTGATGAGGCCCTGGGCTAGGTTCCTGTCTGCCTGGCTGCAGCCACACTCACTGCCTCTGTCAAGAGGTCAAGCCCGGTCCCTGTCTGGCCTGGCCGCCTGCAGTCTCTTTGCTTGGAATGATGTGCTGGGTGACTGGCTCCTCTCCTGGTCGCAGGATAGAGGTCACCTTTGATGACTGCCCAGCGCTCTTGTTTCTGATTATAGCAGCTGGTCCTTTGTTTCGTCAGCACTTAGTCTGTACTGGCCTCTTATATTTGCACACTTCCTGTCTGTGTCTTCTACTACTTGGTGAGTGGTAGAAGGGCAAGCAGGAAGTGTCAATGGAGCTCAATAAGGATTGATTAGATGTAGGAACCAAAGAGCCAGGTGAGTGAGGCAAGTTAGGTTCCCCATTGAGCCAGCTCCCCATTCACACACAGGCACTCACCCAAGGCATTGGGACAGACAGGAGGGCAGGAGCCAGCCAGATTCTTGCCTTTCCAGCCCTGTGACTGTGGCCTCAGCAAGTGCTAGCTCTTTCTCAGCCTCATGCTGTCTAGCTGTCAAAGACGAGTGACAGCAGTCCTCACCTTTTGGAGCCCTGGTCAGGACTAGATGACATGGTGCTTGGAGCACTTGCCGTATTTCCTCGTGCAGGGTGGCCACCAGTCAGTGCTGGAGTGAGTGAGTGGGCCTCCTCACCAGCACAGCCTGCTGAGCCTCCCTCTGCTCCTTGATGATCTGATGCAATTAGCCTGTTAGGGCCACAAACCGAGGCCTATAATAGCCCCAGGCACGTAGTATTGACAAGGCAACTCTGGGAAACGTTTTGATCCAAGTTTGATTTGCTGCCTTGCTTTCTGAGGTGTCAGGGTGACCTGCTGGAAAAGCTGCTCTGTCAGATTTGAGTTCCCTGCAACTCTGTAGGCCTCTGTTTCCACATACCTGCTCCAGAGTGTTGTTCTGAGGATTAAGTTAGATGCAGCAGAGGCTGGTAGTAATGAGCACCAACATATATAAATAACCTGAAACCTCAGGGAAATTCAGCAGTCCACAGCCAGTGTGAGCGTCCTGGGATCCTGTGAGCACTTGGAGCTCTAAGTATGGAACCGGGACGTTGTACCCACCTGGCGGGTGTGCCGCCACCATGGCTGTGAGGATACCGACAGCTGACGACACTGGTGTGGTGCTGTCTGGTTCTCCCCTTGCCTTAAAATCCCAGGGCAGAGGCTGGGGAGATGGCGCAGGTGGTAAGAACACTCGCTGTGCCAGTATGAAGATGTGTGCTTCTGCGTACGCATGCACATATATCACACATTCATGCATGCGTGCGCACACAAAACATCTGAGCCCCAGGTATGGTGACAGGGCGTTTTCTGCCTTTTGATTCAGACAACATTATGCAACACATCCCTGGACAACCCAACCCAACGAAACAAGGATCAACTGATCCGGGCAACTGTGAAGTTTCTGGACACTGACACCATCTGGTAAGTGGCAT
This sequence comes from Jaculus jaculus, assembly GCF_020740685.1. NCBI lineage: Eukaryota > Metazoa > Chordata > Mammalia > Rodentia > Dipodidae > Jaculus > Jaculus jaculus. Next base: position 30,896,075 of record NC_059113.1, read on the forward strand.
TTAGATGAACAGTCCTTTGGGGTGGACTGAGCCTCTTAGGCTCATTTGTCTCATTTGTCATCAGTGCCTTGCCCATTATTTCAGGAGGGCGGGAAGATAGCCTACTTGATATGGCAGACCCTCTGGAAGAGGATTTCTCAGGCTGCCACAATGCAGGGTGCTCCTTGGGCTAAGGTGGGCTGGTATGGAGATGTATGCCCCTCTTACAGGCTCCAGAACCAAAGGGGGCTCACCTTGTCAGCCTCCAGCAGGACCTCTGCCCTCAGCACATTCACATGTTGGCATCATTGTCATTACAGGTGGCAATAGGTAAGGTTTGGCCTTCTGTGCTTCTGAAGTCTCTCCTCATGTCCTTTGGCTAGCTGGACAGTGATATATATGGAAGGAACTTTGGGGAAATAAATGAGTGGTTGAAAAAATCCCAGACCTTCTAGTCTCAATGCTCAGGAATTCCGAGTCATCTCAGGGAGGACCCAGGATGTTGGCACAGCTGCTCTGGAAGAGGCTGTCCCACAGGGCCGCTGAGCTTGGAGTGGGAAGCTTACTCTGGGTGCTAGGGAGTAGCTGCTTGTGGGGAGCAGAACCCATTCAGCATTGCTTGGACAAAGGGGCTACTTGAAAACGATACAGGATCCTGAAAGGAAGTGAAGGCAGGTTGGCTCTCCGGGGACAGTGCTCTCCCACATCTTCCCTGCAGGCACAGGTTTGAGTAGGAGGAAGAAAGCCGTCCCGTCTACTCCCAGCAGCGCAGCTTTCTACACACTCGGGCCCTCTGTTGCCCTCTGCTTTACAAGGATTTTCTTCCTGTGGTGCCCTTGGGTTCCTCTCCATGAGGTCTTTTAGAATACATATTTTTATTCATCTGAGAGATGGGGGAGGGAGACGATGGGCATGTCAGGGCCTCTTGCCACTGCATGAACTCCAGGTGCCTGCACCACTTTGTGCATCTGGCTTCACATGGGGACTGGGGAGTTGAGCTTGGGCCACCAGGCTTTGCAAGGACGCTCCTTTAACCACTGAGCCATCTCTCCAGCCCTCCATGAGGTTTTGCAGTTCAGTTCTCATCAACTGACTCTTCTGTATCTCTGTATCAAAACGAGGGGTACTACCTGGCTCTGTGGTGATCCCTTCAGGTTGACGATATGCCAAGAGGTGGTTAGAGTCCTTCAGTGTCAGCAAGCATTTGGTCTGTGGCCAGGAGCAGGGGTCTTGGGATGAGTAAAAGTTGAGGGCAGTTATTGACCTTCTGGCCCAGTGTCCAGTGGGGATGGCTAGATCTACTTTTATTTATTTATTTATTTATTTTGTTTTTTCAAGGTGGGACCTCACTCTAGCTAAGGCTGACCTGGAATTCACTATGTAGTCTTAGGGTGGCCTCCAACTCACAGCAGTCCTCCTACCTCTGCCTCCTGAGTGCTAGGATTAAAGGCATGCACCACCATGCCTGGCTTAGACCTCCTTTTTTTCTTTTTTTACTTTTTTCAAATTTATTTATTTTATTTAGTTTTATTAACAACTTCCATGATTGTAAACAATATCCCATGGTAATGCCCTCCCTCTCCCACTCTCCCCTTTGAAACTCCATTCTCCGTCATATCCCCTCCCCCTCTCAGTCAGTCTTTTATTTTGATGTCATGATCTTTTCCTCCTATTATGATGGTCTTGTGTAGGTTAGACTTACTTTTGAGTGGCACTAACATGCTGCAAGGTTGGACCTGTCCAGTGTTTGTGGGGACATTCAGGGTAGTTTACTGCAACTTAGGCTTGTATCCGAAATCTCCTAGGTGGCTTATGGAAACAGGTGGCCCTACCCCAGAGCTTTCACGCGCTCCCAGGTGAGGGTGAAGCTAATGCCACCGACCCCAGGGCCACACTTGGAGAGCCATTGCTTTAGAGGATGAGCTGCGGCGGTGGGAACTTGTGGTGTTACCTTTCGGTGTTGCTCCTTCCTGTCACTGAAGGAAGGAATTAGACTTTTTCATTAATGCACGTGGTTCTTACCATGAATTAGCTACAGGGTGGAAGAGCCAGAGACATTAGTGGAACTTCAAAAGAACGAATGGGACCCAGTCATAGAATGGGCTGAGAAAAGGTAAGATGTGGGGTCTTGCAGCAAACACTGAGTGGGCCCTGTGTGGGGTGGGTGCTGGGTTCAGGGCCATTTGGACACTAGAAACCCTCAACTAAGCGGCTCTTGAGTTCAGAATCCCCTTGGACTTTTGCTCCTACAGCTATTTGGAGATAGAGTCACCTTGGAAAAAACGTTTCTCAATTCATTGCAGCCACCATGCCCTGGAAACCTGTTCCTAGCATACACTGTGACAAGTGTAGAGGCAGCTCTGTGTCTCCAGGAATCACCAGAGGCCTCAGTCCTGCCTCCAGTGTGTCAGAGCTGCATTGCTGGTTTGGGCTGTGCGACACTGGGCTAGTGAATTGATCTGAGTTTTGGTTTTCTTGCCTGCAAATGGACAAATTCTTCCTGCTTGTCAGGATGTTCAGAGGACTAAGCCTGTGACTACATGTGACATAGTGCCTTCCTTGTCATTATTGTTGTATTGTTAAATAAAATTACAAGACTGTGTGAAGATACCTATGCACAGAAATCAGTAGTTTCTCACAAAATTATGGGTCAGGTCCTGTGAATGCACAGTTTCTAGGAATTGTTGGTGCCCAGTCATTTTCCTTAGAAGGGAGACTCATATGAGTACAAAATTGAACCAATGGTGATGTGGTAGCAAAACAAATTCCCTTTCATTTATTGCAGAGGAAATATGGAAGAGTTGGCCTCCAACATGCTGCCTTGTCCAGTGTTTCACGGCATGCTTATTATTTTATTTTAATTAATTAATTTGAGGTAGGGTCTTGCTGTATAGCCCAGGCTAACTTGGAATTCACTGCATAGTCTTAGGGTGGCCTCTAACTCACGGTGATCCTCCTAATTCTGCCTCCCAAGTGCTGGGATTAAAGGTGTGTGCCACCATGCCCAGCATGTGCTTATTTTTTAGGATATCATTTTTCATGATGTCCATCATTATGTGCCATTCATTTGCTACATATCTCCTGAGACCTCACAATGGCTCAGATATTGTTTTATATATTTAGAGGTTTTATTTATTCAGTTTTTTTTTTTTTTTTTTTGAGAAAAGGTTTCAAGTAGCCAAGGCTGGCCTTGAATTTACTCTGTACCTAAGTACTCCTGATCCTCCTTCTGTCTTCCCAGTGCTGGGATTTCAAGCATCCACCTTCATGCCTGGTTTTAAAAGAAAAGGTGAAAGTGGAGTCCATGCTCTTAGAGAAGAAAAAAAGAAAGAAAGAAAGAAAGAAAGAAAACAACTATGATATTTCATGAGAAACATGAAGACAGTGACATTTCGGAATATAATGACTGATAGCACTACTCTTAAGTGCCTTGAGGACTTTCTATAGTAGATCACAAAATATATTATGGCATTTGAAATAGCCCAACCCGTTCACAATGGTTTATGAAAAAAAAATATAGCCATTTCTTACATTCAATTGGTACTATTAGAAGTTTCAGCTAGGATAATTTTTACTTTTTTTTTTTTACTATTCATATTTAATTTAATTTAAGTTTTTGTTGGTTTTTCGAGGTAGGGTCTCACTCTATCCCAGGCTGGCCTGGAATTCACTATGTAGCCTCAGGGTGGCCTCGAACTCACAGCTATCGTCCTACCTCTGCCTCCTGAGTGCTGGGATTAAAGGCTTGCGTCACCATGCCCAGCTTACTATTTGTATTTTATTTGATAGAATAAATGAATGAATAGGGTGCACTCCCTCTGCCACTGCAAACAAATTCCAGACCCATGTGTCCCTTTGTGTGTCTGGCTTTATGTGGGTACTGGGGAATCAAACCCAGGCCATATGCTTTGCAACAAAGTGCCTTTAATGGTTGAGCCATCTCCTCAGCCCAAGGTTTTTTTTTTTTTTTTTTTTTTTTTTTTTTTTTTACTTTTTTATAGTCAGCGTCCATAATTATAAACAATAAACCATGATCATTCCCTCCCCTCCCCCACTTTCTCCCTGAAAGATCCACCCTTTTTCATATCCCTTCTCCCTCTCATGGAGAGATGGCTTGAGCAGTGGTTAAAGGTGCTTGTCTACAAAGCCTAATGACCTGGATTTGATTTCCTAGTACCCATGTACAGATGTACAAAGTGGCACATGCATCTGGAGTTTGTAGTGGCTAGAGGCCCTGGTGTACCCATTATCTGTCTGTCTGTCTGTCTGTCTCTCTCTCTGTGCATGCAAGTAAATAAAAAAAGAAAAATATTTTTTGATTTTGTTTTTTTGAGGTAGGGTCTTTCTAGCCAAGGCTGACATGGAGTTCACTATGTAATCTCAGGGTGGCCTCAAACTCATAGCAGTCCTCCTATCCTTGCCTCCCAAATGCTGGGATTAAAGGCATCAGCCACCATGCCCAGCTATTTTACTTATTTAACATTGCTGATGTTAAAATTATTTTTAAAAATTTATCTCATTATGTATATATTTTCTGTGTTGTGTAGTTTTTATTTTTTTTATTTTTATTTTTTGGTTTTTCGAGGTAGGGTCTCACTCTAGCTCAGGCTGACCTGGAATTCACTATGGAGTCTCAGGGTGGCCTCGAATTCACAGCGATCCTCTTCCCTCTGCCTCCCCAGTGCTAGGACTAAACGTGTGTGCCACCACGCCTGCCTCTGATTATCCTTTTGTAAAAAAAAAAATATTTGCCAGGCATGGTGGCACACGCCTTTAATCCCAGCACTGGGGAGGCAGAGGGAAGAGGATCGCTGTGAATTCGAGGCCACCCTGAGACTCCATAGTGAATTCCAGGTCAGCCTGAGCTAGAGTGAGACCCTACCTCAAAAAAAAAAAAAAAAAAAAAATTTATTTTTATTTGAGAGAGAGAGTATATGAATGAGTGCACCAGGGCCTCTAGCCACTGCAAACAAACTCTAGATGCATGTGCCACCTTGTGTATATAGTTTCTTTAATGGCCTCAAATATGAAAACATTTTTAAATGTCTTTAAATTTTTTGAAAAAGCAGGTTGCCCATACTTTTAAATTTCTAAGTGACTACATTTCAGGCTGCTTTGCATAATTGAGCTGCTGTTGCCAGGACTTACCACCTTCCTTCATTCAGAGCAGTTTTGTGCTACTCTGAATTTGTTTTTTGGCGGGGGGTGGGGGGTGGGGAGGGGGTTAGGAGGCCACTAACCACAGTGTCAGTTGTTCCCACAGTCCCAAGACCAGCTCCTTGGCTGCATGCTATGTTTAGGTCAAAAGCTAGGCTGCTCTTGGGACCCAGTATACCAGCGACCTGCCTTGTCATTTCAGATATGGGGTGGAGATCGGCTCCTCTACCAGCATAATGGGCCCTAGCATCCCCACCAAGACAAAAGATGTGCTCACCAGCCACCTGGCCTCTTACAACATGTGGGCCCTGCAAGGTACTGCTGAGGCTTCTATGGTACTGGGGGTTGGGGTGCATGTTGGCTCATCCCTGCCTGGCACTGTGAGCGTGGAAGTTGCCTGCTGCTGGTCCTTTTCAATCAGCGTTCCAGGCTCACACCCTCCAGCAGAAGTTTCAACTTCCTATCTTAGTGGCTAGGCTCTGTATGAAGCTGTCTATGAACCAGTCACTGGGTGAGGTCTGGAGGGATACTCTGATTGCCAGGTTTAGGTTGTGTGCCTATCTAGGCAAAGGCAGAAGTGGGTCACTCCAACAAAAGCCAGACTACTCTTGCAGGTGGGTCCTGGGACAGTCTTCCCCTCCTAGCCTTTGCTCCACACACGCCTCTGTAGGAAGCAGCAACTCAGGGGTAGATTGTAAGTACTGAACTGGCTTGTGTCCTCCAGGGATTGAGTTTGTAGTGACTCAGCTCAAGTCCATGGTGCTGACCTTGGGACTGGTTGACCTTCATCTGACCGTGGAGCAAGCCGTGCTGCTGTCACGCTTGGAGGAGGAATATCAGGTGAGGTGCTAACTCAGGTCCCTTGCCTTACTTCTCCTGATTCACACTTACTGGTTGGTTGGTTGTTTTCAAGGTAGGGTCTCACTCTAGCCTAGGCTGACCTGGGACTCACTCCCAAGTTAGCCTCAAACGCATAGCAATCCTCCTACCTCAGCTCTCCCAAGTTCTGGGACTAAAGGCATATGCCACCTTGGCCAGCTAACTGGCATTAAAAAAAAATTGCTGTAGGCATATGTGGGCTTGCCACTGCAAACAGAATACCAGATACTGGCTCCAGTTTCTGCATCTGTCTTTTTTAAAAATACTTTGTGGGCTGAAGAGATGGCTTAGTGGTTAAGTGCTTGCTTGTAAAGCCTAAGGACCCCGGTACAAGGCTCGATTCCCCAGGATGCATGTTAGCCAGATGCACAAGTTGCATGCGTCTGGAGTTCTTTTGCAGTGGCTGGAGGCCTTGGCACGCCCATTCTCTCTCTCTCTGTTGCTGTCAAATAAATAAATAAATACAAATACTTTGAAAGAGGGAGGGAGGAGGGAGAGAAAGAGGCCAATAGAGAAAGTTCACATCATATGGCTTCCAGCTGCTGCAGACTCCAGAAGCGTGTGCCACCTTGTGCATCTGGCTTATGTAGATCCTGGGCAGTTGAATCTGGGTCCTTTGGCTTTGCAGGCAAGTGCCTTAACCACTAAGGTATCTCTCTAGCTCTCTGCATCTGTCTTTAAATAGTGGCTGGGGAATTGAACCCAGAATGATATGCTTTGAAATCAAGTGCCTTTAACTGCTGACCATCTCCCAACCCCTTCATTGGCTTTTATTTTTTTTTATTGGCTTTTATTACTTATTTTATCTTATTTATTTTTTTATTTGACAGAGAAAGAGAGAAAAAGAAAATGGGTGCACCAAGGCCTCCAGCCACTGCAAGCGAACTCCAGATGCTTGCGCCCCCTTGTGCATCTAGCTAATATGGATGGGTCCTGGGGAATCAAACCTGGGTCCTTTGGCTTTGCAGGCAAATGCCTTAACTGCTAAGCCATCCCTCCAGCCCGGCTTTTATTAATTGTTTTGTATTCACAGAAACTCAAATTATGGAATAATTAAAGTGTTGTTGGGGCTAAGAGTGTGGCTCAGCGGTAGAGTACTTGCCTAGCATGTGCTAAGACCAGGCATATCCAACCTGAAGCCTGTGGCTCCTGCTTCCCAGGATAGCTTTGATTGTGGTCCAGTACATTTATAGATGACACCATCACATGGTATTGTGAAAAGGTTGGTCAGGGGTGGAGAGATGGCTTAGTGGTTAAGGTGTTTGCCTGCAAAGCCAAAGGACCTTGGTTCAATTCCCCAGGACCCATTTAAGCCAGATGCAAAAGGGGGCACAGGTGCCTGGAGTTCATTTGCAGTGGCTGGAGGCCCTGATGTGTTCATATTCTCTCTCTCTCTCTCTCTCTGCCTCTTTATCTTTTGCTCTCTCAAATAAATAAGTAAACAATTTTTTTTAAGCTAAGAAAAGGTTAGACACTCTGAGCTCTGTACACACACACACACACACACACACACACACACACACAGAGTTAAAAATTGCTCCCCTCCCCCACCTCCTCTCTTCAGTGGCCTGATTAGGTGGCTGCTTTGTTTATCTTCATTTATCTATTATTTTTAAAATATAGTTTATTTGTGTATGTGTATGTGAGACAGATAATGGGCACCATAGGTCCTCTTGCCAGTGCAAATAGACTCCAGTCACATGTACCATTTTTTGCATCTGGCTTTATGTGGGTCCTGGGGAACTGAACTCTGGGCTGGCAGGCTTAATAAGGAAACGTCTTTGACCACTGAGCAACCTCCCCAGCCCATTATTCTCATTTTTACACAGAGGAAACTGAGATTATAGGCTGCACATCTGAGAATATATTTCTGCTGGGTTTACAGTCAGGTCTAGGTGTCTAGGTCCAAGGCCTTTGAAAGGTCCCCACTCTGCCCTTGGAGGCTCTTGGGCAGATAAAGGGTGTTTGGGCCTCATATCATATGCCTTGCAGAACATGCCACTGATACAATATTTGTGCTCTTAGGTGTTCTGCTATTATTTGTTTTTCTTGTTGTAGGTTGTTTTTTGTTATTGTTAGATAGGGTCTCGAGTTGCCCAGTCTGACCTGGAGTTCACTATGTGTATTTTTTTATTTTTGGCTTTTTTGAGCTAAGATCTTACTGTGTAATGGTGACTGGCCTAAAACTTGGTGCGTTGATCAGGCTGGCTGAAACTTACAGTATATCCTTCCTTCCTCTGCCTCTCCAGTGTTGGCATTACTGGCATGAGTCACCATGCCCAACTTTCGTTTGCATTTTTAACTCTGAGAATTACTGGTCTTATAGATGTTGTTATTAATTCAGTCTCATAAGGTTAATTGCTACTAGAAGTTGTTTCCTATTATGGCTGAAAACCTTTTTGGAATAGCCTTCTGCTTGGAAAAATGCCAGGAAAAATCTGCTCTATACAGCAGAGGAGGCTAGCCATTCACTAATGTCAGGCCCATCTCATGGGAAAGAGCTGACATCATCTGTGGGGGCTGTAGAGTTGGTACAAAACCAGGCTATACCCTTGCCCCCCCACCAAAATGGGGGGAGGTTGGAGAGATGACTTAGCGGGAAAGGCACTTGCCTGCAAAGCCTAAGGAGCCATGTTCAACTCTAAGGTCCCACGTAAGCCAGACACACAAGGTGACACAAGCCTGCAAGGTCACACATGCACACAAGGCTTTGCATGCCACTGGAGTTCGACTGCAGTGGTTGGAGCCCTGGTGTACCAATTCGTTCTCTCTCTCTCAAGGAGAAAAACAAAAAACAGGCTATGCTTTGAGCTTTGGCTTTGAAAATGCCCAAAATGATGGGTGACCTGGACCATGGGTGTAATAGTGTAAAATAAAGGTGAAAACTATCTCAGAAATGTATTTGTGTAATCTGAAACCAAAAGGCAGCTAGAAAAGCAGGTAGCTTATGTGGCTTGGTAAAGTTTGTATTGCTGGGTGATCTGGGGTGGCTGGTCCAGGCTTGCTGGCGTGGAGCCAACAGGATGGGAGTGAAGACACCTGCATGTCTTCAGCCACAGTGGTTGCATCCAGGGCTCCTCCCTCTTGTTTTCAGAGTGCTGAGATGCAGCCGTGGCATGGTATGCATGATAGGATGTGGGTCATAGAGGATTATGGCTTGCAGGCTGCCTCATACGGACTTCCTGGTCATAAGGTGGGATAAGGGGTAGCACACAGGTCAGGCTTCCTCAGAGGAGACACATGTGGGGGGTCTAGTGCCTACCCTGTCCAGCAGTGGGCAGCCCCTGAGCTGTAGCCTTAGGTGCATTCCTTCCAGACCACCTGTGCCCCAGGCAGTGCAAGAGCCTGCTCTGACCTCCAGCGTGTTCTGCTCCTCACCCCCGTGTCCCCAGCCAATGGGCCTCATGTACTTGGCATGAACATAGCTCAGTGCCCTCAGCCCAGGGATGGAAACGGAATGTGGCTCTGGTCAGCAAGCCACCAGGCAGGGCCATCCACTCAGCAGCTTGTTTTTCCTCCCCTCAGATCCAGAAATGGGGCAACATTGAGTGGGCCCACGACTACGAACTGCAGGAGCTGCGGGCCCGTACTGCTGCAGGCACCCTCTTCATCCGCCTGTGCTTGGAAAACACCACAGTCAAGCACAAACTCCTGCAGGACTAAAGCCTGGACGGTGCCACTGGCTGCACAGACTGCACAGCCATTGCTTCCCCATCTGTGGGCTCCCTCGACCTGCGAGGCTCCCGCAGCCTGTACCTCTGGGGCTCCTGCAGCCTGTTCCTGTGGGTCCCCCTGGCCTTTGTGACTTAACTTCGTCCAGCATCACCGCATCCAGCACCCTGAGGTGCCCTGGAGACGCAGTACAGTTGTTGAGGTCAGCCTGATTCCACCCTGGGCCTCTGGCCTGGCCATCAGTGAGGGAGGGGAAGGAGTAGCATAAGGGACTTCAGGGACTTTATCTCAACTGTGCTTTTATTAAATATTTCTTTACGTTGGACACATGTCAAGCTTTATTTGTGCCTCTGCATTTCTCCATTCTTCTTGTTTTGTCTGGGTTCTGTCACCAAGGTTGAATAGCTTATCTCCCATAGCACATTTTGATATCTGCTGCCTGTAGCCGCTGGGAACCTCATGTTGAGGAAACAATCATGTCACCACAGACAACACACTCTGTCTTCAGCCCTCAGCCTAAAGGCCTTTTCCCTTAGTTTTTCATCAGACGATCTTTTGAAAGTGAATTCTTGGTCTAAGCTAATTTTTCTGTTTATTACTACTATCCCCCCCCACCAAATGATTTACTCTTAAAAATAGAAAATATCTAGTTTTGGGTTAAAAGCCCTGGCAGTTCTGAAAAGGTCACTTGACATGCAGTGCTATAATTTAGATCGGGAATGTCCCACTATTGTGGATCTGTGCTGTAGGCAAGAATGATCCCTGCCATCTTGAAATTAAAGTAGCTCTGATTACCCCCACAAGACTCACAAGATCAGCCATTACTGTTTCTGTGGAAAGAGGGCAGAACAAGCAAGGCTCACAAACCTTATCAAGACACTGAAGCAGCTAACAGTTGCTGGAAGGGGGAAGACACTGGCCTATAAATTACCCATGCTCCTGTAAGTCACCTTCATTAAACTCACTGCTTCACTAGGCTGGGCTTGGGTGGAATTATTTCTTTGGTCTGTCATTATCTGGAGTGACTAGGACAGGCTTCCCAGGAACTCACATACTACTTACTTAGTATCTGAACAGGGACATGACAGAACCAAGGATGAGTTTGCAAGTGGCAAATGCATGACCTGCTGTGGGTAAAAAGACTTTCAGATGAGGCTGAGCCATGGGGGCAATCCCAAGTATGGCAGGTCTTCCCCATGTGCTGTGTGCTGGTTTGCCTCCTTGTGATGGTGGCAGTTGTGTGGCCCTTGCTGTGGATAAACAGTGTAATTGAGGCTGAACCATCTGAAGGTGGAGAATCCAGGGTGGCTGGCATCCTCTTAGTGATATGGAGTTATACACCTTCTTCTTTTCTTTTCTTTTTTTGCTATTTGAGGTAGGGTTTCACTAGCCCAGGCTGACCTGTAACTCAATATGCAGTCTCAGAGTGACCTCAAACTCATGACGATCATTCTACCTTTGCCTCCTCAGAGCTGGGATTAAAGGTGTATGCCACCACACCTGGAGGCCCAGCAGACTGCCTTTTATGTGAGAGTGTGAGAGAGAATTGGCATGCCAGAGCCCCCAGCCACAGCACTTGAACTCCAGTGCATGTGCCCCCTTGTGTACCTATGTGACCTTGCACACTTGTATCACTGTGCATCTGGCTAACATGGGACCTGGAGAGTCGAACATGAGTCCTTGGGCTTCACAGGCAAGTGCTTTAACCACTAAGCCATCTCTCCAGACCTCCTTCTTCTTTTAATATTTTTATTATTTGCAGAGAGGGAGGGAAGAGAAGAGAGAGAGGAAGAAAATGAGAATGCCAGCACCTCTAGCTGCTGTAAATGAACTCCAGACACATGCGCCACCTTGTGTATCTGGCTTTACGTGGGTACTGGGGAATCGAACCCAGGTCATTAGGCTTTGCAGGCAAACACCTAAACTGCTGAGCCATCTCTTCACCCCTGACATGCCTTTTTTCCCCCCTAATATTTTATTTATCTAATTTGTTTTTTTGAGGTAGGGTCTCACTCTAGCGCAGGCTGACCTGGAAATCACTATGTAGTCTCAGGGTGGCCTCGAACTCATGGTGATCCTCCTACCTCTGCCTCCTGAGTCCTGGGATCAAAGGCATGCATCACCATGCCCATTTATGACATGCCTTCTTAATGAGTGGTGTCTGCCATGTGAGATCCAGGATGCCCCCCAAAATGGCCAATGAAGTAGAGAATATATTGTAATCCCTAAAAGCAGTATAAATGGAAAGGAATTGTAAGCAGGCTGTGGTAGCAATTGGATAGTGTCTGCTGTGAGTAACAGGACATGACCCAAGGCTAAGCTGTCATCCCAAAAAGAACTTGCCTGCATAAGGAAGGAATTGTGGGGAAAAGTCAGGCTCGCACTTCTCTACATAGAAATGGGGAAGGACGAGAGTGAGGTAGAAATGATGGGAATACCCTTAGAGCTGACCTTAATAAGGAAGAGGAAATTATTATTCAGCATGCAGACGGTACCTTAGTAATGGTCCATCCAGGCAAGTATGGTAGTCAGGTAATATTTTTTTTCAACTTTGTGTGTGTGTGTATGTTCGTGTGTTTTGTGAATGTGGGCATGTGTGTAATAGTGCGTGTGTGGAGATCAGAGGACAAGCTTGGGTGTTAGTTCTCCTCTTGCACCTTGTTGGAGACAGGACCTCTCACTCACCGCTGCATATGTCAGGCTAGCTGGCATACAGCTTCCAAGGGTTCTTATGCCATCCCCATCTTGCTGCAAGAGCACTGTGATTACAGGTGCCTGTAGCCACATCCAAATTTATGTGGGTTGTGCAGCAAGTACTTTACCCACTGACCCAGCCCTCCATCCCCTCCCCATTTTTTTTTACTTAACTTTTTTTTTTATTAGTTATGTACACAGTGTATATAGTCATGTTGGTACCATCATTAGCCTCCTCCCTGTCTTCCCCCCTGCAGGGACCTTCCTCATTGGGGAATGTGGGTCATGCATTGTGGGGTTAGCCATCAGTTATGGGTAAGAGGCAGTGTCTCTGTACATAATGACCTAATGTGTGGCTCTAACAATCCTTCTGCCCCCTCTTGCATGAATTTCCCTGATCCATGTTGGGTTTGTTTTAGGTCTACTCCAGTGATGAGGTCCTGGGTGCCTCTGTGCCTCTGGATATCTGGTTTGGTAGGAGTTGAGTGTTCTCTGTGTCTATCTCCTTCACCAGGGAAGGAAAGATGGACACACATCCTGAAGAGAGAATCAGCCCATCGCATCCCACCCCCACTGTCTTTTGAGACAAGGTCTTACTCTGTAGCCCAGGCTGACCTTAAACGATGGCAGTTCTCCTGCCTCAGCCTCCCAATTGTGCACCACCAATCCTGGCAGTACTGAACTGCTTGAATTTGGAAGGACTTTTATTTATTTATTAGAGAGAGAGAGAGAAAGGAAAGAGACAGAATGGGTACACCAGGGCCTCCTGCTGCTGCAAAGGAACTCCAGACATATGTGCCACTTTGTGCATCTGGCTTTTACATGGGTACTGGGGAAACTAAACCTGGGCCACAAATGCCTTTGACTGTTGAGCCCTGTGGTGGTTTGATTCAGGTGTCCCCCATAAACTTAGGTGTTCTGAATGCTAGGTTCCCAGCTGATGGAGATTTGGGAATTAATGTTTTCTGGAGGCAGTGTTTTGTTGGGGGTGGGCATGCCAGGGTCTCTAACCACTGCATACAAACTCCAGATGCATGTGCCTCCTTTTGTATCTGGTTTTACATGGATTCTGGGGAATTGAACCTGAGTCCTTAGGTTTTGCAGGCAAGTGCCTTAACCACTGAGCCATCTCTCTAGCCCTGGAAAAGACTTTTAAACAAGAAATGGAAGACCCTCTCACAGCCTGGCTCATGGGGCTGTGATGCACGAGGGCAGATGGGATTTGTCTGAGTGCTCTGGAAGCAGGGAATAGTAATACAGCTATTCATCTCTCCCGAGATAAAGGCTACATAATCTGAGGCAGTGTGAAGGAAATCAGTCTGTATGGGCCAACTCAAGTGATCCACTGGGGACACTGGGTCAATACTTCCTAAATCCCTATGAATATCAGGAGCTGGGAGACAAGAGAGGAAGGACAGACATTAGTAACGGAAGTCAGCATGAGAGAGGTGATGTTTAACGCACAGTTTACCAGGCCTGACTGTGTTCACAACAGTTAATTCAGAGCTGGGCATAATGGTACACGCCTTTAATCCCAGCACTCAGGAGGCAGAGGTGAATGTGAGGGTGAGGATAGGCTGGGGCGGCAGAGTGAGTGCCAGGTCAGCCTTGGCTAGAGTGAGACCTTACCTCAAAGAAAGAAAGAAGAACTAATTCCACCAGGCTCCTGGGCCTGCCATGGTGTTTTAGTGACTTTACTGAGCCTCATGACGGGGCAGGATCTTTATGAGGTAGGAGTGATTCCTGCAGATCAGAATGGTATAGATCAACATGCCAGTCAGGTCCGTAAAGTGTTAAAACAGTGGTGGGGAATGAGAACAGAAAGGGAAAGCCTGCTTGGGTCCCTCACAAGCAGATGTGCTAAGATTTGTGTAGAGGCAGAGTCCCTAGAGGGGAGAAAACTGACAAGGAGTCAAGCTCAGTGCTTGTGAGCCTCCTGAGTGTTAAAGCCTGAGCAGCAGTCACAGAAGGTAAGAATGAACAAGCAGTTCAGGCAAAGAAGAGTAAGCTTGTGGTTTTTCCCCTTCTTTCCTATAAGACAGTATACTTGGTGCTGGAGAGATGGCTTAGCGGTTAAGACACTTGCCTGCGAAGCCTAAGGACCCATGTTCAACTCTCCAGTATCTGTGTAAGCCAGACGCACAAGGTGGCACATGTGTCTGGAGTTTGCAGTGGCTGGAGGCCCCAGTGCACCTCTCTGTGTGTGTCGGCCTCTCTCTCTCAATTATTTATTTATTTATTTATTTATTTATTTATTTATTTATTTATTTATTGAGGCAAGGTTTTACTCTAGCTCAGGCTGACCTAGAATTCACCCTGTACTCTCAGGGTGGCTTGAATTCACTGTGATCCTCCTACCTCTGCCTCCCGAGTGCTGGGATTAAAGGTTGAGCCACCATTCCCAGCTTCTATTTTTTTTTAATTAAAAAATTTATTGCTCTTTTGTAAGATAGGATTTGTTTTCCAAGACGGGTCTGATCTCAAACTCCTGGACTCACATGGCTCTCCCATTTCAGAATAAAATATTTTTTATAAAAGAAAGTAAGTATCCTGGAGCCAGGTGTGGTGGTGCATACCTCCCAGCCCTCTGGAGGCCAAGGTGAGGGATCACCATGAGTTCGAGGCCATCTGAGACTACATAGTGAATTCCAGGTCAACCTGGACTAGAGCAAGAGTTTATTTTGAAAAACCCACAAAGAAAAAGAAAAAAAGAGGGCCGGGTAAATGGCTTAGTGGTTAAGGCGTTTGCCAGCAAAGCCTAAGAACCCTGGTTCTTTTCCCCATGATCCACAAAAGCCAGATGCACAAGGGGCGCATGCATCTGGAGTTCCTTTGCAGTGACTAGAGGCCCTGACATGCCCATTCTCTCTCTCTCTGCCTCTTCCTCTGTCTGTCTCTCTCAAATAAATAAATATTTTTTTTTAATAAAAGAAAGTATACTGGGTGTGGAGATTGAGAACTCTCTCTTTCAGCAGCCATGTGTGGCCAAGGAGAGGCATAGACTTGCCAGCCAAGAGCCTGTCAGATTTGGGGATGCCACTTGAGTGGCTGGTGTGACAGAGGAGTATGGCTTTGCTCAGTCTTGGTTCTGGGCCAAGTGGAATAGGCCCTTCTGAGCTCCCTGGGACTGGGGAGATGTGCGTAGGCCTAACAGCAATGTCAGCAAGGCTAATGGAGAACGGCTGTGTATTTCTGAGAGCTAAATAAAATAGTGCCTGCCACCCACATCCCTGTACATAACATTGCTCCTCAAACTCACAGGGATCCTCCTACCTCTGCCTCCCAAGCACTGGGATGAAAGGCGTGCACCACCACTCCTGGCTCAAAAGCTACTTTTTGTTGTTTGTTTCTGAGGTAGGGTCTCACTCTAGGCCAGGCTGATCTAGAATTCACTATGTAGTCTCAGGCTGGCCTTGATCTCAAAGCAATCTTCCTACCTCAGCTTCCCAAATGCTGAGATTAAAGGCATGTACCACCATGCCTGGCCTCACAACATTGCTTTTTTGAGGAAATGATACAAGTGATGGGACCTTTTCATTCTGTGTTGGACCTTGCCAGTTTTATTTATTTATTTTTTTAAATGTCCCCTTAGCTGCTAAATCTCAAGACCAGTTGACACTTATTTGGAATAGATGATGGTGGGCCTTCAGAGATCCTGCATACTCTATAAAAAGGTTTCATCAAAAGCCAGGCATGGTGGCATACACCTTTAGTCCCAGCACTTGGGAGGCTAAAGTAGGAGGACTGCTGTGAGTTTGAGGCCACCCTGAGACTACATAGTGAATTTCAGGTCAGCCTGGGCTAGAACTAGAGCCTGTCTCAAAAAATAAATAAATAAATAAAGGTTTCATTATATAATGCTAACTCTGTTTTATAGGTTTAGAAAAGCATCTGGAGCCAGGTGTGGTGGCACATGCCTTTAATCTCAGCACTTGGGAGGCAGAGGTAGGAGGATCACCATGAGTTCAAGGCCATCCTGAAACTACATAATGAGTTCCAGGTCAGCCTGGGCTAGAGTGAGACCCTACCTCAAAAACAAACAACAACAACAAAAAAAAAAAAAAAAAAAAAGGAAAAAAAAAGAAAGAAAGAGAGAAAGAAAGAAAAGCATCTGAAAGATGTGCAGGTGCCTCTAAGGGAGCAAAAGTGGAAAGTCAGGGGCCAGGGACAGTTGTGAAATTCTTGGGGGTTTATGGTTAGAGAAGGTGTAGGTACTTGACAACAAGTATCTATAAAAGTGAAAACAAAGCCGGGTGTGGTGGCACACGCCTTTAATCCCAGCACTCGGGAGGCAGAGGTAGGAGGATTGCCATGAGTTCAAGGCCACCCTGAGATGACAGAGTTAATTCCAGGTCAGCCTAGACCAGAGTGAGACCCTACCTCGAAAAACAAAACAACAACAACAAAAAAAAAAAAGTGAAAATATCACTTAAGGAGATGGAATGAAAACTGGTGCCAGGGGTGGACTACTTCCCTATGAGTTGCTGACCAGAAAGGCCCCTAAGTCTGCCACCTCCCCACCTTCCCCTGCCCCACCAATGCAAGCTCTTGTTACTGCTTTTGATTGCATGACAGAACCATGTAAGACCCTGATGCTGAAGATACCACATGCTTTGGCTGCGGGACATGCAGAAGTCAGGCTGGGACTGAGCTGGAAGTTCCCTCCCTACTGATTGGCATTGGTAGTGCCAGGGGTTACTATGCAGGCTGCTAGGAGAGAATTGGCACCAATGGTCCTGCTCAGCTCTAGACCTCAGGTGTCACTCTTTTAGCACACCTGGTAAGATGTGGCTTCTGGTACAATAGTGGCATGTCTGATACAGGTGCAATCAACTACTGTACAATTGGATATAAGATCCACTCCACATGAGAGAACCCATGTTTAGTACTGTAAACAGGAACAAAAACTTGTGACTAAGGTGGCTAATAATCTCAGTGAAGAAGCTATTGCTGTTTTGTCACACAGATACAATGTGGCTGACATGCAACATCCCCCAAGTGCCATGTGTTAAAGGCGTCATCCCCAAAGTGTTGTTATTGGGTAACAGAGCCTAGTGGGAGGCCTTTGTGTCATTAAGGGTGTGTCATCAAAGAGAATCGTGGCACCCCAGTCCTTTCCTCTTCCCTTCCATTTTGGCCATGGAGTAATTTTGCTCCACTATGTGCTCCTGCTGTAATGTTCTGCCTTACCATGGGCCCCAAGTCAATGGTGCCAACCAATTGTGTGTTGTTTGTCTGTGGTAGTTAGTGATGGGAGGCTAACATGCATGTTTCCACTCAGGCCCAATAGAAGGACAAAACTTAGGCAGTAAAGGTACTTTACAGCTCTCCTTACATTCCTGAGGAACAAGGAGGCCTTGACCTCATACTCGGTGCCTCTCCATGCTTCCCATATGCTGTCATCCTGAACCCTCTATGGTACTGTGAAAAAAAATCAGTGAAGCTCAGACAGCAGAGGTGATGTGGTGAAGCTACAATGCCCAGCCTGTGTCCTTAACATGGGGTCCCCAGCTCCCTGCAACCAAGCTGTGAGCCATAGGGAACCCTAGCCTCTGCCTTAAAGGATGACTCAGGCCCTTAAACCATGGTGAGAGCTGGGGCCTCTCCTGCTTCCCTAGTCCCAGCACCCACAGGAGGGAAGGACTTGGCCCATGCCTGCAAGCCTACGCTGGGCACCGCTGTGAGAAGAGCACTGACCTAGGTTTGGTGCTCTGCCATTGCCACACCTCCAGTTTTCTGTAGCCACCTTGGAGCTATTTGTGGCCAGTCCGGGACTTGTTCATACACAAACATGATTCATTCTCTTTCTCTTCCCTCCTTCCCTTTTCCCTTCATCTCTCTCAGGGGAAAAGTAACACAAGGCCTTTAATTTTCTTTTTTTCCAGGGGTGGGGCAAATTGTGTTGGGGGAGGTGTGGGCCAAGGAGTTCCCGTAACTCTAAGGGAACCCTCGGGCTGACACACACCTAGTCTATGTCTCCACACTCCAGGTTGTCCAGCTCAGTCTGCATGTGGTCCACATACTGATTGATCTCCTTCACTCGCTTGCGGTTCCTTGTGATCTCATCCTTGTGAACCTGGGAAGCAAAAGAAGTCCAGTGTTATGGCGGCTAACTGAGGCCTGAGGGAAGGGAGGGAAACTGGCCTTTGAAAACCTTGTGATTTGTGTGTCTTATTTCAGAGACTGCACCCCACGCTTCCTCTGCTGTCTCTTTACCTGAGGCAGGAACTAGAGGCCTGATGAGGCACGTGGGTTTGAAAGTATGACCGAGCCACACTGTTCACTGCCGACGTCTATACTCCTGAACTTTTTTTTTCTTTGTCCACTTTATTCCTGATGAAAATGGCATGCGCTGTCAGAGAAGATGGCCATGTACCTTCTGGCTGGTAGCTACAAAAACGTGCCCCAGCAGCCCGCTGAATGGCTTGGCATTTGCTCACCGTGTCTATTATCTGTGTACACCAAGAGTTGATCCCAGTCATCAGCTCGTCTTCTCGGTTGTCAATCTTCAGGAGGTGGATGTCGTGAGATGCCCCAACGGCATTAACAATTGTGTCTTTGTCAACAAAAAGCTGGTAAGTGAGAAGGCCCAAATGAGATTGTGTGTGTTGTCATGCCCCCAAGCACAAAGTTAGAGAACTGAATAGAGAAGAGACCCCTGGGAATCCCCAAGCTACGAAGCTGCACCTGGTGGAGAGTCCATCCTGGATTAGTCGCTTAGTGCCAGCTCATCCTCAGGTGACAGCCCGCTCCCCACCCTGAGCCATGGCAGATGTTCTGCTGCAGTTCTCATTAGGAGCATGTTTTCTCTGGGGAGACAGCAGGTGGCTGCCCAGGCAACAGAACCCAGGATATCAGTTCTCACAGAGCATCTTTCTGGGGCTCTCAAGTCCGTGGGTTGCCCCAAACCTCTGCTGGCTAGCACAGAGAGACTGACTGAGGGTCTCAAGGCCGCTCTGGCAACAGGCTCCACAAACCTACGGGTGCTCAGTTCAGCTCCTGTGTGCCTCCACCCACTCGTGTATACAGAATCAAGCCTTCCACTGTCTCCTCAACCTTTGCTTGTTCCTGGCCATGTTGACTGGCCTGTGAAGAGTGGTTATAACCCCCACCCATGTTCATTCAAGCTGCCCTAGTTCAAGTCCATGGGTCAAGATAAAAAGGACATGGAAGCAGGAGGGGACTAGCTGGAAAAAAAGAAAGGGCTCAGTGAAAGTAGGAGAGGGACAAGAAAAGGCAATGAGTGAATGCGATCAAGGCACATTATTTCCTTGTATGACATTATCAAAAAATAAATTTTAAAAAGGTAGATGAACAAAATAGCTGTAACAGTCCCCCATGCTTGCTGGTTTTAGGTGTGGATGCTGTGGCTGGAATGAGAGAAATTTGAGGAGTCACTCCCCAAAGCAGGGGTCGCTTGCTGAAGCCCTTGCATACACAGCCCCCACGGAACCCAAGGCCAAAGACTAGAACAGCAAAGGACCCGAGTGTTCTATGCTAAGAGGACCACGAGTGGGACGCACATAGATGCACCCTCTATCCACATCGCATGGGACCATGTGTGTTTCAGATTTTGCAGTGGTTTGGATTCTGGAATATCTGAATAGTTACTTTTGAGCATTCCTAATCAGAAAATCTGAAAGCTATTTTTTTTGTCGGGTCAGAGATGTACAAACTACTTTTGTTTGTTTCATTTTTCTATACTAAAGTCAGCTTAATGATCTCCAGAATATGTTCTGTGCCATCTTGAGATGTTAATATTTGAGCAGAAAATGTATTCTTTGGCCATATACTTGGGAAATCTAGCATCTGTAAGCTGTAGACAGAGGCTATGGAGTCAGGACTGCACAAATCAGCCCAGCCCGACCGAGTGGCGACCTGGCGAACACACATTCTTGTCTGCTCGGCTCAAGGATCATTCCTAGATTCCATGTTGGTCACTGCTGTGGACACTGGTGGTGAAAAGGCCATCCCTGTCCTCCCAAGCTTATATATCGTGTGAATAGTCATGGAAGCATATTAGCATGAACCAGACTTTGGAACAGTGATGAGCCTCTGACCCGATCAGTGGGGCGTGTGAGGGAGGGTGGTGGTGATGGAGAGAAGGCCTGTCCGAGGAGCTGACATTTGAGTTGAGGTCTGGATAACAAGGTTGGGAAAGGCACACGAAGACGTGAGGGAAAAGCGTGTGTGCCACAGGGAATCTCAACTGAAGAGAGAAAGCCTGGGAGCCCAGGGCGCAAGTGGCTCAGAGGCTGAGGTGCAAAGCATCGGGACTGGGGATGAGGTTCTGCCACAGGACGCAGGCCTAGTTCTGAGGGTCTGGGGCCTATGGGGAAGAACTCTAAGGTCACGGCCAGCCGGGAGGGATGAGGGTCGTGCAAAAGCGTAGATGGTTTGGTCTGGGTTTCCAGAGGACCCTTTGTCTGCATGTTCATAACAGCCTGTGAGAGGGCAGCAAGGCAGGCAGAGAACAAGTCGGGGTGGGGCCTGCAGAGGACGTGGCAGGGGAGCAGCTGAGGAGCTGGTGGTGGAATGCACAATACACGAAAGCAGTTCCCTGAGGGGAAGTATCTGGACCTGTGCTATCCATCCTTACCTTCTCTTAGACATCCATATGCTGCTGCAGGAGCCCAGCACAGACCCGGGTGGATGCCTCCTTAGGTACAAACTTAAGGACAGCCAGGCATCCAGGGCTGACCTTGCTGATCCTCAGTCATTCGTCACTACATGATGGTCTGGGGTGGTTCCAATGCTGCAGTAACCTTCTCATCATAGATACTCTAAAGATTAAAAGACTTGCAGGGGAAATCTCTGACCCTTCCCTCCATAACTGCCTGCCTTAGAAAGTACCAGAAGATCCTACTGAATTGAACTTTTTTTTTGTTTGTTTGTTTTTCAAGGTAAGGTCTCACTTTCTAGCTTAGGCTGACCTGGAATTCACTATGTAGTCTCAGGGTGGCCTTGAACTGACAGAAGTCCACCTACTTCTGCATCCCGAGTGCTGGGATTAAATGTGTGCACCACCACGCCCGGCTTCCGAATGGAACTTTTTGTGAAACTTTGGGAAAACATCTGACCATCATGAGGCGCCTCTGTGGAGAATGCCAGGTGCCTCATTAGTTCAATTTACCCATCAACAGTCTTGCAGGACAGATTGCTGTCTGCTTTTGCCAATGGATAAACTGAGGCTCGGGGAGGTTGTAAAGCTGAGGTCAGCCGTGGAGCTGGTCTGGGCCGCACTTATCCATCTGGCTCCCCTCACCACCATGCCCACTGCACGCCCCCACTGTAGCCAGGCCCTCGCCTCTGTGCTCACCACCCGCACGTCATCAGGCAGTTCCTCGTCCATCTCGCCCTTGAGGATCTTCTCCAGGGTGTTGATGGCAATCTCCAGGAGCTTCTCGTGGTGGTGGTTCTCCAAATCCCGGCACTGAGACATCCTGCAGCTGCGAGTTAAGCAAATCTCGTGATGGAGCAGGCCAGGCAGCTCTGACCTATGGCCAGGCCTCTGACAAGCAGAGGTCATGTCATCTCACCTTGGGAGACCAGTATCTAAGGTCCAAAGTGAGCTCTGTGGTGCTGAGAGACACCATCGCCATCACAGCTGTTGCCCATGGGAATTAAAAGCCATAGCCAGGGCCGAAGAGATGGCTTAGTAGTTAAAGCGCTTGCCTGTGAAGCCTAAGGATCCAAGTTGGGTTGCCCAATACCCGTGTGAGCCAGCTGAACAAGGTGGCACGTGCTTTGCACTGGTTAGAGACCCTGGTGTGCCCATTCTCTCTCTCTCTGCCTCTTTCTCAAATAAATAAATAGTACATTAAAAATTTTTTAAATAACAAAGGCATCCAAGCTCTTTCCTATCACTTCTGTCCCTTTGCCAGGTCATCACTGCCTCTCAGTGCCAGGTCACCCACAGGGTCCCTCTCTTAGCTGCTTCTCCATCCCCATGGCTTTCCAGATGGACACTGCAGAAGACCCTGCTGGCCTCCAAAACTCTCTTGCCCCTTCTCCCACGGAAGCCAGAGGAAGCTTAGGGATACAGGTAACGAGCCCTCTCCTTAGACAAGTTCCTCAGAGCTTCTGCTCAACATGGCCTGGCATCCTCCTCTGGACACTGGGCTTCTCTGGGCCCATCCTCAGAGCTGCTGAACAGGCCAATTCTACTGCCTGCAATGTCTCCCTCCTTTTGCACCTGGTCTCTGAGGCCACCTGCAGGCCCTTGACCAGGAAGGGCCTCTGGGTTGGCTGCTCCTCACCCTGTACCCTGGGCACCACTTGTTTTCTCCACAACTTCTGTCTGCTTGCTAGACTCTGATCCCCAGAATAGTAGGCTGTGGGTTACTTCTGGGGTGGAGCTTAGCAGTTTGCCACCTCACCCCCCCCCCCCAAAGTCATCCTTCAAACTCTAACATTTAACCTGCCAATAATTTGTCACTCTTCGTGTGGGTATTGTCTCATGTTCTACAATATGGGGGGGGCAGTGATTCTGGTGTGTCATGTCCCCATGAACATCACTCACTTGGGAACACATGCCAGGATTTTATTCTGTTGTACAGTGGTCACTTTAACAGGGCCACCACTGTTGAGTGTTTTGGGAAATTGCCTTAGGTGCCTTGAGACACTTTTCTGAACATTTTAATGTAGTGACCAAACCTGTGTCCTTTGATCATAGCTTTTTTCCTTGTGAAAGTATGGAGGTTTCACATTTCTGTAATTTCAAAGGTAGAAATGCTATGAACTAGGACTGTGCAGTGAACATAAATGTCCTCTTGGGGGAGTTGTAGATTTCCCTGTAAATCAAATGGGGAGCGGGTATTTCTAGCAAAAACTGATGAAAAGCACTTACGATACTGTCTGCTGGCGTGGTTAGAGCACTGGTGGCGGCAGGGGCGGCAGGGTTGTGACTCTGCAGACGGATAGCTAGAAGGGGTCCCTACTCATTTTCATCCTCTTAGTTTCCTCTTGCCTTTTTTGGGGGGAGAGGGTTCCCAGGGATTGAAGTTGGGGCCTCATGAATGCTAGGTAAGCACTTTATCACTGAGCCTTCACCCAGCCTTCCTCTTAATTTCTGAGTAAGTTTTATCTTCCACTACCTTTTATTAAAAGCACAGGCTCATCTACCTTAGCTCCCCCAGAGACCGGACAACCTGCGGTACCTTCCCATGGAGGTCATTACATAAAAGATATAGGCCTTGGACATTTTCGATAAAGAGTCCCACCATGTCAGTGATATTCCTTTCAAACATGTTTATAGTCTCCTGGAAAGGATAAAGAACACAGTCAATATGCATATTGACACTCTTTGTGCCACCTTAAGTCACAGAGCCCCTTGACCTTCCAGGGTTGATGGCTTAGAACAGACACTTCTCTCTCTCCGGGGCTCTGTTGCTCTTCAGCCACAGTCACTACCCGCCACTTACGTTTTCACCCTGCCTCCCCTGCGTGACTCTTTCTGATAGGAGCACCTGTTCTAGTTTCACTTCTCTTCCTCCATAACAAATTCCTTCCTTCTGGGCCTCTCAGCAGCATCGGCTCAGTGGAGGGAGCTCTCAGGAGTTCACACTGGGAAGGTCCTTTACCCTCTCTGGACCTCCAGCTCTTCTTGTGTGTGATGTGACAGGTTTTCTGGGCAGTATCATGAAGTTATGGTGGGGTAAATGAGTTACATCACCCAAAATGCTTTACCAGGTACCTGTCAGGGTAGGGGCCCTTGGGAAGTGTTACCCCAGACCTCTCATGGTTAGCTGCTGTTTCCCAGTGCTTAGCAGAGCACGTGAGGTCTAAATGGGTCAGAGCTGAATGAGGGAGTGACAGAAGCAGATGTGACTGTGAGACAGCTCCAAGACCCCTCCTTTGACCTGCTATAGACTCCAGGGGCTGCAAGGTGGGGGCAGGGCATGCACAGGAACCCAAGGACTGCCTGCAGGCTGAGCAAATGAGACCATTTTCACATGTATACAAGCACCGTGGTGGTGAATAAAAATAGTCACTAAAAAGCATGTCTGCCCTTCAGCCTTTTGGCAGCTGGTAACACAAAGAGAACAGTGCATCAGTGCATGGTTCTGGGAAGTGTTGGGAGGCTGAAAAGCAATCTCCTTGCTTGAAAAGGTTGGGAGCCACTGGCAGCCCTCCCCTGGTGCTAGGCTGCCTCTGCTGCGCATTCCCCAGCGGGGGCCGAGGCTGCCATGCTATGTGACAAGGAATCTGTCCCATGTTGGAGGTGTCACTTGATGTGTGAGGAATTGATTAGGCACTATCTCTTGGCCCAGCCACGACAGCATCTGATGAGGTTGAATTCATCACACCACTTCCGACTCCAGCGCGGCTGCCTGCAAACACACAAGTCACCCTGGCTGCTAATGCATTTTAGACAGCTGTGCCTTTCATTTCCCATCTCCAGTGCCAAGCTGTAGGCTCCTCACATCTCCCGCCCCAGAAACAGCAAGCGCGGGCTGCTGAGATGTGAGGAGCCTTTGTTTGGTCCCCGAATGGAGGTCCATCTTGTCTTGTGAGCTCCCCAACTACTCCTTGAATCTAATAAAAAAAAAATCATTCCACTAAGGCTCTGAGTTCTTCCAGATTGTATGTGTGGGTGTGGGTGTGTGTTGGGGGGAGGTGGGCATTCTGAAGGAATGAGTTCACCTCTCATTCATAAGACTCTCTTCCCACCTAAACTATTAAAATATATTAAAGGC
Source organism: Jaculus jaculus (assembly GCF_020740685.1). Taxonomy (NCBI): domain Eukaryota; kingdom Metazoa; phylum Chordata; class Mammalia; order Rodentia; family Dipodidae; genus Jaculus; species Jaculus jaculus. Next base: position 30,921,154 of record NC_059113.1, read on the forward strand.
AGGGGTTGAAGTGGGTAGCTCAATGGTAGAGTGTTTGCTTGGCAAGAACAAGGCCCTGTGTACAATCCTCAGTAATGGAAAAGAAAAAAAAAGCCGGGCGTGATGGCACACACCTTTAATCCCAGCACTTGGGAGGCAGAGATAGGAGGAATGCCTTGAGTTCCAGGCCACCCTAAGACTACATATTGAATTCCAGGTTAGCCTGGACTAGAGCAAAACCTTATCTCAAAAAACAATCAAAGAAAAAAAAAAGTTTTTTTTTTTTTTTTGTTTTTTTTTAAGGGGAAAAGGCATTGAATGCAAACACAGCACTCCCAATGCATGCCAGGCTGGTCACACTGGATGCTCTAGCAGAGGAGCCTGTGGGGGCCGTGCTAACATAGCAGGTGGCTCTGCAGCTACATCCCCAGGCTCCTGCCGACATGCCCAGCCCGGCCCCACCTCTAGCTGCTCCACCAGCTGCATCTCCAGCGTCATGAGCACATTGAACAGCTCGCTGATGTTATCACTGCACTCTAGTAGCTTCCTCTCAATGGTGGCTAGGTCAGTCTCTTCTCGGATGGCGTTCAGGTGCTGCAAAACAAATGTCTGTATTTTAGGATTCAACAGTGATGCCGAAGTTAGTTAATCGTAACGGCTGCCTGAGTCCGAGTCTCGGTTCTGCCACTTGCCAGCTTTGTGAACTTGAAGAAGCTTCCTGCTGCTTCAGCATATCATTGTGAGTTAAAGGTGCCCGAAAAACAGCTGATAAAAGAAAGGCACTCAGATAGCTCCTTAAGAACAGGAGCTGAAGTTCCCATGGTGAGGGTTCCTTCCTTGTTCTGGTAAGAAGACATTCTTATCACCAGAGATGGTAGCCAAGGCAACAGAAAATCTGTGCAAATGAATCTTTTTAAACTAACCCTTTGCTAGGTGTGGTGGCAACATGTGTGTAATCCCAGCACTTGAGAGGCAGAGGCAGGAGGATGAGAAGTGAGGAGTTCAGGGCTGGAGACATGGCTTAGCGGTTAAGGCACTTGCCTACAAGCCAGAAGGACCCAGGTTTGATTCCCCAGGGCCCATGTAAGCCAGATGTACAAGGTGATGCATGCATCTGGAGTTTATTTATAACAGCTGAAGGCCCTGGCACACCCATTCTTTCTCTCTTTCTGCTTCGTTATCAAATAAATAAAAAGAAGTGAGGAGTTTAAGGCCAGCCTCAGTTACACAGCAAGTTTAGGCAAGTTTGAACAAAAAAGGAGGCTGGGTGTGGTGGTGCATGTCTTTAATCCCAGCACTTGGGAAGTGGAGGTAGGAGGACAGTCATGGGTTCAAGGCCTGCCTGAGACTACATAGTGAATTCCAGGTCAGCCTGGGTTAGAGTGAGACCCTACTTTGGGGAGGAGGGAGGAGGAGGAGGAAATAAATCTCTGGGAATGTCTGAGAGATTTTTAAAATTAAGATAACTGAAGTAGAAGAACCCATTATAACTGTGGGCTGTGTCATTCCATGGGCTGGATTCCTGAACTGACCAAGAAGGAGAAAGCAAGCTGAGCAGCAGCGTTCACTGCTCTCTGTTTTCTGTCTGCTTTCTCACTGCAGACAGCGCCCTCAGACTCCCGCTGTGCCATGCCTTCCCTGTGGTGATGGCCTCTAACTTTGAACTTCCTCCCTAAAGCTACTACTTGTCAGGTATTTGGCCACAGCAACAAGAAAGGTAATTAGGACACTAGCTCACAGTTTTGGAGGCTGAAGGTCCAAGGTTGGTTGCTTAGCTCCAGCTGTTTGGCCTCCGGGTTGCATCATAGCATGGTAGATGGCAATGTGCAGCAGGAGTACGTGAGAGTGTCTAGGGACACACGTGCAGAAGGGGTCATGTGGCAAGAGAGGATGCAAGAGGGTGAGCCAAGAAAGCAGAACTTGCTTTATAGCAACACGCCTTAAAGGCCACTAATCCAATTTCACCGTCGAGAAAAGCCCTGGACCCTCCTGTCAACCTAGTCACTTCTTAAAAGGCCACCTAGACACTGTCACGTTGGAGGCCAAGCCTCCAACAAGAACGAGTTTAGGTGAGATGATCTATAGCCTCACCCTGGCAGAAACACAGCTGTAGTCTTTGCGGGAACCAGGTGAACCCACACAGAATCCTAGGAAGAAGGTGGAAGTCAGTGGAAATAGGATGAACCAGGGAATGAGATGGTGCTTGCGGGCTAGAGAGCCAGTGGTAACCCTGAGCCCTGCTCATCAAGGGCCTGGAAACATGACCTGCACCGATGCAATGCCATCTTGTTTTTGTCACTATTGCTATGAGTCCCGAAGCAGGAGGGAGTCATGGTATGGGTCTTGTAGGTACAGAAGGAACACACGTAATAGCTTCCTATCTGGGAAGACATCTGGATCATGCCTACCACAATCCTTAAGTGAAGACAAGTTTCCAGTGGATTGAAGGTTCAAAAACAAGAAATAAACCAATAGTACTTATTTTCAAATATTTTATTTATTTATTTAAGAGAGAGAGAGAAAGGCAGATAGTGAGAGAATGGGTGCGCCATTGCCTCTAGCCACTGCAAGCAAACTCCAGATGTATACACCACCTTGTGCATCTGCCTTACGTGGCTACTGAGGAATTAAACCTGTGTCCTTAGGCTTCTTAGGCAAGCGACTTAACTGCTAAGCCACCTCTCCAGCCCGAGGGGAGATTTTTAATAGAGAATCTCAGAGTGGAGAAGTCCTTTCCAGTATAGCAAAAGAAAAAGAAATGATAAATTTTACTAAATTTAAAAAAAAAAAAGAGAGGGCTGGAGGAATGGCTTAGCGGTTAAGGCATTTGCCTGCAAAACCAAAGGACCCAGATTTGATTTCCCAGGACCCATGTTAACCAGATGCGCAAGGGGGCGCAAACACCTGGAGTTCGTTTACAGTGGCTGGAGGTCCTGGTACACCCATTCTTTCTCTCTCTCCCACTTTCTCCATCAAATAAATTAATTAATTAAAATTTAAATTTAAAAAAATGTGAACTGGGTGTGGTGGCACACATCTTTAATCCCAGCACTCGGGAGGCATTGGTAGGAGGATTGCCATGAGTTCAAGGCCACCCTGAGACTACATAGGGAATTAGGTCAGCCTGGGCTACAGCAAGACCCTACTTCAAAAAACAAAAAAAAAATGGGGGCTGGAGAGATGGCTTAGCAGTTAAGTGCTTGCCTGTGAAGCCTAAGGACCATGATTCAAGGCTCCATTCCCCAGTACCCATGTAAGCCAGATGCACATGGTGGTACATGCATCTGGAATTTGTTTGCAGTGGCTGGAGGCCCTGGCATGCCCATTCTCTCTCTGTCTCTCTCTCTCTCTGTCTGACTCTCTCAAATACATACATAAAATTTTTTAAAAATTTTAAAAAATAAATAGTAAAAAAATGGGTAAGGACAAAATATAAGAATAAATAGTATTTGGGAGACTTGAAACCCATCAATACTATAAGAAGTGACAGCTGATTGTTTAGCACTAAGTGAGCTATCGCTAGCACACACTCCAAGGCCCAGGGATCATTGTGGAAGAAGTGGTAGAAAGAATATAAGAACCAAAGGCCAGAGAAGAGTACTTTTGAGCATTGTCTTTCTAGACACAGAGTGGCGATTATATTCATGATCTTACAGCTGGCTGCCAATGCCTGTTTTAATATTGGGCCCCGAAACATGTCGTCATAGATAATGAGGAGGAGGTGTCAAAAAGACATCAAAATAGAAGAGGGACTATTTGGAAAGAAGAAGGGATTTAGTGGAAAGGGGATGGGAGAACAAAAGAAAATAAAAGGAGAGGATTATCAAAATGCATTATGTACATGTATGAAAATTGACAATTAAATGTTAAAACAATAACTAATTATTAGAATAAGAATGGCTATATGACAGGTGTGGTGGTGCACGCCTTTAACCCCAGCACTTGGGAGGCAGAAGTACAAGGCCAGCTTGGGACCACAGAGTGAATTCCAGATCAGCTTGGGCTACAGTGAGACCTTAATAAAAAAAAAATAAATGGCTATAAACTGGTCAAAAACAAACAGACAAACAACAAACCCCATAGAGCAGCATAAAAATTATAATCTTAGCACATAGGAGGGAGATGTAGGAAGATTATTGCAAGTGCAAGGCCAGCCTGGCTATATAGCAAGACCTTGTCTTAAAAACAAACAAGACGGGTATGGTGGTGCATGCCTCTAATCCCAGCACTCAGGAGGCAGAGGTAGGAGGATCGCATTGAGTTCAAGGTCACCCTGACACTACAGAGTGAATTCCAGGTTAGCCTGAGCTAGAGTGAGGTTCCACCTTCAAAACCCAAGCAAACAAAACCAGATAGGCCAAAATGAAAGATTTGTAAGGCCAGATTGACCCAGGACTGGGGGCTGTGGAAGATATAGGCTCAATGGTACAGCAGCACAGCCACCATTAAAGGACCAGGGCATGACTCCATTTCTAGGATCTCTTTCCAGGCCATACTTGCACTGATTTATTCATTGCAACACTATTTCAAAGAGCAAGAGGTTGAGAAAACCTGATTGTTCATCAGGGACTGGCTAAGTAAATTCTGGCTCATTTATGTACTGGGATATTTTATTTTTATTAAAGGCATTTTATTTACCCATTTGTAAGGATATAGAGATAGATAGATGGGGGGGGGGGCAGATAGAATGGGCATACCAGGGTATCCAGCCACTGCAAATCAACTCCAGGCGCATGTGCCCCCTTGTGTGTCTGGCTTACATGGGTCCTGGGAAATCAAAACTGGGTCCTTAGGCTTTGCAGGCAAGCGTCTTAACTGCTAAGCCATCTCTCCAGTCCTACTGGGATATTTTATAATAATCAATCTAGGCTAGAGTGAGACCCTACCTTGAAAAACCAAAAAAAAAAAAAAAAGTGCAATCTCTTTTCTTTTTATTTTCCTGACATAATGTTCACTATGTTTGATGACCTTAAACCCAATCCATAGGCCTAGATGGCCTTGAAATTGTGATCCTGATGCCTTAACCACACAAACAAGCAACTTTCATTTTGGAAGTCTCTCCAAGGTGCACAGATTTTACTGCAGTGCAGAACAGCACATCTCCCCACCCTACCCCCACACAGATATAAGGGTGAGAGGGAGACTGACCATATCCCCTTGGAGGCCATTTCCCATTCTCTATTATATGCATGGGCCACCTTTCTAAATGTGCATCTGATGGCATAGAACTGTGGGTCATTATTCAATACTGACTGATGCCAGCCTTTTTCCTTAGTCTCACTGGTTCCTCACTGCAATTTTGCAAGGCAGCTCTCTCTCATTCACAAATGAGGATGTGGCAGCCCAGTGATGGTCAATTGACATGTCTCTTGGTCAACAGTGAAGGGTCTGTTTGAATCTTGAACATTAGGCCTTATGTAACTACATGATGACCCCAACATGTGCTCACTGGACATGAGGAACAGGTGTATGTAACGCATAGGTGTGTGCCTAATGGGGGTCAACGGGACAAAGCTATAGGGTAGGGCTTCTGAGGAGAGAGACTGGGGCTCTTGAGAACGCATGGGTCCTGGAAACTTCTGGGACAGTGGCCTCAACTGGGCTGAGTATCACAGAGCTCTGGAAAATCCCAAGGCCAGGACCCACCTCATCTCCCTGAGTGGGTGAACTTGGGCCTGGGGACAAGTTGTTTCCAGGATAGCTTTCCACAGTGGCTGTGTAGGCTGGGTATTTCCAACCCTATGTGTCAGGTTTGGCTAAGACTATGGCTTGCTTCCACAGAAAGGCTTGTGGCTAAGGGAACCTGGGGCCTCAGGAGGTGCCACTGGCTGGCTATCCCAGACATCCCAAATCCAGAGGCCCTAAAAACAGGAAAGAAAGGAAATGGATGGGGACTAAGGGGGTTGAAGTTTGTCCAATCTGAAGAGGATAATCCTGATGACAACTGCTTCCAGGGAAGCTCTCTGCAGCTCCCTGCCCCCACCACAGAAACAAACAAACAAATAAAAAATCCCAGCACATATGGGAAGCCAATTGTGTGCCCCTGCTGAATTTTAAACTTGTAGTTAAATGCAGCAACACCCTCCTTGGAACATAATTAATTGGGTCCCAAGAACTAAATCATGGGGGATGGGAGGCCTGTTAGTGAGGCTCATGTGTGAGACCGGGCTGAGAAGTATGTGGGATTGGCCATCAGCTTTGCATTTTTAGGGAACTTTGCTTTATTTTAAGCCCAGTTCTCAGCCAGGAGTGACTTTTATGGACTTCTTAGGCCTCTTGTGCTGTAGGTAAACTTGTGCACAAATAGGTTTTTGAAGAGAAAAAAGGTTCATGGGGTTCCTTAGGGTCTCACAAAGACCTGCAATTTAAAATAGATTAAGAATCTGGGGGACTGGTGAGATAACTCAGCCAGCAAAGTGCTTGAATTTCAAGCATGAGGATGAGTTCAATCCCTAGAACCTATGTGAACATGCTGGGTGTGGTGGTGAGAACTTGTGATCCCAGTACTGGGGAATGGAGAAGGATTTGCTGACCAGCTAGTCTAGCCCAACTGGTGAACCCCAGGCCAACGACAGACCTTGTCTCAAAGGGGGTAGACATTCCTCAGGAGGATGCCCAAGATTGTTTTCTGGCTTCTACACATGTACCAAAAACACACTTGAAAAATATTTTGTCTTGCTCCAGGCATGGTGGTGTGTGGTAGATTTAAATGTATTGCCTCATAATATAAAGTGTTTTATTAAAATTGAGCTTGCAACTTGAGCCCCTGTCAGGCAGATTCCTGTTCCAGGGGTCATGTCACTGGGAGGGAGGTAATCTTTTATCTGGCCATAAGGTGTGTAGAGAACAGTTTGAGTGCTAGCTATTCATATTTGGTGCTTGCTGGCTTTTTGATTATGTCTCTCTACTATTGATCTATGGAAATCAGGTAGCTTCTTCTGCCATTGATGGTGTTCCCCTGGAATTTGTAAGCCTGAAATAAACCCTTTCCTCCCCTAAACTGTTTCTGGTTGGGTGTTTGTCCCAGCAATGAGAAGCTGACTACAACATTGTGCCAATCTGTAATTTCAGGTATCTGGAGATGGAGGCAAGAGGATTCCACATTCAAGGCCAGCCTGGGCAACTTTGTGTGATTCTGTGTCAAGATAAAAAATAAACTGTGACTGAGATGGGGAGGTAATATGATGGAGAATGGAATTTCAAAGGGGAAAGTGTGTGTGGGGGGAGGGAATTACCATGGGATATTTTTTTATAATCACGGAAAATGCTAATAAAAATAAAAATAAATAAACTGACAGGGGCTGAGGATATAGTTCAGGTTTGGGGTGCTTGTCTAGCATGTGAAATGCCCTGAGGTCTATTCCTAGCACTGAAAACAAAAGCCTATCTTTATCAATAATCCCACATTGCCCAGGCATGGTGGCACTGTAGTTCCAGCTATTGGAAAGGCTGAGGCTAAGAGATTGCTTGATCTCATGAGTTTGAGATGAAGCTGTGCCACACAGTAAGACCTCATTTATAACAACAATGACCAAGTATAGAGACTGAGTCTTTTCTAATGATCCCTGATTGGGCTAGGCTTTTTTCTTGCTGTTCCTGTGGAACATCCTTAATCCATGCCTGGCCAACTTTGTCCTGTGAACCTGAGTACCTAAACTCCTCAGCCTGAATTAAGGGGGCCCAGAAATCCATATAGTTCCCAGGTTTCCTTCCAGGACAGCAGTGACCACTCTGTTCACTCAGGTAAACGCAGGCCCAGGACTGAGTGTCTCACCAGGTGGGAGCAGTAGGCCATGAACCATGCATATATCACTACCCCAGCATGCCGGGGCTGGGCAGGGTGGGACTTAGAAAACGCGTTTGAAATGAGTGAGCAAAAGAAAGTATAGGGAGTGATGATGGTCACTAATGTAGTGCTGACACAGACAACATGGCTGTTAATACTAATTCATGATGGGATGGGGGAACAACCTTGACTCCCCAGGGCATCTGATGTGACTGAGATCCACTGTCCTGGCTCAGCTGTCAAGCAGTGAGGATTCGTGGTTGGTGGTGCTGGGCTGCTGTTGGGCCACTCAGTGGAGGTGTGATCCCTGGCACATGTACCAAGACCATGTAAGACTCCAAAGACTCAGGGGTTACCGGAGGGCACTGGTATTGCAGCCCCTCACAGTCAGAGAAGCCCATGACACATTGGCACAGGAGGTGGGGACCTACCATCAGGTGCTTCTCCTCAAACTTGGACACCTTGAGTTTGCCCTGTTCCTGGTTCTCTCTGATGGCCTCCTGCACGCATTCATTGAAGGTGTTCACCTCCAGCTGCCGCTTTTCCTGCTGCTTCAGGCCATATGTGAAAATGTTCAGGCAGATGATGACAAATTTGTCCTTATAGGTGAGTGGATGTTAAGGAAGCTTGAGGCTGCAACAGGAACAGGCCGTTAAGGCTGTGACAAAGGGGTTGGCAACTTCTGGCAGAATTCAGACTGGGTTAAACACTGTGTGTGTGGGGGACTCCAACCATTTGGAAGAAGGAGAAACTGAGGGTCCACAGAGCTAAGGTCAGGAGTCTTGGGGCTCCAGCAGGTGAAGCCCACAAGGCCTGGAAAATCCTGTGGGGATGTGCGAGGGAGACCAAATGATCCTCTTGAAGTCCCACAGCCACACAGTGCTCCAGCTGAGGGGTCTGGAGGAGGGGAGCGGTGGCAAGGCCAGGTAGGAGGCCCCCTCACTGACTTGTTGCTTACTGATTGCTACCACTCTACCTCACTGTCTTCAGAAAGTCTGGGTTCTGGGAGAATATTCAGTGAGACAGCAGATTCATAATGGCCACCAGCTGCAACAACAGACCTTAAGGAGATTCCCAAAACTGGCTGTGGTGGTTTGATTCAGGTATGCCCCATAAACTTAGGTGTTCTGAATGCTAGGTTCCAAACTGATGGAAAATTGGGAATTAACGCCTCTAGGAGGTGGTGTGTTGTTGGGGGCGGGGTTGTAGGTGTTATAGCCAGCTCCCCCTTGCCAGTGTTTGGCACAATCTCCTTTTGCTATGGTCTACCTTATGTGAGCCAGGGGGTGACGTCCACCCTCTGCTCATGTCATTGTTCCCTCCCTTCTCCCCTCACCTCCACCATTGTGGAGTTTCCCCTCGAGCCTGTAAGCCAAAATACACTTTTTTTTTCCCCACAAGCTGTTCTTGGTTGGATGATTTCTACCAGCAATGCAAACCTGACTGCAACACTGGCCAAAGGAGCCAGGAGGGCCATGAAGGGAGGCTCTCCCACAAGAGCTGCCCATAGCAGGAGCTATCACGGGGACAGCCACACCAAGCCCAGTCAAACTGCCAGTGAAAACAGTAACTAGACCAGCAGTGCCCCTCTGCCACCGCTGGCACCGCAAATGTGTCCACCACAGCCGTGCTTCTCTCCCAGGAGGTCCTGGCCTTTTCTGTGTTCTACATGGAGGTCCCACATTGTGACTTTTGTCTTTCCATTTTATCCCCAAATGTTAGTTTCCTTTATTGGAGGTTCATCTCTGTATTTTCCTGGATGCCAACACCAGTGACAGTGACCCCACAGATTCATTTGGGACCATCTCAACTGAGAGCTCTCGGCTCTAGGCATCTCACCCTACCTTCCTTTTTCCACTAAAGCCCATAGTTTGGTGACCATGACCACTGCCATGATGACAACTGGCCTACTGAGGGACAAATGTAGGCTCAGATGTCCCACAGATGAGCATTCAAATCCTTTCTTTGTGTGTGAGGGTGTGTGCACATGCATGCGTGTGTGTGGTGTGCATGTACGTGTATGCATGTATATGTGGTGTATGCATGTGCATAGAGGCAAGAGTTTGACATTATGAGTCTTACTCGATTTCTCTCAATCTTGTTCTTTTTTTTTTTTTTTAATTTTTATTTGAGACAGAAAGGGGAGAAAGACAGAGAGAGAACGGGTGCACCAAGGCTTCTAGCCACTGCAAATGAACTTAAGATACAGGAGCCACCTTGTGCATCTGGCTTTCATGGGACCTGGAGAATTGAACCTGGGTCCTTAGACTTTGCAGGCAAGTGCCTAAACCACTAAGCCATCTCTCTAGCCTTCTCTACCTTATTCTTTTTTTTCTACCTTATTCTTGATGCAGGGTCTCTGGCTGAACCTACAGCTCATTAGAGTGAGCCTGGCTATCCAGTGAACCTCAGGAATTCTGTCTCTGCTTTTCCAGCACTAGGATTACAGGCTTGTAACACCAAGCTCTGGCATTTTACATGGGTTCTGAAGATCCAAACTCAGGTCCCCGTGCTTGCAGGACTGGAATGGCTTCGTGGGTACGCTGTAGCCAGGGGTGGGGTTTATCTCCCAGGGTCTCACACAAGGGATGTGGAAACCAAGGTCCAGAGCAGAAAGAACTTGCCCAAAGCAGGCTGATGACCCAGGGGCAATGGTAACCCACAAAGGATATACCTCCAGGAGCTCACCAACGCCGGGCAGGCAGGACAATTTGCTGCCTTCTGCGTCCTCAGCATACAGGCTATCAAACAGGTAGGAGCCATCCAGGTGCTCAATGAATGCCATCTGCAGGTGGAAACACACCCAGGCATGATGACATTGGGCATGGGCCCTGCAAGGGGTGGGGGGGACCCAGGGCTCCTTGGAGGGGACAATGCACCTGCACTGCAGCCCACTTTCCCAGGAAGGCAGGAAAGATGTGTGGAAGGGCGGAGGATACGGACTGTTTCCAGAAAGGGACCTGCAGCTCTGTTTAGCTGCAGCGAGGGCTGGGGGCTAACAGAAGGGAAGCCAGCAGGGTGCAGGCCGATCTGCTACTGCAGTACATGGCGAACCACCCAAGCGTCTTAAGAAGAGAAGCCATTGGGACAGACTGTTTTTAGCATATCTCTTTGGACCTGAGTATTGGGGAATGGGGACTGGGCCCCGAGAATCGACTCTGGGGAAGGAGGCGAGGACAAGCAAGGCAGGAACACAGAATACCTTACATGTTTTGGGAGTTTGGGATCTGTGCAGACCTCCATTAAATGTGATCATAGCACTCACAGGCACCTTTGAGGCCCACAGTGGACCACCTTCTGGCTTGTACCTTGTGTTCCACTAGCTTCTCCCGCTGGGCCTGCTCTGCCTCCTGGCGGGCCTGCATCTGGGCCTCCCGGTGCTTCAGTTCGTCAATGCTGTACTGGTGCTTTATCTTCGCCATCTCCTTCTGGCCAGGAACAAAGAATGGCAGTGTTACCAGAGGATATCTGGTCCTTCGGGCCACAGTGACCTTTACCATTCTAGGTGTGATGGTCAAGTTTTGTGTCAACTTGATCTGTTTAGGAATCCACGGACATAACCCATAAGTGGGTCTCTGAGGTTGCTTCCAGGGAGGATTGACTAAAGGAGGAATCCTTCCCCCAGAGTGAGCCCTTTCCTCAGAGTGGGTGGCCCTTGGGGGCGGGGGTTTATCTAAGGAAGCTCAGGGAACCTGGCTGCTCCCTGCTTGCTGCTTTCCAGTGTGCACTGAAGACCAGCGTGGACTGAACAGCAGCAGCTCTCCAGGAAGCTTCCAGGCCTTCAGTGCCGGATTGGGACTGCTGAGGCATCCAGCTTTGTGGACTAAGCAACTACTAGGTTCTTTGACTCTCAGGCTTGTAAACTGCTATTGTTGGACTGCCTTAAACTAATCCAATAAATTCCCTCTTAATACAATTAATTCTGTCAGTTCTGTTCCTCTAGAGAATCCTGACTAATACACTGAGCCTTTCTAAGCATGGGCCAATTTATTGGAGGGTCTTTTAAAAATATTTTATATTTATTTATTTATCTGAGAGAGACAAAGAGGCAGAGAGAGAGAGAGAGAGAGAAAGGGGATGGGGGGGGGGGAGAATCGGCATGCTAGGGCCTCCAGCCACTACAAACAAATGCCAGATGCACGCGCAACCTTGAGCAACTGACTTACGTGGGTCCTGGGGAATCGAACCTGGGTCCTTTGGTTTTGCAGGCAAACACCTTAGCTGCCCATGATCTTTTTCTCATATTTATCTCGATGATTATAGGCAGGCTTTTGAGTTACAGAGGAAACCTTTGTTTGCTCACAGTACAATGGGGATAACTAGGCCACAAGTGCTACCTACACGTGTGGAAGAGGAAATGATGGAAATTTCTAAAGATTCCAGAGACCATGCTTGGTACTGCACATGTTAAACACATGCTGTGTGTTTTAGATTTTTGTTTTTAGTGTTTGGGGATGTAACTTAGGAACTCACACATACTAGGCAAGGGCTACATCTCTGAACCACACTTTAAGCCCTTGTCCTATGTTTCTTATAATGGGTAAAACACACCCAAATGTGTGTTTGGCCTATTTTAAACCTTGGGGCCCATGTTGTTTTTCAAATTATTGTCTAAATTCTAGCTTCTTAAACTGTGAGTTGCTGTCCCATAACGGCTCATGTTAACTGAACTTGGAGATCATAAAAATTTGGTCATAGTAAGAGGCTTCTTAATATACAATGATCAAAAATTAATTCAGCCCAGTATGGTGATGTAAGCCTTTAATCCCAGCATTCAGTAGGCTGAGGGAGGCAGATTGCTGAGAGTTTGAGGCCAACCTGATACATAGTAAATTCCAGGTCAGTCTGGGCTAGAGCAAGACTCTACCTTGAAAAATAAAAAGAGGCCTGGTGAGATGGCTAAGTGGTTAAGGCACTTGCCTATGAAGCCCAAGGTCCCAGGTTCGATTCTCCAGGTCCCACGTAAGCCAGATGCACAAGGTGGTGCATGGATCTGGAGTTTGTTTGCAGTGGCTAGAGGCCCTGGCATACCCATTCTCTCTCTCTTTCCCTCTCTCTGTCTCTAATAAATAATAATAAAAGTATTTTTTAAAAAGGAAAAAGTTAATTTTTGTGGTGACACATGCCTTTAATCCCAGCATTCAGAAAGCTGAGGTAGGAGGATCACTGTGAGTTTGAGACTTGTCTGGGCTGGAATGAGACCCTATCTCAAATAAGAAAACAGCACAAAATTAATTCAAAGTCAAATACATAATGAATGTAAAATGGTTATGGTAGCACTCACCCATGTGGTATTACACAACTCCATTATCACCTTGTTCTGAACAGATAACAAGGTACTTTGCACTCCGCAAGCTGTCAGGCTACGGAATGTCATCTAATGTAATGTCGATACCTTGGCTCAGATTTGAGATTATTATATATTATGAATTGCATTCATACAAAGTTTTCTGCTCTTATAAAAAAATAATGGAGCTGGGTGTGGTGGCACACGCCTTTAATCCCAGCACTTGGGAGGCAGAGGTGGGAGGATCGCTGTGAGTTTGAGGCCATCCTGAGAATACACAGTGAATTCCAGGTCAGCCTGAGCTACAGTGAGACCCTGCCTCGATAAACCAAAACACAAACAAACAAAATAACATAATGGGAACCATGTACGGTGATGCACACCTTTAGTCCCAGTGCTTGGGAGGCTGAGGTAGGAGGATCACTGTGAGTTCAAGGCCACCCTGAGACTACATAGTGAATTCCAGAGCAGCCTGGGCTAGAGTGAAACTGAAAAAAAAAAAAAAAAAAGAAACATAATGGTTTAATTATGAAAAAAAACCCTTTAATATTTTCTAAAAATCATTCTTTGGCATCTAAGTATAAAATAAACATGTTGTTTTAAAATATATATTTTTATTTACTTATTTGAGAGGGAGAGAGAGAATGGACGCTTCAGGGCATCCAGCTACTGCAAATGAACCCCAGATGAATGGGCCTCCTTGTGCATCTGGCTTACGTGGGTACTGGAGAGTCGAATCAGGATCCTTTGGCTTTGCAAGCAAATGCCTTAACTGCTAAGCCATCTCTCCAGTCCAAGCATGTCTTTTAAAATATATGCTTATTTATTTGCAAGGAGAGAGAGAGAATGGGCATGTCAGGACCTCTTGCTATTGCAAATGAATTCTAGATACATGTGCTACTTTGTGCATCTGGCTTTATGTAGGTCCTGGGAAATTGAACCTAGGCCAGTAGGATTTCTAAGAAAAGGCTTTAAATTGCTGATCCATCTCTCCAGCCCTAGTGTATCTTTTGATTGTGTTGTGTTAAAATGTTGGTTTCGTTTTAAAACTCCCATTTTAGAGCTGGAGAGATGGCTCAGTGGCTAAGGCGATTGCCTGCAAAACCTAACAACCAGAGTTCAATTCTCTAGTAGCTATGTAAAGCCAGATGCACAAAAGGGGTGCATGCATCTGGAATGTGTTTGCAGCTCCTAGGGGTCCTGGCACACCCAATCTGTCTGTCTGTCTGCTTCCAAATAAATAAATAAAAATAGTTTAAAAATAAAAACACCTATTTTAGTTGCTGATAGTTTCATTAAAAATTGTTAAATGGGGCTGGAGAGATGGCTTAGCAGTTAAAGCATTTGCCTGCAAAGTCAAAGGATCCCAGTTCCATTCTCCAGGACCCATGTAAGCCAGATGCACATGCGGATACATATATTTGGAGTTTGTTTGCAGTGGCTGGAGGCCCTGGCATGCCCATTCTCTCTCTCTCTGTCTCTTTCTCTCTCAAATAAATTTAAAAAAATTCTTTTAATTGCTAAGTGAGGGTTGGAGAGGTGGATTAGCAGTTAAGGCATTTTCCTGCAAGGCCTAGGGACCCAGGTTGTATTTCCCAGCACCCACGTAAGCCAGATGCACAAGGTGGCACATGTGTCTGGAGTTTATTTGCAGTGGCTTCAGGTCCTGGTGTGTCCATTCTCTCTCTCTCTCTCTTAAATATATAAATAAACATATATATAAAATATTTTAAAAACTTGTTAAATGAATTCTTGCTTGGGATTAGGACAGAGTTTCTAAAAGTTTATGAAATAGTCCTAAAAATGCTGCCATTTTCTTTTAATTCTACCATTTTTTACCATGTTGCAAAGCAGTGGTCTCAGGAATGAAGATTATAAATTCAAGATGTCAATTAACTCGGATACATGTTGAAGATGTTCTATGGCCTACAGTATCAAATATTCAGTCAGTTATTTAACTTCTTATGTAAAAGTAAGCAACCATATCTATCTCACTAATATGTCAATTGTCTTTCTTCTTTAATACGGTGTAAATTTTTTTTTTTTTTTTTTTGTTTTTCGAGGTAGGGTCTCACTCTGGTCCAGGCTAACCTGGAATTAACTCTGTCATCTCAGGGTGGCCTTGAACTCATGGCAATCCTCCTACCTCTGCCTCCCGAGTGCTGAGATTAAAGGCATGCGCCACCACGCCCGGCTCTAAGGTGTAAAATTTTGTGTACACCAAACAATTGTTTCAAACGAATTTTTTTAATCAATTTATCTTTTCTATCTTTTTTTTTTTTTTTTTTTTTGAGATAGGCTCTCACTTTAGCCTAGGCTAATCTGGAAGTCACTATGTAATCTCTTGAACTCATGGTGGTCCTTCTACCTCTGCCTCCCAAGTGCTAGGATTAAAGGGGTATTCCACCATGCCTGGTGAAATCAATTTCTTTTTAAAATTATTTTTATGTATTTATTTGAGAAAGACGAGAGAGAGAGAGAGAGAAACAGAGAGAGAGAATGAGAATGAGAATGTATATGTTGGGTATGCCCTGACCTCTTGTCATTGCAAATGAACTCCAGATGTATGTGCCACTTAGTGTGTCTGGCTTTATTGTGGGTACTGGGAAATTGAAACCAGGTTAGTTGATTTTGTAAGCAAGTGTCCTTAACTTCTAAGCCATCTCCCCAACCCTAAAACAAATTTATTTATGATTTATTATCAGTAAATGTTTGGTTTATATACTTACATGCCTAGGGTCATTTAAAAATTTCTCTGGTGAAAAGAGGTCACAAGTGAAGAAAGTTTTAGAAACCCTATTCTAAATGAAAAAAATAAGACTTGAGTGTTTTGGTTTTTTTTTTTTTTTTTGATGACTTCACTCTAAAGATGAGGCTGGCCTGGAATTTTGTATTTAGCCCAGTACTTGGGAGGCTAAGGTAGGAGGATTGCTGAGTTGGAGGCCAGCCTGGGCCACAGAGTGATTTCCAGGTCAGCCTGGGATATAGTAAGATCCTGCTTCAAAAACAAAAAAAGAAAAAGGGAATCTTAGAATTAAAAATTTTAGCTAAGTGTGGTGACCCATACCTTTAATCCTAGTACTCAAAGGCTGAGGTAGGAAGGATAACCGTGAGTTCAAGGTCAGCCTGGGCTACAGAGTGAGTTCTAGGTCAGCCTGGGTAAGACCTGCTTAAAAAAAAAACCAACAATCTCAGATCCAGGCAAGGCGCTACAGACATACAATCCTAAAGAACTGGAGGTAAGAGGATCAAGAGCTGCTACACAGCACACTCAAGGCTAGCCTGGGATGTATGAGGCCCTGGTCTCGAACAAAACCCCCAAACAACCCTCCCAACAACAAAAGAATTCACAATCTCAGATTCTTATCCTGCTATAGACAAGAAAAATCCCGCAGTCAGCGTGGGTGAGGGAGCAGCTCACTGATGCCCGTAACCTGTGAGCAGCAAGGAGGACTGGGCACTTGGAAGGCAGCTTGCCTAGCTGGCACTGGCTCTGCTCCATGTACAGGCTGTAGAGGGTCAGGCTGAAGGCTGGGGCCGGCCCTCAGTCTGCCTTTCCTGGGTATCCATTGAATCCCACAATGTCCCACACACAGGTTCTTCTTTCCTAGCAAAGGTACCATCTTCTCATGAGGAGTGGGTGGCTCCACAGTCTTTGCAGTCCCCAGGTACTTGACTCCAAACGCCACTCACTGGGCCAGGTTCTACTGCAGAGAGTGAGAGGCTACAGAAAGGGATTCTCATTTGTGTCAGGAGAGCAGGCACAGGGGCAGGCAATGGACAGAGGAGAGACAGTCTCTGCTGCTGGCCTGGGGCCAACTTCTTGTGTGCTTTGGGCAAGCTGTTTCACTGTGTGCCAGCTTCAGCATGAAGAAAGATGGGAGGGGCTGGAGAAATGGCTTAGCAAAGGACTCATGTAAAGGAAGATGCACAAGGTGGAACATACATTTGGAGTTCATTTGCAGTTGGCTAGAGGCCCTGGCATGGCCATTTTCTTGCTCTCTGTCTGCCTTCTTCCTCTTCTCTCACTCTCTCAATAAATAAATAATTTAAAAAAGCCAATATATATATATATTTTGTTTATTTATTTATTTGAGAGTGACAGACAGAGAGAGAAAGAGGCAGAAAGAGAGAGAGAATGGGTGCGCCAGGGCTTCCAGCCACTGCAAACAAACTCCAGACGCATGCGCCCCCTTGCGCATCTGGCTAACGTGGGTCCTGGGGAACTGAGCCTCGAACTGGGGTCCTTAGGCTTCACAGGCAAGCGTTTAACAGCTAAGCCATCTCTCCAACCCATAAAAAAAGAAACGAAAAATATTTTTAAAAATTAGGGATGGAGAGACGGCTTGGTGGTTAAGGTTCTTGCCTGCAAAGCCTAAGGACCCAGGTTCAATTCCCTAGTACCCATGTATGCAGGATGCACAAGGTGGTGCATGCATTTGGATTTCATTTGCAGGGGCAAGAGGTGGTGTGTACATTCTCTCTATCTGCCTCTTCCTCTCTCTCTTCTTTCCCTCTCTCTCTCTCAAATAAATATTTAAAAAAATAAAAAAATATAAAAAATAAACAACTTTTGGGCTGGAGAGATGGCTTAGTAGTTAAGGCACTTGCCTGTGAAGCCTAAGGACCCAGGTTTGATTCCCCAGTACCCATGTAAGCCAGATGCACAAGGTGGTGTGTGCATCTGAAGTTTCTTTGCGGTGGCTAGAGGTCCTGGTACGCCATTCTCTCTCAATCTCTCTGTCTTCCTGCATTTCTCTCTCAAATGAAATACTTGAACAAAAGAAAGAAAGAAAGAGAGAGAGAGAGAGGGAGGGAGGGAGGAAGGTGGGGCTAAGAGCAGGATTTCCACCGCTTGTGGTGACAAGAGTTAGGGAAATGCCATGGAAATGCTCCACAGCAGTAAGCTAACAGGGCTCCTGTGCTCACACAGGTAAGCCTGGCTCTGCCACAAGCTTATGATCCTGGCAATTTAACTGTTTACCACTCTAATGGCCTTCAGCCATTCAAAGTCTTCATCTGGAAAATAAATAATGGCTGCTAGGGGTTATATGCAGAATGGGCCTGGGCCTGCTGCTGGAGTCCTGGACACGGGTGGGGTGAGGGCTGAGCCAGAGATCTATCCACTTTCCTCTAGATGTGGATGGGGAGGCATCCCTTCATGAAATGTGGGCTCCGCAAGACTCTGTCACAGAGCTGTGAACCCAGTGGGGACACTTGCCGCTTGCTCATCAATTCGCCGGAAGTCCAGGTACACGAGGTCAGGAAGGTAGGCATAGATGAACATGTTGTAGTCTTCCGCCTCAGCGACAGGGTTCCCGGAGAGGCTGACTGTCCTCAGGCACGTGAAGCGCCGCAGGTAGATGATCTGGTGGGAGGGAGGGAGTGATGCTGAAGTGACACCATGTGTCTGAAGTCCTGCGCGTTCTCCCAGCCTGCAGCCCTGCCAGGGCACCTTCTACTAGGTAAGTGTGTGTGTGTGTGTGGGGGGGGGGGTGCTTCTGGGCCTCACTTTAGTCCTGAGACCTTCTGTCACTTTTTTTTTGTTTGTTTGTTTTTTGGTTTTTTGAGGTAGGGTCTCACTCTAGCACAGGCTGACCTGGAATTCACTATGGAGTCTCAGGGTGGCCTTGAACTCACAGTGATCCTCCTACCTCTGCCTCCCTAGTACTGGGATTAAAGGTGTGCACCACCACGCCCTAAGTTTTCCTGTTTTTCAAATTTTTATTAACAACTTCCATGATTATAAAAAATATCCCATGGCAATGCCCTCCCTCCCCCCACTTTCCCCTTTGAAACTCCATTCTCCATCATACCCCCTCCCCCTCTCAATCAGTCTCTCTTTTATTCTGATGTCATGATCTTTTCCTCCTCTTATGATAGTCTTGTGTAGGTAGTGTCAGGCGCTGTGAGGTCCTGGATATCCAGGCCATTTTGTGTCTGGAGGAGCACGTTGTAAGGAGTCCTACCCTTCCTTTGTCACTTTTAAGTTTTTTGAAAAATCAGACAAGGGGGACTCAAACCCTGGCTGTTGGACTTTGGACAAGTGATTCAACTTGTGAGCCTTGATGTCCTTCTCTGTAAAACTGGCAGAAGGACATTGTTTGCCACAGATATTGAGACGATCAACGTCAGAACCTATGCACAACAGTGAGCAGATTACTTGATACCAACTCAGTGATGAATGTGGCTGTAACAGCAACTGTAACAGTGGCTACTCAGAATAGAGTGTCTTTTTCCATTGTAAAACAACATGAAAGGCCCAAGTCTCTTACATGAAATGGAACCTAACTGCTAGCTAACCTTTCACTCACTGGACAAGCAGAGTATTTCATTAGTTGCTGTTTATTCTTTTAATTTTCAAAATTATTTATCTATTTATTTGCAAGCACAAAGGAATAGAGAAAAGAGAGACAGACAGATAGAATGGGCATGCTAGGGCCTTTAGTTGCTACAAAGGAACTCCAGAAGCATGCACCACTTTGTGCTCTGGCTTAAGTGGGTCCTGGGGAATCAAACCTGGGTCTTTTGGCTTTGTAGGCAAGTGCCTTAATTGCTAAGCCATCTCTAACAGCCCTAAGTTTTTAAATTTAATTAATTATTTGTTTATTTGAGAAAGTGAGGCAGAGAGAGAAAGAGAGAGAGAGAGAGAGAGAGAGAGAGAGAGAGAGAGAGAGAGAGAGAAAGAAAATGGGCATGCCAGGGCCTCTATCCACTGCAAAGAAACTCCAGATGCATATGCCACCTTGTACATCCAGCTTACATGGGTACTGGGGAATCAAACTTGGTCCTCAGGCTTTGCAGGCAGACCACTTAACTGCTAATCCATCTCTCCAGCTTTGCTGTTTACTCTTACTGTGTACTCCACATGACAGCATTGTTTGACACAGAGGCCCATAATATAGGAAAGCTAGTGTGTTTTTCAATCATTGTTTGTATTTTCAACACACACTATGAAGTATCTAGCAGGTCTCAGCCAAGTACAAGATCTTGGAGACCTAGTGGAACGAGGCCTAACAGTCCTTGACCTCACATTCAACAGGTCGGGGCATGTTCTCAAACATAAATAAAATTAGGGCTGGAGAGATGGTTTAGCGGTTAAGGCGTTTGCCTGCAAAGCCAAAGGATCCCGGTTGGACTCTCTAGGACCCAACTAAGCTAGGTGCACAAGGAGGCGCATGCATCTGGAATTTGTTTACAGTGGCTGGAGGCCCTGGCACACACATTCGCTTTCTCTCTCTCTCTCTGCCTCTTTCTCTCTCTCAAATAAATAAATAAAATATATTTAAAAATAAATAAATAAAGTTAAGGGCTGGAGAGATAGCTTAGTGCCTGCAAAATCAAAGAACTCAGGTTCAATTTTCCAGACCCCACATAAGCCAGATGTACAAGGTGACACATATGTCTGGCGTTCATTTGTAGCAGCTGGAGGCCTTGGCGTGCCTATTTCTTTCTTTCTCTCTCTCTCTCCCTCTTTCTCTCTCTGTCAGATAAATATATAAAAATAAAATATTAAAAAATAAGCAGAGGCACACAGCCAGGCTCAGCGGACATCAGGACTCCGAGATGGCGTCAATCGTACCACTGAAGGACAAGAAACTATGGACGTCAAACTGGGGGAGCTGCCAAGCTGGGTCTTGATGTGGGACTTCACCCCCAGAGGCATCACTGGAGCCTTCCAGAGCCTTCAGGTATTACAACAAGTATATCAACGTGAGGGAAGGGAGCCTTGCTGGGGTTAACATGGTGCTGGCAGGGCACGTGCTGTTTGGCTACTGCCTCTCTAACAAGGAACTCAAACAAGAGCGCCATTGCCAGCACCATTGCAGCGGGGCCAGTGGAAGGCACTCTGCTCCTGAACATGGCTCCTGTCTGAGCTCAGTAATGGTTGAGTCCCTTCATATTCTAAGAACAAACACCCAGTAAAAGGTGGCTGATAAATGTGCTAAAAATAAAAATAAATAAGTAAGATTAGCCGGGTATGGTGGAACACACCTTGAATGCCAGCACTTGGGAGGCTGAGGTAAGAGGATAGTCATGAGTTCAAGGCCACTCTGAGACTACATAGTGAATTCCAGGTCAGCCTGGGCTAGAGTGACAACCTTCCTTGAAAAACCAAACCAAACCAAAAAAGCCTGAAGCAGCCGAGAGCTTGGCATGTCCCATCAATGGTGCAAAGGCTAACTGCAGAGTGACAAGGAAGGGTCTTGGGGGAAGGATCTGAGATGAATTGGGAGATAAGGTCAGAGCCTGGTTCCTGGAAGAGGATACAAGCAGGAGTTAAAATTGACAATGGAAGCTAGAGTCTTCCTAAGTGTTTATGGAAGAATCTGGCTTAATTCCTAGAAAGATCTCAGCTTCTCCTTTTCACCTTTTAGATTCACAAAGAGAAAAGTTTGGTAACAAAACGTGTTGTACGATGTACACGCCAGTGCAATAGTGGCACCAAGCCATGGTAGGTAACCAATAGCTTTCCAATTGGCTAAGAGATCTGCTCTGTGTAAAGGAACCCATATCTGGAATTGGGAACCAGATCAGAATCCTATGGGGAGAAAGATTATGTTCTCCAGTGTCATGCTCTCACTAGGCTTTGGCTAAAAGAGAGGTTACTTACATCAAATTCTCCCTAGATTAATGCTTATCCCATTTAAATTATGATGGCTTCACTCTCTGTTGGAGAATCTGTTTTTCTTAAGAAGGCAGTGAGACCTGAGGAGATAAACTACCCCTGTGCACTTCAGCCACGCCACAGCTGAATCCACAGAGAATGAATTGGGGAGACGAGCAAAAGTGCTGCTTCCATGCTGAACCTGATAATCAGCACCAGGGTGTAGGAGACAGATCCAGAGGACACTCAACACCCACCAAAGCAGAGATCCAGAGGCTCCTAAGAGCTCATCACTGAAGTAGACTTAAAGCTCACCCACCATGGCTCAGGGAACTTTGTGGAAGAGGAAGTGGAAAGATTGTAAGAGCCACAGGTTGAGACATCATGCCCAGAGGCATTCCCTCTCCCCACAAAATAACTGACTACTGGGCTGGTGCCTGCGAAGCTTAAGGACCCTGGATTGATTCCCCAGGACTCACATAAAAGTCCTTTGTCTTACAACCCACAAAGAATTGGCAGATGGAAACAAAGTAAAAGGGCAAAGCTTTATTCTTAGAAAGTAAAGCAGGAAGCTCCCTAGCTGGGAGGGAGGCTGAATGGGTAACCTATATAGTGACTGGGAAAAGGGCATATAAACTATCAGGTTATGGTGGATTAAAATGATTACTTTGTTTGAGTGTGCATGGGGGTTGTATACTTGGAGAGAGAAATTGGGCATCAAGTCAGGGTGGAGCTGATTGGCTATTTTGAATATATATGGGGATTCTTGGTTTAAAAAAAAAGTACGAGCTTAAGAGATGGCTTAGTGGTTAAGGCATTTGTCTGTGAAGCCAAAGGATCCAGGTTCAATTCCCTAGGACCCACGTAAGCCAGATGTACAAGGGGCACATGCATCTGGAGTTTGTTTGCAGTGGCTAGAGGCCCTGGTGTGCCCATTCTCTCTGTGTCTGTCTCTCTTCTCTCTCTGCTTGCAAATAAATAAAAAAAAAATTAATTAAAAAAAAAGTTCAAGGGCACATGGCACAAGGGCCTAGTAGTCAAGCAACATCTTGGTGAGTCAGGACTTTTTGGAATTCAGTCCCTGGACTCTGTTCTTTGTGGACTTGTCATTAGTGGTATTCTTTTTGGGCCTGTAAGCCTGACTAATTACCTACAGAATGCTGACTAACTATGTGCAAATGGGAACTAACTTACTCCTAACTCCTATTAGTTTCTTTTCTCAAGAAAGCAGTTAGGTAAAAGCCCATCACCATTAAAAACACGTGCCCTCTTGGAGTTTACCTTACAGATGGACTGGCATGGGTACACAGTAACCCAGTCTGAGGACATCCCTGCTCACAGATGCACGAGACAGCTTGCATGGCACAGCAATGGCGGGTAACAACCTTGATGGTCACCTAGGGGACTGGAGCAGGGTGAGGGAGCAGTCCTGCACAGGGACCTTCGCTGACTCAAGAGGACAACTGAAAGCAAGTGTTTGGGGGATAGCTGAACAGCTGCGACAATCTCACACCCTTTTTTTTTTTTTTACTGATTTTTCAAGGTAGGGTTTCACTCTGGCCCAGGCTGACCTGGAATTCACTATGTAGTCTCAGGGTAGCCTAGAACTCATGGCAATCCTCTTACCTCTGCCTCCCGAGTACTGAGATTAAAGGCATGTGCCACCACACCCAGCCCAATCTCACACACACTTTACCATAAGATGCCTGGAGAGATGCGCAAACAATTTAGAAGGAACTCAATGTTAGGAAGGGGAAGAAAGACTGAGGCTAGCAGTGAGAGTGGCCCTTCTCCTCTGTGTCTTGAGTTCAGCTTATATGTATTAAAAAACATTTTTTAATTTATCTATTTATGAGAAAGAGAGAATGGGCATGCCAGGGCTTCTAGCCAACTGCAAATGAACTCCAGATGCATGTGCTACCATGTACATCTGGCTTACATTGGTTCTGGGGAATCAAACCTGGGTCGTTAGGCTTAGCAGGTAAACACCTTAATCACTAAGCCATCTCTCTAGCCCCAGCTTATATGCACTTTTTAAAATTTATGTCTTTCTGTTTTGAGACAAGGTCTCTGTAGCCCAGGCTGTCCTGAAGTCACTATATAGACCAGGCTGATTGACTCATGGCAATCCACCCTCCTCGCCAGTGCTAGGAGCCACCATGTGTAGAGTACATGTCTGTTCTTTTTTTTTTTTTTTAATGCAATAAGCAGGTACTAAACTAAACCTAGTAAAGAAATAAATGAGGCTGG
The DNA here is from genome assembly GCF_020740685.1 of Jaculus jaculus. Taxonomy (NCBI): domain Eukaryota; kingdom Metazoa; phylum Chordata; class Mammalia; order Rodentia; family Dipodidae; genus Jaculus; species Jaculus jaculus. The sequence continues at coordinate 30,945,064 of NC_059113.1, forward strand.
AGAGATGGCTTAGCGGTTAAGGTGCTTGCCTGCAAAGCCTAGAAATCATGTTTGAATCTCCAGGTCCCATGTAGCCAGATGCACAGTGATGCACACGCACAATGTCACACATGTGCACAAGGGAGGCACATGCATCTGGAGTTTGTTCATAGTGACTGAAGACCCTGGCATGCACATTCTCTCTCTTCTCTGTCTCTTTCTTCCTCTCTCAAGATAAATCATTAAAAAAGAATTTTAAAAAAGTAAATAACAATAGAACATGGTGTTAGATGTCAGTTAAAGAGGGCAGAGAAAAACTGAAGGCCAAGATGCTTGGGTTCAAAGTTAATGTTTGAGAGGAGTGAGTCAGCCCTCTGTGGGTTAAGATACAAAGAGAACCATTGCCCATTTAGGTGAATAGGATCCCTAAGTAGGAAGTCAGGCCTGGGAACATCTGCCCAGATAGATCTCCCTACAAAGTTCTCCCCCCTGGACCTTCTGTCTCCTCTTTCTCTGGGGACAGGTTATAGATGTGTCTCGGATATTCATCAAGAGCCCATATGCAGCACCCTGCAGGAAAGAGCAGTGAGGTTTTTTCCTGCTCAGACCCTGCAGGGCAGCGATGGGAGGCCCTGGGCAGGAACGGACTAGGAGCAGGCGTACATGTCCTCCGCCACACAATCTGTATCCTCCTGTGCCCAGACCTGAGCCTTCAGAGGGATAGGGCCTCGGCTCTGTTAAGTTTCAATCATCTCTTTCCTTGCAAGAGACAAGCTGTGTAAATGAACTCATTAAGCCAGGTGAGCTCTCCCAGGGGAAGCAGGCAGGAGCAGCTGGGAATTGCTGCTCTACCACTCCAAGCTGCTCTGTAAAGGCAGTGAGAAAGCCTCCAGAAGAGTGCTTCTCCTCCCCCACGCTGGCCCTAGCAGATGGCTCAGTGAGCCAGGCAAGCAAGGCGTGTGAGTACAACTGACCACGAGGCCCAGGCGCTGAGGAAGCCAAAGCCGAGCAAAGGGGCTGGCTGAGGGTGATGCTTTCTTCCGTCCTGTATCAGGTCAAAGTGCTGAGAAAAAGTGACCACTGAGTACTCAGCTCTAAATGGGACAGCTCTATCACCCTCTCCGGGGCTCAGGGAACATCACGGGAGAAACATCAGAAAGACTGTACAAACCCAAGGATGAGGAGGAGTGCTGGGGAGCACTGACTTCCAGACATCACATATGGTTGCATGCATGAACTCATTACAGCAGGACTCATTGCACAGGATTGGACCCATCAGCATTCCATCATGGATAGTGGAGGGGCTCCTAAACCCTCCCTGAGACTCTAGGCAGTTAGTGGCTTCTGGGGGAGGGGGAGACAGTTTCTTCAGTGGTATAACCACTGATAAGTAACTTACGCTTCTGAGAATAACCCCTCACATTTGCTTCTATAAGCAAACTTAATGAAACCTATTGGGTTAACAAAAACAAAATTTCTCATGTCCAAGCACTGACGGTTCATACTGGAGTCTGGGGGGCATGACAGACCAAGGCGGAAATATCTGCTAAATACTCAGCAGCAAGACTTAGGGTTAGGGAGTGTTAGGTCAGTGGTAGAGCACGGGCCCAGCATGCACAATTCCCCAGGTTCCATTCCCAGCATTGACTATATATAAAAATGAAGGGCTAGGAAGACAGCTCAGTTGCTAAAGTGCTTGCTGTGCAAGGAGAACCACAGTTTGATCCCCAGAACCCATGTAAGACATCCAGGTATGGTGGTGTGCTCTTGTAATCTCAGCACTGGGGTGGGGAAGATAGAGGCCTCCCTGGGACTTGCTGGCCAGCCAGTTTAGCCTACTTAGTGGGTTCCTGGCCAGTGATAGACCCTGTCTCAAAAAAAGTGAACCACGTTCCTGAGGGATGACCCCTGAGGTTGTCGTCTGGCCTCCACTCACATGTGCCCATGCACACATCAACCTGTGTACACACACACACACACACACACACACACACACACACACACATACATTTTTTTGTTTTTGTTTTCTCCAGGTAGGGCTTTGCTCTAAGCCAGGCTGACCTGGAATTCACTATGTGGTCTCAGGGTGGCCTCAAACTCATGGCGAATCTCCTACCTCTGCCTCCCGAGTGCTGGGATTAAAGGCATGCACCACCACGTCCAGCTAACGGTAAGTTTTTAATTTTTTAATTTTTTTAAAGTTATTTATTTATTTATTTGAGAGCGACAGACACAGAGAGAAAGACAGATAGAGGGAGAGAGAGAGACAATGGGTGCGCCAGGGCTTCCAGCCTCTGCAAACGAACTCCATACGCATGCAGCCCCTTGTGCATCTGGCTAACGTGGGACCTGGGGAACTGAGCCTCGAACCGGGGTCCTTAGGCTTCACAGGCAAGTGCTTAACCGCTAAGCCATCTTTCCAGCCCAACAATAAGTTTTTTAAAAGAAAGGATGAAACAGAAGAAAAATAAAAAGATTGGGACTGTTTGGGATTAAACCTAGTCCTGAAAATTCTTAACAGGGCCTTAGGGATTATGAATTTCTGCACGTACCTACTATGTGCAGGTCTTAAAGTAGGCACACAGCACTATTAACTTATCCAGTCCTCACAACAACCCTATGGGTGAGGTCTTTTATTAATCCCATTAATCCATTTTTTTTTGGGGGGGAGTTCGTTGTTTTGGTTTTTCAAGGCATGGTTACATTCTAGCTCAGGCTGACCTGGAATTTACTATGTAATCTCAGGGTGGCCTCAAACTCACAGTGACCCTCCTACCTCTGCCTCCCGAGTGCTGGGATTAAAGGCGTGTGCCACCATGCCTGGTAAATCCTTTTTTTTTTTTAATGTTCAAACAGACACACGAATTCTAAGTAGTAGGCCCCAGTTACAGAGCTGGTAGATGGTAGTGCTGAGATTCAGACACTCAAAGTCTCAACCTTTGTTAGTTACTACTAGACCAAACGGTACCCTGCTGGCCAGCATTAGAGTTTGCTGCCCTACAACAGAGGCCAGGCTGGACAATCAGGTCTTGAACCCTGGAAAGGGAAGTGGGTGAGTTTAGATTTTTCCATCTGTTGCACATGGAAACCCTCCTGGTCTATCTGGCCTCTAGGGTTTAGCCCTGTTGGGCAGATTTAAGTGCTGATAACAACTCAATCAATGCTTGACTGCCCTCCCTTCCCTCCCCCTCCCCTGCTATTCACCTAGACCAACCAAATGGCCAAACAGATCACTGGACTGAGAGTAGGGTCTACAGTGACACAGCAGACTAAAAGGACTTCTGCTGGGGAAGACTTCTTACTCTATGTATCCTGCTAGATATAAACAAGGAAGCCTGTGACCTTGAATATAACCACCAACCAGCAGAAGGAGAAGCAGCCCTGGGGAGATGCTGAGGAATGCAGCGCCTGGAGGCAGACGGAATCTCTGTCCCTAAAGCCCCGTTAAAAAGCTGGAGAGATGGCTCAGCAGCTAAGTAAACACTTTCCGTGTAAGCATGAGGGCCTGAGGGAGACCTGAAACTGCCCTCATTCAAATAGCTGGGATGGCCACACATGCCTGTGACTCCAGTCCAGCAAAGTGGAGCTTGCAAAAAGAAAAAAAACAAAAACAAAACAAAAAAAAACAACCACACACACAGCAAGGTCCAATATCAGTAAGAGACTCTAGCTCAAAATAAGAGTGGTTAGAAGAGAGATGAAGCCAGACACTGGGTATTCTGCTCTGGCTACCACAGGTGAGCCCCCAGCCCCAGGAAAGCACATGGGGTCCTACAGGAGCACACACATGTGCATACACCATACTACCCACCCCCACCATTATACAGGAAAAAAACAACTCCCTTCTCTTCCATGCCATCCATCATGGCATTAAGTGCCCTTGTTAGTAGCAGGTGCTCAGCTGACGTCAGCTGCAGCTCTGACAGACTCTTATTGACAGCACTCCACCTCATCACCTTCTGTCAGCAAGATCTCTGAGGCCCCAGACGCCCGCCCAGCCCTGGGCTAATGACATGATCCCTCTCAAGTCCACCTTACAGGAGCAGATTTCCTTCCTCCACAGAGTCCTGCCTTGGCCACACCAGGGCACAAAGCCTCCATGCTGACACTTCTCTGGGAGCCTAGCACCCAAGATGGCCCCTACCTGCATACACCCTTGACTTCAAGGGTCCCTGGTTCCACAGAGCCACATAAGCCTTGCCTAGGTGCCTCTTCACCCTGAGCTTACTCTGTCTCTCCTCCTAAGAAGCATCTCCCTTCTGCTAGATGGAAGGTTGTCACATCTCTGAAGGAGCTGGAGAGAAGTTACTTCTCATCCCTGACCCACTCCCTGGAGGAATGTGATATGAGCAACAAAAGTCCTCCATCTGTTAAGAACCTATTCAATGGGCTGGAGAGATAGCTCAGTGGTTAAGGCAATTGCCTGTGAAACCCAATGACCCAGGTTCAATTCCCCAGTACCCATGTAAAGTGACATGTGCATCTGGAGTTCTTTTGCAGCAGATGGAGGTCCTGCATTCCCTCTGTCTCTCTTCTATATCTCTCTCTGCTTGCAAATACATACATACATAAATAAAATTAAATAAAATATTAATAAAAGAATCTGGTCAAAAGCTGACAGTACACCTGTAATCCACCAATCAGGAAGCTGACTCTGGAATATTGTAGGTTTTAGGATATAGTGGTTTACATACTGAACCTTGCCTCAGGGGAGAGAGGGAGAGAAAGGATAAAGGAGAGAAAACACAAACCTGCTCCAGCCTGGCCCTGAACCAAGCACTTTTGTTCATCACCTTGTCTGATGCTTGGGAGAGCTTGGGCTGGTAGGTTACTGCCACTCTATTTGCCAAGTGAGGAAATCAAGGCATGGAAAGCCTGTGCCTCACTTGACCTTTTATCTTACCTTACTCAGGCATGCCAAGTGAACTTTGGAGACTACAGTGCTTCTGGGAACTGACTTTGTTGAACAGATATAACTGTAGGTAATAACTTAGTGCCTGGCCCACCCAGTCTGTTCATTTAGACCTCTCTGGTATGCATCTGGGATTGAATTCAGGCCAGTTGATTGTAAGTTGATTGTAGAAAAGAAGTGTTGAAAGGGTACTAAGGAGAGTAGCTCAGATGTTAAGTGCACTTCCTGAGAAAGCATGAGGGCCTGAGAGGGCTGAATGCCAAAGTTCAAATTTCATCATATCCCACCAAAGCAGATGAGCATGGCCATACATGCCTATAACTCCAGTCCTGCAGGAGAGCAGAGGGTTGAGAATTGGTGGTGCTCTGCAAGCTTGAGAATCAGTAAAAAGAGACTCAAAAACAAGACCAGGGCTGGAGAGACAGTTAAGGCACTTGCCTGCGAAGCCTAAGGGCCCATGTCCAACTCCCCAGATCCTATGTAAGCCAGATGCACAAGGTGACGCATATGCATAAGGTCACACATGTGCACAAGGTGGCGCACATGTCTGGAGTTCAATTACAGTGGCTGGAGGCTCTGGTGCACCAATTCTCTCTCTCTTGCTGTTGCTTTCATTCCCACTCTCTCTTGCTCTGGCTTCACTTCTATTTTCTCTCATTAAAAAACAAACAAGACTGGGTAGAAAAGCGATAGAGCAAAAAATATATTGTTCCACTCTGACCACTGCTGGCAAGTGTATGGGTGTGCCGAAAGAGCCATAAACAAGTGCATACACCACATTACACACACACACACACACACACACACACACACACACACACACAATTTTTTTTTTAAAGAAATAGGAGACCGGTCAGTCTCAGGACTGTGGCCAGGTTGGACAGAAGCAGACTTGGGGCTGTCTAGTAAGGTCATTACTCCGTTACCTCTGACACAGCACTAATGGCTGCTACCAGGGTCTCCCAGGGTCTCAGCTACAGCCCTCAACCATGAGCCCATCCTGGGATGTACCAGGAGCAGGCCACCTTCACAATGATGATCTATGGCCACTGCCACACTCCACACACATTTAACTATATAAGCTTTGATCCTGGTTTTTTTTTTTTATTTTTATTTTTTTAAATTTTTAATTTTTTTTTGGTTTTTCGAGGTAGGGTCTCGCTCTGGTCCAGGCTGACCTGGAATTAACTCTGTAGTCTCAGGGTGGCCTTGAACTCATGGCGATCCTCCTACCTCTGCCTCCCGAGTGCTGGGATTAAAGGCGTGTGCCACCACGTCCAGCTCTGTTTTTTTTTTTTAATTTTTTTTTTTTTTTTTTTGAGGTAGAGTCTTGCTCTAGTGCACTGCCACACAGAAAATATCTTTGGCATGTGGGTTGCCCTTGTATCACCCATGGGATTGCTTTATTGCTTTTTGAGGCACTGACTTCCTGTTACCAGTGTCCAGATTATGTGGGTGTGACTGCTAAACCCCAAAGGGAACACATTTTCATCTCTATACTCACTTAGCACAGGACAAACACCCAGCCAGCCAGTGGGTACTCACCTCCATAAAGGTTCACACAAGCATGAGACTGGGCAAGAAAGGGACTGTACCACAGCAGAGTCAGCAAGCTGGTACCCGGTGCTGAGTTTTGTTAGGTTAACTATAGTCTTTCAATATTTTCAAATCCCCTGTGGACTAATTTGGATGTCTAGCTTTTCCAGGTAAAGGGGAGACTAGGATCACAGTTTGTGTGGGCCCCTTACTGCAGACCCTTGCCCTGGCACAGCCTGAGGCCTTGAGGGCATGGGTCCCCAGGCCTGGCACTCACATTCATCATGTTGCTGATCTGGTTGTTGCTCAGCGACAGCACCTGCAACTTTACCAGGGCATCCAGAGAGTCAATCTTGGAGATCCGGTTGTTGGACAAGCTCAGGTCCTCCAGGTTGACCAGGGTGTCCAGCCCTTCAATGGCCTCAATGTTGTTGAAGGACAGATCTAGAAAGGAGAAAGCCACCGAGGGTGTGCTGCCTGGGTTAGGAGAGGGATGGTCATAAAAATCAAACCATCGGGCTGCTGAGAGCTCTTGGCTGTGACACCCAGCTGAGGAACTGACCCAATGTCCCAATAGCCCAGGGCTGCCAGGAGCTGTGGATGAGCTCTCCCCTGTGGCCTCCTCTGTTCATTACCGTCCTAACTGGGGTTTTTCCCTGCTCTGTCAGTTTGGGGATGAAGACACTGCCTAGCACGTCAGAAACAGTTGCACCTTTGGGTCAGGAGCAGAGTTGTGAGGTGTCCCTTCTTTCACACCTGTAGACACGGTAGCAAGACTGCCTCCCATCTACCTAGTGTTTATGGTTACCAAGTGTTTGAGTGTATGGCTTCTAATGACAACTCTGAACGATGGCTTAGAATTTCTCTCTGCTTTGGAAGTACGATTTTTAAAAAAAAATTAATCATATAAGCTTTTTTTTTTTTTTTTTTTTTTTTTGAGGTAGGGTCTTGCTCTAGTTCAGGCTGACCTGGAATTCACTATGTAGCTTCAGAGTGGCCTCAAACTCACAGTGATCCTCTTACTTCTGCCTCCTGAGTTCTGGGATTAAAGGTGTGTACCACCACGCTCGGCAAGTGTTGGTCTTTTTAAAAAAATTATTTTATTTACTTGAGAGAAAGAAAGAGGGACACAGAGAGAAAATGAATGGGCATGCTAGGGCCTTCATCCACTGTAAATGAATTCCAGATGCATGCACCACTTTGTGAATATGGCTTTACATAAGTCCTGGGGAATTGAATCTGGGTCTTTTGGCTTTGCAGGCAAACACCTTAACTGCTAAGCTATCTCTCCAGCTGGGAAGTACATGTTTTGAGTGAGAAGTACAGACAATATGTAAGTCTCTCTCTATGTAAGTGAGGAAACAGGTACCCTTGTGGGCCCGATGGCCGTACTCTGAGAGACAAATGGGTCTGCTGGCTCCTGGTGGTGGGATTACTCAGGACCCACGCTAGTGTGGGCACATTCAGTACATTAGGCTACTTATTGCCTTTGCCTTCCATAGACATAGACGACTCCTAACAGTGTCCATAGGCCCTGGAGCCCTGGATTCAGCTGTACTGGGTGCTGGGATACAGCAAAGGATGCCTGGGGCAGGAGACTTGGCCCTCAGAGTCAGAAAACCCAGATTCAGGGCTGGAGAGCTGGCTTAATGGTTAAGTCGCTTGCCAGTGAAGCCTAAAGACCCAGGTTCCATTCTCCAGATCCCACGTAAGCCACATGCACATAGTGGCACATGCATTTGGTGTTCATTTGCAGTGGCTAGAGGCCCTGGGGTGCCCATTCTCATTCTCTCTCTCCCCCTAATAAATAAAAGAAATAGTAAAGTAAAATAAAAAAAGAAAAAGAAAACCCAGATTCAGTCTATTGCCACCTGTAGCCCATGATTCCGTCAAGCTGGTCAGCCTCTTGGTATCTCAGGGGTTGCATCTGTGAAGCGGACCCTTAATTCTGCCTGTGGGTTTGCCGAGGGCCCCCAATGTCAGCAGAACTATGGCTGAGAGGGGTTTGCAAACAGAGAGGTAGACTGATGATACTCCTTGTTGCCCTGGAAACCAGGAAGCAGCCTGGCAGGATGGAGGTACACACACTTAGGGGTGGTGAGGCAGGAGTGTGATGAGCCCAGCTCTGCTGCTGCCTGGGTGTGCCTCTGTGAGCCTCAGCTCCCTTTTCCCTGGCTGGGATAGTAGCCAACACCTCTTAGGACCACTGTGATGTCTAAGGAAGGCAAAGTGTTAAAGGAGCTGTGGGGCCTTATGGGCTTTCCCTGTGAATGCCTCCCCGTCCCTTGCCATATATGAAAGGCTCCCGAGGGGCCTGTAGTGGTAAGGTCGGCTGGAACTGAGTTTGGAGCCTGCGGTCCCCACTCAGCTTGCTGTGGCCATGGTTTGCTCATCTCTATAATGGGGACGCCAGGTGTGAAGACCATGCAAGGTCACACCCAGCACGTGGCTCTGTGCTCAGTGCACTAGTCATGGTCCTGACAGTGGTCCTCTGCCCATCGGCACATCTTTGTCCTGCCTTGCCCAGGAGAAGTCCAAGGCTTTTACCAGATAGCCATTTCTGGCTCCTGGCAGACACGGCTTCTGCTAATGACGGGCTGGCATGGGGATGGGTCATTGTGATGGCTCTCAGAGGTAATGACCTTGGTAGTGATGGCAGATACAGGGCCACGCCTTACCCAGCCAGAGCAGGTGTGTGAGGTTCTCCAGGCCCTCGATCCTCTCGATAATGTTGTTGTTCAGCTGCAACTTCTTCAGGCTCTCAAACTGCCAGAGGTTGTCTATGCGGAGGATGTCTGAAACAATCGGGGAGTCCAGCTTTGCCTTGGCTCTGAGTGAGGCCTTGTGCCAATGTATTGGGGGACTGAAGTATAACTGCCAGGGCCCCCACTGTCTACCTGCCCTAGAGTCCTTGGAGGCCCTGGAGATGTGGAGTGAGCATTAGAAGCACTTGGACTCAGTATTGGCCCTCAGAGCCATGCAAAACAACCAAAGCGGTCTGTGGAGGGAAGGGGCTAAGCAGGTCGTCTGCGTGGGGCAGAGCTGGGCATGCCAGGGCAGAAGATACTCAATACTGCCTCAGTGGCTGGGCTGACGCTGCAGGAGGCTGTTCTACTCTGGGACACTGGCATCAAGCAGGGTTCAGCCTCTTAATGTGTGATAAACAGAATGAAAACGTGTGTTGGTGGGAGGGTCATTTAACTAGCTCTGCCTTTAGAGGGTCATTTGTTGTTGTTGTTTTCAAGGTAGGGTCTCACTTTAGCCCCTGCTGACCTGGAATTCACTATGTAGTTTCAGGGTGACCTCGAATTCATGAAGATCCTCCTACCTCTGCCTCCTGAGTGCTGGGATTAAAGGCGTGCGCCAACAAGCCCGGCTCTTGGAGGGTCATTTGATAACATGTACTGACATATTCAATGTCTGTGGCCTTTGAGCTGCAATTTTCTTGGAGTCTGTCTCCACATACACCAAAGAAATGCTTACAGACACACAGAGCAGAAGACACAGAGAAGAGGGCAACTCCCTACATGCTAATATTCAGGGCATGGGATAAATCATTCATCACTAGAGAAGCAAGACCCCCAAAATATGGCAGCGTGGGGGACCCTGCAGCACTGAGGACCCCACCTTGGCTGCATATCCTGTCTTTCCCTGGGCATGTCACACAGCCAGTTTGGTCTCTTCTTTGTGTGTGTGTGTGTGTGTGTGTGTGTGTGTGTGTGTGTGTGTTGCCCTTATGGCATCCTATGTACTCTCACCTGCTCAGGCTGGAGAGGAAAGTTGGGTGTCCTAGTCCAATGCTCTTCTGCCCATTCTTTTTTTAAAAAATATTTTATTTATTTATTTATTTGAATGAGAGTCGGCAGAGAGAAAGAGAGAATGGGTGCACCAGGGCCTCCAGCCATTGCAAACAAACTCCAGGCGCATGCACCTCCTTGTGCATCTGGCTTATGTGGGTACTGGGGAATTGAACCAGGGTCCTTAGGCTAATGCCTTAACTGTTAAGCCATTTCCCCAGCCCCCTCTTTTTTTTTTTTTTTTTTTTTTTTGGTTTTTCGAGGTAGGGTCTCACTCTGGCTCAGGCTGACTGGAATTCACTATGTAGTCTCAGGGTGGCCTCGAACTCTCAGCGATCCTCCTACCTCTGCCTCCCGAGTACTGGGATTAAAGGCATGCGCTACCACGCCTGGCTCTTTTTTTACGTTAGAGGAAGGGAGGGAGAGAGGGAGGGAGGGAGGGAGGGAGGGAGAGGGAGAGGGAGAGGGAGAGGGAGAGGGAGAGGGAGAGGGAGAGGGAGAGAGAGAATGGGAGAGAATGGGCACGCCAGGGCCTCCAGCCACTGCAAATGAACTTCAGATGCATGTGCTCCCTTGTGCATCTGGCTAATGTGGGTCCTGGGGAATCAAGCCTCGAACTGGGGTTCTTAGGCTTCACAGGCAAGTGCTTACCACTAAGCCATCTCTCCAGCCCTCCTCTTTTTTTTTTTTTGAGATAGAGTCTGACTCTAGCTCAAGCTGGCCTAAAATTCACTGTGTAGTCTCAGGCTGGCCTTGAGCTCACAGTGATCCTCCCATCCCTGGCCCATTCTTTTTATTCTGAATTTTTATATTTTATTTATTTATTTGAGAGAGAGAGAATATGAGTGGGTTGCCAGGGCCTCTAGCCACTGTAAATCAACTCCAGACACGTGTGTCACCTTGTGCCACCTTGAGCATCTGGCTTTACGAAGGTACTGAGGAATCAAACCTGGGTCCTTAGGCGTCTCAGGCAAGTGCCTTAACTGCTAAGCTGTCTCTCTAGCCCTGTATTTTTATGTATTTATTTGCAAGAGACAGAGAGACAAGAGTAAGAGGGAGAGAAGAAGAGAGAGTACATGCATGGGTGTGTCAGGGCCTCCTGTCTCTGCAAATGAACTCCAGATGCCTGTGTACATCTGGCTTTAGGTGGGTCCTGGGGAACTGAACCCCAAGCTCCTTTAACTGCTGAGCCATCTCTTCCACCTCAGAGTTTGGGTTCTTTCACTGGCGCTGAATGCATTCTGAGTAACACTGGAGTATAAATACGTCCACATAGCGTGCAGCCCCTTGAGTACTCCTAGCCTCCCCGCCTGAAGGTTGCAGCTGCAGCCTTGGTGACCCGGGAGGCACTGAGGGGAAGATCGAGCAGACTGTACAACGACAACTGAAGGAATTTTGAAAATGTCTGAAGTTTAATGGCTGCATTTGCATTCTGTCTTCTTGCCCTTTGGAAAAGACTAGAGGGGGTATTTTGGGAAAGAGCTATATAAGAAGAGGGCTGCAAATGGCTTTGGAATCTGTAAATAGAAAGCAAGCCAGGAATCACTTCACATGGGAGGAAGGCAACACCAGCAGAAGAAGAAAAAATCTTTAGTTAGATCTCTCTCTCAAATAAATAAATAAATAATTTTAAGAATATTTTTATTTATTTGTGAGCAGACAGAGAGAAGAAAGACAAGAGATACAGAGAGGGGCATGCCAGGGCCTGTAGCCACTGCAAATGAACTCCAATGCATGTGCCACCATGTGCATCTGGCTTACATGGGTCCTGGGGAATCAAGCCTGGGTCCTTAGGCTTTGCAGGCAAGTGCCTTAACTGCTAAGCCATCTCTCCAGCCCAACTCTTTTACCTTTGAAGTGAATGAAGCTTGGTAAGGTTTTCATAGTTCTCATCTTTTATGAGAAAGGAGAACTATATAGTGACATTAAAGGTTGGCTCAAAGCTGGTCTCATCACAAACTGGTACTGGCATCTGTGATTTCCTACTTCACAGCCATGTTCCTTTCTGAAATGGCTGAAGCCAAACACTGACTAGGATTAGAGATTTTGGTGGTGATACAACACAAGACTTGGTAAAGTCTGTCTCCTCTCCTTGACTGTTCTGACGTCAAACCTCTCTTGCATGCAGCCTATGTTCTGCAAGTTTAGCTGGTGGCTAAAGCTTGTTGTGAACACATGAAGTTACATTTTCTTTTCCTCCTCTTCATCTTTCTTCTTCTTTCTCCTTCCTTCCTTCCTTTCGGTTTTTTGAGGTAGGGTCTTACTCTCGCCCAGGCTGACCTGGAATTTACTATGTAGTCTCAGGGTGGCCTCAAACTCAAGGCAATCCTCCTATCTCTGTCTCCTAAGTGCTAGAATTAAAGGCATGTGCCACCATGCCCGGCTCTTTTTTTTTTCAGGCTGGATCTCACTCTAGCCAAACTGACCTGGAACACACTCTGTGGACCAAGTTGGCCTTGAACTCATGGTGATCCTCCTAACTCAGCCTTCAGAGTGCTGGGATTAAATATGCACACCACCACACCTAACTATGAAGTTACATTTTCACTTCTCCAGTTGCCTTGGCAATAACTCTTTGCCAAGAGTCGCAATCGAATACACCAAATGACATGGTGGATCAGTATGCCTGTAAGCATTTTACTGAAGTACTGAAATGTGGAGACTCTAAGTGTGTCGCCTCAGCACCTTCATGAGCTTTGTCCCCCAGCAATTTAAATATTGAGAGTAAAAACCCAGCCTATTGTGCTGCTATTAAAGGGTTTCTTGCCAGCCTCAGCATCATTCCAAGGGGCTGGAGGTGACACCTGCCCAGGCTTGTCTGCTGTGACCACCAGTTGATTTTCTTTTTCTTTTTTTAAAATATTTTTAAATTATTTATTTGCAAGCAGACAGAGAAAGAGAAAGACAGAGAGAGAGAGAGAAAAGAAGAAGAGAGGAGAGGAGAGGAGAGGAGAGGAGAGGAGAGGAGAGGAGAGGAGAGGAGAAGAGAAGAGGAGACAGAGAGAGAATGGGCACATCAGGGCCTGTAGCCACTGCAAATGAACTCCAGACACATGCACCACCATCTGTATCCGGCTTAAGTGGGTCCTTGGGAATCAAACATAGGTCCTTCGGCTTCGCAGAAAAACGCCTTAACCACTAAGCCATCTCTCCAGTCCACCAGTTGATTTTCTTATGGGTGTCATGACAAAAGAACATATTTATCAAGGAAAATATAAATGTAGAGATCTTTGGATGAAGCACAAAGTGATGCCCTGTATTTGAGTAGCAAAGCAGCACATGACTTTGAATGCTCTGCAGACGCACACTGCTGTGCTGGGGACCAAACTCGGGGTCTAGGAATCCTCAATGTGCTGTTTTGGATAGGTGGTTGAGGTGGATCTGCAGACTCCTTATTTTCCTTTTTTATTTTTATTTTTGATTTTTTGAGGTAGGGTCTCAGTCTGGCTCAGGCTAACCTGGAATTAACTATGTAGTCTCAGGGTGGCCTTGAACTCACAGCAATCCTCCTACCTCTGCCTTCCAAGTGCTGGGATTAAAGGCGTGCACCACCACACCTGGCTTATTTGTCTTTTTAAAAATATATTAAATATATATTTTTCTTTTTTTTTTTTGAGGTAGGGTCTCACTCTAGCCCAGGCTGACCTGAAATTCACTATGTAGTCTAAGGGTGACCTTAAACTCTCAACAATCCTCCTACCTCAGCCTCCCAAGTGCTGGGATTAAAAGCATGTGCCCACCATATCTGGCCTTTTTTTTTTTCTTTTTAAAATACTTTTCTAAATATTTTGTTTATTTGAGGGAGATGGGGGGAGGGAGGGAGAGAAAAGAGAAAATATGGGTGTGCCAGGGCCTCTAGGCACTGCAAACAAACTCCAGATGCATGCATTACCTTATGCATCCATCTTTAGGTGAGTACTGGTGAACTGAACCTGGGTCCTTCAGCTTTGGCTTCAAGTACCTTAATTGCTAAGCCATCTCTCTAGCCCATAATTAGGAGAATGTGACTTGGAAGCTGATAACAGGTTTTTTTTTTTTTTTGTCTCATCAAACCTGGGCCATCAGTCTTCACAAGCAAGTGCTTTAACCACTGAGCCATCTCTCTAGCCTAGCATTACATTTGATCCCATGCTGAATAAATGGAAGCTTGTTGCATCTGTGTCTCACTCAGAGTTGGAGTAGGTATGTGGCTGTGTGTACCTGTTTAAGTAGCCAAATCTGAGATGTAAATCATGACTCCAAATACTGTGGTTGACTGTGATGGGAGATCCAGCCACGAATTTAGTCTCATCAGATAGATGGAGATGACAATGAGCATTCTGATATGACCCCACTTGAACTGTAACTACAGCTGCTGTCCTATTTAAATGTTAACTGATAAGTTGTGACTAAGAATAACTTTTTAGAATGATAGCTAAAGAATTATTAGTCATAAAACTGAATTTGATTCTTGCTGCTTTAGCAAATAATGTGGTAGGGAAGGAAGCCAGTCAGAAAAATGTTTAAAATCATTCTAAGACCTTGAAATATCTCTGTATTTTGATGAATAAAAATATAATTTGTTAGGCCGGTTGTGGTGGTGCATGCCTTTAATCCCAACAGTTGGGAGGCAAAGGTAGGAGGATCACTGTGAGTTCAAGGCCACCCTGAGACTATATAGTGAATTCTAGGTCAGCCTAAACTAGAGTGAAACCTTACCTCAATAAAACAAACAAAATAATTTGTTGAGCCTTGCCTTTGTTTTATCAAGGCAGGGTCTCACTCTATCCCAGGCTGACCTAGAACTCACTCTGTAGCCCCAGGCTGGCCTTGAACTCATGGCCATCCTCCTACCTCAGCCTCTGAAGTGCTGAGACTAAAGGCCTGTGCCACTACATTTAAATTTTACCTTTTCTTTTACCTAAAGATAGTAACCTGAAGCTATAGAGAGGAGGTTAGAGCCTGCTCATCAACCTGAGGACACCTAAGAGACCTGCTAACACGTTAAGAAACTTGTTCCTTTTAAGGATCATTTCTGCTGATGAATTTGTCTTATTTTACTCCCTCCATTTTGATTTTTTTTCAATTTCTTGAAATTTAAAGAAGTAGAAAAACTATATTTGTTTTTCTGCATGCCACTTAAATGCATTCTTGTTTTATAAAAATAATTTATTATTTATTGATTTATTTGAGAGAGACAGAGAAAGGGAGAGAGAGAATGGGCATGCCAGGGCCTCCAGCTGCTGCTAATGAATTACAGATGCATGTGCCACCTTGTGCATGTGGCTTCTATGGGTTCTGGGGAATCAAACCTGGCTCCTTTGTTGTAAGCAAGTGCCTTATCCAGTAAGCTATCTCACCATACCCTTAAGTGCATTCCTTTTTTTTTTCAATTTTTTTCTTTTATTTATTTCAGAAAGAAAGAGAATAGGTGCACCAGGGCCTTCAGCTGCTGCAAATGGACTTCTGATGTGTGTGCCCCTTGTGTGCATGTCCAACATTGTGTACTAGTGTCACTGTGTGTCTGGCTTACATGGGACCTGGAGATTTGAACACGAGATTTTAGGCTTTGCAGGCAAGCACCTAAACCACTAAGCCATTTCTCTAGCTCCTTAAATGCATTCCTCCTCCTTCTCCCCTTCCCCCTCCCCCTCCCCCTCCTCTTCTTCCTCTTCCTTCTTTTTTTTTTTTTTGGTTTTTCGAGGTAGGGTCTCACTCTAGCCCAGGCTGACTTGGAATTCACTATGTAGTCTCAGAGTGGCCTCAAACTCACGGTGACCCTCCTACCTCTGCCTCCCGAGTGCTGGGACTAAAGGCATGCGCCACCACGCCCGGCTTTAAATGCATTCTTAAAGGACTAATAAGAGTGCCAAAAGAGGCCTTTCATTTTCCTTTTAATTGCTAGGACAGAAAAAGACTGAGTTGTGCTAATTCCATCTGAACCACATCTATTGCCTTATTTTTCCCCATCTCATGCAAAGACTGGGAAGTTGAAATTTAATATTAATCTAGTATACAGTTCAGAGACTTTGAGAAGGAATTGTATACAGTGTATGACTCCTTAGTTAGAGAAATATACAAATATATTTAAATTTGTTCTTTGATCTCTAGTATTGGTTTTCTTCCTATTTTGTGATCTATCATCATCCTGGTTTTTCTAAGCATACAAAACTGGACTTGTTTATTATCAGAAAATGAACATGTTTTTACAAAAGCCCTTAATAAAGTTGGATGGCTAATCATTAGCCACTAAAACATGTTGTTGGCTAAAATAGAAAGAAAGATATTATATATACAAATTCTAAAGGTTATCTGGACAAGTTTATACATCTTAGCTTTTCCTAGAAGTCATATATAGCTTTGCTGTTATATTTCTCTTTAACATTTTTGCTTTTGTATTTACTTCCAAAACTTTATCCTTAGAATATATCCATTTAAAGAAGTGAAAAAGGTCTGGGGAGATGGCTCAGTGGTTAAAGTACTTGCCTCTCAGACCTGAATTCAATCCTGAGGCCCCATGTGAAAAGCCAAAAGAGAAAATCAACACAAAAAACAAGTAGCCTTCATATATACCAATGACAAACATTTGGACAAAGAAATCAGAGAAGCAGTGCTATTTTCAGTGACCATAAAAATGAAATATTTTTGGAACACCCCTAAGCAGGTAAAAGGCTCATACTGTATAAACATAAAAATACCGAAGAAAGGGCTGGAGAGATTGCTTAGTGGTTAAGTGCTTGCCTGTGAAGCCTAAGGACCATGGTTCGAGGCTCGATTCCCCAGGATCCACATAAGCCAGATGCGTGAGGTGGCACACACATCTGGAGTTCGTATGCAGTGGCTGGAGGCCCTGGCGCACCCATTGTCTCTCTCTCTGCCCCTTTCTGTCTGTTTCTTTCAAATAAATAAATAAAAGATACTGAAGAAAGAAACTGAGGAAGACATGAGAAGATGGAAAAATTTCCCATGCTCATGGGTCAGAAGAATTAATATTGTGAAAATGGCTATTCTACCAAAAGCAATATGCAGATTTAATGGAATTCTAATCAAGGTTCCAGCAATAGTCTTTACAGGGTTAGAAAAAATAGGAGTGCAAAGGTAGGAGGATTAAACAACCAAAAAATCAAATAACAACAAAGGTGGGTAAGGGTATGGGGAAACAGAGCCCTTATCTTCTGCTGGTGAGAGTGCAAGCTTATACAGCCACTATAGAAATCAGTATGGAGACTCCTCAAGACTCAGAAAACCGATCAACCATCTGATCCAGCGATTCCACTTCTGGGCATTTATCCTGAAGACTCTCTTTACTATAGTGATAATTGCTCAGCCATGTTTGTTGCTGCTCTATTCACAATAGCTAGGAATTGGAAACAAGCCAGATGCCCATCAACTGATGAATGGATTATGAAGATGTGGTATAAACACAGTAGAATTCTACTCTGTGATAAAGAAAATAAAAATACTATATTTTCAGGAAAATGGATGGGCTTGGAAAAAGAATCATACTAAGTGGGGTCACATAGGCTCAGAAAGTCAAATGCTGCATGTTCTCTCTCATATGTGGTTCCTGACAAGGAACAGCTTACATTTGCTTTGGCATCAGTAGCCCTATCTTCCTCTCTCTCAAATAAATAAATAAAATCTTTTAAAATTTTTAAGTTTTATTTATTTATTTGAGAGAGTCAGACAGAGTGAGGGAATGGGTGTGCCAGGGCCTCCAGCCACTGCAAATGAACTCGAGATGCATTTACCACCTTGTGAATCTGGCTTATGTGGGTCCTGGGGAATTGAGCCTGGGACCTTTGGCTTTGCAGGCAAATGCCTTAACTGCTAAGCCATCCCTCTAGCCCTAAAATATTTTTTTAAAAAGTCTTTGAAAGGACTGTTTACCCTCTGTGATCCATGCTACTCTTACTCTTGGTTTGAGAATGTGCTTTTTACGAATGGCAGCAAATACCATTAATAGAAACAAGATCCATCAATATGACAAGAAAAAATAGCTGACTGCTTAGCATGAGATGAGTCATCTCTATCACATCTGCAGGGCCCAGGAGATACTACAGAGGAAGTAGCAATTTAAACACGAGTGCTGCTCTCACTGTTACCCTGACAACCAGCTCCAGGAAGATGATGATAGAAACTGAAGATACTCAACACTCATCAAAGCAGAAATTAAGACAACGCAGAGAGCTCAAATTAAAAAAAAAAAAAAAGACTTATAACACAGCTGCCAAGGCTCAGGGAATAAGTGGGCTGAATGATTTTAAGAGCCACAGGGTGGGAAGGTGTATCCTGAGGCACGGTCCTGACTACTGAGACTGACTGGTATATTTATATAACTTCATGGTGAATGCCAACAACCCCACTGAGGAGGTTCCTCAGTGGAAAGGAGCAGGGGAGAGGGGATATAAGACTATAACCCAATGTGAACGTGACCAATATGCAACATGATCATGTTGTAAAATTCTTAATAATAAAACAATTTTTAAAAAGCCAGGAGCCATGCAAGTGCCTGTAATACCAACATGCAGAGACAGAATTTTCCAGAAGCTCCAAGCAAGCACAATATTCAACAACACGTAGAGAATAACAGGGAGGAAAGGAGGGAGGAGCAAAGAAAGGAGGGAATATGGGCTAGAGGGATAGCTAAGTGATCAAGGTGCTTGCCCACAAAGCCAAAGGACCCAGGTTCAATTCCCCTAGACCCATGTAAGCCAGATGCACAAGATGACACATGTGTCTGGAGTTCGTTTTCAGTGGCTGGAGGCTCTGGTACACACATTCTCTCTGTCTGTCTGTCTTTGATTTTCTCTCAAATAAATCACTAAATATAATTTTTTTAAAGGAGGGAATAAAAGAGAGGGGAGAGGGAGTAGGAGTCCTTGTTTCAAGCTGAGGCAGAAGATTAGGACTAACCCCAAAGTTGTCCTCTGACCTCCACATGCACAGGCCTGCACTTACAAACAACATAAATAAGAAGGTAGATAGATAGAATAGAGAGTTCAAGACCAGCCTGGGAAACTTAATGAGATTCTCTTTCAAAATAAAGAGGGTCAGGGATGTATCTCAGTTGTAGAACACTTGCCTAGTATGCACAAAACCTTGGTTTGATCCCCAGTACCAACAACAACAAAAAAACATTTATTGAGAGTAAAAGTTTGGGGTGCCCATTTCAGCATTCATTCAAGAAGCAGGACCTGCTGAGGGCTCTGAAATTCAGTGGTGGGGTGTCCCTAACTTCCTCCACAGGTCTTAGGTGGAGGTTGGATTCCTCTGATCTATACACTGCCTTTTTTCCCTGGGTCTGATCTAGTCCCCTGTGCTCCTTTAGGTCTTCCAGGTCAGGTGGCACAGAATTCTACATTCCACATCCCTGTTTGTGGCCAGATTTCCCAGACTGATCTTGTCCTTGTCCCCACCTGTTTCTGGTGTACTGTCCAGTTCTTCTTCAAGCTCCCAGCTATCTCCTAACTCTGGCCTGGATTTTTCAGGCACTTGCTGTGGTCTTGCTCTTTGACAGGCAGCTGCCCAGCCCTACTTTTTCCCTTGGCTGTGGTGGCTTCCTGTCCAGCTACTTCAGCTGGGCACCTCCTACACTCCTGCGTCTGGCTTTCCCTAGGCATCAGCAGTTCATGTGGTGAAGCCAAAACAGAATAACAAACCAGGAAGTGTCTGGCAGTTAGTTCCAAACGTCCACAAAAAAAGTCAGTTTTATTTATTCATTTATTTTGTTTTTTTGAGATAGGGTCTCACTCTAGCTCAGGCTGACATGGAATTCACTCTGTAGTCTCAGGGTGGCCTTGAACTCATGGTGATTGTCCTACCTCTGCCTCCCAAGTGCTGGGATTAAAGGCGTGCACCACCATGCCCGGCCTTTTTTTTTTTTTTTTTTTAATTTTAGAGAGAGAGAGGGAGGGAGAGAGGGAGTGAGCAAGGGCACCAACAGGGCCTCAGCCACTGCAACCAAACTGCAAATATTTGCACCACCTAGTGGGCATGTGTGACCTTGTGCTTGTCTCACCTTTGTGCATCTGGCTTAGGTGGGAACTGGAGAGTGGAACGCATGTCCTTAGGCTTTGGAGGCAAGCGCCTTAACCACTAACCCTAACCCCCTAACCCAGTTTATTTTTTTTAAAAAAATATTTATTTATTTGAGAGATAGAGGCAGAAAGAGAGAGAGAGAGAGAGAGAGAGAGAGAGAGAGAGAGAGAGAATGGGTGTGCCAGGGCCTCTAGTCACTGAAAACAAGCATACATGTAGATCTAGATAACATATATCACTTTGTGTATCTGGCTTATGTGGGTATTGGGGAATTGAACGTGAGTCCTCAGGCTTTGCAGGCCAGTGCCTTAACCACTAAGCTATCTCTCCAGTCCAGGTAGTTTCATTTTTTACACAGCCACTGAATCCATCTCTGTGACAGTGGTAACCTTGACAAGTCATTGTCATTGCTCCCTAAAATGAAGAAACAGCCATTGCAACTGTTTTTTCCTGGCCCTGCAGCCAGCAAAGGCCTTTGAAAACTTTAGTCCCACTATGTCCTAGCTCTGCTCAGGACCCTCAGGATCCCAACTCACTCATGGTAAAACTCAAACACCAGACTGGAGAGATGGTTTTTGGGGTACATGCTGGCAAAGCCAAGGGACCCAGATTTGATTTCCCAGTGTCTACATAGAGCCAGATACACAAGGTGGTACATGTGTCTGGAGTTCATTTGCAGTTGTTGGAGGCTCTGGTGTGCCCATTCTCTCTCTGTCTGTCTGTCTTTCTCAAGTAAATAAATAAAATATTTTTTTTAAAAAACAACCCAATTGTCTAAAGCAGACATCAGTTGACTACATGTGAGTTCCTTGATCTTGTACTTCTTTAAAAAAGTTTATTTAATGTTTAGCCATACAGAGTTTTATTTTTATTTATTTATTTTTGAGGTAGGGTCTCACTCTAGCCCAGACTGACCTGGAATTCATTATGTAGTCTCATGGTAGCCTTGAACTCACGGTGATCCTCCTACCTCTGCCTCCCGAGTGCTGGGATTAAAGGCGTGAGCCACCACGCCCAGCTCCATACACAGTTTTATATTTTATTTGAGAGAGAGAGAGAATGGGTACACCAGGGCCTCTAGCCACTGCAAACCTACTCCAGATGCATGTGCTACCCTGTGCATCTGGCTTACATGAGTACTAGGGAATCAGACCTGGGTCCTTAGGCTTCACAGGCAAGAGCTTTACCCATTAAGCCCTCTCTCCAGCCCTGACCCTGCACTTTGTGCACAGTTCTGGGCAGGGAAAGTCAGGGAGGAATGCCCCACCTTGGGCCATACTGCTAGCACCCAGGATACTTACTCTGAAAGTCCAGCTGCAGGGACAGGACATCTTTGAAGAGGATGCCTTCCTGTTTGGCCAGCTGTCCAGCTTCCTCCTGGGGGCCTTGCTCCCCAACAGCTATCTTGAGCATGTCATCGTCCAGCACTTTCGGCTCCATTGAGTCATATGCTCGGCTCATCTTCCCTGATAAACCACATTCCTCTATTACAGCCTGCTTTTTTAAAAAAATATTTTATTTTCATTTATTTATTTATTTGACAGAGAAAGAGGGAGAGAGTAAAAGAATGGGCACGCCAGGGCCTCCAGCCACTGCAAATGAACTCTAGATGCATGCACTCCCTTGTGCATCTGGTTAATGTGGGTCCTGGGAAATTGAACCTGGGTCCTTTGGCCTTGCAAGCAAATGCCTTAACTGCTAAGCCATCCCTCCAGCTCTTTTTTTAAATATTTTATTTTTATTTATTTACTTGACAGAGGGAAAGAGGGGCGGGAGAGAGAGAGAGGGTGCACCAGGGCTTCCAACCACTGTAAACAAACTCCAGATGTATGCACTACCTTGTGCATCTGGCTTACGTGGGTTCTGGGGAATTGAACCGAGGTCCTTTGGCTTTGCAGTCAAGTGTCTTAACTGCTAAGCCATCTCTACAGCCCCCCTCTTTTTAAAGAACAAAATCTGGTTGGGTCTTTCCTTAAGGTGTCATCAACCACAGTCACCCTGTGGGCTGCTCGCTCCCCGCTTGTCTGCTGCACCTTGGGGCTAAAGAGTGCATTTGCTTTACCCTCAGCAGGGACTCACTTCCTCATCTCACAACTACAGCCGGGACCCTTCCCCATACTGGTCTCAGCCTGTGCTTCTCTGGTCCCTTCAAGGTTGTGGTTCTATGGCAGATCTCTTGGCACCAGCCACTGACCATGCCCATGGCAGCCCCAGCCAGGAGTGCCAGCCCATAGTGATCCTTATGGGAGCAGACAGTTACATGTGGCGGGAACCACTGACCCGAGGTGGCCAGTGATGATCTCCCTTGAGAAATGGGAATTTGGAAGGCGTTGGAATAAAAGGGCCCATCAAAACTGGCTGCTTGACTGGGTAGGCACTATTTACAAATGGGTTGCTCAGGCACATGGTTAGGCAGAAAACAAGTGTGGGGAAGGGATGCAGTGGGCGTGGAGAAAGAAGCAGAAATGAGTACCTGCGTGATCCAGAAAATAGAGGATAAAGGACACAGTCAGAGGCTGCTTTCTTGCTGGCTTTTCAATCCCTACCACCCTTAAGTCCTGGCCCTATGCATATTTGTGTTCCTTCTGTGCCTTTTGGATCTCTCACGTTAATTTCTATTCCTAAACCGGGTTTGGATGGTAATGGCCCAAAGCGATTGGCTGAGGCAGAGCAGGCAAAGGCAGGGTTAGTGCACTGAGGGTGAAACTGGTCTGCCGGGCTTGGCTGGGCAGAGCCGCACTCTGGAAAACTCATCAATTGTATCTATCTCATTGTGATCATTTCCAACTGTCTTGGTGAAAGTATCCAGAAGGGCAGGCAGGGCTCTGTAAGAAGTCGCACTCTCCTGCCAGTCACTGCGACTCTGCCTCCCGAGCCCTGGGAGGTTGACCCTTCCCTCTGCTTCCACCTGCATCTCACCTCCCTGTCGGCCTCACCTCCTATCTTTGCCCTGTGCCTTCATGACCCTCAGGTGTCCCTGACCCTCAGGTCCTCCCTGCCCTGATGCTAGAGCACTGCTAGAGAGACTCCCAATGCTGGTCTATGCCACTGACATTCACTGGGATGACAATCTGTCTTCTCTCTGAGATGGCCCTCCCTTCTTCCTCTACCACTACCCACTTGGAAACATACACTCTACTCCTGATCAAATGTCCCAATGTCTATAACTTTTCTGTGCCCCTTTCTTCTGCTCCCACATGTATTGTTGGGTATTTCCTCTGGATTGAAAAATGCCCTCCTGGAGGGGGAGAGTGACTCAGGAAGGCTTAGGCTCACAGACTAAGAAAGCTTACAAAACCCAGGAAGCTCAGGCAGTTAGAAAACTAAAGAGGCTCAGGCAATAAAACCACAGATTAATCACTGGGACCTCATGAAATTACAAAGATTTTGCACTGCAAAGGACACAGTGAAAAAAGCAAAGAGGCAATCTACATAAGGGGAAAAAATCTTCGCCAGCTATATATCTGATAAAGGATTAATATCTAGGATATACAAAGAACTCAAAAAGTTAAATAATAAGGAATCAAACAAGCCAATCAAAAAATGGGCTATGGAGCTAAATAGAGCATTCTCAAAGGAAGAAATACGAATGGCATATAAGCATCTAAAAAATGTTCTACGTCACTAGTCATCAGGGAAATGCAGATTAAAACTACATTGAGATTCCATCTCACTCCTGTCAGATTGGCCACCATCATGAAAACAAATGATCATAAATGTTGGCGGGGATGTGGAAAAAGAGGAACCCTTCTACACTGCTGGTGGGAATGCAATCTGGTCCAGCCATTGTGGAAATCAGTGTGGAGGTTCCTAAAACAGCTAAAGATTGATCTACCATATGACCCAGCTATAGCACTCCTAGGCATATATCTGAAGGACTCATCTCATTTCCTTAGAAGTACGTGCTCAACCGTGTTTACTGCTGCTCATTTTATAATAGCTGGGAAATGGAACCAGCCTAGATGTCCCTCAACTGATGAGTGGATAATGAAGATGTGGCACATTTATACAATGGAGTTCTAGTCAGCGGTAAAGAAAAATGAAGTTATGAAATTTGCAGAAAAATGGATGGACCTGGAAAGTGTTATACTAAGTGAGGTAACCCAGGCCCAGAAAGCCAAGTGCCACATGTTCTCTCTCATATGTGGATCCTAGCTACAGATGATTGGGCTTCTGCGTGAGAATGAAAATACTTAGTAGCAGAGGCCAGTAAGTTAAAAGGAGACATAAAAATTACGGACACATCCCTCCAGACATAAAATGGCCTGGATATCCATGACCTCATAATGCCTGACACTATCTACACAAGACCATCGTAAGAGGAGGAAAAGACTATGACATCAAAATAAAAGAGACTGATTGAAATGGGCAGGGAATGATGGAGAATGGAATTTCAAAGGGGAAAGCAGGGGGGAAGGAGGGAGGGTACTACCATGGGATACTTTTTATAATCACAGAAAATGTTAATAAAATTTGAGAAAAAAAAATAAAAAGAAAAATGAAGTAATTAAGTTTGCAGGAAAATGGAATGAACTGGAAAAAATATACTGACGTTACCAAAGCTCAGAAAGACAAAAATCACATCTCTCTCATATGTGGATCCTTACTTTTAATGTTCATATGTATTTATGTAAATAAGGGGATGTAAGGCTGTATATGGGCTATGATTCTAGATAGTAGACCCAGAGAGGGGGAAAAAGGGTGATGAGAAGGAGGGGAAGGACAAAAGGCAATATGTAGAATGAAAGCAGAAAGAAGGTTAATTTGGGGAGAGGGAATGGGGGAACAGCAGGGGACATGAGGAGAGAAGGGAAACACAAAGTTGGTATGAGAAGGGGGCACAGATACTCATATACCCTTGGCCAAAGACCACTCCTCCTCTATTCAGGGAAGGTTGTCCTTTTCAACTGAGCAACTGAGCGTGTAGCTTCGGTGTGCAGCTTCGAGATGGATGCACACGGATCAGTGAGGGATGAAGGGGACACCTGCCTATCCAGTCAGGTCAGTTGAATCAACCCTGATGATCAATGGGGTGACAGATGTTGCAGTCAGATTGCCCTCACATCCAAAAAGTTGGTATGAAAACACCATAATGAAACCTAATTATTTGGAAGTTAATGAAGAAACAATGAGGCTATCGAAGTGGTCGTTCCAGGAAGTTATATAAGCCATATATGATTGCCGGGGAGGAGGAGACTCTCTGGTGGAACTGCCTGCAAGCTGGGCAGGGAGCTCCAGGGATGCAGCTTTAGTGAGGTGTCTGTTGTCCATGCTGGGGTGAGCCTTTTAGTGATACAGCTGCCTTTGAGTCACCCATGCTCCTGTAAGTGACCCTAATAAACTCCCTGTTTCACAAATTAGGCTTGAGTAATACTGTTTCTTTGGTCTGCTATTGGTGCTCTATCTGGGGTGAACAGATGTTTGTTCACATCCCATCCTGAGAAGTCACATAGCTGTGGGCTTCTACGACTCCTGCCATCCCTGCCTCTCTCCATCCTTCAAAACCGTGGCCTTGTCTTCCTACTCTCTCCACACGGGCTCTACCTCCATAGGGTGACTAAGTCAACCTCCAGGTCAGTCCTCACCAGCTCCCTACTATTTTTTTATTTTATTTATTTTTTTGTTGTTGTTTTTTTTGTTTTGTTTTTTGAGGTAGGGTCTCACTCTAGCTCAGGCTGACCTGGAATTCACTGTGTAGTTTCAGGGTGGCCTTGAACTCATGGCGATCCTTCTACCTCAGCCTCCCGAGCGCTGGGATTAAAGTCATATGCCACCATGCCCGGCTCTTTTATTATTATTATTTTTATTATTTTAGAGAATGAGCGTGCGAAAGAAAGAATTGGTGTGTTAGGACATCAGCCACTGAAATCAAACTCCAGACACTTGCACCACCTAGTGGCCATGTGTGACCTTGTGCTTGTCTCACCTTTGTGTGTCTGGCTAAAGTGGGATCTGAAGAGTAGAACATGGCTCCTTAGGTTTGGCAGGCAAGTGCCTTAACTGCTAAGCCATTTCTCCAGCCCATCACCCTACTTTTTTTTTTTTTAATTTTTATTAACATTTTCCATGATTATAAAATATATCCCATGGTAATTCCCTCCCTCCCCACCCCCACACTTTCCCCTTTGAAATTCCATTCTCAATCATATTACCTCCCCATTACAATCATTGTAATTACATATATACAATATCAACCTATTAAGTATCCTCCTCCCTTCCTTTCTCCACCCTTTATGTCTCCTTTTCAACTTACTGGCCTCTGCTACTAAGTATTTTCATTCTCACACAGAAGCCCAGTCATCTGTAGCTAGGATCCCCATATGAGGGAGAACATGTGGCGCTTGGCTTTCTGGGCCTGGGTTACCTCACTTAGTATAATACTTTCCAGGTCCATCCATTTTTCTGCAAATTTCATAACTTCATTTTTCTTTACCGCTGAGTAGAACTCCATTGTATAAATGTACCACATCTTCATTATCCACTCATCTGTTGAGGGACATCTAGGCTGGTTCCATTTCCCAGCTATTATAAATTGAGCAGCAATAAACATGGTTGAGCATGTACTTCTAAGGAAATGAGATGAGTCCTTTGGATATATGCCTAGGAGTGCTATAGCTGGGTCATATGGTAGATCAATCTCTAGCTGCTTTAGGAACCTCCACACTGTTTTCCACAATGGCTGGACCAGATTGCATTCCCACCAGCAGTGCAGAAGGGTTCCTTTTTTTCCACATCCCCGCCAACATTTATGATCATTTGTTTTCATGATGGTGGCCAATCTGACAGGAGTGAGATGGAATCTCAATGTAGTTTTAATCTGCATTTCCCTGATGACTAGTGACGTAGAACATTTTTTTAGGTGCTTATATGCCATTCGTATTTCTTCCTTTGAGAACTCTCTATTTAGCTCCTTAGCCCATTTTTTGATTGGCTTGTTTGATTCCTTATTAGTTAACTTTTTGAGTTCTTTGTATATCCTAGATATTAATCCTCTATCAGATATATAGCTGGCGAAGATTTTTTCCCATTCTGTAGGTTGCCTCTTTGCTTTTTTCACTGTGTCCTTTGCGGCCATCACCCTACTTTTATAAGATGTTCTTCCCTAGGTGATGAGAAGCCACAACTTGTCACCATCTTACCTTTGGAGAAATGATGATGTGTTTTTATTTGGCAAATGTTATCTGAAAAGTGCTTGGGCTTTTGTTTAAAAAGGTGCTACACTTTGAGAAATGATTGAGTCATTGTATCAAAGCTTCACATCCCTACAACATCATAAAACCCCAGTAACTATGACAGGTCAAGCTTGGTTTCAGTCAAGTCTAGCAGCTACTGTGCAGTTTGGGATAGAGATTATCTATGCTAAATATTAAGCACACTAGGGCAAGATTTTGATTGTGACTATATGTTTTTTGGCAAATCACTTCATCTGTCTCAATATTTGCTTTCTCACATGTTAGAGGTGGATAATTCCTCTCACCCATATTTAAAAAAAAATTATTTCTTTATTTTTGGTTTTTCGGGGTAGGGTTTCATTCTGGCCCAGGCTGACCTGGAATTCATTATGTAGGCTCAGGGTGACCTCAAACTCATGGCGATCCTCCTACCTCTTCCTCCCTGGGATTAAAGGCGTGTAGCACCACACGTGGCTATTTACTTAAGACACAGAGAAAGAGGGAGAGAGAGAGAGAGATAATGGGCATGCCAGTGCATCTAGCTACTTTTTCCTTTTTTTTCAATTTTAATTTTAGTTTTATTTTTTTCTTTTCACAATTTTTATTAACATTTTCCATGATTATAAAAAATATCCCATGGTAATACCCTCCCTCCCCCACTCCAGCACTTTCCCCTTTGAAATTCCATTCTCCATCATATTACCTCCCCATCTCAATCATTGTACTTACATATATACAATACCAACCTATTAAGTACCCTCCTTTCTTTTTCTTTTTTTAAATTAAAAAATTTTATTTGGGGGAGAGAGAGAGAATGGGTTTGCCAGGGCCTCTAGCCACTGCAAACAAACTCCAGATGTATGTGCCACCATGAACATCTGGCTTACATGGGTACTGGGGAATTGAACCTGTTTCCTTAGGTTTTGCAGGCAACCTTAACAGCTGAGCCATCTCTCCAGCCTGCTTTTGTTTTGTTTTTAGATCATGGATAAGGCCCAAACAATCCTCCCCCACAGGGATTATATCAGTAATTTATCCAAATGGGGTCCCTGTTGACTTGCCTGATGACTGTTGTTGGTGCAGACCAGAGGTGGGAGATACAGAAGCAGCAGAGAGCTTCACACACCAACCAACCAGGTAGAGTGTCACTGACAAACAACCAGGTTTTCCTAGGATACAACAACTTGGGTCAATCAGATCTGAAACCTATAGACCCCATTGGCCATGAATTAATGACAAGAAAAACCACCATTGACCCAGTGCTTGCCTTGCCTCAGTGCACATGAATTATTTAATTAATATGTCAGCTTTGGGAGCCACACAAAGGGTGTCTTAGTGCCCTTATTTTCCAGATAGGGAAACTGAGGCTTTGGGTAGAAGGAACTTATCCAAAGTCACACAATGAATTAATGGACAGAAGCAGTCATGGAACCCCAAGTTTCTGAATTTTCATCCCAAGCACTTCATACAGCACCAAATAAAAATAACTTACTGGTAAGAGGTCAGATATGATAGCTAAATTCTAGAAATTCCAGAAGGAGTTATCAGTTGACTGGGTACTTATCTTTCTCTGAAATGGATCAGGCAAGGAAACTGTGGGAGTAGTGGCAAAACCTCATCCTGTTAGCTTTTTAAAAATATATAAATTTTTAAAATTTATTTTCAAGCAGAGAGAGAAAAGTCAGAGAGAATGGGTGCTCCAGCCACTGCAAACGAACTCCAGACACATGCACCAACATGTGCAACTGGTTTTATGTGGGTTCGGTGAATTGAAGCCGGGTCTTTAGGCTTTGCAGGCAAATGCCTTAACTGCTGAGCCATCTCTCCAGTCCAGCTTTTTTTTTTTTTTTTTAAAGTGGGCATGTTAGAGCCTCCAGCCACTGCAAAACAAACCCCAGACACACGCGCCACCTTGTGCATTTAGATTATGTGGGTCTTGGGGAATCGAAGCTGGGTCCTTAGGCTTCACAAGGAAACACCTTAACCGCTAGGCCATCTCTCCAGCCAGCCCTTGCTAGCTTTCACTAATTAAAGAAATGCTGTCTTAGCAGTTATCTCCTCCCAAATCCTGAAAAGTTTCAGCAGAAGTGTTAAGTGGCTAGCAGGGCACCCGTGTGCTCATCTTACAAGTGAGAAGGGCTGGGTCGAGTCTCAGAAAAAAGTTACGAGGTGCCGCCTCTGGCCCCGCCAGTCCTGCAGCCTCACCTTCTCAGGCGCCTTCCACTCAGCAGCTGCTTCGCCCGGTTGCTGAGGAAACAAGCGCCGCCACTCGGTTGCTAAGGGGAAGTCGGGTGGTAGACATCCTGGGTGAAAGTTGATGGGTCTTGTGACCATAATTTCCAGGGTGGGGGGGTGTAAATATTTCTAACACCAATCAGATGGAGAAAACAACCGTTTCTCCAATCAGCACCTCCTATGCGAGGGGTTAACGTCCTCGACGCAATGATGGGCACTCCTATTATCCAGTAATAGTAAGGCTTCTCCAGATTGACCAGTGTACCAACGAATCAGCCTGCAGGACTCCTTGTTCGGCAGCGGGCAAGGGGAGGTGCAGCTACGGCTGACAGGGACTCCGGTGACCTACTGTCTCCTCGCCGAATCGGACGCCGCGGGGTGGGTGGGGTTTCAGCGAGAACCAATAGGAGGACGACTAGGTAAGGAGCCTGCCCAATAGAAATGCGACCAGAGGGCGGGGTCAGGGCTCAGCGATCTACGTCCCCGAGGGTGGGGCAGGGGCAAGTGTCAGTCAGGTCGAGAGCGAGGCGGCGCACCGCGGAGGTCCCAGGCAACAGACAGGGCATCCCGGCCGGCCGCTGCGAGTTGCCTTGCCCAAGATGGAGTTCCTCCTGGGGAACCCGTTCAGCACCCCTGTGGGGCAGTGTCTCGGTAAGGCTGCGCGTGGGGCGGACGCTGGGTGGGCCACAACCGAGGCTGACCCGGCTAAGTGAGGACCGCGGGCCTCTTGCCCCGCGCCGATGGCCCTTTACAGGTGGGCCGGGCATCCTTGTTTTCAGGCCTCTGCCGGGCGCCGGTGCCACCTCACGTGCAGGTTGGGCCCCTGCCAGGAAGCGGTGCCATCTTACAGGTGGATCGGGCATCCTTGTCGCGAGGGCCTCTGCCTGATGTTGGTGTCCCTTCAGTATGACAAGTGCCACCCTGCCAGGAGACGACCACGGAGTAGAGATGGTACCAAATACTGGTCTGCTTACTTTACCCTACTGGGAGATATGGCTGCCTGCCAGCACCCTTCTCCAGGCGGGCATTTTGGCTGCCACTGTCCTCAGGGCCTCATTCTCTCAGCGCCTTTGTGAGATGTCACTCAACTCCTTCAACCTCCCCCCCACTATCCCCCCCCCCCCCCGCGTCCTTGCTCTTTAGTACCAGTGGCTCTCAGACTGGTCACCCTCACAGAAAATTTCCCTCCCTCCACAACTTGCTAATTTGAGCTGCAACTCTGCCAGGCCATAGGAGAGAATGGGATGAGGAGGCCTTTGGGGAAGGTGACCATCTTGGCAGGGGAATGGCACACCTGCATGAACCTCCCAGGAAAGAAGGAAGACCGTTTTGTTTGGTGATAAGTACTCCACTACAACCAGGGAACCTAGATGCCAGTAAACTTTGCCAGGCACTCTTCTCATGACCTCATGCCCTTTCTGCTTTGGAATTCGCTGACTATGGCATGAGATGTGGTGAGACACTTCAAGTTCCAGTATTCCTTGTAGTAGTCTCTGCATATTGACTTAAACATTTTTATTTATTTGAGATAGGGAGGAAGAGAGAAGAGGCCGATAGAGAATGGTTGCACAGGGCCTTCAGCCACTGCAAATGAACTCCGGACACATGCGCCACTTTGCGCATCTGGCTTATGTGAGTCCTGGGGAATTGAACCTTTGTCCTTAGGCTTCCCAGGCAGGCACCTTAACCACTAAGCCATCTCTCCAGCCCTGTATATTGACTTTTATTCCTCACAGTATTAAGTTAGCAAAGCTGCAATCTCTTGCTGGAGGTGTAGACAGAGCAGTACTCAGCTGGGCATATCAATCCCATAGTGGGGCTCTGGGCTTGCAGGGAAGGGCACCAGAAATGGGCAGCATGGGGGATGAGGAAGGCATAAATGAAGAAATCTCAAAGAGGCCACTGTGAATGGTTTCCTATCTTAAAAAGCCACTTGCTGGCTGAGGCCACAGTTCAGTGGTAGAGGATGGGTTAGCATGGCCCCAGGTTTGATCCCTAGCACTTCAAATAGTAAGTAAGTAAGTGAGCAAGTAAATAAGTAAATAAATAGGTGAGCAGCTTGTCTTTTCATCCAAGGCAGGACCTAATGCCAAGTGATCAGTTAAGAATGTTGATTAGCTTCTTTTAAAACTGGTTTCTTCCAGGTTGGATGGAGGACTGGTAAGATACCTTTTCTGAACTAGGATCTGTGCACTGTCATTATGGGTCTGACTGGCTCAGGCAATTGAGACTTATTTCCTACTTTGGTTCTGAATTTCAGCACACCTTTTAGCCTTTAGTGGAGTTTGTGAACTTCTGTTGGTTAACTAGTATTTCGAAGCCATTTCTCCCCTTCTGGTACAGTGTCTGTTTTCTCTTTCAAGATAGGTTTCATTCTAGCCCAGGAATTCACTCAGTAGTTTCAGGCTGGCCTAGAACTCACAGCAATCCTCCTACCTCTGCCTCCTGAGGGCTGGGACTAAAGGCATATGCCACCACACCTGGCCAGTACAGTGTCTTTTATAATTAGTCACAGACACTGGGCCCTTTCCCCACTTAGATGATACTTGATTCTTCTTCCTTATTACCTTTCCTGTTTTCCTTCCTTCTTCAGGTGTCCTTTCTTTGCAGCTATATTCCTAAAACACAGTTGTTAGTTGGGTTTTGAATTCCAGACAATAAACTTGCTTTTTAAAAATTCTTCCACCTTAGTTTTAGGAAACTCTATCTTTTAAATGCCAAGGTGGGTATAAAGGATAGAATGTAGATAAGGGATAGAAATTGAAGGGGACAGGCCAGGTATGGTGGTGTAGGCCTTTATTTCCAGCACTCGGGAGGCAGAAGTAGGAGAATCACTGTGAGTTTGAGGCCACCCTGAGACTACTTAGTGAATTCCAGGTCAGCCTGGGCTACAGTAAAACCCTACCTTGAAAAAAAACAACAAAAAAAATTGAAGGGGACTTTTAAAATACAAATAAGGGCTATAAGGCTATGTCATAAGTGAAAAGAGCATACTACTTGTGTTAGGAACCTGTACTGAATTTTTGGTTTTGCCCAATTTTTGGCTCTATGACCTCAAAAACTTGTGTAAGCCTTCTGAGCATTTGACTGCTGAGAGAAAAAGAGAGTGGAGTAGGGAAGAGACCGATGCTCACAGAACTGCGATTTGAAGAGGACAATGTCTGACAGCACTTGATGTTCTATCTGGAACACCGTAGAGGCTCTGGGAGTTGAGTGATCTGTTCACAACAGAATAATTAAGTCAGGGTTGGGTTTTCTATCAGGAGAGCATATGTGATACAACTGACCTGCTTAGGACCTGTGAAGGAAAATACCCTTTCAGGCCTCAGTGTTCACTGTCACTAATAAAAAACACTTGACCATGAACATCATGAAGGTTCCCTCTTTCCAGGTAACCAGTAGCCAGTAGCCAGGCATAAGTTACTATGGTTTGGATAAATGAAGAATGGACAATTATATTTTGTACTATTGTGACAACATGTAAAACTGATTTTTGTAACATTTGGTACTAATAGTTTTTTTTTTTTCCTTTTGAGGTAGGGTCTCGCTCTAGCTCAGGCTGACCTGGAATTCATTATGTAGTCTTCAAACTCACAGCAGTCCTCATACCTCTGCCTCCCAAGCGCCGGGATTAATTACCTGACAGAGAGGATGGGCGCACCAAGACCTTTAGCCACTGGAAACAAACTACAGGCACATGCTCTAGCTTTACATGGGTACTGGGGAATTGAACTCAGGTCCTTAGGCTTTATAGGCAAGTGCCTTAACCACTGTGCCATCTCTCCAGACCTTCTCCTCTTCCTCCTCCTCCTCCTTTTAGCTTGAGCCCACATTCTAGGCTTTATAGGCAAGTGCCTTAACCACTGTGCCATCTCTCCAGACCTTCTCCTCTTCCTCCTCCTCCTCCTTTTAGCTTGAGCCCACATTTACTTGAACCTAAAAGCCTACCAAAAAGCTTTCTGGAGGTGTGGCCTGAGAAGGGTTAGAACCTGGCCCTGTTCCACCATACCCTTTCTTTCTTTTCTTTTCTTTTCTTTTTTTTTTTTTGAGGTAGGGTCTCCCTCTAGCCCAGGCCGACCTGGAATTCACTGTGTAATCTCAGGCTTGTCTTGAGTTTACAGTGATCCTCCAATTTTGCCTCCTGAATGCTGGGATTAAAGGTGTGCACCACCATTCCTGGCTTTCATTTGCTTCTTATACTTGTTCTGTGATAAGTTGTATTGTATTTCACTCTAGAAATGAGGAAACTGAGGCTTAGAGGAGTGAATGACTGCTCAGATGGAAGGTGGGAGAGCTGGGACATCATACCTGTCCCTGTCCTCACAGGATTTTCTGAAAACACAGGCTTGCTTGAAACCAATGATGGGCAGAGCTGTAGGAGCTCTAAAAAGTTCAGAAGAGGCTGGAGGCTGGGGAGAGGGGCGTGGAGGTGTGAGTCACCTGAGTCTGAGGGCTCTTCATGAAGAATGAGTGGGTACTCAGCAGGCCAAGAAGAGGATCTGCTGGGTCTGGGGACATCTCAATGAACAGTGAGAGGGGAAAGGGTATAGGCACATCTGTGTTCACTAGTCTGAGTGGAAGAAAAGTGTCAATGGGGAAAATTGGCAAGTAGGATTTGAGTGACAAGATGGAGCCTCATTCTGGGTGTGCAGCATCAAAGATGACTTTACTTTTCTGTACTGGGATTTGAATTCAGCACTAAACATGACTTTCATTAACTTTTAGTTTCTCTAGACTTCATTTTCTCACTCATAAAATGCCCAGTCATGGAGCTCATACTTGAATAATTCAGTCTGTCATTTATGAATATTTGTGGGGCTGGGGATTGAACCCAGGGCCTTGGGCTTGCTAGGCAAGTGTAGGGATGCAGATATTTAAAAAAGCCACACACAGCCCTCAGGAGAGGAACCACACTCTCTGAAGGGGTGCTGGGTCAGAGTGGTTCCTGGATAATTTTGTGGGCTTTCTAATGTGGTGCTGTTTAGCTGACCTCCTAGTCTGCCCCTGTGGAGCTGGCTACCAAGAATGCCCTTGTACAGTGTGTAATGTGAAAGCTAAGAAATGTGAAGGAAGAAAATTCATTTACTTTTACTTCTTGATTTTCTTT
This sequence comes from Jaculus jaculus, assembly GCF_020740685.1. NCBI lineage: Eukaryota > Metazoa > Chordata > Mammalia > Rodentia > Dipodidae > Jaculus > Jaculus jaculus. The sequence continues at coordinate 30,979,822 of NC_059113.1, forward strand.
TCTGAAATAAATTTTAAGGTGTTACTTCTTGATCTCAACTTCCCACCACTCTGTGGAGTTGGATGGAATTGAACATTGTACATCAGGATTTCCCCAGGTCGGGTCCATGACACTCTGCATGTATCTGCGGTTTTTCTTGTGTTGCTGGTAAAATGTCTTCAGGTATTCATTTCAATTCAGAGATCAATCAGGAGTTAGTCAGTTCTCCCCAGAATATTGGAGGGAAGGGCTCATCTCTTGTCTTACAGTTCTTTAATAAACAGACCAAAGGTAGTTAATCAGTTGCAAGGTGTTGGGCATGGACTACTTCATAATGCATTGGAACTGTTGAACTCTAGCCTGTCCATTTATACCAAAAATAGCTGTCATGCTGATTGCTAAGACAGTTAGCAATTTTGCAAAGCTCTTTACCTCTCATCATTTTATTTAGCCTTTACAAACATATGAGATACATGGGAAGAGATTAAAAGGAACTTAAAATTATTAAACACCAATACCAAACTGTACACAGTATTATCATTCAGTCTTCAAAACATTCAGTTATCTGGGTGTTATTGTTCCTATATCACTTAAAGACATACAGGTTCTAAGAAGTTTAGAGAGTTGTCAGTGACAGAGTAAAGCCCAGAACCCACTCCTGGTCAGTGCTCGCTCAGCAGCTGCCCTGTGTGTCACTTCTTGGTCTCAGATTGCATGGATTAGCATCATTGCAATCACCCAGAGGCTTGTGAAAATGGTATGTCAAATGGGCTCCACCCTCAGAGTTTCTGATTAGGTAAGTCTGGGGCAGGGCCTAGAATTCCACATTTTTAATTAGCTTTCAAGCCATGCTGCTGCTGGCACACTTAGGAGCTAATGTAGATTAAATTAATTAATTAATGTAGATTAAAATACTGCTTCTGCAAAATGGTGGCACATGCCTTTAATCCCAGCACTTGGGAGGCAGAGGTAGGAAGATCCCCATGAGCCAACTTGAGACTACATAGCGAATTCCAGATCAACCTGGGCTAGAAGGAGAGACCCTACCTCGAAAAACCAAAAAAAAAAAAAAAATTTTAAGGTGTTACTTCTTTTTTTTTAAATTTTGTTCAGTTTTATTTATTTATTTGAGAGTGACAGAGAAAGAGGGAGGGAAAGAGGCAGATAGAGAGAGAGAGAGAATGGGTGCTCCAGGGCCTCCAGCCACTGCAAACGAACTCCAGACGCGTGCGCCCTCTTGTGCATCTGGCTAATGTGGGTCCTGGGGAATCGAGCCTCAAACTGGGGTCCTTAGGCTTCACAGGCAAGCGCTTAACTGCTAAGCCATCTCTCCAGCCCAGGTGTTACTTCTTGATCTCAACTTCCCACCACTCTGTGGAGTTGGATGGAATTGAACATTATACATCAGGATTTCCCCAGGTCGGGTCCATGACACTCTGTATGTATCTGTGGTTTTTCTTGTGTTGCTGGTAAAATGTCTTCAGGTATTCATTTCAATTCAGACATCAATCAAGAGTTAGTCAATTCTCCCCAGAATATTGGAGGGAAGGACTCATCTCTTGTCATACAGTTCTTTAACAAACAAACAAAAAAAATTTGCTTCTTAAACTGGGTATGGTGGCACATACTCTTAATCATAGCACTTTGGAGGCTGAGGTAGGAGGATCTTCATTCATTCATTCAATGATGGGTTTCATATTGCCCAACTGTATATACCAAGCTAAGTATTTACCAGGATGTTCAGTCTGACAAAGAGCTCAGACAGTTACTTAAATCACATGAAACAAAGTGGTTGAGTAAGATTGAACAGAATAACAGAATGGAAGAGAGAAGGGGATTACCTCCAGAAGTAATAATAGCTAAAAGATTTCTGTTTGGGGCTGGAGAGATGGCTCTTGTTATGGTGCTTGCCTGCAACATCTAAGGACCAGAGTTCGATTCCCCAATACCCAGTAAAGCCAGATGCACAAGGTGCACATGCATCTGGAGTTCATTTGTAGTAGTTGGAGGCCCTGGAAACCCATTCTCTTTCTCTCAAATAAATAAATATTTTTAAAGTATTTGTTTTTATTTTTATTTATTTGAGGGGGGGTATGGGGAAAGGAAGGAGGAACGGAGAATATGGACACATCAGGGCCTCCAGCTGCTGCAAATGAACTCCAGATTCATGTGCCACCTTGTGCAGCTGGCTTACTTGGGTCCTGGGGAATACTTGCAAGCAAGTATTTTAACCACTAAGCAATCTCTCCAGCCCATCAAATAAATAAATATTTTAACAAGATTTTTGGATCCAGGTGTGGTGGCACATGTCTTTAATCCCAGCACTTGGGACGCAGAGGTAGGAGGATCGCTGTGAGTTTGAGGCCATCCTGGAACTACAGAGTGAGTTCCAGGTCAGCCTGGGCTACAGTGAAACCCTATGTAAAAGAAAAAGAAAGAAAGAAAGAAAAAAGAGAAGATTTTTGTCTTATTTATTAATTTGTTTTTTGAGGTAGGGTCTCACTCTAGTCCACTCTGACCTAGAACTTACATTTTAGCCCAGACTGACCTGGAACTCACAGCAATTCTTCTGCCTCAGCCTCCTGAGTGCTGGGATTAAAGGCATGAGCCACTGTGCCCAGCTTTTGCTTTATTCTTTTTAAGTTCTGTATTAAATTCCTATGTACAAGAGGCTGAAGTGAGCATCTTGTAGTGATTTAATCCTCACAACAATGGTGTGAGGAGGTACTGTTATTCTTTAATCAGGACAGTGAAAAGGTATGTAACCTACTTAGGGCCACACAGGTTGCAGTGAGTGTTGCAGTCTGAACCCAGAACCCTGGCTCTCAGGTTGGAGCCTGTCACATATTAGGCTGCCCTGGGCAGAGAGAGGTGAGAAGGATTACAGTGTGTGTGGGAGAGGGGGTGGGGACTGAGGTACCAGTCGAGGGAGGAGCAGGAGTTTGGTCAACAAGAGAATGTGGTCCATGGAAAAGTGGGAGGGAGGTTCGGAGGGCTCTCCTGGTAGAGGATTTAAGTGCTGGGTGTTAAGGAGTGGGTAAGCTGGCAGAATTGGTAACCTGGCACAGCTGGAATGGTATAGAAGCCTTATTGTGCAGGACTTGTTTCCTTCACATGGTGGCCAAGTTGTTTGAACTCTTCCCTTAGTGACACTGGTCAGCCCTGTGAGATTTCTCTGGAAGTGGCATGGCTAGTGTTACAGGAGGCTGGACACCTCCCCTTGACAGTCACAGAAAGCTCTTTCTCCACTCTTACCATCCAAGTCCCAGAATGGAAAGGAGCATGTCCTACTGGGAAGTCAGCAATGGGGAGTGCCGCTTGCTTCAAGGTCAAGGATAGGGAGCTGTGACTCCCCCGGCAGAGATGGAAAGGAGCGAGAGTCACTGAAGCATAAGGATCTAAGAGCATTTGCCCTTCATTGCCTGGACAGGTTACAAAACACCAGAAAGTCATTTTGGGCAGGGTCAGCCTGTTCCTTTTCCTGCTCTGTCTAACATGTACAAGAATAGCATTTTCATGAAGGTGGGGGGCACTGTATCATTATGTGTGTGTGTGTGTGTGTGTGTGTGTGTGTGTGTGTGTGTGTGTACATATATATTTACATGTGTGAGGTATGGGTGGTGTGTATGCTGAATGTGTTTATGATTGTGCTGATGTGGTGATCCATGTGCTAGCCTCTGGTATCCCATGTGCTTGCCTGGGGCAGCTGGAGGAGCACAACACATATCCCCCTTTATCACTCAGTGGCCTGTCTTTTCCTTGGGACACAGTCTCTCACTGATTCTGAAGCTTGCTGTTTATGACCCCAAAGATTCTCCTCTTTTCACACCTTATAGGCCTGGGGTTACTTACGTGTATGGCCAAGTCCAGCTGTTTACATGGGTTCTGGAGATTTGAACTCTTGCAGTTTCATCTCAGGCCCCTTCAGACCCCCATGCTTGCACAAGAAGTACACTTATACTGCTGATCCATCTCTCTCTCTCTCCTTATATATGTGTATGTATGTATATCTCCATAACATACACACACATATCTATACATGTGTACATACATACATATATAATATGTGAGAAGAGCAAGAGACAGGGTCTCAGTATGTTACCAGGGTGGCCTTTAACTCTTGGGCTCAAGTGATCCTCCCACCCTGGTCTCCCAAGTAACACATACCACTGAACCTGCAGCATGCATAGTTTCTTGTCTTGCAGGGACCCTAGACCTAGAGGTGAAGGACCTTCCTCAATGCCTGTGGTGTGTAAGTGCCACAGGAGGGGCTTGACCTAAGTCTGTGGACTCCGGATCCTGTGCTCTCAATTCATAAGCTGAAGAGCTCAATAGCCTGCATGAACGTAGTGGCTGAAATTGTGGAAACAGTTGTCTTAAACTCAGATATTCCTTTGCATTGTAAATTATTTACCAGTTCCAGTCTCCCTGGTAGGATTCAGCTCTCATCCCACTGGTTCCTGAGGGTTAGTTCAGAGGACGTACTTCTTTCAGCCACCCCATGGGCTTCCTGGTAAAGGAAGGCCTGTGGATTTGACTTTCTCTTTGAATTTGCTTGAGAACAACAATTGTGGCTGGAGGAAGAGGGGGAATTTAAATAGATGCCAAGTTGTCTAACTGACCAACTTGCTTTTATAGCATTGCCAGCTTCTGTTTTAATCATTAATGAAGTGCAAGCTCTATCGTCTGGAGGCATGTCAAAATTTCTGTTTGGGGTTTTAGTTTAAAATAAAGTGTGATGGAGAGAGACTTTAAAAAATAATTAAGCAGGGTTTTACTTTATAGCCCAGGTTGTTTGGCTTGGAACTTACTATGAAGCCAAGGCACAGCCATCCTCCTGCCTCAGCCTCCTGAGTGCTGGGATTACAGGTGTGTGCCATCAGCCTAATTTGAGAGACAGGTTCTTTCATCTCAGAGAATGGGGCTGTATGTCTTTGAGAGCTGGGGACAAGGACAGGGCCCTGTAATAGGACTCCGTTGAGTATTTTTTGTTCCTCTTCAAAGGAAGAATCACAGAGTTCTGGCATATCATTAGTCAAAACAGGAAATAGGGCCTGAGAAATGATGTTGCTTTTATTTGTTTTGTTCTTTTGAAGTAGGGTTTTACTGTAGCCCAGGCTGACCTGGAATTCACTCTGTAGCCCAGGCTGTCCTTGAACTCGTGGCAGTTCTACTACCTCAGTCTCCTTAGTGCTAGGATTAAAGGTGTGGGCCATCATACCCAGCTTTGCTTGAAAGTTTGAAAGCTAAATTTGCTACTGCCTTCCAGACTTCCAGAGAGTAAAAAATCCCTCATGTTAACTCCTGAGATTCTTTTTTCTTTTTTTTTGGTTTTTCAAGGTAGGTTTTTACTCTAGCTCAGGCCAACCTGGAATCTGGAATTCACTATGTAGTCTCAGTGTGGTCTTGAACTCATGGTGATCCTCCTACCTCTGCCTCCCAAGTGCTGGGATTAAAAGTGTGTGCTACCACGCCGACTCTTTTTTTGGAAGGATTTCACTATTTAGTCTCTGTCTGGCCTTGAACTCACAGCAGTCCTCCTATCCCTGCCTCCCAAGTGCTGAGATTAAAGGTGTATGTCACCATACCTGGGAGGAAGGGGGGCAGGGAGGGAGGGAGAGAGAGAGAGAGACAGAGACAGAGAAAAAGAAAGAAAGAAAGAAAGAAGGAAACAAACAAAGGGAGATAATGAATATGGGCATGCCAGGCCCTCTGGCTGCTGCAAGAGAACTTTAGACACATGTGTTACCTTGTGCATCTGGCTTTACGTGGGTACTGAGGAATCAAACTCAGAGTGTTAGGCTTTGCAGGCAAGCACCTTAACTGCTGAGCCATCTCTCCAGCCCCAACTTCTGAGATTCTTAAACCAGCAACCCAATGAATTACATGGTTCCAGATAGAAGGGCGCTAGCTGCCTTGATCCAACCCTCTCATTTTTATAGGAGAAACTAGCTTCACAACACTTTTTTTTTTTTTAAATTTTTATTTATTTATTTGAGAGCGACAGACACAGAGAGAAAGACAGATAGAGGGAGAGAGAGAGAATGGGCGCGCCAGGGCTTCCAGCCTCTGCAAACGAACTCCAGACGCATGCGCCCCCTTGTGCATCTGGCTAACGTGGGACCTGGGGAACCGAGCCTCGAACCGGGGTCCTTAGGCTTCACAGGAAAGCGCTTAACCGCTAAGCCATCTCTCCAGCCCTCACAACACTTTTTGATACCAACATGTCTTTGTTTTTCTATGGTACCAACCAGTTGTCTTACAGTTCCAATCCTAGGTGAATCACCTGGAGTGGGTACAGTCCTCACAGGATAAGGGCTAACTCCTACACAACTGTCTCCATGTCATACACCAATGAAAATCTTAGGCATCATCTGTGCTCCTAAGTGACGAGTTCTGAGTTAGAGCTTCCCATGACACCTTGCTCCTGCTTGGTAACTTGTTTGAATAGCTCACAAAACTCGGGAGCACACTTTATTCCCACTGACACAATTGTACAACTCACAATAGCCAGTTGGGAACAGGACATGGGACAGGACATGGAGGAAGGGGCACAGAAGTTCTTTGCCCTCTTTTGGTCCCACCACCCTCTCAGCACCTCTATCTGGTCTTATGCAGCCCCATCACTGAGGGGTCTGTGTGGAGGTTTCATTAGGTGGTCATGATTAGCTGCATCATTGGCCATTGGTAACTCAACCTTAGCCTCTGTTCTTTCCCAGGCTGGGATGGGATGGTTGTGGAGTTGAAGGGCTCAACCCTCTGAACCTGCCTTGGTCTTTCTGGTAACCACCCTCTATCCTGAACCTCTTAGGGACCCCAGCCACATTCATCTCATTAATATACAAAAGATACTTGCCATTCTTCCCCCTACCCCACACTTTGGTTTTTGAGGTAGGGTCTTCCTCTAGCCCAGGCTTACCTGTAGTTCACTTTGTAGACTTAGGGTGGCCTGCAACTCATAGCCATCCTCCCACCTCTGCCTCCCGAGTGCTGGGATTAAAGATGTGTGCCACCACACCTGGCTGACATCATTCCTTTTTTAAAAAAATATTTTTAAGAGAATGAGCATCTGGCCTCCAGCCACTGCATATGAATTATAGCCACATGTGCCCCCTTGTGCCTCTGGATTATGTGGGTCCTTGGGAATCGAACCTGGGTCCTTTGACTTTGCAGGCAAGTGTCGTAACTGCCAAGTCATGTCTCCAGCCTGTCACTTACCATTCTTGATTCCAAGGGCCTAAGGAGCTATGTGCTAGGAACCCAGACAAAGGCCAAGTATATTTCTTCTGCCACAGTAGGAGCATTGCCAAGGTCCCACAATGAATCAGTTTTATGATACCCCATGTCTTCCCATTGGCTTATAGCCTTTTGCCAGTCATTAGCTCTTTATTTATGACAGGAAGCCTCATAAAGGTGGTAGCAAGTCTGCCATTTAGTGGAGAGACTGTTTTTGACTCAACTTTATGGAGGTAAATACGTTTTTACTGTTTGAAAGTTATCTCCTGAGTTACTCTTTACTTGGTGGGGAATACATCTTAGCTTTAGATTTGATTGTTTAAATTAGTCCATAAAATCACCTTTGGCCTCTGTTTTATCTACTTTTTCTGGTACCAGTTTCAAACAGAGAAATGGATCTTGTGCTAGGGCTTGGGAAGTCTGGGATTAGTTACCACTTTGCCACTGATTCACTTTGTGACTTTGGGTAGGTCATAGCCTCCCTGTTTACCCATTTGAGCAACAGGTTCTCCAAGTTTATTTCTGGACCTAAAGCTTAAGGCACAAGTCAGCAGTGGCTTTTAGTTTGTCTTAAGATCTTTACTCTTCCATCAGTGATTCTGTGTTCTTTTGAAATATATGTGTGTGTGTGTATACATGCATACATTTATACATTTTATATTATATGTGTATAACAAATATTACATATCTGCCTTCTGATTTTTTTGTTGTTGTTTTTGTTTTTCCAGGTAGGATCTCACTCTAGCTCAGGCTGACCTGGAATTCACTATGTAGTCTCAAGGTAGCCTTGAACTCATGACAGTCCTACTTTCTGCCTGGCAGGTGTTTGCCACCATGCCTGGCCTTGCCTTCTGATATTTATCACTGAGGTTTAGTTTCTTACAGAAAATGAAATGTACAGACCTTAGTCATTAGTTTTGATAAATGCATGCTTTTTGTACTCTATATCCCATCAAGACATGGAATATTAAGACATGGCTCAAAAAGTTCCCTCATGCCCCTTCCACACAGGCTTTTGTCTAACACATCTGTTGAGGCAGTCAGTGATATTACCTCTGTCTCTCTAGATGGGTGTTGCCTGTTCTGGAAGTGCAGTTGAGTGGAGTCCGTGTGTGCTGTTTTGTCCTGCATCCCAGTGATACTTTGACGAGGTTTTCTGCTTTCTTCCTGTATCCCTGAGGAGTCATATGTTGTTTTCTCCACCTGACACCATAAAAGGTCATGAAGTCTGGGCTCCTGCCAATCCCCTGGAGCTGCTGAGGTTGAGAAGTGAGGGCTGTCTGCCAGCAGGCCACCATATTGTCTGCTGAGTGAGCTGGAAGTGAGAGAAAGAACAGCTTGATTTTCACATTCTGGGCTGAGTTTATTCCTATAACTGTCGGGGTCACAGTCCTCTCACTTTGTCAGCTGGGCACATTGGATCCACCAGCAGACCAGACTAACTCTGACACCCTAAAATGTCACTTGTAATGGCACATTTCTGACAAGGTGCCATGGAATGCACTCATTTCAGTTTCCTAACATACTTTCGAGCATAGCACAGATTGCTGTGGTGGTGAGATCAGGAAGGGTGAGGAACCACGTGGCATCTGGAGGTTCTGTGGACCTCTGTTGGTAGCAGACCTTTCTGTAGGTGTTTAGGTGAGCTTTGTCCTCTTTACAATGCCCTAAGCATTTGCTTCCCCTTCTTAATTTCACCTCTCTAACCCTAGTTATGCCTGAGCCTTGCAGGTACCACTTAGTCTGTCTCCTTCCTCCATTCTTCTTTCCTTTCTATATTCTGTGATTCACACTTGAAACAAATCTGCCAGAAACCTCCTGGAACACTCCATTTCTTGAGAGCCACTTATCAAGTGAGCTGATGTAGGAGGCCCTCACCCACCAGCCTCCTTTCCTGTCTCTTCTCTTGCAGACCTCTGTTCACACCCTGCTATTCCTGCTCCCTCCCTCCTTATGTGCAGAATGCCATGGCCCCTGTGTGGTGATCCTTTTCTCTTGCTTTTGGTTTAAATCTACAACTCCTCTCGATCTAGCTTAGGGCCTCCCATTGCCACAGAGTAGTCCAGAACAACTTGTGAAGTCTTTGTGAGGAGACGTGAACGCATGTCTATTCACCTCAGGTAGGGTGACAGTCCCAGAAACAACAAAAAAATGATTCCTCGCAAATGTAGCTTGGCGGATCGAGGAGTTTAAGTGGATGACTTACAGTAGCGTGGGAGGGGGGCTACTTACAGGAGCACAGGCGTCTAACTTGTGGGTGGCTGAAGACAATGTTTCTCTCTCAGCAGTGGGCAAACACTTCATATCCTCAAGGATGGGTGGGGCCTCAGGAGCCCTTCTCCTCCAGCAAACATTAACTGTCTTCCAAATCCTGGGGAGAGGGCTGGAGATAGGGCTTAGCGGTTAAGGCACTTGCCTGAAAAGCATACCAACCCAAGTTTGATTCTCCCCAATGCCCACATAAAGCCGGATGCACAAAGTGGCACGTGCATCTGGAGTTTGTTTGCAGTGGCTGGAGGCCCTGGTGTGCCCATTCGGTCTCTTCTCTCTCTCTGCTTGCAAATAAAAATTAATTAATTCTGGGAAGGACCATGACCTCATGAGCCTCTCCCACCTCCATGACTGAAAAGTTAATGGGCCCAGTCTTGTGCCAGTCTCCTTCTGGCTGCTAACAGTTGAAGAGGGCGATAGCCATGCCATGCCATGCCAGCATTCTACAACACACATATACTTCATATGTGTTGGATAACTGACTATTTAAATGCACCACGTAGGGTGGGGTGGGAATTTGAATTGGAAGATGCATAGTGAGAGTGCTGGTGTCCAGTAAGGACAGCTGGAGCTGCAGGTGAGGAGCACGGTGGAACCAGAGCTTGGCTGAAAGTGGACCCTGGGCATAAGGAATGCTGTTGCATCAGGAATCTTGATTTTACTTACTTCATTCTTCTTCCTTTTTTTTTTTTTTTTTTTGAAGTTTGATTCTTTTTTATTTTTAAAATATTTTATTTTTCTTTATTGGAGAGAGAGAATGGGTGCACCAGTTCCTCTAGCCACTATAAACGAACTCCAGATGCCTGAGTCCCTTGTGCATCTGGCTTAGGTGGGTCCTGGAGGATCATCCTGGGCCCTTTGGCTTTGCAGGCAAGCGCCTTAACCACTAAACGATCTCTCCAGCCCCACTTACCTTCTTTTATTTTTCAGGTATTTATTAATTATTTGTGCACGTGTGTGTGTGTGAGAGAGCATACACAAGGGTCTCTTGTCATTGCAAGTGAATGAATGCCTGTCTAGCTTTACATGGGTGCCTGGGGAATTGAACCCCGACCAGCTAGACTTTGCAAGCAAGCACCTTTAACTGCTGAGCCATCTTCCCAACCCCTCACTTGCCTTCTTTCAAAGAAGAATGTGGCCATCAGTCTTTGGTTCTGGTATGGGGTTGGGTGCAGCTGTCAGCATGATTTCCAAGCTCCCTATTTTCTACATGGAAAAAATGTGTCAGAGCAGAAATAAGAACTTACCTTGAGTATATCCCAGTGGGAGGGAGAGAAATTATGTTTATTCCTTGGGACTATTGAAGTGCTGTGAAAAAAATTACATTCTTCTGTAATGATGCTATCAGTAAGGCTTTAAGTTACAGCACACTGCTTATGTGTTTGAAAATGAGACTGTTTCTTATATTGCAGTTTTCTCTCTAGAAATTTTAAGGGAATGGTCTTAAAATGGTCTTTTCTTGTGACTTGCTCAAAATCACATACCAACAGGATCAAAGCCCAGTGAGACCTATGACACAACCTGCTGATTTCCCCCATCCCACCTCGTTTCATTTGCTGTGGGGCCCAGTGCAGGTCTGTGAGGTCAGGTGTGGCCCGTTTCTGGACTCTGTGTCTTTGCATGCTACCTTGCACAGGGTTCCTTTTGGGTCAGTTCCCAGGTAATGCTGAAGGCTCCACTCCTCAAGTAGGTGGTCAGCTCTTTCATTGGGAACACAGCTTTCTGTCTTCTTAGGGCTGAGGTGACCTAAAGCACTCCTGCTTGTCTCCAGCACCCTTGCAGAAGATTGATGAAGTTAGATTGCTGCTTCCTGCTTGATTCACACCCCAAAGTGCAGAACAACTCTTGCACACTTACGTTTTTTGAATATCTTATTAAAGAGAGGGAGAGAAAGAAGAGAGAGAACATGGACACACCAAGTCCTCTTGTCACTACAAATGAACTTCGGAGGCATGCTCCATTTTGTGAGTCTGGCTTTACGTTGGTACTGGGGAGTCAAGCCTTTGCCATTGGGCTTTGCAAGCAAGCACCTTTAACTGCTGAGCCATCTCTCCAGTCCACACTTATGGCTTTTTTCTTTTTTTTTTTGAGGTGGGGTCTCACTCTAGCCTGGGCTGACCTAGAATTCAGTATGTAGTCTCGGGGTGGCCTCGAGCTCATGGCGATCCTCCTACCTCTGCCTCCCAAGTGCTGGGATTAAAAGCGTGTGCCATGGGCTGGAGAGATGGCTTAGCGGTTGAGAGCTTGCCTGTGAAGCCTAAGGACCCCGGTTCGAGGCTCGGTTCCCCAGGACCCACGTTAGCCAGATGCACAAGGGGGCGCACGCGTCTGGAGTTCGTTTGCAGAGGCTGGAAGCCCTGGCGCGCCCATTCTCTCTCTCTCCCTCTATCTGTCTTTCTCTCTGTGTCTGTCGCTCTCAAATAAATAAATAAATAATAAAAAAAATTAAAAAAAAAAAGCGTGTGCCACCAAATGGTAAACTACATATGCAAATAATATACAGTTTGTCACCCTGTTGCAGTCTGGGTCGCATTGCTGTTAGAAATCACCTAACCAAGAGCAGCTTCTGGGAAAAAGAGGTTTATTTGGCTTACAGGCTCGAGGGGAAGCTTCACGATGGCAGGGGAAATCGATGGCATGAGCAGAGGGTGGACATCACCCCCTGGCCAACATAAGGTGGAACACAGCAACAGGAGGGTGTGCCAAACACTGGCATGGGGAAACTGGCTATAAAGCCCATAAGCCCACCCCCAACAATACACTCCCTCCAGGAGGCATTAATTCCCAAATCTCCATCAGCTGGGAACCTAGCATTCAGAACACCTAAGTTTATGGGGGACACCTGAATCAAACCACCACACACCCTAACCATTCTTTTACAAAAAATTTTATGGTTTTTCTTTTGTGTGTGTGCTCATGTGTGAGTGTGGGCACACCTTTGTCGTGGTGCACATGTGGAGGTCGGAGGTATCAGTCCTTACCTTTCACTACTGCTTGCACCAGGCTAGCTGCTGGTAGATTCTTCTTGCTCTGCCTCCCTTCTTGCCGGTAGGCATGGCTAGAATTGCAGATTCTTTTTGTTGTGTTTTGTTTTTTTTTTGCTTTTCTAGCCCCGGCTGACCTAGAATTCACTATGTAGCTTCAGGGTGGCCTTGAACTCATGGAGATCCTCCTATCTCTGCCTCCCGAGTACTAAGATTACAGGAATATGCCACCACACCTGGCCTGGAATTCCAAACTCTTGCCACAGTGCCCTGCTTTTTATGTGGGTAATTGAGTACTCATGCTTGTAGGGCAAATGCTGTATCCACCCAGCCGTGTCCTAAGGTAGTAAGTACATTCACATTTAATGACTTTAGTGTACTTGTGCAGCTGTCACCACCAGCCATTTCCAGATTTTTTTTTTAATCTTTCCCAACTAAAATGTTATATCTATTAGACACTGACCCTTCCTTCACCCCCCACCCCCAGGCAACCACCATTCTGTAGTCTGTGAATTGAACTACTTAACAATCCTCACACAGTGGAACCACACAGGATTTATCTTCTAGTGATTAGCTTAATTTATTTCATATGTCCTCTGGGCTAATCCATGTTGGAGCAAGTGTCACAGTCCCCTTTTTTAATGCTGAATAATATCCCATTTCATGTGTGGACCACATCTTGTTTATCCATTCATGCACTCATGGACACTTGGGTTCTTTCTACCTTTTGGCTATTTTTTACATGTGTTATGTGTGCGTGCATGAGCATGTGTGTGTGCACATGCACTTGCCTGTGGAGGTTAGAAGTTGATGTCAGGGATTTTTTTATTACTTCTTTACCTTAGTCTTTTTTTTTTTTTTAAATTTTATTTATTTATTTGAGAGCGACAGACACAGAGAGAAAGACAGATAGAGGGAGAGAGAGAGAATGGGCGCGCCAGGGCTTCCAGCCTCTGCAAACGAACTCCAGACACGTGCGCCCCCTTGTGCATCTGGCTAATGTGGGACCTGGGGAACCGAGCCTCGAACCGGGGTCCTTAGGCTTCACAGGCAAGCGCTTAACCGCTAAGCCATCTCTCCAGCCCTAGTCTTTTTTTTTAATTAAAATTTCTTTATTATTTACTTGCAAGGAAAGAGAAAGAGAGAATGAGAATGGGTGCACCAGGGCCTCTTGCCCTTAAGTGCTGAGCCATCTCTCTAGTCCTTTATGTTATTCTTTGAGGCTTGGTCTTTCCCTGAACCTAGAGCTGACTAGCTAGCCAGTGAGCCTCTGGGAATCCCTGTCTCCCTCTCCCCAGCACTGGGATTATAGGCATCCATCACTATGTCTGGCATTTTTCACATGGGTTCTGGGGATCCAAACTCAGGTCTTCGTGCTTTCATGGCAAGCTCTTTACCCAATGAGCATCTCCCCAGATCCCCCTGTTGGCTATTTTGAATACTACTGCTATGAACAGGGGTTTACAAACATTTGTTTGAGACCCTGTGACTATGTAATTGGAAGCAGAATTACTGGATTGTGTGGTAACCCAATTTGTAATCTCTTGGGGTTCCTCTATATTGTTTTCCAAAGCAGCCACTGTTTTATGTGTATGCCAGAAGCGTACAATGATTCCAATCTCTCTACACCTTTACTGATACTATTAGTTTCTGGTTTTTAAAATATTTTTATTTATTTATTTACAAGTAGAAAGGAAGATAGAAGAGAGAAAATGGGCATGCCAAGGCCTCCAGCCAGTGCAAAAGAACTCCGGATGCATGTGCCACTTTGTGCATTTGGCTTTATGTGGGTTCTGAGGAATCAAATATGGGCCATTAGGCTTTGCAGACAAGCATCTTAAATGCTGAACCATCTCTCCCGCCCTGCTGTTCTTTTACATAGTAGCCATGATAACAAGCACAACAGGTGGTTGTGTATTTAGGGGTGTATTATGAAGTACTACAATTTGCTTCCTGTACTGTCATTTGCAGGTTATTGTCCTATATTGATTCACTTTTTAAAAACTTGGACAAATTTACTTATAAAGGACTTTTATCAGCTTCACTTGGCATTACTCCCAAGTTACACTGAAAGAATCAAAGGGGCTGGAGGCATAGCTCGGTGTTACACTGTGTCCCTAGCATGTTCAAGGCCCTGGGTTTGATCCCAGCATCACTCACAAAATAATAGTGATAAATAAAAGCAATGTAATCAAAGCAAGATGATTATTGATGGACCTTGTTGCTACCTGAGGCCCTAACTGAGGCCTACTGCATGAGAAAAGGGAGCCTGCTAAGTATTGGGAAAGTGGTGACCCATTCATACCTCAGCACAAAGACTGGGCCAGGGAATCTCAAGAGACAGGTCCAGGGTTCTGTAATACTGCCACCCTGACCCACCTTGTCACCCTCCAGTGATCTGTAGCCCACTGTGTGGAGCACTTTTCTGGTTTCTTTCTTTTTTTCCATTTAAAGTTTTTTTAAATTTTATTTTATTTTCATATTTACTTTAGAGAGAGGGAGAGAGAGAAAGAGAAAGAGGCAGAGAAAAAGAGAGAATGGACATGCCAGGGCCACTGGCCACCGCAAACAAACTCTAGATACACCACCATTTGTATCTGGCTTATGTGGGTAACGGGGAATCAAACATGGGTCCTTAGGCTTCAAAGGCATGCACCTTAATCACTAAGACATCTCTCTAGCGCCCCCTTTTTCCATTTTTAATTGGGGACTTTAATGTATGGACATATTACGAATTGGTTGTATTCCCATCTGGTTGTCCTTTTGTGTCCCCCCCCCCCCCATCCCCTTTCCTCCGAGGGCTCCCTTCAGTGGGGTATCAATAGTCTCTGGTCATGGATGCATGAGTCAGTTCCTGTGGGGATGAGGACAGTGTCTCTAGTTTCCCTTACCTCCCTATGGCTACTCTTCTAGTTTCTGATCACCCCAGAGTATGTATCTTTTAGGGGCACACTCCTGGCCTCTGGGCCTTTGTTTCTGTTTCTTCCTGCCCAGGATGGCTCTCCCTTCTGCCTAATGCTTATGTCTCATGGGAGAGTCTGCTCCTCCTGTAAGGTAAGGCTCAGATGCCACACTTACGGAGAATGTCATTCCTCTTACTCTATACCTGGATTATTCCATGATTTTTTTTGGTGGGGGGGTGACAAGCCCAACAGACTGGCCTTTTTTTTTTATGTGAGACAGAGCAAGTGAGTGAGAGAGAGAGAACTGGCACGCCGGGGCCTCCAGCCACTATAACTGAACTCTAGATGTGTGTGTCACCTTGTGCTTGTGCATCTGGTTTACATGAGAACTGGGGAGTTGATCATGGGTTCTTAGGCTTTCCAGGCAAGCACCTTACCTGCGAAGCCATCTCTCCAGCCCTCCACGATCTTTTTTCGTAGCCTGTCCTAGCACAGATCAGAGTAGGAGGGGGCGGGGTGTTCCTGGGAGACACTGAGCTGCTGGAAGGGGTGTTTGTCACATTTATTCTGACCCAGTTGGAAGGGCTTGGGGGCTGGGACAGACTCTTGTCAGATGAAGCTCTGGAAGGTGCATTTCTTGCTCTAGGCCCTTTGCTCTGGGTCTCAGTAGTACTGTGGGCAGTATAACCCTGGAGAGGGGCCATCACTGGAGAACTAGTTTTCTTGGAAGGAGTTATACAGCTGCTGCTCTGCATTTTTGATGTCACCTGGCCCTGGGAAGAGGGGAGGTGGGGACCCTGTGTAGCAGAGCGAGAACAGGAGCAGCTGTCTGAGATTGAGAGCACTTGTGTTGGACATGCATGCAGGAACCTCCCATAACGGTCTCTGAGGACGTGAAGCAAAGTGTCCTTTGGCTGTCCTTGGCTTTG
The DNA here is from genome assembly GCF_020740685.1 of Jaculus jaculus. Taxonomy (NCBI): domain Eukaryota; kingdom Metazoa; phylum Chordata; class Mammalia; order Rodentia; family Dipodidae; genus Jaculus; species Jaculus jaculus. The sequence continues at coordinate 30,996,124 of NC_059113.1, forward strand.
ATCTACTTTGGCTTCAGTTCTCCATTCATGGTCTGCTTCTCCTCTAGCCTCCTCTGCCATTGGGATGTGACCCCTACTCTACTTTTTGGGAGGCACTGTCTACCACCCACTATGAGCAGGCCTGGCCTTGGCCCACACCCTCCTTCCCTCTGCAGAGCCAGCATGACCATAAAGCATGAGCTGCTTTGATTGACAGGGTTATACGGGAGTTGAAAGATGTAGGGGAGCAGGCATTAGGGGAAGAAGTAAGCACTTCTGGCTTTTTTTTTTTTAACTAATGTTATTTGCATATCGGTATATATATGTATATATATATATATATATATATATATATATATATATATATATATATATATGTGAACAATATGTGTGTGTGTGTGTGTATTGTCATTTGCATGCCATTGCACTTGTGTGGAGGTCAGAGGATAATCTCAGTGCAATTCTCTTCTGCTTCTACCTTCTTTTGGAAGAATTTTCTCATTTTTAGTATTTATTTGTATGTGCATGTATATAAGTATGCTGTGTGCATATAATGGGTGCACACGTACAACAGCATGTGTGGAGGTCAGAGGACAGTTTGGGGTGTTTTCTCCTTCTCTTTCTACCCTGTGTGACAGTGTCTCTCCTGCTGCTGATGATGGTGAGCTCCTGCAGTCTTCTGGCTCCGCCTCCGATTGCCATGAGCATTGAGATTGCAGAGATGTGTACCACTTTGCATCCTGCTTCATGTGGGTGCCAGGGAAGACCAGACTCAGGTCAGAAGCTTTACACGCAAGCGCTTTTGCCTGCTGTGCCATCTCTCCATCCCCAACTCCCTGGCTTTCTCTGGGCACCTCTCTTAGCACTGAGGGTGAGGGCTGAAGGCAGATTAAGACCCTCACAGCAGGCTGTGCGTTGGCATTGCTTTCACTGAGAAGCAGGTGCTCTCTCTGGTTTGCACAGCTCCCCATGGGCTAATGTGACCCTGGAGAGCCATCACTTTCCCTAGCTAGGGCTCCACACTCACTTCCTCCAGAGTAGAGACTAGCATGCATTCACCTTGGTATGGAGAGCACTCAACACTGCAAGACTCAGTGAAAGGCTAACAAATAGGATTTAGTCCATTTGGCCCTTTGAAAATGAAACTGTTAGACTAGAACTCAGTGAAAAGTGAATGCAATGTTACAGTGTGGTTAGTTCATGCCTCTAAACCTCAGTTTCTGTAATTATGACTAATACACATTTTGGGATTATTTGAAGCCCAAATTGTGCCATGAATATAAAATACTTGACTCATGAAATGTTCCTTCCCCCTCAAAAATGTTTCTGTAATGAATGAATTCTGAATTTGGACTATAACCTGGCATATTCTGGGATATACTGGTCTTTTAAAAATAAAGGCCAGGCATGGTGGCACACACCTTTAATCCTAGCACTTGAGAGGCAGAGGTAGGAGCATCACTGTGAGGTCAAGGCCAGCCTGGGATTGCATAGTGAATTCAGGTCAGCCTGGGCTAGAGTGGACCCTACTTAAAAAACAAAATAAAAAACTACAAAAAAGAAATCAGAGATGTGTCAGATAACTTAATAATGTACCTCAGGGTCTTGGAAAACAAGTCAAATGAAAGAACAACTCAAACTGAAAAGGAGTTGCTGTATAGAAATAGTTAAGATCTAAGGAGAAATTAATGAAATAGAAATAAAAAAAGAATAAATTAAACAAAGAGTTTGTTCTTGGAAAAGATGAACAAAAATGATAAACCCTTAGCCAAACTAACCAAAAGTGAGAAGAACCAAATTAATAAAATTATTGATGAAAAAAGGAAACATTATAACAGCTACCAGTGAAATTCAGAAAATCATAAGGATATGTCTTAAAAAGTTATGTTCCATTAAATTGTGGAAAATCTAAAAGAAATTAGAAGAAGTTCTATTTATTCATTCATTTTTAAAATTTTTTTTAATTTTTATTTTTTGGTTTATTGATTTTTCGAGGTAGGGTCTCACTCTAGCCTAGGCTGACCTTGAATTCACTATGGAGTCTCAGGGTGGCCTGGAACTCACAGCAATCCTCCTACCTCTGCCCCCCTGAGTGCTGGGATTAAAGGTGTGCGCCACCACGCCCAGTTTATTCATTCATTTATTTATTTGCTGACTATTTCATGCATGTAGGTAATGTATTTTGATAATGTTCATCCCCATTACACTCTTATCCCACCTTTCACTCCTGTTGAACCTCTTTTGCTTCTCAACTAGTCCCCTTTCCTACTTCCATGTCTTATTTTGGCGACTCACTGAATTGAACTAGTGTTGCTTGCATGAGCATCTGGCAGTGAGAGGGGTGGGGCTTGGGGTACTTACTGGAGCATGGGAAACTTGAGTGGCTAACCACTGAAGAAAATGACTCTTCTTCCCTATCAGCGATTAACTGCCAAAAGCTCCTCAGTGAGGAGTGGTGCCTAGTGAGCCTCTCTTCCATCTAAACTGGAATGTTGGTGGGCTGTGATTTAACCACAACTTCTGTGACTTAATGAGTACAGTGGCAGTGTCATGTTCAGAAAACAGCTTTGCACAGCACTCCTTTGCATCATCCAACTTTTACATTCTTTCCACCTGCTCTTCTGTGATGTTCCCTGGGCCTTCGAGGGTGTGATATAGTTGCCCTGTTTAGAACTGAGCACTCAGCAGTCACTTTGAACAGTTATGAGTCTCTGCATTAACTACCATCCACAGCAAAAAGAGATGCTTCACTAAGACTGAGAGCAGCACTAATGTATGAGTAAATACCAATGTTAGAAGGCAGTTTGACAACATGATGATTTAGCAGAATACTGATGTAGGTTTCACCAAGGGTCCATGACCTCCCCTTTTGACCAGTTTTTCAAGTACCAAGCATGAATTCCCTTCTGGGGAGCAACCCTTAGATCTAATCAGAAAGCAGTTGGTTACTCTCTTAACAATCATACCAGTATTACACCAAAGGGCACATCTTGCCTGGTGTGTCACTATTGTAGTATGCAGAGTCCACAGCTGGGTAAGGCCACTGATTGATGGCTTTTCTCCCCCAACAGCCTGAATAACACCTTCTGGTTATCCAGAAAGCTAGCCAGCAGGTAGGAAGCTTCCAGCTTAGTTCCAGCTTAATTTTTTTTTTTTTTTTTTTTTTTTTTTTGGTTTTTCGAGGTAGGGTCTCACTCTGGTCCAGGCTGACCTGGAATTAACTCTGTCATCTCAGGGTGGCCTTGAACTCATGGCAATCCTCCTACCTCTGCCTCCCGAGTGCTGGGATTAAAGGCGTGGGCCACCATACCCGGCCCAGCTTAATTTTTAAAGTTTACTGGTATCTTCATCAGTAGGGTAACCAAGGGCAATGGCAATGACCTGTATTATTTGGGGAGCCCTGGGACCTCATGACCAACACTCATAGGTAAGTATCCCACACCCAGCACTTGGATTTTCATTGAAGGATCTATGGCTGCTGGGAGCAGCATTATCTGCCCATGCAGAGTACTTCCATTCAAGCTCTTTCCTTTTTGTTATTTTTTTTTAAAATAAGCTTTCAAAGTATTTGCTTTCCATAGGGATTATTTATGCTTCCTCCACTCTCCCACCCCCTCACCATTATTCCTTTTTAAACCTTTCTATTCCCAGTATTCCTTCCCAGTACTTTCATATCACAAGTGTTCTACTATGCCCTCCTTTACATCTTCCTTCTTCTCTCATTGTCCCTTTCTGAGACAAAAATGCATAGACCAATGGAATAGAATAGAAGACTTAGATAAAAGCTCACACAGATATAGCCACCTGATATTTTACAAAAATACCAAAAATATAAATTGTAGGAAAGATAGTGTGGTGGTTTGAATCAGATATCCCTATAAACTCTTACATTTTGTGTGCTTGGTCCCCAGCTGGTGGCAGTTTTAGAGGTAGAACCTTGTTGAAGGAGGAGTGCTGTTGGGGGTGGGCTTTTGGGTGTTATATATAGCTCCCCCTTGCCAGAGATCAGCTCAGTCTCTTGCTGCTATTTTCCACCTGCTGTGGCAGAGATGATGTTCCCATCTGCTCAAGCATGTTTCCTCCAGACATTATAAAGGCTTCCACTTGACACTGTAAGCCAAAATAAAGTCTTCCTTCATCAGCTGTTTTTGGTTGGGTGCTTTATCCCAGCAATGAGAAGGTAACTACAATAGAGAATTGGTACCAGTGGAGTGGGCTTATTGCTGCTAGAGACTGGACTGTGTGGCTTTTGGCCTTTTGGAATGATTGGTGGAAGGAATGTGGGAGGATTTGGAAGTTTGATCCAAGAGACACCTTGCAGTGCTGTGATCAGCATTTGTTGAACTATTCTGGTCAGAGTTCAAATACGTGAATGCAGTGTGGACTGTGAGGTTTGATTTATGAGGGGAAGAAAGAGCTTTGTCTGGACTGGGCTAGAGGCAGTTTCTGTGTGAGGCTAGCTGTGCTCTTATTATATCCTGATAACTTGAGCAGGGTTGAATTTACAAGAAGTGGACTAGTGTGAGTTGATGGATATGGCACAGAAAGAAATGAAAATTAGGCCAGTTGTCCTGTTATTAGGACAGCAGAAAGAATGCTGACTCTTTTGAAAGTAGTGGGCCTGAATGCTAAAGGAGAGCCCTGCTGTTAAAGTTATCTTTGTTCCCCACTAGATTAACAAGTTTGGTTGTCTACCATGTACTGTGGGAGTATAACAAATGCAGGAAAGAAAGGGTCACTGGATTTGCAATACAATCAGTATTTTGGAGATTGCCACTAGGAGATATGAGGCAGGGTTGTTGGAGTTCCTGCATGGCCAGCAGAGCCATGATGATAACCCATGGGTTGCAATGGAGATCCTAGGAATTTTGAGATATCAGGACTGTGGGATAGCTGCCAAGGAAAGCTGCTGGCTAGGGATGGAGTTTACCCCAGGCTGTGGGCAGCCCAGAAGGAAGGGTGGAATTGGAAACCTAGAGACTTCACTGTGGCTCTCAAGCGGAAATGGAACTGCAGGATTTGATGTTTGCCGTCTTTCTCATTGTGCATATTTACTCTGTCCCATTCCTCTGGGCCGGTGAGATTGGGTTCCAGCTGCTCTAACAACCCTTTTAAATTTACCTGCCCTTCTAAAGAGCATTTACCTAGGGCTGGAGAGATGGCTTAGTTGTTAAGGTCTTTGCCTACAAAGCCAAAGGATCCCAGTTGGACTCTCCAGGACCCACATTTTAAATGCATAAGACTTAAGGTGGGAGTAGAGAGATGGCTTAGCAGTTAGGGCTAGAGGCTCTGGTGGACCTGTTCTTTCTCTTTATCTCTGTTTACCCCTCTCCCTGTCTCCCTACCTCTCTTTCCCTCCTTCTCTCTCTCTCAAACTCTTAAATAAATAAAGTACTTTAAAAAAAGAAAAAGACTCAAAATAGAGCTGGGCGTGGTGGCGCACGTCTTTAATCCCAGCACTGGGAAGGCAGAGGTAGGAGAATCACCGTGAGTTTGAGGCCACCCTGAGACTACATAGTGAATTCCAGGTCAGTCTGGACCAGAGTGAGACCCTACCTCGAAAAACCAAAAAAAACTCAAAATGGGACAGAGGCATGGCAAAAATGCTGATAAGAATTACAAAGGCTACATGTTATATGACTAATGTACTTGTGTAGAATGTCCAGAATAGGTAATTCTTTTAAAAATATTTTATTTATTTATTTGAGAGAACTTCCTATGTAGCCCAGGCTGGCCTTGAACTCAAGATATCTTGTGTTCCTAAAATTTAGGTCTGTAATTATTTATTTATTTTGTTGATTTGTTTGCAGGTGTATGTGTGTGTGTGTGTGTGTGTGTGTGTGTGCGCGCGCGCGCGCGCCTGCCTGCCTGCCTGCCTGCCTCTCTCTCTCCTCCTGAATCGCAGATGCAAATGAATGCCCATCTGAGTTTACATGGGTGACTCAGGAATTGAATCCAGGCTGACATGCTTTGCAAGCAAGCACCTTTCACCTCTGAGCCATTTTCCCAGCCCCTTTCTGTAATTAATTGATAGAAGGAAAATCAGAGTTCTACTTTTCACTAAGGTTACTAGGATCCAATTTTATCTGCTGCTGAATTGGAGCCATGTAAGAAAATGTCCTTGAAATACTAAGAGGTCGGTTTCGCTCCTAAAATAACAAAGATTTCCAGACTATCAATAGAAAGTGTTTGTGCTGACAACAGTGAGGTTGATTCCATGTAACATGTGTCTCCTAAGAGATAGTCTGTCTCTTTGTCAATAGCACATCTATGTCCATAGTGATATTATTAACTCTTTGTTATTTGATATAGTCCAACTAATACTGTTTTGAAACCCATGTTTATTTGACCACAAGAGTGTTTACTTAGAACTGCTGCTTCCCTGCGTGACACTATTTTTAATTGAATACCAGAAGATTTGTGAGCCATATATATCTTTTGATGCATGATAAATAATACATTAAGGAATGCATGCATTACAATGCCAGTGGCTACCTTGCTATTTCTACCTCATTTTAACCTCGTCACACCTCTCAGCAATCTGTTTCTTAGCTAATAGCTGCACGAAAATCATCTCAGAAAAGAAAGCTGAGGAGAGTTTTGCATTACCTTTTGCCAATTTGTGTTTTCAATCCACTCTTTGGTATTTGCAAAGGTCAGATGAGCTATTTTGGTGTCCATGGCCCTGATTAATGGGAAATTCTGCATTTCCATTGGCCCCCAAGGATGAAGGATTGTGCAGTGGTGGCAGGCAACATCTGCTGGAATGTCAGAGGTGGAGTGCTGGGAATTGGAGGAGCTGCAAGCCTGTGAAACTCGAGGAGGCGGTGCTCCTTGGATGCTAGCCTCAATGAGGTTTTCTCTCCTGCAGTCATGCAAACATCTCTGGGATTGTTCATTCTCATTCTCCTCTATTAAGCCATGACACTAGGAATTTAATATGGAGAACACAAGGGGCTGTTCCCTGAGAGGGCTGTGGGCTGTTTGTGGGGCTTCCTGCTTCTCTGCCAGAGGCCTTCCTTAGCGCCCTGTTTCTTGGCATGTTTGTGTTCAGCTTTTCACCCTTCCTGGTAGGCTGTGTGTGTGTGTGTGTGTTTTTAATAATGTAGATAGAAATTGCTGCATTAGTGTGGAGATCTTAGCCAGAGAAGCAGGTGCTTGGTGCATTGGGGAAAATAACTGAATAACACAGGACTCTGTCCCCATTCGAGAGCAGATGGTTCTTGTTCATTTATCTTATGACCTTTCTTTGCCTCTAAGACATGAAATCTCTGATCCCATGGATCATAAATATTCTTTAGATTTGCAGCCATGGAGGTGAGGGGAGCAGCAAGCTGTGGGTATCATTTTCCACTTGTCTGGAACCTTTGAAGGAAACCATTAGAGCATTTTTCAGTACTAAATTAGCCTCCTGAAGCCGTGGGCTTTACAGACATGTGAAGGGCACTGCAGTAAAGCTGCCTCGGCCAAGGTCAGGAAGGAGACCTCTGCACAGTACCCTACCAACCTCACCTGTCCAGTCACTGGGCAGCTTTCCCAACAGCTGCTTCGTGTCAGGCACCATGATGACTGGCATAGCCCCTGTCTGCCTGGCCAGGGGGCACATTATTAATGTCACCAATAGTGATAAAGCCCAAGTGTGGGTCACCTGCCTGCTGTCTGTCAACCTTCTCATCAGGAGGTAGACCCACAAGTGCAGTGCAGAGTGCTTGGATCATGACTGTGCACTGAGCTGGGCAGAGGTGATATCAGAGCTGCTCTCCCGCAGAAAGGACATGCTAGGAAGCAGCTAGACCTCAGCTCTGCGTGTTCATGTGCAAGGGAGGAAGGGAGGGCTGGTTAGAGATAGTCACCCTGAGGATCAAGACAGTAAAATATGTTCAGAATTAACTGGAAAGATCTGGGAAGTTTTAAATATAAAAGAAGATGTGCTCAGACTTCTGTTTGGTTTGTTTATTTTTGTGTGTGGTACGGGGGGTGGGGTGGGGGGGGGAGGGTTGCTGGAGATTGAACCCAGGACTTTGAGCAGACTAGGCAAGCACCCTGGTCCACCCACCCCCAGCTCGGGTTTCTGTTCGAGACTGACCACATGACCATTCTATGGTCTGGAGAGATGGTATAGTGGTTAAGGCAGTTGCTGGCAAAGCCAAAGGACCCAGGTTTGATTCTCCAGCACCCATGTAAAGCCAGATGCACAAGGTGGTGCATGCGTCTGGAGTTCGTTTGCAGTGGCTAGAGGGCCTGATGTGCCCACTCATCCCTCCTTCCTTTCTTTGTTCATTCTTTCCTTTCTCAAATAAATAATTATAATTTAACAAAAAGGGAATGACCATTGTAGGGCACCATAGAGGGTAGTGTCTGAGGAGAGAGATGAGAGGAAGTAGTGCCAACTTGGTGCTGTGACAGTGATCATCGTGGGAAGCCTGGAGGCAGCTCAGCTGTGCTTCCTGCCAGAGCTCCTTCTTTCCTTTGTTTCTTAGTCCTACAGTCTCCCTTGGTCCCCCAAATACCTTCCACTCCCAAGTACTGCTACCCTTCTAAGGCCTTTGCTGGGCTCTGCAGGCGTCGGGACTCAGGTCTCCCCTGCACCATATTCTCATGCTAGTCTGCCACCATTTGGTCTTCAGTGGAGACTGCTGGTGTCTCTACTTCCATAGCTCAGATTATCAGTACTCTATGCACGCACGCATGCACGCATGTATGCACGTGCACAAGAGAGAAGGAAAGACACTTTAAAATGAGTATTACATTGGATTAGAGGAGATTTAGGATGTGGAGACAGAACACATCCAAGTTTGAGACCCATTTGTGCCTTCCATGTTCTCTCCTCCAGCAAAGCTCACCTCTCAAAGGCTCCACCAGCTGTGGACTAAGTCAGAGGCTTCATCAGACACTTGAGGCTATGAGGGCATTTTAGATTCAAGCCCCCACAGAGATGAAATGATTTCTCTTCTTTTTTTAATGTTCCTAACACTGGAAAAATTTTAAACTTAAGCATGAACAGGGAAGATAGATAAGGAACCTCTGGGCACCCTTGATCCAGCTTTAATAGGCCCCACCATCTGGCTAATCTAATCTTGCTTCATCTACTCATCTCCTTCCTACCCTACATTGTCTTGAAGCAAATTCCTGGCATCACATAATTTTAGCCGTAAATACTTACATATATCACCTTGTGTTTTGTTAGGAATCTTAATCTGTCTGTAAAATGGGAATGATGACTCTTGAGACGGTTAATCTTGAGAGCTTCTTTGGAGGTTCTAGCAGTGGAGTGCAGCAATTCGTATACCCTTGACCAAAGACCAGTCCTTTTCTATATGGGGAATGTTGTCCCCTGTGACCAAGTGTGCAGTTATGGGAGAGACGCACATGGATCAGTGAGGGAGGAAGGGGACACAGCCAAATCAACCCTAGCAATCAGTGAGGTGACAGATGTCGCAGCCAGATCGCCCTCATGTCTGAGATGGTTAATTCTTTTTTTTCAAGGTAGGGTCTCGCTCTAGCTCAGTCTGACCTGGAATTTACTGTGTAGTCTCAGGGTGGCCTTGAACTCATGGCAATCCTCCTACCTCTGGCTCTCAAGTGCTGGGATTAAAGGTGTGCAATAGCACATCTGGCTTTTTTTTTAATTCTTTTTTTTTTTTTTTTTTTGGAGAGATGGTTAATCTTAATTGTCAAATTGACTGGATATGGAATCACCCAGGAGACACAACTCTGGGTGTGTCTTTGAGGACATTTCCAGAAAGGTTTAATTGAGGAGGGAAGATCCACCCTGACTGCTGGCAATGGTGCCCATGGGTTCGGGTCCCAGACTGGTTAGTGAAGAGAAAATGAATGCAGCACTCATCTCTCTGCTTCTTGATTGTGGACCCAATGTGACCAGTGGTCTCATGTCTGTTGCCACAGCTAAAGCTTCTTGCCACCATGCCTACCCTGCTAGTGATGGGCTGTCCTCAGACTGGGAGCCAAAGTAACCCCTTATTTCCGTAAGTTGCTTTGTCAGTTTTTGTCACAGCAACAAGAAGAGTAACTACCTAGTGTAATACCGTATCCGAGAGTTGTGAGTAAAGCTGGTAAAATCCTTTGCTAGGATTCTAGTGGCTGTCTTCTCATTACCGCCTATTTACAGGAGACAGACTATAGTGGCTCAGAAAGCACAACCTTCGTGATTGTGGAGGTGCCTCAGTGGACTCATCCCCAGCACCAAAACCAGCACAACAAAATGAAATAAAACCTACAACCTTTGGAGCAGATGGACCCAAGTCCCATTCCTAACCCTAATACTTACCAACACTGTGTCTTTGGAGTCAACTTGCCTTAGTATAGGCCTCGGCAGCCTTGTCTTTAAACCTGGGGACATAACTGCTCCTTTACTGGGCTACAGTAAAGTTTCAGTGAGACAGTGCATGTGTCAGTACATAATAAGTTCCTACGACATGATAGCTGCAGCTATTCTGTATAAATGTATGCTATGTCTCATTTTCATAGCAGTCCTGCAAGGTAAATAGTTACTCCCCGTATTTTACACGGAAATGACTGTGACTTACAGATAAATGAACTTGCCTGAGGTCTCAGGGCTAATAAATTGCAGAGCCAGGAGTCTGAGCCCAGGTCTGGCTGACCTGAAAGCTCCTACCTTCATTACTGCTGTTATTTATTAAAACTCACTGCATGGCCTTGTGGAAAAGAACATGCTGATCTTGGATCAGGCAGAGCAGGGTTATCTGTCCCTTGCCTCTGCTGCTTTTTTTTTTTTTTTTCTGTCTGCTATGTTAAGCCAGTTCTGGTTTATTATAAGCTTGTAGTTGAAGTGACAAGATTTTTTTAGGTTCCTCCTTCCAAATCTGCCTTCTTCCAGCCTCTCATTTTGGGGGCTTATTAGGGTTCATCAGTGCCTGAGGTGGAGAGAAGTAAATAAAGGAAGAGGCACCAAAGCAAAATGCTCCCATTGGTCTTTGTTTTCCCTTCAGCCAAGACTGTGAGGAGTAGGCGGTGCTTGTTTACTCAATTCAGCTGTAAAGTCACTAGGGATGGAGAACTTGTTTTGGTTCAGTTTGGTTTGTTTTTCAAGGTAGGGTCTCACTGTATCCTAGACTGACTTGGAATTCACTACATAGTCTCAGGGTAGCCTTGAACTCACAGTGATCCTCCTGCCTCTGCCTCCCCAAGTGCTGGGATTAAATTTAGGCATGCCCCATCATGCCCGGTGGAATGGAGAACTTGAAGATAATGTGGCAGAAGGGAAATGATACCTGGGCCTGACCAACTCGCTTGGTTCCTGGTTCTGGTGTTCTGTAGCACTGCTTCATGGAGTGGACAGAACCCACATGGGAGACTCCAGAACTGCCTGTGGCCATAACCTGTGGCTCAGGATTCTTATCCCTTAAAGAGAGCCTAACCATACCAGCGAGGAATGTTTTGACGAGCTTTTCTTGTGTGCTTCATTTTCACGGGGTGGTGAGGTTCCCGGCTTTGTAAGCAGGACAGCCTAGCAGATAAAGGAGTGGTCCGTGGTCACCCGAGCACAGCGTGAGGATATGAATGATCTTTAGACTGTGGCCAGTCTTTTTTACAGAAGCCTCCTGAACTTGCTCATTAGTGGCACCTCATCCATGTGAAGAGCTGAATTGCTAAGAACAGGGCTGGGAGCAACTCCCCAGGATCCCCAGAGAACAGGAAGTGAGCAGGCATGATGGAGACTTTGCATCTGAGGCAGTGTTCGTTCATTGAAGAAATGGTCTGCTCTGTGGCTGTGATACATCCTGGCTGCCATCTGGAGAGCCACCTTCAGTGGTATAGTTTTCCTCCAAATAATACATGGGAACAAATTTGAGCCAAAGATTGAGAAACCCAGTGATGCATTTCCCACTTGTGTGATTTACAGGCTCCATGGCAAACCTCCTTTTTGGGTAGAAACACAAAACCAATCACCTCATCGCTCGGAGGATGACAGCCTTGACTTTCTTGGGATCCAACCAAGCAAACAATTTATGAGACTGAGCCACACTTAACTAGCGAAAGCTTGGGCTGTAATCCAAAATCCTTCTTACAGAAAACAGTTAAAATGGTTCCCCGTGAAACCTTGTGGCTATTTATTTGAATTAGTGAGGACACTTCAATGACCAGTCATTAACTAGAAGTTGCCTTGACCTTCGTAAGAATGTCACTGCGCAGGGCCAGGTGCTTTTCTTCTTGAATGCTTTTATTTTTTATTTTATTTCTTCGAGGTAGGGTCTCGCTCTAACCCAGGCTGTCCTGGAATTCACTATGTAGTCTCAAGCTGGCCTTGAACTCATGGTTTTCCTCCTACCTCAGCCTCCGAGTGCTGGGGTTAAAGGTGTGCGCCACCACACTAGGCTTGAACTCTTCTAGTCTTATCTTTCCTTGCTCTGTGTTCAGTCATGGCTCATTTCTTCCATGAAGCTCACTTCTCTGCTCTGCAGTCATGGAGCACAAGCCCAGCCCTGAGTCCATGGGCTGATCTGAAGTCCAGGCTCTGCCTCCTACTGGCAATGTGGCTTTTCCAGCCTTGTTTCCTCATGGAAAAAATGGATTTGATGATACAATATTTACTGCATGGGGCTGTGGTATTTCCATTCATTGAGTACCATCACTATGTGCCAGATAATCTTCAGAGTACTTAAGGTGTATAAGTTCATTTTGTCCAAGTAGTGATTTTTTTCCTTTCTTTCTTTCATTTATTTATTATTATTATTTTTGAAGTAGTATCATTCTAGCCCAGTCTGATCTGGAATTCACTATATAGTCTCAGGGTGGCCTCAAACCCACAGCGATCCTCCTACCTCTGCCTTCTGAATAGTGGGATTAAAGGTGTGGGTCACCATGCCTGGCTCTCTTTTTATTTTTATTTATTATTTATTTGAGTTTTTTTTTTATTTGAGTTTTTGAGGTAGGGTCTCACTCTAGCCCAGGCTGACCTGGAATTCACTATGTAGTCTCAGGATGGTCTCGAACTCATGGTCATCCTCCTACCTCTGCCTCCTGAGTACTGGGATTAAAGGAGAGTGCCATTATGCCCGGCTTTTATCTTTTTTTTTTTGGTTTTTGGAGGTAAGGTCTCACTCTAGCCCAAGCTGACCTGGAATTCACTGTGGAGTCTCAGGGTGGCCTTGAACTCACAGCGATCCTCCTACCTCTGCCTCCCGAGTGCTGGGATTAAAGGCGTGCGCCACCACTCCTGGCTTATCTTATTTTTAATAGTGTCCCCAGCTGGTCTCAAGCGCCCTCGCCTCCTGCTTCAGCTCTCCAAAAGTTGGAGTTCCAGGTGTGTGCCACTATGCTCAGTGCTATGCTGCACAACTCTTAAAGCATTTTATTGAGGGCCAGTGAAATGGCTTAGTGGTTAAGGTGTTTGCCTGCGAAGCCTAAGGACCCCAGTTTGATTCCCCAGGACCCATGTAAGCCCGATGCACAAGGGGCTGCATGCGTCTGGAGTTCATTTGCAGTGGGTAAAGGCCTTGGCACACCCATTCTCTCTTTCTCTCTGCTTCTCTTTCTCTCTCAAATAAATAAATAAAATATTTAAAAAAACATGTTATTAAAAATACACACACACAATGTGTTTGACTATAATCCCCTCCCATTGCTTTCTTTGTTCCCCATTTCCCATTTCCTTTCCACTCAACTCCTTCATCTTTCTGACCAATTTCTATTCTATTTGGCGGGGGGGTTCAAGGTAAGGTCTCACTCTAGTTCAGGCTGTCCTGGATTTCACTAAGTAGTCTCAGAGTGGCCTCAAACTCATGGTGATCCTTCTACCTCTGCCTCCTGAGTGCTGGGATTAAAGATATCTGCCACCACACCCAGATCCTCTGTTCTGTTCTGATATCTTTTTATTGTTACCTTCCTCCATCACCCATGAAAACATGTTGATGGGCCCAACAGGTCTTGTTCAGGTAATGACAGCCACTGTGAAATCTTGAATGTATCTCGTACTTTATGTCTGAAGTGTTCCAGAACACTTCTTTCCATCCTTTAGCTCTTACATTCTTTCCACCATCTCATTCACAGTGGTCCTTGAGTCTTGGAGGGTGTGATAGAGATGTCTCACTTAGTGCTGAACACTCCACTCTCACTTCTCCACACAAGCCACCACCATCTGTAAAGAGAAGCTTCTCTAACAAGCAAGAGCAGCATTAATCTGTGGGCATAAACATAAATATTTAGAAGCATAAACTATAAATATTGAGAAGCATAAGATAGCCATGTAGCCAGACAGCAGTAATAGCTTTCCTCCTTCCCCCAAGGCTTCTGACCTTCCAGCCATAAGCTTCTGGCTGGGTTTGCATTGTCAGGCAAGAATTCCTTCTGGGGGAGCAGGCCTTAAGTCCAATCAGAGCAAGTGGTTACCCCCATAACAGGCATGCAACTATTGCACTAGTGGGCACATCTTGTTGTGTAGCTTGCAGGGTCCACTGCTGGTTAAGACTGCTGATGGCTTTGCTCCCTCAGCAGGCTACATGACACTTTCTAGCACTATGATGGTTAGTCAGCAGGAAGGAGGCTTTCAGCTCAGTTGCAGCTTGATTTCTCAGTGTTCTGCAACAGAAGTGTGTGGTGTCTTCAGCAACAGGATCTTACTATCTAGTTCTAGTGGGCAAGGCAAACATCTTGGCATTGGCCTGTATTGTTTTGTGGGCCTCAGGGGCCTCCCTGACCAACAACTCACTGGAAGTATCACACCCCAGGACTGCCATTTTTCTATAATATCCTGTGGCTTCTGGGTACATTATCTAACCCCCCAAGTACTTCTGCCCAAGCTATATCTTCTTAAATACACACACATAAAATTAGTCAACAAAAATTAGGTTTCCATTGCTTATGCATACCACCTTTAGTTTTGATTAACCCTCCTTTCATCCCTTTCTCTCCTCCATCTCCCTCCCCTCACCCCACTTAGACATTTTCACCTGCAGTATTTTACCACTCTATTCACATCTCAACTATACCTTCCCCTTAAGCCCTCCCTGCTCTTCCCTCCCTTCCTCTTTCCCTCCCTCCCTCAGTGTCTCTTTCTAGCTTTCTGGTCTCCACTACTGCCTCTTACTCAACTCACATATAAATCTTAAAATTTGAAGCTAAGATCTCATATGAGAAAGAATGTGTGGCATTTATCTAAGTCTGGATTACCTCACTTAATATAATCTTTTCCACATCCATCCATTTTCATGCAAATTTTATAATTTCAGGTTTTTTTTTACAGCTCACTAAACTCCATTGTGTTATTATCACAATATCAGCTGATGGGCATCTAGGCTGGTTCTATTTCCTAGCTATTGAGAATAAAGCAGCAGTAAACATGGATGAGCAAGTATCTTTGTAGTGTAGTGTAGAGCCCTTATGGTATATGCCCAGGAGAGGTATAGCTGGATCATATTGTAGACCTATTTTTATCTGTCTCAGAAACCTCCACACTGATTTCCATAATGGCTGTACCAGTTTGCATTCCCACCAACAATAGAGAATGGTTCCCCAGACCCTTGCCAGCATTTGATTTTTTGTTTTTGTTTTTGATTTTCAAGGAAGGGTCTCGCTATAGCCCAGGCTGACCTGGAACTCACTTTGTAGTTTCAAGCTGGTCTTGGACTCACAGTGATCCTACTTCTGCCTCCCCAGTACAGGAATTAAAGGTGTGTGACACCATGTCTGGCTCTTTTTTTTTTTTTTTAATTTTTAGAGAAAGCAAGGAGAGGGGAGAGAATTGGTGTACCAGGGCCTCAGCCACTACAAACTTCAGACACTTGTACCACCTAGTAGGCATGTGTGACCTTGTGCTCATCTCATCTTTTGTGTGTCTGGCTAACATAGGATCTAGAGAGTAGAATATGGGTCCTTAGGCTTCACAGGCAAGCACCTTAACCACTAAGTCATCTCTCCATCCCTCATTTGATATTTAAATTATTTTATTTTATTTATTTATTTGAGAGAGCAAGAGAGAGAGAGAATGAGAATGGGCATGCCAGGGCCTCCTGCCATTGTAAACGAACTCTAGACACACGCGCCACCTTGTGCATCTGGCTTATGTGGGTCCTGGAGAGTTGAACTGGGGTCCTTTGGCTTTGCAGGCAAATGCCTTAACTGCTAAGCTATCTCTCCAGCCCCTCATTTGATGTTTTAAAAAAGATTTATTTATTTGAGAGCAAGAGATCAAGTATGGGTGTGCCCAGACCTCCTGCCACTGCAAATTAACTCTAGGTGGATGTGCTACTTTGTACATGTGGCTTTACAAGGGTACTGGGGAATTGAACCCAGGCTGTCAGGCATTGTGAGCAAGTACCTTTAACCATTGAGCAATCTCACCAGGCCATTATTCCTTGTTATTTAGTTTTTTTTTAATTATTTTTATTTATTTATTTGAGAGTGACATTGAGAAAAAGAGGCAGAGAAAGAGAAAATGGGCACACCAGGGCCTCCAGTCACTGCAAACAAACTCCAGATGCATGCGCCCCTTTGTGCATTTGGCTTACATGGGTCCTGGGGAATCGAGCCTCAAACCAGGGTCCTTAGGCTTCACAGACAAGCTCTTAACCGCTAAGCCATCTCTCCAGCTCCTTATTTAGTTTTATTTACTTCTTTGTATATCCTAAGTACTAGTCCTTTGTCAGCTGTATAGTTGGAAAAGATTTTCTTCCATTTTGTAGGCTGCCTTATTGCTCAGTTAACAACAGTGTCTTTTGCTATACAAAAGCTTTCTAATTTCATCAGGTTCCATTGATTGAATATTGGCCTTATTTCCTGAGCTACTAGAGTTCTATTCCAAAAGTTGTTGCCTATGCCTATATGAAGTATTTTCCTTCCTGTTTCCTCTAGCGGTGTCAGAGTTTCTGGTCTTATGTTAGGGTCTCTGATCCATTTGGGGTCAATTCTTGTGCGTGGCAAGAGAGAAGGATCTAGTTGCATTCTTCTATATATAGATATCCAGGTTTCTCAGCATCATTTGTTGGAGGTTGTCTTTTCTCCAGTGAATATTTTGTTGTAGAGTTTTCACTGTAAATGTCCTTTACTTCCTTGGTTAGGTTTGTTCCAAGGTTTGTTTGTTTGTTTGTTTTTAGACAATTGTGAATGGGATCTTTCCCTGATTTCATCCTCAGTATATTTGTTGTTGATATATAGAAAGGCGACTGATTGCTGCTTGCTAGTTTTGCGTCCTGCTACTTTGCTGAAAGCATTCATCAGCTAACAAGTGGAGTATTTAGGGTCTCATGTATAGAATCTTAACACCTGCCAACAAAGATAATTTGACTTAGTTCTTTCCTGTTTGCATCCCTTTCATTTGTATCTCTTATCTTGCTCTAGATAAAACTTCCAGTTCTAAATAAAGTAAGAGTGGAGAAAGTGGTCATCCTTGTCTTGTTCTTGACTTTAATGGAAAAGCTTCAAGTTTTTCTCCATTTAGTTTAATGTTGGCTGTAGGTTTGCCATATATATCCTTTATTATATTGCAATATGCTCCTTCTAATTCCAGGTTTCAGGAACTTTTTTTAATGAGAGAGAGAGAGAGAGAGGGAGAGAGAGAGAGAATTGGCACTCCAGGGTCTCCAGCCACTGCAATCGAGCTGCAAGTGCCTTAACCACTAAACCATCTCTCCAGGCCAGCTTTCAGGAATTTTATCACAAAGGGATTGTGTGTTTTGTCAAATGCCTTTTTTTCATCTATTCAGATGATTATGTGATTTCTGTCTTTGAGTTCATATATATGGTATATTACATATATTGATTTGCATATGATGAACCATTCCTGTATCCCTGGAATAAAACTCACTTGAGGGGCAGGAGAGATGGCTCAGCTGTTAAAGTGCTTGCCCCGCAAAGCATAAGGACGTGGGTTCAATTCAACAGTATCCACGTAAAGCCAGATACACAAGGTGGTGCATGTGTCTGAAGTTCATTTGCAGTGGCTAGAGGCCTAATGTACCCCTTCTCTCTCTGTCTGCTTTTCTCTCTCTCTCTTGCTTTCTCTCAAATAAATAACTTTTTAAAAACTCACTTGATCAGGGTGAATGATCTTTTTGATGTGTTCCTGTAATCTGTTTATAAATATTTTGTTGTTGATTTTTCTTTCTTTCTTTTTGGGGGGGTTTATTTTGTTTTGTTTTTCAATGTAGGGTCTCACTCTAGCTCAGGCTGACCTGGAATTCACTATATAGTCTCAAGGTGGCCTTGAACTCATGGCAATCCTCCTACCTCTGCCTCCCAAGTGCTGGGATTAAAGGGGTGTGCCACCATGCCTGGCTTGTAATTTTCTTTTGTTGTGTCTTTATTTGGTTTTAGTTACAGGATAATTCTGGCTTTGTTTAAAAAAAAAAAAAAGTTTGGTAGTTTTCCTACCTTTTCTATTTTATGGACTAGTTTGAGAAGCACTGGTATTAATTCTTCTTTGAAGGCCTGGTAAAATTCACCAGGGAACCCATCTGGGCCTAGACTTTTATTAGTTGGGAGATATTTTTTTAATTGTTTTTATTTATTTATTTGAGAGTGACAAACAAAGAAAGAGGCAGAGAGAGAGAGAGAGAGAACGGGTGCACCAGGGCCTCCAGCCACTGCAAATGAACTTCAAATGCATGCGCCATCTTGTGCATCTGGTTTATGTGGGTCCTGGGGAGTCAAACCAAGGTCCTTTGCCTTTGGAGGCAAACGCCTTAACTGCTAAGCCATCTCTCCAGCCCCAGTTGGGAGATATTTTTATAACTGCTTTGATATCATTGTTTGTTATAAATAGTCTTTTTAAATGGTTTATCTCATCCTGATTTACTTTTGGTAAGTCATATATATCTAGAAATTCATCCATTTCTTTTAGATTTTCAAATTTAATTAAGTATATGTTTTTAAGGTATATCTATAATTTCCTGAATTTCATTGGTATCTGTTGCAATGATTCCCTTTTCATGTCTAATTTTATTAATCTCTCTCTCTCTCTCTCTTTTAGTCAGTTTTACCAAGGGTTTATTGATTTTGTTCATCCTTTCAAAGAACCAACTCTTTGTTTTATTGGTTGTTTGAATTTTTTGTTTCATTTCATTAATTTCTTCCTTGCTCTTTACTAATTCTTTCAATCTACTGATTTTTGTTTAGCTTATTTTTTCTTTTTGTAAGCCCTAATGATGTATCATTAATTATTTGTGACCTTTCTAATTTATTTTTTAAATATTTATTTATTTATTTTACTTGAGAGAGAGAGAGGCAGATAAAGAGGGAGGATGGGCATGTCAGAGCCTTTAGCCACTGCAAATGAACTCCATAAGCATGTGCCACTTTGTGAATTTGGCTTAGGTGGCTACCAGGGAATCAAATCTGGGTCCTTAGGCTTCACAGGCAAGCACCTTAACTGTTAAGCCATCTCTTCAGCCCTCTAATTAATTTTTTTTAAAAAAATTTTAAAAATTTTATTCAATTTTTATTTAATCATTTGAGAGAGACAGAGAGAAAGAGGCAGAGAGAGAGACAGAATGGGCACGCCAGGGCCTCTAGCCACTACAAACGAATTCCAGACATGTGCACCCTTTTGTTCATCTGGCTAACGTGGGTCCTGGGGAACTGAGCCTTGAACCAAGGTCCTTAGGCTTCACAGGCAAGTGCTTAACTGCTAAGCCATCTCTGTAGCCCAATTTTTTCAAAATAAAAAAAAAATTTCTTAATGTAGGCACTTAAAGGTATAATTTCCTTCTTGATTTCTTCAGCGAGCCACTCATTTATTAGTGTACTGTTTTATTTCCATGATTTGTGTATGTTCAATAGTCTTTCTTTTTTTTTTTTTTAAACTTTATTTGAGAGAAAGAGAATGGAGATAGAGAAATAGGCATGAAGAGAGAGAGAGAGAATTGGCATGCCATGGCCTCCAGCCACTGCAAACGAACTCCAGCTGCTTGCACCCCCTTGTGCATGTGGCTTACATGGGTCCTGAAGAATCGAACCTGGGTCCTTTGGCTTTGCAAGCAAGCACCTTAACCACTAAGCCATCTCTCCAGCCCTATAGTCTTTCTTTTATCCCATTGTCATCAGATGGAGTACAAGGACTTATTTCAGTTTTCCTTGTTTGTTAAGATTTGCTTTGTGTCCTAATATATGGTCTATTTCAAAGACAATTCCATGTGCTGCCAAAAAGAATGTATTCTGCAGCATTTGGATGGAATGTTCTGTAGATGTCTGTTAGGTCCATTTGTTCTATGATGTCATTTAATCCAGATGCTTCCCTGTTTATTTTTTATTAGGATGACCTGTCAATTGATGAGAGTGGGGTATTGAAGCCACCTGCTACTATTGTGCTTGGGTTAATCTCTGACTTTCTTTATATGTGGTAGTATTTGTTTAATGAAATTGGGTGCACTTGTATTCAGTGCATGTGTATTTAGAATTGTAATGTCCTCTTGTGGGAGTAGTCCCTTAGTTAGTATAAGCGGACTATCTTATCTCTTCTGACTAAGGTTGGTTTGAAGTCTATCCTATCTGATATTAGACCAGCAAACCTCCTTGTTTCCTAGGCCTATTTTCTTGAAATACCACTTTCCATCTTGTCACCCTAAGGTAGTGTCTGTCTCTTATGCAGGGGTGAGTTTCTTTTGTTTAATTTTTATTGACAATTTTCATACATACGAAAAACATATCATGATCATAGTCTTGTTCCACCATCCTCCTAAATCCACCTCCTAAATCCTTCCACTAAATCATTTCTTTCTAATAAATATCTCTTCTATTTTGATGTTATCATTTTTTTTCCCTCCTATTGTACAGGTCTTGTATAGGTAGTGTCAGCCATGTGAGGCCATGAATACCATGGCTCCTTTGTGTCTGGAGGACAGTATTATAAGCATGCCTTCCCTTTCTTTGGCTCTTACATCCATTCCACCATCTCTTCTGCAATTGACCCTGAGCCCTGGAGGATGTGATAGAGTTGTCTCACTTAGTGCTGAGCACTCCACTGTCACTTCTCAGCACTTTGGTGAGCTTTGAGTCACCCCAGTGACTCAAAAGTGAGAGTAGCATTAATATATAGGCCTAATCATAAGTATTTAGAGGGCAGTTTGATGGGTGGGCATGCTATATCCATTTAGCCAGATAACAGTAATAGTTTCTCCCTAGAGCTATGACCTTCCCAACTATAGGCTTTTGGTTAGAATTTCAGCACCAGACAGGAATTCCCACCTTTGGTGTGGGCTTCAAGTCAATCAGAGAGCATTTGGTTTCACCCATAACAGACATGCCACCTTGCACATGGTGGAGCATTTTGCCTGACTGACCAGTCATAAGGCTTGCAGGATCCTCTACTGGTTAAGACCCTTGATGACTAACAGGTTGCATAGCTCTTTCCAGAATCCTGACAGGCAACAGGGAGGAGGCTTCCACCTCAGCTCCAGCTTGATTTCTCAGTAACTTGCAACCCAGGAATGTGGACTGTTCAGCAATAGGGTCTTACCATGTAGTTCTGGTGGGTAACTAGGAGCCTTGTCAATATCCTTCTATGTTTTGGGGGCATTAGGGCCTCCCTCAACAGCAACTCTCTGGAAAGTAGGCCACCCTGGCACTAAGAGAGGTGAGTTTTTTGGCATCAACAAACAGAAGGATCCTGCCTTCAATCCATTCTACTAGTCTGTGTCTTTTGATTGGGGAATTGAGATCATTGATATTCAGAATTATTGAAAAATATATTAATTCCCATTGTTCTTACTGATATTGTGGTGTTTGATATTTTCTATCCCTCTCTTGCATAAACTGTTATTCAAGCATGGTTTACTCTTTTCTGTAAACTCGTGGATATGTGTTTCATCTCCTCAGTCTGAAGAATCCCTTCATGAATTTTCTGTAGAGCTGGCTTAGTGGTCATGCATTTCTGTAGCCTGTTCATGAGAAGTTCTTCTTTCTCCTTCAATGATAACAGATAGTTTTTCTAGATGTAATAGTTTGGGTTGGCACTTGTCTTTCAGAACTTGATTTTTAAAAATTTATTTATGGGAGAGAGAGAGAAAGAGGCAAAGAAAGGGAGAGAGAGAGAGAGAGAATAGGCATGCCAGGGCCTCCAGCCCTGCAAATGAACTCCAGACGCATGCACCACCTTGTGTATCTGCCTTACATGGGTTCTGGGGAATCAAACCTGGGTCTTTTGGCTTTGCAGGCAAGCACTTTACCTGCTAAACCATCTCTCCAGCCACTCTTTTGGAACTTGAAATACATCATTTCAAACCCTTCTGGCTCTTAATTTCTATTGAGAAATCTGTTGTTAGCCTGATGGTCTTATTTTATAGGTGATTAGGTGCTTCTCTCACTGTTTTCAGTGTGTTTTCTTTAGTCTGTGTGCTTAGTAGTTTAATTATAGTATGATGAGGAGAATTTCCTTTATAGTCTTGTCTGTGTGGTGTTCTTTTAAATGCCTCTTGAATCTGTATTTCTGCCCTAATTTTTGTACTTTTAACTTTTCTCTGAAAATAGTCAATGTATCAATCTTTCTTTGCATCTGTTTCTGTGTAGTGTATGTGAACGTGTGTGTGCAGTATGTGAGTGTGTGTGGAAGCCAGAGATCAGTGTTGAAGTTCTTCCTCATTCTCAACCTTATTCCTTGAAGAGGGTCTCTTCCTGAACTTGGACCTATTTGACTAGGCTTGCTAGCCATTGAACTCTCTGACTGCTTTCCCAACACTGGGATTATAGGCATATGTCATTATGTCTGACTTTTTTCCCTTTGAGTTTAAGATTTGATTGTAATGGGTGAGATAGAGAAGTAAGGAAGAAAAGAGGAAGAGGGAGTGAGAGACAGAGAAAGAAGGTACAAAAGGGGAGAGAGAAAAGGAGGCAAATATATTAGGGAGATAGCAAGAGTGTTTAAGACTGAGAGAGATAAAGAGGGAGATAGAAAGGGAAAGAAGGGAGTGTACACTTGACATTTTGACATGGGTTCTGGGGCTCCAAACTCAGACCCTTACACTTGTCACTCCACTGACTGGGCCATTGCCCCCAGCTCTTAATATGTCAGTCTTCTGTTCAAATCTGGATTTACTTTTTAAACTTTGTATTATAAAAAAATTAAGGGGCTGGGGAGATGGCTTAGCAGCTAAAGTGTTTGCCTGCAATGTCAAAGGATTCCGGTTTGATTCCCCAGGACCTACATAAGCCAGATGCACAAGGGACGCATGCATCTGGAGTTCGTTTGCAGTGGCTAGAGGCCCTGACACACTTATTCTCTCCCTCTTTGTCTCTCTCTGCCTCTTTCTCTCTCTCAAATAAATAAATAAAATGTTCTTTTAAAAAAAAAAGATATATGCACACATAAGCCTAGTATAATGAATCTCTACATAAGTAGTATAGTACCTTTTATGTAACCTCAAGAGTCAGCAATTCATGGCATATTTTGCTAATATGCCTATTTACATCTCTATAATCATTATTTTGAGACACATTCCCTAAATTATATTATTTTAAACAATTCTCCAGTCTCTGCTCCCCACAGACATGTGTGACATGTGTGGCCACACTCACCTTTTTTGTTTTTTTTCGAGGTAGGGTCTCACTCTGGTCCAGGCTGACCTGGAATTAACTATGTAGTCTCAGGGTGGCCTTGAACTCACAGCGATCCTCCTACCTCTGCCTCCCGAGTGCTGGGATTAAAGGCGTACGCCACCACACCCAGCTCCACACTCACCTTTTAATGTGGGTACTGAATAATCAAACTCAGATGGTCATAGGCTCTCTCAAACCCTCATGCTTGTGTGATAAGCGCTTTCATTGCTCAGCCATATCCCCAGATGTTGTTTTTTTCTTTGTATTGTTTTTTTTTTTCGATTTATTTACTTTTTTTAGAGAGAGAGACAGAGACAGAGAGAAGAGACAGAGAACTGGTGCACCAAGCCCTCAGCCACTGCAATTGAACTCCATTTGCTTGCACCACCTAGTGGGCATGTGTGACCTTGCACTTGCTTCACCTTCATGCATCTGGCTGACATGTAATCTGGAGAGTAGAGAACATAGATCCTTAAGTTTTACAGGCAAGTGCCTTAACCACTAAGCCATCTCTCCAGCCCTTGTTTTGTTTGTCTGAGGTAGGGTCTCACTCTAGCTCAGGCTGCGCTGGAATTTACTATGTAGTCTCAGGCTGGCCTCCAACTCACAGTGATCCTCCTACCTCTGCCTCCTAAGTGCTATGATTAAAGGTGTTTGCCACTATGCCCTGCCAGCCCTTGTTTTTAAATTAAAAAAAAAAAAGCCTGATTTATTTATTAGAGACAGAGAGAGAGAGAGAGAGAGAGAGAGGGAGAGAATGGGTGCACCAGGGCCTCTAGCCACTGCAGATGAACTCCAGATGCATGCGCCACCATGTACAGCTGGCTTACATGGGACCTGAAGAATCGAACCTGGGTCCTTAGGCTTTGAAGGCAAGCACCTTAACCGCTAAGCCATCTCTCCAGCTCCAGCCCTTGTTTTTGAGACAGGGACTCATGGAGTTCAGCCTGGTTTCAAACTAACTATGTGTGGTGGTTTGATTCAGGTGTCCCCCATAAACTTAAGTAATCTGAATGCTAGTCTCCCCAGATGATGGCAATTGGGAATTAATGTCTCCTGGAGGCAGTGTATTGTTGGGGGCGGGCTAATGGGTATTATAGCCAGTTTCCCCATGCCAGTGTTTGGCACACTCTCCTGTTCCTTTTGTTCACCTTATGTGGGCCAGGGGGTGATGTCCACTCTCTGCTCATGCCATCGTTTTCCCCTGCCATCATGGAACTTCCCCTCGAGCCTGGAAGCCAAAATAAACTCCTTTTTTCCCCACAAGCTGCTTTTAGTTGGGTAATTTCTAATGTGAACCTAACTGCAACACTATGTAACTATGGCCTTGAACTTCTCATCCTACTGTCTCAGCCTCCTGAGTGCTGGGATTACAGATGTGAGCTACCAGGCCCAGCTTCAGGTTCAGGTTTTGAAAAGACTGCCTCAGAGGTGGAGTATTTTTCTCTCAGGAGACACATAATGTGATTGTTTTCATCCTGTTACTGAGTAGCTACATTATAGTTTATTGGCAAAGGAAGTCAGAGAGAGAGAGAGAGAGAGAGAGAGGTGTGTGTGTGTGTGTGTGTGTGTGTGTGTGTGTGTGTGTTTCTGGGCCAGTTGTTTACCTCTCTGAGCTTTGCCTCCCTAGTATATAAATAATGACAAAAGTTTCTGCCTTGGTTTTATTGTGAGAACTACATAAAGTACTGAGGTAAAACATCTAGAATGCTTTAAGAATTCAGCCAGTGGGCCTGGAGAGATTGCTTAGTGGTTAAGGTGCATGCCTGTGAAGCCTAAGGACCCAGGTTTGATTCTTTAGGACCCATGTAATCCAGATGCACAAAGTAGCATGTGCATGTGGAATTCATTTGCAGTGGCTGGAGGCCCTGGAATGGCCATTCGTGCCCCCCCTCCCTCTCTCTCTCCCCCTCTCCCTCTCCCTCCCCCCCCCCCTCTGTCTAACTCTCTCTCAGGTAAACAAAATGGAAAAAGAATTCAGTCAGTGTTTGGAGGTGTTGACTATCTCTCCTGAAATGTATCCCTGTGCCATTATGCATGTGCAGGCAGAAGTAGAGTCTGGAGATGTTTGAATGCTGTGAGTCCCATGGGCTTCATCTGGTGTACCCATCACCCTGTTCCTGAGTGAAAACTGGCTGGCTTCCTGGTTCTTCCCTGTGCTTCCTCTGGCAGTTATTAATTGTGTAGACCATCCTAGTAGGAGCAGGATCATTGCCAGTATAACAGGGAAGGCAGGTTTGGGCTGCTTCCGTGAAATCCAAGGCACCAAGACCTCAGAGGTGGAACAAGCACTGTGGGCTGCCAAGGGCAGCATCTCTAGCATGGTGGTCATCCTGCATCCTGCTTAGGCATCCTGTCAGCTGCCTACCAGCCTGTTTTGTATACTTCCAGTGATAAGAAGCTCTTCAGCTCTCAGGCAGCACATTCGCTGGTCCCCTCTTTGAGAGAGAAAGACCTTTCCTAATTCAATCTGCTGTAGCAGACAGCTTCAGATTTGCTGAAATGAACTTACATACCAAGCACAGTTATGGAGAAAGAGATACTTATTGAAGCTTACAGATCCAGGGGAAGTTCCATAATGGCAGAAGAAGCTGGCCTGCTTTCACAGGTCCACACACAGAGAGAGAGAAAGAGACAGAGAGGGAGAGAGGCCCCAAGCCAAACCAAAAGCCACAGCGCACACGTTGCATATCTTTATGTTGGAATTTCAAGCCCACCACCTCACCTTGGGGCTGGATCCAGCCCAGTGACGCCTCCTCCCACCAGGTGGCTACAGACCTGAATTACAGACTGTAAGAAAACACTGATGTATTGGGGGCCATCTATTCAAACTACCACACTGCCTTTCTCTCATTTGCTTCCCTAGTTCTGGGTGATCTTTCCATTACACCCCACTGGGTATGAAGGACAACAGAGAGGGATCTGTCCCCTGAGTGGCACCAGGACAGACCTGTGATGTGGTGAAACCTAGTCAAGCATGTGGCATTGCCTTTATGAGGACAACAGTGGAGAGCTTTCCAAGCGTGGCAGAAATAGAGCACAATTCTTTATTATACAGTGTCAGATGCAGGTGGACTGATGAGACGTGCAGGAGACCAATGGAGGAGCTCCTTTATGTGCTGATTTGGAGCCCAATATGGGGTGCCAGCTTTCCACCAAGCAGCTCTCTCAGATGTCCTTTGTTGGGCCCTGCATGAGTGGTATTCACCCTACATCATTTAATGCCCTTTATCCTTGCACCTTCTCTTTCCTGTAGCCTGCAGGAAAAGAGATTGTAACATCAGGGCTGTGTGTCAGTGTTAGGTAGTTTGTCAGCCTTAGAAAGCTGCTTGAGAGCTGAGAGCCAGTAATGCCAGCGGGTGGTCTAGGGTCTTCAATCACAAGGAAAGGCCCTTTCCCAGTGGTGACACAGATAAGAAGGAAAGAGCCTTTGTTCCATCTGGCTGGTGTGGACCAGTTCCCATTTGCTACAGATCTTTGGCTCTTACCAATGCTGGTAGAATTCTTCTAATCTGAACCCATTGTGACCAGATCTGAAGCACTGAACATAACAGGTTATCCATCAGGATGGATATTGTCATACAGGCTTCCATTTCCATCTCTTACCAAAGACAAAAGTAAGAGTGTTAATGTTCTTTACTTGGGATTCTAGTCAAAGGAATGAATTTGCTAGTCTTTGTGCCACTTTGGTGAGGGTCATGATGAGTGGCCTGCTTTGGGGTAGCCATATTACTCTGGGAATAGTTCGCTCTGAAGGCATCCATCTCCTTTATCCTTTGAGGCTGGAGGGACAGATGACCTCCCTGTCCTCCTTTCTGCTCCCTGATATTTGTTATAGTGTGCTCTGGGATGTGGAGCTGAGTGGGAGATTATGGGATGTCAGCATTACTGGAGCACAAGAAGCCAGCACAGCTCTGAACTCCTCAGGGTGAGAGGCTGCTTTAGAGAAGTAAGAAGTGAAGAGATGAATGGAGCTCTCTTCCTTCCTCCCTCCCTCCCTCCCCTTCCTTCCTTCCTTCTTTCTTGCTTTTCTCTGTTTTGCTTGGAATTGGAACCAGGGCTTCATTCATGCTTGGTAGGTGCTGTACCCCTGTGCTACACCTCAGCCTAGCTCCAGCCCCACAAACTCAGGCTCTTAAACCTGAAAACTTGAAAGTATAAAGAAATACAGAGAAGTACAGAAAATATGTATTCTCTTGATACCTGCAGTCACTACTGTAAACTTGGTGATGTACTTCCTTCTTGTATTGTTAATGCATTTTTCTTTATACAGATGATCATATAGATTTGTGTTCTGTTTTCTTCTATTTAATGTGTAATAAGCATTTTACAATTAAAAGCAGCTTATTTTTTGTTTGTTTGTTTTGTTTTGTTTTCTGAGGTAGGGTCTTGCTCTAGCCCAGGCCAACCTGGAATTAACTATATAGTCTCAGGCTGGCCTTGAACTCATGGCGATCCTCCTACTACTGCCTCCTGAGTGGGTTAAAGGTGTGCACCACCACGCCCTGGCTTTATCTTTCTTTTTTTTTAAGTTTATTTATTTGAGAGAGAAGAGAGGAAGATATATAGAGAGAATGGGAGCTTAAATTACTAGCTGCATTTTATATTATTTATTTGTTTATTTTGGTGTGTGTGTGCACGTGTACATATCCATGTTTGTGAGTACAGGTGTGTGCGTGCCAGGGTGCATGAGTAGAGGTCAGAGAACAACTTTGGGTTCCAGGCTTTGCCTTCCATCTCATTTCAGGTAGGGTCTGTCATTGGTCACTGCTGTGTTCTCCAGGGTAGGTAGTCTGTGAGCTTCTGGAAGATTCTCATGTCCCTGCCTCCCTTCTCATCATGCACTGAGACTGCAGATGCTCTCACTATAGATACACATGAGATCACTGCACATATCTGACAGGCTTTAATCTTGTAATCTTCCTGTCTCAGCCTCCCAAGTAGCTGGGATTTCAGGCAAGTACCACCATGCCTGTAGTATACTTGTTTTTAAGGGTTTTACTCTCCAAGAAAATAAAACAAAACAAAAATCTTGTTGCTTTGTATTTGCTTATGCTTTATTGCAATCTAGCCTGACCTGGCCCAGGTTGGGGCAGGAACACTGGTACAAGGGGTAGGGCTGAGGAAGGCTTCTTGCAAAGGTTTTTAAGACAACAAAGGTTGTTAGGCCACATTCCAAAGGAGTTAAGCAAGTAGGATAAGTGTGAGACTGTCCTAGATACCCAGGCAGAACAGAAGATGTGAATGCCCAGAGTTACTGAAGGGTACAAATCTAGGGAAGACAAGGCCAGGGGACAATGGAAGGGTGGAATGAGGTAGACTGGAGAGAAGGGCAGATCAGGAGCTGCCAGGGCCCAGAGGTAGATTTCAGACTGTCCTAACAGCACTAAGGAGCTTTATGCAGGCCAGCAATGGTATGAAATTTGTATTCTAGAAAGTTCATTTTAGCTGCTGGGTAGAGGATGGATTGAGCAAGGCAGAAGAGGATGACCTCCCTGCAGGGAGTGCACTTAGGACTGCGGCAGGAAGCAGACTATGCCAGTAGTGAATTGGTACTCCTGATTTGCTAAATTGATAGGTGAGTGTGCATTTTGCTTAAACTTTTATTTCTTTAATTCAGCTGAGGTTGGATATTTCTGTGTTTATTTACCATACTGTCTCAGTGACATTGGGAGGCCTTGCCTCCTGTGACCTAAAGGTTCTTGGTGCATAAAGGCACCATTATCACAGGCTTTAGAGATGGTGTGTTTCCATGCATCCTGCTGTTTGTGTTGGAGTCCACAGACTCCATAGGAAGGGCAGGTCCCGAGACCCTGGGACTAGTTTGAGGCTCACAGGTCCATCATCCCTATGCCATCTCCAGCCCTTTACGCTACCTCCTAAAGCAGGTACCATTCTCAGAGCCTTGGAAAAGCAAAACCCTGTTGAGCAGAAAGAGAAGGAAGGGTGGGCGGGAAGCAGAGGTTTCTTTTCTGCCTTTCAGATTTCAGAGAAGAGGCTCAGGATGTGGCAAACTCAGTTTAAGTCACGGGTCCTTAGGGGCTTGGGCAGCTTTGTTATACAAGAAGCTCAGTCAATACTATTAGTTTTTTTTTTGTTTGTTTGTTTTAATTGCTTTTTTAAAACTTTAGTTTTATTTGTTTGAGAGAGGGAGAGAGAGAATGGGTGTGCCAGGGCCTCCAGCCACTGCAAACAAACTCCAGACGCATGTGCCCCCTTCTGCATCTATTTTACATGGGTCCTGGGGAATAGAACCAAGAGCCTTTTTCTTTGCAGGCAAACGCCTTAACTGCAAAGCCATCTCTCCAGCCCCCAATTTTTAAGTTTTTATTTATTTATTTTTAGAGAGTGAGACAGAGAGAGAGAGAATTGGTGCACCAGGGCCTCACCCACTGCAATCACACTCCAGATGTTTGCACCACCTAGTGGGCATGTGCAGCCTTGCACTTGCCTCCCTTTGTGCATCTGGCTTATGTGAAATCTAGCGAGTCAAAAACGGGTCTTTAGACTTCGCAGGCAAGTGCCTTAACTGCTAAAGCATCTTTCCAGCCCCCGAGACTGTTAGGCTTTTTACTTTCTTTCTTTCACTCTTTTTTTTTTTTTTTGGTCTCTTCAAGGTAGGGTCTCACTGTGGCCCAGGCTGACCTGGAACTTACTCATTAGTCCCAAGTTAGACTCGAACTCACAGTGATCCTCCTACCTCAAGCCTCCTGAGTTCTGAGATTAAAGGTGTGTGCCACCACACCAGGCTAAGACTCTTAGTTTTCTTCAGATTACAGGTCATTTATAGAGCAGGAGGAAGGGGTGGAGAATAGACCTGCCTTCCCAGCCTCCCCAACCTGACTCACTGTCACCTGCCACCCCAAAGTTAACAACATCCAACTTGTAGATCTTGCCCGTTAATATATTTAGCAGAATGTTTGATTGATAGCCTCCGTGACTTCCTGAGGAAATTTCAAGCTGTGGTTTGCTGAGACTGTACTCTTGATTGGAAAAGCTTTTCTTAATAGATGGCTGCTTGCCATGCTGTGGGGTCTTGCTCATTTTGGTTCCTCTCAGAGGATGGCTGGTTTCTTATGCAGTTTGTACATGGTGTCCCGAGTTGCACCCTGATTGCTATGTGCATGGTAGCTGGGTAGCTGAGTTCAACATGGTGGCTGAATAATAAATTCATATTTCTCTTTACAGCTGTCAGGAAATCACAGGGACTTTGAGCCTGCTTTTCATTCTGAATTATTTTCCCTTGTTAAATAACAATGGTTTCAGAAGTTGAAACTGACATTGTAGCCAGCAGCCTTGTCAAGGCTACATGTATAGTTATATTCTTGCTTTGGCTTCAGCCATTTGCCATTAAATTTTTTTTTTTAAATTTATTTATTGAAGACAAAGCCGGGACAGGAGGGGGCAAGATAGAGAGAATAGGTATGCCAGGGCCTCCACTGCAAACAAACTGCAGACGCATGTGCCTCCACCTTGTGCATCTGGCTTGCATTGGTCCTGGGGAATCAAACCTGGGTCTTTAAGCCTCACACCAAGCGCCTTAACTGCTAAGCCATCTGACCATCCCCTTATTTGCCATTTTTAAAAAAGTATTTAGCTGGGCGTGGTGGCACATGCCTTTAATCCTAGCACTTAGGAGGCAGAGATAGGAGGATCGCCATGAGTTCAAGGCCACGAGATTACATAGTGAATTCCAGGTCAGCCTGAGTTACAGTGAGACCCTATCTCGCAAAACCAAAAAAAAAGTATTTATTTGTTTGTACCCAGAGCCTCTTCCACTACCAATAAACACCAGACACATTGTGCATCTGGCTTTACATGGGTGCTGGAAAGCCGAATTGGGATGAACCCAAGCTGGTAGGCTTTGCAAGCAAGCACCTTTATCCACTGAGCCATCTGCCCAACCACTTATTTGCACGAAGGCCAGACATGAGTTGTGCATAGGGTTAGGTGAGTTGACCCACCAACAAGATTCCAAAAATTATTCTTCTGCTTCTCATGATTAGATAGGTTGACAGTTTTTTTTTTTTTAATCACAAATATGGTTTCAAAAGAAGTACATTTTTTTCCTTTGAGATGAAATCTGGCTACCTTGCCCAAACTGGTTTCTAGCTCTTGGGATAAAGCAATTTTCCAGCCTCAGCATCCTGAATAGCTATTACAAGTGTATTGCCATTATGTCAGGTAAAGAAATACTCTTTGTATAGGAAATTTTGGAAATTACCCCTCTGCCAAACAAAACAGAATAAGGCCTAATTGCTTGCCCCACTAAGATTTTATCATATTTGGGGGTTACTTTTCAGGTTTTATTTCTTTGCCTAGATATACATTTATATTTTGAGGCAGGATCTTACTGTAGCTTGGCTGATCTGGAACTCTGTAGCCCAGACTGGCCTAGAATTTCCAGGAATCCTCCAATCTCAACCTCCTAAATGCTGGGACTAAAGAAAGGTATGTGCCACCACACTTGGCTTAAGATACACATATAAAACTTTTTTTATTGACAAATGCATCTTTTTTAACAAATAGTTTTTATTCTATTTATTATTTATTTATTTTGGTTTTTCGAGGTAGGATTTCACTGTAGTCCAGGCTGACCTGGAATTCACTCTATATTCTCAGGGTAACCTCGAACTCACTGTAGTCCTCCTACCTCTGCCTAAGTGCTAGGATTAAGGTCTTGTGCCACCATGCTCAGCTTTCATTTTATTTATTTATTAGAGAAAGAGTGAGAGAGTAAGAGGCAGATAGAATAGGTGTGCCAGGGCCTTCACCTACTGCAAATGAATTCCAGATACATGCTCCACCTTGTGCATCTGCTTAGGTGGGTACTGGTGAATCAAACCTGGGTCTTTAGGCTTTTGCAGGCAAGCGCCTTAATTGTTAAGCCATCTCTCCAGCCCGACAAATGCATCTTTAATATTAAACCGTATGGACTGTTTTTTATGCCAGTGCATACTTGCCTACTCAGAATTTCCCTGTAACCCAGTAGCCAGACATGTCTCTGGAGTGACAGTACGCCTTCCCAGGCAGTGAGTCACCTTGTGGGATGATGATGTCATTTCCTCAGGGTCTCAGGCTTTGACCATGTTTTGGACTCAAGTCACATTCCTTAAGTATTTTCAGGGTAGCATATAATCATCTTTTGAAAGATGGATTTGATTTCTAAACAAGCCAATAATTTTCCATACCCTATGGTTATCTCCTGAGTGAAATTATTTGGGGCCAGACGTGAAATGCAGCTGTAACAAAGCCTATTGGGCTTTTTAGGCCATTTGTAGAAGAAAAGAAAATGATAAATATGCATGAGAAATGTGTCATGGATCCACTAAGATGAATCTTAAGGCAAGGTATAGATCCTTGTACAAGTCTAGCAGAGGTTCTCAAAATGATGCTTGAAGGGGCATCAGCATGTTCTGGAGAGTTTGTTAAAAATGCCCATAAGGAGGGCTGGGCATGGTGGCACACGCCTTTAATCCCAGCACTTGGGAGGCACAGGTGGGAGGATGGCAATGAGTTCAAAGCCACCCTGAGACTACATAGTGAATTCCAGGTCAGCCTGGGCTAGAGTGTGACCCTTCCTTGGGGGTGGGGGGAAGCCCATACAGGGTTGGAGATGGCTCAGTGGATAAAGTACTTGCCATGGAAGCGCACAGGTACCTGCATTTGATGCCCAGACCCTGTTTTTGGAAAATGCCAGAAGCTGTGTTGGGCTTCTGTAAGCCCAGCTCATCTATGGTGAGATAGGCAGAGACCAGACAATTTCCTGAAGCTCGGGAACCGGCTAACTTGGCAAATGGAACAGTGAATGAAGAACAGTGACAAGCCCAACCTCAAAACAAGGTCAATGGCAAGGACTGACCTGAAAAGTTGTTCCCTGGTCACACATGCTATAGCATGCACTCACATGCATGACCGCCCCCTTCCCCGCAACGCATACACACTACACAAAATGCCCATGGAGCCAGGATTGATGTAGGGGTAGTGCCAAAGGAAACATGATCTTTCTCCAGTTGCAATGATACCGCTTAACAGGTTCATACACACGCACACACACACACACACACATATTTTTTGTTTGTTTGTTTTTTGAGGGAGGGTCTCTAGCCCTGGCTGACCTGGAATTCACCGTGTAGTCTCAGGCTGGCTCAAACTCACAGTGACCCTCGTAGCCCTGCCTCCTGAGTGCTGGCATTAAAGGCATGTGCCACCACACCCAGCAGGTTTCTGATATCTTTTTTCTCATTTCTTCTCCACTGACAGAATTTTGATTTTGTTTGGAGTGGCTGTGCATCCAGCTAAAATTTTCTGTTACCCTGGCTTCCTTGCAGCTAGGGGAGGGAACATGATAGTCGTGCCTCTGAGGAGGAGGCCAAAGCCCTAAGGAGAACACTTCTTCATAAATGGAAAGTCCTTCAGCCCTTGCACCTTCTCCCTGCTTATTTCACAGGCTGTCAGCTAGAGAGCAGCTAAAGGAAGGACAGCCTCAGGCCAGTGACGGTGCTCAGGAAACACTAAGGTCCCGGGCACTCACATACATAGTACTCAAGTAGCTGCCCTGGCTCCATGCTTCCTGCTCCCACATATCTTCTTCCAGGAGAAAAATAACCACCCATCTGTTTAAGCAACTGGTAGATTTTTAATTGCTTGCAGCTGAATGCAATCATAACTGATAAGGTAACGTTTTAATATTTTACAAGGGAGAAATGTATTTACATATTGTATAATTAAAAATAAAAAATAATTTAAATCTCCACAGATTTCTAAGCCCCACATCAGATGCATTGAAACAGGATCTTGGGGGTCGGGGGTGCACATATCTAAATACAGTCTTCAGGTGATGCCAATGCACATTAACATAGGAAAATCATTTCCATACGCATTAACTGGAGATTCCCATTTTATAGATGACAACATTGAGGCCACAGAGGTTTAAAAAAGCTCTATCCATTATAGCTATATCTATCTGTGTGTGTATGTATATATGTATGTACACACTCAAAGATGCACATGTATGTGCTTATATATTTTTTTATTGTAGTGCTGAGGATGAAATCCAGGGCCGTGGGCTTGCTTGGTGAGTATGCTAACACTAAACTCCAGTCTTCATGCCTATTATCCCAGGCTGACCTGGAATTCACTATGTAGTCTCAGGGTGGCCTTGAACTCACAGCAGTTCTCCTACCTCTACCTCTTGAGTGCTGAGATTAAAAGTGTGTGCCACCATACCTGGCTATCCCAGTATTTTTTTTTGAAGCAAGCCTAACAGACTGGCCTCTTTTTTTTTTATTCAAGACAGCAAGAGAAAGAGAGAGAGAGAGAGAGAATTGGTGCACCAAGGCCTCCAGTCACTGTAGTCAAACTTCAGACATGCATGCCACCTTGTGGGCATGTGCGACCTTGTGCACTTGCATCACCTTATGTGTCCGGCCTACGTAGGATCTGGAAAGTCTAACATGGGTCCTTAGGCTTCACAGGCAAGCACCTTAACCACTAAGCCATATCTCCAGCCCTATTCCAATATTTTCAAGTGAGATGTCCACCCAGGTATGTCTGGTTCCAACATACACCCCCTCCCCAGGGAAATCTGGCTTTCTGCCACAGCACAGCCACACTACTTCCACAGCAGAAGACCCTCTGTGCAACAGTTTGACAGTGTTGTCCAAGGACATTCCTGCCACACCTCTGTCCCCAGAAAATGAAGGCATGTATGTATTCTAGCATATCTTTTAAAAATATGCACTCCAGCCAGGCGTGGTGGCGCACGCCTTTAATCCCAGCACTCGGGAGGCAGAGGTAGAAGGATCTCTGTGAGTTTGAGGCCACCCTGAGACTACATAGTGAATTCCAGGTCAGCTTGAGCTAGACTGAGACCCTACCTCAAAAAACCAAAAAAAGGAAAAAAAAAAAAGCACTCCAAAATTCTTGGTATCTTTGTCTACTTTTGAAACAAAATTCATTGAAATTAGTTTTATTCATAGGATTTCTAGGGTTAAGTCACTTGGGAATTATTATAACATCTCTCCCATGAAAGGTAATTATGGTTGTTTTATGAGTGTGGAAGATATATAGCTGTTAAGTACTAGAGTAGTCTCCTGTGAGTTATTAGCAGTGGCAAGACTCATGTTATACCAAATTAGCCATCAAAGACTGACAGATTTTATCCGTAGTTCATCAAAGCAGTGGTCAGAGATATACATTTGTAACAATTAAGTACACATCAGCGCCTCTTGAATGGGATTTGTATGTAAGGCGGCCACCTTGGGTTGTACTAATGAGATTTACATGCGTTTTTATGTGACTTGTCTGACGTGAATAATCTTCTAAAGGGGAAGAGGACCTTTTATTCCACGAAATGGAAGGTACTTGAGACCCTTGAAGGGCTAGTGACTCTAGTGTGGCTAGAGTGTGGCCTGAGTTAGGGACTTTGTACTTCTGACCTGAATGACATGAGCATCATGTGGCAAGATCTCAAATGTAATGGCAGATGGTCTCCAGCAACTCTGCATCTGTTTCTTTTTGTTTGTTTTGTTGTTTGTTTTTGTTTTTCAAGGTAGGAACTCATTCTAGCTCAGGCTCACCTGGAATTCACTCTGTAATCTCAGGGTGGCCTCACACCTCTGCCTCCTGAGTGCTGATATTAAAGGCATGCACCACCGTGCCTGGCTTGAAGCTCTGTTTGTTTGTTTGTTTTTTGAGGTATATGCAAGGCCTTCTGGGAGGTTCTTCATTATTTGCCTTTTAAGGAGCTCCTTTCTGGTAGGCAAAAGAACTTAGATTAGGCTGGGCATGGTGGTACACATCTTTAATCCCAGCACTTGGGAGGCTGAGGTGGGCGGATCACCATGAGTTTAAGGCTAGCTTGGGACTACAGAATGAGTTCTAGGTCAGACTGGGCTAGAGTGAGACTCTCCCTGCCTTCGAAAAACCAATAAATAAATAAATAATAAAAAGAGTTGGAGAGATGGCTCAATTAAAGGCACTTGCTTACAAATCCTGACTGCCTGGGTTTGATTCCCCAGTACCCATGTAAAGCCAAATACACAAAGTGGCATAGGCATCTGGAATAGGTTTGCAGTGGCTAGAGGCCCTGGCATGACCATTGTCTTTCTCTCCCCTCCCCTTCTGCTTGCAAATAAGTAAATAAAAATATTTAAAAAGGAAAAAAGCTGAGCATGGTGGTGGACTGTTTGTCATCCCAGAACTGGAAAGGTAGAGATAGAACTAGGGCAAGCTGGCTAGCTAGACTAGCTGAGGGGGTAGGAGGAGAGAGAGAAACAAGGCAAGTAAAAAGCAAAGGAGGGCTAGAGAGATGGCTTAGCAGTTAAGGTGTTTGCATGCGAAGCCAAAGGACCCAGGTTTGATTCCCCAGGACCCACGTAAGCCAGCACAAAGTGGCATACGTGTCTGAAGTTTGTTTTCAGTGCCTGAAGGCCCTGCCATGCCCATTCCCCCCCATCTCTCAAATAAATAAAATAAATATTAAAAATATTTTGAAAACAAACGAAAGTAAGGAGGAGGCTGGAGTGTGCTATGGGAGTGAGGAGTCTGGAGTGTTTGAATGTATAGTTCCTGGTGGGGATGGAGTAGGACGAGGAGCAGGAAATGAGGCTGTGACAATAATTTAGACAGATTGTAAAGGGCAGGAAGAACATTTGATACTTTATGTAGAACCTGTTGATGGTACTACATATGATGCTGTTCATTTATTGTTCCTCAACGAGAGTGACTAAAGTCACAGCACTCAGAACGCTGAGGAAGGACTGTAAGTTTGAGGCCAGCTTGAGTTACATAGAACCTGTTTCAAAAAAAAAAATACATACGTATGTATATAAATGATAATAAATGGAACTGTTAAGTAAAAAAACAAAACAAAACAAAAAAAAACTTTGGCCTACTAATGGAGTACCGTTTATATTACTGATAGTCAGAAAGTAAGAACTGTTAAGCTCATTGTCTTCCATTTTGCCTAGGCTACAGGAAGCCTAATTTAGTGATCGGCTGCAGTAACTGCCCTGTTTCTCTGATTCTCGGTAAAACGTTTCTTATTCCATGTAGTTTATAGTTATCTTTTTATTTATTTTAATTATTTTTTTATTTTTTGAGGTATGGTCTCACTCTAGCCCAGGCTGACCAGGAATTCACTATGTAGTCTTAGGGTAACCTTGAACTCACAGTGGTCCTCCTACTTCTATTTCCCCAGTGCTGGGATTAAAGGTGTGCACTACCATACCCAGCTAGATTTTTGGCTTTAAATATATATTTCATGGGCTGGAGAGATGGCTTAGCGGTTAAGCGCTTGCCTGTGAAGCCTAAGGACCCCGGTTTGAGGCTCGGTTCCCCAGGTCCCACGTTAGCCAGATGCACAAGGGGGCGCACGCGTCTGGAGTTCGTTTGCAGAGGCTGGAAGCCCTGGTGCGCCCATTCTCTCTGTGTCCCTCTATCTGTCTTTCTCTCTGTGTCTGTTGCTCTCAAATAAATAAATAAAAAATTTAAAATATATATATATTTCATTTACTTATTTACATATATGTATATGTATATATATATATATATATATATATATAGAGAGAGAGAGAGAGAGAGAGAGAGACACACACACACACACACACACACAGAGAGAGAATGGGCTTGCCAGAACCTGTAGCCACTACAAATAAACTGCAGATGCATGTGCTACCTTGTGCATCTGGCTTATGTGGATACTGGGGAATCAAACCTGGGTCCTTAGGCTTCACAAGCAAGTGCCTTAATTGCTAAGCCATCATTCCAGCCCTTTTATGGCTTTCGTTAGGAGAGTGAACTAAAGCTTATTTGTTGGCAGTTCTCTGTAGCCTCCTCTGGACCATTTAAGGAAACTTAGCATAATGGCTGTGTGATAGGTAGGGAACAGGAGAAGCTGTCTCATGCTCCAGATCCTTGAGGATGACAGCATGGTGGACTCTCACTGAAGCATCTGAGTGAGGTGCTCCTGAGAGTGGCAGGCGTGGGTTCTGTAAAGCAGTCTCTAATGGGTGTCTTCAGGAAGTCACAGAGCAGAGCTGTCCCTAGACATTTGATGTATGTCAAGGTAAAAATGTTCTTCATGCTGGGCTGCCCTGCTGTTGTGGAATCCATGCTAGGCTCTGCCCCTTCTCTCTCTCTCCCTTCTGTCTCTCTCTCTCTGTATGCACGCATGCTGGTGCCCATGTATCTCAGCATGCATATGGAGTCAGAGGACACCCTTGGGTGCTGGTCTTTCCCCTCCTCATTTGGGGCAGGCTCTCCTATTACCACTGTGTGCACCGGTGTGAACTGATCTACAAACTTCTGGTGATTCTCCTGTCTCCGCCTCCCTGCTTACCACAGGAGTGCTGGGAGTATAGATGGCAAGCTCTATGGCATCCAGCTTTATGTAGACTTGGGGACCCTAACTCAGATTCTCACATTTGACCCACTAAATCACCTCCCAGTCCTGGGCTCTGCTTTTTTAACATTCACATTAATAGTGACACCTCCAGCTCTTAGAGCAGGTCATCAGGGTCAGGACTTGAGAAAGAACATATTGGAAGGGTCTGTAGAGATGTGTGAGTGCTTTTCTGGAAATGTCTTACCAGATTCTCAAAGGATATATATATTTTTTCAACATCTTTTCTAAGAAGAGTTAAGAACTGGGGAGACAGCTCAATCAATAAAGTGCTTGCCACACAAACACGGGGACCTGAATTTGATTCCCAGGACCCACACACAATGCTAGGTGTAATGGCATATGCCTGTAATCCCAGTGCAAGGGAGATAGAGATGGGAAGATCTTTGGGGCTTGTTGTCCAGTCAATCTAGCCTAATCAGTGAGCTCCAGACCAGTGAGACAGCCTGTCCCTGAAGAGGTGGGCAGCGTTCCTGAGGGTGATACCCAAGACACTTTAAAAATCCCACTGTTTGGGCTGGAGAGATGGCTTAGTGGTTAAGCGCTTGCCTGTGAAGCCTAAGGACCCCGGTTCGAGGCTCGGTTCCCCAGGTCCCACGTTAGCCAGATGCACAAGGGGGCGCACGCGTCTGGAGTTCATTTGCAGAGGCTGAAAGCCCTGGCGCGCCCATTCTCTCTCTCTCCCTCTATCTGTCTTTCTCTCTGTGTCTGTCGCTCTCAAATTAAAAAAAAATTTTTTTTAAAAATTTAAAAATCCCACTGTTTGGGCTAGAGTGATTGCTTAGTGGTTAAGATGCTTGCCTGCAAAGCCAAGGTCCCATGTTTGACTCCCCAGATCCCATGTCAGCCAGATGCACAAGGTGACGCATGTGGAGGGCTGCACATGTGCACAAGGTGGCACATCCACCTGGAGTTCAATTGTGGTGGATGGAGGCCTAGGGGTGCCAATTCTTTCTCTCTCATAAAATAAATAAAATTAAATTAAAAATAAAAACCCCACTGTTCTGAAAAATGACCATCTATATATAGATTTTTCCCTGGCATTCTGAAATCTCTGTATCAACACCTTTCCCCAAGCCTGTTGCTCAAAGCAGCTAAGCAGAAGGGATGGAGAGATATATGGACAGGGTAGTAAAGACCCATGGGACACAGCCTCACTGAAAGACCTTGAACTCACTGAGCTGCCACCCTCAGTAGTCCCGTAAGCTCCAGCAAAGCCTCATTCCTCCCAACCCTGCCCTGAGCTACCTAGCGACCACAGTCCTGCCTGTCCCCTTGCCCTTACCACCATGCCAACTGGGGAAAAGCTTGCTCTCCTGTTGTACTGGGGGAGTATCTTCAGACATGATGCCTGGAACCATTGCAGTCACCCTTGTTTGAGCCTTGCAAAACAAAATGAGACCCCTCCCCACCCCACCCCCGCCCATCTCAGATCTGGACAGGAAGTTTGCCTGATTTTGTTTTACCTTGCTGGCTACGCAAGCTGGCGGTGGCAGCAGCACTTTGTGACTCAGAAATGGAAGCATTGTTAGCTGATAACCACTGAGGAATGCCTTTCCTGAATGGTCCCTGTGAGCGTGAATAGCTCAAAAGAAAAAAAAAAAAGAGTCCCAAGACAGAGACAGTTGCTATTTATGTTCTCTTGTTGGGCAGACATCACTGAATACCTACTGTGTACAGATGGAATGCCTAGTCTGTGCAGAAAGGCAGGTCCAGGAGGAGCCATTACATAAGCAGTGAAGAGAAAGCCAATATGAGAGTCCAGAAGGGCGCAGTTAATTCAGCCGGTGCTCCTGTGGGGGCGGGTGGCCGGCTTGACTTGAGAGGAGGCCACTGAGCTGAGGGTTTAGAGGGAGGACACAGCTTTTGCATTCCTTTTCTGTTGCGTGGACATGCATTTTTATCTCGTGGTGATTAGTATGCACACTGTGTTTTCAGCTGCTGGCTTTCCTCTTTGCATTCCTCTGCTGATTTTCACTTAATGACTAGGTCAAAGGAGTTATCTTTTTTTTTTTTTTTCCCCAGATAGGGTCTCCATGTAGCCAGGGCTGTGACCTGGAATTCACTATGTAGTCTCAGGGTGGCCTCAAACTCACGGCAATCCTGCTACCTCTGCCTCCCGAGTGCTGGGATAAAAGGCATGTGCCTCCACACCCAGCGTGGGAGTAATTTTTTAAAGCCATCCAGCATTTTTGCCTTGGTGATGGCCCCTCGTGGCTTAGTCGCCCTCTCACTCGTTGGGCGTAGCCGAGATTTACTCAGTTATGCAGTTTTGCAGTCAGCTTTCCCACTCCCCTTCCTTAGAGGTCTGTGGCTGGGCCAAAGCTATAAAGGCTTGATGTCTTCTTCTTGACTTTTTTCTTTCTTCTTTTTGGGTTTTTGAGGTAGAGCCTCACTCTAGCCCAGGCTGACCTAACTGTGTAGTCTCAGGGTGGCCTTGAACTCACAGTAATCCTCTTACCTCTTCCTCCCGAGTGCTGAGATTAAAGGCGTTTGCCACCATGCCCGGCTGACTTTTTTCTTTTTAATATGGAAAATTCCAAGCATATACAAATGGAAAAACACTATTATAAATTAGCTCTATGCATTCGTCTTGAAGCTTCAATAATCATCCGCTCATGGCAGTATTTTGTTGTTGTTGTTATTGTTGTTGTTTTTCTAGCCTAGGTTGACCTGAAATTCACTATGTAGTCTCAAGGTGGCCTTGAATTCACAGTAATCCTCCTGCCTCTGCCTGAGATTAAAGGCATGTACCACCACGCCCAGCAACCTTTTATATATTTTTTTGTTCTGGGATCAAACTGTGGGCCTCATTCATGCTAGGCTATACCACTGAGCTACAGCTTCAAGCCCACCATAATCTTTAAAAAATTTTGAAAGAAATTCATTTGTTTTGCTGTCTGTCTGTGTGCCATAGTGTATGTGTGGTCAGAGGACTAGTTTTGAATTGGTCTTTGCCTCCCACCATGTTTGGAGCAGGGTCTCTCATTGCTCACTGCTCCATTTGCCAGCTATTGAGAAATTCTCTTTCTCTCTCTCTCTCTCTCTTTTCGAGGTAGGGTCTCACTCTAGCCCAGGCTGACCTGGAATTCACTATGTAGCCTCGAACTCGTGGTGGCCCTCCTACCTCTGCCTCCCTTCCTGCTGTAGGTGCACTGGGATAACAGTAGTCCACCAAAGCTGCCAGTTTTTACATGAGGTCTGGGGATCTGATCTCAAGTACTCCCCTCTTAGAGTTGTGGTCCAAAGACATTTTGGGGAGCAGAAGGGTGATGATCAGTCTTCTATAGCTTCTTCCATGCCGATAAGGGTGTCATCTCTGCCTAAGAGGGACCACGAGACTCTCTCCCCACTTTTATTCTCTTGGTTGGAGAGGATGCTTTGGTTTTCTGTACTAGGAGTTGGCTGGAAATCTTGTATCACAGGGAATTTAGTTTGAAATTGTCCTGGATGACACAAAATTTGCAAGATTAAAAATACAAGAGTCAGCCAGGTGCAGTGGCGCCTGCCTTTAATCCCAGCATTTAGGAGGCAGAGAGGTAGGAGGATCGCTTTGAGTTCAAGGCCACCCTGAGAGTACATGGTGAATTCCAGGTCAGCTTGAGCTAGAGTGAGACCCTTCCTTGGAAAACCAAAACCAAAAACAAACAAAATACAAGAGTCAGAGCCAGGTGTAGTGGTGCACGCCTTTAATCCCAGCACTTGGGAGGCAGAGGTAGGAGGATTGCCATGAGTTCAAGGCCAGCCTGAGACTACATAGTGAATTCCAGGTCAGCCTGAGCTAGAGTGAAACCATACCTTAAAAAAAAAAAAAAAAAGAAGAAGAAGAAAAAGAGAAAAAAAAATACAAGAGTCGGGCATGTTGAAGCATACTTTTAATTCCAGTACTTGTGTGGCAAAGTTAAGAGGATTGCCATGAGTTCAAGGCCAGCCTGAGACTACATAGTGAATTCTGTGGGTTAGAGTGAGACCCTACCTCAGGAAAACAAAATACAAGGTATAAGCAAGAATAATATGATGATGCCAACTAATGACCCCCCAAAAGGCCATCAGCCAAGGAAAGCCATGGCCATGTTTGTACCAGAAGAGCCATCCTTGTGTGTCTTGCTTTTGGGGGTGTGATCCCTTGGATTGTTAAAAAGAAAAAAAAAAAAGAATGCAGGCCTGGTAGTGCACACCTTTAATCCCCGCACCCAGGAGGCAGAGGTAGTAGGATCATTGTGAATTTGAGGCTACCCTGAGACTACATAGTGAATTCCAGGTCAGCCTGGGCTAGAGACCCTACCTTGAAAAATAAAACCAAATCAAAGCAAAACAAACAAACAAACCAAAAGGCTGGAGAGATTGCCTAGTGGTTAAGGCGCTTACCTGTGAAGCCTAAAGACCCATGTTCCACTCTCCAGATCCCCACTTTAGCCAGATGCAAAGGTGAGGCAAGCACAAAGTTCCACATGCCCACTAGGTGGCACAAGCGCCTGGAGTTTGATTGCAGTGGCTGAGGCCCTGGCAAGCCAGTTCTCTCTCTCCCTCTGTCTTGTTCACTCTAAAAATGTAGAGAAATAAATAAACAAAACAAAACCTGCTGATGGCTATATATTGAGAATGTGGTAAAATGCAAAACCAACTTTTAGGAGGAATCCAAAACCGGAATGAATTAAAGGGGAGATAGTGTGAGGTTATTGAGTACCTACATGCCAAAAGGGGGGAAAAAAAGAAGAAAACCAAAAAGTAAAGTTATTAACATTAACGTGTTTATAAACAGAAGTAACTTTTGTGTACTGTCGGGTGGTGTGGTTGTCCTGCCGGCATGTGGGAGCCCATGCTCAGGATTTAATAGCAAGCTCTATGAGGCCTGAACCACTCTCCACTGTTTGTTCCTTTTATTTTTGTTTGTTTTTTTGAGACAAGCCGAACAGACTGGCCATTTTTTTTTTTAATGTGAGAGAGCAAGAGAGAGAGAGAGAATTGATACACCAAGGCCTCAGCCACTGTAATCAAACTCCAGACATGTGTGCCATCTGTGTGCATGTGTAACCTTGCATGCTTGTGTCGCCCTGTACATCTGGCTTATGTGGGACTAGAGAGTCGAACATGGGTCCTTAGGCTTCACAGGCAAATGCCTTAACTTCTAAGCCATTCTCCAGCCCTGTTTGTTCCTTTTTAAAAATATTTTTTGTGGGCTGGAGAGATGGCTTAGTGGTTAAGCACTTGCCTGTAAAGCCTAAGGACCACGGTTCAAGGCTTTATTCCCCAGGACCCACATTAGCCAGATGCACCAGGGGGTGTATGTATCTGGAGTTAGTTTGCAGTGGCTGGAGGCCTTGGCATGCCCATTCTCTCTCTCACTCCTTGTCTCTGTCTGTTATTCTCAAGTAAATAAAAAATAAACAAAATTTAAATATTTTTTATTTGTATGTGAGACAGAGAGAGATAGAAACAGGGAGAATGGACGTGTTAGGGCCTCTTGTTGCCATGAGTAAACTCCAGACACATGGCTTTACATGAGTACTGGCGAGTTGAACTTGGGTTGTCAGCTTTGCAAGCAAGCACCTTTAACTACTGAGCCATCTTCCCAGTCTGGATTTTTGTCTTTTGTAAAACAGATCTCTTAGAAGATGTTATTAAAGCTTGAATTACCAGTTATTAGTCTTTCTTAAAATTATTTATTTACTTAAGAGAAAGAGAGAGAGAATGAGTATGGGCAGGCCAGGACCTCCTGGCTCTGCAAACAGACTACAGATGCATGCACCATTTTGTACATCTGTTTTTACATGACTACTGGGTAATTGAACCCAGGCCATCAGGCTTTACAAGCAGTACGTTTAGCCACTGAGCAATCTCTTCAGTCCTGGTTCTTTTTTTTAACATCTAATTTAAGTTGCCTGATGACATTGTATATAATCAAGTTTAACTCTTTTTAAAAAATATTTCATGTACTTATTTGAGGGAGGGAGGGAGAAGGGGGGGGAGGACACAAGGGCCTCTAGCCACTGCAAATGAA
The DNA here is from genome assembly GCF_020740685.1 of Jaculus jaculus. Lineage (NCBI taxonomy): Eukaryota > Metazoa > Chordata > Mammalia > Rodentia > Dipodidae > Jaculus > Jaculus jaculus. The sequence continues at coordinate 31,041,015 of NC_059113.1, forward strand.
CTCCATACACATGTACCACCTTGTGCATTTGGCTTCCATGGGTACTGGGAAATAAAATCTGGGTCTTTATGATTTGCAGGCAAGTACGTTAACTGCTAAGCCATCTTTCCAGCCCTGGGCTTTTTTTAAAAAAAAGACTTGGAGATTAAATTTGTCCCAATTATGGAGAATGAATCTGAGAAGCAAATCACTTAGGAATTCAAGGGAAGTGAGGACTGGGTCTGGTAATGAGCAGTAGCATGCTTAGTCTTGGAGTTGCTCTGTTTAGCAAGAACCAAGGCCCAAACATTTAATGGGAATTGAAGTAGCATATTTATTTAACTCAATTCCAAAGTAGTCTTAGTTGTCAGGGACTAAGTTTTCTTTTTTATTAAAAAAAAAAAAAGCCTTTTATTGTAAACCTCCATACATATAATGTACCATGATCATGATCCTCCCCCAACACCCTTCCTTTCCCCCCTCCTACATGCCCCCTCTACTTAATTCCTTCTTTCCAACTAGTCTTTCCTATTTTAGTGCCATCATTTTTTCCCCTCCTATTATGCAGTCTTATATAGGAAGCAGCAGCAGCCACTGTGAATACCAGAGCTACTTTGTGACTGAAAGATGGTATGTAAGCACTCTCTCCTTCCTGTGCCTCTTACATTCTTCCTACAACTTCTGCAATGGTCCCTGAGTCTTTTCTTTTCAAATTTTTATTTATTTGACAATGAAAGAGAGAGAGAGAGAGAGACAGAATTGGTATGCCAGGGCCTCCAACCACTGCAAATGAAATCCAGACGTGTGTGCCCCCTTATGCATCTGACTAACGTGGGTCCTGGGGAATCAAACCTGCGTCCTTTGGCTTTGCAGGCAAACGCCTTAACCGCTAAGCCATCCCTCCATCCCAATGGTCCCTGAGTCTTGAAGAGGTTGATAGAGATGTTTCACTTAGTGCTGAACACTCCACTGTCACTTCTCAGCACTTTGATGAGTTTTGAATCACCCTAGTGGTCACCACCATCTGAAAAAAAGAAGCTTTTCTAACCAAAAGTGAGAGTAGCTTTAATATATGAACATACACGTAAGTATATAGAGGGCGGTTTGGTGGGCATGATATATCCATGTAGCCAGACAGCAGTAGTGGTTTCTCCCCTAGGGCTTATGACCTCCCTAGCCACTGTTATTGATTAGGATTTCAGTACCACACATGTATTCCCTCCCATGGAGCAGGCCTTAAGTCCAGTCAGAAAGTAGTTGGTTTCCCTCATAACAGACAGCTACCATTCCACCAGTTGGTACATTTGGCCTGGGTCAGCCAGCTATAAAGTTTACAAGGTCTACTGCTAGTTAAGATCATTGATGACTTTTCTCCCCTAGCAGGCTACATAACTGGAACTAAGTTATCTAACTGGTAAAGGTCTGGATTTACAAGTTGTCTTAATTGGTGGGAATCAATCTCCTTTTAATTTCATTTTCTGATTTATTAGTGTCTTTTTTTTCTGCCTCCAAATTTAGAAAACAATTTCCTCATAAAACAACTTCATATTTTAATATATTTAAAAATATTTTTTTCATTTATTTGAGAGAGAGAGACAGAGAGAAAAAGGCAGATAGAGAGAGGGAGATTGGGCACACCAGGGCCTCCTGACACATGCGCCACCTTGAACATCTGGCTTCTGTGGGTGCGGGGCATCAAACCTGAGTCCTTAGGCTTCACAGGCAAGTGCCTTAACCGCAAAGCCATCTCTCCAGCCCCAACTTCATATTTTAATGAAAATACACAAAGTTGTTTCTGAAACACAGAAAATGTGTATTTTATCTTAAATATCTAAGTTATAAATGTAGGCAAACCATGTTCACAGTCCTAGAGACCATTTCTTTTACCCACAAATTTGAACTAATCAATTTATAAACATCTAAGTCTTATTATAAAAAGTATTTAGAAATTTCTTTCTTTCTTTTTTTTTTTTTGAGGTGGAATCTTACTCTAGCTCAGGCTGACCTAGAACTCACAGTGATCCTCTTACCTCTGCCTCCCTAGTGCTAGGATTAAAGGTGTGTGCCACTATACCCAGCTAGAAATTTCTTTTGATAAAAGCATTTACTTTACATTTGGGCTCACTAGGCACCCAAAGTGAGGTAAAATCCTGACATCTTTGCTTCCATTTTGTGTGTCTCTTCTTGGGGTCACTTGGTTAATTACTCAGCTAATTGTCTCTAAAGCGTTCAGGCATTCCCCTTTGGAGGAATTGTACACATAGGAGCGGGTGGATGACAGCGAGCTTTACTTCTCATGTGTCTCACGGGACTTTGGCCAGCCTGTCCTATCACCCTGCTGATATTAGGGCCAGGTAGTTTTACAGTGAAATATTAACCTCTTTTTCTTTATATTCACAAGATGAACCTTTTCCAACTCTTACGGCCACACTGTGGTGTAGAGTCTAAGGGATACTAAGGAGAGTCAGGTGCCAGGTCTCTGAAATGAAGAGAAGCATCCCTCTGGTCCATTCTCAGAGTCCTCAGAACCAGACCGTAGAGTGCCCTCCTTTCTGTCTCTCTAACCCGGGCATCCTTGGGTCTGTCTGGACATAGCCACAGGGAACCAGAAACACTTGCTTGAGTTTTAAACTCTCTTAGGCTAACCCTTTCTGCTGGTTGGGGTCAGAAACAATTGCTTACATTATCTCTAAATTCCCTGTGACCAGCATCTCTGGAATAAGGTCACTTGGAAACTAGGCTGCTTAAATGGCTTCCGTGATTAAGCTGCTAGATTCAGAAAAGAGACTTGCTTGTATGAATAGCTTTGCCTTTTTTTTAATCGCCATGCAAGGTAAAAGTGCAAATGGGAGAGTTTTTTTCTTTTCTTTTTCTCCTCCTCCTTCTTTTTCTTTGTCTTTGGAACTATTCTAGGGAACCTCTTTTACCTGGGTTATCTTTTATAAAAATATTTTATTATTGCCAGGTGTGGTGGCACATGCCTTTAATCCCAGAAATTGGGAGGCAGAGGTAGGAGGATCACCGTGAGTCCTAGGCCACCTTGTGAATGTAGAGAATTCCCAGTCAGCCTGACCTACAGTGAGACCCTACCTCGAAAAACTAAATATATATATATATATATATATATATATTTATATATATATATATATATTTATATTTATAAGATAGAGGCAGAGGAGAGAGAGAGAAAGAAGAGAGAAGAGAAGGGGAGAGAATGGGCACACCAGGGCCTCTAGCCACTGCAAACAAACTCCAGACACATACATCACCCTGGGCTTAACATGGGTACTGCGTAATCAAACTTAGGTCCTTAGGCTTCTCAGGGGAGTACCTTAACCACTTATCCAGCCCTGGGTTATCATCTTTAATAACCTTGTCTACGTGAAATGAACAGGAAGGAACTGAGAGCAGTTGTGGTATAACGAGGCAAAAGCATGTAGCAGAAAAATGACAAGGAATGTTAACTTATCCTATGAGGGTCAGTATATGTGAAACAGAAGGAATAGGAACTGATCTGAAGTTCCCTTCATGCAGCAGACATGTGGGAAAGTGGAAGTCAGGGTGGAATGAGGAGGTAAGAGAGGTGAGTGAGTGGATGCTGGAAGTACACCTAAGTCTAGGGCCAGGGACCCTGAACAGCCACGTGGGTGCCGCCACCTTGGCTGGTCTGTAGACCATGGAAACTCCAGCCCAGTATTGCCTAGTCATAAAATCTTGTAGGATTTGGATTAGTACATCTACCAGACTTTGATGCTGGTTTGTTATGGATTGCACAAGCCTGCCAGGCTTAGCCATTTTAAAGTGCCAGCCAATATGTGGCTTTCTGGTTCCCTTATATCCCAGTAGGGCAGGAGAGAGGGTTCAAATACACCCTCAGCCCCCAGCCTGGAGCACCATAAGCCTCTGTGGAAAGGAAGGACTGAAGGGAAAGAAGAGTAGGGGAGGGGTACCCTCACCCCAACACAAGGTTTCCAGGTGCCCCAGGAAAAGGGAAGGTGGAAGAGAAGTTACAGAAGGAAGAAATAACATAGATCTCACCTCCTAGCTGGCTGGCCAAACTTGTAATAGGCTTGAACCTGGGGAGCACCTGCTGAAGTTTCTAGGTTTTTGTGTCACATGACAAGAAATTGTAGCAGAGACACATGCTAAGGTAATAGGAATAGAGATAGTTAAGAAACAGAAAGGCAAAAGAAAAAAGAAAGAAAAAAAGAAAGAGAAAGGCACTCCTGAGTATACGAGTGGCTAGTGAACTGGAAAAGACATATATTCAAATTGTTGGGCACACCTTTAATCCCAGCACTCAGTAGACAGAGATAGGAGGATTGCTCAAGGCCAGCCCGAGACTACATAGTAAATTCCAGGTCAGCATGAGGTAGAGAGAGTGAGGCCTTACTTCAACTCCCTCCCCAGAGCGAAAGATACACACTGGAAAAGCATGGGGCCATAAGCCTCGTGACCTTTGTAGGTCATTTACATAGTACCCACTCTCCTGCCTGGCTAAGCTGGTTTAAAGGCACTTGCTTGTATGCTTCTATATGCCCAATTGTTACATGTAGCCTGCACTGGGAGGGTTTTTAGTCTAGGTTTCCACTACCTCCTGTCATCTGTTGATCTCATTCTCCTGCATCATGAGGCCCAGCATGTTCTTTAGGGAAAGTTTCACTTGATCTATTGGTCTGGGGCTGGGAATTCTTTATCCAAAGAGTGGGTCCTAATTTCATAGAGGAATAGAGGAAAGGAAGAAAGGGAGGGAAGAAAGGAGAGGGAGGGGGAGGGAGGGAAGAGAAGGAGGGAGGAACAGAGTGAGAGAAAGGAAGAGGTATGTTTGGGTAGTGGGTACTGTCGGCCCATCACTCCCACTGGAAACTTGGCTGTGCCGCCTTGTCCACATGCCAGCTTGACTTGTCACTATGTGGAGGACAGGACAACAGTGTCAGGCTGCCCTTCTGGAACCGCACCCCACTGAAGAATGCAGTGTCATGCTGTTATTGTTCTCAGTGCTGAGAAGCTACAATAGACACTATGTATGTTCTTTCCATTTTAATGTGTGTGTGTTCATGTGTGTGTCAGGGCCTGTGTATGAGTGCACATATGTGTGGTTTCATGTTTATGTGGAGGCCAGAGGACAACCTTCAGGTGTAGTTCTTGAGGTACTGTTCACATTTTTTGAGATAGGGTCTGGCACTGGCCAGGAACATGCCAATTAGGTTGGACTGGTCAGCAAGTGAGCCTCAGGGATCTACCATCTCTTATCTCTCCAGTGCTGGGTTATAAGTGGGTCCTGGGGATCAAGCTCAGGCCTTTATGTTTGGTAGGCAGTGGCTGAGCTATTTGCTGAACACATGTTTCTTTTTATACAATGAAAATTCCAGAAAGCCAGGAGATGCCTATTTTTTTTTTACTAATTTTTGATTATCCTGTTTGTACATTTCCCATGGCAAATTTTGTTTTGTATGATTCAAGGATGACCCAGTTAGAACTACTGTTTAAAGTCACGTTATCAACAATGAGTTATACAAAGTCTGTGTGTGGTAAGGTCTGCTTATTGTACAAGCAGGAGTACATGTTTGGGTGTGGTCTCTTAATATTACATATGGTTACATTTAAGTCTAATCTCTCCTGTTTGTTCTGTGTTGTTATTCCTGGGTTTTTTCAGTGATAGGAACAATTTTCCTGATGACTCAGAATCCTGTTATATTTGGCTTTGGGCTGTAAATTGGGTGCATATTATTTGTGTATCTCCTTCTGTGCCTGCCTAGACTGGCTTTTTCTTTAGCTCTTCAACTGGAGTCAGAGAGTTTTATTCTTAGAGAAAAATAGTGTATTCAATAAAAAGGTTTACTTATGTTTAAGACTAGAGTCTGTGCCTTCCTATTTCTGATGGAAAAATAAAATTATAAGCTTTGGGGCTAGAGAGATAGCCCAGCATTTAAAGGTATTGCCTGAAAAGCCCACGGGCCTGGGTTAAATTTCCTAGCACCCATGTAAAGCCAGGTGCGAAGTGGCACCTGCATCTGTGATCCCAATGCACCTATGATAATTAGAGGTGGAGAAAGAATCCAAAGCTCATGAGTCAGATATTCTGACATTCATTTGTAGTTTAGGAGTTTATTTGCAGCAGCAAGAGATCCTGTCTCAAAGAAGGTAGAGCACAGGCACCTCAAAATTGTCATCTGACCTCCACATGCATGCCATGGCACAGGTGCTCTTACACACACACACACACACACACTCACCTGCACATATAAAAAATTTTTTATATACAAATACAAGCTTTTTGCAAGAGGCCATAGGTTGGACCCCTAGCATGAGTGTGCACACACATACACATGCAAAATACTAGCTTTTCATTTTGGTTAGGAGTTTGCCATTTTTATTTTTAGTATTTTACAGTATAATATCACTTTCTTTAATTTTATAATAGCAAAAGAATTTAAAAGATTTGTATGTAATGCAAATATTCTAACACATTATCTTCAGTTTCTCTTACAGGCATTGTTATATGTACCCTTTAAAAATAAGGGGGGTGCTGGACAGATGGCTCAGTGATTTAAAATGCTTGCTTTGCAAGCTTGACAACCAGCAGTAAGATCCCTAGAATTCACATAAAGCCAAATGCAAATAGTGCATATATGTGTAATATCAGTGCTCCTACAACAGTGGGAGGCAGACTTAGGAGAATCCAGAAGCTCATGGGCCAGCTAGTCCGGGCATTCCTAGAGGCAAACAATAAGAGAGACCCAGTCTCAAATAGTGTGGAAGGTGAGACTGATGTCCTGAAGTTGTCCTCTGATCATCACATGCATTCTGTGGCATACACATGCCCACATGCGTGCACATGTATACACACATACACACATGTACACAAAACAGTTTTGTGAGCTGTAGAGATAACTTAGCACTTAAGGCACTTGCTTGCAAAGCCCAAGAACCCAGGTTCAATTCCCCAGAACCCGTGTAAGCCAGATGCACATGGTGGCGCATGCATTTGTGGTAGCTAGAGGCCCTGTAGTACCCATTCTCTTCACCTCTCTCCCTTTCTCTCTCTCTAATAAATAAATAAAAATACAATTTAAAAACAAAAAAAGTTCTGTAACTTATTTTCATTGCAACATTTCAAAATGTTTCTATCTGGTTGTCATAATAACTGGTAATGGTTATAATATTCAGTTGAATCAGTAAAGCATATCATTATATTATGTGTGATAATTTTTTTTTTTTTTTTTTTTTTTTTTTTTTTTTTTTGGTTTTTCAAGGTAGGGTCTCACTCTAGCCCAGGCTGACCTGGAATTCACTATGGAGTCTCAGGGTGGCCTCAAACTCACGGCAGTCCTCCTACCTCTGCCTCTCGAGTGCTGGGATTAAAGGCGTGCACCACTGTGCCCAGCAGTTTTTTTTGTTTTTTTTTTTTTTTAATATAGGGTTTGGATCTGTCCCAGGCTTACCTGAAATTTATTCTGTAGTCTCAGGGTGGCCCTGCGCACCCATTGTCTCTCTCTCGGTCTCTAATAAATAAATTTTTTTTAAAAGAAGCTAAAAATATTCTTAAATTTCTCATACATGGGCTGGGTGTGGTGGCATATGCCTTTAATCCCAGCACTAGAGAGGCCGAGGTAGGAGGATGCTGTGAGTTTGAGGCCAGTTTGAGACTGGATAGTGAATTCCAGGGCAGTCTGGGCTAGAGTGAGATCCTACCTTGAAAAACAAACAAACAAACAAAAACAACAACAAAAAAGACCATTTGTTATAAGATGCCATTCATAACAAATGTCCAGAACAGATAGACCTACAGATGCAGAAAGCAGATTAGTGACTACCTAGGATTTACTATTTAGTCTCATGGTGGCCTCGAACTCACAGAGATCCTCCTACCTGTGCCTCCCAAGTGCTGGAATTAAAGGCATGTACCACCATGCCTGACTTTAAAAAAAATATTTTTGTTGTTGTTGTTTCTTTTGTCCATTTTAAAAACTGTGATACAGGGCTGGAAAGATGGCTAGCAGTTAAGGCACTTGCTTAAGGACCCAGGTTTGATTCCCCAGTACCCATATAAGCCAGATGCACAAAGTGGCATATGTGTCTGGAGTTCGTTTACAGTGGCTAGAATCCCTGGTGCACCTATTCTATTTGCCTCTTCTCTCTTTCCCTTTCAACTAAATAAATAAAATACTTAAATGAAAAAACCCTGTGATACAGGGTTAGGCATGGTGGCACATACCTTTAATCCCAGCACTTGGGAGGCAGAGGTAGGATTGCCATGAGTTCAAGGCCACCCTGAGATTACATATGAATTCCAGGTCAGCCTGAACTATGGGTGAGACCTTACCTTAAAAAAAAACCAAACTGTGACACAATGTACATAACAAAATTTACCATCTTAGCCATTTTGAAGTAAACCATTTTATGACATTAAGTATATTCATATTCTTATGCAACCATCACTGTCTATCTCCAGAACTTTTTTTTAATGTATTTTATTTTATTTATTTATTAGAGATAGAGAGAAGAAGGCAGATAGAGAGTAGGCACGCCAGGGCCTCTAGCCACTGCAGATGAACTTCAGATGCATATGCTGCCTTGTACATCTGGTATATGTGGGGACTGGGGAATGGAACCTGGGTCCTTAGGCTTCACAGGCAAGCACCTTAACTGCTAAGCCATCTCTCCATCCCATCTCCGGAACTCTTTAATCTTCCCAAACTCGTAATCTCTATTCTTTTGGCCACCATGCCTTAAAAGGCAGCATTATTTTTCTGTCACTGTGCATCCTACTACTCTAGCCACCTTGTCAAGGTCCATCCACACAGTATTTGTCCTTTAGTGACTGATTTATTTCACTTAGTGTAATATCTTCAAGGTTCAGCCATGTTATAGCACACATCAGAATTCTATTACTGTTTGTTTCTTGGTCTGATAGTGACAGGATCTTGCTGTGTAGCCCAGGCTGGCCTCAAGCTCATGATCCTGTCTCTGCCTCCTAAGTAGTGGAATCATAGACATGCACTACCACACTCAGTTTCAACTTCAGTCATTTGTATGTATGTATGTATGAATGTATGTATGTATGTATGTATGTATGTATAATTTATTTGAGGTAGGGGAAAGTACAGGTGTGCCAAGGCCGCCTTCTACTACAAATGAACCCCAGATGCATATGCCACCTTGTGTACCTGTCTTTATCTGTGTACTGGGGAATTGAACCCTGGCTGGCAGACTTTGCAGGCAGACAAGCACCTTTAACTGCTGAGCCATCTCCCCAGCTCTGTATTAGTTTAAAAAAATAAATAAAATTTCCCCCAGCATGTTCCTTGATGTCTGTTGCCCAAATTGTCTTTTTCAGAGTTGCGAACTATATGCTACCTTAACAAAACATGATGTTCTGATTTCACTCTAATCTTTCCAGTAGTGGATATTATTCTGTTCAAGACACATGTTAACTTAAGTGTAAAAGTTTTGTTGCCCTATTCTGACATAGGTATTTTTTGATTATTGGCCATTATTCCTCTGAAGACTTTGGATGAAAATTGTTTGAGCTAAGATTTAAGTCATACTGGGATGGGTTGCTTTTGAGGATGCCCACAGATGCCTTTGAGCCTGGTAGATGCTGTGATGGTGGCAAGGAGAGAGTCAGTCTGTACCCAGTTCTGAAGAGCAGCTCTTTGCAGGAGTTAGTCAAAGCTTTGACTGTAATGTGCACAGCGGGCAGGAACCCCAGGGAGCTTGGGGAAGTCTTTCTCGGGCTCTGCATTTCCTAGTCTATCTTTGAGGCAGAAAGGAGACATTCCTTTTTCAGTTTTGTTCATGGTGTTGCTTCCAGGCCCTGACTGCCTCATAGAGCTGGTTTGTCCCTGCACAGCAGAGCAGTTAAGTCCTCTCTGCCCACTCCCTAGGATATGTATGGGTCAGGGTGGGTACCCTGTTCCTCCTGGTGGCTTCAGTGAAAACCTTGGGAGACCTTCCCCTTCTGCCTTCCCTGCCTGAATTCCAGCTTTCCCAAAACCCAGTCCACAAAATACACATTAAGAACTGTGGTTCACAGAGAACACTCAACTCCTACCAAAACAGATATCCAGAGACCCAGAGGCTCCCAAGACCTCATCATTGAAGGAGACCTAAAATGAACTCAACATGGCTCAGGGAAATTCGCGAAGTTGGGGCAGAAAGATCGTTAGAGCCACATGTTGGGACATTATGTACAGAGACATTGCCTCTTCCTCATACCTGATGGCTATCCACACAATGCATGGCACACAACCCCGATGAAGAGGGTCCCTTTGGAGGAAGGAGGACAGGGATGAGGCTATCAATGGTACCAACATACCTGTTTACACACTGAGTATGTACATAACTAATAAAGAAAAAAACTGGTTCATAGGCACCACATGTAGTTCAGTAGTGGAGCACTTACTCAGCATGCTCAAGGTCTTGTCTACTGTCTCTAGCACCACAAAATAAATAATCAAAAACTGTGTGCACAAAGGCTCATAAAACATTTTTAATGCCCAAAGGTGGATGTACTTCCATACGATACATCTTTTGGCTAAAAGTGTAGATCAGTGGTAGAGCACTTGACAGAAAATTGTGTGATTTTTTTTTTTATTACAGCCCTACTAGGTTTCCTGTTTTATATCATTAACTCACTTAATGTATATTGGAAGGAGGTGTGACTGTTATACCCACCACATAAATGAGTAAATGGAGTCAGTGAATGTGGTGTGCCCTGAGTTACAGGGATCCAGACTGACTCCCTGTGTCTCAGATTCCCAAGTGCTCCCTTACCAGCCTGCTGCGCTGGCTCCTTTCTTCAGTGAGCAGCTATCTGATCTGTCCCTGTAACCATCCTGACAGGAGGCAAGATATTCTAAAGATAGACACTGTGCCCCTTCCTTTTGACTATCAGACAATTGAAATAATGGTATACAAGGAATTTGATTTTCCCCAGAATCTTATACTCGGAGAAGGATAAGGATAAGGTTGAAGCCTAGTGCCAGTGTGAGGAGAAACTTGTCTCCCAGGAAGAGATATCACAGAGAGATCTGACAACCTCAGACCAGTTTTAAGGAGAGACTAGAGCCAAAAGAATGATGGGTGGGGGCTGGAGGGATGGCTTAGTGGTTAACGCATTTGCTTGCAAAGCCAAAGGACCCAGGTTCAATTCCCCAGGACCCACGTTAGCCAGATACACAAGGGGTACATGCATCTGGAGTTTGTTTGCAGTGGCTGGAGGCCCTGGCATGTCCATTCTGTCTTTCTCGACCCCCCTCTTTCTCTCTGCCAAATAAATTAAAAAAATATATTTTTAAAAAATGATGGGCGGGATAATACCTTGCCCAGGACTACATAATTATATATCTCATGCTCTCAGTTTAAAACTTGTATCAAAATTCTGAAGATGGCCTTGATGCGCGGGAAGGCACCAGATCTCTTTAGTTCTTCCTCTTCCCAATGTGGCTGCATTGAATAAATCTCCTTTCCCAGGTTTCACTAGTACTTGTCTAATTGGCCTACTGAGGGCGAGTGGCTGAGCAGAGCTTGTTAGGACTGCCAGGGCACAGGCTGTGACCCTAACAACTCCAGTAACACTCCCTGCCTATAGTCTCTGCACTTTAGTAAAGGGCACATGCTGTTAACAGAGTGACTTGTCACAGGGACTTGTATTGAAAAGTCCCAGACTCTATACAGGAAGTGAAAGGACTCTTACAAGCTGGCCTGTCACCATGTGCCTCCCTTACTCCCCTAGCCCCTGAGGGCCAGTCACACTGCTTGTGTATGCCCTCCTTGTCCTCCATGTTCCTGCTCCTCCACCTGTGAAGAGGCTTGCATAGGCCTCTCCTCCATTCTTCAGTGCTCCAGTTATGCTTCATCTGTTGGCCTGCCAGGAATTATTTTGCACACAATGCTAAAACTTGTCACATGGTATCCTAGTGCTATGCTGATGAACCGAGCTCCTTGAGAGCAAAGGCTCCATCCTTCCATAGTTTAGCACAGTGCCTGGCAGGGACAGGCCTCTCAGTGTTTTGTGAGTTTGTTATGTGGTGCTAGGAATGAACGTAGCACCTTATGTGTACTAGGCAACCCAAGCTGGCTGTAACTGAGCTACACCTCAGCCCTTTAGCTCGTGTGGGTATTTTTGTTTGTTTGGTTGGTTGGGTTTTTCTGTGGTAGGGTCTCATTCTAGCCTAGGCTGATCTAGAATTCACTATGTAGTCTCAGGGTGGCCTCGAACTCATGGCAATCCTCCTACCGCTGCCTCCCGAGTGCTGGGATTAAAGGCATGCACCGCCACACCTGGGCCCCTAACTCAAGTATTGCACTTGAACTGGGAAGTCTTTGGATGGTTTGCACATTCTCCCTTCCTAAAGAATAGCACTCCCAGAGTTCCCTGGAAGGAGCACCAGGACACCAAGGACTCTGGTATGTTTTCTTAGAGATCTTCGTGTCCACTGTGGGGCACGTGGATGAAGTGCGCAGCTCTGGGAGGCACTCCGAGGAAGCTGTTGGCAGCCTACAGCGTAAAAAGGGAGAAGAAAAAGAGTTGTCCACAGATGCTACCTCCGCCCCCCCATCCTCCCACCTCCGCCTCAGTTATTTGCAAGAGTTTAAGCAGCCGCTCTAACCTGAGTACCAAGTCCCAGAGGACCTTTTATCTTCTCAGTTGACAGGAGAGAGGAGCAGCCTGCTAGGCTGGAACCAGCCAGCAACTTTTCTCCTGGCCTACTGGCTCCTGCAGGGGCCCCTCCTGGTGGTGGTGGTCTTCATGGTGGTGCATTTCCATGCCAGATTTCTCTTCGCCTCTTCTCAGTTCCTCTTGGCCCTCATTTACTTCATACACATAAGACATCCCATTAAGTACAAAGAAGAGAATACATCAAACCAGTGATTCTCCTTCTGGAGAACACAGTCCACATGCATTTTAAATTTGCGGATTCCCCTTAAGGGAATTCCAGTTAAAAAAGAACTTGGGTCAGCAGCCTGGGGCCTGTGTGGCTAACAAGCTCCCGTTTTCTCTGTTGTTCGGTTGGCCTGAAGGGCTCCTTTGTTTGAGGCAGGGGAGGAGATGGTGTCCTAATGAGGCCCTTTGGAATCCTGGCTCTCTTACAGCAGCAGCCTGCAGGACAGAGCTCTCCAGGCAGGAAAGCAAGTTGGTGAGTTTGTGGGTATGTCAAGCTTTGAAGAGGACAGAACCTTAAAGAGAGGGAGGAAACTAACCGGAACGTGATACTCTGGATGGAATCCCTGACACAAAAAGCACATGAAGGAAAGGTTGGAGAAATCCAAGTCATGTTTGGAGTTAGCTAATAGTACTACACCCGTGTTCATTTTTCAATCTTGACAGATCTAAAGTGGCTATGTAAGGTGCTGGCCTATAAGATATGTAAGAGAGGAAATGAAGGTGTATGAAAACTCTGTGGACTGTGCAACTTGACAGTCAATCTAAAATTACTCCAAAATGGAAAGGTTGTTCATAAAGAAAGACCAAGGAACAGGGTCAACCCAGCAGGTAGCTTAACATGATTCTTTCTCCAGCATACTTTTCTATTCTTATCTTTAATGTGTGTGTATATATATATATTTGCAAGAGAGGCAGGTAGAAAGAGAGAGAGAGAATGGGCATGCCAGGGTCTCCAGCAACTGTAAATGAACTCCAGACACACGTACCACCTTGTGCATCTGGCTTATGTGGGTACTGGGGAATCTAACCTGGGTCCTTAGGCTTTGCCAGCAAGTGCCTTAACTGCTAAGCCATCCCTCCAGCCCTACTTATCTTTTAAAAACTTTTTTTACTGGGCTGGAGGGATGGCTTAGTGTGTTTGCCTGCTAAGCCAAAGGACCCAGGTTTGATTCCCTAGGACCCACATTAGCCAGAAGCACAAGAGGGTGCACGTGTCTGGAATTTGTTTGCGGTGGCTGGAGGCCCTGGAGCGCTCATTCTCTCTGTGTGTCTCTGTCAAATAAATAAATAAATAAAAATAAAATATTTAAAAAATTTTATTGACAACTTTCATATATGTACATGGTATATTTTGATCAGAATCCCCTCCTGTTACCTTCTTTTGTGCTCCCTCATCTGTCCCTTTCAACTGAACCATTTCTTTCCAACTAGCCCCTCTTATACTTTGATTCTATGTTGGTTTTTTGCCCTCCGTCATCCATGATGAAAGGTTGATGGGCCCAGTATTATGCAGGTCTTGTGCAGGTAATGACAGCCACAGGGAGGTCATGAATGCACCAGCCATTTTGTGGAAGATAGTATTCCAAATCACTCTTGCCCATCTTTTGGTGCTTACATTTTTTTTTTGTTTTTTGAGGCAGGGTCTCACTCTAGCTCAGGCTGACCTGGAATTCACTATGTAGTCTCAGGGTGGCCTTGAACTCTTGGTAATCCCCCTACCTCTGCCGCCAAATGCTGGCATTAAAGGCGTGTGCCACCACATTCGGCTTGGCTCTTACATTCTTTCTGCTCCTTCTTCCATAATGTTTCCTGAGCCTTGGAGGGTATGATAGGGATGTGTCATATAGCACTGAGCACTCAACATCACTTATTCTATTCTGAATCTCCCCAGTAGTCATTGCTGCAAAAAGAAGCTTCTCAACCAGAAGCGAGAGTAGTGCCATAACTATTTAGAGGGCAGTTTCATAGGGCCAATCTATCCATTTAGCCAAACAACAGTAGCAGCTTCCCTGCTAGGGTCTATGACTGTTCTTAGCCATAGGCTTTTGATTAGCTTTTCAGCACCAGGCATGAATTCCTCCTTCTCATGGAGTAGACCTCAAATCCAATTAGAGAAAAGTTGGTTATCACCATAACAGCCATCCCACTGCTGCCCCATTAGGCACAATTGCCTGGCTGGAAGTTGTGGAGCTCAGAGTCCCCTGTTGGTTAGGACTGTGGATGACTTCTCTACCCCAGCTGGCTGCATAGCACTTTCTAGCACTATGACAGCTAGCTGGCAGGGAGGAGGTGTCTAGCTTAGTTCTAGCTTGATTTCTCTGTATCCTGCAACAGAAGCATGCGGTGTCTTCAAGAGTAGAGTCTTCCCATTCTTCTGTACTTCTTAGCCCTTGGTCTTTAGGTTCACCCACAGAATCAGGAGGACAGCTGCAGGCAGAAGCTCTTGGCCAGTCTGCTGTAGTGGTCAGGGTCTTCTTTGTGCCCACTGCTCCTTGTTTAGGGACAGGTCAGGATAATGAGGCTAGGGCTACTAGGAAGACCTTGATCATGTGTTTGGTGGTACTTCTGCCTTCTTCCTACACATCATGGGGCTAGTCACCTGTAAGAGACTGAAAATATGCCTGGAGGAAAGCAAGGGTCAGGCATGTGACATATATAAAGAGCCTGGCTGAGAGGGTTGGGGTTGGAGCTCAGTGGTCAAGCAATTGCCTAGCATGAGTCAGGCCCTGGATTCCATTCCTATGGCATATGCCAAAGGTTGTGTGCTTAGGCAGTGATTTTCCTTTCCCCCCCCCTTTTTTTATTATTTTTTAAAACTTTTAAAAAATATTTGGAAGGAGAGAGAGAAGAGAGAATGCCAGGTCCTCTAGCCACTGCAAAGAAATTCCAAATGCATGAACCACTTTTTGCTTCTGGCTTTATGTGGGTACTGGAGAATTGAACCGTGGATCATTAGACTTTATAGGCAAGCACCTTAACCACTGAGCAATCTCTCCAGCCCCTGTTTTTCATTTTAAAGGGATGAGTGCTTCTTCCTTGAAGACTTGAGATCAGTGGCTTTAAGGGCAAGAGGCTGCTGTGGGGTCTAACAACCCTGTTCCTCCTTTTCACACAAATACCCAATTCCATGAGCCAGCAAGTGCAACTCTTTTTTTTTTTTTTTTTTTCCTCCTAGCTTGTTCTAAGCTGTTGTTTCTTCACCCTACAGGTGAACCAAGCCAAACTTAGGGTCTTATTCCCAGACAGGGAACCCCTTGTGGCTCCCAGCCATGAGCTCTTCTGGCTCAAAACTCAGATATCAATCCTAAAGGCTGCAAGGCAGCTGAATCTAGTGGGCTTAGCCTGTGGTAATTGTTTACCTGTAGGTGGCAGTGGTGACACGGCAATGCTGCAGAGGGTGTGTGGAGAGCAGGGTGCTGGCAGAGAGACTCTTTCAGCAGAGTGGCAGTAATAACAGGAGAAACCATCCCTAGCGTAAAGCCTGTGGAAGTGTGGTTCTCCCGGATGGGGGCTCTGGCAGCTGTTTTCCTATGGTATTCAGTTTACCTACAGGCAGTGGCGTAAGAGAAAAATGTCATTACTGCATCCTGCGGATATTGCAAAGGCCTGGGAGAGGTCAGGTAGCTGCCCTAGGTTCTCTCACAGTATTGGGTAGAAATCAAGACTCAGCGGAGTCGAAATTTAGCCATTTGCAGAACTGCCACTGTAATGCATGGGCGATGCATTTCTCCTGACTTGAGCTGCCTGGTGCTTGCAAACAAGGGTGCTCTGCAGAGATCACAGTCATCATTTCACTTTTGAGGGGCCTTACAGCATAATGCTAGCCTCTTTAAAAAAATAATAATAATGTTTCTGTGAGACAAGGTCTCTGTATCTCAGGATGGCCTTGAACTTTCAGTCCTCCTTTCTCAGCGTCCCTGTGCTGGCATCATAGCTATGTGCCACCAGCAAGGTCATCATCTTAAGGATATGAGGATGTCGCCCTCCCCCTCAGCTTCAAGTCTTGTAGGGGGCTGAGAATTTACTCATGGCTCATGAGCCAGTAAGAAAGGAGGAAAGACCAGGTGTGGTGGCTCACGCCTTTAATCCCAGCACTCAGGAGGCAGAGGTAGGAGAATTGCTGTGAGTTCAAAGCCAGCTTAGAGCTTACAGAGTGAGTTCCAGGTTAGCCTAGGCTAGAGCAAAATCCTACCTTGAAAACAAATCAAAACAAAACCAACAAATCCCCACACTTGCAATGTAAGCAGGAAGGCCTATTCCCAAGCACCTATGCAAGCAACGGGGTGTGGCCATGCATGTCTGAACTCCAGTCCTGTATGGGGTTGGGTAGAAGAGACCTGCAAATCACTGGGGCTTGCTGACCGAAACACAACAGCTCTGGGTTGACTGAGAGATCCATCTGAAGGAGACAGGTGGGTGCCTGAAAAAGGGAGGATCCCTGACCACTTCCTCTGCCCCCTGCGCCCGCAAGCATAGACAGCAAGCATCCATGTACACACATATGCATAACACTGCACACATCACATACCACACCACACATATTCTACACGCATGCTGACAGAGGGGGTTGGGAACTTTTCAGAACATGGTTAAGGTTATCTGGAAAGCTCTATGGCTGTATGGCCTGTGCTTTCAGGTGCTGTAGTCAATCTCTAGAGGACATAGGAGTGAGTTCAGTGCCTGTGGGTAGGCTGGAGCGAAGGCCCACAGCCCAGAGGTGCTGATCCCTGCTTTTCCCTCCAGCACACGGCACATTTTTCTGTGGAATGGTGTTTACTTGGGCCTTCTCTGCAGCTCTGTTTCCTCTCATGATGTGTTGATTGTGCTTTATGAAAGTCTGTGTAGGTGCAAGGATGCTTGCTTCCACCACTTCTGGAAATTCTAGCCAGGGAAGTTAGGGAAGAAAAAGAAATAAAAGGCATCCTCATGGAGAAGGAAGAAGTAAAAGCTGTGTTCATAGAAGTTGTGTAGCCATTTCCTCCGAATGGAAACATTCCCTCCTGGAGCCACTCTGGAAGTCCTTAAGACTTGGGAAGTAAAGGTTACAAGCCTCAGGAAGTAAATGAAACCCATAAACTCCCTGAGATTTGCAAGGCCCCATTGCAAGGTTTTCACAAGCAACAGACAATTGCTGGGAAGAGGTTGCGCAGGGAGCTCTGGGGTTGTAGCTTTCAGTACTTAGCACCACTGGGGTAGCCTTTTTGGTGATGCAGCCATCCCTCAGTCCTGTAAATAACCTCAGTAAACTCATTGGTTCACGAAGCTAGACTTAGGTGCAATTATTGCTTTGGTCTGTTGTCATTGTCCAGGGGTGAATAAATGTTTGCTCATGTCTTCCCTGGAAAAGTTACACAACAGTGACATGAATTTACATGTAAAAAAATCCTAGATAGCTGGGCTTGGTGGCACACACCTTTAATCCCAGCAGGAGGCAGAAGTTGGAGGATGGCTGTGAGTTTGAGGCCACCCTGAGACTACATATTGAATTCCAGGTCAGCCTGGGCTAGAGTGAGATCCTTCCTCAAAAAGGAAAAAAAAATGTCAGAGATAATCAGTAAACATAGCAAAGTTGCAGAATACAAACAACAACAACAAAATCAGTGTTTCTATGAACAATGAAAAAAAGAAATTCAGAAAACATTTCCATTTGCAGTAGTTAAAAAAAAGAATAAAATACTGAGGAATGAACCAATTGTGCACTGAAAATAACAAAATGTTACTTAAAGAAGTTGAGCACAGCTTCTTTTTTTAACTTGCATTTCCAATACTCTTACAAGAGGCTACAACAGGATTGCTTGAGCCTGGGAGTTCTAAACCAGCCCAGGCGGCATATCAAGAGCCAAACAAGCAAGCAGTACTTACCCACACACTGCTGAAAGAAATTGAAGACAAGTAAATGGAGAGACAATCTATAAGTGTGGGGAGACAATATTGTTAAAATGTTGATACTGCCCAAAATGATCAAGGCACAGGCAATACCAATTAAAATGCAGAAATACAAAAATCCAACCTAAAATTCACATGAACTCTGAAGGACTCCCAAACAACCAAAACAACCTTGCAAAAGGACAAAGTTGGAAGATTGATACTTCCTAATTTCAGAATTTACTACAAAACTAAGACAATCAAAACTGAAATAGGGCTGAGGAGATGGCTCAGCAGTTATAGGCACTTGCTTGCAAAGCCTACTGGCCTGGGTTCAATTCCCTAGTATCCACGTAAAGTCAGATACAAAAAGTAGTACATGTGTCTAGAGTTTGTAGTGGTGAGAGGCTCTGATATACCATACTCCTCTCTCTCTCTCTTAAATAAATAAATGAATATTTTTAAAAACTGACATTAGGGCTGTCATATAAACCAATGGAACAAAACAGAAAGCCCAGAAATAAATCCTCCCATATACAGATAATAATAGATTTTCAACAAGGGTGCCAAGAAATTAGTAGTAGGAAAGAATCATATTATTAAAAAGGTTCTGGGAAAACAGGATATACATATTACAGTAATGAAGCTGGGCCATTTATCTTATACAGTATACAGAAATGAACTTCAGATGGACCAAAGATTTGAATAAAAGAACACAAACTATATGTCTTAGAAGAAAATGGGAAAAAAATCCATGATGCTGGATTTAACAAGTATTTCTTGGGTATGATACCCAGAATACAGACAAAGAGAAAAACAGATAAGTAGTACTTAATCAAAATTTAAAACTTTTGTGATCTGGGTATGGTGATGCATAGCTGTGATCCCAGCAGTTAGAGTTGGAAGCAGAAAGATCATGAGTTCCAGATTTCTGGCCAGTCTTAGTTACATAGTGAGACCCTGTTGCAAAAACAAAACACAAAAAAATTTTGCATATTAAAGAACACTATGAAGATAATGAAGGCATCCTACAAAATAGGAGAAAATAATTACAAGGCATATATCTGATAAAGGATTAATCCAAAAGATGTAAAGAGGGCTGGAGAGATGGCTTAGCAATTAAGCGCTTGCCTGACAAGCCTAAGGACCCCAGTTCGAGGCTCGATTCCCCAGGAGCCACGTTAGACAGATGTACAAGGGGCGCATGCGTCTGGAGGTCCTTTGCAGTGGCTGGAGGCCCTGGTGTGCCCATTCTCTATCTATCTATGTGCCTCTTTCTCTGTCTGTCGCTCTCAAATTAAAAAAAAAAAAAAAAAAAAGATGTAAAGAACTCCTATAACTCAACTACAGAAAAAATAAGTTACCCAACTAAAAAACTAGGCAAAGACATTTCTTCAAAGAAATATACAAATGGCCAAGATGTGTTTATATGAAAAGATGTTCAAAAACACTAAATCATTAGGCAAATGTAAATCTATTTTCTTCTTTTTTATGAGCAAGAGAAAGCATGAGAGAGACAGAATTGGTGTGCCAGGGCCTCCAGCCACTGCAATTGAATGCCAGATGCGTGTGCCACCTTGTGTGCATGTGCAACCTTTCATGCTTCTGTCACCTTGTGTGTCTGGCTTACATGGGATCTGGAGAGTTGAACATGGGTTAGGCTTCGCAGGCAAGCACCTTAACCGCTAAGCCATCTCTTCAGCCCACAAATGCAAACCTAAACACGAGGTGATATTTCATGTCTAGTAGGCCAGTTGGTGGTACCTATATTTGATCTAAGCTCTTCTGTCCCAAAAATCTGGGTATTTGCACCATATTTTCCCACGTGCTAGCAAAACCTGAGTTTGTGACATCAGTCATTTAGATGAATGCTGAAACTGTCCTATCCTAACTCAGTGACTGAGAGGGAGCCCATTATTACTACTTTAACAAAAGTTTCACACAACCCACACATCTATTGATGTGCGTGAGTGATAGATAAAGGACTTTGTCTTCACTGGAAATCTCCTTATTCTCCTTGATACAGCCATGGAGAAGTGACACTTGTTTTTACATAGTATGCTAGATAGAATTCACACAGCCATATAAAGCTATGTTTACCAGCAGTGAAAACACACTCAAGAATATAGCTAGTGTTTAAAATATTTGCACAGCAGCCTTCAGTCTGGTGGGGCAGGGCTTCAGTGTTTTAATGATCACTCATTTTTTTTTCTTAAAAAAAAAACAAAAACACCTAGCTGGGCATAGTGGCACAAGCCTTTAATCCCAGCACTTGGGAGGCAAAGGCAAGAGGATCGCCATGAGTTCAAGGCCACTCTGAGACTACATAGTGAATTCCAAGTCAGCCTGAACTAGAGTGAGACCCTGCCTCGAAAAAAAACAAAACAAACAAAGAAACAAACAAAAACACCACCCATATCTCTAACTTTTTCACCTTCTCTGTCCATCATATTTGGCACCCACCCTTGAACATCCTAATAAGTAAACCCATCTACAAATGGTGAGCCTCTGCCTTCTGATAAGTGTGCTGTATGGCAGTGACCACATGAGAGTTTGGGGCAGTCTTAAACTAGAGTCCACAGAGGGTACTGGTCTGGCAGGCACAGGGATGGTATTGGATCCTAGCCTATAAGATAAGTAAGGGATGAGAAAACATGTGACTGTCAGAAAAGGATAAGACCTAAATGGACCCAGGGCCACACTGTCTACCTTGCCCTACCCATGTCATGTGTGTAGAAAGAGTCCGTAAGTCCCAAGGTGAAGAAGCAGCAGGCTTGGGCCTCTTGAGGAAGTCAGGCTTTACACAGGAAGGCAGCTGAGTTTGTGCAGGTCAGGTGGAGCTGGCTCAGTCTGGGCTACAGAAAAGAAAATGAGGGCTGGAGTGATGGCTTAAAGGTTAAGGCACTTGCCTGCAAAGCCAAAAGGACTCAGGTTCGATTCCCCAGAACCCACATAAGCCAGATCCATAAGGTAGCACATTCATCTGGAGTTTGTTTGCAGTGGCTGGAGGCCCTGGTATGCCCATTCTTTCTCCTTCCCTCTCCCTCTCCCTCCCTCTCTCTCTCAACTAAATAAAAAATTAAAAAAGAAAATGAGAGCAGAGACTCTGGGAAGGTGGAGGCCTTGGTCCAGTGTACCCCTGGGACAGCAGAGTGCTCTGTCACCTAGGGCGCCCTCCTTCCCACCAGGGGCAGGATGACCTTGTCAGTGTAAGAAGCTTCAGCATAAAATGATCCACACCTCCAGCTCCTGCCCCAGTGCTCATGTCTGAACACCCCTTCCTCCAAAATACCCCTTCCCACAAGAGGTTCCTCAGTGTCTTACTCTCAGGGTTACACAGAAGGGACATGTCTGCTTCATCAATCCAGCAGCAGCAGCCTTAGCAGGCAGCTCATCCCGAAGCAAGGGGTCCTGACTGAGACCCTGCACTTGGGACCCTTCCAAGTTGCCCAGCAGAGAGGCTGGCAGGGCAGGGAGCCATCCAGTGCTGGTTACAATCCTTTTACAGAACTGAGGCTCTGACATGCCAAGATTGCTCTTCTGTGGAGCCACAAGGGACACAGACTTGGGAGGTTTAATAGAGGAAATATTAAATCAATGAAACCTCATTTCCAAGTTCGGTTTAGCAGCAGAATTCATTGACCTTATATTCACTCCTTCCCTCCCTTCCATACTGGCAAGGGGTTCAGAGGTGCTATAACTCATCTTCAGGGTCAGCACACACTATTCAATTACTGAGATTTTGAGTTTTCAAGTTCAAAGACACATACTCAAGACTATACTTTCAGGGATCATGTCTATAGGCCATTAAAAGGCACATACTCATTTTGATTATAAGGAATCAACCCCCAAAGAATGCTTCTTTCTTCCTGCTTTTCTGGAAATGCCACAACAAACAAAACTGCAGGTCTTTGGCTCTGCTCAGACAGATGGACCCAAGGCTAACAAAACAGCTCAAATCAATTCTTATTTTTCTCTTCATAAAAGAATCCCCATCAAATGGGATCAAAGTTGTATCTGATTGACCCTGAAACTAAGATCACCCAAAGTGGGCTCCCTCATTTGGTCTGGTCTCCAGACCAGAGGAAAGCAAAGTTCAATCTCATTTCTTTTGTCCCATAAATTGTCAAATCCTAAAATAAAACCTGATACAACAGGAGAAACATAGTGCTTTAGGGAGCAATGGGAAAAATCATTCACACCAGCCACTCACACTCTGGGAGGGATAAAAATCACGACTACAGTGATCATGGCTGCAAAATATTGTGCTCTCTTGTGCTATACTAATGGCCAGGGGCTGGGCTGAGTAGAGTACAGCAACCAGATACACCTTCCACCAAACCCTCCCTGAAAAAGTAGAACGTCATTCTATTGCCATAGTGATTAATTTCTCCTTTTCTTTTTTCTTTTTCTTTTGCTTTTTTTTTTTTTTTTTAAATTTTCTGAGGCAGGGTCTTGTGAAGCCCAGGCTGGCTTTGAACACAGTATACAGAGGATGACCTTGAATTTTTGATCTTCTTGCATCTATCTCCTGAGTGCTGGCATTACAGGCCCATGCCCTGTTTTCTTTTTATTTTTTCAACGTGGTGCTGAGGATCCAACCCAGGGCTTCTCGAATGCTAGGCAAGCGCTCTACTGACTGAGCTATATCCCCAGCCCTTTTCATTCAGAAAAGGCCCACCTGCCTGGTGTTGGACCTGGACCAGGATTTCCTGAAGCCTTCAGCTTGACAGTGCTAGTTCTCTCCGGAGCATAGTTTTCCTGCTCACCCCTCCTCCCATGCAGCCCTGCTGGGAGGAGCTCACAGTCCAGTGGGTGGGTTTCTTGGCTGCCATATCTACTTTGATGTTAAATATAGTGACTTCAGAAGCAGCCTGCACCAGAAGGCAAAAGAAGCTGGTTTAGCATTTTGATTTTCAGAAACATCCTTTTGGTGAGAATGGAAAAGAAAACAGCCACATTACCTACCTCCCCACATAAGCAAGTGTGGGTAGAAGCTTATAGGTGCCACCACAAAGGAATAGTGTTCAGGAAACTCTACACCAAATGTGAAGGAAGAAGAAAAAGGAGCTTGAATAGATAGGAAGCTCACTGGATAATGTGTCCAATTGTAATGAACTTTCTGGATTGCTATCTGCTGCTATGAACCAGGTAGAAAGAAAAATCAATCCTAATATTCTCCACAGAGCCATTATTGCCTCTTGCCTTAGCTTCCTGACATGCTTTGTGCACGTTGATTGTAGATGTTTCCCCTTCACTGAGGAGACCAAAGAATGAGCTTCAATTTTTCTTCCCTATTTTAGAGGACACCCTTTTTAGTAGCCACTGTCTCTACTTTCCCTGACTCCCCTGATGAGAAACATAACAGGGCCAGGAGAAGGTCATGAAGTGCCACCTGACCAGGCTGCAGGCACTTCAAGGGCAGCTCTTGCTGCAACTTGAAAGTGAAGTAAAACCACATGGTCCCAATGCAAGTTACTTCAGATTGACAAGGGCCTGCAGTGTGCCGCACACTGTTTGGAGAGCTGAGACGGTGATGACCCTGCTTTCTGGGGGCAAAAGAGTGGGTGAGTCAGGTGACTGACAATCCAGCCTGGACTTTTAAAATTTTATTTATTTATTTATTTTATTTTAGACAGAGAGGGAAAGAGAAGTGGTGCATCAGGGCCTCACCCACTGCAATCGAACTCCAGACACTTACGCCACCTAGTGGGCATGTATGTACAGCCTTGTGCTTGCCTCACCTTTGTGCATCTAGCTTATGTGGGATCTGGAGAGTCAAACATGGGTCCTTAGGCTCTGCAGGCAAGTGCCTTAATTGCTAAGCCATCTCTCCAGTCCCCAGCTTGAACTCTTAACAGAGGGCAGCCATACTAGGTACTCTGATACCAGTACATTGGTGCCAAGGAGCTGTGGAGGAGGAAGCATATGTCTCCACTGTGATAGACTAAGCATGCGCAGGACAATGAGACAACTGAGAGGGAGCCAGCCAAAGGTTGTGTTCCAAGAGGAAAGTACTGAATCTGTTTCTCATGGCCTCACTGGGGAGCAGCAGGGGAGGGTGCAGTATAGAACAGTGGTCCTTAAGCTTGGCTGCACAGCCGAATCACCAGGAGGCTTTTCAAAGTGATACCAAGGTATCACTATGCCTATCAAATGAGACCCTCTAGGTATGTATGTTCTAGAAGCTTCCCAGATAAGTCTTATGTGCAGGCAGGGCTAAGGACCATTAATTTAGAAGAAGAAATGTGAACACAGTCCTTCATTAGACAAATGTTTCATAGCTACCAAGCTGTACTCTGGAGATGCAGTGGGAAAATGCAAGATAGACCTAGTCCTTGCCTTGATGGAACTCACAGCCTAGAGGGAGGGCATCAGGTGACTCTAGGTCTAGTTCTGATCCTGAGCT
This sequence comes from Jaculus jaculus, assembly GCF_020740685.1. Classification (NCBI taxonomy): domain Eukaryota; kingdom Metazoa; phylum Chordata; class Mammalia; order Rodentia; family Dipodidae; genus Jaculus; species Jaculus jaculus. The sequence goes on from NC_059113.1 coordinate 31,065,941, forward strand.
TTTGAACTATTCCCTTTTCTTCTCTGGGTCTCAGGTTCTGTCAAATGAGGCAACAGATCCAAATGTTCTCTGGTCCTTACCTCCCTGTTCCTGATAACCTAGTAGCCCATTGGCTTATGTTTGCCTTTTCTTTCTTTCTGGATGTTTTTATTTTATTGTTTGTTTTTTCAAGGTAGGGTTTCACTGTAGCCCAGGCTGACCTGGAATTCACTATGTAGTCTCAGGCTGGCCTTGAACTCATGGCAATCCTCTTACCTTGTACCTCTGCCTCCCAAGTGCTGGGATTAAAGGCATGTGCCACTACACCCAGCTCTTTTTATTTTTTAAATTTTTATTTGACTGGGCATGGTAACACATAAGTTTAATCCCAGTGTTCAGCAGGCAGAGGTAGGAGGGTTGCTGTGAGTTCAAAGCCAGGTAGTACAGAGTGAGTTCCAGGCCACCGTAAGCTAGAGTGAGACTCTACCTCAAAAGAAACAAAAAAAATAAGTAAATAAAATTTTATTCATTTTCATGTATTGGGGGCATTGTACCAGGACCTTTGGCCACAGCAAATGAACTGCAGAAGCTCATGCACTTTTTGTGCCTAGATTATGTGGATGACTTGGGAATTAAACACAGGCTAGCAGGCTTTACAAACAAGCACCTCCAACTGTTGAACTGTCTTTTTAGCTCCTGAGTATTTTTTTTTAAATATTTTATTTATTTATTTGAGAGAGAGAAAAGTGGGGGAAAGAGCGAGAGAGAGAGAGAATGGGCATGCCAGGGCCTCCAGCCACTGTAAACGAACTCCAGATGCATGTGCCCCCTTGTACATCTGGCTTATGTGGGTCCTGGAGAGTCAAACCGGGATCCTTTGGCTTTGCAGGCAAATTCCTTAACTGCTAAATCATCTCTCCAGCCCGAGTGTTTTTTAAATGTAAACTATATATAATAAACATTTACCATTTTAACTATTTTTAAGCAATATGCTTACTGTGGCAGTACATTACTATTGTGCATCTGACACCATTATTCATCTCCAGAAACCTCTCATGTTCCCACATTGCAACTCTGTACTTATTAATGAAATTCACCATTCCAACTCCCCAATCCCCTGGCAATCCCTATTCTACTTTCTGACTCTATGACTGTGGCTGCCCTGGGTACCTTATAGGAGGCATCAAACAGTATTTCTTTTTATTATTGTTTGTTTGGTTTTTTGAGGTAGGGTCTCACTCTAGTCCAGGCTAACCTGGAATTCACGATGTAGTCTCAGGCTGGCCTCGAACTCATGGCGATCTTCCTACCTCTGCCTCCCAAGTGCTGGGATTAAAGGTGTGAGCCACCACGCATGGTTTAGTATTTGTTCTTTTGTGTCTGGCTTCTTTCACTCAGCACAATGTCTTCAAGGTTCATCATGTATCAGTTGTCCAAGTTTTCTTTTTCTGTGAGGATGAATAATAGTACATTGTATGTATATTTTGTTTACAGATTTATCTGTGGGTGGATAATTGGATGGTTTCCACCTTTTGAACATTGTGCATAATTCTGATGTGAATGTGAACATATACATATGCACACATACATACACACACACACACACACACACATTCATAAATATATCAAAAACCCTGTTTTCAATTTTTTGGCATATACCCAGAAGTGGAATTTCTACATCTTTTATGTTAAAAATTTTAAGAATCCATAGTACTGTTTTCCACAGTAGTTGTACCATTTTACAATCCCAACAGAGTAAAAGGGTTACATTTTCCCACATCTTTAACAACAGTTGCTATTATCTTTTTAAGTCGTAGCCATCCTAGTGTGTATAAGATGATATACCATTGTGTGTATGCGTGTTGTGGTACTGGGGAATGAATCCAGGGCCTCACACATGCAAGCCAAGTGCTCTACCACTGAGCTCTGTGCCTAGCCCAAAGGTATAGCACCAAACTGCCCTCAAACCCATGATCTATCTGCCTCATCCTTGTAGCATTTGCCTACTGGCCGGCGGCACCATGACCAGCTCATTGAGGTTTGAATTTGCATTTCCCTAATGCTTATTGAAGCTGAAGTCTCTTTTCATTTATTTGTTCACCATTTGTATACCTTCTTTGGAGAAGTGTACATTTACATTCTTTACCCATTTTTAATAAATCATTTTAAAAAATTGGGGGACTGGGGAGATGGCTTAGCTATTAAGGCACTTGTGGAGACTAAGGAACCAAGTTCAGTTCCCCCACATAAGCCAGATGCACATAGTGGTACATGCACCTGGAGTTTGTTTGCAGTGGCTGGAGGCCCTGGTGCGCTCATTCTCTCCCTCTCTCTTTCTCTCAAGTAATAAATAAATAAATAAAATATTTAAAATGTACTTATTTATTTATTTGAAAGAGAGAGACAGACCATGGGTGTGCCAGGGCCTCATGCAGTGCAAACTCCAGTCACATGTACTACTCTATGCATATGGATTTATGTGGTACTGGGGAGATGAGCCCAGGTTGGCAGACTTTTCAAGCATGAGTCTTTAACTGCTGAGCCATTTCCCCAGCCTCCTCTTCTCACATTAAAAATTTATTTTTTTTAATATGTTTTGTTCATTTTTATTTATTTATTTGAAAGTGACAGGGAGAGAGGGAAAGAAAGAGACAGATAGAGAGGGAATGGGCACACCAGGGCCTCCAGCCTCTGCAAAACCAACTCCAGACGCGTACGCCCCCTTTTGCATCTGGCTAACGTGGGTCCTGGGGAATTGAGCCTCAAACCGGGGTCTTCAGGCTTCACAGGCAAGCATTTAACTGCCAAGCCATCTCTCCAGCCCCAAAATTTATTTATTTTATTATTTGAGAGAGAAAGAGGTGTGTGTGTGCGCGTGCGCACACCAGGGCCTCTCTTGCCACAGCAAATGAACTCCAGATGGCATTTGCTACTTTGCCTGTGGCTTTACGTGGGTACCAGGTAATAAAACCCGTACCAGCAGGCTTTGCAAGCAAGTGCCTTTAACCAGTCAGCCATCTCCACAACCCTCTTTCCCATTTTTTTTTCAAGACAGGGTCTTGCCCAGGTATAGCCCATGCTGGCTTTGAGTTAGTGATCCTCCTGCCTTGGCCTTCAGAGTGCTGAGATTGTAGCTTGCATTACCATGACAGGCATTCTTCCCTTTGTGTTGTTGTTGAATTGCAGGGGTCCTTTATATATTCTGAATGATTACATTTTATTATATGTATGATTTTGCAAAGACTGTTTCTCTTATTCTGTAGGTCACTTTTTCATTCTTTTAATGAATAGAGGTTTGCTTGTTTGTTTGTTTGTCTGTGGTTCTAAGGATAAAAGCCAAGGTCTGCGCATGCTAGGTAAGCATTCTGCCACTGAGCTATGTCTCCAGCCCTGGAAACAATAAATTTTGATGTAGTTCAATATTTCTATTTTAATATTCAAATTTATTTTATTTTAATTGTTTATGAGACAGAAAGAGAGAGAGAAAAAAATATGGGCCCACCAGGGCCTCTAGTCCTGCAAACAAACTCCAGATGCATGTACCACCTTGTGCATCTGGCTTTACATAGGTACTAGAGAATCGAACCTGGGTCCTCTGGCTTTCTAGGGAAGTGCCTTAACCATTAAGCCATCTCTCCAGCCCAGTATTTTTGTGTGTGTGTGTGTGTGTGTGTGTGTGTGTATTTTTTTGTTTGGTTTTTTTGAGGTAGGGTCTCACCAGGCTGAACTGGAATTCACTGTGTAGTCTCAGGGTGGCCTCGAACTCACGGCAATCCTACCTCTGCCTCCCAAGTGATGGTATTAAAGGAATGCACTACCACGCCCAGCTCAGTAGTTGCATTTTTAATTCTATTGCCTGTGCCTTTGATGTTAGATCATAAAATCATTGCCAAATCATTGTCATGAAGTTTCCTTCCTGTGTTCTCATAAGTGTTTACTTTTATTATTTGTGTTTGTGTGTGTGGGTGTACCAGGGCCTCTTGCCACTACAAGTGAACTCCAAACATGTGGCACCACTTTTTGTGTCTGGCTTTATATGGGTTCTAAAGAATGGAACCCAGGCCTGTAGGCTTCACAAGCAAGTGCCTTTAGCCACTGAGCAATTTCCCCAGCACTCTTCTAAGAGTTTGTTTTTTGTTTTTTTGTTTTTTTTGAGAGAGACAGAGAAAGAAGAAGAGGTGTAGAGAGAGAGAGAGAATGGAAACACCAGGGCCTCTAGCCACAGCAAGAGAACTTCATATGCATGTGCCACCATATGTATCTTGCTTACATGGGTACTGGGGAACTGAACCTGGGCTTTTAGGGCCTTAACCACTAAGCCATCTTTCCAGTCCTTTTTAAGAGTTTTATAGTTAAATTCTTATGTTTACATTTTTAATCTATTTGGACTTAATTTTTGCACATGGTATAAAATAAGTGTCCAACCTCATCCTTTTGAATGTGTACAGTCAATTTTTCAGCATGGTATCATCACTGGGATTGTCTTATCCCCCATTAAATAATCAGAAAGTTGTTTCATTCAGCCAATGTACATGAAACTCCCAGTATCATGTGTGTTCGTCAGCAGTATGGTGACAAATACAGTTTGTAAGGAGGAAAGGTTGATGAAGCTTATGGTTTCAGAGGTTTCAGTTAGGGTCACTTGGCCCTGGTGGTGGGAGTCATGAGATGCACAGAACAAAGCTGCTCCCCTTATGGCAGCCAAGAAGCAACCCAGCTCCTCTTCAAGTGACCTAACTTCTTTCCACACAGCTCAATTCCCCCAAAGTTATAGTGCGTCCCCAAAGCACCTCAGGCTGGCCACCAAGCCCGTAGCATCAGACCTTTGGGGTACATTTGAGATCCAAACCATAACACCATACTGATTGATGCTCCCTGCGTCCTCCTTTTTATTTTACTTTACTTATATATTTGAGAGAGAGAGGTAGGTAGAGATAGAGATAGAGAGAATGGACATGCCAGAGCCTCTAGCCACTGCAAATGAACTCCAGACACATGTGCTACCATGTACATCTGGCTTACATGGGTACTAGAGAATTGAACCTGGGTCCTTAGGCTTTGCAAGCAAGTACGTTTACTGCTAAGCTGTCTCTCCAGCCCTCCTCCTTTTCTGAGATGTACTTTTATCTTTATAATAGGAGTTGCCTAAATAGGATAGACTGTGTAGTAGGCTGTATTCTAAGCACTTGACACATATTAAGGCATTCGATGGGGTAGATTAACTATAGATTTTAACTAGGTTTGGCACCTACAGGTTAAGTAACTTGTTCAAGGTAAGGTAAGTGGTAGGACCTGTATTCTAGCCCAGTGGTCTGTTCCTGATCTCTGAGTTCTGGTGGTTCAGGCTTATCATAATCTTTTAGGTATGGAGCTTGGAGAATGATAATCCTGACCCCTGGGCTCAGAGTTCTCCCTGGGTATTCTCAGGTGAATGCAGCACCCAGGTTCTCACTTCATTGGCCCTGCCCATCTACTGAGAGCAGAAAGTATCTCTTCCCCTTTCCTGCCAGGGTTCCTTATTACGAAGAAATGTAAAGCAGTTTCTCTCTGATTTCACAGAGAAGGCAACGGACGGCTCCCTGCAGAGTGAGGACTGGACGTTGAACATGGAGATCTGCGACATCATCAATGAGACGGAGGAAGGGTACGTGTTCCCACCACTCCTCGTCCTGAGGAGCCTCAGCTCTTGGGGCTCACACAAAGCCTGCCAGGGCTCAGGGTGGCAGGCGGGCTCGACTCCGTTTCATTTTTAGTCTATTTCCTTAGGCATTAATATGCTGGTGCTCTTAATGATATGTCCTTTGCTTATCCTGCCCTTCCCCCATACTTCCCAGTGGCGGTGCTTAAGTTGTAGCAGTGACATCTAAGCACCTGCTTTGAATCACAAGTGGAAATGGAGCTTCTTGGTTCCCTGTTCCTTGAGGACCTTTCATCTTTACAGTTACATCATCACCTCTTCCTGGCCCTCCTCCCTGGTCCCTGCCTCCCCATGGCAGGCATAGAGCTGCGTGCATTTGGATTCCTAGGAGTCTAGGGTTAGTGGTGCGCAGGGAGGGTGGCCCAGGGTATGGTCAGACAAGGGAGTGAGAAAGCGGCAGCCATGGCACAGAGCAGTTGAGCATGTCTAGTGCAGGTGGACCTAATCCACGGCTTTCCCCTGTCACCCTTGCACTGGCCAGTCTGCTCTTAGTGTTAATGTTCAGTAGCTCCTCTTCTTTGTAAGCTGACTGGTGCAATTTAGCCCTTTGTCAACACCGTGAAACCCCATGTGCGATCACTATGCCATTTTCAACCCCAGAGTGGTGCAGAGAGCAGTTGAGACCCAGGCAGCCTTAGGCCTGCATCCCAGTGCTGTCACTTAACTGGCCTGGCCATCTCTGAACCAGCAAATTACCCACTGAAGGTCAGTCCTGCTTTCATTTAACAGATACTCAGGAAGTGACTGAGTGCCAGACCCTGTTGTAAAGTAAGGAGGGCATGTCAGTGAGCCAGACAGAATCCATCCCCTTGGGGAGCTGCCAGTCTGGAGAGGGAAGGCAGGCTGTGAACAAGATAGACATATAAGCTGTCCGGTAGAGACAGCACTGTGAAGGGACGAGACAGAGAAGGCTACAGATTAGCTTTTTTTTTTTTAACTTTTTGGTTTTTTGAGGTAGTGTCTCACTCTAGCTCTGGTTGACCTAGAATTCACTCTATAGTCTCAGGCTGGCCTTGAACTCATGGTGCTCCTCCTACCTCTGCTCCCCAGAGCTGAGATTGCAGGAGTCCTCCGCCCCGCACCCAGAGAGATTAGCAATTCTAAGTGATCAAAGAGTCTTGCCAAGAACATGACATTGACCAAAGATTTGAGGGGTGTGAAGGAAGTGGGGGTAGGAATGAGTTTTGTATGGGAGACTGTCCTAGCAGAGACAGTAGCGAGCTCTGGGCCAGACCAGGGTATCTGGTGATTGGAACAATAGCAAGATGGACTGGAGTGGAGTGATCAGGACGTAGGTCCCCAAATATGCAGTCAACAGTGTGAGGACCCAGAAATTTAGTGTTCTGTCATCACCAGAGTGACTCTGGCTAGAGCGCTGACTTTGACTGGGAACTCTTGGCAGATCGGAGCAGTGAGCTGGCACGGTCTAACTTTCATTTTAAGTTTTTGTTTTTGTTTTTATTTTTGTTTTTTCAAGGTAGGGTTTTACTATAGCCCTGGCTGACCTGGAATTCACTCTGTATTCTCAGGCAGCTTCTAACTCCCAGTGATCCTCCTACTTCTGCCTCCCAAGGTGGGCACCACCACGTCAGGCTCATTTTAATGTTTTTTGATGTGTCTGTATTGTGCTTATTCATGCGTGTGAGTGGGTAAAGGTGTGCCACAGAGCACAACTCCAGTCAGAGGACAACTCTGGGTGTCAGTCCTCGCCTTCTACCTTGTCAGCAGAGTGTCTTGCTCTCATTGTTCACTGCTGCTCGCCAGGGTAGCTGGCCTACAGCTTCTGGGAAATTCTCCTGCCTCCGCTTTCCTCCTTCTGTGTAGGCACATTGGGATTATAGCCAACCTCTAAAATATCTGGCTTTTGAGCTGGAGAGATGGCTTAGCGGTTAAGGTGCTTGCTAGCAAAGCTAAAGGACCTAGGTTCAATTCCCTAGGACTCATGTAAAATTAAGTAAATTATATAATAAATAAAATATTTTTTTAATCTGGCTTTTCTGTGAATGCTGGGGATCTGAACTCAGGTCATCAAGCTGTGTGACAAGCACTTTACCCACTGAGCCATCTCCCTAGCCTCTGACTTTCTTTTCTTTTTTAATTTTATGTATTTATTTATTTGAGAGAGTGAGAAAGAGACAGAGAGAGAGAGAGAGAGAGAGAGATTGAGAGAAAGAGAGAATGGGTGCACCAGGGCCTCCAGCCACTGCATACGAACTCTAGACACATACACCACCTTGTGCATCTGGCCTACGTGGGTCCTGGGGAATTGAACCCAGGTCCTTTGGCTTTGCAGGAAAGTGCCTTAACTGTTAAGCCATCTCTCCCGCCCCTGACTTTCTTTTCTTTTCTTTTTCCCATGGTAGGGTCTCACTCTAGCCCAGCCTGATACAGTACTCACTCTATGGTCCTAGGCTCACCTCGAACTCAGTGATCCTCCTACCTCTGCCAGGTTTAAAGGTGTGTACCACCACACCCAGCCCTCTGACTTTCATTTTAAGTGCTCACCTTGTCTACTATATTCAGAATAGCTTAATTAGGGCAGGCCAAAGACAGAGCAGACACACCAGTAGTTGCTTATTACAGTCATCCTAGTATGAGATGATGGTGGGCTGAATCAAAACATGATAGTAGAGAGGAGGGAGGAGTCATTAGAGTCTGATGAGGTTCAGCAGGTAGAGGCAATGAAACTTGCTGATGTGGGGCATGAACAGAGTCAAGGATAATCCCAGTTCAGGGCATGCAGAGCAGCAGGATGGAGCTGCTGTGTGCTGTGGTGAAGCAGGCTGTTGGGAACCAGTTCCACCCCCAGGGGAGATGCTGCCAGGTGACTGCACTAGAAACTTGAGTCAGAAGCTGTGACCTATGCAGACCCTTCTCTAAAACCGTAATTGCTGGACTCCGCTGGTCCCTTCCTTCAGACACTTCTGGGCTCCCCTCTTCTTTGTGCCCTTTCCCTCCAGGTGCCACTTGTTTGGCCCCTACACGTAGAAAGGAGTGCCCTAGGCACTAGGCCTAGGGCGTGGTGGCACACACCTTTAATCCCAGCACTCAGGGGCAGAGGTAGGAGGATCGCCATGCGTTTGAGGCCATCCTGAGACTACATAGTGAATTCCAGGTCAGCTTTGACTAGAGTGAGACCCTACCTCACCCCCCCCCCCAAAAAAGAAATAGTACTGTAGCTGCCAAGGTGAATGTGAAACCCCACCCACGGGGACTTGTCTGGGAGTGCTGGGGGAGGGGAACTATGGCAAGGCCTTTGCCCACCATGGTAGACTCCAAGGAAGAAGCATTGCAGATGCTTCCTGGAGGGGCAGCTTGGAGCTGGACTTCCAGGCTGGCAGGAAGAGAAGTATGCCTTGTGCTCAGGGTGGCATGAGAAGACCCCTTTAGTACCACTGATCTTTCTTGCAGTTGCCCCTTCCTTCCTTTTTTTTTTTTTTTTTTTTTTTTTTTTTTTTTTTTTTTTGAGGTAAGGTCTCGCTGTAGCCCAGGCTGATCTGGAATTCACTATGTAATCTCAGGCTGATCTTGAACTCATGGCAATCCTCCTACCTCTGCTTCCCATCCAGCACTACATCTAGCTGACCACTCTTACTTCCCATAGAATTGCTCAAATGCCTGTGTCTTGAGGACAGAAAATTCCAGGAGTCCTGGGATCACCTTGCTAAATGGCTAAGCCCCTTCCAAAGTATAGAAGAGCTGGGAAACTGTTGTCCCAGAAGACCTGGTTGCATGGTCCCCAAAGGCCCAAGCAACTGTTCGTACATGTTGAAATGTGAGTACCATGGTGATTCTTGGGGAGTTTCCGTGCTTGCCTCTCCTGTGATGTGGCTGCAATGTGATTTTTTCCATTTTCTCACATGTGACAAAAAACCACAAATTAGGCTAGTGGGATGGTATCCCACCCACTTCTTCCTGCCCCTGGCTGGAGGGCTTCTGAATGCAATTACTTGTGTATTTGTCTCCTTCCTCCCTCCTCTGTCTCTCTCATTCTCATCAGTTACTGAATCTCATTATGGATTTCACTTCCCTGACCCTTTCTCTCCTTACTTAGGTAAGTCCTCTGTTATGCAGTGTGGTGGTTTGATTCAGGTGTCCCCTATAAACTTAGGTGTTCTCAATGTAGGTTCCCAGCTAATGGATATTTGGGAATTAACACCTCCTGGAGGCAGTGTATTGTTGGGGGCGGGCTTGTGAGTGTTATAGCCAGTCTCCCCTTGCCAGTGTTTGGCACACTCTTCTGTTGCTACTGTTCACCTAATGTTAGCTAGGGGGTGATGTCCACCCTCTGCTCATGCCATCATTTTCCCTGCCATCATGGAGCTTCCCCCTCGAGCCTATAAACCAAAATAAACCTCTTTTTCCCCCACAAGCTGCTCTTAGCTGGGTGATTTCTACCAGCAATGCAAACCTGACTGCAACATGCAGTTTTGTAGTATTATACTTAGATACCATACATCTGTGTGATAGCTCTTACTGTTTGCCTTACCCCACAATCCCTATTAGTCTATAATCTCCACAAGGGCAGAAATCCCATCTGCTATACTCCCTGTTTTATTCCCAGCATAGAACACAGCTTTGCACGCAATCAGTGGAGTGCTTGAATTTTAAGTAAATGAATGAATGAAGTCAATAAGGGTTGCAGTTTGATGAGGAATGCAGGCATGTAAACATAATAATTGCAAGGATTAAAGAAATAAATACATATATAGAGACATAGTTCCACACATATTACACGCACACACATACACATGTATATATACATACATAAATCTGGCTACTTGAGTATGTCTCCACATCCATGTGTGTTAGTCTTCTCATTACTGTAGCAAAATACCTGAGATAATCAACTTAAAAAGAGGAAAGTCTTGTTTCGGCTCACCGTTTTGGAGGTTTTCGACCATAGTCAGTGGGGCCTGTGGTGAAGCAGCATGTGACAGCCAGAGTGTGTGTGGCAGATGTAGCTGCTCCGCTCGTGAAGCAGAGGCAGGAAGGGGAGGCCTCTGGCTTACTCCCACCACACTGCCCGTAGGCTGAGAGCTGAGTCTTTAACACATGGACCTTTGGGGAAGCCTCCAGATCCGAGCTACGTGTGTGGAGTTGATGTCTGTCCTCTAATTTCCTATGGCCATGGCTGTCATCAGCATTTTCATTAGTGTTGTGAGTTTTCTAGCCAGGTTTTGAAAATTCTGTCTGTGGATCTCCTGCCATGGCTCTGACTGCCATTCTCTGAGCACTGGTCCCATGCCAGACCCCATGCCTCATCCTGGATTGAGTCACTCATGTAGTTCCCCAACAGTCTTGTGTGTTAGTCACCTTTCTTGTTGCTGTGGAAAAATGCCTGACAAAAACAATTCGAGGAGGAAGGCTTTGTTTTGGTTTTCGGATCTAGTTTATAGCCCGTCATGCTGGGGAGGCACGGTGGCAGGAGCTTGACACATGGGTCACATTGGGTCCGACTGCTAGTGCTCAGTGAGCCCTCTCCTTTTATATAGTCCAGGACCCAAGCATGGGACTGTGCTGCCCACAGTTGAGAGTGGGTCTTCTGAGCTGGGGAGACGGCTTAGCAGTTAAGCACTTGCCTGTGAAGCCTAAGGACCCCAGTTTGAGGCTCCATTCCCCAGACCACATAAGCCAAATGCACATGGTGGCGCATGTAGCTGGAGTTCATTTATAGTGGCTGGATGCCCTGGTGCGGCCATTCTCTCTCCCTCCCTCCCTCCCTCTCTCTCTCTCTCTCTCTCTTGTCTGCCTCTTTCTCTCTCTATCAGTCTGTTGCTCTCAAATAAATAAATAAAAATAAACAAAAAAAGAATTTTTTAAGTGGGTCTTCCCAGCCAGGTGTATATGCCTTTAATCCCAGCATTCTGAAGGCAGAGGTAGGATGATCACTGTGAGTTCAAGGCCAGCCTAAGACTACGTAGTGAATTCCAGGTCAGCCTGGCCTAGAGCAAGACCCTACTTCGAAACACCAAAAAAATAAATAAATAAATAAGGGTCTTCCCACCTCAACTAACCTAATCAACATATCTCCACACAGGCTTGCCCAGAAACTGATCTAATCAAGCGAATCCCTCACAGGCCTGCCCAGAGGCTTGTTTCCTAGGTGATTCCAGGTCCTGTCAAGTTGACAATCAATATAAACCATCACACCCTATACAGTGGGGACAGCCTGTCTTACTAATAAGGAAACAGACGCAGAATGCTTTAGTCCCTTGCCAAAGGCTGCTCGCAGCACAGCAGGACGGGAGCACGCCCGATGCAGGTCCAGGCTCGCTGGTCTGCAGCCACAGCCTCTGAAACACCACGTGAACTTCTTATATTCATGCAGAGATGTATCTGTGTGAAGCTGTGGTCTGGGTACAGATCAGTGAACTGCCCAGAGGCCTTTGCCTCTGCCTGGCCATTCCTGTGTCCAGGACCAAGACTATTTCTGGCCAGGCCCCAAGGTCTTGTGTGTCAGTCCTGTGCTCATTATCCTCGAGCTCCTAGGTGAAGAACACACTGGTGCTGGACAGATGGCTTAGCAGTTAAGGCACTTGCCTGGAAAACCAAAGGATCCAGGTTTGATTCCCCAGGACCCACACAATGAACAGGGTGGCACATGCGTCTGGAGTTCGTTTGTGGTAGCTGGAGACCCAGTGTGCCCATTCTGTCTCTCTCTCTCTTTCCTCATTCAAATAAATAAATACAGTTTTTTAAAAAAGAACACATTGGGAATGTCTTAAGACCCCACATCTCATCCCAGGTTCAATAAGGACCTGAGCACAGGCCTACGAATGTGAGATTTGCTCCCCAGCAGGTGCTGGCCTCTGCTAAGGATCTGCTGACCTTGGTGATTTCCTTTTTAATTTTAATTTTACTTATGACTTTTTGTGTGTGTGCAATGTGGTGTGTGTTATGTGTATTCATACAGCAAGCTGCGCACTCACCTGCAGCGGCCAGAGTGGAATGTTGGCTGTCTCACTCCATTGCTCTTCTGCCTGTCCTTACTTGAGCCAGAGTCTCTTACTAATCCTGGAGCTTACCATTTCATTTTTTTAAAAAAAATAATTTTTACATATATATATATATATATATACATACATATATATATATATATATATATATATATATATGGCATGCATGTTTGTATGTATGTTGAACTATATATGAGGTTTTGTGTGTGTGTGTATGAATGTGAAGGCCAGAGTCAATGTCAGGTGTCATCCTCTATCATGCTCTGCTTTTTTGTTGTTGTTTTTAATTAAAATGCATTTATTTGTTTATTTATTTGAGAGAGAGAAAGAAAGAGGAAGGGAAAGATAGAGAAGTGGGCATACCAGGGCCTTAGCCACTGCAAGTGAACTCCAGATACATGCACCACCTTGTACATCTGGTTTACATGGATTACATGGAATCGGGGAAATTGAACCTGGGCCCTTAGGCTTTGTAGGCAGGTGCCTTAACCATTAAGCCATCTCTCCAGCCCCTGTTGTTACTGCCCCCCATCCCCCGAGGTAGAATCTCACTCTAGCCCAGGCTGCTTTGGAACTCCCTCTGTAGTCTCAGGCTGGTCTCAAATTCATTCTGTAGTCCCAGGCTGGCCTCGAACTCATAGTAATCCACCTATCTTGTCTCCCAAGTGCTGGGATTAAAGGAATGCACCACCATGCCCAGCAACTTTGTTTTCTTGTACTTTCTTTGAGATAAAGTCTCTCACTGAACTCAGGGTTCACCAGTTCAGCTCATCTAGCTAGGTAGCAAGCCTTGGGGATCTGCCCGCTTCCACCTCCCTATGTGGGTGCTGGGGATCTGAACTCAGGTCCTCAAGCTTGTGCAGCATGCATTTTACCCACTGAGCCATCTCTTCATCCCGACCAAGGTCATTTCCACAAGCGTCTGTGATCTTCATTAGCTCACAGAGTCCTTGCACTGGAGCCTCTAAGCTGGGGCAGCCTGGAGAGCCAGTAAATGCAGTAGAATGGGTGGTTGCTGAGTGCGCAAGTGCGTGCATGTGTTCAGTTGATGTTGGAGAGGCTTCAATGCAGCAGGACTAAGGATGAGAAAACTCAGTTCTACAACAGAAATCTCAAGAGGTCCAAGGGCTGTGGCTGAGGCCTAATGATGCCTTGTTTGGGAATGAATAAAGAGCTCTCTGTTGCTGGGAAGGGCCCTCAATAATCTGGAATGGAAGGAGGTTGTAGGCGGCCCTGAAACTGGTCATGAGGCCCTGAGGACTTCCTCATGGGGCCTGACTTTTCCAGTCTAAGCTCCTGGGACTTGGCACACCTCTCATACAACCCCGTGCTTCATTCTGATCCTGCCTGCCCACCCCATTGTACGAAGGCCCTTGACTGCATGGTCTCTCCCTTCCCCAGCCTGCAGCGCTCTTTGACCAGACTGTGAGGCTTCTCTCTGACACTTCTCCCTCAAACTAGTGGAGGAAATATTTTCTCTTGTGCTCTTAGGTAGCATCTCCAACAGCACAGCACTGTGGAAGGGATTTTCACCTTAAACGTAGCAGAGCCTCGCCACGGTCTAATTGCCCCATACCCATAAGCGGAGGGTACTATTCTCTGCTAGCCAGAAGGGCATGGGGATGTGCCTGCTCCGCTCCATGGAGGTCTAGGAGGACAAGGAAGAAACAGCATGAAAAAGATGTAGTGTGAGGGCCTGAATGACTGCGGTGGACAGAGCTGTCAGAGAGGAAATCAGTACGGACTCCTGATAGTAAAGTACCAACTCTCACCAGCTTAGTCCATTGAGCAGAGAGCTGGTCAGGGGTTATATTTGCAGAAATATGCATCCCTGTTGGGAAAATGTGCCACAATTTGAACACCCTGGCCTAGGCCCATTTCTGTCTCATTAGCCCTTTGACTCAGAAGCCAAGAATTCTGGTAGGGCAGCTATAATTCAAATTGGGATGGGAAATAAGAAGTTTGAGTCTTTGTTTTGTCTTGTTTTTCGAGGCAGGGTCTTACTCTAGCCCAGGCTGACTTGGAATTCACTGTGTAGTCTTAGGGTGGCCTCAAACTCAGTGATCCTTCTCTCTGTCTTCTGAGTGCTGGGACTAAAGGTGTGTTCCAACACCCCAGGATAGTTTGAGTTACTTTTTTGTTTGTTTTTGTTTCGCAAGGTAGGGTGTCACTGTAACCCAGGCTGACCTGGAATTCACTGTGTAGTCTCAGGGTGGCCTCGAACTCATGGCGATCCTCCTACCTTTGCCTCCTGAGTGCTGGGATTAAAGGCATGCACCATAACACCCAGCTGACAGTTTTTTGTTTGTCTGTTTGTTTTTGAGGTAGGGTCTCTCTCTAGCCCAGTATGAACTGGAATTCACTATGGAGTCTAAGGGTGGCCCTGAACTCATGGTGTTCCTCCTACCTCTGCCTCCTAAGTACTGGGATTAAAGGCTTGTGCCACCACTCCCGGCTTTGAGTCATTTTTAAAGTTTTTTCCAGAAACCTTCTTTGCCTTGTTACTTACCACTGCTCTCTCTAAATGAGGCTGATGAACAGAATGCCCATCCTCCTCTCCCTTGATGTCTTCGTATACATTTCTATTCTTTTTGCCTTGTTTTTGGAATGGAGATGCCACACACATTCATTCGTTCATTTGAGAGAGAGAGTATATGGTTGTTCAGGGCTTCTTGCCACTCTAAACAAACTCCATACACCTGTGTATGTTTTGCAGATTACCTAAAACCACAATTCCTTGTATTTTGAGGGTTCTCAAAATTTGTCTAGGGAAAAGTTGCCTGGGATCTAGCAAGAGCTGAACATTTAGGCCTCAGGAAAGACTTGGCCATTCGCTCTTGTGCATCCCCTTTGTAGTTTCTCTGGAAAAACTAGCCAGTTCATCCACATGTCAATATCCCAGTATGTTAGTTACTGTTTTGAGTAAATAACACTGGTGTGTGACACCAAGTTCAAGTTCTGTGTGGTTTCAGAGACACCCTCCCCAACACTGACATGAGATGGGCATGTGATTGCTGTTCACTTACAATGCAAATAGTAACCTGTGTTATGCAGTGTTCTGTAAATGATTTCATGCATGTCTCCACCCACCCACCGCTGCTAGGAATGAAACCCAAGGCCTTGCACAAGCTAGGCAAGTACTGTAAGGCCAGTCTGCATCTCCAGCCCCGAAGCAGCCCCTATCTTGTAAAGACATATGTGTGGTAACTATACAAAGTAATGGGTTGTGTTATGACAGTGTCACGCACATGTATAGTGTACTTGATCATATTCTTCCCCCATGATCTCCTCTTGCTCTCCCCAACCCACTGTCATTTTCCTTTACCCATAGCCCCCCTTCTACTCTTATGTTTATATATATACTTTTTTATTACTTAATTTAATTTATTTGAGAAAGAAAGAGGCTGAGAGAGAAGGAGAGAGAATGGGTGTACCAGGGCCTCTAGCCACTGCAGACAAACTCCAGACATATGCACCACTCTGTGTATCTGGTTTATGTAGGTCCTGGAGAATTGAACCTGGGTCTTTCAGCTTTGCAGGCAAGCGCCTTATTCACTAAGTGATCCTCTAGCCCTAATAATACTTTGATATTTTATTTATGTATTTATTTTGAGAAAGAGAAAGAGTCAGATAGTGAAGATGGGTACACCAGGGCCTCCAACCACTACAAATGAACTACAGATCTACAGATGCATGCACCCCCTTGTGCATCTAGCTTATGTGGGTACTGGGGAACTGAACCTGGGTTCTTAGGCTTTATAGGCAAATGCCTTCCTTAATAGCTAAATCATCTCTCCAGCCCTCATGTTTGTTTGTTTTTTAAATATGGTTTCTGCATATGAGAGAAAATTCAATATTTGTTTTTCTTAGACTGGCTTATTACATTTAATATCTTGGTCTATGCCACTTTCCTGAAAATAGCATAGCTTAATTCTTTTTTATGGGTGAATAACATCACATTTTCCTCATCCATTCTTCCATTGATGGGCACCTGAGCTAGTTTCCATGACTTGGCTGTTGTGAATAGTGCAGTGATACACAGTGACACACAGTGACCCATACTCAGTCACAGTGTGCAGGTATATTAGTTATCTTCTTGTTGCTTCAGTAAAGTACATGACAAAAGCCACTTAAGGGAGGGCAAGTTTACTTCAGCTTCCAGTTCTCAGTCCATCATGGCGGGAAGGTATGGTGGCAGGAGTTTGAAGCAGCCAGACACATTCAGTCCACAGTCATCAAGAAGAGAGTGATGAGCTGGGCATGGTGGCGCACGCCTTTAATCCCAGCACTCGGGAGGCGAGGTAGGAGGATCGCAGTGAGTTTGAGGCCACCCTGAGATTACATAGTGAGTTCCAGGTCAGCCTGAGCTAGAGTAAAACCCTACCTCGAAAAACCAAAAAAAAAAAGAAGAAGAAGAAGAGAGTGATGAATGCTGTGTTCAGATTACATTCTCCTTTTTGTTCTGCCCGGGATCCCAACCCACTCACAGTTAAGTTGGGTCTTCCTACTTCAATTAACATAATCAAGAGAATTCTTCACATGCATGCCCAGACGCTTGTTTCCTAGGTGATTGTAGGTCCTGTCAAGGTAATGAGCTATATAATCCTATATAAATAGCAGGCATGTCTATTAAATGATTATTATTATTTTGATTCCTTTGAGTAGATGCCCAAGAGTGGTATAGCTGGATCATATAGAAGTTTTATTTTGAGTTTTTTTTAAGAACTACCATGCTGATTTATATTCCTACCAACAGCATGTAAGAGTTCCCCATCTCCATCCTCTCTAGCATTTTTTTGTTTATTTTATTTTTTATGACAGCGATTCTGACTGAGGTTAGATGGAATCTCAATATAATTTCAATTTGCATTTCTGTCTTGTCTAAAAATGTTGAACATTGGGGCTGGGAAGATGGCTCATTGGTTAAAGGTGTTTGCTTGCAAAGCCTGCTGGCCTAGGCTCAATTCCCCAGCCACCCATTATGCCAGTCAGAAAAAGTGGTGCACGTATCTCACACACATGTGCAAATAAAAATAAATAACTAGGGCTGAAGAAGATGACTTAACGGTTAAGGCATTTGCCTGCAAAGCCAGAGGACCTTGGTTCGATTCCCCAGGACCCATGTAAGCCCAATGCACAAGGAGGCACATGCATCTGGAGTTTGTTTGTAATGGCTGGAGGCTCTGGTGTGCCTGTTCTCTCTCTTTCTCTCAAATAAATAAAATGTATTTTAAAAAATAAATAAATTTTAGGTTTTAAAAAACATACTTTATTTATTTATTTGACAGAGAAAGAGGGAGAGAGAAAGGGCACACCAGGGCCTCCAGCCACTGCTAACGAACTTCAGATGCATGTGCCCCTGCCTTGTGCATCTGGCTAACGTGGGTCCTGGGGAATCGAACTGAGGTCCGTTGGCTTTGCCGGCAAACACCTTAACCGCTAAGCCATCCCTCCAGCCCTAAATAAATAAATTTTTTAAAGAATGTTGTAAATTCATTCCTATTTTATTTTATTTTAGTTTGTTTTTTTGAGGCAGGGTTTCACTCTAGTCCAGGCTGATCTGGCATTCATTATGTAATCTCAGGGTGGCCTCGAACTCACAGCGAGCCTCCTACCTCTGCCTCCTGAGTGCTGGGATTAAAGGCGTGTACCACCATGCCTGGCTCCTGTTTTATTTTATTTTTTTTAATATATTTATTTATTTGAAAGAGAGAGAGAGAGACTGAGAATGCACCAGGACCTCTAGCCTGTGATTAAAGGCAGATGAACTCCAGACACATGTACCACCTTTTACATCTGATTTGTGTGGGTACTGGGGAATCAAACCTGGGTCCTTCAGCTTTGTAGGCAAGTGCCTTTACTGCTAAGCCATGTCTCCAGACCCTGTCTTCTTTCTTCTTCCCTTTTTCCTTCCTTCCTTTCTTCCTTCTTTCCCTCTTTCCCTCCCTCCCTCCCTTTCTTTCCTTTTCTTTCTTTTTTTTTTTTTTTTTTTGAGGTAGGGTCTCACTCTAGCCCAGGCTGACCTGGGATTCAGTATGGAGTCTCAGGGTGGCCTCAAACTCACGATGATCCTCCTACCTCTGCCTCCCGAGTGCTGGGATTAAAGGCCTCTTTCTTTCTTTTCCGTAGGAAAGGAATCTTTATTAGCCGGCCAGTGACTACCTCCAGGACTCAGGAGCTTATTTTATAGGAGAAATCCATAAGATTACACATCTCAGTTTTACAGTTCAGAAGTTCAGTAATCATAATCTTACAAAACCGAGTTAATTTCAGTTGATTTTAGAAGAACAGAAACTTTTCTGGAATCTCCCCTCCCTGCATTTTCCCTCTCCTGCAACTGCAAGCAAGCAGCAGATAATATAGAAGCTAAAGATTGCATCTAGCAATAGCAAGAAAAACATTTTGTCTTGTGGTGGCCCATTGTGTTAAAGCAGGCCAAGCATAAAGTTCAAGTGCAGGTGAGACCATAGCCTAAGGTACCAGATAAGCTGAACTTCCTTGTATAAGTTCACAATGTGATGACATTTATATCCTTCTCCAACTTAGGCTCTTGTCCCAGTAAGGGTGGCCTCAAACTCATGACAGTTCTCCTACCTCTGCCTCCCAAGTGCTGGGATTAAAGGCATGCACCGCCACACCCGGCTCCATCTTATTTTTTTCAACTTTTTGTTCATTTTTATTTATTTATTTGAGAATGACACACACACACACACACACACAGAGAGAGAGAGAGAGAGAGAGAGAGAGAGAGAGAGAATGGGCACTTCAGGGTTTCCATGTGACGTTTGGCTTTCTGGGCCTGGGTTACCTCATTTAGTATAATCTTTTCCAAATCCATCCATCCATTTTCCTGCAAATTTTATAACTTCATTTTTCTTTGCCACTGAGACAGGGCCTTACTTTAGCCTAGGCTGATTTGACCTAGAAGTCATTCTGTAGCCCAGGCTGGCTTGAACTCATGGTAATCCTCCTGCCTCAGTCTAATGAGTGTTGGGATTGTAGATGTGGGCTATCATGCCTGTATTTAAAGGGTTTTGTTTTTTTTTTTAGTCATATCTAAGGGTTTCCTGATGGTGTCTTTAGGATCTTTTATATATATAGGATCATAGCATCTGAGAATAGGGATAATTTGACTTCTTCCTATCCGGTTTGTGTCTGTTTTATTTCTTTTTAAAAATTTAAATACTGGACTGAGGTGATAGCTCAGTGGTTAAGAGCACTTGTTGACTAAACGTGAGCGCCTCAGGCTGGAGACTACTAAGTTTGACTCTCCAGAACCTGCGTACAAAGCTGGGCATGGCCAGGCCTGGTGGCACACTCCTTGAGGCAGAGGTGGGGGGATTCCCATGAGTTTGAAGCCAACCTGGGACTACAAAGTGAGTTCCAGGTCAGTCTGGACTAGAGTAAGACCCTGCCATGAAAAAAACAAAAAACATAACAAACAAAAAGGCCGGGCATGGCTGTGCATGTCTATAACCCCAGTCTGCAGTGGGCAGATACTGGAGACTCACTGTGGCTTGCTGATGGACAGCAGCTCCAGGTTGAGGGTGAGACTCTGTTTCTAGGAAAGAAATATGTGCCGGGCGTGGTGGCACACGCCTTTAATCCCAGCACTCGGGAGGCAGAGGTAGGAGGGTCGCTGTGAGTTCAAGGCCACCGTGAGACGACAGAGTAAATTCCAGGTCAGCCTGGACTAGTGTGAGACCCTACCTCGAAAAACCAAAAAAAAAAAAAAAAAAGAAATATGTGAATGAGCAACATGAGCAGGACGCCACAGATGTGCGTGCACCACACACATACTGTACGCAGACACCACACACATACTGTACGCAGACACGAGTTCAAATGCCGTACTGAGTGTGGTGATGTAACTAAACCTGCTTCCTCATGGTGGACATTCAGTTTTTTCCAATCTTTTATGTTCACTAGCATGCAACAGCAGATAATAATCTTGTTGCCTGTGCTTGTTGACGATGGGTGTGAATCTGTCAGCAAGTATCCTACTGTGAGATTTGCTGGGGTCTTAATATGTCTGTCCTTTCTCCAGGCCAAGGGATGCCATTCGAGCCCTGAAGAAGCGGCTCAGTGGGAACCGGAACTACAGAGAAGTGATGCTGGCCCTGACAGTGAGTGCTGCTTCCTGGGAGGAGAAACTCAGGCCTCCCACAGATTGGCCTCCCCTTCTCCCAGGGCCTTCCCTCTGCCTACTTGCACAGCCTCCCAGCATGTAGCCTATGCTTTCAGAGTTCCGTAGTATCTTCCTAGGATGCCGCTAGGGTGCTCTGGCCTTGTCTAGTACAGGAGGTGAACTTCAATTCTGGTAGATGTATACCAGAAGATAGGGTGTTAGTGGCACTGCTGGGTACGGAGGCCCAGGGAAGAGGTGCCAAAGACCAGGGGCTGATCCCCTTCCTACTAGCAGCCTGTCTGAGATGCTGGGAGTCAGTTTTCTATTTATATAGATGTGCTCACCTCTACCTGTTCAGTGTCTGCCCAGCACTGCACTAAACTTTCAGATGTTGATGCAGATGGCTACAAATGCCTTCCAAAGCAGGTTTTGTTTCTTCTTATACAGTGGAGGAGGCTGAGGTTGAGAGAGGCCTTGAGGTTTCATCTTCATAGCTAGTGAGGTACCAACCTATAGTTTTCTATCATAAAATGGCTTTTGTTTGGGGTAGAAACTAAAATAGCACAAGGACTCTTGAAAAAAGTCAGTTAGGTGACTTTTTTTCAGGAAAAACAGACAAGATTGTTGCCCTTCCTTAAGATGTCAGAGAATTAAACAGAAGATGTTAGGTGCTATTTCTGTCATGAAAGCTTAACAGTTTCTCAGATGATACAAAATCTGGGCCACAGTGAGTTTTTTAATAGAAACTGTAACAGGTCACCATGTCAACTTCTATAAGTGAGAAATAGTAGGTTATTTATCCAAACAGCCATAACATGTTTCTTTGTAAAGCAGAGAAGCTGTTGGGACTTTTTTTCCCCCCAAATAAAGCCCATAACTTACTAGGAGAGTTCTCTTTGCTAGGAAATTTGGATTTGCATCCTAAAGGACAAAAGGTCAGTTGAATGATAGAGAAGTGGAAACTGTAATTTTTGTTTGTTTTTTCAAGGTAGAGTCTTCCTCTAGCCCAGGCTGACCTGGAACTCACTCTGTAGTTCCAGGCTGGTCTTGAACTCATGGAGATCCTCCTACTGTTACCTCCTGAGTGCTAAGACTAAAGGTGTGTAACACTACGTGTGGTGAAAACTGTTTTTTGTTTTTGTTTTTCTCATACTCTGAGCCACAGCATTCATGGAACTCACAGTGATACCCAGAATAAGTTGTTTTCAAGAACTCACATCACCAGGAAGCAAGCTCTGACACACCAGGGCATTTTCTTAGTGTCTTCTACTTCTCACATGCTGCCTTCATGCTAAGCATCCTAGGTGACAATATGCTAAAGTGACCATCCTCCTTGCCTTCCTGCAGCGGGGCCTAGCAGCCATCCTATGATTTTCCTGATGGTCAACTCTTTGCTGCAAATCCAGTGACATTTTGGGAAGGGCCACAAACATATAGAACTGATGTCCTTTGCCCAGGACCCTGCCTAACATACTAGACATCATTCTGTGTCTGCCACAATGGCTGCATTTATGCCGTTGGTGACTGTCCGTCTTTTTACTTCTTTTCGTGACCCTTTCCTAGGTCCCCAGCTGTCCCACCTAGATTGTTAGTATTTCCCCAGCTGGAGTTAGAGATCCTGAGGGGCTCTGTGATGGTCAGCATTATCGACTTGGGCTGGGGAGATGACTCAGAAGTTAAAAGTGCTTGCTTGCAAAGCCTACCAGCCTAAGTTCAATTCCCCAGCCACCCAGATAAAGCCAGGTAGGCATTCGTTTGCCATGGGAAGAGGCTCTGGCACCCATACATGTATACAAATAAGTAAATAAATTAAAAAAAAAACTAAAAAGAAAAAGATATAGTCTACTTGACAGTATTTAGGAGACAAATCTCTGAGCATATCTCTGAAGGAGTTCTTAGATTAGGTTAATTGAAAGGGGAAGGCCTACCCTGTGGAAGGTGGGCCTTTCCACTTCAATGACCCTAACTATTAGTAGCACCATCCCATGGGGTGGGA
The DNA here is from genome assembly GCF_020740685.1 of Jaculus jaculus. Classification (NCBI taxonomy): domain Eukaryota; kingdom Metazoa; phylum Chordata; class Mammalia; order Rodentia; family Dipodidae; genus Jaculus; species Jaculus jaculus. The sequence goes on from NC_059113.1 coordinate 31,088,701, forward strand.
TCTGGGACTGGATAAAAAGGAGAGAGAAAGCTAAGCATCAGCACTCATCTCTCTGCTTCCTGCCTGTGGGTACAGTGTGATCAACTGCCTCCTGCTACTGCTGCCCTGCCTTCCCACCATGATGGCCTTCATTCCCTTGAACTGTGAGCCACGATAAACCTTTCTTCCCTTAAGCTACTTCTTGATAGGTATTTGGTCACAGCAATGAGAAAGTAAGTAACACAAACTTTCTGTCTGAGCCTTTGCACGTGTGCCCCAAGCACCTGTTTCTGATGGCTGAGAGGCCCCTTTAGCTAACTTTCTAGAGTTTGGCTGCATCCAAGAAACCTGCTACCATATTTCATGCCTTAGAGTCCATAGGGTCAGACCTTCCAGGAACCTTTTTGGAAGGGTGGACTGCAAAGTCCTTGCAGTCCAGGGAGGACTTCCCACTGTTCCTACGTATCGAAGCTTTGAGCTGCTACACAGCATATGTACCTCTGTGCAGGAGAAGTGAAGGAGAGAGGCATGTTCTTTGCACAGTTTCTCTAAGAACAGAATCAGTCCAGGCTGCTTTGCTACCTGACTGCATTCTGATCCCCCTTTCAGTTTCCAGTTCTTTCCATCCATATTTGCTCCTTGAGCCTCCTGCCTTGACCTTCCCTGCTTGTTCCTCATGAAATATGTGTCCTTCCTGCCATCAGGTAGACCCAGTAGCCACTGCCAGGTCAAGAGAAAGATGTACAGAATTCTAGAGGACATGACACCTGACAGCTACTTGGTGACAGCTAGTTCCTGTGGGTAGCCTCCATATGTCATTGAGAGTGAATACCATTACGTCATGATTACCCAGAATCAGATACAAGCACAAGCCAAGAAAAAGACATTCCCCTTGGTTGAATAAAATTTGCAGTTGCACTGAAAGCCCAAGGATCTTGGGTTTGGAAATCTCCCTGGGCACACTGGGAAGAGCATGGAACTTCCAGAAGTTCAGCAAGAGCAATAGGGAGGGGAGTGCTTCTAGGAGGCTTCATAGCTAGGGGTGGTCTTAAACTGTGACCTCCTGGGTTAAGTTACATGGTGCCTCTGAGCCTCAGCTTCCTCATTTGCAAAATGGTGTGCTACCTCCCAGGGCTAGCTTAAGGAACGAGTGAGACAAGTGATACAGCATCTGTTGTCTGAGGGGTTGACAGTTGATGGGCTCCTTGGAAGAAGGTTTGAGGGAGGGATTACCTTGTGCCCTGAAGCAGGTCAGGAGACCAGGTTTATGAGGGTGAATCTGAGCTCCCATCCCCTGCTGGGGATGTAGCTGAATGGTAGAGTCCTTGCATAGCATGCACGAGGCCCTAAATTCAATCTGTAGCACTACAAAAGAAAAAAGAAAAGTCAGGCATTGTGGCGCACGCCTTTCATCCCAGCACTTGGGAGGCAGAGGTAGGAGGGTTGCATGAGTTCAGGGTCACCCTGAGACTACATGGTGAATTCCAATTCCAGATCAGCTGGGGCTAGAGCAAGACCTACTTCAAAAAAAAAAAAAAAAAAAGGAAAGAAAGAAAGAAAAAGAAAACAAGAGTTCCCATCTTGCCTCTGGCATTGACTACCAGTTTGTACCCAGACCAGAATCATCGTCATCCTAAGCCTCTCAACTTTGAGAAGTGAAGTAGCAAGTTAGCAGCGAGAATGGCATAAAATTGCATACGAAATGGAGGGATCTCATAGTGCTTGGTGTGTGACATCCGGCCATGTCACAGTGGTAGACCTTTCTTTCCAGGTGCGTATGGTCAAGGAAAAACTCCATGGTAGGAACCACCTGGGGATTGTCTGCATAAACCAATCCATGGTCAAATGAGACCAACTGAAGCCAGCAGAAGTATCACCTTGCTTGGCACTGCCCTTTTGAGAAGGTGTTCCTCTTCCAGGTCCTGGAGAAGGTGGCTTGAGAAGGGCCAGGTAGTCGTATGGGCTATTTTTAAGAGAGCCAAAGGGTCTGAAGACGGTATTTGAGGCTGGAGAGGCCCTCCTGGCAGTCTAAGGAACCTCTCACGTGTCCTGGGGGCAAGAAAGAAGTTGTCCCTTCTTTCATGGATGCAGCATCCTTCTGAAATGGCGTCCCACAGTCCTATTGCTCTGTGCAGGACACTGTAAGGTGCTTTGCAAATGTCCTCTTAGATTTTCCTAGCAATCCGTCCAAGGAGAGTTCATTGTCCCCACTTTCCAGATGGGGATGCTGAGACCATTCAGGGAGGAATCATGAGAGCTGAGCACAGCCCACAGTAGCCAGTGGTCAGCTGAGGCTGTGAGACCTCCCTGACGAGGGAAGAGTGGGCAGGGTCTGAGTAGACTAGAGCATAAAGCCAACAGGCAGCCGTGGCACACCACCATTTGTCGAGGGTGGAGATCCATTGTCACAGCTTATTTTATTTCGAGAAACAGGAGTTTTGGGGGTTGGGTTGTTTGTTTCCACACACACAAGGACCAGTAACTTCCCTGACAGCCTCTTTTTGTGGTAGAGTCTATGTCTCACTGGCTAATATCTCCCATCCAGAGACTTAGAGGAGTTAAAATTCTAATATTCAGGGACCACTCAGTCATTTTAATCCTATTAAAACACTAGCGTACAAAATCTGGGCCTCAATTACCAACTAATTGCCTGATTATTGTGCAGGACCAGAAGCCTTCAGTCAGCACAGGCTGGCTGATGTCACCCCCGAGAACAAGGAGGACTGATACATGCTGTGTGCAGGGGATGGTTTTGGAGGACATATGTCAGGAAGATGATCTCAGAGCACGCGTGGGGAACTCAGCTCCCCTCCTCTGCTCCCAGTGTGTCTCCTCCAGCTCCCAGAGTGGTGACCTTTTACCCTCTCCCCACCCCCTTCAGGTACTGGAGACTTGTGTGAAGAACTGTGGTCACCGCTTCCACATCCTTGTGGCAAACCGAGACTTTATCGACAGTGTTCTGGTCAAAATCATCTCTCCCAAGAACAACCCTCCCACCATCGTACAGGACAAAGTGCTTGCTCTGATCCAGGTGGGCTGGCATCCCTCACTTTGTTGGATACATTAAGATGAGGACAGGGCTGGGGAGATGGCTCAATGGTTAAGGCATTTGCCTGCAAAGCCTAAGGATTCCCTGGTACCAGATGCACAAAGTGGTACATGTATCTGGAGTTCATTTTCAATGCCAGGAAGCCTTGTATGCCCATACTCACTGTCTTTGTGTCTGCCTCTTTCTCTATGTCTCTCTCTCTCAAATCTATTAAATATTTTTTTGGAACAGTAGGGACAATGATGTATCCTCATACTCTCCCACCTTTTAGAAGAAAAGATGGAGGTTTTGGTATTTAAGTGTTGTTTGGGTTCTCTGACCAGTTGACAGAGCCTTCAGGAAGCCTTCTGTGTGTCTCACCCTCTGTGGCCCAGAGAGGTGGGCACTAGAGGGGCCGTAACAGGCCTCTGGGAGAACGTGATGTAGGAGACCATGTTAGAGCTGTGTGCTAGGTGGGTTAGGTTGCAGAGCAAGGGCTCTGGGGTGAGAATGGTTGTTAGGGGTGTTACACAACAGAGATGGACCCTGAAGAATGGCAAGGAGTCTGTTGGAAAGGTCAGAGTGTGTAAGGCACCTCAGGAAAAGGAAACAGAGCTCTGAGATGCAGGATGCTTAACCAGGATCATTAGCCTTTTCTATCAAATTATAGTATAAACCACATTTGAAAGTGCGAATGACTTGACACACTCCTTCTACCCAACTGGTTCCTCCTCTACTTTTGATACTTCTTTTTGGGGGGAGGTGGAGCCTTGCTAGATGAGGATTGTTGTTGGGGCAGGCTTAGGAATGTTACAGCCAGGTTCACTCTCCACCTGCAGTTGTCCACCTGTCGTGGCAGAGGTGAGGTCCAGTCTCTGTGCTGTGCCTTGGAAACTCCATGGGGAAGCACAACTGTGAGATTCCCTTGGTGAAGACCTCTGGCCACATTCTGTGTGCACACTCCCTGGGGACCCTGTCTATTGGGAACAGGAAAACATGAACAGGAGAGGCCAGAGCCACCTTTTTTTTTTTTTTTCAACAGTATCTCAGAATCCATAGTTCAAACCAGTGCTTGTCTATTCCTCTGAAAGTCACTAACTCAAAACCTTGTGAGAACTGGCTGGAGAGATGGCTCAGTCAATGGGTACGTGCATTCTCTATGCACGCATGAAGACCTGTGTTTGATCTTTAGGACCCACGTTTAAAACAAAACAAGCCTCGAAAGAGTCACAAATGGGTATGGTGATGTTCACAGTGTGTCTGCAGGCTGCACTCAACAAAAGGCAAAGCAGGGACAAAGCAGTGGCAAAGAGTGCTCTCTGCTTAAGCTTGAGGGCCTGACCCTGAGTTTCATCCCTAAGCACCCGTGCAAAGAGCTGGGCATGGCCACACACCTCTGTAAACCCCAGACCTGCAGGGGGTGGAGACTGGAGAACCCCTGATGTTTGCAGAACAAAAATGACAGCTCCGGGTTGAGGGAGAGACTCCGTCTCAGGAAGCGTGCAGATGAAGGCTCTGTCTCATGATGTACAGTCCCTTTCCACAACATTGGAGATGAAGCTGGGCCTTAGAGTCCACACCTTCATAGTGCTATGACTTGTCAGAGTGGACAATGGCCGAGGAGACAAACCACATAGGAAACAGCGTAAAAACGTAGATAAAGAAAAGAAAAAGAAATGTGCGGGTGAGCAGTAGAGGACACTGACGTTCTTCTCGGGCCTCCTCCTGTACACACATGGGATGTTTGCATCTGCATGCACACTTACATACACCACACCATACACACTCCACATGTACATGCACACATGTGCACACACACAAAAAAAAGGAAAGAAAAGTTATTGCATAAAGTGACTTCTGTCTTTTGTCCCCCTGTTCGATCTATCTCTGGGTTTTTCAGCATCTGAATACTGCAGGACAGAAAAAGAGGGAATCACATAAAGCCGGTGGCTTTCAGTAAAGTGGCCACTCTGTCATTAGCTGAACAGCTCCTGAGACAGGAGTACCTGGAGAATGCTAGAACTGCTGCCGATGTGATGCCTGCCTTCCCAGTAAGGTAGCCACTGGGAATCAGCCTGCCTCCACCTTCTCTGTTGATCCAGGGGCCTTAGGTCACAGGCTAAAGGTGACCCAGACCTCCCAAGGCTGGCCTCTGCTCCCCTGGGGAGAATTCTCTGCTGGCTCAGCCTGTAAGACGGCCTTTACTTTATCACTGCCACTTTAGTCTGTTGACAGCATAACTACCCGTCGTTGTGTGTTCTCTAAAGTAGGAGAATAAGCATGCTTAGTAGCCATGAGAACTGAATTTAATTTAGCCTGACAGCTCTTGACTAACTGCCTTCCCTGTACAAGGGAAGGAGACCTGTGTGTACTTTTTTTTTTTTTTTTTTTTGGTTTTTGAGGTAGGGTCTCACTCTAGCCCAGGCTGACCTGGGATTCACTATGGAGTCTCAGGGTGGCTTCGAACTCACACCTCCTACCTCTGCCTCTGAGTGCTGGGATTAAAGGTGTGCGCCACCACACCCGGCTCAGTGTGTACTTTTAAAGGTGCCTGACCTAGTGGGGTGAGGGGACGGAAGCACAGTTTTTCAGGCATGTCTGAAGAAAATTCTGGGACATGTGACATCTAATTTCTTCCATCTCTGCATGCCCACATCTGACTGTTCCTTTAAAGCCTCCACACACACACATACACACATACGGTTTTCCTCTGTTGGCATCAGAATCTTACTTAGTGGAGATTGCTGTCAGGAACATATGCTTTGTTAGCAGCAGTCTCACCAGGCTGTCCAGAAATCCCAGACAGGGGCTGGCATTGTGGCAGGTGGGGACAGGGTGTATTAGTCAAGGCCATGTGGCTGCAAATAACACTAACTCTGTTTGCCTAGGTAAAGAGATTTTTGTCCTGACAAGGCAGGACCTCCCAGAAGTGCATGGCCCCCTGGCCGGAGGGGTATGACTGGGTCTGGAAGGGACAGAGGGGCCAGGAAACCTCCAGATCTTCTCTTTGCATACTGTACCTCTTAGCACAAGACACGCTATCTCTGCTCCCTTGTCCTTGCGGGCACGTATCTGTCAGTGCCTACAATTTTTAGAGAGCAGTTTCCTTATCTGAAGAGAAGAACCCAGCCCTTGGAGGCCCCTTTTGGTACCCTGGGGGCAAGCACAGCTCCAATATGTCTCTAGAAATATGAGGAGTCCTGAGGAGTGTCCACCCTGGAGAGAAGAGCATAACTCTGTAATCTTTCTTCTCATTATCCCAAACTCAAGCAAGGGTATGGTAATAGGGTCCCCAGAGCCATTTGTTTTCCCATAAAACAGAGGCCGAAATTGCCATTAGGAAGAACTGTCAGGCTTTTCCTCAGCCTCACTCAATGGGCTGCCTCTGAGTGCTGGGATTAAAGGTGTGCACCACCACACCGGCTCAATGTATACTTTTAAAGGTCTTTAGATTCACAAGTTTATTACTTATTTTTCCAGTGCTGGGGATAGAACCTGGGCCTAGCCCTGTCCCACTGCTCCCATTCCCAGCCCCCAAACTCTTTAGCTTAGTTGGGCCCTAAAGTAAAAGACTAGAGCATTTGGGAGCAGCAGTCACAGGGCTCAGCTGGATTTTGAGTGGAGTGGAGACAGGAGCATCTGGTGGGACAGGCTCTGTGGTGCTCGAGGGGTAGGGCAGGCAAAGGCTACGTGGCTCTCCAGCTGGGCCTTGCTGACAGCTTCTGTAGGCACCTTCAGATGCAGAAGAAAGTGTTGGCAGAGACAGGCTGTCCTGATGCCACAGTGCCATGAAATCCCTCAGTATGCAAATTAAATGAGTCCATCAAAGAAAGAAAGAAAGCCCAGCTAAGAATGCTGTTTATAGTGAGTAAGATGCATTGGCTATAATTAAGGAAGCTTTTGGGAAACTGACCTTTTAACTTCTAGTGGCTATTGGTTAGAGAGAGAGTTTCTATAGCTGTGTTAGGCTGGTTGGGATACAAGGCTGTGGGCCATTAAAAGCTGTGTCAGTGACGAACTCAGTAATAGCACTGTGGGTACACATGGCACCGCCTCCTTCTCTGAGCATACTTGTATTGTGAAGGGGTGATACTGGAGGGGCCCTACTTCTGAAGAGCCCTTTGAATATATTTCTAGTTTTGATAATGTCTGTAATATCCAAAGAACAAAGATTCTTTTTTAATTAGTAAGAATTTTGTAAGTCAATGGGGGTGGTAAGCTGTTCACATTTCTGTTCTTTTTGTATTATGTTTTCATTTGAGGGACTCTGTTGGTGGTGCTTTCTACTAGATTTCTTTGTCTGAGCAGACGTGTGCTGAAATTGTCAGCCGCCCAACTTAATAGAAAACGTGGGGCTAAAGCAGAACTCCCTGGGTTCAGCCCCAGCCAGGGGCCGCAGGACTCTTGTAACCCCGAGCCGAAGCCATCTCACCTGCCAGTGGCCAGGCTGGGCTAGGCAGGCTTAGCCTTAGCAGTCTCTTGTCGGCTGAGGAAAGCTGAAGTGAGCCTTGATTTCCAATCACGTCAATTTCGCCTTTCTTTTCTGCTCAATTTGCCTATGGCTCCTGTCTCCACGGAGGAGGGTGGGTGTTCCCTTCAGCTCAACAGCCGCAACAATTGATTTTCTTGAGATTAGGCAAATGCCTGTGTCTTAGGATGTGCCACAGTGCTTGGGTGTTCTATCTCTGCCTTTTCTCCAAGGAAATGCATGCTGAATTAAGTTCTGTGGTTTTATTCACACCCAATAGCACAACTGAAGGGTTTCTCCAGCTGAGTCGTGGTGGTGATTGGAGCAGAATAGGATTTGCCAGTGTTCCTTGCATGGGTGCGCAGGATGACACTGGCCTCAGAGAGGGCTGGGCCAACTTTCCAGCACCTTTCTGTCCTGGAGAAAAAGCTGCTTCCACCTCCTTTCTCTCCCCTCCCAGGCGTGGGCAGATGCCTTTCGGAGCAGTCCTGACCTCACCGGCGTAGTGCACATATATGAGGAGTTGAAGAGAAAGGGGGTTGAATTTCCCATGGCCGACTTGGACGCTCTGTCTCCTATCCACACACCCCAGAGGGTAAGCTTCCAGCTGGCATTTTCTAGAAAGCCTGACTACAGAGCAGCCCAACTGCTGCCACCACCCTTCTGCTGCCGCCTTTGCATTATTCAACTTGTCATGCATTCTTAAGACTCCAGGGCATTTCTTTTTAATAACAAGGGGAGTGCAGGAGGGAGACAGCTGGGTGACTAGTGATTAAGTGGCTGCAGTGTCTCTCCCTGTTTCACACTGACTGTGGAGGAATAGAATAGAAGGATCAGTTCAGCCGTTTTCATGGAAATGGCTATGTGAGAGGAGCCATCCTGTGAGGGTCATTAGCACCTGCTTTGCAGAGGCCTGTAAGATATGTGTGGGAATCTGTCCTCGTTCCCTGTGGAGCACCACAGCTCTTCCAAGTAGTGCAGAAGGGTGACGGTTCTCTCATCAGGGCCAAAGAACAGCTTTCTGTGTTTTTCAACTGTATACATCGAGCGGATAATGTATTTTCTGTTAATGTGGTGCTTTGGCTAAAACCCAGGGCCTCATGTATACTAAGAACACAGTGTAGCACTGAGCCTTACCCCAGCCAGTCGAATGAATCTCAAAACATGTTGTGAGTTACAGGCTTTCAGCTTCGGTTCAGGCATCCTTAAGTTCTCTCAGCCTTGGGATGCCATTGTCATCCTTGAATTATTGTCAGCCTAGGAAAGACCTATTTGGGGGCATTCTGAAGAATCTCTTTACAATGCCAACAGTGACCAGAGTGGCCTTGTACCTTGGAATTAAGTACACATAGGTTGTGCCAATACTGATGGCACAGAGAAGCCATTCCCTGTACTGGCTAGCAAGCAACTCTCAGCTCAGGAGGAGAGGTAGGCCAGCCCTGGTCTGGAGGAGCACCCATCGCCTTACTGTCATGCTCTTACCATACGACCACAAAAAAGTTAGGCACAGGGAAGATGAGTAAGGAAAGTAAAAAAGATTTATTGATGGGCTGGAGAGATAGCTTAGTGGTTAAGGCACTTGCCTGCAAAGCCAAAGGACCCAGATTCAATTCCCCAGGACCCACATAATCCTGATACACAAGGTGGCGCATGCATCTGGAGTTTGTTTGCAGTGGCTAGATGCCCTGGTGTGCCTATTCTGTCTCTCCTTCCCTCCCTCCCTCTCTCTCTCTCTCTCTCTCTCTCATAAATAAACAAAAATTTTAAAAAATAATTTGAAAAAAGATTTATTGAGAGCTGGGCATGGTGGAGCATACCTCTAATCCTAGCATTTGGGAGGCAGAGGTAGGAGGATCACCTTGAATTCGAGGCCATCCTGAGATTACAAAGTGAATTCCAGGTCAGCCTGGGCCAGAATGAGACCCTAGACCCTACCTTGAAAAGACAAAACAAAAAAATAGATTTATTAAGAAAAAGATGACAAATGAAGAAAATAAACAAATAAGGGGGAAAGAAGGTGAAACAGCTCCAGAGTGTCATAGAAAATATGCTTGACTGTGGCTGGTATCCAAAGGAGAAATAGAAATGATCAAAGAAGAAGTTACGGTTTGCAAGGTAGGGCTCAGACAAGTGGGTGTGATCTGTCTGTGATGGCTGGCTGGGCAGAGAGGGCACAAGGAATTGTACTTTCTGCGACAGTTGTTCTTGTCACAGTCGCTCCACACCACTTGCTATGTCTTGTATTACCAACATAACCTGCTTTATCTTTCTAGTAGTGACACAGAAGGAACAGTGTTGTTTCTGTAATTACAAAGAATGTTCAGTAAATTGCATAATTGCCAATTATATTAGTCTACTTGTAAAAGCCAAAATGTAATCTTGTACCAAATAAGGATTTGTGATTAGTAAAACTTAGTAAACTACTCCAGTTTTGAGGTGGTCTTAATGATGGAACTGTGGCCACAATGCTCCCAGAGTGTGTTCCATGGGGCCTTTTGGGTAGCTTTGCTTATATGCTACATGCATTTTGTGAGATTAGGGGTAGAGAGAGGAAGGAGAAGAGGGAAGAAGGAAGGAAGAAGACAGGAAGGGAGTGGAAGAGGGAGGAAGAGAAGAGCGGAAGGATAAGAAGGAGGAAGGGAGGGAGGAGAGAAGCAGACAGAGTCAGAAACACTGGGGACTCTGTTGGCCAGATGGAGAGACTGGTTGGGCCCACAGGGATTCCATGAATTTTAACCAAGATCCCTGCCTGCACTTGCGGCAGTACCGGGCTAGGCCACTTGAACACCCAAATGAATCAAGAATATTGTTGTTGTCATGCCAGAGCGTCCCAGAAGTGGATCCCGCCGCGACCATGCCCAGGTCTCAGTCGCAGAACCAGACAAGTGCCAGCTCCTATTCCTCTCCTCCTCCTGCATCCTATTCTGCTTTGCAGGCCCCGGCTCTGAGTGTGACCGGCCCCATCACAGCCAATTCAGAACAGGTATTTGTGCTTCCCTGCCCTAGGCAAGCTAGCCAACTGCCTCACTCCACCTTTCTAAAGGACACGTGTAGAGGCCTCCCTGAACCAGGCACTGGGCTAGGTGTGGAGACACACGGATGGGAAGGCCTAGCCTTTGGGGGAGATCGACGCGAGACCACAAGGATAAGAGTATGGTTTTGTCATGGTGAGGAGCAGAGCTGGGCATCCTGTGAGCCAGGGCTGAGCAGTGCCTAGAAGGCAGCTGGGAGGGATGGCACGGAGGGCACTGGAATGGGCCTGGGGCCTTATCAGATAAAGTCTGTGCAGTGGCATCGACAGTGGGCATAGCGCAGAGGAGTGGCTCGGCAGGGAACACACAGTGGGCAGAGTGGGTACACGTGTAGGTGAGAAGGGAGGGTAGTAGCAGAAAGCGAGTCCCAAGTAGAGGAGCACAGCTGACCTGCGAATGGACATCAGCCACTCGGGGAGGCTCATGTGGAATGTGTCAGCGCCAGCTCTCAGAGTTTACACCCAGCCAGCCAGGTGCCCCGGGGGCTACAGCTTAACCAAGGAGGCTTTCTGGGACCCTCCTCCTACCTCAGCCCAGACACTGCCCCTCTGCCCTGGGTTACTTCCTGATAAGCTAATACAGTTTGATCCCAAACTATGTTTTCAGACAAACTGTGGAGAATTTTCCAATACTTAAAATTTCAGAATTAGTTAGACCAGGTAAAACTATCCAGTGTTTGCATTTCAGAGTGTTTATTTCCTATTTTTGACGATGTCATTATTTATGAAAACTTGTTGAAGCATGGTTCAGATGATTGTTTGTGGGTGACAGTAGTGTTGTGTCCTTCTCATCTCCACCAATGTTGGGGAGGAAGTGTAGTGCAAGCCGCACAGGCCTGGGCAGAAGCTCTAGTCTGCTAGTCATTGTGAGGCTTGAGCAGTTAACTTAGGTCTTCATCATCAGATCATGCAGTTTGGGGTCTGGCCCACAGTTGGAAGATATTCTCATGTGACCACCAAGAGGTGGAATAGTATCCAATCCTGAAGCTTATGTATGGGGTCTGTGCTCCCTGTGGGCCTACATCACTGAACACTGCCCCTCCTCACCACCTACATATCCAGGGCCTTACCTAAAGGGGAGCTGTGGGCTCAGCTCTAGGCTTTTGGGGGCAGAGTTCCAGGCTTGCTCTGAGGAAAGACAGGAAGGTTGAAGTTGGACAGTGGTAGAGTCCTTGGGCTAGCTTGCTCTAGTGTGGACAAGGACCCTCCACAGAACAGTCGAGAGAAGACTGTGGAGTGATAAGAGAACACAGTAATGCAGGAACCCTGAGACCTGCTGACCCTCCCTAGAGGAAAATGGAAGCTGAAATGAGTAGGTCAGTATCCAACTTGGACTGCTTCAGAGTCCATGTTGTCACTCCTGGGCCACCCTGGTCAGAAACCTCAAGTAAGATGCTGAAGAGACTCTAGGGCCATCCATTAAGCCATCCAGAGGCTAACAAGAACCCTTCAGAGCTAGGCCATCTCCCAAGTGACCACTAAGGGAATATCTTCTTGCCTGTCCCTGTCCTGAGGAGCTAAGGGTTTACTGAGAAAGCCCTGCAGGCAGGCAGGAGAGACTGAGAGAGGCTGAGGACATGGCCACTTGTATTCAGGCTGGCCAGGGTCAAGTGGAAAGGCTTTTCAAGGGGGAGGAGGTTCTGCTGGAATGGGTTCCCTATAGGAAAAGCACCTCTGAACCCAGGTGCTGGTCTATGCAGGAGCAGGCTGTGCATAGAGTGACTAACATTATGTATACCAGGCGCTGGGTGGACCACACAACAACCTCTGAAGTGTGGGATTATCATTCCCTTCCCACAGGTGAGGGGCATAGGTTTAGAGAGGGTCTGTCCTCTGGGTGTTACTGCTTGCTATAGCACCCAGTTCTCAGTCTTCTAGAGCTCTCCATGTCTCAAGTCAGGATGTGATGTTGTCCAGTATGCATTAGCCTCCCATCAGAGAGCAATGGACTAATAGGCATTTCTACAGTTTCTTTTATGATGTTTCACTACAGACCAAGGTCCCTGTGGCCTCCACAGATACCTTGAGAGGATTACTCTAATCCAGACGTGGTCAGGACTGGAGACCATGGAGAACCCGTGCATAATGACCCAGCTACAGGAAAGAAGGCTCTAACTGTAGCCCAAGGCCAGGCTTTTCGGGTGCTCATGGATGGACAGACGGGAAATTGTCAAGCATTTCCTCCTATATCTTCTGTTCTTCCCAACCAGAGCAGTGTTAATTTCTTGGGGGGTCACAGTCCTTAGAGCATAACACTTGCCAGGGCAGAGTCTGCTGTGGGCAGGAAGGTTGTAGAACAGAGGCTTCGTCCTGAAGGGATCTCAGCTAGCCTGTGCTGCCATACTCTGGTTTCAGTGAGCAGAAGCAGAGTTGATGAGGTGAAGTCACTCAGCTCCCTTCTGCCTCAGTACTGTTCATTACACACCATTCTTCACATGTTGTCCTGAGCAGACAGCTGCCAGCAGCAAAGTGTGCCCTAATGGCCTTGCAGCCCATGCAGTTCTCTCCATGTTGCCAGCCCCTCAAGAGGCAGAGTGAGGGGGATGAGAAGCCACTACTGTGGAATGGAATCAGGGTGACCTAGGTTTCCCAGTGAACAGGATTGTCCCAGATTGTGGGTTGGCTGGTTCTGATCCTGCCAGTGCCGTTGACTGACCTCTCTTTCCTGCCCTCTTCCTCTGGCCCTGTAGATTGCCAGACTGCGGAGTGAACTGGATGTTGTTCGGGGAAACACAAAAGTCATGTCAGAGATGTTAACAGAAATGGTCCCTGGGCAAGAGGACTCCTCTGATCTGGAACTGCTGCAGGTGAGGAGAACCTCTGTGGGCTGAGCTCAGTGAGGAGGACTACAGTGGCAATGTCACTGCTGTACATTGCAGCGGGACCCCACCTGAAGATGCAGCCATGTGGCTAACAAGTCTTGTAACACTATGGTGGAGCAGGACTAAGTCCACATTTGACCGCACTCAGCCTCACTTCCTAGGAACAGATAGACACCTTTATTGTGTGTTCATCCCCCCCCCCCGTTAAAATATATTTTACTTGGAAGGAGGGAGGGAACAGAGAGAGAGAGATGGTGAGAGAGAGAATGGACATATCAAGGTGCTACAAATGAACTGCAGATACATGCGCCACTTTGTGCATCTGGCTTTATGAGAGTACTGGGGTTTCAAACTCTGGTTGTTAGGCTGTGCAGGCAAGCACCTTAACCACTGAGCCATCTCTCCAGCCCTTATCCTCTCTTTTAATTGTCTCAATAGTAGTTTTCTCTGACTGTAAAGTACTAATTATGGAATATGTGCTTGTCAAAGGAAAAAAATAGAGAAGAAAAGAATTTTCTTTAAAGCAAGCATCTGCAGTAAGCTATGCTCACATTTTGACATGTTTTCTGTAAGACTCTGTTGTGTCTATTAGCTATCTAGTTGAAACCATACTATATGTACAATTTTGCATGCAGCTTTTGTCATAAACATCCTAGAAAAAGGCCTCCTCCACTTTGATAGGACCCCTTCTCATAGCCTGTCACCTTAAGGCAGGAGTTCCTAAGACTGAGGTGAGGTGAAATGGGCTTCTGAGAGGCTGCTATTCCCTGGCCTCTCTGCCTTTGAATCCCTATAAATGGTTGCACTGGGGGTGGAACCCAGGGCTCTGAACATTCCAGGCAAGCACTCTTCCACTGAGCTATATTTCTGTTCCACCTCACAGATCTTGAACATCGCATAAAAGTGTCCACGACCAAGCCAGGCTTCAGTTCCCCTCTTAGACTTGAGTCAGAGGCCTCAGTCCCAGAGCCAGTGACCAGACTTCCACTACATGAGTTCCCAGTGACTTTCACACTTGGAGAAAACAGCAGCACTGCTCTTCAGAGCAGTGACCTTCTGAAGGGGTAGGGAAAGGATGCTGTAAATGACAAGTGCCAGATCTTTCTGGCAGGAGGCTAGACACACAGGTGGACAGATTCATGAATCATCTGGCTTAGTGACCTACCTGAGTGCCAATCAGTGTACCCGCTACTTCTGTTGCTGTTTCCACAGGCACTTGGTTGCCAGTCTTGTTCCCCTGAGTGCTACACCTCCCACTCTGCTATGGGCTCATACTGGCTTCCTATGATGCTCTGCTGTGGTAATCAGCACTTTAGGAGAGCGCCTGCTTCCTACTGCAAGGCCCTCAGCTCCTATGGGATGAGGATGGGTGAAGGCCTGCTCCTGGCTGAGCACCAAATATAGCGCTAGGGTCATAGGGAGGATAGGAACTGTGGCTCCTGCTCTAGAGGAACTCCCAGCTACATCTAGAAGACAGGGAAACTACTTGCCTCCTGGGAACCTGGATATCAGGCCACTCTTGAAGCTAAACTGAGTACCCCTGGTCCAGCTCAGAGTGGACCACTGAGCAGCTTCTCCCTGGTTCTCAGACCTTTTGGTATATACAGCTGACCAGGCTCCCTGGCTCAGCAGGGCTGGTGGCCATGTGCTCCACTTGCCCAGGTCCACCTCTCTCTAAGTTACCATCACTGGCCTCCTCCACACCAGACCTGCAGGAGGATTTTGCCAGGCATCATCCCATGCACAGCAATCTGAGGGCAGTCCAGGATGTTGGAGCAGCAGTGCATTGTGCTGTGTCAGGGTCAGAATTCCTGCTGGTGGGCTGCGGTGGGGGCGGGGGGCTGGGGGAGGCGGGGAGGTTCTCTGGACAGAGCTGAGCTCCTGACAGCAGGAGGGTGAGTTGAACAAAACCAATATGCTTCCACACAGCCAGAGAAGACCCGAACAGCACAAATACTCCATAAGCATGTGTCTGTGTTATACACACACGTGGTTGCAGGGTATTTTTGTTTGTTTGAATTAGCCAAGACAAACAGAACCTCATCTCCTGGCAGAGATCAGTTTTCAGAAATAGGTTGCTTCCCATGACATTTTCCTTCCCTCTGTTTTGTCCCAACTCTGAGTCGACCGGCTCCCACTGCTGTCATATAAATCAAATGGAAAAAAGATCATGTCTGGGTGCCTGTGGGAGGCTGTTCTTTCAGTGTGGAAGAGGCAGGAGTGGGGAGCTTTGTGTGAGCTCACCTCTCCCAGCTGGGGGTCGTGTGCTTCACATCCTCCTTCCTTTCTCTTCTGCTCCCAGCAGTCAGGAGCCATGGAGTAGGGACTCTCAGGGGTTAGCACCGCACAGACTACTGAGCCTTCCACATGGGGAAATGCCACAGTCCACTTGATAAGAGCTGGGGCCAGGATCTGTCCCCAGGATCCCTTGGCCAAGCTGGAAGACAGCCAGAGTGCCCAGGGCAGAAGCAGTCCAGAGTTCAGACTGCTGGCTTAGGCTGTGGAAATAAACACATTTGTCACCAGCCCAAATGTCCCTGCCGACACAAGCTGCTCCTGACACAAGTGTTAGGTTACTTCCTGTCTAGGAGATGTAGGGAGTAGGCAGGGGAAATTGGAGGGGCCACTCTGGAATGCATCAGTGGCTGATGGGTGGGTTGCAGTCCTAACAGCTTCCTGCTCATGCCCAGCTCTCTCAGGTGTATCCTCCCAACAGGCTAAGAGAGGAGCAGGGAAGCGTGTAAGCTACTTGCCTCAGGATTCCTGGCAGGTGGCTGCCTTTGAGGAGAGCCTAAGGACTGTAGCACCCAGCACCATCAGCTTAGTTGAAGCTCCTAGGAAAAGGGAGGCCGGATGCCAAGATGGGCACATGGCATCTCTCAGGGGGTATGTCAAACCCTTCACTTCCTGAATTTGGATGTACCTTCTAGGCGGCCAGTCTAACTCCACACACAAACCCAGAGTTCCTCTCTAGCACTGTAATAGGGTGTTGGGGGTTCAGGAAAGTCCTTGAGCTTCCTAAACCCCAGGTCTGCATCTACCTTTATTGAAAGAATTGAATAAACCAGGCATGGTGGTGTACGCCTTTAATCCCAGCACTCGGGACAGGACGCAGCGGTAGGAGGATTGCCGTGAGTTCAAGGCCAGCCTGAGAGTACATAGTTAACTCCAGGTCAGCCTGGAGCCAAAGTGAGACCCTGCCTGAAAATCCAAAAGAAAAAACAAACTTGAATAATAAAAAAAAGACTCAGCCAGGTGTGGTGGCACATGCCTTTAATCCCAGCACTTGGGAGGCAGAAGTAGGTGGATCACTGTGAGTTCGAGGCCACCCTGAGACTCCATAGTGAATTCCAGGTCAGCCTGGACTAGAGTGAGACCCTACCTCGAAAAAAAATAGATAAATAAATAAAAGCAAACAAGCAAAAAAAAAATTTTTTTTAAAGACTCAGAAGGATAATGATGAAATTATTATATTGATTTCGGGAAGTATAGAGCCAAGGAAAGACACCCACGTGGCTTGAGAACCTAAGTGGAGGGCTTCTGCCATGTGGGGTGCTGAAGGGGGTAAAGAGCTCGTGCAGAGGGAGGCCTTCCCTCCACTTGGTCAAAGTGGACCAAGCCAGGGAGGAACTCACCATCAGCTGGAAGTTCAGGAGAGGTCAGGCAGCACAGAGAGCATGCCCTCCCCCCACAGCGTATTTATAGCCTTATGTGGTGGGCCCTACCCTCCAGCTCAGCTCACCTGAGGACAGCTGACTGGTTTGGGCTGGGGCGCTCTCAGTAAGAGGCTAACCATGACGGCAAGTTCTGGGGACTGAGCTTTGACCAACCACAATGTTGGGGTAGATTTAAATCCTAGGAGAGACCTCCCAGGAGGGGCCCAGGTTGTTTGTGGAAAAACAGGTCTAGGAAACCAGACAAGAGATAAGAAGTCAGATCATCCTTTGATTTCTAGCCAGTGCGTTTTAACTCTCAGGGGTCACTCTAACTGCCTAAAAGAGCTACCTGACTCTCTCTCAGCACCTTGTCTCATGCATGCTGGTTTTTCTTCACATCCTCAGCGACAGGCTCTTCCAGCTGCTGTGAAAGCATTGTCTGTTAGGCTTTGGGAACAGCACAGCAGGATAGCACACAATTTTTAAATCATTGGATGCACATCCTGGCCCGCCCCTGATGAGCTGGGGGATCCCAGGCAAGGCACAGACCCCCTCCTAGCCAGTATCTTAATAACCTGGAGTGATTGCTTTTTACCATGGAAGTGGCTGGCCTAGGGTGATATACTCTTCAAATCGTAGCTTCTGTAACCATTGTTGGAAAGCCTTTCCATACGGTGGGCTAAGTCTGTTCCCCTGAAGCTTTGACTTGGTGTGTCTTGGACAACAGAACAAAGTGAATTCCTCTCACCTTGGTAGGTCCTCATGTATTCAAGGACTGTTACAAGCCCCACCCACTGCCCACTATCTGTGGGAGCAGGCATGGCTGTTGGCATCCTACTTCGCAGAGAACAGGCAGCCTGTCACAAGGAGCAGTCGTCAATCCTGCTTTGTCTTCTGTGTGCTGCCAAGCTGAGCCTTCACCCCACAGACGCACATAGGGTCCAGGCCTGAAGTGTAAGACTGCCACTATCCCTGCTGGAGTGCATGCCCTTAGCTGCAACTGAGTGCCTCTTCTTGGGCTTTACAGATCCGAATTACATCTTCCAGTGCTCTTCTCTCCTAATTCAGCCTTTATAGCTCTGTCTTCAATTAATAGTAATTTAACTAATGCCAAAGATCAGTATTTTATATGGCCCTCCATCAGATGATAAAAGAAGCCTTATCCGTTTGTTCCTTCAAGTAACAGATGGGCCATCCCCATTCACTTCTTGCATCTCTTTCAACAAAGAGAGCAGCCAGGGTCCTTTGCTCTTGAGAACCTAGTTTATTCCACATGTTTCATAGCCCCCCTTCCTTAGTAGTAGACTTATTTTTTCTCTCATTTCTTTTGTAGCAACAGGACAGATGTTCAGGACTATATGCCATGCTAATTTGAATGGAGAGAGGATTTAGAAGAAACCCACAAAGATGATTTTAAAAAAAGATTGTTTTGTAAAGTGGGGATGAAACTATCCCTTGAAGGGAAAGATGTCTGCATAGGGCTTAATATTTTTTATTTATTTATGAGGAGAGAGGGGGGTGGAAAATGAGTATACCAGGGCCTCTTGCCACTGTAAATGAACTCTACATTTATGCACCACTTTGTGTATCTGGCTTTACGTGGGTACTGAAAGAGTTTGAAAGCAAGGGAATTTAACTGCTGAGCTATCTTCCTAGCCCTGGTAGATTTTTTTAAATGCTTTAAAAAATTTGTAAACGTTTTTTTTTTTTTTTTTGCTTTTTCTGTTTGTTTGCTTTATTTATTTGTTTGCAGGAGAGAATGAGAGTGAATGGGCACGCAAGGGCCTCTTTGCTGCTACAAATGACTCCAAACGCATGCACCACTTTGTCTGGCTTTATGTGGGTCATGGGGAATTGAACTCTGGCTAACAGGTTTTGTAAGCAAGACCTTTAACCTCTGAGCCATCTCCCCAGCCAAATATTTTATTTAAAAATTTTTGTTTATTATTAGCAGACAGAGAATTAGGTTTCATTATGTTGTTTTTCAAACAATTCCCCCCCCCCCCCAATGGCAGCCTCTTGCACAAGTGACCCACAGCTGCCCCTGCTGAAAACCAGAGATAAGAGCCCAAAGCAGTAGTGTTTGGTATTGAGGGAATTCCTGGCCCACTTTTACATAGCTGACAAGAGAGATCTGAGCAAGTTGCTGGCTCAAGGGCCTCATGCCTAAAAAAAAAAAAAAAAAGCCACTGTCTGTACAGTTGGAAATAGAGGAAGACAGAGGTATCTCCAGATGACCCTTTTGTGGGACTGGTTACAGTTGACCTAACGGAGGCCATGTGGTCCGCAGCTGGCACAGGTGGCAGCAGAAATCTTAATGTTCTCCTCTACCACTTTTCTCACTGTCAGTACCTTGATAGATTGAAGTCAGGAGATTGTAAAGCTTTCCCTATGCAGAGACTTCAAGGCAAGTAGCCAGGGATGGTATCCGAGATCTTGTCTCTAGGCCGACTGCTTATGAAAGCCATTGAGATGCCCTTCAGAATGGGGCCTGCAAGCCTCCACCTAAAGAGGAGAACCATTTTGGCCACTACCCCTCAGGAGGTAGGGAGAGCTAAATAGCCAGTGCAAGGCCAGAATGGTTGTTTCCTATGCTTAATGTTGTGAGCACACTTCATTCTGTGCCTTTGGGTCTTGTTCTTCCTCAGAAGTCCCTTAGCACTTTCCTTGTGGGCTTCAGGAGTAATGGGATCCTTTCCTCCACGAACCAAATTCTGCAGAGTTTGGCAACGTAGTAGGCCTATGTGATGGGGTTCACCTTTGCTGGAGGGCTTACTATAGGGATCCTACTTCCTTCACCAAACACAGGGTACAGTCTTTGGATAGGTAATACTAACTAGAGGTCTGTTCAAAGGGAAATCGGGAAGATCTAGACAATGGACTTCCTTGTACAGTGCCCAAGAGATTTGACAGTAGGGGATAGAGCCAAGATGAAAGGCCACATTGCCATGGCAAGAATGACAGGCCCAGCAAGGTGGCCAGACCTAAGGAAGCTTTTTGTCCAGGTGAATACCAGAATCATGTCTCAGCTACTCTGATATTATATAGCTGGGCTCCCGTAATTCTGAGAGTGTCCACCTGGACTACGCCTTGCTCCTAGGCTGTCCCCACTTATTCCTGGGAGCCCCAAGGCTGAGGAGAGGAGTGCAGAAACAGTCTTTTACCTGTGAGATCAGACTCAGGATGCACACACCCTATAGCACTGAAGGAGAAGGCAATTATACTTTGGGCAAAAGGGCTGGAAGAAATATAATCTGCCTCCTTGCATTTATTCTCTCAGGTGGACTTGAAGAGTGCCTCCTATGTGGCACCTTGTTTCTGAGGATAATGCAAGAGACTCAAGACAGTGAGGTGATGAGATAAAAGGAGGCATTAAGGTTTGGAATGGTAACTTAGTACTTAAGGCACTTGCCTGGGAAGTCTAAGGACCCAGGTTCGATTCCCCAGTATCCACGTAAGCCAGATACATAAGGTGGCACTTGCGTCTGGAGTTTGTTTGTAGTGGCTAGAGGCCCTGGTGTGCCTATTCATTCTCTCTCTCTCTCAAATAAATAAATAAAATATTTTTTTAAAGGAGGCATTGGAGGGCTGGGCATGGCAGTGCATGCCTTTAATCCCAGCATCCAGGAGGCAGAGGTAGGAGGATCACCTGAGTTTGAGGCCACCCTGAGACTACATAGTGAATTCCAGATCAGCCTGAGCTAGACTAAGACCCTATCTCCAAAAAAAAAAAAAAAAAAAAGAGGCATTGGGCTGGAGAGATGGCTTAGCAGTTAAGGCGCTTGCCTGCAAAGCCTAAGGACCCATGTTCAACTCTACAGATCTCACATAAGCCAGACATAGAAAGGTGAGGCAAACACAAGGTCACACATGCCCACTATGTGGCATAAGCATCTAGAGTTCAATTTCAGTGGCTGAGGCCCTAGTGCACCAATTATCTCTCTCTCCCTCTCTCTGTCTCTCTCACTCTCTCTAAAATAAAAATAAAAATTTTCAAAAGGAGGCATTGTGGCTGGAGGGATGGCTTAATGGTTAAGGCATTTGCCTGCAAATCCAAAGGACCCAGGTTCGATTACCTAGAACCCACATTAGCCAGATGCACAAGAGGCACATGAGTCTGGAGTTAACTTTGCAGTGGCTAGAGGCCCTAGTATGCCCATTCTTTCTTTCTCTGTCTCTCTCTCCCATTCTTTCTCTATCAGATAAATAAAATAAAATAAAATAATAAAAATAAAAAAGGAGGCTTTTAAGTAGATATTACCTGTGCCTGCTGCTTCCACCAGACACATTTTCAAAATGAGGGAGTTTGGAGGTAATTCTGAAGAAGTTCTCACAGCTCTGCCTCAGAACTATGAGAAGGCAGGCTGGCTTCATTCCCTGTTCCCTTAACTCTCTGACTCATTAGCTTCCTCCAGTGTCCTGGTAGGTGGGAAAAGTATCTTGCCTCACCCTGCATTCTGATAGCCCACTGAGAGCCTGAGGGGCCAGCTTGCCACACCTCGCCTCCATACTGTCCTCAGTATGGCAGATAAGAAGGCAAAGGGCAGGGGCCCTAGCAGGTGCTTGTGGGAACCCTGAGAGCGTGAGGGTAGGGTGGCTTGTGGAAGCCAGGCCATAGGGTTCAAGGATCTGTCTTCAGGGGACCTTGCTTCAAAGGGTTGAGAGGGCCCTGATGGGGACTAATGGTTGCAAGTATCATCGTTGGTCATTGGGAAGGTCTGTGGGGATTTGTGCAACTTTTAAGACTTTAGCAGAGTAACAGACATGTCACCATAAAGTATCTGATGTTGTAATAAAATATACTCATGCCTGAGACTGCTGACAGTGTAAATAAACTGGCCCTGTTTTTTTTTTTTTGGTTGGTTTTTTTTTTGTTTTTTTTTTTTGGTTTTTCGAGATAAGGTCTCACTCTAGCTCAGGCTGACCTGGAATTCACTATGTAGTCTCAGGGTGGCTTCAAACTCATGGCAATCCTCCTACCTCTGCCTCCTGAGTGCTGGGATTAAAGGCCTGCACCACCACCTGGCTTTGGCCCTGTATTTTTTTAAATACTATTTTATTTTTATTTACTTATTTGAGAGAGGAATGAGAGGCAGATAGAGAATGGGCATGCCAGGGCCTCTAGCCACTGCAAACCAACTCCATGCATATGTGTCACCATGTGCATCTGGATTAAGTGGGTACTGGGGACTCAAACCTGGGTCCTTAGGCTTTGCAGGCAAGCGCCTTAACCACTAAGCCATCTCTCCAGCCCTGGGCCTGTTTTTTTTAAATATTTTTTTTTATTTATTTGAGAAAGAAGTAGAGAGTGAGTAAGAGAGAGAGAGAATAGGCATGCCAGGGCCTGTGGTCACTGCAAATGAACTCCAGATGCATGCACCCTCTTGTGCATCTGGTTTATGTGGGTCTTGGAGAATTGAACCAGGGTTCTTAGGCTTCGCAGACAAATGCCTTAACTGCCAAGCCATCTCTCCAGCCAGGGCCTGTGTTTTTAGATAACATTTTCTTCCTACCAATCAATGTTCTAAATGGCACACATACTTTTTCACCAAGAAATTCTACTCTGAGGACCTCATGCTGTGGAAGTAAGTGCTTGCCCAGGTATGTGAGAATTGGATGGATATGAGTGTTAACTGCTTATTGTGGTTTGAATGTAAATGGATATCCCCCATAGCCAAGGTGTTTTTGATTAAGATTCAGCATCCTACTTGAGTCTCCAGAAAGCAGAGCCCTGCTGGAAGAGATGTGTCACTGGGGGAGATCTTGAG
The DNA here is from genome assembly GCF_020740685.1 of Jaculus jaculus. Classification (NCBI taxonomy): domain Eukaryota; kingdom Metazoa; phylum Chordata; class Mammalia; order Rodentia; family Dipodidae; genus Jaculus; species Jaculus jaculus. Next base: position 31,111,453 of record NC_059113.1, read on the forward strand.
TCCAGCCCTACTAGGTATATAAAGGGACAATTTGAGCTCTGGCTGCTCATGTTTGTGGGTGCTGGCTGTTGCCTCTGGTAATAATATATGCTGAAGTGAAACCTCCCCTGGAATTTGCAAGCCTAAAATAAGCCCTTTTCTCCTACAAGCTACTTCTGGTTGGGTGTTTGTTCCAGCAACTAGAAGGCACCCGCAACACTGCTGTGTTATTTGGGTTAGACAAAGAAAGAGCTACTACAAATCACAGATGGTGAGCCCCATAGGAGGCTCTTGCAAGAAAATGGTGAAGTCTATCCACAACGATGGGGCAAGTAGACTGAATGATTTTGTTGATGAGAAGAAGAGCCATGAAGAATCACATTTTAAAATTGTGAAAAGAAAAAAAAATTAAAAAAACAAAAGAATCACATTTTTCTGCCTTAAAAATTATTTGTAGCCAGGTGTGGTGGCGCATGCCTTTAGTCCTAGCACTTGGGAGGCAGAGGTGGTAGGATTGCCATGAGTTCAAGGCCACCCTGAGACAACATAGTTCCAGGTCAGCTTGGGCTAGAGTGAGACCCTACCTTGAGAAAACAAAACAAGAGATTTGTACTAACATGTACTTGTTTATACACAGTAGTGTGTCTGTACATCTGTGAGGAGGGAGCTGCTCCTTCAGTGTCTGCACGCGTCTCATTTTATGAACAAATGTGCGCTCCTGGGTGCTTTAAGAATAAATTCGTTTTTTTTTAAGGCAGTAGAACATGACAAAAGTGTTCCCAGCAGGCTCTGCAGAGGTGCGTGTGTTCCTTAGGAGCTGAACAGGACCTGCCGGGCCATGCAGCACCGCATAGTGGAACTCATCTCCCGTGTGTCCAATGAGGAGGTCACCGAGGAACTGCTGCATGTCAATGACGACCTCAACAACGTCTTTCTCCGCTATGAGAGGTGGGGGCCTCTTTTTTTTTCCCCCTTGAAAAGATAGCAACAGAATTTCTCTCATAAGCAAAGTGGGGGAAAGGAGGCAAAGCAGACTGAGAGATACTAAGAGTTGGAAAAATACTCATCAGTAATGTTCATTTGTTCCGGGATGACCTAGAAAATACCTCTTGCTCTCTGGGGAACTGAGCAGCAGGGAGCAGCAGCTGGTGAACTGTGAAGTTCGCCTCTGCCCTTTGTGAATCACAGAGAAGGTGGGGCCTGGGGAGGCCACACCTGCTCCTTTGATGATCCTTTGAGTTTGAAAAGGATTAAAGGGGAAAAATACCTTTTCTAAGAGACAGGATTTCCTCTTTCCAGGATTAAAAAAAGGAAAAAGAGAGCTGGAAAAATGGCTCAGCCGTTAAAGGTGCTTGCTTGCAAAGCCTGATGGCCTGGATTCCTTTCCCCAGTACTCATGTAATGCCATATGAACAAAGTGGCACGTGTGTCTGAGGATCTGGGGTTTCTTGGCAGTGGCAGGAGGCCCTGGCACGCCCATATTCACTCTCTCTGTCTGCTTCTCTTTCTCTCTCTCTCCCTCCTTCTCTCTCTCAACTAAATAAATAATATTCTTAAAAGGAGAAAAGGCTTTACAAATGTCAGTGTATTTGGGGTATTGTGCAATGCAGACAGGGTATGAATGTTCTTTTTCTCCTAGAAAAACACATTTTCTAGTTCCTCCTCCATCCAAGCCACTTAAAGTAGCAAACTTGGACTTTGTTTTCCTTTTTTAAAAAAATCGGCAAGATCTTTTCTCCTTAAATATATTTTATTTATTTATTTGAGAGACAGAAAGAGGCAGAGAATGAGAGAGGGGGGGAGGGGGGGAGGGAAGGAGGGAGAGAGAGAGAATAGGTTGTCAGGGCCTCCAGCCACTGCAGATGAACTCCAGATGCATGTGCCCCCTTGTGCATCTGGCTTACATGGGTCCGTGAACCAGGATCCTTTGGTTTTGCAGGCAAATGCCTTAACCGCTAAGCCATCTTCCCAGCCCTCTTTTTCTTTTTTAAAGTCTTCCTCAGGACAAAGCCCAAGATGTTTCCCTTGACTTAGCTTTTTTATATACATACATACATACATAATTGATTTATTTAAGAGAGAGAGAGAAAGAGGCAATAGAGATTGAGATTAACAGAATGGGCATGCAAGGGCCTCCAGCCACTGCAACAAACTTCAGGCACATGTGCTACCTTGTGCATCTGGTTTTATGTGGAGAGTGGAACTGGATTTAGGCTTTGCAGGCAAGCACCTTAACCGCTGAGCCATCTCTCGCCCTTGACCTAGCTTTAAGTAGGGGGTACATTGGCAAACACAGCTCCCATCTCTGCCCTGATTGAGTACTTAGACATTCTCAATGGTGGCCCAGGCTCAGGACTTGAAAAGACCTTGGTCAGGCCAGCTTCTCCATGAAAGATGAAACCAGGGCTGAGGACATGGCTCGGTAGATAAAAGTGCTTGCTGTACAAGTGTGACAGCCTCATTTTGGATCCCCAGAATCACATGAAGCTGAATGCAGTAGTGTGGTCTGAAATCAATCCCCACTGACCTATGGCAAGAAAGGGGTCAGAGATAGGGGAATCCACAGAGGCTCATGGGCCAGTCAGCTTGCCATGCACAGCAGTGAACTAGGAGAGATGCTACCTTAAGTAAGGGGAACGGCGAGGGCTGGCAGCCCTCCTTGTCTTCTAGTCTCCACATGTGCGCCATGGCATGCACATACAAATCCACGCATATACAAATATAAATACGTGTACCATGCACACATGCAGATTAGCTTTAAAATTAGTTTTTAAAAATATTTTTCTTTATTAGCTGGGTGTGGTGGTGCACGCTTTTAATCCCAGGACTCAGGAGGCAGAGGTAGGAGGATCAGCATGAGTTCAAGGCCACCCTGAAAATACATAGTGAATTCCAGATCAGCATAGGCTAGAGTGAGCCCCTACCTCAAAAAAAAAATATTTCCTTACTTATTGAGAGAAAGAGAAAGGGAGAGGCAGATAGAGAGATTGGGTGAGTCAGGGCCTCCAACCACTGCAGACGAACTCCAGACACATGCACCACCTTGTGCATCTGGCTTACATGGGTACTGGGGAATTGAACCTGGGTCCTTAGGCTTTGCAGGCAAGCACCTTCACCACTAAGCCATCTTTCTAGCCCCAAAATTATTATTTGTTTTGTTTTGGTTTTCGAGGTAGGGTCTCACTCTAACCCAGGCTGGTCTTGAATTCACCACAATCCTCCTACCTCTGCCTCCCAAGTTCTGGGATTAAAGGCATGCGCCACTATGCCTGGCCCAAAAATTATTTTTAAAAAATTCTTTTAGATTGGCCGTGGTGGTGCTGCACACCTTTAATCCCAGTACTCAGGAGGCAGAAGTAGGAGAATCACTGTGGGTTCAAGGCCACCCTGAGACTCCATAGTGAATTCCAGAGCAGCCTGGGCTAGAGTGAAAACCTACCTTGAAGCCCCTCCCCCCCAAAAAATTATTTACTTATTTGCAAGTAGAGGGAGATAAGAGAGAAGAGAGACAAAAAGAATGGGCACACCAGGGCCTCCAATCAGAACTCTAGATGCATATTCCTCTTTGTGCATCTGGCTTTATGTAGGTACTGGGAAATTGAACCTGGGCTTTGTGGGAAAGCATCTTAACTGCTAAGACATCTCTCCAACCCCTAAAAAATTAATTTTAAAAAAGATAAATCCCAAGAGGACCTGACAGCAGTGTAAGTCCACAGGAAATTTGTAGTCTGGTCCCTCTGCACAATAGCTGACAGCTTTCTGCATAGGCTTGTCAGGAGGTAAATGTGTTGGCATCATTTAGGTCCAGGTGATAGATACTGTGCTTGGCATTGCCCATTGGAGGCTTGGAGGTTAATGTGATTGTCACCCCTAGAATTGTCTCAGCTTCTAACTGGCAGTGGGGATGGGTGGCTCTGTGCCTATCTGATGGATTAAAAACACCCCTGTGGGAGTGTGAGGCCTCCTCACAGCCCACAGCGTGTCCTATCTGAGGCTCTAATTCCGAGCCCAAGGCCCTTGTATCTTTCCATGTGATTTGTTTCCCTAAAGCAAGTGGAATTGGATTTTGATCCATTAGGCCCATTTAAGCCCTTACTGGAGTAAGATAGCAGGAGGTAATGTAGGTACTGTCACCCACAACCCCAGCAGTCTGCAGTTAGAAAGACCTCAGAGGCGTCACTGGAACCAGTGGCCTTAAAGATGCAGTTCTGGTCAGAGTGGTTTTGCTATGACTAATAGTACTTCAGGGACGTGGGAAAGCCACCCTTCAATTAGTGTTCCTGTTCTCCTTACAGACCACTGTTCAAAACCACATAATACTTTCTCTTTTATTTAGTTTTTTAAAAATATGTTTTATTTATTTATTTAAAAGAGAGAGAAAGAGGTTGAGAGTGAAAGAGAGAATGGGCACGCCAGGCCTCCAGCAAACTCCTGCACGTGCCACCTTGTGCATCTGGCCTATGTGGGTCCAGGCAAACCAGGGTCCTTTGGTGTTGCTAAGCCATCTTCTCCAGCCCCTAATTATTTTTTCATAAGGTAGTTTTTTGTTTTGTTTTGTTTTGTTTTGTTTTGTTTTGTTTTGTTTTGTTTGGGGAACAAGGTCTCTCTTTGAAGCCTAGATTGGCCTCAAACTCTTGATCCTTCTACCTCAGCCTCCAAAACTCTGGGATTATAGGTATGCACCACCATGCCCATCCACACAAGTCCCTCTTAAAACGAGAGTGGAAGCTAGGTATTGTGGTATCTGTCTGTAACCCAGCATTTAGGAAATGGAAGCAGGAGAAATTTGAGTCAGCTTGGGCTACATCTCCAGGCCATTGTGGGCCAACTAGCAAGACCCTGTTTTAAAAACAAAAATGATGCTGCTGGGGAGATGGCACAGTGGGTAAAGTCACTTGCTTGCAAAGCCTGCTGGCCCAGAATTCAATTACCCAGCACCCATTAAAGCCAGACACAAAGTGGTGCATGCATCTGGAGTTCATTTGCAACAGGAAGAGACTGTGGTACACCCATATGCACGTAGGTGTGTGCACACACACAAGTAAATACTTTTTTTTCTAAAAAGAGAAGGTCTAGCCGGGCATGGTGGCACACGCCTTTAATCCCAGCACTCAGGAGGCAGAGGTAGGAGGATTGCCATGAGTTCGAGGCCACCCTGAGACTACATACATTCCAGTTCAGCCTGGGCCAGAGTGAGACCCTACCTCAAAAGAGAGAGGGAGAGAGAGAGAAAGAGAGAGAGATGGTCTAGGAAGGTAGCTCAGTTGAAAAGTGTTTGCTATACAAGTATGAGGGTCTGAATCTGATCATGTAAAGCCCAGTGTGGTAGCCCTCACTGGCCATCCCAGATCTAGGAAAACAAACATGCAGGTGCCTTGGGCTCACTTGCCAGCCAGTAGAGCCTATGGATGAGCTCTAGGCCAATGATTGACCCTGTCTAAAAACTGTGGATAGCATTCCTGAGGAATGATATCCAAGGTTGTCTACTGGCCTCCCCACATGCACATTTACATGCATGCTGACCCCCACCCACAAACACATACATCCACACAACACAGAATCAAACCAAAATAAACCCAAGCCAGAATAAATAAAAGAACAATCATAAAGCCCATAGTGGATACACATTTAGCCATATCATCCCCCTAGGGGACCACTTGGCCCAGGTGCTAAGGCAACATCAAACAAGGCTTCTCTTTTACCTGGTTGCTTAGGCTGTGGCTGGCTTCCCCTTCACCTGTGGCATTTGGAGCTTTTAAAAATAAAGCATTCTGGGGATATGACTCAGTTTGTAGAGTGTCTGCCTAGCATGCCCCAAGCCCTGGATTCATTCCCCAGCACCACTTCAAACCAGACATGGTGGCACTCATCTGTTATCTCAGCACTCGGGAGGCAGAGGCAGGGAGATCAGAAGTTCAAGGTTGTCCTTAGCTATACTTTGGGGCCAGCCTGGGATACATGAGCCCTTATTTCAAAAAACAAACAAAATAAGACAAAACAGCAAAACAATGCAGAACAGGATCTGTTGTTCACCACCATTCCCATATCCCCACTGGGTGTGAGGATGACTTGATGTGGCAAAAGGGACATTTTCTATTTTGATTATTTGAGAGAAAAAGAAAGTATTGGATATGGCAGGCCCTCTTGCCTGCTAACAAACTCCAGATGCATGCACTACTTTGTATATCTGGCTTTATGTAGCTGGATACTGGGGATTCAAACCCTGGGCTGGCAGGCTTTGTAAGCAAGTGCCTTTAACCACTGAGCAATCTCCCCAGCCTCAGTAGGGACATTTTCTACAGTCCTTTTAGCCAGCCCCTTCTACAGCCCTCTGCTGACTGGGTGCAGAGGAAAGGGTCCCTGTAGGGCTGGCCCGCCTCACACACCTTTCTGGTCACTCTTGGATAGTTGACCCAAACTACCTCCTGGATCCTCAAAAGCCTTCCCCCAAGGCCAAAACCAGAGCCTATGAGGTCTTTCTTCCCATACCATCCCCCATGAGGCCCCACCCCTTTCCTTCTGATGTAGAGTTGGGGCATTTTAGCATGAGAGCTGATGATTGCTCTCCAGAGAAGGGTCTTCTGTTACAGCCTGGCTTCAGAGATGGACACACAAGAAGTCTAGTTGACAGGATTGATCCAAGCACTTCTTCAGAGCCTGGAGGAGCACTGGGGTTAGATGTGTGAGGACATGGCTGGAGATGCTTCTAGTGGCTTCCTCTGAGTGCCAGCCAATAGACCATCCCTGGTACCGGCTCAAGGTGCCTGTGAGAAAGGCATGGGGACTGAACATCCGGGAGGGTGGGAGCCCCGAGCTAGGGAAAGCATGGCGCAATTGCACAAGTGAGGTCTACTCCACTTCCCCAACGGGGCCATGATCATGACCAGCTCAGCCTCACTCGCTCCTTACTTCTTTTTTCCTTTCCCTGATAGGTTTGAGCGGTACAGGTCTGGCCGATCAGTTCAGAATGCCAGCAATGGAGTAAGTGTCCCCTGGCGCGCTGTCATCTCCTGAGGCGGGCACATAGCCAGCACATACACACATTAACAACCTGGCCTACTTGTGCCTCACTTCTGGTTTTCTAACCGGGACTACATCTATGGGTAACTGTAGAGCAAGCTCTGATTGGGGGAGAGCTCCCAGACATCCTTGATTGGAGGGCAGTCCACAGCTCTCAGGACAGTTACCATCCTAATGACTCAGTGTACCTTTTGTGAGTGGGGAGGTAAGGGAGCCAGGGTGTGGGGTTTACTGACAGCCTAGGTCTACTGCTCACCCTGGGTCATTGAGGGGAGCCATATTGCATCTGTGCTTGGGAAGCTGTCATGTCTTTCCTCATGAGTGCATGTAGATCCCTACGCAGGTACCTGACAGCGCTTTCCTTGGAGCCCCACCCCAGGATTCAGGCCTCACTGCCAGTGTCATGCCCTGACAGGTCCTGAATGAGGTGACTGAAGACAACTTAATAGACCTGGGCCCTGGCTCTCCTGCGGTGGTGAGCCCCATGGTGGGGAACACAGCACCACCAGCTTCCCTCTCCTCCCAGCTTGCAGGCTTGGGTGAGTGTCTCAAAGTGGAGGAGAATGCCTCTCCCTCACTGCCCTCCTTCCCGGAAGATAGACAGACAGACAGACAGACAGATGATGTAATCTTTTGGTTTTTTTTTTTTTCATGACAGAGTCTCACTCTAGCCTAGGCTGACCTGGTAATCACTTTGTAGTCCCAGGCTGGCCTCACGTTCACAGTGATCCTCCTACCTCTGTGTCCAGGGTGCTGGGATTAAAGGCATGAGTTCTCTTTGTTGGAAAGTCAGAAGAGAGCCTTTGGGAGAATCCATGTGAAGGTATACTCCTGAGTCCCAGTCAGTTGTACCACTTTTGATTTATAACTTCTTTCCTTTATTGGAAAGCAAGGGGGGTGGTATTTGAAATATTTGGAAGTTGTTTTCTTCTGTGTGTGCATGTATGTGTGGGTGCACATATATGCATGGGTACATGTGCACATGTTTGTGCATGTGTGGAGGCTAGGGGTTGACATAAGGTATCTTTCTAATACTTTTATTTATTTATGAGAGGTAGAATAGGTGCATGCAGGGTTCCTGCCACTGCAAATGAACCCCAGATACACATGCTGTTTGGTGCATCTGGCTTTATGGGGGTACTGGGGAGTTGAGCCAAGGCTGGAAGGCTTTGAAAGCAAGTGCCTTTAACCGCTGAGAAATATCCCCAGCCCTTTTGTCTGCGTGGGGGGGGGTGGTATTCAAGGCAGGTCTCATTCTAGCCTAAGCTGACCTGGAATTCACTCTGTACTCCCAGGCAATCCTCCTGTCTCAACCTCCTGACTTCTGTGGCTAAAGAAATGTGCCACCATACCTGTCATTTAAAAAAATATTTTTAGGGCTGGAGAGATGGCTTAGCGGTTAAGCGCTTGCCTGTGAAGCCTAAGGACCCTGGTTCGAGGCTCGGTTCCCCAGGTCCCACGTTAGCCAGATGCACAAGGGGGCGCACGCATCTGGAGTTCGTTTGCAGAGGCTGGAAGTCCTGGCGCGCCCATTCTCTCTCTCTCCCTCTATCTGTCTTTCTCTCTATGTCTGTTGCTCTCAAATAAATAAATAAAAAATGAACAAAAAAAAATAAAAAAAATTTTTTTAGTTATATATTTGTAAGCAGAGAGAGAGAGAAAAACGGACTATGGACACATTAGGGCCTGTGCAAACAAACTCTAGATACATACACCACTTTGTGCATCTGGCATTACATGGATGCTGGGGATTTGAATGTGGGCTGGTAGGCTTTGCAAGCAAGGGCCTTTAACTACTAAGGCTTCTCCCCAACCCCTCCACCTTATTTATTTATTTATTTATTTATTGAAATAGGGTCTCACACTGAACCAAGAGCTTGCTGAGTTAGCTAGACTAGCTAGCCAAGGAGCCCTGCCTCCACCTCCCTTGTGTTGGGATTATAGGCCTTTGTGTAGGTGCTTAGACACAAGCTCAGGTCTTCATGCTCATGCACAAGCATAAGCATGTACCTGCAGAGCCACCTCTTAAACCCCAGTTGTTTGCTTTTTATTTATTTATTTATTTATTTATTTTGTTGTTGTTCATTTTTATTTATTTATTTGAAAGTGATAGAGAGAGTGGGAGAGAAAGAGAGAGGGAATGGGCGTGCCAGGGCTTCCAGCCACTGCAAACGAACTCCAGATGCATGCGCCCCCTTGTGCATCTGGCTAACATGGGACCTGGGGAGTCGAGCCTCGAACCAGGGTCCTTAGGCTTCACAGGCAAGCGCTTAACCGCTAAGCCATCTCTCCAGCCCTGCTTTTTATTTTTTGAGGTGAGCTCAACAGACTGATCTTTTTTTTTTAATTTTTTTATGTGTAAGAGCAAGCAAGAGACAGGGCAGGGAAGAGGGAAGGAATTGACAAGCCAGGGCCTCCAGCCACTGCATTCGACCTCCAGACGCGTGTGCCCTCTTGTGCGCATGTGCAACCTTATACACATGCGTCACTGTGCATCAAGATGGCTTATGTGGGACCTGGAGAGTCAAACATGAGTCCTTAGGCTTTGCAGGCAAGCACTTTAACCACTAAGCCAGCTCTCCAGCCTTGCTTTTTGTTTTTGCATGTGTGTGTGTGCCATATATGTGATGTATGCACATGCATGTGTCCTGTGCACAAAAATGAGGAGGGCAGAAAAAGACAATGGGTTTCTTTATTGTTCTTCTGTGTTCCTTGAGATAGAGTTTCTCACTAAACCTGCAGCTGTCATTTTCTGACAGACTGGCTGACTAGCTAGCTCCAGTGATCCTCCTGTCTCAGCTCTCCATAGGACTGAGGTTACATATGTATGTAGCCATTCATAACTTTTTAAAAATATTTTATTTTTATTTATTTAACAGAGAGAGAGAAAGAGAGAAAGGGCACGCCAGGGCCTCTAGCCATTACAAAGGAACTCCAGATGTGTGCCCCCCTTATGCCTCTGGCTAGTGTGGGTCCTGGGGAAGTGAACCTGTGTCCTTTGGCTTTGCAGGCAAATGCCTTAACTGCTAAGCCATCCCTCCAGCCCCACAACTTTTTACATGGGTACTTGGGATCAAAGTCAGGTAGTGTCAGGTCTTCTCAGATACTTGCATGGCAAGTACTTGTACCTGCTGAAGCATTTCCCCAAGGCTGTTGTTTGCTCTTTTCTTTTTTTTCCAAGACAAACATTATTTTGACTTCCTTTTAAAAAATATATTTTTGTGTCTTTTAAATTTATTTGAGAGAGACAGAGAAGCAGAGGGAGGGGTGGGGGATGGAAGGAGGGAGGGAGGGAGAATGGGCGTCCAGCTGCTGCAAACAAACTCTAGATGCATGTACCAGATGCATCTGGCTTTCATGGGTCCTGGCAAATCGAACCTGGGTCCTTTGGCTTTGTAGGCAAGTGCCTTAACCACTAAGCCATCTCTCCAGCCTTGTTGTTTGCTTTTAAAAAATACTTTATTTTTATTTATTGATTTATTAGAGAAAAAGAGAGAGGGAGAGAGATAATGGGTATGCCAGGGCCTCTGGCTACTGCAAATGAACTCCAGACACATGTGCCACCTTGTGCATTTAGCTTACGTGGGTTCTGGGGATTTGAACCTAGGTCCTTAGGCTTCTCAGGCAAGAGCCTTAACTGCTAAGCCATCTCTCCAGCACTGTTTAATTTTTTTTGAAGGGGGGATTTTCAAGGTAGGGTCTCACTCTAGCCCAGGCTGACCTGAAATTTACAATGGAATCCCAGGATGGCCTCAAACTCATGGCGATCCTCCTACCTCTGCTTCCTGAGTGCTGGGATTAAAGGCATATGCCATCACACCCGGCTCCTGTTTACTTTTTAAAGAAAGGTAGCCTGCCATGTTTTATCTGGAATATTCTTTTACGGTTGAGATGATTTGTTTTGGATTAACAAGGCTAAACATGGCTAATAGGTCTTTGCTTACTAGCTGCTTAGAACACAGGTTTGAAAAAGTTTCCCAACAGGAGGCCCTGGTGTACTTGTGTTCTCATCCTTTCTTTCTCCCTCCCTCTCTTTCTCCCTCCTTGCAATTAAATGAATTTTTTTTTGAAAAATAGAGGGCTGGCCAATGTGGTGGTGCATGTCTTTAATCCTAGCACTCAGGAGGCAGAGGTAGTAGAATTGCTGTGTGTTTGAGGCCACCCTGAGACTACATAGTGAATTCCAGGTCAGCCTGGGCTAGAGTGAGACCCTACCTCAAAAAAACAAACAAACAGAGGGAGAGAATTACCATGGGATTTTTTTTTATAATTATGGAAAATGTTAATAAAAATTTAAAAATTAAAAAAAAAAAAAAACAAAAAAGGACTGGAGAGATGGATGAGTGGTTAAGATGCTTGCCTGAAAAGACTAAGATGCCGAGTTCAGATGCACAAGATGGCACATGTGTCCCGAGTTCATTTGTAGTGTGGCTGGAGACCATAGTGCAACCATTCTCTCTCTCCCTCTCTCTCTCTCTCTCTCTCTCTCTCTCTCTCTCTCTCTCTCTCTTCCTTTCTCTCTCTCTGTGCATCTTTGTCTCTCACACTGTCTCAGATAAGAAATAAAATATTTAAACAGATTGCTTCAAAAAGAAAGAAAAAGCTGCTAAAGCCACAGTGACACTAAAACCATGAACCTGTGACGGGTCAGCAGTGTCTGCACTAGGCTGGGAGACAGGAAGTGGCAGCCCTGATGTACACGCCTTCCTGGAATATTCCACAACCTCAAGTGTTCCATTGTCTGAAACCCAAGATAAATTCCTTACTTTTCCACAATGAAAGCGTGTGTGTGTGTGTGTGTGTGTGTGTGTGTGTGTGTGTGTGTAAAACCTTGTGTACTTCTATACCGAATGATACAAAGTTCTAGAAAGTTAAATTATAAGACTGGCATAACCAACAAGCATGGTCCTCAAAAATTCTTCCTCTATCTTGATTTTCTATTTCCTTTTTGCTTAGTATTTCTATCTTGAGATGGAAAAATAGCCTAGTTGGTAAAGCACATGCCTTGCAAGCATGAGGGCCTGAGTTCAAACCTCAAAATCCATGTTAAAAAAAAAAAAAAGCCAGGTATCCAAGCCTGTAATTCCAGCAATAGGGAGTCAGAGAAAAGCAGACTCCTTGGGGCTCACTGGCCAGTGTGGCCTACTTGGTGAATTCCAGACAAATTAGAGAGCCTGTCTTTAAAAATATTTTTTCTTATTTTTTATTAACATTTTCCATAATTATAAAAAATATCCCATGGTAATACCCTCCCCCCCCCCCCCACTTTCCCCTTTGAAACTCCATTCTCCATTATATCCCCTCCCCATCCCCATCTCAATCAGTCTCTTTTATTTTGATGTCATGGTCTTTTCCTCCTTTTATGATGGTCTTGTGTAGGTAGTGTCAGGCACTATGAAGTCATGGATATCCGGGCCATTTTATGTCTGGAGGGAGCACGTTGTAAGGAGTCCTACCCTTCCTTTGGCTCTTACATTCTTCCCGCCACCTCTTCTGAATTAGACCCTGAGCCTTGGAAGGTGTGATTGAGATGCAACTCAGTACTCCAGTCACTTCTTTCCAGCACTATGATATAAAAATATATTTTTTAAAAAGATGGATAATGACTTTGGAATGACACTGGAAGGTTGACCTCTGGTCCACACACACACACACACACACACACACACACACATGTGCATATACACACACAATATTTTCTGTTTTCCTTCACTTCAATTGAATTAAGCTTTTATTTGATGGCTTGTCAGTGGCTGTAATTATAGTGTCTCAAGATTTCCTCTATTTGTAGCCATATTTCCCTAACTAAACAGATGTCTCTGCCTTTAATCCATTCAGCTGATGGTATGTGTGTGTTTGATTTTTTTGAGCAGCTGGCCTGGAACTATATAGATCAGACTGGTCTTGAATTCATGGCAATCCTCCTGCCTAAGCCGCCCAAATGCTGGGATTACAGTTCTAAGCCACCAAGCCCAGCTCAAGCCACCAGATTTAATACTAAAGTTCAAAGTGGATTCTGCCACCTCACTTCTCAAAAAAAATGTCTGGTACATTTCCATCAGTCCCTTTACCTGGCACCGAGGCACCTCACTGGCCATCTGCTTCCCGTCTGGCCTTCCAGACTCTGGCCTTTGTCTCCTTCCGCTTCTCCCGTTAGCATAGCCACATTTGTCTCGAAAGACCTACCCTTCATGGGCCTTGAGTCTCTCCCTACACTGAAGCTCAGCATTGTGTAGGTTTGTTCCTCCCATCTGCTTGTAATCCAATGAGTGTCTGAGGCCACAGACTGTGTCAGATTCCACCTGGTCTACTCAAGCTCTAACTCTGAACATGGGTGCCTAAGATGTAGCTTCCAAATTGAGTAATTGGCCCAGGTCCTTAGGCATTAATGACTGAGTGAATTGGGGGCAGGCAGGTGAAAAAGGCCTGGAGAGAAAGCTGTAGGTATGCTGATCCTGATCCCCACCTTGTTATAGCGCAAATTCTTCCTTCTGTCCAGGACACCTCTTTCCCTTCTAGAGTAGTTTCAGGGTCAAGGACAGTGCTGTCCTCCCCTGGGACCTCCCCTGGCTTCTGTACATGCTGCACTGGAGGGCTGAGGATGGCCCTGTCACCACACACACTCTTAAGCCACTGGGCTGTCCTCCTGACTTTGAGGCCCATATTTTGTTCTCATCTGACTCTTGTTTTGTTATCACAGACTTAGGGACAGAGAGTGTCAGTGGCACCCTCAGTTCACTTCAGCAGTGTAACCCTCATGACGGCTTTGACGTGTTTGCCCAGACCAGAGGGAACTCCTTGGCTGAGCAGCGCAAGAGGTATGTGGGGCCCTTTCTACAGAAGCTGGAGACCATGGGGAATTGACCCAGGCCTAGCCACAGGCTAATACAAAAAGGCCTTTGCTTTTCCAGATCTAAGAGTGCTGGAAATGTTAAAATATGGCTGTGGAGATGGCATTTACTGCTGTGGTTGAATGAATGTCAGCCTGCCCCCATGGTCCTCCACCCTGGGGGTTGTCTGTGGTATCACTCTTCTGTCACTCACAGGAGACTACTTTCTTTCCTGCTCATGCCAGAGGCTGCCTCAACCAGCCTCTCCTCTGGAGGAGTCTGGGGTCAGGGGATCATAGTTAGTTACCCAGATCCATGCAAGATTTAACTGCTTGAAAAGAAAAATGACCAGTGGCTGGGTGTGGTGGCACATGCCTTTAATCCCAGCATTTGGGAGGCAGAGGTAGAAGGATCGCTGTGAGTTTGAGATGACCCTGAGACTACATAGTGAATTCAGGTCAGCCTGGGTTAGAGTGAGACCCCACCTCAAAAAACAAAAACAAAAGGCCAGAACCTGATAAGAATGTGACCAGTTAGCAATATGTGTATTTTTTTTTAAAGTTCTTAATAAAGTGATCAGGGTAGAGGCTCCTCTCACAATAGCTGTAGCCATGGTGAGCCAAATGGAACTGGGAGAGTTGATTCCAACATAGCCCTTGAAATTTAGGGAGGCATAGAGCATGCCTTCCTCCAGGTCCAAAAGAGGTCACTGCTTGTAAAATAAGAGTCACACTTATTTTGACTGATGTAGCCCCTCCCTCTAAGGGCTTCCAGCACATTTTGGAACCCTTCTCGTGAGCTTCAGAGAGACCACAGTGTCTCTTTAGCATCTTCCCAATCCATGCTTATACCTGAGGAGAAGGAGCTGTGGAATAGAAGGGGGGTCACAGGTCACCACCACACTCCCTGCATCCTCTAGGAAAGAACTCACTGCTTGCGCTGATTGTCTCCAGGGTCACCTATGAGGATCCCCAGGCTGTTGGAGAACTCTCTTCTGCACTAGACAGTCGGAAACAGAGCTCAGAAGTGGTAGGTCTTTAAGCCTGTTTTTCTGGTCGGAGTCTTCTGGAGAGAAAGGCAGGCAGGTTGGTAAAGCTGGCTGGATAATGCAGCCGAAGCGGGCTTGCATAGATGGCGGGGAGAGGAAAGGAGAGACCCACAGAGCACCTGTGTGCCACAAGGTAAGACTTCACTGAGTCCCCCATCCTATGAGGGGCTACTCCTGTCATATACAAAAAGAAGCAGACCCAGATAGTCATTAAAGAGAAGGTGGAGAGGCAGGCCTGGGAAAGTGGTTCAGTAGCTAATGGTATTTGCTTGCAAAGTCTGAAGCTTGGGTTCAAGTTCCAAGCCACTCGAATACGCCAGATGCAAAAAGTATCTGGTGTTTGTTTGGAGCAACAGGAGGCCGTGGCACATACATACATGTGCAAATAAATAGAAATTTTAAAAGGAAAGAGATAACGGTGACAAGGAAAGAGCAGGCCGCATGTGGGGTCCTATCCCAGCAATGTCTACCTCGAATCCCTATTCTTTCTACTGCAGTCACCAAACTTTTGGGATGTGGATCTGCTATGGCCAGATAAGGCTTCTGTTCACATGTTACAGTGCCCTGGTGTAGGCAGTGCGCTCACAGAATAATGACCTTCACAAGGAAGGTGAATGCTGAGCTTAGCCACCTGTCTACTGGCCTAGCAAAGCAGTACCAACCCCAGGGGAAGGCGGGTGGCGGTTAGGACTCTTTGGAGAGCCAAAGCACTGAGGAGGTATCTGGGAGAGCATACTGGGAAGCTATGGTCTTAGAGGGAGTGAAAAGTAAGTGGCAGGGCACTTTGAAATAAAGAGTGGGCCTGGCATGGTGGTACACATCTGTAATCCCAGCAGTCAGAAGACCAAGGTAGGAGGATCGCCATGAGTTCGAGACCAGCCTAAGACTACATAGTGAATACTAGGTCAGCCTGGGTAACAGTGAGACCTTACCTCAAAAAAAAAAAAAAAGAAAGAAAGAAAGAAAGAAAAGAAAAGAAAAGAAAGAAAAAAGGAAAGAAAGAAAGAAAGGAAAGGAAATAGAGAATGGCATCTGTGTTAGCCCCAAACCACAGCTGTAAGATTTCAGATCCCAGTGGGGAAAGGACTTGTGTCTATGAAGTCTTTACAGATGTCTTTCTTTTGAGCCTGCCCAGGAAATGTGTGGGAATGCTTGCCTGTCTGCAGGGCAGGAAGAAGGAGGGCTCCCAGGACAGCTGCTCACTACAGCGGGAACTCCCATCAGCCCCCCTTAGTCTGGGATGGAAAGGGAATAGTGCCCATTCGTCCACTAGACAGGGAGGGTTAAAGTGCGCTTTGCTTCCTGCACATCATTTCCCAGCCTACTGCAGCCCTAGTACAAACCAACTCAGGTGGGCAGAACAGCTAGCTCTGACTGGACTCTTCTGAGTTGCTGTGCAACCCTCTGCATTAGCCACCAGGGGGTGCAGAAGAGTAGGTCTGCTGCCATGGGCTCTCTGGTAAGCTGGGGTCCTTGGTGCTACTTGCCATCCATGCAGTAGTTGCGGTAGCTTCTCTCATTACTATAGACTCCCTTTGCACCTAACCCAGCAAGGGAATTAGAGAGCCAGGTTTCAATCCTTCCAGGGCCCTGCTTGGTAAAGTCAAGAATGCCTCCTGCTCTGAGTTGACCCAGGCCTAGAGTAGCCTTGCCCCCCAGCCAGGCCTTTTGCTTTCCATCCTGAATCCAGGGCCTGCCCCATCATGACAGCATATGTCCTGCACCTCCCCTGTTACTAGCAGTGCTCAGTCTTGGATCCAAGTCCAGAAGACGTGGTTGACTTCTCACCCTTTACCCTTTGGGTGCGTGGCTTGGCCTGGCTCCCTTTTTCCAAAGGTCCTGATGACTCCAGCAGATTACTCCATGGTGATAGGCAGACTGCTGTTCCTGTTGTTGATCACTGGCCTCGGCAAGACAGGGTAGCAGGGCACAGGGCAGCCATGTGTTTTTGTGTGGGGGCACATGCCTCACATGCTGCTGTGACCCCTTCTGGCCATCTGGACCAAGGGAGAAATTGAGAACACAGAGGAGGAGTGAAGATTGTATAGCTATATGTCTATAAGATTCTACCATATCAGCATTTCTAAATAGTTTACCATTTTAAAAAGTGATAGACAGGGTATCTCAGTGGCAGAGAACTTGCCTAGTACACCAGCCTCACTAAACAAACAAACAAGTAGCAACAACCAAGTTAAGAGTTTAGAAAAAGTGACAGGTGTGATGGTACACACCTTTAATCCCAGGACTTGGGTGCCTGAGATAGGAGCATCACTGTGAGTTTGAGGCCAGCCTGGGCTATAGAGTGAGTTCCAGGTCAGCCTGTCCTAGAGTGAGATCCTGCTTTAAAAAGAAAAAGAGTTTAGGGAAAGAATACTATAGGCAACTAGACAGTACAAAAAAACAAGACAAATAAAAAATGCAGAATAAATTAGAAAGAAGTCAAAACCAAAACAATTTTTCAGAAGCCATTTTTTTTTTTCTGAGGTAGGGCCTCACTCTAGTCCAGGCTGATCTGGAATTCACTACGTAGTCTCAGGGTGGCCTCAAACTCATGGTGATCCACCTACCTCTGCTTCCCTAGGGCTGGGATTAAAGGCGTGCACCACCATACCCGGCTGGAAGCTGGTTCTTTGAAAGCTGACTCCTTAAGCTCAGCTTGGTAGCAACACACCTACAACCCGGCACTCAGGAGGCGAAGTCAACAGGATCAGTAGCTCAAGGCCGCCTATGGGGGGGGAGAGTGGTGTCAAAGGAGGAGGGAAATGGGGGGGATAAGAGAGGGAAAAGGAGCAGGAGAAGAAAAAGAGAAAAGAAAAAGACAGGTTATCCCTTCCCCACCAAGTAACCTATCAAGATATTCAAAAGAATAGCCCTGGGTTTCTTCCTGGGCCTCATGAAGACTCTCCAAGTGTCCAGGGGCAGTTGGCATGAGCATTTGTTACCCTGCCTAGGACTCATGATTACTGAATTCTCCTTCCTGTTCCAGGCAGGTAAGAGGGATAGTGGGTAGTATCTGGTCATATTCCCTTATATGACCAACTGTCAAGTCAGAACAGTGTCTTTTCTGCCCCACAATATGTGCTATGACATCTTATCTTGGGTCTTTCCTGTGACTTTTCTTTCTGGGACTTTTCTGTACTCGGCCCAGCAGAGAGGGAAAGGTGGGGATTCTGACCTGGAGCCCATAGACAGCTGGCTCATGACCCAAGGAATGGTGAGGAGCTGCAGCTGAGTGTACCTGCTGTCCCCCCCAGCCCTCACCTGTATAACAGTCTGCATCTTCCTCTTGCTGCCTGCCAGGCTCTGTGACCAGAAGGATATGCAACAGTCCCTCCTTCTGAGGGTGCTGAAAAATTTCCCTCCTGTCTGTGTGGAATGTCCTCAAGGCCTCTTGCTTCTAGCCCCAGAAACACCTTCCTTGGTTTTCTGTTGAAGCCTGTGTTCCTAGGCCTTCAGGGGCTGTGATGTTAGCAGGAATGAAGGGAGGGCCCTTACCTCCTCTGGCAGTCTCTGGAGCTCTTGGCAGTATTCATTTTTTTTCAGGATGAGCACAAGTATTGTGGTTCATGCTTGGGAGGGAACAATCCCGAAGGCGCAGACTTAACATGGCCAGTCAGAGAAGCACCCTTGTGCCCTGCACCTAGGAATTTGGCCCTAGGTTTGGTGGGCTTTTGAATAGAATAAAATTTCCCCCAAAGGCCTTGAGACCACTTGCAGAAATACACGCATGGTAGGAACCAAGTGAAGAGAAGACAAAGCCAGGGAGAGCAGTAGGAATGACACTTTTGTGGCAGAGGCCTAGGAGGTCTTTCTCACCTCATCTGTCAAGTGGCCCAGAGCCTGGTGCATGGAGCAGAGGTGACTTACCTGCAGGCTACGAGCCTTGGGGTGACCACTTCACTACCAAGCATGAACCAAAGCTCCAGGTGCCTGTGGTGGGGCTGAAGCCACTGAGGATATAGTGAAAGAAGCTGGTGACCACAGTGGACAAATGGACCTCGGAGATGGGATCAGGGAAATGTGTAACCAGAGCTGCCCAGATAGGCAGATGTCCATGCAGGGTATCACGGAGCCATGTGCCCAAGAAAGACTGAGCCATGGCTGCAGACAACTCGTGCACAGTGGCACTTGGGCTAGCCTGCTCCTGGCAGCAGCGCACCTTTGCCCTGAGCAGGAAGGTAGCTGTTCTTGCATTGTATCCAAGGCCATTACTGGAGCTGTGGTTGGCCCCTCACTTCTTTCTCAGGATCAGGCTGAGCCCTGGACTTCGAGCAGACTTTCTAGAGATCATGTCCCTTTACTGTCAAAATTGGGGCGTTCCAGCTGTGTGCACTTGAACCTGTTGATCCTGCAAAAGAAGGATACTGCCTTGTCGACTGCCCTGAATGTGACCTGGCCATTGGCAGTGGCTCCTGCC
This sequence comes from Jaculus jaculus, assembly GCF_020740685.1. Taxonomy (NCBI): domain Eukaryota; kingdom Metazoa; phylum Chordata; class Mammalia; order Rodentia; family Dipodidae; genus Jaculus; species Jaculus jaculus. The sequence continues at coordinate 31,130,747 of NC_059113.1, forward strand.
TCTCTGCCCTTACTGGCCTCTTCCCCATTATAAAGCTCCACTCTTCAATTTCCCAGAAACAACCCCAACTAACAGCTAACCTGGCATCTCACCTTCCTGCCTACAGTTTTGTTTTGTTTTTTTTTCTTTTAAAACAATGTGTATTAATGGCTTTGCCTTACTTCCCATAGTACAGAAACCCTGTCTTGCCAAACCTCTTGAGTACAAATTCTTTACATGGAAACTTTTTGTACTACTGAGTGAGACTAGAGGCTTGTGGAGTATTCCTCATGTTGGGTTTGAATGAAATGTCACAGAAAGAGTTTCACAGCTCCTCTGGAATTAGCATACCTCCTGCAGACTTGCTCTTGCTGCCTTGAACATCACATAGGTGGTGCTCCTTATGGACTTGGAGCTGGGAAACTCTGTTGAGGGCTACCTCCCTAGACCTTCCTTCCCTGGGACCTCAGGTGTGAGGGCAGCCTGCACAAAAGCTACCTCACCACTGGTTCGACCTCCCTTCCTTGCCTCCCTGGCCAGTGGGCCTTTCTGCTACTTCTGTCTGGTGATCAGCTCGGGTCATTTCCAATTTGCAGGTTAGCACCAGGAAGATGACCCCTCTGTGAGCACATACAAGCCAAAGCAAGAAAGCTGGGTGTGATAGAGGATGCCCAGAACCCCAGAACTCAGGAAGCTGAAGCAAGAGGCTCACAAGTTCAAAGCCAACCTGAACTGTTCAGTGAGATCTTAAGACCCTGTCACAGAAAACAAGAATAGTAACAACAATAATAATAAAGCAAGAACAGAAGGTGGGGGCCTGGAGGTATAGTTCAGTGGTAGAGGACTTGCTTAGCTTGTGTAAAGCCCTGAGTTCAATTCCTAGCACCAAAGAAAACAGGTCAAAACTAGGCTAGCAAAAAGAACCTACTGCCACCAGAGGTTAGTTTGAGTTATTCCTACCCAGTAACCCTGGGACACCCCCAGACACAATGTCACAAAAAGCACTGGCTGAGTGGAGCTGGTGGTCGTGCCTGTCCTCCTCTCTGTCCCTAAGGCATAGTGACCAGGCCTGCAGCTCCAGGTGGGAGCCAGCAGCAGGACAGCTGCCCACCACTCAGATCCCAACCTGCTACCCTGGCACCTGAGTTGGATGCTTCTCTTTGGACTCTTACAATGGGCAGGCTTCTACTCTGCCAGCCTAGCTGCCTCCTTCACATGGGCCAGTGTTTGGCCTTCATCTCCACGCGAGGGTGCGGTGAGATAGCTTCCTTTTTCTCTCCACATTCATTCTCCCTCCCTGTCTCCCATATCAAGCCCCCACTCTTCAACTTCTTGGACCAGCCTACAGCTCAGATCAGTGCCCAAGATGTGACCCTGTGGCACATCAGTGTCAACAGCTACCTACAGTTCTGCTGGGCCAGCCCCTGGTGTGACAGATGAGGTCGCTGAGGTCCCCAAGGGCCTGGTGACTTTCCCCAAACCACAGGGCATAAGTCTCCTGAGACTTAGCATAGTGTCTCCTTTCCTTTATCAGCCTGGAGAGGGAGCTGCTTCTCCCCCCATCCAGTCCTTTGGACCTATGTGCTGCTTACTGTGGCTGTATTCCTTAGACTGGGTCTGAGAACACCTGCGTGATTAGAATATTGCATGTTGAAATTCTCTGACTTACCAGAACAGGCTTTGCATCCCACCACAAGAAGGTCTACCTCCCCTTCCAGTAGATAAACCCACCCAGCTCCTTAGCACCTGCCCTAAGATCTGCACTTGGGAGGCCGAGGTGGGAAGATCACTGTGAGTTTGAGGCCAGCCTGGACTAATTCCAGGCTGGGCTAGAGCAAGACCCGACCTTGAAAAAGCAAAACAGCCGGGCGTGGTGGCGCATGCCTTTAATCCCAGCACTCGGGAGGCAGAGGTGGGAGGATTGCCATGAGTTTGAGGCCACCCTGAGACTCCATAGTGAATTCCAGGTCAGCCTGGGCTACAGAGAGACCCTACCTTGAACCCCCCCCCCGCAAAAAAAAAAAAAAAGAAAAAGAAAAACAACAAAAAAACAAAAACACCATCCCAGAAGATAAAGGGTCCTGCTGATTCAGGAGTGTTGAAAGTAAAATACCACCTCACCTTGCCCTCGCCTTATTCACAGATGAGGCAACAGCACATCCCCTGCCAGAGCCCCTGAACCCCTGTTCCCACATCTCCATCCACATAGCTGCAGCTTCTTTAGACACAAGGGGTTGGTGAAGAAAGTGGGGTCGAAGAGAAGCCACTCCCCATGGCCTGCACTTCAGGAGCTGTGGCCTAGATAGAGCCCAGCCCTACTGTCACCCATCCACTACTGTCATCTAAGAGCTCAAGGATTTCCTTTTTTTTATGGTAATGAGAAATAAATCCAGGGCTTCATGCATGCTAAGCAAATTACTCTACCTCTGAGCTACATTCCTAGCCCTCTACTTTATAACTGTAACAAAAGGATAAGGAGAAAAAAAAAAATGAAAGCTTTAGGCCATGACCCCTTACTGTTTTTTGTTTTTTAAGCTTTAGCAACAAGGCAAAAAGCCCAGTGGGAGGGCACTTGCCTCGTATGCTTGAGACTCTGTAGTCCCAACTCCAACACTGCAAAAAGAAAGAAAAGCCCAGGGGCTGGGGCGATGTGCAAGTATGGTGACCTGAGTTTGAATCCCCAGAACCCACGGAAAGCCAGACAGACGCAGTAGTGAGTGGCTGAAATCTCAGCGTGCCCACAGTAAAATGGGAGGCAGAGACAGGAGAATCCTTGAAGCTTGCAGGACAGCTAGCCTGGCTCACCAAGTTGTGAATAAGAGCCTGCCTCCAAACAAAGTGGGAGGTGAGGAGCGACACCAGACATTGTCCTGTGCCTTTCACACCCATGCCTGCCTTGCACACGCCTTCACTCACATGCGTGCATACATACCTATTCACATGATACACAGGGTAAGTGAGTGCAAGAAAGCAAAGCTTTCTTTGTTCTCAGTTTCTCCCAGGTAGATTGAGGTAGACACATTTTTTTAAAAAGGCTGCATGTGTGCTGTAGTAGCCGCTGTGGGTGGTTTTTCTCCTTGGAAAACTGACTGGCTTTCTGAGCTGGGGTGATTGATAGAAATCAAGATCAGGTACCCCAGTTCCAGGAATGTGTCAAGGCAGAAGGCCTGCCAACTCTCACCAGGTAGCAGGTTGTACCTGCTGTGCCCCGCTGCTCTCTGATGGGGAAGGTGGGTGTCTGCCATAGGCACTGTTGGTACAGCTGTTGAACGTCCTTGCCCCTCCCCCCAGTGAGTAATCACATGTTCTGTCACTGGGTCTCATGTCACAATGGTAAGAGCCTGAAACGTTTCCTGTTCAACAATCTGAAGTGTCCAGAATGGCAACATAGAAGACATTGCCTCGCGTGATCTCTGGTAGCTTGAGCTGTTAAAAAATACTTGTGTGACTCCCCATGGCAGAGTGAGGACAGAGCATGGAGCAGGTTCTAGGAGCCAGGGGTGGCCTGCTAGCCAAGAAGGGCAGTAAAGAGCAAACTTGGTGCTGTAGTCACCTGCTCAGTGTGTGTGTGTCACCCCACCCCACTGGCAGCAGCTGTCACCCTTCAGGACAGGATTGTCATGTGAGGGCTGATGATACAAATTCTTTGTTCTCTGCCTTTGTTGAAGTATTTTTTTTTTAATTAGTTGACACCAGGCAGTCCCCATTGCTGTCCCCATTGCTTATTTGTAACTTTATTCTTACCCTAGATCATGACATTAAGATGTAGCCAGCTATAACAAAGTGTTGGCATTTTGAAGCAATGAAATAGTGGGCTAGCAAGCATACCTCCAGCCCAGGGTAGGCAGGTTGCCCTGATTAAGGACCCCTCATCTCACTTGTCTAGACTGGAAAATAAACCTTTCATTAACATGACTTTGTGGGGTTCAAGGCCACCTTCACTTCCTATCCTGTCTTATTTGACAAGCAACTTCAATATTTTTAGTTAGTTACATGTATTTTTCTGAATTTTTGCCCAAGGGCCCTTGGCCAAGACATAGTGACTTCTCCAATACAGTGAGGTTTGCTGGGGAGCCTGTCACGTCCTAGGCATGCTCTCTGCTTCCTCGTGATTTTTTTTTTTTTTTTTTTTTTTTTTTTTTTTGACTACCGAAGCTTAGATAGCTGTTGAGAAGAAGGTCTACTGTGCTGTAAGAAGGATAGGACACTAAGGGAAGCTCTTGCATTCAGGTCTACTAAGTGCTTGTTTGGGTTTTTGTTTTGTTTTTTTTTTTTTTTTTTCCTCAAAAGAGACACAAAGAAGACTGGAGCCCTGTGGGTTTTTTTGTCATCAAAGCCCTTACCTTAGCTGCGTTCCTGCTGATGGTAAAGTGGGCCTGCTTGCTGGCAGCCTCCTCCCACTCAGAAAAGCACGCCCAGGCTGGCGCTGCCCTGCCCTTCTGAGCAGGCTGCCACAAAGCCTTTCCTGTGACACCAGGGCCTCTCGCCCTGTGGTGGACGTCCCCAAGGGCTGTTACTCTCCTCCTGACACGGTGCCACAGGACTCGCACCGTCCTGGAATTGGAAGGAGCTTTGCAGCCTTGGGCTGGAAGGGCAGACACATAGTCAAAAAGTTTCCCCGTATCAAGAATGCGTACCGCTGCCTTCCCCACTGGTCAGCCTGCTTCTTATAATTTGCCACCTCATTGCTTTCCTCACCTGCCATGTTACACGTAGCTGCCCGTGTGTGTCGTGTAGTTGCTTGTCTGCCCTGTGCACATTTTGGTTTTGTTTGGGGTTTGCTTTGACGATTTACTTTGTTCTGGTGTTCTGTCTTCTCTCGCCTGGCTGTGTGGGGGCTGTTTACTGCCCCTGCCTCCATAGATCCCCGTTGCGCAGCCCTCTGTCATGGACGACATTGAGGTGTGGCTCAGGACGGACCTGGTGAGACTCAACTTTTACATTTTGTCTGCAGGGTGTGGCAAGGCCAAGGCTCTTCTGAGGACAGGCCTGGGGTGCATGGCAGGGGTCCTGCCTCCACCATGGTGGGTTGGAAGAGGGAGGTCATGGCAGTTCGTCAAAGTTCACCTCTTTCAACATGTGGCCTCAGCCGGGGTGCGCAGCGGACTCCGGCTGGGAGGACAGTAAGGGTGCTGGCTCTAGGCACAGTCCCTCACCCACACAGCCCTGTACAGGGGTGGGCAGGTCCTTCCTGATATCCCACCGCCATGAGATCTGAGCTGGAAAGAGCCCAACTCCAGTTCACTCCTAACATCTCCTCATATTCTTTTTAATTTCAAGGGAATGTGTGTGCTTTTTTTATTTTTATTTTCCTTTATGGGGAGATGAGCATACTTTTGTGTTTTGGTATTCATTTCTTGTTAATTTTTTTTTCTTTTGTGCTGGGGACTGAACTCATGGCATTATGCATGCTAAGCAAAAGCTACATCCCAGCCTCATTTCCTTTCTTTTCTTTTCTTTTTTTTAACTTCTGAGACATACACATAGATAAGTTGGGTGCTTGGCTTTAAATCCACTATTATTCCCATCCCCAGTATCTTCTAGAATTTTTGACCTGTAGGAGTCCCTGACTCAAAGATAGGGCAAAGAGAGGCTGAAGTTAACGTATATCTGAAGATAGCTCCTTATAAAGCTCTTGCGTTCACAGCAGCCCAGTGTGGGAGGAAGTCAGCCAGCAGTCACAGGGCCTGCCTGGCTGGCATTGGCCTGTCCCATAGGAGGACCACAAGAAGGCATTCACCTGGGTGTCAGGAGAAGTAGAAAGAGCCTGTGACCTTTCTCAAGGGGATGCCTGGAAAAGGAAAGCAGCATGGCCCAAGACCCTTCCCTTAGAAGGGACCTCAGGCAAGGTGTGGTGTTGCACACCTCTAATCTCAGTGCTTGGGAGGTGGAAAGAGGAAGATCAGAAGTCAAGGTGAACCCTAACTACCTAGTATGTTGAAGGCCAGCCTGCACCACATAGGATCCTGTTTTTTAAAAAGGGGAAGGAGCCAGGTGTGGTGGCGCATGCCTTTAATCCCAGCACTTGGGAGGCAGAGGTAGGATGATCGCCATGAGTTTGAGGCCACCCTGAGACTACATAGTGAAGTCCAGGTCAGCCTGGGCTAGAGCGAGACCCTACCTTGAAAAAACAAAAGGGGTGAGCGGCTTTGTTAGGCAGGCTACCAAAAGAAAAGTAGTAGGATTGGGAGGGACCCCAGGTCTCCCAGTCCAGCTCAGGGCTTTTCACTCCCCTGTGGGCCCCTTACCTGTGCTGCTTTTAGCCACATAACTTCGTAAAGGTGCGCAGAGCCCACGTGGCCTCTTTAGGAGCTGGCATTGGGGACGGAGTCTGGGCTCAAGGGAGGCTGATGCCATTCCCAGGAGACTATAGGACATGCTTCCAGGGGACAGAGCCTCCAATGCCAAAGTACCTACTAGGGTCCAAGCCTAGGCCATCCCGGCTCCAGGCAGCTTCTGGCTACATGCAGTACAGTGGGTGGACATTGTCCTCCAAAATCCTATGCTGGCAGCAAGCATGCACCGGGGACACTGGTGTGCCTCAGTCTCATGACCTGGACCCCATTAAGCTCCCTGTGATGTTCTCTCCAGAGCCTCGTGTTGATGGGCCAAGGGTCCTCCTCTCTGAGGCCTAAGCAAGGCACCAGCCTGAACAATTTTTTATTTTTCTTTTCTGATCCTTCTAGGGAATCAAAACCCAGAGCCTGTTTGGTCCTTTGCTTTTGCTTTTATTTATTTATTTTTTTTTAAGCAAAAATGTTGCCTTCTCTAATAGGAAGAGCAGTTTTTTGCATTATAAAAATCTGGAACTAGAAAGGTAGGGCTTCACTTGGGCTGCCCCAGGAAGTGCTACTTTGGGGTGGCCATGGGCAGGCAGAGGTGCTGGGTGGGCAAAGCAGGGATGAGCCCTAAAACCATTCTCTGCTCCTCCTACAGAAGGGTGATGATCTGGAAGAGGGTGTCACGAGTGAAGGTAGGCGTGGCTGGTGGCCATGTGACCCTCTTCTCTCTTACCCCAGGCTCTGGGGACTGCACAGGGCTGGCCCCCATACCCTCCAGCCTCCATTGCCAGAGCTGTGTGGGTACTGGGCCTGAGTCCTGGCCTTTGATGGGACTCTGATATGGGCAGTATTATTTTTCCCACTTCCTTTGGGGGGAACCAAGGTCAGGAAAAACATGTGAATTTCACTGAGAGATGAATGGTGGGCAAAGATTGCCATCTTGGGTCCTGGGCCCCAGATACTCAAGCCCAGCTCAGATATAAACCATGTAGCACCTGGGGTGTGTGGAGGTCCTTTGGGCAACTGGGCTTCAGTAGATGTGTCTAGTGGGAACAGCTCCCCCAAGAAGCCCTCAGCCTTCTTTCCCTCTGACATCCCCACCTCTCCATCTTGCCTCACTGACCCCATCCCATCCTCCTTCTGTCCCCCACCACATCTGCCAGACCCAATGCCCAGGCAGGGACTTACTTGCCCAAGGCCTTGCCCTTGTGCTGGATGGCTGCTGTCTGCTACCATTCTTCACCCCCTTCCTTGGGCCAGGGAGGGTAGAGTAGATAGGGTGACCCCTGTAGTGTCTTAGGAGTTGCTTGTCTACTCTCTTGCCCCCCCCCCCCATGCTGATCTGGGAACTGGAGTTCTGGGACCTCAGGGAGGAGGGGATGTGTACCTATGGGTTGTTCCAGAGCCTCTTTCCTGCCAGACCCCTTCTCCCATCACCGCAGGCCCTCCCCACCCGCACGCTCCTCCTAACTAGCCTTCCACTTGTCCTGCATGCAGGGACTCAGGAATAGATGGCTTCCTGAAGCTAGTCCCCAGGATAGGAGGGTCCAGAACCGGCCCCCAGCCCGGCCTCTGGCTGGCTGCTCATCTGCCCGCCCCCCACCTGCCCCACCTCGCCTCCTGCCAGGGGCAGCCCTGGCAGTGTGCCACCTGGAGCAAGGGTATAAGGCTCTAGCTGGGTGACCCCACACACACACATACACACACCAGCCCTGACCTTCACCTTGGTTATATTGCAGAGTTCGATAAGTTCCTGGAAGAAAGAGCCAAAGCTGCAGAAATGGTTCCCGACCTGCCCTCACCTCCTGTGGAGGCCCCTGCACCAGCTCCTAGCCTTTCCAGCCGGAAGAAGCCAGAGCGATCCGAGGATGCCCTCTTCGCCCTGTGAGCTGTTGCTCTGTGCTTGGCCTCTCTCGTGGCAGGTCACTGTTGGCTCCCCTGGTGGACAGCGGGCACGGCCGCCCCTCAGCCCCTCGGCCTGAACACCTGTATCTCCATGGAAATGCCACTGTTTGACCTAGGCCTCCATAGTCAGCACCCACTTTCACTACCTTTTCTCTGGGTGGTGGATAGCAGAGCAGCACTGTGCTTAGAGGCCCTGCTCCCCCGCCCCCCATGGACTCTCTTGGCCTGGGATCCTCCCAGGAAGAGCCAGTGGCCCAGCCCCAGGCAGGGCAGTCCGCTTGACACTTTCTGAGCAGAGTCCTTGCACTGTTTCTCTCACGACCCCCTCCTCGCCTGAGCTCAGCTCTGTGGCTTCCCTCGGGAGGACCACTTCACTCCCTGGGGCCTCTCTTCTCCATGAAGAGCTCCAGGCCAACACCTCTGTAAGAGCTTGTACCCACAGGCTTGGTCTCTCTCCATGGGCTGTGGCACTTGGTGTGTCTGCACTTTAAAGGGCTTGGTGGGCTGTTCCCATGGGGGTCCCTCCTGTTCATCAGTTGAACAAGCCAGGGGCCCGTGGCTCTCGGTGTGCGTATAACCCTAGGTAGCGGCACAGTGTGTGGAAGAGCACTAGCCTATGCATGTTGTGCATGGCCACACCCACGCCTGGCCCTGAGGTTGAGAGCTGCTGGGGAAAGTGAGGTGACTTTGGTGTAGCCCATGCCCAAGGTTCTGGCCTGGCTTTTAGCAACTTTGACACAGCCACCTACATGCTCAGCAGCACACAGCTGAACCATGCCTGGAGGTTCCACATCACATAGAAGGCTCCTCTCCCTTCACTGGCATGGGCCTCAGCCTCTTCAATTTGCTGTCCCTACCTCTGACCACTACACACTTCACATGTCCTCCAGCCACCACTTTCAGTTTGAAGCCTGACAGTCTATGGCTGAAACAGATGAGAGCTGGGAATGTCTGCTCCTATCTTCTATCCTTGTGGTGTGTCTCCTGGCTGTGGGAAGGGACTCACACTGTTACCTGCACCCCAGTCCATCTGATAGCCTCATTTCTTCAAGCTGTCCAGAAAAAAGAAACCTGCAGCTAGGTCACCATACGCCGTGCAGGGCACCCATGCTCCCAGCCCCGCTCTGCACCTGCCACCCCCACGGCATCAGCCCAGCAGAGCCGGCTGGGCTCTGTTCAAAAGAGATTAGTGCCCAGGCTCTGGGCAAGTATCAGGATGGGACCACAGCCCCAAAGAACAGGATCAGCCCACCCCAGGACCCAGGCCTCCTCCAACACCCCACCAGCAGCCTCAAAAAAAAAAAAAAAAAAAACAGTGGCCTGCGGTCTGGCTGAGGCTCATCTGGCAAGGCCCATGGGGGATGTCACTCTGGCTTAGCAGAAGATGTCCAGGAAGCCTCTCCCAGAGGAAGTTCAGCTAGCCTGCTTCCCTCCCAGTCCTATCTGAGTACCTACCATACCTCCACCCTCTGCTCAAGGCTCTTGGCCAACCTGAGCTCCTCTTTCAGTGTTTCTCAAGGGCAGAGTCCCCTGAGACCAGCTTGGCTGTCAGGGCCTCTTAAAGGAACCAATTTGTCAAACCCAAGAAGGTGGCTGGGTGGCCCAGTGTACACGGAAGCCTGGTCTTTGGCATAGACTGGAAGGGTTGTCTGTGAGGGCCAGAACTCACTTCTGTCAGCCTGCCAGAGCTGGGCCTGTGTGCAGTAGGTAGCCTGGCCAACTCCCTGCCTGGAGAGAACATGAAGAGGAAGATGGGCCTTTTGCAGGGTGAAAGGTTGAGATGAGAGCCCACCAGGGGTCTCCAGCAAAGCTATTTTTCATGCCCTTATCCATAGCTGTCCTCCATCTTCCTGACTCCAGCTGGTGAGGGAACATGGCTTGGAGAAGCCTGACAGTCCCATGGGCAGCAGATAGTTTAGGGCCCTCCTAAGCTAGCAGGAGGCCATTGGGTATGAAAAGTGCCCTGCCTGCCTGGCCTGGAGCAGCTTGGTCTGCATTGCTCATATCCTGTTCAGAGGCAGCTTCTCTACTTGTGGGCTGAGGTGTGTGCCTGAGGTCTGCACGAGAAGCAGTACTGGGCCCAGGTGTCCTGAAGGGTGTTCTGCTCAGCCCCTGCAGATTGTCCCATCCTTAGGCTTCTGGTGCCTGCCTGCTCCACCCTCCCTAGTCTGTGGACAGAGTCCTCAGGCCCCTGCTCAAGCCAGCAGCCTCCACAAGTATTAGAAATCACAGATACAGTGTGTACTTAATTACACTAAATTATTGCTGGGATTCCTCATAAGCACTAATTATACCTGATTATAGGTTAAAAATATTTATTTTGTCAAAATATTTTCTTGGGGATATGTTTAACCTTTTCTTGTTCATTGTGTGCTGAAGTGTGAAGACTAACCAGTTCCTACTTCCTACATCTGTGTGACCAGGGCAGCAGTAAAAGAAAGGCACCATGTGCAGTTAGACCATCGTGGGGCAGGCCTCTGGGAGCCTGCCCTAGAACGGCCCCTGCCTAGGTCCTGACCAGAGAGATGAGCTGGGCTGAGAGTGATCAGCTCAGCTCTCTGTGTGGGAGGCATGGGTTTTCAGTGCCACAGGGGCTTGCTTCTCGGTGGCCTGGGCCAAAGGGAAAGGTAGCTGCTTGTTTGTGTCTGTCCTGTCTATCAGCCCCCTCAGCTTGAGTGACTGTGCCTTGGTTCACTGTCGTTGTCCTTCCCACCCAGGAGTTGGTTCTACGTTGTCACCCATAGCATTGCTTAGCTGGGAAAGTAACAGCAGGGCTCTGGGTGGCCTGGTGACAGCAGGTTCCTGTCCTCCTTCCTGTTGCCAGGCCCCACTGCCATCTGGCAGAACTCTTTTGACTGATGGCTTTCTGGATGACTCAGGGTAGGCCATGGACCTTCCTAGAGCCAGGTCAAACCTAAGAAGCTGTGGAGAACAGCATGGGAGAGCCCTTGCTCCCAGCCGGCATCAGCCCCCTGCACTTCCTGGTTGGCTCATGGCCTTGCTACAGTCTGCTGTTGGGATGACTGGGCCCTTCCTGTATGTCAGCCACAGGAAGGCTCATGGAGGAGTGTGTTTCTCTCCTGGAGATGCTCCCTGTAGCCCTGTGGTCCCATCATTTGACCCAGTGCCCATCTCCAGCCCTACCTGTTCATGGGGGTCCAGCTGCAGCTTCCCCTGTGGCCACTAGTCCCTGGGAACAGCTGTCAACCCTGTGTCCTGACTGTTCCTGCCGTACCCAAACCGCCAGGCTCTCTGAGAGAGCAGGAGTGATACTCATTCCTAAAGTTTGCACTTCATTTGTGAGGGTCTCTGGATCCTCGGGGCTGCTGAAAAGGTGTTGAGTTTGTTGTCCCCTCACCCCCGATGTCAGGTTTTTGTTACTGTCCTGTGTTTCTGTAGGCAGAGCTAGTTCTGGAGGGTCGCTCAAAACGACATCAGAGCATCCCCTACCGCCACCTGGCTCTCCTAGACACTGTCTCTGTAGTTTGTGTTCTTGCATGTAAAACACTTAATAATAAATACATAGTTGAACAAACCATTCCTGCGTGATCTCTGAGTTGGCCTTAAACATCCAAAGGGCCTGCAAGCTTATACACCTACTTTTATAAAAATACATATTTATGAGGAGAGAGAGACAGACAGGCCAGGGCCTCTTGGCTGCTGCAATTGAACTCCAGGTACATGTGCCACTTTGTACATCTGGCTTTATGTAGGTGCTGGGAAATCAAACTCAGGCCACCAGACTTGGCAAGCAAGAGCCTTTAACCACTGAGTCATCTTCCCAGCCCCCACCTGCCTTCTTAAGCAGGTTCTGCCATGTGTCCTGGAGGGATACCCACAAACCTCTTCCTTGTGCTCCCTCCCAGTGGCCTGGGCAAAAATCCCTGTGCTCTGTCAGTCATCCTGCGTCAAGGAGTCACAGTGTGGGACTACTTGGGCTGCCTAAGAGCTCTGGGTCTGAGGACAGTGTGTCTTCCCCACATAGGTGGAGCAAGGCCACTCGTCCTGGCCCAGAGCTGGCAGGTCTGAGGCACCCCAACCCCTTTTTCTGTGTTGCCACTGTTGCAGTCCGGTTCGCATTGCTGGTAGAAATCACCCAACCAAGAGCAGCTTCTGGGAAAAAGAGATTTATTTTGGCTTACAGGCTCGAGGGGAAGCTCCACGATGGCAGGGGAAAACGATGGCATGAGCAGAGGGTGGACATCACCCCCTGGCCAACATAAGGTGGACCACAGCAACAGGAGGGTGTGCCAAACACTGGCATGGGGAAACTGGCTATAAAGCCCATAAGCCCGCCCCCAACAATGCACTCCCTCCAGGAGGCATTAATTCCCAAATATCCATCAGCTGGGAACCTAGCATTCAGAACACCTAAGTTTATGGGGGACACCTGAATCAAACCACCACAGCCACCATTTGGAATCAGAATTGAATGCAAAGCTATGCTAGGCACTGAATCTGATCACCTTGGCTACAGGTGAATAGATCCCTCCTCCTTACCCTAACAGCTTTTTAAAAAATATAATTCCCGGGCTGGAGAAATGGCTTAGCGGTTAAGCGCTTGCCTGTGAAGCCTAAGGACCCCGGTTCGAGGCTCGGTTCCCCAGGTCCCACGTTAGCCAGATGCACAAGGGGGCGCATGCATCTGGAGTTCGTTTGCAGAGGCTGGAAGCCCTGGCGCGCCCATTCTCTCTCTCCCTCTATCTGTCTTTCTCTCTGTGTCTGTCGCTCTCAAATAAATAAATAAAAAAATTTAAAAAAAATATAATTCCCACTGGGCATGGTGGCACACACCCTCAGACTACATAGTGAAATCTAGGTCAATCTGAGCTACAGTGAGACCCTACCTCGAAAAACCAAAAAAACAAAAAACATATATATATATTTATTTATTTATATATTTATATTTATACATATGATTCCCATCAGGGCCTGGCTTAGTCTAGTGCTGCCATGCAAACATAAGGACCTGAATTTGGTAGAGAACCCATGTAAAAAAAAAAAAAAAACGTCCTACATGTGGTGACACATGCTTGCAATCCCAGCACTGGGGAGGAAGAGACATGCGAATTCCTAGCACTTGCTAGCTAATCTAGCCAAGTTGATGAGACCCAGGCCAATGAAGCCATCTCAGAAAAGGTAGGTGTAGAGGCTGGAGAGATGGCTCAGAGGTTAAGGCACTTGCCTGCAGAGCCTAAGGGCCTGGGTTTGATCTCTTAATACCCAGATGCACAAGGTAATGCATGCGTCTGGAGTTTGTTTGCAGTGACTAGAGGCCCTGGCATGCCCCTTCTCGCTCTATCTGCACCCCCCCCCAAATAAACAAAATTTTAAAAAGGATAGATAACATTCCTGAGGAACAACACACAAGGTTGCCCTGGCCTCCACTCACGTGCAGCACACACATACACATGCTTATCTGTACATGCATGGACACATATGCACACACTGAAAAATGCTATTTACAGGCTGGAGAGAGGGCTTAGTGGTTGAGGTACCTGTGAAGCCTAAGGACCCATATTTGACACTTCAGATCCCACATAAACCAGATGTACAAAGTGACAAAAGCACACAGGTCTCACATGCACACAAGGTGGTGCACGTGTCTGGAGTTTAATTGCAGTGGCTGGAGGCCCTGACACGCCAATTCTCTTTCCCTCCCTCCCTCTCTCTCTCTCTCTCTCTCTTTGAAAAATTAAAATTCGCATCACATATGGTCTGCACACTGAACGTGCACACTTGAGTGTTAGCTATAGTTACAGGGTTTTGAGGTCATCGCCACAATTTTAGAAAGTCTTGCTCCTCCACACCTGCCCTACCTCCAGAAAGGCGCTCTGCTGCAGACCCAGGAGGCTGCCCTGAGGCGCTCACTCTGAGATGCTGCTCTTTGGAAACAGGCCTCAGCCAGCCACGAGGGAGAGGTGGGGAGAGCCACTCCTTCTAGTGGCTTGGGAGGTGCTAGACCCCTTTAGTTTTTTCACCTCCTAGCATTGAGGGTGGACTTAAGTGTGTGACCCTGGCAGGTGTCTGCAGCCTGTCATGGTGCTAATGAAGACCAAAGGCCAGGAAGAGCCACAGACTTGCCTTTGGGCACAGGGATTAGCAGAACTGGCACTCAGACATAGAGTCAAGCTTCTTGGATGAAGGCCAAGAAGGGTCAGCAGGGAGGCCACTGTCTCCAGGGCCTGCAGATGAAGTCTGGGCAGGGGCATGTCACAGGCTTTTATGCTGATAAAAGGAAAGTGGTCCATGGCAGGCCGTTGTTGGGACCCTCACCATCAGCTGAGTGTCAGCATCCGGCTCCCCGGGACCCAGGGAGTTTGGCTGAGTCCCTTGCCTATTTCTGGCAGGGTGACTTACAGCCCTGCCCTCCACGGGTGTGTGTGTAGGGGATTATAGGAGAGTGCCATTAAAAATGGGAAGCCCACACCCCAGTTTGAGCAGACAACATGGACCGAGCCCATTCTGCGCCTCCAGCTCTGTGCCAAGCACTATGGCCCTGAAAGAGGCTGGAAACCAGCCCCTAGCCTGTGGAGAGCCGGTGGATCTTGAGACTGCTGTAGATTTCAGGGCGTCTGGTTCACTTGTACTTTTAGCTGGAGAGAGGAAGGGGAGGGAAGGGTTGCTCAGCCCTGCCTTTAGAGCCCTTGAAGTCTGACTGGATTCCCAGAACCAAGAGCCCTCCCCTGCTGGGAGCTGAGGCACTGCTCCACAGCCTGCAGGAAGGGACCAAGGTCTGAGGGAACAGCTGAGCCCCCAGAGTAGGCCAACCACAAGAGAGAGGGCAGGGCTGTTGTATGGCCCTGACTTGGCTGAGAGGCCTCCTGGTAGGGACCTGGCCACTGCTGGTGGGCATTTGCCAAAATGTATTTCCCCAATACATTAGTAGCTATTCCTGTAAAGAAAGGGTACTGTGGGGGGGGGGGGGAATGCAAGCAATGTTGGAGAAAAACAGTATCAGAATTTCCTTCTTAAAGATGGAATCTGTGTTCTACACTTCTCCACTAGAAAGGCAGAAATTGGTTAATCTGGAAGAAGAAAGAACTTCAGAAAAGGCTGGATCCACGTGCTTCGGATTAGGTCAGGTGGCTGCTCTTCGTGTGTCTTGGCTGTGTTTCCCCGGGCTGGCCAGCAACTTCCCTGTACTTGACTGCAGGCTGCCTGCAGCTCGGCCAGGCAGACATCCTACTGGCAGAGAAAGAAAGCCTCTTTCCCAACAGTTCCCACAAAAGGCCAAGAACTCACCCTAAAAAAACAAAAAAAAAAAAAAACTGGCTGTTAGCAGAGGAAGGATGAACTCTAGAGACCCAGGGACTGGGGTGTGGGTTAAATAGCCAGTGACATGAGTGACGCCCCTGGGGCCCAGACCCGGGCAGAGGCAAACTTCTAGACTGCTCTCTCATCACTCCCTCCCCAGGTCTTGCTGCCTACATTCATGTCACTGGAGCTTTGAGTTGAGTGGAGCTGCTGAGTTGAGTGGGGTCTTGTCTTCCCTACCCACAAGTCCCCACTGAAGCTCTTGAAAAGTGTTCCTCCTCCACCTCATTCCAAGAAAACCAGCTTCTCTAGGTCCTGGGTGAGGGAAGAACCAGAGACCTTGGACAAGCAATGATACCCAGAAAGTTCCACCATATTGCAGGGGAGCCTCTGAGATGCTCTCTGGCCGTCCCTTCAGAGGGCCTCTGTTCACGTCTCCAAGGCCAGGCCCTCAGCATCCCAGCCAGGCCAGCCTCTACACACAGATCTGGAGGGTCGGAGGCAATGGTTCTGGAGACCTGGTGGGGGTTTTTCTAGGACTGACTGCTCTCCACCCCAGCTCAACTCTAGGAGTAACTCACCTGGGGATGCAAGCTTCCCCAGCAGACCTGAGAAATCACTGTGCCCTCTGCTCTTTCCTCCTCTGCGAAGTGGGGTTGTGAGAGGCCTACAGGGGCCTTTTTACTCCATTAATCTCTGAGTGAGTGAAACGGGCTGGAAGGTCTCCGGTGCCGATGGAGGAAGGAACTCCATCTGGCTGAAATGGCAGCGGTTGTAAGGCATTACCACATAGCCCCATTTTCTAAAACTCAGAAATCCAACAGTCAAGTGAAATTTTCTTTTTCATTTTTATTTATTTACTTGGGGGAGAGGCAGAGAGAGAGAGAGAGAAATGGGTGTGCCATGGCCTCTAGCCACCACCGACGAACTCCAGCTGCATGCACTCCCTTGTGCATCTGGCTAACGTGGGTCCTGGGGAATACAGCCTTGAACAGGGGTCCTTAGGCTTCACGGTGCTTAACCGCTCAGCCATCTCTCCAGCCCTGAAATTTTCTTTTTAAAAAAATATTTATATTAAGATTAGGTGTGGTGGCACACACCTAATCCCAGTACTCAGGAGGCAGAAGTAGGAGGATCACCATGAATTAATTCAAGGCCACCCTGAGACCACAGAGTGAATTCCAAGTCAGCCTGAGCTAGAGTGAGACCCTACCTCAAAAAAACAAAACAAAAAAATTGTATTTATTTGCAAGCAGAGAGAGGAAAAGAGAGGGTAGGGGAGAGAATGGCTATAACAGAGCCTCTGGCCACTGCAAATGAATTCCAGATACATGCGCCACTTTGTGTATCTGGCTTTACATGAGTACTGAGGCATCGAACCCAGGCTGTCAGACTTTGCAAGCATATGATTTTAACTACTAAGCCTCCTATCCAGCCCCTCTAGTGAAATCTTCTGTGTTTTAAACAGTCACAGTACATAGTACATGGGTTCTTTTGAACTGTCCCTTGATCCCCCTCCCTTCTCTTTTTGCCTTCAGAACCTCCTCTAATCCTTAGGCAAGCATTATATTCCCTCCACTTGGCAGAACATTCTAAATTCTGAAGAGAAGCCCCAACTGAACATTTGAGAGATGGGGTTCGTTTGCAGTAGCTGGAAGCCCTAGCACATGCCTATTTTCTGTCTTTCTATCTGCCTCTTTCTTTCCCAAATAAATTAAATTATATATATATATAAGTTATATATATATATAAAATATATATATATATATATATATATATATATATATATTAAAGAACTCCAGATACAGAAACTACTTTGTGCATCTAGCTTTGACGTGGATACTGGAGAATCGAACCTGAGTCATTAGGCTTTACAGATAAGCACCTGAGCCAATCTCTCCGGCCCCGAGACTCAGGTCTCTTTATTTTTATTTATTTATTTGAGAGAGGGAGAAAGAGAAAGAGGCAGAGAGAGGGAGAGAGAGAATGGGCACGCCATGGCCTCCAGCTACTGCAAACGATCTCCAGACACATGCGCCCCCTTTTGCATCTGGCTTTATGTGGGTCCTGGGGAATCAAACCGAGGTCCTTTGGCTTTGCAGGCAAACGCCTTAACCGCTAAGCCATCTCTCCAGCCCATTAAAAAATATTCTTAAGGCCTGGCATGGTGGCATATGCCTTTAACCCAGCACTCGGGAGGCAGAAGTAGGATCATCATGAGTTCAAGGCCACTCTGAGAATACATAGTGAATTCCAGCTCAGCCTGGGCTAGAGCAAAACCCTACTTCAAATAAAACCAAAATTATATATATATATATTTAAAGAGATGTTAACTGCACAAGATGTCATTAAACTCACAGACTGTGATGGTTAATGCTGTCATGTTGGCAGGATATTGATCATCTAGGAGACAAATCTCCGGGCATGTCTGTGAGGGAGTTTCTAGATGAGCTTAACGGAGGAAGGAAGACCCACCCTAACCATGGGTGGCACCATGCCGTGGGCTGGGGTCCTAGACTGGATAAAAGGAGAGAGGGAACTGAGTATCAGCATTCATCACTCTGGTTCCTGACTGTGATCAGCTGCCTCAAGCTCCTGTTGCCATGCCTTTCCATCATCTTCCCTTGAACTGTAAACCAAAATAATCCCTTCCTCCCCCAACTTGCTTCTTTTCAAGTGTTTTGTCACAGCAAAAAGGAAAGGAATGCACAGGGCTCTGATCTCAGTCCGCTAAGGGGCAGGATTACGCCTCCCGCTTAAATCTCTGTAGGTCTACAGAACTCTGAACATCTGCTGGCCTGCACAACTCCCTCCCTAGTCATCCTCTACTCCAGGGCAGCACCAGTTCCAACAGCCAGAAATCAGGCCTTGGAAGATAAAGAATTGCACCAGCACGTGGACTTCTGGCCCATGTTCTAACGCATTATAACACTCCCTTTCCTCTATAAAAGTTCTTTATGAGAGTGGGGAAGATAGCCCAGTCATTAAAGGGCTTTACTTGTGTGGTAGTGTGAGTGTATGCCCCCATAGACTCAGATCATGATTATGATTATTATTAGAGAGAGAAAGAGAGAGAGAGAATTGGTGTGCCAGGGCCTCAACCACTGAAATGGAACTCCAGATGCTTGCACCACCTAGTGGTCATGTGTGACCTTGCACTTGCCTCACCTTTGTGCATATGGCTTATGTGGGATCTGGAGAGATCGAACATGGGTTCTTAGGCTTCGCAGGCAAGTGCCTTAACCCCTAAACCACCTCTCCAGCCCTCACGTTTTTGTTTTTGTTTTTACGAGGTAGCCCAGGCTGACCTGGAATTCACTATGTAGTCTCAGGATGGTCTCGAACTCATGGCAGTCCTCTTACCTTTGCTTCCCAAGTGCTGGGATTAAAGGTGTGCACCACCACAACCCAGCCCAGCCCTCAGTTTTATTGAAGTTTCTAACTTGGGTCTCCAGCAGCCTGGCTGGAGGAGGTGCCACTCTGGGTGGATCCTGGGTGTCACTGGGACAGATTTGAATTCCAGCCCAAAGGAAGGCACAGAGATTTTGAGCTCTGCCTGGGTCCCTGCTGCTTACTGCAGGTTTGTACTGGCTGCACTTTTCGTTTTTGCTGCCTGTTTGGTTGGTTCGCTTTGTATGGAAGCAGCTTCTTCTGCCACTGATGGAACTTCCCCTTTGATCTGTAAGCTTGACATAAATCCTTTCCTCCCTAAAACTGTACCTGGTTTGGATGGTCATCCCAGCAACGTGAAGCTGTCTACAACACCAACACCTTGCAAACATGAGGATCTGAGTTCAATCCCCAGAACCCATGTTAAAACCATCACTACCATCACCACCACCACCAACAACAACAAAGCTAAGCTGGGTATGGTGCTTGTAATACCAGCACATGGCTGGGGAGGAAGAAACAGGTGGATCTTTGGGGGATCACTGGCCAGGCTAGCCTAACTGGCAAGGTGCAGGCCAATGAGAGTCACTTTCTTCAGGAGAAAAAAAAAAGGTAGATGGCATTCCTGAGGAACTATACCTATAATTGGCCTCTGGCCTCCTCCACATGCACACAAATCCTCCCCCACAAAAGTGGAAAAAAAAAAAAGAAAAAACCTGCCCTCCCCTATCTTCTCCAAGTCTTGGTTAAACCTTCCTTCCGCCAACGTGTCTCCTGGGTTTCTTCTGAGTGAGTGACAAGCAATGGGGACCTGCTCACTTAGGACTGGATGTGGTGACTGGGTGTCAGGTCTCCTTCCTACTGACTCATCAGCTTCACTTTGCTACTCCAGCAACCACCAGGGTCCGGGTTTCCCCTCCTTCATGCGTTCTGCCTGAGAGCCTCACTGCGTACGGTCCAGCAGGCTTTGGCTCAATGAACTCTTGTGGAGCATTTTATCAAGGGCTTTTTGTGAGTTCCAAGCTGAACCCACAGTGAACTTCTCTGGGCAAAGAACAGAGGCTCAGGGCTAAGATTACCTGCCAACCGGAATGAGACTACAAGGGTCATGTGGGTCCAGAATCCCCTTGGAGAGCAGTCACCTAACTCCGAACATAAAGGGGGGTAAGGCCTCCCAAGTAACTCCAGACTGCTCACAATCTGTTCCCACGGTCTGGCCCCTTCAACCTTCACCCAAGCAGGTCTCAGCCCAGCTCCTGCAGCAATGAATGTGAGACCGGGGCCAGGCTGAGGGACCGTGGGCGGGCTCCTCCATTGCCCTCCGAGCTCGGGGCATTGGAGCATGGCTGGACCCCGCGACACACGGCTCCAAGCCCCAGCAGTTGCCTCCAGTGTCTACGGAGCTGGGCGGGGGGCGGGGGCTAGGAAACCACAGGAAAGGCCCATTTCCCAGGTTATAAAACTGAGGCCCGCCCGGTGACCACAGCTGTCATTCACCCGGTCCCCGCGAGGCGTCCCTGGCAGAGTCTAGCTAAGGGGCGCAGGTCAGGCCCATCCGCCGCAATCCCCGCACCCCCCGACCCCCACCAGCCATGCAGCGGCCGCCTGCCACCCCCTCCATCCCGCCGGGTCAAACATGCGCAGCGCATGTGACCCAGAACCAGACTCCCGCCAGCGGCGCGCTGACGCCGCGTCACCCCACTACCGCGCCCAGCCCATTGGCTGCGGCGGCCCGGGGCGGGGCCTGCCTGGCTAGGCGCCCGAGTCCCGGCTCTCCAGTGCTTCCCGGGCCGCCGCCAGCTCCGGGTCACGCAGGAGGGTCCTGGGCGGGTCTCTTCACTGCCTCCTGCCTCAGTGTCCCCATCTGTAGAATGGGATGGAAACAGACGCAGCTTCCTAAGGCTGTTGGCAGGGAGGAACGCCGTAAGGGCACTTTTTGACTGTGGACAGGGCCACTGACGGGTTACTGCGGGCCAGGCGGGGAACCCCTCTCCTCCCCCCCCCACCGCCCGTGTCAGGTATCCAGGGACCGAGAGGCGTGCGCCCTGTGCACCTGGCCCTCTGCTCAAAGCTCATAGTAAAGGGGGTCTGAGAGTATGGAGGTTCAGGACCACCAAGACAAGCCCTGAAGAGCCAGAGTTAACCTCAGGGTTGCCCTGGTAACTCACTCACTGGGGAATCAAAGACGTATGTTGTTGACAAGCTCCCCACTGTGCCCCCACAGGAGGATAGGAGGATTTTCTAGTCTGGGCTTTTTTTTTTTTTTTTTTTTTTTTTTTATCTTGCCTTCCCCCAACTCCTGCAGAGATGAAGTACTTATTTATTAAGCCATGCATGCTCTTTACATATGTGGGAAACTCAGTTCCAGAACAGTAAGGCAGATCTGTTGATACTACACTCCACAGAATTGCCGGCTGCTACTCGAGCAGCCGACTCAGGAAAGTGATTCCTGGCCACACAAGCAGGTGAAGTGCTGAGGTCAGCCGTCCTACTGTAAAGGCCCTCGCCCTTCTCCCTGGGAAAGGCTGTTTGGTTTTTAGGAAGTCCTCATTCATCTCTTGGGTGTCTCCTCAGAGTGAAGGGGCGTGGAGGGTGTACTAAGGGGCTGAGAAGCCAGGTCAGCTTCGCCTGTTCTTGAGCCTTGGTGGATCCCCAAAGCAGGGGAAAAGAGGAGGGGGAGAGGTGGTTTGTAGCCCCTGTGGCTCCTGGGCACTCCGTTCTGGGTAATTTTCCAGCAGTCTCACTGAGAGAGGAACTGGGAGATCTGCAGGTGGCCTCTGGACTCACTTGGCCCCGGCATCCTCTTTCAAAGCCACCACTCATTTTACTGGCTAGGAGCCAAAGGTGTGGCCAGCCAGGCCGTATCTGGAGTCTGAACAAAGCCGTGTCCGGTGGCCTGGGGTCCACAGCCTCCTGAAGGCTCCCTGGCTACCTCCTCACTTTCAGCTACTTGGATTAGTTCTGGTTTATTTCAATCCACCCTAGAGGGACCGCTCCCTCTCCTTTCTCCCCTGCCCTAGCCTGTCCTTAAGTCATGGGCCCAGGGTTCACTTTGCAGCCCTCAATCAGGCTGCTGCCCTGGCTTGGCCTTTCACCCAGGAAGCTGGGGTCAGGTCCTCCAAGGCCCGTATGTTGGACTTGTGCAAGTCACATTTTCTCTAGGTCTTCCTGGGAATTATAGTCTCCTTTAGGAGTTGGGCAGGTCCCACTGGCTCTCAAAGCCCTCTCTGTCCCCACAGTAGGGCTGGCAGGAGGCCAGATCCTATGATCGGATCCCGTAGGTTCTCCCTGCAGCCTGTCCCTCCTGGAGCTGGCTTCTAGGCGCTCATGTCAGAGGGGCCTGCTGATCTCACCAGCTCTGCTCTCCCTCCCGCACTGCATCCCTAACCTCCCAGCGAGACCACACAGCCATTATTTAAGCCTTTGCCAGGGTGCCGATGTCAGTGTCCCAAGGCCA
Organism: Jaculus jaculus; assembly: GCF_020740685.1. Classification (NCBI taxonomy): domain Eukaryota; kingdom Metazoa; phylum Chordata; class Mammalia; order Rodentia; family Dipodidae; genus Jaculus; species Jaculus jaculus. The sequence continues at coordinate 31,153,016 of NC_059113.1, forward strand.
CCCAGCAGGCCTGTCACTTGGACGAAGGTCTGTCTTGCTCTAAAGAGCAAACTGTAAGCCTGGAGAGATGGCTTAGCGGTTAAGGTGTTTGCCTGCAAAGCCAAAGGATTCCCGGTCAGTTCTCCAGGACCCATGTAAGCCAGATGCACAAGTGGGCCTATGTATCTGGCGTTCATTTGCAGTGGATGGTGGCCCTAGCATGCCCATTCTCTCTCTCTCTCAAATAAACAAATAAATAAAATATTAAAAAAAAAATAAAGAGCAAACTGTAAAAAAGGGTTATTTGTAGATCCTCGGCCGGATGCTCCCCTTCCCCTGCCCCAGTCCAGAAATGTCTAGTTTGGGCCCAGCCCGGGGGGGGGGGGGACTACCACTCTTTGCTTGGCGCTGGAGAAACTGAGTCCCAGAGAGGGCTCGAGAGCCGGCAGCAGCGTGCGACTGGGTTAGGACCGGGCTGGGGTTAGAGGGCGGCTGGGCGCAGGTTAGCGGCGCAGTCGGGGAGAGCAGGGTGCAGGCGAAGGGCGAGCGGGAGTGCAGACGCTCTCGGTGGGGCGGGACGAGGCGGAGCTTCCCCGCCAGGCCCCGCCTCCCCGGGGCGAGCTCCGTAGCCAGCCCCCACAGTTTCCGAAGAACTTTTCTAGGGCACCGGGCCACCTCGGAGGAGGCCCGGGCGGCGACGCGAGCGGGCGGCGGGAAGGAAGGGCGACCCGGAGGCCGGCAGCCGCGCCATGGACGAGCCGCCGTTCAGCGAGGCGGCTGCGGAGCAGGCGCTGACCGAGCTGTGCGAGCTGGACGCGGCGCTGCTGACCGACATCGAAGGTGCGTCGGGGCCCCGGGCCGGGCGGGCGGCGGCCCCGGTTGCTTCTTTCTCCCCGGAGTCGCTCGGGGTGAGTTTGGGCGGCGCGGTGCACGCGCGCGGCTTCCCGGGGCGAGTCGCAGCGAAGACACGTGCGTCTCCCGGTGTGTCCTGGGTCGGATCCGAACCCCACCCCCCCACCCCGGGGTTGGGGGGGAGGCGGCCGAGGCTGGAGTTTGGAGCCGGCGTCGCCGAGGCCCCGCCCAGTCTTGACGCTGTCCCGGGGGAGCGGGGCCGGCGGGTTACTCTCGGTCATTCCCTCGGCCGCTCGAGTTCAGCGGCGGCCCCGGGAGCTCTCGCGCGTGCGCACGGCGCTGCGGCTCGCTTTCGGGATGTCGGCTAAATGGGGTTCTCCAGTCCGCGCTGGGCACGGCTGCTGGGCACGCTGAGCTCCCCGCTCCGTCCCACGCACGGATCCCACGCCTACTAGGGCTTCGTAAACTCTGCTTGGGAGCCCGCAGCTCCCCCGAGCGCACCCGCCCGCCAGCGGATGTTTCGTGGCAGTGAGTTGCATCCTGGCGCGCAGGCTTGTGGCTCCTCGGGGTAGAGCGGTCAGGGAGAGCTCTTTGGGTCTTCTGGAGCTGAGAACTGAGACACAGCCTTAGGAGAGGCGGAAAAAGATGTTTCCAGGTCGAGGGCAAGGCATGGGCTCAGACCCTGAAGCAGGAACTAAGTTTGAGGCATTAGTGGTAGGCAAAGGTGGTGAGATGGGGAAAGCTGGCACGAAGCCCGGATTTGGGCCCAGCGCAGCTGCGGTGCCCGTTAACACTTTTTCTTGGCAATGCTGAGCATGGAACCCAGGGACTACAGCATGTTACACTGGGGCTCTACTGCCGAGCCACACCCCAGCCTTTTGACAGCTTTAAAAAATGTTTTTGTTTTTAAATTTATTTGAGAGACAGAGAGAGAATGAATGGGCACGTCAGGGCCTCCAGCCACTGCAAACGAACTCCAGATGCATGTGCCCACCTTGAGCAGCTGGCTTACGTGGATCCTGGGGAATCGAACATGGGTCCTTTGGCTTTGCAGGCAAGTGCCTTAACCGCTAAGCTATCCCTACAGCTCTTAACAGCTTTTAAAGCATCATTACATTTGCCCCTTTGGGATTCAGCCTCAGCACCCCTCCCACACACACAAGTGTCTATTTCGGGTGGACCATTCAATGATTTCTTGTGACCATCAATAGTCACAGAACGTTTCTGACCTGCTTATCCACCACTTTAAGGCTGTTTCGCACCTGCCTTTGCCCCAGCCAGCCATGAAGCTGTAGTGCTTATAATATTTTAGGACAGGGTCTGTGGGGTCACAGCCAACTGCACTTGTCGGCACACTGATGACATTCAACAATCATTTGCTCATCGAATCCTCTGCAATAGGACATCTAGGATGTTTCCTTCTCATAAACTGTAGCCATGGACATTCTGTGCCCAGATCCCGTTGACTTCCATAGCCTCTGGGAGAACTGCTCACAGACCTGGATGTGCTAACTAACCTTCTGCCAGGCTTGTGGCTTGGGCTAGAGACAGGTGACTTGGAGATGAGTGAGCCGGGTTCCCTGAGAGAAATGAAGGTGGACAAGTATCCAGGAAGGACTGGTGCCAGGATGGGGGCTCAGATTAGTGGTGGTAGGATAGGAGAAAGGGCATGCCAAGCTCGAGTTACGTTAGAAGTTCCCCCTGGGCACTGGGTGGGCCATTGTGACGTGAATAGGGAGCACGAACTGAGCACTTTCTTTGCGTGATGAACTATGTAGAGGAACTCAGGGAGTCCTCCCGACCACTGCAATTGATAGACTTATGACCTTCATCTTATGGGTGAGGGCCTGAGAAACGGGGTAAGTAACTTGCTCAAGGTCATACAGCCGTAGCAAAGAAAAGCCAGGGTTAATACTGGGCTACTAACCCAAGAATCTTGACCCCTGGGCTCCTGAGGATAGGGGCCTGGGGGTTCATCACAGAGGGGGACAGCTGTGTAACTGCCTCCTATGGTTAGCCCAGAGCAGCATTGCTCATGAGACTGGAACTTGGCAGGGGGAGCCAGTGAAGGCCTCAGGTCCTACTGGTCATTACTCACCTGCCTCCAACACATGTTTGTCAGGTGAATGCACCGTGAGGTGGGGCTGCCAGCTCCGGTCCTGTGTTCGAGTCCTGCCGCAGTGACCTCCCGTGAGCTCTTGCTAAACTCTGTCTTCCTTGCTCCTGGCGTGGGGCACTTGAGGCCCAGGAGAGGAAGTATGCACCGGGGAATGCACTGCCCCCTGAGGACCAGTTTATCAAATCTTGTACTGGTTCCTGAGCACCCAAGACAGAGATGGAGATAGTTTTGGTCGGGGCTGGCTCCCTTGGGGAGCCCAAAATCTCATGACTTGGTCTTCACCTGCGCCTGTCTGCAGACTGCCACAGCGGTCTTTTTGTTGGCCTCAGGATCAGCTCCGGTCCACCATAGATTGCTGGGCAAGGCCTCTCTTGGATCCCAACAACGCCCTTTCTTCATACTTCCTTGCTTCCAGCCACTGTATATTGGGACTGTGTTCAGGACGTTGATGACACGCCAAAATAATGATTCCACCCAAGTTCAGCTCGGTGGGGAACCAACCAGTCTCTTGGGCTTCCGGGAGCATGAGTGACAACCCCCAAATAACTGTGTCACTGCAAGTCTCATCCTAGCGCAGTGGTGGCCTCCTGAAAGCTGCCTCATGAAGTCCTCTCCTTCAGGTCACCACTTACATCCTATATACTCTGGTGGCAGGATACAAGGCTAGAATCCCAGGTGGAGGCCCATGGCCCTCCCCCTCCCAGCAGGAGGGAGTATTAACAGTTTTTTTTTTCCTTTTTTCATTGCTATGACTGTGTACCAAGCATTCTGTAGATCACCACCTACTGTGCCACCCACATGTGCCCACCGGGATGTGTTCTATATGTAGTCCCACCAAATACAGGCAGTCCTAGGAAACAGCTCTACAGTAGTTACTGCCCAGCTTCCAGCATATAACTCCACCAGTGACCTCCGAATAAAAAGCTCTTGTTGGGCTGGAGAGATGGCTTAGCGGTTAAGCACTTGCCTGTGAAGCCTAAGGACCCCGGTTCGAGGCTCGGTTCCCCAGGTCCCACGTTAGCCAGATGCACAAGGGGGCGCACGCGTCTGGAGTTCGTTTGCAGTGGCTGGAAGCCCTGGCGCGCCCATTCTCTCTCTCTCCCTCTATCTGTCTTTCTCTCTGTGTCTGTCACTCTCAAATAAATAAATAAAAAATGAACAAAAAATATTAAAAAAAAAATTAAAAAAAGCTCTTGTTTGGGCTGGAGAGATGGCTTAGCGGTTAAGCGCGCCTGTGAAGCCTAAGGACCCCAGTTTGAGGCTCGATTCCCCAGGACCCACATTAGTCAGATGCACAAGGGGGCGCACGCGTCTGGAGTTCGTTTGCAGTGGCTGGAAGCTCTGGCATGCCCATTCTCTCTCTCGCTCTCTATCTGCCTCTTTCTCTCTCTGTCACTCTCAAATAAATAAATTAAATAAATAAATACAAATCTTTAAAAGCTTTTGTTTAAGGACAGTATTCCAGACCTTGCCAAACTGTCCCTCCTTCAACAGTGCCCACCCACCCAGAACCCTGCCCAGTAGAGTACCCTTCTTGCTGGCCTACATGTCCAGAGTTCCCCAGGGGTAGAGCCTGTGCATGGCCTGTTGCGCCAGAGCTATTCTCTTGCTGCCTGCGTGTCCAGCCTGTCTAACTGAGGGCAACAGAAAGCCGTCCAGTGTCACCGCTGGTCACGGGAAGATTGCCCACTTTCTCTGAACTGCCAGGTAGAAGGTTCCCCTGGAAAGCAGACGGGGTAATCGCCTGATTTGCTGCCTTTGGGGGTGGGAGAGAGGGGTGCTGGGAGCGGGTCCATGGAGGCAGGCAGCCAGGTTACTGGGAGTTGCTTTCTGTCTAACATCACTTAGCCAGAAACAGCTTCCTGAGTAAGGTCGTTAGCTCCAAACAGAGGCCTGGGACCTGGACTTAGGCTGCTGGGGACTGTGGCCCAGGTTGGATGCTGTGCCAGCTGGAATAGGGCTGTCTCCTATTGGCAACATGCCTGTAGAAGTGCCCTTTAAATTTTTCTTTTGTGGGCTGGCGAGATGGCTTAGCAGTTAAGGCATTTGCCTGGGAAGCCAAAGGACCAAGATTCGATTCCCCAGGACACATAAGCCAGATGCACAAGGTGGTACATGCATCTGGAGTTCATTTCCAGTAGCTGAAGGCTCTGGCATGCCAGTTCTCTCTCTCTTTCTACCTCTCTCCCTGAAACAAAATAAATAAACAAAAATTACTAAAAGCAAAATTGTGTGTGTGTGTGTGTGTGTGTGTGATGCTGGAAATCTCAAGGTCCTGTGCATGCGAGGCTCGTGGTTTCCCATTGAGCTGGTGTTTGACCCTGTGCAGTGAGTAAGATCCATGGCCCACTGCTTCATATAAGCCCTTCTCTCCAGCCAGAGGGGCAAAGGAAACGCAGGTTCTGCTCGAGGTGTAAAACCGTGCAGCTTTGAGGGGGTCAGGCTCAGTTATGGAGGGGTCCATTCCACTGGGGAGAATCTGAGGCCTGGAGAAGCCTATTCTGGCTGTTCTTCCCACCTGACCCTGCACCACCACCCCAGCAGCTTCCCAGTAAGCTGTGTCCTACCAGCCTGCCCAGACCAGGGCTCCGGCCCACAGGTTCCCTCAGCTGGAAGGCTGAGGACCAAGCGTCTTCACATCCAGCCCTGCTGTGTGACCTTGGACAAATGGCCTGACCTCTCTGCTCTTTTGGTTCTTCTCAATGTAACAGACACAGTGATAGAGCTGGTTCCTTGGAGCTGTAGTGACCAGCTGAGCTAGCCAGAGACTAGCAAATAGTTGGCACTTCTGCCAGTGTTGTTAGGGTTATTCTAATGCTTTTTAAATTAAATCACAAAACCAGCACCTGGGCATGTTGGATTTAGCTTAGTAAATGTTAACAGCCCTGATCCAAGGAGGTGCAGGAAGTTTCCAGAGTGTTCCAGACTGTGGTTCTAAGTTCTGAGAATATACTGTGTGGTAGTTCTGACTCTGCATAAGAGGCTAGCCAGTGGCTTTGGCGCAGTAGCCTTGAGGGCCTGTGAGAGGGAACCTGGAGGCATCAGTGGAGGCCTGAGGGTTACTCCCACTTGAGGGTGGCAGGCATTGCCATCAGTTGACATCTCCACCACAGTGACTTGCTGCACAGGTCAAAGCAACCTTGGAAACAAAGAGAAAGTGCCTCTGGTCTTCAAGTTGCATGGCTTTAGCCTTAGGCAAAGTGCATAAAAACAAAGAAAGCCGGGCTGGAGGGATAGCTTAGCGGTTAAAACGTTTGCCTGCAGAGCCAAAGAATCCAGGTTCGATTCTCCAGGACCCACGTTAGCCAGATGCACAAGGGGGTGCACGCGTCTGGAGTTCGTTTGCAGTGGCTGGAGGCCCTGGCGCGCCCATTCTCTCCCTCCCTCCCTCTCTATCTCTCTACCTCTCCCTCTTTCTCTGTCAAACAAATAAATAAAAAAAAAATATTGTAAAAAAAAAGAGCCGGTGCTGGGGACACTGGGGCACAGGCTGGTGGGTCTGCTGGAGCAGCCTGCTGGCTTGAGTGGCGTGCTCTCTCCACCCCTGGCTCACACAGCCCTGAAGGGAGGGTAGACTTACAGGAGCAAAGGTACGACACTGATTTAGACTGAGAACAACTATCCAGCGGTAGCAACCACGCCCCACTCTGCCTCTGCACTGGACACATGGACCATTTGTTCGTTTACTTATTTATTTGCAAGCAGAGAAAGAGAATGAATGGGTGTGCCAGGGGCCTCCAGCCACTAAATGGATTCCAGATGCATGTGCCACTTTGTGCATCTGGCTCCAGCATAGGTACTGGAGAATTGAACTTGGGTAAATAGGCTCTGAAGCTAGCGCCTTGACCACTAAGCCATCTCTCCAGCCCTGGGCTATTTTTTTAATTAACTTTTTTTTTTTTTTTTTTTTGGTTTTTCAAGGTAGGTCTCACTCTGTCCCAGGCTGACCTGGATTTAACTGCATAGTCTCAGGTTGGCCTCGAACTCACAGCGATCCTCCTACCTCTGTCTCCCAAGTGCTAGGATTAAAGGCGTGCGCCACCACGCCCGGCTTAATTAACTTTTTATTGACAACTTCCATAAATATAGACAACATACCATGATCATAATCTTGTCCCAACACTCCCCTTTTACCTCTCCCAAATCCCCCCTCTACTGAATTCCTTCTTTCCAAACAGTCTTACTTCTATTTTGATGCCATCACTTTTTCCCTCCTGTTATGCAGGTCTTGTGTAGGTAGCATCAGCCACTGTGAGGTCATGAATATCAAGGTCACTTTGTGTCTAGATGGTAGCATTGTAAGCATGCCTCCCTTTCCTTTGACTCTTACGTTCTTTCCACCACCGTTTCCGTGATGGTCCCTGAGTCTTGGAGAGCGTGATAGCGATGTTGTACTTAGTTCTGAACATTCTATTGTCACTCTTTCTCAGCATTTTGTTGAGTTTTGAGTCACTCCAGTGCTCACTAGCATCGTAAAAGAGAAGCTTCTCTAAACAAAAGTGAGAGTAGCATTAGTATATGGGCATAAATATAAGTTTAGTGGGTATAACATATCCATTTAGGCAGACAATAGTACTAGTACTTTCCCTCCTAGGGCTTATGACTTCCCCAGCCATAGGCTTTTGATTAGGTTTTCAGCAGCAGGCGTGAATTCCCTTCCATGGAGCAGGCCTCAAATTCTATCAGGGAGAACAGTTGGTTTCCTCCATAACAGAAATGCCACCATTGTACCAGTTGGTACATTTTGCCTGGGGGCCAGCCATAAAGCTTGTAGGGTCCACTACTGCTTAAGACCATCACGTGGGCTATTTTTCACATCCAGAAGAATTGGTGTATGTCCTGGGCCTACAGCTCAGACCCACTGGGAGGGGTGGAAGGGGAGTGTTGGGAGAAGATTTTGACATAAGCTGGCATACATAAGCTGCCAAGTTGAAGATGCTAGTGCTACTTGCTTTAATATCACTGCATGCCAGGTAATGTCCAAGCTGTTGAACACACCCGTAGAAATAGGCCCAGTAGCATTCTACAGGGCAGCGGAATAGCCAGGCATGGTGGTGCACGTCTGTAATTTCAGCACTTGGCAGGGGAAGGTAGAAAGATCAGGAGTTCAAGGCCATCCTCAACTACATAGTGAGTCTAAGGTCAGCCTGGGCTACATGAGACTCTGTCTCACTGCACCCCACCCCACTTCCCCAAACATAAGCAGGACACTGTGGAGAGTGTCCTGGGCATTGGCATGAGGAGTGGCCGCTAAAAGGCAAGAGTCTAAGGTAACATCAGTGCGTGTTTTTGTTTGCCAGGTTATCAGAGGAGAGTGAAAAGGGCATTCCTGGTGGGGACAGCCTGGGCAAAGGCCAAATGGCATTCATGCCAGGACACCTTCAGAAAGCAGATGGTGAATGAAGGTTGTTGGGAACTTGCGAAATGAGCAAGGGCTGGGGGTGGCCGAAGCGTGGTGGCCGTCCTCATGGCTCTGCCGGGATGCTCAGTTGTTGCTCAGTGAAGTGGGGGCAGGCCACAGCGCTGTGTTGGCCCCTTCTATTCTTTCCTTGTGTGTGTGCAGCCGACAGTGATGAAGGCATGCTGATGCGCGGGTTCATTTCTGGCCTTGACAAGCTGGCAACACGGGTGGGCCCTGTGGTTAGCAGAACTGAGTCAGAGGCCCACATTCTCCTGGGCAGCTGAGGGATCGTGGGCGTTTGGCCCAGCTGGCTCTTTGTTTCCTTGTCCGGGAGAGGGCCTAACCCTTCTCGTTTCCCCCAACCCTTCTGTCCCGTGTGGCGTGGGACAGTTTGCACATTGCTCAGACCCCATGTTTCTGGCTCAGGTGCAGCCAGTCCCCTAGGCACTGACCTTGGCCTCTGTCGCCTCAGGCCTTCCTCCTTCTTCTCTGTCAGATTTTCTTCCTCCCATGTGGTCCTGTTGGTTCAGAACTTCCCTCGGGTGCCGCCTCCACAGGTGGGCCCCTCACCTCTACTGGCACTGCCTGTCTTCATCAGGGGGCTCTCACCGCCTGGATTTGTCTTTGTCCATACTCAACCGTGTCTTGCTGGAGTGGAAGTGCCCAAGGGGAAGGCTTTGTGCTGGGCAGTTGGACTCCAGTGCCAAGCGCGGGGCTGATGCCCAGCAGACACCTCGCAAGGGCCTCCGATCCTGTGGGAGGGGTGGCTGGAGCAGGTTTCCTGCTGGGCTCTGATAGGATCTGGGTCTGAGAGAGGGAGGAGGGGAGCCCAGCAGGTGGAGGGGCTGTCAGGGTCTCCTGGGCCTGGGAAGGTGGACCTAATGGAACGGCTGGTCCACCGAGGCCAGGCTCTGGGCCTCGCTTCTGCATCGCTCTGAGCACGTGTGGGAACTAACTGAAAGCTGTGTGTGTCCACGGCAGCACCATGCTCCGAATCCTGCAATGACCCACAGTCTGGGCACCCTGGTACGCCTTCCAGACCTGCTGTCCAGTTCCCAAATAGTGAGTCCCAGTCCCTCCTAGGGTAAGGCAAAGGGCTGTCCCTTCGCTAGTGCACTCTCATACATTTCTTTTTTTAATTAATTATTTATTTATTTGAGAGCGACAGACACAGAGAGAAAGACAGATAGAGGGAGAGAGAGAGAATGGGCGCGCCAGGGCTTCCAGCCTCTGCAAACGAACTCCAGATGCGTGCGCCCCCCTTGTGCATCTGGCTAATGTGGGACCTGGGGAACCGAGCCTTGAACCGGGGTCGTTAGGCTTCACAGGCAAGCGCTTAACCGCTAAGCCATCTCTCCAGCCCCTCATACATTTCTTGATTTACTCAAATCTGGCCCTATTAATTCTCCCTAAAAAAAAAAAAAATCAGAATCAAATACTTATAGGCTTGACCTCAGTTCTGCAACCTGCTCACTGTCTGGTTTTCCATTTCTATACCATTCCAGTTGTTATGGAGGGGCCACCTTTGTTGGAACCCTGCTGGGTGGTGGTGCTTTGTAAACCTCAGGATGCATAGGGAGTAGGGGCAGGAAGAAAGACTAGGTAGGTGCGCCCTGGCACGTGGCTGCAGATCCTCAGCGTGGCTGATTCTCGAGGAGGAGGCTGCCCAGCTGGCTCTTGAGTTTTCACCCCAACTCTCCACGTGGGCCACCAGCATCTGGAGAAATGAGCAATCAATAGGACCAGCTCCAGAAGACAGTAAGATGCAGGCCAGATGGTCCACAGCCTAGCCCAGGCTGTACCTACCCAGTGCCCACAGGCCAGCCCTTGTGTTGAGGTCATGTCTGTCCTTCCTCTTGAAAGACTCCCCCAATCCCTGCCATCTTTGGGGTCAGTAAGCAATGTCCTCTTCCCTCTTTACTTTCTTAGTCGAGACGGAGACAGAGCACAGGGCTGGGAAACATGAAAAGGCAGAAGGCAGGGTGGGGTTTGACACTGTGCTGAGTATGAGGCAAGCCTCTGCCTGTGGATGTGACATCGACATCCTCTGGGCTGAAAAACATGGAGAATGGAGTGTCAGAGTCAGTGGTGGGGAGCCTGGTGCCTAGAGTTGAACTTCCTGTGTCCTTTGAAAAAATACTTTATATTTATTTATTTGAGAGAGGGAGAAGCAGGGGGGGGGGGGAGTGTATGGGGACACCAGGGCTTTCTGCTGCTGCAAAGGAACTCCAGATGCATGCACCACTTTGTACAGCTGTCTTTGTGTGGGTAATGGAGAACCGAACCCAGGCCGGCAGGCTTTGCAAACAAGTGCCTTTAACTTCTGAGCTCTCTCTCCAGCCCTTCTGTCCTTTTGAGATAGGACTCCTCCCTGTCTTGAGTGAGGACAGCCTCTCCCCAGAGCTGTGCTTGGTTTGTGTTTTGGGGGGACGATGGAATGTGAGCATACACAGGCCAAGCAGAGTGGGAGTGGGGGTGTCAGAAAGGATCTTTGAAACCTCTTCCTGTGAGGCAGTGAGGGAAGGGCATGAGGAGAGAGCCAAGGTGCTTGGGAGGAACACATGGCTGTGTTCTGGCTGAGGCTCCTGAGAAGGAAGAGAGGTGAGCCACAGGGACCCCAACACCAAGCAGCGCTGAGACCTGGCTGGGCCCTATTCCAGGCTGCGTGAGTGGAGGCTAGCCTGCCATCCTGGCTGTCAGATCTTGCTGGGTGGCTCACTTGCCACAGAAGCTGGGCTGCTTGTGTACACGTGCATATGTGTGTGTGGGGAGGGAGGATGGGAGAGCTTTTTACCTTTGTCAGAAGGGAGACAGACTTGGCAACTGTCAAGAACCCCAGAGCGTCACCCCTGCTTTTGCCTCCTGGCCCAGAGCCGGGGTCCTTTCTTGGCTGCTCAGGGCCTGACAGTGAAAAGTGAGTCAGGCTTCACCCAATGACTGCCGGGGGCTGTGAGACCTGAGATAGACCAGACCACACCTAACCCTGTCCTGGGACATCAGAGCTGGGGTCTGGGACACACTGGATTGTGTGATCTGGGGTAGGGGTTTCATGAGTGACAGTGATCTGGACCATCAGCTTCCTCTTTGGATTGGGGGTGCCCAGGAACAGGAAGTCCCTGCTCCCCAAGTGGCTAGCAACCCAGCCCTTGGTCTTAATCAAGCCCTTATTTAATACTAAAGGCTGCATCCCTAGCATTGTTGCTCATGCCAGGAGATGAGAAGTTTCCTTGTCCAGGAGAGGTAAACTGAGGCTAAAATGGTCCTGGTTAGCTGGGAGTGTGGTCGAGTCTGCGATCTGGAGCACCAGAGCTCCGGGGTTTGGACTCTCGCTTGTTCTGGGACCCCCGGAGCCCCGCAGTCCTGGGAGTGGGGCGAGGTAGTAACGGTGCCGCGGGAGCTGAGCGGAGCACTGACCGCTAGTAACCCCGGCGTCGAGCGGGTTAAAGGCGGACGCCCGCGAATAACCCCGGCCCCATTCAGCGCCCGGGGCTGAAACCCGAGCCCCGCCGCGGTCGGGGTGGGGCGGGGTCCTAATGAGGCGGCGGCGCGGCCGCTGATTGGCCGCCGGTGCTCACCCCATGCCCGGCCCGCGGCCCGCGGGGGCGGGGCGAGGGGCGGGGCCTGCGGCGGGGCGCGCTCGGCGGCGCTGCGCGGGCTTTAAAGCCCTGCCCGGGCCTTGACAGGTGAGGTCGTCGCGGGGTTCGCGGTCAGGGCCAGCCGCCTCGACGCCCCGGGGCGGGGGCGCGGACCACGGAACCATGGATTGCACATTCGAAGGTATTTTCTGAAGAACCCGGCACTGTTGTTGCTATGTTGCTACGGTCTCTCCCGTGGGTTTGCAATCCCAGGTTCTCACCCCCCGGCCCACCTTCCCACCCCGAACAGGTGTGGAGGTCCCGTCCGGTACAGCCCCCCACCTCCCCCCCCCGTTTCTACTTGCTGGGGAAATTGGCGGGTCAACCACGACTTCGGTAGCTACCTTCCAGCCCTGCGATCGACGGGAAGGGTGTGCTTAGGGATCTGACAGCACTATCTAAAAAATTGGGTTTGACCCTCTGAGTAAGGTCTGCCCACAGTCTGATCTGTTTGGTGGTTCTACTTTTTGTAGAGTATCTTGGACTCTCCAGGTAGAAGGTGGGAACCCAATGTTGTCCAGTCAGTTTTTCTTTCTTGGCCTCAGTTTTCCCATCTGTGATATGGGCTTACATGCGTGGGTATGAGAGGTGAGAGATCCTGTGATTATAAGTACTATATGAGCCAGGTGTGGTAGCACACACCTTTAATCCCAGTTCTGGGGAGGCAGAGGTAGGAGGATTGCTGTGAGTTTGAGGCTACGCTGAGACTTACATAGTGAGTTCCAGGTCAGCCTGGGGCACAGCGAGACTCTGCTTTGAAAAACATATGTATATATGGGGCTGGTGTGGTGGCATATACCTGTAATCCCAGCACCTGGCAAGCTGAGATATGAGCTGTGAGTTCAAGGCCAGCTTGGGCTATAGAGTGAGATTTAAGTCAGCCTAGGCTAGAATGAGACCCTATATTGAAAAAAAGAAAAAAGAAAGAAAGAAAGAAAAACACTATATGATTTGATGCTCTGCATAAACCTGGAGGACCCAGGAGGCTATGCCTGCTTTGCTTTGCTTTGCTCTACCTCTGTCTTGTTCTACCCATGGCTGTCCAGAAGTCTCCTCTGCAGTAATGTCCTTTTTTTTTTCTTTTTTCTGTTTTTGTTTTTTGAGCTAGGTTCTCACTCTAGTTCAGGCTGACCTGGATTCACTATGTAGTCTCAGGGTGGCACGGAGATCTTCCTACCTCTGCCTCCCGAGTGCTGAGATTAAAGGCATGCACCACCATGCCCAGCCTTTATTTATTTTTATTTCTTTTTTTAATAAAGAGACAGAGGGGGAGAGAGAGAGAGAGAGAATGGGAGCAAAGGGGCACACCAGGGCCTGTAACCACTGTAGACAAACTCCAGACACATGCACCAGCTTGTGCATCTAGTTTATGGTGGGTACTGAGGAATCAAACCTGGGTCCTTTGGCTTTGCAGGCAAGTGCCTTAACCGCTAAGCCATCTCTCTAGCCCTGCAGTAATGTTCTTGTATGGTTATCAAACAGTAGCATTGTGGAGACCCCACTTTGCTGGGCAAAACTTCAGGCAGCATTGCCAAAAATGACTAAGCCTTTTATGTTTGCAGATGAGGAAACTGAGGCCCGGTAATAGGAAGTCATTGGCCTAGAGTCCAGCTCAAGTGGTGGCTCAGGCAGGGAACTTGAAAGTACTGAGGGTCCCCTAGGGTTGTACTCATGGATCTTGTAGAGTCCTTTGACCCAGAAGGTGGTTTCCTCGAGTGGGTTAGAGGGCCCTGGGCTGAGCCAGCCGAGATGCCAGTCGCCAGCTAGGGGAGAGGGCCTGTGGCCAGGCTGAGGCCAAGGCAGGGAGTTTGTCCCAGTCTGTGAGAGGAGGAAGGGGTCAGGACAGATAGCACTTGGCTTTTGTAGAGGGGAAACCAAAGCCTGAATGGCCGGACCTGGGTCCTGAGGCCACTTGGCTGAAAGCAGAGCCTGGGTTTGTGCCCAGAACACACAGAGGCACATTGACTGGGTATGTGGCCAGCAACTGGCTTGGCCCCAGCCCTCTGTCTGTCCTACTGAGGAATGGGTTTGTGATAACAGCTTTGCTGCAGGGTCAACAGCTTGGCTTTTCCAAAGACCTAGGTTTGGTGTTCACTGCATGTTCTTAGGCTACTATGGCTCTTCTTGAACATCAGTGTCTTTAAAAAAAAAAAAATTATTGCCAGGTGTGGTGGCACATGCCTTTAATCCCAGCACTCTGGGGCAGAGGTTGGAGGATCACTGTGAGTTTAAGGCCACCCGGAGACTACATAGTGAATTCCAGGTCAGCCTGAGCTAGAGTGAGACCCTACCTCGAAAAAAAAAAAAAAAAAAAAGAGTTAAAAAAATATTATTTATGAGCGAGAGAGAGAACAAATAGGTGTGCCAGGGCCTCTAGCCACTGCAAACAAATTCTAGATGCATGTGTCACCATGTGCATCTGGCTCACGTAGGTACTGGGGAATTGAACTTGGGCTCTTAGGCTTTGCCAGCAAGCTCCTTAAGCACTAAGCCATCTTCCCAGCCTCAGTGTCCTTTCTTACCTCCAAAGACAGGTGCATGTATTCCTTTTGAGTAGGGGTAGTGGCTAGTGCTGAGGGCATTTGGGTCAGATGGGCCTGGACTTGGTAAAACCTTAGGCCAGCTCCTTCTCTTGACCTGTGAAATGGTCCCGGTTGGGCCTCTGGACTCCCTTCTATGCTGGGTGAGGCTGGCTTTCGTTCAACAAGAAGCCAGGTAGGTCCTGGAGTTGAGTGTTGATGGAGGCCAAAAGGTGGGAGAAACTTTTTTTTTTTTTCTTCTTTTTTTTAGGACACATTCATCATGATTTTATTTTTATGAATATACAGCAGGGGCTTAAGAAATGGCTTAGCAGTTAAGGACGCATGTTCGACTCTCCAGATCCCACATAAGCCAGAGGCGCAAGGGTGAGGCAAGTGTAAGGGCACTCATGCCCACTAGGTGTTACAAGTGTCTGGAGTTCGACGGCAGCGGTTGAGGCCCTGGCACACCACTTCTCTTTCTTCCTTCTGTCTCTCTCTCTCTAAAAAATAAAAAATAAAAAAAAAAAGAAAGAAAGGAAATGTAAAGCAGGGGCTGAGGAGATGACCTAGTTAAAGGAGCTTATTTACAAAGCCTGCTAGCCCTAGTTCAGTTCCCCACCCACCTGTTTTCAGTGACAAGAGACCCTGATGTGCCCCCCAACACACACACATAGAGAGAGAGGTACATACATGTGCAAATAATAATTTTTAAAATATTTTTATTAATGTATTTGTAAGCAGAAAGAGAGAGAATGGGCATGCCAGGGCCTCTTACCACCGCAAATGAACTCCAGATGCATGCGTCACTTTTTGCATCTGGCTTGACGTTGGTACTGGGCAATTGAATCCAGGCCATCAGGCTTTGTAAGTAAGCACCTTTAACTGCTGAGCTATCTCACTATTTTATTAAAATAATTTATTAAAAACTATGAAAAGCTGGTTGTGAAGCCGGGCATGATGGCACACACCTTTAATCCCAGCACTTGGGAGGCAGAGGTAGGAGGATCTCCGTGAGTTTGAGGCCACCCTGAGACTACATAGTGAATTCCAGGTCAGCCTGGGCTACAGTGAGACCCTACCTTGAAAAACTAAAAAAAAAAAAAAAAAAAAAAAAAAAGCTGGTGTGAGCAAGGTGTTGTGGTGTACACCTTTAATTCCAGCACTTGGGAGGCAGAAGGAGGAGGATCACTGAGAGTCCAAAGCCACTCACACTATATAATGAATTCCAGGTTCAGCCTGGGTTAGAGTGAGATCATACTTCACAAAAACAAACAAAGGCTGGAGAGATGGCTTAGCAGTTAGGGCACTTGCCTGTGAAACCTAACAACTCATGTTGGAATCTCCAGGTCCCATGTAAGTCAGCCAGACAGTGATGCAGGTGTGCAATGTTGCATTGTGCACGCATATGTCTGGAGTTCATTTACAGCTGTTGAGGGCACTGGCATGCCCATTCATTCTCTCTCTCTCTCTGTCCCTCTCCCTTTTTTTTGCCCGCCCTCTCTCTTTTTTAGCGGGGGTCTCACTCTAATTCATGCTGACCTGGAATTCACTATGTAGTCTCAGGGTGACTTCAAACTCACTGCGATCCTCCTACCTCTGCCTCCGGAGTACTGGGATCAAAGGTGCGTGCCACCACAACCGGCATCTCTCTTGCTGTCAAATAAAAACAAACAAAAAAAGCCGGGTGTGGTGGCGCATGCCTTTAATCTCAACACACGGGAGACTAAGATAGGAGGATTGCTGTGTGGCCAGCCTGAGAGTACAGAGTGAGTTCCAGGTCAGCCTGGGCTAGAGTGAGATCCTGCCTTGGGGGGGGGAAATACAAGAGACAAAAGAAAGCAGAAATAAAGCAGAAAGCTCTTGAGTTGGGAGAGGTCCCAAGTGGGTAATTCCAGGAAAGTTTCCTGAAGGGCTTTTCACCACCACCTGGCAAGCACTTGGAGGCCACAGTGCAGTGTAGATGTGTGTGTGCACATATGGAGGGACTAAGGTGGGTGTCTCATGAAGACAAAACCTGGGCTGCCCTGATGCCATCATGGCACACAAAAACAGCAACCCTGCCAGGTGAGTTGGCGCACGCCTTTAATCCCAGCACTTGGGAGGCAGAGGTAGGAGGATCATGGAGTTCGAGGCCACCCTGAGATTACATAGTGAATTTCAGATTAGCCTGGGCTAGAGTAAGACCCTACCTTGGGGAAAAAAAAAAAAAATCAGCTACTCTGGAAAACAAACAGATCCAAAGATAGAGGACCTACCTAGCTCCCTAAAAGTTCCTTGGTTTGTGCTGGAGCTGGAGAGGTGGCTTAGCGGTTAAGGCGCTCGGTTAAGACGCTCTCCTGTGGAGCCCAAGGACCCATGTTGTACTTTCCAGGTCCCGTGTAAGTCAGACACACAAGTTGACGCAAGTGCACAAGTTCGCACATACGCGCAAGGTGGCGCACGCATCTGGATTTCAATTACAGTGGCTGGAGGCCCTGGTGTGGCAATTCTTTCTCTCAAAAAAAAAAAATTACAGGCTGGAGAGATGGCTTAGCAGTTAAGGCGCATGCCTGCGAAGCCTAAGGACCCAGGTTTAATTCTCCAGGTCCCAAATAAGCCAGATGCACATGGTGGCGCACGCGTCTGGAGTTCGTTTGCAGTGGCTAGAGGCCCTGGCACACCCATTCTCTCTCACTCCCTCTCTCCCTCTCTCTGTCTCTAGTAAATAAATAAATAAAAATAAATAAATATATATATTTTAAAAGTTACTTGGTTCTAGGCAGGGTGCTTTGTTTTTTTGCTTGCTTGCTTCTTTTTTCTTTTTGTGCGTGCATATTATGGGTGGTGATGTGTGTGTGTGTGTGTGTTGTTTAACATGCGTTTGCTGATGTGGTACCTGGGCACACACGTATGGAGGCCACAGGGAAACATGGTTATCTCCCTCTCCCACCTAATCACCCACCGGCTTTTCCCTTCCTGTGCTCCTCCTAGGCCTAGGGTTATAGACTTGCCTGGCCCACGTCCAGCTGTTTATGTGTGTTCTGAGGGATTTGAACTTGGGCAGTTTCAGGCCCCCTCAGGCCTTCATATTTGTACAGGAAGTACAATCTGGCTGCTGAGCCATCTTTCCAGCCTCACCGCTTGCTTGCTTTTAGAGATAGGGTTTTGTGATGTTTTCTAGGCCGGCCTTTGAAGCCTGGGCACAGCCTCCTTTGTAGCCAAGATCACAGCATTGCCATGACCGGCCTAGACCAGGGTACTGTCTGCCTTGTGCATAGTTGGAAAGACTGCCTCGCTCCGCGTGGTCACTAGGTGCATGCTGAATGAGTGAATGTGCTATGTGCTGTGGCTGTGGACCTTAGCAGATATCAAGTGAATGTGAGCATTGGGGTGATGGCAAGAGCTCAGCCTTTGAAGCTGCCATTCTCATCAGGGCCCAGGCCTGAGGTGGGCGAGTCAGAGCCCAGTGGTTCCTGCCCTGTTTTTGCAGGCTACGCCAGGTATGGGTTTACACCTCACAAGTGTCTGTTTGTGGGTGGCTAGAGCGCATGCCCGGACCCTGTTCGGAGGGGCCAGCCTTGGCACTGCTCTCACCGTCACTCCTGTACCTTCTTCTCCTTCCCCAGACATGCTTCAGCTCATCAACAACCAAGAGAACGACTTCCCTGGCCTGTTTGATGCCCCCTATGCTGGGGGTGGAGCCGTGGCTACAGACCCCACCAGCCCTGGTGCCAGCTCCCCTCTGGAAGCCTTCCTGGGGGGAGCACCCAAGGCGGCAACTCCACCCATGTCCCCTCCACCATCTACACCCACTGCGTTGAAGATGTATGCGTCTGCGCCCCCCTTCTCTCCTGGATCTGGAATCAAAGAAGAGCCGGTGTCACTCAACATCCTGCAGCCGCAGCCGCCAACCCCGCAGCCCCCGCCAGGGGCGGTCCTGCCTCAGAACTTCCCTCCGCCTCCCCTGCAGTTCAGCCCTGCCCCTGCTTTAGGGTACTCTCCTGCAGGCTTCTCAGGTAAAGGGGTTGGTGGCCGGATGGGACAGTGCGTTGTGAGAGGAAACGTAGGAAGAGGGGCTGCCGTGGTCTTCGTGAAGGAATTTGCAGGCTTTAGAAGTCAGTTGTTTTTTTTTTTCTTTTTAATTAAAAAATATATATTTGGGTTGGAGAGATGGCTTTGCGGTTAAGATGCTGGCCTGTGAGGCCTGGGGACCCATGTCTGACTCGCCAGATCCCACATAAACCGGACGCACAAAGGTGAGGAAAGCACAAGGTGGCACATGCCCACTAGGTGGCACAAGCATCTGGAGTGTGGTTGTAGTGGCTGAGGCCTTGGCATGCCAATTCTCTCTCTGTCTCTCTCTTGCTTTCTATCTTGCTCTCTATAAAACAATATATACATGTGTGTGTGTGTGTGTGTGTGTGTGTGTGTGTGTATGTATGTATGTATGTTTGCATACATCTTTTTATTTATTTTGAGAAAGAGCAGAGAGAGAGAATCAGTGTTCCAGGGCCTCCAGCCACTACAAACGAGTTCTAGATGCGTGCTTCACCTTGCACATCTGGCTTACTTGGGAGCTGGAGAATCGAACCTGGATGTTTAGGCTTCACAGGCAAAACGTCTTAACTGCTAAGCCATCTCTCCAGGCCACAAGTCAGGTCTTTGTTTTGCATGTGCCCTTGGGTCAAAGCTTTACTTTCCCCCAATGGCCCCAGGCGGCATGTGGGCATCAGAGCTCAGGCAGGGGTGTCATTATGTCAAGCCTGAAGACAGAGACTGGCAGGGAGGACACGAGTAGGTGAAACAAGACCGTGCCCACAGACCCTGGTTTTGTCTTTTCAGGGACCCCTCCCAGTAGCACCCAGCAGTCGCTGCCTGGCCTGTCTCTGGCTTCTGCTCCCGGCGTCCCGCCAATCTCCTTGCACACCCAGGTGCAGAGCGCAGCTCCTCAGCAGTTGCTGCCGGCCGCAGCGGCCCCTGGAACAAACACTGTGACCTCGCAGATACAGCAGGTCCCAGTGAGTGGGTCTGGCCAGGCGTGGAGGAGGGAAGCCTTGGCCTGGATGCCACTCACAGCCAGGCCCCTCCTGTCCAGGTTGTGCTGCAGCCGCACTTCATCAAGGCAGACTCCCTGCTGCTGACAACGGTGAAAACGGACGCAGGGGCCACAGTGAAGGCAGCCGGGATCAGCGCTCTGACTCCCGGCGCAGCTGTGCAGGCAGGCCCCTTGCAGGTGGGCAGCGGAGGTGGGTGGAGAGCAGAGGGGCTGCATGCATGCGCAAACACCTGGTGACGTGTTCTTGGCCCTGTAGACCCTGGTGAGTGGCGGGACCATCCTAGCCACGGTGCCAGTTGTTGTGGATGCCGACAAGCTACCCATTCACCGGCTGGCAGCCGGCAGCAAGTCCCTGGGCTCAGCCCAGAGTCGTGGCGAGAAGCGCACAGCCCACAACGCCATTGAGAAGCGCTATCGTTCTTCCATCAATGACAAGATTGTTGAGCTCAAGGACCTGGTGGTGGGGACTGACGCGAAGGTATGGCCAGAGGTCTGCATAACGCGGGCCAGGGCAGCCAAGAGGTGGGCTTGGGCTGAGCCTTGTCAGATAGGGACGTGGGCATCAGTCTGCCTAGCCCTGGGCAGTCCTGTCTACCTGCTTTACCACAGGCATCTTGCATAAAGGAGGAGTTAGTCTAGACACTGTGGGGTGCCATGGTGATAAAACAGACAGAAATCCTGTCCTGGACGGACTCGATGCCATCGTAGAGGGGATATTGGATGGGTTTTGAACAGAATAAAAGCGAAATGCTAAGGAAAGGAGAGGGATGGTGAGAGTGGCAGATCTAAATTGAGTAGCCAAAGAAGGTTTCGCTAGTAAAGACGTGGAGGAGGTGAGGAGGGTGTCAGGTGGTAATAAGATAGCAGCGAGCCAGACACTGAGTAGTTTACATAGTGATTTCTATTTTTACTGTTACTTACTAAAGAGAGAGAGCGAATGGGCACACCAGGACCTCTAGCCACTGCAAGCAAACTTCAAATGCCTGTGCCGCCTTGTGCATCTGGCTTTACATGGGCATTGGAGAGTTGAACCTTGGTCCTTTGCCTTTAGGGCAAGTGCCTTACCCACTAAACCATCTCTCCGGCCTCAGATATCTTTTTTTTTTTTTAATTTTTATTTATTTATTTGAGAGTGACAGACACAGAGAAAGACAGATAGAGGGAGAGAGAGAGAGAATGGGCGCGCCAGGGCTTCCAGCCTCTGCAAACGAACTCCAGACGCATGCGCCCCCTTGTGCATCTGGCTAACGTGGGACCTGGGGAACTGAGCCTCGAACCGGGGTCCTTAGGCTTCACAGGCAAGCGCTTAACCGCTAAGCCATCTCTCCAGCCCCAGATATCTTTTTTTAAGGAATTTTTTTAGTTTTATTTATTACTTATGAGAGACAGAAAGAGAGGCCGAGAGAGAAAATGGGCACACCAGGGCCTCCAGCCACTGCAAACGAACTCCAGACACATGCGCCCCCTCGTGCATCTGGCTTCCGTGGGTCCTGGGGAACTGAACCAGGGCGCTTTGGCTTTGTACCCAAGTGCCTTCACCACTAAGCCACCTCTCCAACCCTACATAGTCATCTTTCTCTCTGCCTTGGAGAGTAGGTACTATTAGAAGATATCAGCAGAAAGGAAGAGCCGGCCAGTACCAAGGTGCTGAGGGAGCCGGGACATAAAGTGGCTCTTTGCGTTCTTGCTAGAGGCCTGCCGCCAGGCCCAGCTGGCCGACTGCCTTCTCCCTCTCACTCCCTGCAGCTGAATAAATCTGCCGTCTTGCGCAAGGCCATCGACTACATCCGCTTCTTACAGCACAGCAATCAGAAACTCAAGCAGGAGAACTTGAGCCTGCGAACCGCCGCCCACAAAAGCAGTGAGTCCCGGCCTCCCTCGCCCTCCCCCGCCTCTGGCCTCTCTGTCCCTGTCCAGGCTTGGCTCCGGCCCCACCCTACCACGGGCCCCTCCTTCAGCTCAGTCCCTTGACCAGCCCCTGTTTTACGCCACAGAGGGCTTTAACTCGTGGCCTCCGGAGGCTAGGCCGTGTCCCAGCCCTGCTCCTTGTGCCCGCAGAATCGCTGAAGGATCTGGTGTCGGCCTGTGGCAGTGGAGGAGGGTTGGACATGCCCACAGAGGGCATGAAGACTGAGATGGACATGCTGACCCCTCCCCCTTCGGATGCCGGCTCCCCCTCCCAGAGCAGCCCCTTGTCTCTTGGCAGCAGGGGTGGTGGCAGCAGCAGTGGCAGCAGCAGTGACTCTGAGCCCGACAGCCCAGTCTTTGAGGACAGCCAGGTTGGACCCTGCAGCACAGCCTTTTCCCCTCATGAGATTTCCTCTGAGTTCCAGACGTGGGTCAGGAAGAGGCTCTGCAGGGACCTAGATGGGATTTCTGAGGCCCTGGAGTCTTGTGGGGTCCCAAGTCTCTTCAGCCCCTTGTCCCCGGGGCTGACCTGATTCTATCCTCCCTTTCACCCCTCCCCCTGCCCAGGTGAAGGCCAGTCAGCTGCCTCCTCAGCATAGCCCTGGCATGCTAGACCGCTCTCGCCTGGCCCTGTGTGCCCTTGTCTTCCTGTGTCTGACCTGCAACCCTCTGGCCTCACTGTGCGGCCAAGGCCTTCTTAGCCCTTCCGGTGTTGCTGCCAATGCCCACCATGGTCCTAGGCGCAGTGTGCTGGAGGCTGAGGGCAGAGGTGGGTCAGGTTATCCTGGGCGTCATTTGGAGGGACCCTTGAAGCTCTGTGTTTCTCAGGAACTGTGTCCTTAGTCTTTCCCCCTGCTTGCAGATGGCCCTGCCTGGACCCAGTGGCTTCTACCCCCTCTGGTTTGGCTGGCCAATGGGATACTGGTGCTGGCCTGCTTGGCACTGCTTTTTGTGTATGGGGAGCCAGTGACCCGGCCCCACTCAGGCCCCGCAGTGCATTTCTGGAGACATCGCAAACAGGCTGACCTGGATCTGGCCAGGGTAAGGGACTGGCGACGGAGGAGAGGCAGAGCAGGGTCCCCAGGCTAGAAGGGTGCTGGTGTCCCTCCTGCTCCCTGATTTCTGGGTGTGCTGTGGACCTGCCCTTTACTCCACCCCTAGAGCCCCTCCGACTCTGGGGACCTAGAGGGGAGACTCTTTGACAGTACCTCATGGAACAACCTTCTCCCCAGGGGGACTTTGCCCAGGCTGCTCAGCAGTTGTGGCTGGCCCTGCAGGCTCTGGGCCGGCCCCTGCCCACCTCACACCTGGACCTGGCCTGCAGCCTGCTCTGGAACCTCATTCGACACTTGCTGCAGCGCCTCTGGGTGGGCCGCTGGCTGGCGGGCCGAGCCGGGGGCCTGCAGAGGGACCGCAAGCTGAGGGTGGATGCGCGTGCCAGTGCCCGAGAGGCGGCCCTCGTCTACCATAAGCTGCACCAGCTGCACGCCATGGGTATGGCCAGGGGGGAAGCTGGGTTTCAAGTGTTCCCACCCACCTTAGCGCCGCCCAGCCTCATGCCACACCTCCTTTCCAGGGAAGTACACAGGAGGGCACCTCACCGCCTCTAACCTGGCACTGAGTGCTCTGAACCTCGCCGAGTGTGCAGGAGATGCCGTGTCCATGGCAACGCTGGCAGAGATCTATGTGGCAGCTGCCCTGAGGGTCAAGACCAGTCTCCCAAGGGCCTTACACTTTCTGACAGTGAGTGGGGAGACGAGCCGGCCAGGGCTTTGTCTTGGTAGCTCTCCCCTTCAATAAGCTCCCTGGGCAAGGGGCTGCACTGGATGTAGCAACTGGCTACCAGGTGGTTCCCCAGGCCCTGCAGGGGTCCCTGGCCGGGTCTGGGTTTGAACCTTTGCTCGGGGCCAGTGTGACAATCCAGCTCCCTTCCTCCACAGCGCTTCTTCCTGAGTAGTGCCCGTCATGCCTGCCTGGCACAGAGTGGCTCAGTGCCTCCTGCCATGCAGTGGCTCTGCCACCCTGCAGGCCACCGTTTCTTTGTGGATGGGGACTGGGCCGTGCGCAGTGCCCCGTGCGACAGCCTGTACAGCTTGGCTGGGAATCCAGGTGCTTTCTCACCCCGTTCCTGTCCCCGATGTTCGGTGCCTAGTCCCCTTTCCCAACGGTCACTGTCTCTTGCATCCGTGGATGTCGCTGCCCACCTAGCTCATCTGGCTCTGGGGGGGTTGCAGCTGGGGTTGCGGGAAGGCTGCCAAACTTCTGAGGCTCTTTGAAGTTAGGAAGCAGCATGAAAGTTGGAGGGCAGTGGGTGGACTTGGGAGGTAACCCCAAGCCGCAGCATTATGGTATAAGGAAGGGATATAGGGTGGGGTAGAGCCTGGGCAGGTGTGTCATCAAGTAGGGTAGAGCTAGCTTCTCTGCTCCACTGCCCTGTCCTCTTCAGGGCAGGAGCTGGGTGCCTACCCACCACCATCTACCCATCTCGTGGGGCCACCAACACTTCAGACCAGCTCTTGGCGGAGCCCCAGCCAACCCAGGGAAAAGGGCTTTGGTATGGCTAGGGGACTGTGGAGAGAAGGGTGGCCTGACTCCTGTCTCATCCCCCCACCTCCGCCCATAGTGGACCCCCTCGCCCGAGTGACCCAGCTATTCCGTGAACACCTACTGCAGAAAGCACTGAGCTGTGTGGCCCAGCCCAGCACCGGTGCAGCTGATGGGGACAAGTGAGTGTCCCTGTGCCTCTCCCAGGCATGACTCTCCACCAGGGAGTCTGGGAAGGACCTGTTGGGGTGGCCAGAGGGCTGCTGTCTGCATCCCTTGCATCCTCGGGACCTCTCTGGGTCTCACTTTCCCCTGTCAGCTGACAGGTGTTGGTAGCCCTTTGTAGGGCATAGGATCAGGGTATGTTTTGTTGGGCAGAAGGGAAGGTCACTGTCCCCTAGGGCCCCCAGAATTGCTGCCATCTATCCTGACAGTCGGTCCTCTCCTGCCCCAGGGAGTTCTCAGACGCCCTCGGGTACCTGCAGCTGTTAAACAGCTGTTCGGACACTGCCGGGGCCCCCGCCTGCAGCTTCTCGGTCAGCTCCAGCATGGCCACCACCGCCGGTGAGCCCCACACCCCTTTCCTGTGACCCCCCCGCTGCGCTCGCCCGGGTGCGGTGTGGCCGAGAGTCAGGCGCCCCCTCTGTCCTCGGCAGGCACGGACCCTGTGGCGAAGTGGTGGGCCTCGCTGACGGCCGTGGTGATCCACTGGCTGCGGCGTGACGAGGAGGCTGCCGAGCGGCTGTACTCGGTGGTAGAGCATATGCCCCGAGAGCTGCAAGAGACCGAGTAAGCGCCCCGCCAGGTCTCCCCCACCTGATGCCGGGCCTCCCCTCCCAGCCTCTCGCCCAAGCGTGCACTTGGCAGGGGGTCTTGGGGGGAGGGCCTGTGGCCTGCTCTGACACCCTGTGTCTGCCCCTGGTCCTGACAGGAGAGCCCTGCCCAGGGCAGCTCTACACTCCTTCAAGGCTGGCCGGACTCTGTTGGGCCGCAGAAAGGCCGAGTCTGCTCTGGCCAGCCTGGCCATCTGTGAGAAGGCCAGTGGGTACCTTTGGGACAGCCTGGCCACCCCACCAACTGGCAGCTCCATTGACAAGGTGAGGGGGTGGGGTGGGGGCCTGGGCTGGACCAAGGTCACAGCTGTTTTACTCCTGGTCATTTTGGAGTTAGTCCTGAGCAGCGCCAGACGGGGAGCTGGCCCCACCTTGGGTTTTTGGCTAAGGATTAATTAAGTTCAGAGGAGAGTGGTCTCAGCGTGTCTGCCACCAGGAGGAAGGGTGTGGTGAACAGCATGGCCAGGGCCCTCTTGGGGACCATTGTCTGGAAGGCCGGGGAGGGCAGCTTGCAGGCAGGTGGCCTCGTGGGGTCCCGGAAAGGCGGGCGTCCCCGCGGTGCATTGCTGTTGCATTGCATGTGTGTGAGGCGGGTGCAGTGCCTCGGCAATGCAGCCCGGAGTCGGCCCTTGGCACCGCGGGCCCCTTCTCCCCTGCCTGTCCTGGTGCCCTTGCTTCCCATGACCCCCTGCCTGCCCTGTGTGTCACCTCAGGCCATGCAACTGCTGCTCTGTGATCTGCTCCTTGTGGCCCGCACTAGCCTATGGAGGCAACAGCAGCCACTGGCCTCGTCCCAGGTGTCACCGGGGTCCAGCAACGGGCCCCAGACTTCTGCCGTGGAGCTGCGTGGCTTTCAACGGGACCTGAGCTGCCTGAGGCGGCTGGCACAGAGCTACCGCCCTGTGATGAGGAGGGTGAGTTTCCAACCGTAAAGGCAGCAGGTTGGGGGAAGGGGGTGTGGGGCTGGACTGAAAGCGGCCTGCTGCTCCTCCCTGTTTCTAGGTGTTCTTACACGAGGCCACCGCCCGGCTGATGGCAGGGGCCAGCCCTGCGCGCACACACCAGCTTCTGGACCGCAGTCTGCGGAGGCGAGCAAGCCCTGGTGGCAAAGGAGGTAGCTGCCTGTTCAGGGACGGGGAGGGGCCCCCCTCCTCCCGAGCCAGTGTGAGGGCTACTGAGGGCTGTGCCAGCATGACAGGTCTAGGGACTTGGTTACCCGATGGCACTGTCTTTTAATGAGAAATCATTTGGGGATAACTATTTATGGGATAGCCCCAGGGAAGGATTGCTCTGCATGGGGTAGCTTAGCCAGGTCCAAGCCCAGCTCCTAACGGAGCCTATACGCGCGCAGGCACAGCAGCAGAGCTGCAGCTGGAGCCACGGCCCACGTGGCGGGAGCACACCGAGGCCTTGCTGTTGGCGTCCTGCTACCTGCCACCAGGCTTCCTGTCGGCTCCCGGGCAGCGAGTGAGCATGCTCGCCGAGGCAGCGCGCAAGCTCGAGAAGCTTGGCGACCACAGGCTGTTGGTTGACTGTCAGCAGATGCTCCTACGTCTGGGTGGCGGGACCACCGTCACTTCCAGCTAGACTCCCGGAGGACACGATTTGCCATCTTGGTCTCCACTGTCCGTCTACAGCTCCACTGTCTTAGGGAGTGGGAGTCCCTCTAGGACCACCAGAGGGGCGAGACCCCCCCCCCATCCCAATGCTCTCCCTCCCGTGTCTGAGAAGCAGTAGTTATTAAGATGGTTCTGACCTCTGGTGGCCGATAGGGGAATTGCAGGAGCCCTGAGCAGGCCTTGTGACATCCTCTTGTTCCACCTTAGTGGCTTTTTTTTTTTTTTTTTCTGGCCTTTGTAAAGGTTAGAAAGCCCCTGGGGCATCTTGTCCCTCCCCCCCCAACACCTTTCTCTCTCCTGGGAAGGTTTGTACATAGTGTAGATTTGGCTGAGCTGCCTCTTGTGCAGCCATTGTGCTACTTTGACCTTAGCAAACTTTATTTTCTTAGGTTGAGAAGTTTTGTACAGAGAATAAAAATAAAATTATTTATAACCTGTGTTCTTGTTTACTTTGGGTGGGTGGGTGTATGCCTCACCTGATAATCAGCCCTGCTTTTTGGAGTCCTCTGGGAGGTAAGGCTTCTTCCCGTCCCCAACCTGCCATAAGGGACAGAATCTGCCCCTCTCCATCTTCTGATGATATGATCCTGAGCTGACCTGTCTCATGGCCACTGCCTGGTTGTATCAGACTTTAGGGCTTTTATGGTCTGTTACTCCTCCTCACCTCCCAATCCCCCACCAGGTCCCAGGGTGACATGAGGACATATTTAGGGCCTGTCTTGATAAGATAAACCAGGTTCTTACATTGCAAGCATCTCAGCTCCCCTAAGACCTGTACCGTGATCAGGACCTGAGCCACACAGCAGGTGAAGCCATCAGACATTCCTGCTTGTGCTCCCTCCTCCCGACCCTTCCCTCCATTCCCATGGCCCACCAAAGGCCTGGCCCCAACTCCCCAGTTAATCTGTCAGAATCCACAGGCAGCAAACTTCCAAAACAATCGTCGTATCTTTATTGACTTTTTTTTTTTTCTGAATGCAATGACTGGTTTTTTTTTTTTAACTCTTAAGGAAAATAAACATCTTTTAGAAACAGCTCAATACACACAATCTTCAGTGTGAAGCAATATACTAATAAGAACACTAGTTGTCTTAACATTTACAGTCTTCATATATATTATATATATGTATATGTATACATATATATACACTATATAACGAGGCCGGATATAATACACACGTTTACCATTGTACAGTCGTATATACAAGAAGTTGCGAGGGCTGCGGTGGGGGTCGGGGGAGGGTCCTGCATCAGGCCTATTGAAGTGTGGACAGAGCTTGAGGACAGGGACGGAAGGGCGGGGACTGGCCTGGGCAGTGGTGGCTGCAAGAGGAAGGAGCATCGCGGTGACCCCTGCCCCAGCGAAGGCCAGGTTGGGGCTCTGTGCTGCGGGGCACACGATGCATGGTGGCGACACAGAAGCGAGCATGTTCCCAACATATATACATTCTATGTAACATATATATAGAGGGGTACACAGGTTTTGTACATGAACCGAGTGCTGTCCCTGCTCCCGTGCCAAGCTAGCGCGGAGGACCTTGTGTCCACTGGAGGAGTGCTCTGGTCACTGCCGTCTCCTTGAGCTCCCAGGCTCCAGGGGGTAGGGGGTGGAAAACTGGACAAGGGGACAGAACAAAGATCCACAACGACCGCGGCTTTGCCCAAGCCCCACAAAAGCTTGGGTAAAGGCTGGGTGACAAGGGTGCTTGGTTGCATTCATGAGCCGGCCTAGCCCTCCAGAAAGGCTTCGATTTGCCTCATGTCAACAGAGCTAGTAGCCGCCCTGGGCGCCTCTTCCAAGGCTGGACTCCCACCGCCGACCTCGGGCGCCGAGCTGCACGCTGTGGGGGCGGCTGCACCCACGAGGAATATGTGATGTCACATGTCCCCGGGCGAAGCCATTTCCCATCCCACCCGAGGATGCAAGCCCACTCTGCGGCGGCCTGCCCTCTCCAAGCCTGGCCCTAAGGTGTGTAGCAAGGACGCCCCAAGGCTGCCCTGGGGGCCCCGGAGCGGGGCGGCTCCGAACAGGTTTTCTTTGCAAACGGGCCGGACCTATGACCCGGAAATCGGATCAAGGACCGGCTCTGGAGGCGTGCTGGGCGCAGCGCTAAACGCCGACTGCGACTGCGCAGGCGGCTCCTCTTCCTCGGCGGCAGCGGGCGGGCTCGGCAGCTACTCGGGGCCGCGGCGGGCTTACGACGGCAGCCTCTGCAGAAAGGACAGCGCGACTGACCACACCGCGGAAGCCAGGCCCCGCCCGGCCTCCTTCCCACCAAGCTGCCTCCCAGGCGAGCTCTGCTGACCACGGTCAGCCTTCAAGTGCGTGCCCTCAGACATGTGGCTCTGACGCATGCTGGGCCCGCCCACCAGACCAGAGAAGGGTGTGGGGAGGCCCTGGCAGGGCCTCCCTTTGGGACCTCCCTGGTTCGGGCCAGTCTGCCAGGAGGGCAGAAGGTGGTGGTCAGCAGGGCAGGGAGAAGCGGAGCCTGGGCCAAAGCTGAAAAGCTCCCAAGCCCGGAATGTACTGGGGAGGAAGGGGTGTCCCTGAAGGTCTGGGGAATTCCTTCTGCCTGGGGACCCTTGAGTTCACCTACCTTGTGTTTGGGACACTTCAACGAAAAATTCTCCTCAATGAATATACAACCTGCGAGCAAAGACAAGATTCTGTGGTCAGGAAGGGGGTGATCGCTGCAGGTCTGACATCCCCACCCCTTCCTTCTAAACTCCCTGGACCCACTGCCACGCGGTCACCCTCTCCAGAAGGACAGCTCCTCACTCCCCAGACTGGAACAAGTGCCACATCTAGGTATGCGTCTCAGGCGTTTTCCCCCATGTGGCAGGCAGGTTACTATGCTACTAGGCAGAGTCAGCTCCTCTACCTGCCTGGGAGCTTGCAGATGCCTGGGGGGTTGGCTTCCCCCATGCAGTGGGCCAGTGGGATACTGCCCACCTGCTTGCCTGGCCAGGTACCCTAGCTTCTTCACCTTTTCCCCGGCTGCAGAGAGCCTGTTTCCCAGGGATCCACTCTGGTGCCACATGTGAAAAGTGGTGTCCCTCAACTGACAGCCAGCACCACTTGTCCACGGGGCTGCTTCTGGGTGTGGCAAGTGGGTTGTTCCTCCGGGGCCTCACCACTTGTTACTGGCTCTGCAGTGGTCCCCGCTTTTCAAACCTGGGCTACACTGGAGACCCGCCTGGGCTGACAGGACATGGTGAAGGCCACAGCCCAGGCTCGAGAGGCCCTGTGGCCCCTCTCCTGGGGCTCCCACCACAAGGATGTGCCAGGTGGGCCACCGGAGGATGAGACCATGGAGAGCAGACAGGACTGGCCTGTCTGAGGGCTTCTACAGCGAACCGCCCCCAGCAGGACCTGCTAGCTGACTCTATCCTTAAATGTGGGCCTGTTTAAGCCACCAGGCTGGGTCTGGAAGGGCTAGTAGCTTGGCCAATCTTAATGGCCTCTATCTTTTCATGCAACTCTATTCCAACCAGCTCTTCTCAACATCAGGCCTGACCCATCTTCTCCCTCAGTTTCTATTTATTTATTCTTATTTTTAAATAGTTTATTTCTTTACTTGAGAGTGAGAGGAAGAGGCAGAGAGAAGGAGAGAATGGGCACACCAAGACACATGCGCCCCCTTGTGCATTTGGCTTACGTGAGTCGTGGGCTATTGAACCAGGGTCCTTAGACTTCACAGGCAAACACCATAACTGCCAAGCTATTTTCCCAGCCCCTCTCCCTGGCTTTTTACAGCAAGCCCTATCTGGACCACATCAGCTCCCTTGCGTGGACTATCACAGTAGTTCATCGTCCCTGATCACGTCAGAGTTTCCTCTTCCCAACCCCCTTCCTGCCTCAGACCCTGAAACTACAGTGATTCCTGCTGTACTGCCCAAAGCCTAGTCTACAGTGCCACCACGGTGGCCACAACTCAACTTTCCCAACATTCATGGCCTGCCTCCAGTGTCACCTCTGCCCATGATTTTTTAACCCACATGTCTCCTCGATCAAGAAGGATGAGCCTCTTCCATGGGCACGCTACGTGCACACATTGCCCTCACCCAAGGCCATCCTGCCTGCGTCCTCCAAGGTGAGACCCTGGAAGAAGCTGGGCAGGCCTGAGGTAGGAGAGAGCACAGGACAGGGAGCTGAGGACACTGGGACTTGCCTGTGCTTCTGCCAAGGGCATACCAAGTGGCTGTGGGTCAGTCAGCTCACCAGTAAATATACAGCTGGAGTGTGCAGGGTCCCTGACACAGGGCCCGGCAAGCTGTGGGCACAGAGTACATTAGCACATGAAGTCTGCCATGGTGGCAGTGCTGAGAAGCGAGGCGTTGTGCCTGGGTATGAGTCCACCTTCCAATACAGGGTCAGACCGTGTAATGTCAAGTGGAACCAGCAAACCCCTCCCCACGTGTGCCCTACCGCCACCCACCCCTCTCTGCTCAGCCCCACCAGGGGCATGTCACCAGTCATAGCCCCACACAGCTCTCAGCAAGCTTTGGCTGGGGCGGTTGCTGGTCAGAGACCCAGGCAGCAAGCGGGGTGCTTTCAGCAGCCTGCTGCAGAGGTTGGGAGGGATAGAGTTGGTAACAGAGCCTCTGGCCTATAAGGCTGTACTTCCTGATGAGTGGTATTTACTCTGCTCTATTCCATTGAATAGATGCTCAAAATTGAGATTTTTGTTTGTTTGTTTTTCTGAGGTAGGGTTTCACTATATGTAGCCCAGGCGGACCTGGAATTCACTATGTAGTCTCAGGCTAGACTCAAACTCACAGTGATCCTCCTACCTCTGTCTCCAGAGTGCTGGGATTAAAAAAAGCATCCACCACCACACCTGGCAAAAGTGAGCTTTATTGACAGAAGAAACCAAGTAGGGCTAGAGAGATGGCTCAGCAGTTAAGGCACTTGCCAGCAAAGCCGAAAGACCCAGGTTCAATCCGCCAGTGCCCATGTAATGGCAGATGCACGAGGTGGCGCATGTGTCTGGAGTTTGTTTGCAGCGGCTGGAGGCCCCGGTGTGCCTATTTTCTCTCTGCTCTCCCCCCTTTCAAATAAATAAAAAAAGATATTGTTTTAAAAAAGACTTGTGTGTAGGGCTGAGATAGTGGGCAGAGACAGGAGCATTTCCTGGGAGTTCATGGACCAGCTAGAGAACTAGAGAGAATCCCCGCCTCCGAGGAGGCGGGCAGGCAGCTAGGCCTGACTATAGAGGCTGCCCTCGACCTTCCACATGCACATATGTACACACACCAGGAAAAGCAAAAAAAAAAAAAGAAAAAGGTGCTTACAGCGTAGTGCCAGTCACTGTTGGAACCTCAGACCCACATCCTGTGACATTTCTGCATGTGGTCTTGGCTGATGGCACTGTCTTTGTACTTGGTCCCTATCTACACACATTTTTTTATTAAAGAGAGAGAGAGAGAGAGAGAATGGGTGCACCAGGGCCGCCAGCTGCTGCAAACAAACTGCAGATACATGTGCCACCTTGTGCATCTGGCTTATGTGGGACCTGGGGAATCGAACCTGTGTCCTTTGGCTTTGCAGGCAAGCGCCTTAATAGCTGAGCCATCTCTCCAGCCCTGTGCTGGGATTATAGAAGCCCAGCACTCCTTCCAGCAGTTTACATGGGATTTGAGGTCTTGGGTGGCAAGCACCTGACCCACGGAGCCACCTCCCCAGCCCTGTAAATGCTTTCTTTAGATAAGAATCCATTTCCCAGGCTGGAGGGATGGCTTAGTGGTTAGGGCATTTGCCTGCAAAGCCAAAGGATCCAGGTTCGATTCCCCAGGACCCACGCTACCCAGATGCACAAGGGAGTGCACACATCTAGAGTTAGTTTGCAGTGGCTGGAAGCTCTTGGCATGGCCGTTCTCTCTCTCTTTCCCTCTTTCTCCGTCAAACAAATAAATAAAAAGCATCCATTTCTCCACATGGCTAACGAGGGATCCATGGTCCGTAAACTCAGTCCTCTGTGTCTGGCATTAGTAAGAACCCATGGGTAATGGATGAGTTGGTATGGCCCTTCTTTAGACCTTGCATACTGAGTCCCTACAGCTAACATGCCATTTGGACTCAATTGCTCCTCTTTTTTTTTTTTTTTTGTCTGCTGAGTGGACATCTTATTCAACCTTCAAAGGTCAACCACCATGCTCAGCTCTCCACATCATCATTTATGTCTCCATCTACCCTCTGATCTGGGTGCTCATTCAGGTGTAGGGACTGACTCACGTCAATGTCCCTGGTGTGACCTAGCCCAGTCGTAGGCGAAGAAGAACAATGAAACAAAGGATTGCTGGGGCAGGAGGTGAGGGAGGGACCTGGGAGTCACGAGGCCTGGACAGTTTATACCAGGGCCCGACAGCTGGCTCTTACCCGCATCGCTGGCACAAGGGTAGTGGTAGGTATGGACACATCCTTTGTAGGAGCATGCGATGGTTGCCCCGGCTTCATGGCAGCTGGAACACAGCTAAAGAGAGAGGAAGGCAGGTGAGTTCTCGCACTGTCCGGGACAGGCCCATGCAGCCCTGCCTCCGATATGACCACTACTAAGTAGGAGGGAGGCTTAGTGGGGCAGAGGCCAAGGACTGGCTCTTTGCTACCCACTGGGCTGGCATGCTGGGTAAGGGACTGCCTTAGGCCAGTGATGCTAGTCACCATGACAGCCTTTGTTGCCAGGTGCTGCCTACATGCTGGGTCAGATGTGACCCTGACTGGCTCCTTCTAGCAGCCTGAAGGGGAGTGGTTTTCAATGGCCCCATTCTACAGATGGTTAGACAGCAGGAGCGTGGAACCGAAGTTGGGGGAGGAAGTGACAGTGACCCCAAGAGGCTGACTTTGTGTGACTCCGATGCCCCCACCCCGCCCCCACCCCAAGTTCCCAGTGCCTGACAGGTCATGGTGTCTTCTGCTGGGCTTTGGCAATGTGACGTGGCCAGGATAGGAAGGCAATGCCGAGAAGGCTAGTGGAAAAGTGAAGTCGAACCTGGGCCTAGGGAGGAACAGAGATGGGTCCCGGGCGCCCATGCTCCTGAGCACCAGCTGCCCCGTGGACAGTGAAGAGAGGGTGGCAGCAGGCACAAAACAGGTCCAGAAGCCAAGTACTGGACGCCCTGTCACTTATCCTGGTCGCCATGAGAGGGAAACTGGCAAGCCACCCACAGCACACTGCTCAGGAAGACTCCGACCCACGGCCCAGCAGTGCCCGAGCTCCAAATCGCCATCCCATGCTGCACTGGCAGGGCACGCTGCTGCGTCTTCAACCCCCGG
The DNA here is from genome assembly GCF_020740685.1 of Jaculus jaculus. Taxonomy (NCBI): domain Eukaryota; kingdom Metazoa; phylum Chordata; class Mammalia; order Rodentia; family Dipodidae; genus Jaculus; species Jaculus jaculus. Next base: position 31,186,736 of record NC_059113.1, read on the forward strand.
ACCCGCAGAGGCCAGGGGCGGGTGCAGAGCAGGAACTGAAAATCATTCCTGATCGTCAGGCTTTCACACAGCTTCTGGATGAGCGAGGGCCTCTTAGTCTGGTATGGAATGGCCTGTCACAGTCCCTTACCTCTTCAATCACAGAGGGGAGGTGGAGAACAAGGGCCCCAGGCCAGACCAAGTCTCACCCACAATGCCCTTGGGATGATGCGAGATTTGAAGGTAACTGAAGGGCACCAGTGGCTGATGGCAACCTCTTTCTCTTTACTATGTCCAGGACCCCAGTAACCCTTTAAGCAGTTAGGAATAAGGCCTGTGGCTTATGAACTGTTCCTCATGTCCTGGCCAGGCACCCACACTGAGGCCACCTGCTTGCTGAGGGTGTAAGTCCGCTGCAGGTCTCCTCTACAAGGCGGTACCCCAGGGCCAGGCCTCATGTGGCAATGAAGATGGGGTGTGTGATGACACTGGGCTCAGGGATATAGGCAAGCCAGGAGGCTGGGGTCCTGGAAGGGTAGGTGTGGTGGCCTTGGAGGCAGCAGGGGCTGTGGAGGAATGGAAAAGGAAGAGCGTCCCAGGGCTCACTCACGTCTTGTGTTCTGGAGAATAAAGGGAAGGCTAAAGGAGCGGCTGCTGTAGTGGGTGGGGGCCAGGGACGTGGCTATGCACAGCCTTGCTACATGCTGGGGGGCAGGTCATGGACCTCAGTCCTGCCAGTAGGGCCAGCATGCCGGGGCTCACAGAGATCACCAGGCTTCCTGGAATTAAGATTTGAACCAGGGCCTCCCTGGCTCCCAGGGAGCAAGGTGTCACCAAACCACTGACTGAGCCAGGAGGCAGTGGGTTGAAGCAGTGACCTTGAGGGTTACTTTGACCACGGAACCTGGAAGTCCCAGCTCGTCCCATGGACTCTTGCATGGCTGGACAGTAGATCCCGGCTGCCAGCCCAGCTCACCTGTGGCAGGGAGGTACCCTCACTGTGCAGTAAGCACCTGTCCAATGAGTGCCTGTCTTAGTCTTCCTTGATAGCTCTGTGGCAGAAGGCCATCAGGCCATTCTTGAGGATAACAGGCCTGACAGGGACGGGCAGTGAGCTGGCTCCCGCTCCAGCAGTGACCCTGAAACCCATGTGCCTCCCTCAGCTCTACAGGGCTTTCTGTGTGTACCAGTGTCAGCAGCAAGCAGAGGGACCAGAGGCGGAGGGCCAGGGTGGCGGGCAAGGGACTCTGTCTACACTCGCTGCTGTCCCTTCCTTGTTAAAGCCAGCCAATGCTGGATGCAGAGGATGTGAATACACCTGGGTCCCAGATCCGACCCCCAAAGGTGTCCTGTATTTGGGGATGGGAATTATGAGCATTGGGGAGCAGTGCCAGCCCTAAAGTGTGACTTGTAAGAACTAGCTGGGGAGCGGTCACAGTTATTTTCTAATGTTGGGGACGACTTGAGATTATTTCACAGTAGCTATGAAAATAAGCCACTGGAGAGCCAGTGACAAGCAAAAGGAGAAGGATGTGCAGAGCAGTGCAGAGGTGGAGTGTATGCGGGAAGTGCCTATTTTGAGCCAGCTGGAGCTGTGGAATCCTCCTGCCAGGTCCCCTCAGCAAGATGGGCAGACATCAGGGACTAGAGACGTTCTATAGCCGTCCTGATGGACAACGGACAGTCTGGAGCATGAAGCTATGGCCAGCACGCACAGTGGTCCCGAAGGCTGGGGAAGGGGACTGGGCAGTGCTTCTGAGGAGCTGGGAGAGGTGGGGGAGAGGCCACTGGGTAGTCCAGCTCTTCTGAGTCCACTTTCCATGGCAGGCTGAGGGAAGGAAGAGATGAAGGAGTGGAGGATGCCAACATAGTTTACACCAAGCAGCAGGGTAACCCAGATCCCATACTGTAGGATGGGGTGCAACCCTCCCTGCCTGCTGTCCTGGGGCCACCACTGTCGGGAAGAGACATGGGCTCTGGAGCTGCCTCTGTCAGTGAATACAGCCTGTGAGACCCTGGCAGCAGCCATGCTCAGAACACCGTCACCGTCTCCCCATTACGTTCCCAGTCCCGTGACCGTGGTGGCCTAAGCTCACTGAAGGGGTGGCTTCAAACTGGAGGTCAAAGGCTCCAGGTTGCTGTGGGCCTCTCAGGCCAGGCAACCCCCTCCCTCTTTTTTGCCACTTGTGGTTTGGCAGCTCTGTTCAGGAAGGCCAGACCACCCTGGTGTTTAATTCTAAGAGGCCTCTAGCCTCTCAGCACCCAGCAGCTCCAGGCCCCAGGTGAGGCTGCACCAAGAGGTACCAGGGTGGCATGTGGGTGGTCACTGGCCCAGTTGTGCTGTAGCAGGGCACAAATCCTGGGACAAGGTAGGTGAGCGTGTCCTGCTTTAGCCTCGGTGTGCTTCAACTTGCCCCTACACTGCCTTGAGGCACTGTCAGGGCCTGGAGAGCGTGCCCTGTGCCTGTGGGCATGAGTAGCCCGTGCTGGCGGTCCTGGACACACGCCAGGGCCCCCCTTGCCTGCCTGCTTGTGCTTCGGAACCCAGGGCCCCCACCTTGGCTGGGCTGGCCTCTTACCATGTCCACGGCCACCTTCATGGCCTCCTGCAGCCCAAAGAGTTTCCCAGCCACCAGGTACACCCCGCCAGTCCATACGGCGCAGGCCTCATGCACCCAGTGTTCCTGGGTGTCCCCACCAGGCTCTGAGGGGGCCTCTTTGCTGCATTCATGCTTGCGGCTCTTGTCGGCTGGGACCACCTCCTCACCCCCATCCCCTTGACCATCACAGCAGTAGCAACTCTGCAGCCGCCGGGATAGGCCCCGGGCACTGGTGCGCAGGGAACTCTGCTTGGTGGGATCAGCCGGGCCATCGGGCCTGGGTAGCTTTCCCGTGGTCGTGGTCGAGGACGAGGTGGCAGTGGTGGCTGCACACTCAAAACCTTTGAGTGTTCTCTCAGGGGGCAGCGGGGCCTCCTCAAAGGTGCCCTCCAGCCGCACCTTCTCCTTGAGTTTTGGCTTCTTTTTAGGGAGGCAGTGTTCGGGGTAGTAGGGTCCACACAGGTCCCCGAGGTCCTTGAAGTTGGCTGGGTTTTGGCAGAGGCAGCAGACAAGGCAAGAGGTACTGAGGGCCTTGGACACCACAGGCCCCAGGTGCATGGTGGAGGAAAGGGGCAAGGAGGGCCGCGCCTGTATCGCGGAGCCTCCTCCGGGAAGTGTGGTCAGGGAGGCCCCGGCGGGGTCCAAGGAGAACGAGGAGGAAGAGGAGGTGGCGGAGGAGGCGGAGGAGGCCGTGGAGAAGGCGGGCTTCCGGTGGGGCTTGGGCTCGTCCCCAGGGGAGTTGACCACAGTGCATATGGTAGTGAATGCATCTCGCTTCTCCACCCTCACGAAGGGTGAAAAGGCCGGGGGCCGGCTGTCGGCCCTCAGCCGCTTGCAAGAAGAAATGTACTTGAGGCGGATTTCGGGCTCCTCGGGATCCGGGGGCAGCGCTTGCTGCTGCCTCCGGCGCGCCGCCGCCCGCCCCTTACCGGCCGAGGCGTGCGCGCTCTTGGTCCGGCCCCGGTTGAGGCGCTTCCGCTTCGAGTAGCTGCTGTAGTTGGCATGGCCCGGGTGCTTCTGCGCCCTGGTCTGAGGCTGGCAGGACTGGCCTTCCGGGGGCAGAGAGGCCAGGCCCAGCTCCTCTGTCTTTGGCTTCTTGCCTCCTACCCCAGAGCTGTCCTCATCAGCCCCCTGCACGCTGCTGGCCCTGTCCCGGGAAGCAAGGAGCAGGGCGGGCCCAAGACAGGGCTGCTTCTCCGGCGGGCCTTTGGGGAGTCCCAGGGCCCCTGCCCTGCCTTTCCGACTCCTTTTCTTCGGTGCCGGGGCGGTCCCTGGGGGCGGCGGGGCCTCCGGGGACATGAAGGCCTCAGCTTTGAGACAGTCAGCAGCACAGGACAGTTTCTTACTGTTCATGAGTTTGCCTTTTAAGGACCTGCTGGCTGGGTTTCTGCACAAAGGGTCGGCTCCCAAAACTGCTGGGAGCACCTGTCCCGGGCCCCCACCTCCCAGGCCCTCTTCCGCCCCAGCCGGACTACCCCCTGCGCGCTTCTCGGGAAGGGCTGGGCTCCGGGGTGTCCCGGGAGGGGCCCCTGGCACTCTGCACGCAAGCTTCTTGAGGCCCGGCGAAGTGATCTTCTGCACTATGGCCTCCAGCTTGAGGCCACGGCCTTTTCGGGGTGGCAACACCTTGGTCCTCACAGCACTGGGGAGGGGTGACCTTGTGGCCAGGCCCATGCAGGAAGCAGGTGGCTCTGGGGGCTGGGGGGGCGGGGGTTCCCCACTGCCCCTAGGCCTGGCCCTCTGGGGTGAAGCCATCCTTCTTAAGAGGCTGGGGGAGCCCTCAGCCCTCTCTTCCCTCCCGTCCATCCCACTTGTGCTGCTGCTCCGCAGGACCAGGCTCCGCTTCTTGGAAGGGACAGGGGCCATGAAGGCTGACTTCCTTTTGAGTGTATGGAGGGGTCGGTCTGAAAGCTTGCTCCCTGAGCCAGGTTTGGGCACTCTGGCCCGCTGGCTCACCCGGCCTTCTTTCTGGGGCCCGCTAGTGGTGACCTTGAATGTGGCCGGCAAGTGGTTGTTGGCAGAAAGCTTCTTAGGGGTGTGGCAGTCCAGGATCCTCTCTGAGGGCCGCCGCCGCTTGATGTGGAAGACTTGCTGGGGTTTAGTGCGGGACCGGAGGACCATGGATCGCTGGTCCTTGCTGGGCATGCTGGGTGAGTCGGGCTCCTTGGTCTTAGAGCCCATGGGGCTGCTGTCCGAGGCCACAGGCAGGGCAGCAGGGTTGCTGGGGCTAGAGGCGGCCTTAGGTGACGGTTTCCCCACCCGCTTGCCAGACTTGAAGGCTGCTCGCTGCTTGCCTCCGAGCTTGTCAGGGGGGGCAGGGGTGGTGGTCAGACCTGGGGGGCCAGGAGTGCGGGGCTCACTCAGGGCCGTGAGAGAGCGGGTACACATTCTGGGGAGCCCTTCTGAGGGTCCCCGGCCTGGGGCGCCGGCCCCTTCTGCCTGTCCCTGTGGGGGGGCCGTGCAGGACTCAGGCAGCAAGAGGTCTTTGGGTAGGGCTGGTGCTCTGCACGGGGAATCTTCAGCCTCAGGCAGGCCCCGGTGCACCCGCCGGCTCCGTAAACTTTTGCCCCTTGGCACAGGCTCTTTCTTAGCGATGGGCACCTCGGGCACAGCAGGCTTGTTTGGCTTCTGGGCCAGGGAGGCATCCGAGGTGGTGGAACCTCCCGAAGGCTGCTCCCCCTCGGGTCCGTCTTCCCCTGGCTTCATGTGAGACAGGGAGGATTCAAACCAGCTCTGGACCTTTGACTCGGCCCCCACGGTGGGGCCCAGCAGGATGGCGGGCTCCCCAGAAAGGTGGCATGCGGAACCCCAGCCGGCCTTGACGTCTAGTGCCTCCTCTGCCTCCTCCTTGGTGCAGATGAGAGGGGCCTTGGGGGACAGTGGGTCCTGCAGACCAGGCCTCTGCCCAGGGCTGCCCAGCAGCTCACACAACGAAGAGTACTCCTCCTCGGCCTCCAGATCTTCCTTCCTGCTGGGAGCTGGAAGCAATGGCAGGTCCCCAAAGTCAGCAGTGGAGCAGCAGTGCCGGCTGTCCTCCAGCCACCGGTCAGCCTTGCCCACCTCGGGGCACTGCAGAAGCCCACCTACCTCCTCCTTCACTCCTCCTGCCTCTTCCTGCTTGAAGTCCCCAGGAAGTGCTGCTGGCTCCCCAGGGGGGTGCTCCTCTTGGAAGCCCAGGCAGGCTGGGGCCTCACTGGCATCTGATTTGCCCATACTGTCTACTGCCTTTCCACCCTGCTCCAGGCCCTTGGTGAGCTCACCAGGGTGCAGGCCCCATCGGGGACAAGCGTCCCCCAGGTTCTCCTCTGGCCAGGCAAAGGGATTGGCACCGTCGACCGAACTGGCCGTGGTTGTGTCTGGGAAGCAATCGAACGCTGCCGTGGTAGGGTCTGGAGCAGCAGCCCCGAGTGTAGGCTTGGTGACAAAGGACAGGGGACCAGTTGTCTTCTTGGGGTCAGGGGTAGCAAAGGCCATGGAAGGATCTTCAAACAGTCCTGGGCTGAAGTCCTTGGCACTACCACTCTTGTCCAGCTGCAAGGATTCAGGCAGGGCTTCTGGTTCCCCAGGCCGTGGCCATGAAGTCTTGGCTACAGTGTCCAGGCAGGCACTGTGGTTCTCCAGTGAGAAGGGTGGCTTGCCGGCATCCTTGGACAAGCCAGGAGTCTCGGCCCAGGTTTTATCGACCTTCTCAACAATGGCTTCTTGCAGGCCCAGGATCTCGGAGGCCAGGTCTTCCTGCGCCAGTGCACTGAGCAGCAGCCGTGGACAATCCCGCTCGCCTGCTACAAACTTGGAGAAGCTGTCCAGAGGCAGGGTGCCGTGCAGGCTCTGGAAGGAGTCATCGGACTTGGTGGACATGTCGTCAGGCGAGGTCACGGAACAGGTGGACACAGACTCTGGCTTGGCCTTGGAGTTGCTGTTGACTCTGGCAGGGCTGCTGCGGGCCTGGCTGCAGTAGAGGAAGCTGCGCTCCAGTGGGTCCTCGGAGCCGCTCAGGTAGTCAGCCTCCTGCGGCTCGGCATGGGTGGACTGCGGTGTGCTGCTTGGGGGCTCTGACAGAGGTGTGCCTGCCGGCTCTGCTGAGTAGCCACTACCCTCAGGGCTGCAGTGCTGGCTCTTGTGTTGCTCTGGGGTCCTGGACACAAGGCTCTTGACCCCTTTCTTCTGTGGCACGGCAGCCTTGGACAACAGGAGCTGCTGCACCGTGTTAGAGATGTTCTCCACCTGTGAAGTGAGTGCTGTGAGACTTTGCAGGCTGAGGTCCGACAGTAAGTTGTCAGGGAGCTTGTCCTTCTGCAGAGGCTTGCAGTTGCTGGCCTGTGTGTCCACGGAGCTGGCGGCATCTGTCGGGGAGGGGTTGAGCAGGGGCATGAAGTGACTGTGGTCAGTGAGGCCTGCAGGGAAGGCCCCGGTGCTGAGCGGCTGCTGGTTGTAAGGGAAGTTCTCCAGGTTGGGCATCAGTGGTGACGGGGTAGAGCTGTAGGAAGGCGAGCGGCCCACGGAGCGTGCAGGGGAGTGGCTGGAGCTGGGGCTGAAGGTCTGGTAGTACTGCTCTGGAGTCCTGACAGCTGCGTCCTGAGGGCAGTAGCCCTGGCCTTGCTGCCCATAATGTTGGTACTTGGCGAGGTTCTGGTAATGGAGGCTTTCTTGGGTGTGATGTCGGCCCTGAAGCACTTGCTGTTGCTGCTGCTGCTGCTGCTGCTGGTCATAGCCAAGACGGCCCGACTGGTAGGCGTGAAGGTTCTGGACCCGCTGCCCTGGGGCTAGGCTGGCATTGGCAGTCAGTGGCCTGTCATGGGGCTGGGCAGATGGCGCTGTGCAACTCTTGTATGAATGGGCCCCCTGCCCGCCTCCCTGGACGGCTGGGGAATAGGTGGAGGAGGTGGGGAAGGACTGTGAAGGCTGGGGGAAGTGGCTGCCTTGGGGGAAGGGCAGAGGGGAGGTGAGGTCGTTCTGTGGTTTCTGCCTTTGCAGTTTGGGGTAGGCCAGGGGCTGCTGGGGCTGCGGCAGCTGTGGTGGTGGGACGTGCAGGCTGTGAGTCCGGAAGGGAAGCTGGGCATTCTGCTCTGGATACTGTCTGCCTGGGGGCACTGCCGTCTTCTTCATCAAGTTCTCCTCGTACTTGCCCACCGCCCCTGGCAGGGGCTGCGGCTGAGGAGGTGGTGGCTGAGGGGCCCCCCAGGTCTGAAGGCCCTCCTCACCAGAGTAGCGCCCTGGGTAGGGGCTGCTGTCCTGGACACCACTGTAGCCAGGGAAAGCCGGCCTCCCTGGCAGGGCCTTGCTGCCGCGATGGTACTTGTCAGCCGTGGTGGCCGCTGTGCTGGAGGGCGTGCCCGTGCCACCCTCGTAGCCTGTGTAGGGCTGGGGGTTGTAATAGTCCTTGGCCAGCAGCCGCTGCCGATCGCAGCTCAGCCCAGCCTGACCCGGCTGCCTGTAGTTCTCCAGGCGCGATGGCTCCTGTGAGGTTTGTGGGTAGTTCTGTTGTTTGCCATGGAAACCACACCTCTCTCTAAAAGACTGCATGACTCCTCAGCTGGTTATCTGTGGAGAGAAAGGGGGAGGGAGGCAGGGCAAGGTGGGGGAGAGGGAGGTGAGAGGGGGCAGAGAGAGCAATTCAGATGGATCCATGCCCGGTCCCTTCTCCTCAGCCAGTGCCTCTCCTGGCCACTTCCCCACCCTGTAAACTGCCAGAGGCTCTTCACTGGGCGCAAGGAGTATCTCTGGGTGGGGGGTGTGTGTGCTCTGTAATCCTGCTTCCCACCACCATTAGCATGAGGAGTACAAAACCAACTGCCCAGCCTAGTCACTGGAGCAGCCCCTCCTCTCTGATCATGCCACCACACCCAGCTCTGCAGACGGCTCAAAGTCATCGAGCAGAGCAATTCCGATTCTGTCCCCTGGGGCCCCCTTGATGGAACCTGTAATCTTGGTCCCTGTGTGGCTGTGCTCAGACATGACCCAGCTATGCTGGGGACCCACGAGGGTCCTCCCTCCACTGCCTGGGAGCGGCCACTTGCCAGGCCTGCTGCGACTGCACACACACGAGCCCACACATGTACACAGGGCGTATCATTCACACGTGTATGCACACACCTCCCTTGTGGTGCCAACCTGGACTCTGGCCCTGCTGGCAGATGTTGACTGGGGGCTGCTAAGCCGACTGCCCCATAAAGCGTCCTCTGACTCCCAGGAATGCCTCCGTTTTTGATTCCACAGCCACACAAACAGATTACACAGCCCAGAGTGTGAGAACCCATACTGATGGGGGACGGACATGCAGTCCTCTGGCCCCCTGGATCCCTTTCTGCAGGATCCTTCCCAATCTTTCCAGCTCAAATTAGGGGGACAGGATCCAGGCAGGGCCTGAACCACTTCAGAGCAGATCCTGGGTAGGGAGGTGACTGGGGAGGAATGGGGTCTTTCAGGACAGATAGCTAGTGCCTGCTGGCGTGAACTGGTTCCTCCAGCTGATTGGCTGGCTTGGAGGAGAAGGGGGAATGCCCCACACTTTAGATGAGCTGTGAAGAGGGCTGACCACTGACTCTAAATCCCAGAAGGCTCACGGTTTACCCAGCCACCCCTCAGGCCCAGGCCTCCAGGAAGGATCAGGGACTTTCCAGTTCTTGTTCAAAAACACAGAAAGATGGAAGTGTGGCCTGCCTCGGGCCATGATGATCCAGGGTTGTCTGAGATGTGAGAAAGAAGCAGAAGTGGGAAAGGAAAGGCATCTCACAGAAAGAAACCAAAGTGTGAGAGAGAGGGGAAGAGACAGGGAGAGAGGGGAGTGGGGAAAAAGGTAAAGACTTGGACTGGTGTGCAGAAGCGGAGGCGGCTGCCTGGGCGGGGAGTTCTGGCCACCCTTCCTTAATCTGGACCCCCACAAAGGTGCCTTCATTATCTTGGGGTTGACCCAGAGAATGGGGCAGAGCAGAGCTTCCCTGTAGTGGAGCAAGGCATGCCCAGGGCAGCTGGGCAGTTCAGAATTAAAAGGCAAGGTCTAGTCTACCTGTCCCTAGAAGGTTGGTCCCAAGCACCCTTGCCCTGGAATCAGCCAAGGTGGACCTGGCTGCGCCGAAACAACCTTTTCTCCTGACCAGCTGGTCAAAGCCTTCTGCTCCCAAGCTCATCACTTGCCTGCTCCTTTGACCTACTTCACTCTGGGGCTCACAGCTTGGATGCAACATCCCAGGCCATGCCGACCCAGAGGAGCTGGAGGATGTTGCCAGCCAAGCGGACGCTGCGTGTTCCATCCCTGCCAAGAGCATGCCGGGGCACAGGTGGAGGTCACCCCCTTGCTCAGAGCCTACTGTCAGTTTCTTGGGCCACAACACATGGTGTGTGCTCCCTGCCCTCTTTGGGTATGTGTTTATGAGCCTAGAATGTGCAAACCCGGACTGCTCTGAAGACTGCCTCTGCCTGCCTCCCTCGTATATCTGCACAAATTACATTTCGGCTTTTATTAGTCCCAGATCACTCTCATTTCCTGCTGAGTGTCCTGTGGACATCATTAACATTTCTACAGCTGTAGGGTTTTTTTACCCTCCACATTCCCCAAAATGCATTGCCACAAACATTACTTAAAAAGGGAGGGGGGGCATTAGCAATGTCCCCTCCCTGTCCACACCCTCTCCCTGTTTGATCAGTCCAGCTGCTGTGTCTTTTAATTTCACCATGCTGGATTACAGGCAGGTTTCCTAATGCACACAGGCAGCTGGATGTAAGAAGCATCTATCTCTAAGAAAAGACAGTTCAATTAAAATCCCAGAGGCCCAGTGCCTGAATGGAGGATGCAGGCAAAAACATGTGCCCCCAACGCCACCCTCCAACCTGGAGAAGAGAGGGACACAGGAACAAAGGCTCAGGCATGGTGGCATCCTCCACCATGTGGCTCTGAGCTACAGAGGTCCTATTGGCTCGACTAGGAGAAAATGGGTACTGCCTCTTTAAGAGCTGCCTCGGGCCTGCTGTGGGCTCTGTTGTTATTAATTATTATGATTATGATTATTTTTCAAGAGCACCAGGAAAGGATGCAAAGGGGAAAGAGAGGTAGATAGCAGGAGCTGGGGGGATAGCATTAGGACATAAGGGGGCACAAGTGATGGCGACCTTTGAAGGGAGGGAAGACATGGGTAGGGGAGTAGATGGTGGCTCTGGCTGGAGAAGAAGGGGTGGATAGGGCAGGGGAAGGTCCCTCCTGGGAACCCTGCCCCAGCTCTTCCCCTTCTCTCCACTTACCCCTTCTCCTGGGAATTTGCCAAGGCCTCCTCTTGGCAGCACTGGCAGGACCTGGCAACAGTGGGTGGGAGTCCTGAGCAACCCCCTCAGCCTCAGGCACATGAGCACTCCATCCATGTAATCAGGCCTGGGAGCAGGTCTTTCCAGCCACTGGACAGGGCAGTGTGGCAGGTCCAGGACCTCAAGCCTTCAGACTACAGGGCTTGCATGTGTCCTGGGACTTTCCCTGTCACAGCAGAAAGCCCTGGACCTCAAGCCATCAATAACCGTGGAGCAACGTGTGGAAGGGTACGGAAAGCTGACACCTCATGGTGAGCCTGGGGTACAGTCGTTCCCCCAAAGACTCCAGAAGGAGCCTTGGCCACAGAACACCTCCTTTGCCAGGCTGCCTTACATGCTTTGAATGTCATGTCCTGTTTACAACAAAAGGTGGTTTTCAGAAGAGCAAGAAATCTGTGCTTGGTACCTCACACCAGTAATTGCCACCCTGGAATGGGGTGTCTTGGCTCAGGCCAGGCCAGGGGCATGTATACACAGGTACCTGTGTCTGTCCCCCCTTTACAACCTGCCAGGCTCTGAACAAGTCAGGCTCTTCGTTGGTTTTTGAGGCTCTGGAGACACACACAGGGCCTCCAGCATGCTAGGCAAGTGCTACTACTGTGCTGCACCCCAGCTCCCATTTTTTTTTTTTTTTTTTTTTGTGGTGTTGCCAGGTAAAGTCTTATTCTAGTCCAGGCTGACCTGGAATTCACTATGGAGTCTCAGGGTGGCCTTGAACTCAAGGCAATCCTCCTACCTCTGCCTTCTGAGTACTGGGATTAAAGGCATGTGCCACCATGCCTGACCCAGGCCTCGTATATATATAAAATGCATTTACTTGATAGAGAGAAAGAAAGGGGGGGAGAGAGGGAGGGAGAGAGAGAGTGTGTGCGTGAGAATGGGTATGCCTCTAGCCACTGCAAAAGAACTCCACTTTGTGCATCTGGCTTTATATGGGTACTGGAGAACAGAACCCAGGTCATTAGGCCTTGCAGGCAAGTGCCTTAAGCACCGAGAAGTCTCTGCAGCCCCCCGCTTTTTTTTTAAAGGTTTTTCAAGGTAGGGCCTCACTCTAGCCCAGGCTGACCTGAAATTCACTATGTCGTCTTAGGGTGGCCTCAAACTCACACTGATCCTACCTTTGTCTCCCCAGTGCTGGGATTAATGGCGTGCACCACCATGCCTGGGCCCCATTTTTTAAAAATTATGTATGTACATATGGGTAAACATGTGCCACAGCACATGTGTGGTCAGAGGACAATCTTGGGCTTTGGGTTTTCTCCTTCCACCTTGTTTGAGACAAGGTATTTCATTTGTTTTATCTCTGGGAAGGCCAGACGTGCTGGCCCCACAAAAGCTCCAGGATTCTTCTGAAGCCACTTCTCATTGCTGTGGGTGCCTTGGGATCACAGACACTCCGGCTTCCAGCTTGGTGTGCGTTCTGGGGCTTCAAACACCAGTCAAGGAGCTATAAATACTGAGTCATCTCCCCAGACTTCTTCCCATCCCTCTTTTATTCCTACCATCTTCCAGCAGGCAGACCCAGCTTAGGGAGGCCTGCCCATGGACAGTGATGGTCGTTCACCATCTTCTGTCTTCACAGCTAGTGTGTCCCCTGGGAGGTCCTAGCAAGGGGTCACTGGGCCCAGAGCCTCTCTGGAGAGGGTTGGCTCCATCAGTGAGATGGGTACAGAGTGGCTCAGAGCTGCTGTGGCCGACAGGGGGACCAGTAGGGAGGGTAGAATGTGGGCAGGGAAGGTGCATGTCCTCTTCACTGGCCCCTCCTACCTACCTATCCCAGGTTGTTTTATGACCTGGTTTCCTCATTTGTAGCTGTAGGGAAAATTGAGGAGCTCAACCTACGCAAGGTCTGAGACTCTTAAAAAAGAAGGGAGAATTTACCAGGCCTCTGGAGGCTAAGGAGGAGTAGGCAGAGGAGTAGGAAGGGGCCTCCCCATCTATTGTGGGTGATGGATAACAAATGAGACCTGGGGTGGTCTCTGTTCATCCTTGGGGTCTGGCTTGCCTGGGACATAGGGGTGAGTCTCCATGGAACCCACAAGACCAGTCAGACCCCACAGGCCTCTGAGCTGGGACTAACAGGCCTGCTTAGGGCAGAATGGGGAGCATTCTGGGGCAAGCAGCCTTGCCCCAAAGCATGGCCCCTCCAGACTGTGCCCACGCTGGCAATGCTTTTCATGCGCCATGCCTATGGTCCCCACATGCGTAGTGAACAATACAAGGCCCTCAGGGACTGGGTTACCAAGTAGCCAGAGGCAGGTAGTGGGATAAGAAGTAGAAGGCAGGCTGGGATGCAGCTCAGGGATAAAGTACTTGAATAGCATGCACTAGAGCCTGAGTTTGGTCCCTGGCACTGAAAAAGGAAAAACAAAGTTAGTAGTGCCCAGAGGTACAAGCCCAAGGTTCCAGCATCTGGGAGGTTGAGGCAGGAGGATCAGATCTCAAATTCAAGGCCAGCCTTGGCCACATGATGAGACTCTGTCTCAAAAACAACAAAGAAGATGGCCCCAGCCTCCTCTCCAGATGTCAGACCTCAGCCAGCTGCCTTAGTTGAGGTAGAGAATTAGGGATTTTGGAGGATGTTTGAGTAACCCTCCTTTCAACTCATCAATGCTGTTTTCCCTAGGGATACAGCTGCCTCTGGCAGCTGAGACCCAGTAAGCCACTGGTACAGAGTCTCGGCCACCAAGATACCGTGTCCACTGCACCCCCACAGCCCCTTCCTGGACACAGCCTGTGTAGCCCCCGCTGAGCTAGAACCCCTGACTTCTGCAGCTGTGCTCTCTACACAGAGCACCTCTCTGCCTGTGGAGCGTGCCTTCCTGGGACTCAGGCAGGCCCCATGCCTGTATGAGGATTGCTTTCCTTGGGTGGCTGTTCATGGCCAGATCACCTGCTGTAGATGCTGTACTTATCAGCTTCTTCTGCATAACCACCTTTTAGATCATTTTATTCATTACTGAACAACAACAACAAAAACTGTCACCACCTCTGCGTCTGTCCAAATGAGGAGAACTAAAGTGGAGAGGAGCCAACTGCCGAGAAGACAGGGTCTCTCCTTTCGTGTCCAGCTCGAGCCAGCCTGTTTTCTCCAGCCTGGTCAGACTGATGCAAACCGTAGTCAGAATCTTAGGACCAGCAAGCTCTGGGGAACGGTGGGGTTGGGGGGGTGGATGCACTGGGGGAGTCCCCAAGGCTGCTTGGTTCTGGTCCATACCCCAAGCCCCAGGAGCTCCAGTCTTTACAGAATTCTGACACTGGTCAAGGCAGCTCCACAGCAGCCATTGGCTTTGAGGGAAGGCAAAATGGGGAGCCCAACCGCCTCGTCCTGGGTGTCCAGGACTAGGACTTTCTTAGGGAAGAGAAGGTATAAGTGCCAAGCCAGCAGCAGGCTGTCTGAATGCCAACTGGCTACTGACCCTGGGCAAGCCTTTTATCTTCTTGAGCCTCAGGGCCTCTGTACCAACTGTCCTCTCGGCTAGGAAAGCCATTCCGTTACCTCCAGAGCTCTTGCCCAGCTCCAAGCCTTTGTTCTGGTCACTGCTGCATTTGAAATGGGCGCCCCTGATGCTTGCTTCTACTTCTTCCCCAAGCACTTACCTTCTTGCAGTCAGCCTTAACTTGCTTATTATTGGTCTCCTCTGGAACCAAAGTTACATGAGAGCAGGGATTTTTGCCTATTTTGTTCACAGCCATGTCTCCATTGCCCAGAACAATAAATATTTATTGAATGAATCATGTTCCAAATGTCACATTAACCCTGTGGAAATATCCAGAGCAAGTGACAGGGTGGCAGCACAGAGCAAATTTGGGCAGGGACTGGGGCCACAACTCTGCTTCATTTTACATAGAACCTGTCCCTGAGGCTGAGCAAGGAGTCCACTTCCCGGCCCACCAGGGCAAAGTGACAGGTGAGGGTGGAGACAGACTTCACATCCTGGTCCCAAATGAAGTAGAAGCAAGCCTCCACCCAGCCAGCAGATATCCCTGCCACACAGCACACCAAAGGCTGGGGTTCTCTCTCCAAGAAACTCAGCTGTAAGACATATTTTCCTTTTCCAAAATGTTATTAATGGAGCAGGGCATGGTGGCACACGCCTTTAATCCCAGCACTCAGCACTCAGGAGGCAGAGGTAGGAGGATCACCATGAGTTTAAGGCTACTCTGAGACTACATAGTGAATGCTAGGTCAGCCTGGGCTAGAGCAGCTCTTATCTTGAAAAAAAACCAAAGAAAGAAAAGGGTATTATTTTTGTTGTTTAAGCAGTGCAGAGTTCAAGGGAACCTGTCTGTGGGCTTGGACTTGACTACAAACTCCAGGTGTCAAATACCCATGTAGCCGATGCCCATAGAGCTTCGTTAGCCCTTGCCTGGACAAAGGAAAGCTCTTGTTGGGGCTTGGGTACACAGCAAGCACTCAACGGAGGGGCGAGTACCTAGAGCGTTCTCTAGCCCCAGAAGTGGCCTTGGGAGTAGTGTGTACTAAGAAAGCACAGGAGTAGCAAGTGAACACCCTTGGGTGTAGGAAGAAGGGAAAGGAGCTGAGGGGTAAGGCTGGGGACATGTGTAATAGAGAGAGAGGCGGCCTGGGTAACATTCCACACCACAGGTGAAGCTCTGCCCCAACCTCTTGGGGTCACTGCCAGATTCCTGGCAACATGAATTACATAATTAATGGCACAATGAGCTGCTTCCCTCTCTAGAACATAGCGTGCTGAAGGCAGGGGCTTGCTGCATTGGCTCTCAAGCCTTGGCCCCAGAGGTGACTCTAGCAAATACTGCTCAGATGGAGGACGAGGTAGGACGGAGGGGCATGTCTGGCTCTGTGTTAGGCACATTATGTAATTTTCATCATGGTCTCAGGGAATGAGGCCCATGGAGACGTTTCAGGAGGAGGAATCTGGATACCTGCAGTATGGAAGGCCCCTTCAGCGCCTGGCTCCTGGAGCCCATTTCTTTCTGTCTTTGTTTTTGGGCATGTGTAGTATGGTGTGTGTGTGTGTGTGTGTGTGTGGTGTATGTGTGCACCAGGACAGGATTACAGGGAGTGTTCCTCCTCTACCACTCATGCAAGCATTTCTGTATTTCCTTGAGATAGCTGTGGCTATCAGGAGCCCCAGTGACACTCTGGTCACCGCTCCTCACAGGACGGGAGTTACAGATGCGTGGCCATCCCTGTCCAGCTGTTTGAGTGGATCCTGGGGTGACACCTCTCTGGCTTTCAGGCTTGTGGCATGTGCTTTTGCCCTCTGAGCCATCTCCCCACAACCCCGGAGCCCATTTCCACTGAGCAGAAGTCGAGTTGGGCCTTGAAAGTCGAGGATGGAAGGGAAAGGAGCAGCCCCCTTGCAGACACACAGACAACAGTTATGGTGTTGCTGGATGACGGACAACCAGAGGGCTGGGAGGGAAAGGGGCAAGGAAGCAGCAAACCTTCCAGCAGGGCCACACACGGGGGGACCTTCCACCTCTGCTCAGATCTCTGGGTTTCCGCCACTTCGGGTGGCTTGGCAGACGCGCTCAGCGTGCCATCTTCAGGGCACTGGTCTCTGACAATCATGCCCAGTCCCCAACTGCCTGCATGGGTGGCTCTTCTGTGTGCCTGTGGGGCTTCCTGGTCTGTCCTCCAGGCGGGGGGTGGGGGGGAATTGGGGGGTGGGGGAGGCGGTTGTGGCTCATTCCAGACACAGCACTGTCTATCCCCCTTAAAGAAAAAAGACCAGCATGGCAGAGCAGCCAGCCTTTAGAAGCCACTTTCGGTACACTGCATTCTTTCTCACACCCCCAGCCCCACAGAGATTAATTGCGGCCCGGAGCCGATCGGTGACTTGTCCAGCCGACCCAACTTCCTGTGCAGCTCTGTGCCCAAGCGCCTGTCAAACAGAAAGCCCCGTTTTCCCCGCAGGGGCAGGAGAATTTGTCGCCTCCCCAGCCTGGGCAGAATCACCCCAGCTGCCCTGCTTCCACGCCTGATAGCTACAGCATCCTGACAGCCCGGGAGGCGCAGCCCAGGGCCCCCCCCCCACCAGCCCCGGTTCCACCTGGGGGAGCCCAGCACTGGCGTCCCCTCCCACTCCAGCCCCAAGGGGAGGAAGCCGCCTGTCAGGCCGCCACGGCGTGTCAAATCCTCTTGCTGCCTAATTGTGAGACGGCAGCGTTTAAAGAAACGCTTTTCTGGCCGCCTGCCACACCGCAAACTGCTTGGTATAATTTTATTATTAAGGAGAGAGAAAAAGAGGGAGGGGGCTGGAGGAGAGAGAGAGAGAGAGAGAGAGAGAGAGAGAGAGAGAGAGGGAGAGAAAGGGGAGAGCGGAGGCAATTGCTTCGTCTAAGTCAGTTGCTGGAGTATTCCACTCAACGTGAAAGCGGGGACGGCTTTCCAGTTGGCAAGCCGACTTCGTTAATTGCGCATTCAGTCTCTACTTAGGGTAATTGGAACGAAGCGGACCCCGGCTCTGACAATTAGGGTCTGCGACTAGGCCATTAACCCTTTCTGCAAGCAGCCCCCTCCCCCAATCGACGCCACCGCACCCCTTCCAGTGGGAGGGGAGGAGAGGAGGAGGGCTCCGGGCGCCCCATTCCAGGGCAGGGCTGCGGCAGGGGGCTGGCTGGGGCCCAGGCGGGGTTGGGGAGTTCTGCGTGGCAAGGTAGGGTTTATGGGCCTCGCCGCCACTTGGAACAGATGTTTTCGGCCGCGTAAGACAAAGACAGAGCGCCGGCCGCCGCCGGGAGAAAATCCGCAGGACTCCCTCAGGGGCAGGTAAAATTTCACCTTCTATTGGTGTCCCTCCACCCCTCCTGGTTTCCTGGCCTCTCCGCCAATCCGGAAAGCGCCACCAAAGACGCCGCGCCGCCTCCTCCGCAGCCCAACCCGCTGACCCCAGCAAGGTCACGGCGACCTCGGGCTCCACCAGCAGCCCGCCCGCCCGCCTTCCACTCTCGAAGGGCGCCCCAGTCCTCGATCCGCAGAAATCGGAGGCGCAGGAAGAAGAGGAAGAGGGCGCTGCTCGCGCCACGAGGCGGAGGCAGCCTGGATGCTCCCCGCTTCCCTCCCGCCTGCACGGGGGACCTTGGGAGGGAGGGGGCTGGCGCCCCCCCCCCCCCCGCCTCCATCATTCATTTCCCTGATTCCTGGTGTAGCTGCCCTCGGAAGTCAGCCGAGTGAAGCAGCTGTTCCTTGCACACTCCACTTGACCAAAGATGATGATAAATGAGGCCAAGACTGCGTCGGGGACGCGGCGGCGGCGGCGAGCGGTGCGCAGGGCGGGGCGTGGGGCCTTGCAGCCCCCTCGCCGCGCTTCCAGAAGCGCGCATATGCGGAAGATAGTATCCGTGGGGCGAAATCAAAGGCCCGCGAGGCTCTCGCGCCGCCCCGAGCCTGCGGAGGTGGGGTTTAGACCGCCAGCCGAGAGCCACTCCCGGCGCGCGGCCCAAGGTGGAGACCTTGCTTCCCCCCTCCCCACCAACCCCCAGCCGGTGCCGTAGCCCCCCCATCCTTTCCCTTAATGCCGGGGTCCCCACGGCGCCCTCGCCTCCAAACACCGCCACCCCCCCCCTCCGGTCCCCGCGCCTCAAACCTATTAACGCTCATAAATAATGAATAATGGAGCGCTTCCCTTCAGTCGCGCTAGACTGAGGGCGGGGGCCGCTGCCAGATGCTCCAGGTCCTGGGGAGGGGGCGCCGGGCGGCCGGGACGCGCGGCCCTTAACACACGTGCAGCCGCGGCGCGCAGGCGGGCACCCCGCCGGGCGGCGGAGGAGGGGGAATCCCGCGCTGCCCTCCCCAACGCCACCTCCCCTGGAGTCCTCTGGCACCGAACGAGGCGAGAGAGCGCGCGTGAGCTTCCCAGCCGGAGAGGGTTATTTTTAACCTGCCCCCCTTTCTATATCTGCCTCTCGGGTGTGCGCGCCCGTCCGCCCGCCAGCTCGCTCGCTCCACCAGCCGAGGACGCGGGCTCCTCACCTCGCTCAGCAGCGGCGGCGGCAGCAGCAGCAGCAGCAGCGGCGGCGGCGGCGGCAGCAGCTCCGGACTCCGCCGGCCCGCGACCCCCGCCCCCGCGCGGGCATAGCGCGGCTTACATCTCAGTCTGGAAAGGACCGATTAGGAGCCGCGTGCCTTTCAGCGAAAATATCGGAACCGGGTGGGATGGGGGCGGGGAGCCGGCGCTCTCGTCCCCTCGCCTCCCTCCCACACTGCGCGGAGTGGCTGTGTGCGAGCGTCTCCCACTCGCTCTCTCCTCTCTCTCCCCTCCCCCACCAGCTGGGGAGGGGTGGGGTGGGGTAAGGGTAGGGTGGGCAGCCGGCCGGCCCGGGTGCCAAACAGTCTATACTCCCAACGCCCACCCTCCAGTCCTGGAGATGCCCGAGCTCCCCAACGCGCGGACCCTCGGGCTGCGGCCATCGCCGCCAAGTGGGGCGCTGCCTTTCCCCCATCGCCAGTCCCCTCCCTAAACCACTCCACAAACAAGCCATTTGAACGGCAGCGGGGCTGGCCACGCGGGCAACTTCAAGGCAGACCTTATCCGGGCCAGGGGCACCCCGGGGAGCGCACAAAGGCGGAGTACACCCTCCGGCCCCTCGCCTTGCGCCAGGGCCCTCCAAGGCCTAGGAACTTCGGGCCCACGCTCAGACCCCCTTCCTCCCTCAGGATGAGGCCGCAGGAAGTTTGCCTCGGCTGCGGTTACCCTTCTCTGCAAAAGGCCATCCACCCAAACCCCAGTCGGTCCTTCCCCTTAGAGGAGGTGGTGGGCAGCAGAGGCAGCTGAGCCAGGACACCCGCGGCGCTTTGGGGATTTGACTGGCGTTTTGCATCCAGACTCCTTCAAGCCCAATCGCCAGGTCAGAGACTTTGGGGGGGGGGGGGCTCCCTCCTTCAGCGGCAGGAGGAGGAGGGGTTAGCAGAGGCAGCGGAGAGGGAAAGTGGAGGAAGTGGTGTACCGAGGAGGAGGGCATTCCAGCTGCCCAAGTTAGACGGGTTTAGCGGCAGGAAAGAACGCAGCCTGGTGGGGCCCAGGAGACGGAGTTCTCTGAGACTTAGCTGGGCTACAGGAAAACGGCTTTGAGGTGTGGGGGTGAGCTGAGAGCAAGTGCAGTAGGGCTGGAGAGATGGCTTAGCTGTTAAGGTGCTTGCCTGCAAAGCCAAAGGCCCTCGGTTCGATTCCCCAGGACCCATGTAATCCAGACGCACAAGGTGGCGCATGCATCTGGGGTTCGTTTGCAGTGGCTGGAGGCCCTGGCACGCTTATTCTCTCTCCCTCTTTCCCTCTCTCAAATAAATAAAAATAAAATATTTTAAAAAGCCGGGCATGGTGGCACACGCCTTTAATCCCAGCACTGGGGAGACAGAGGTAGGAGGATCGGATCGCCGTGAGTTCGAGGCCACCCCGAGACTACATAGTTAATCCCAGGTCAGCCTGGACCAGAGTGAGACCCTACCTTGAAACACCAAAAAATAAAAATATATATTAAAAAAAAAAAGTCCAGTGGGCTGGAGCACCTAAGGAAGAAGGAGGTTCTCTACTTGCTTAGACCAAGACTCCAGCTGGGAAGGCCCTGGAGACCTGGCAGGTCTAGGAGGCAGAAGAGGAGGAGGGCAGAAGAGGAGGAGGTCCTCAACCGGAACAGTGTGGGAGGAGGGCGTTCCCCAAGGAGCTACACACTGAACTTCCCTTAGATATGAACCGTCCTTCCTACCTCCCTGTTGGACCCAGTGTTACTGCTGCCCTGCCAGACAGGTGCCTCCAGAGGTTTTACTTACACACTAAGTTCTTCTCTAAGCTGGGTGGGGGTGTTGATGTCACCTCTTTTGCAGTCATGGAAATGGCTCCAGAGTCAAGAGGCTGTTCCAAACTACATCCTATGGGGGCCCTGAGACAGCAGGAGACAAAAGGGCTGATGTGGAGAGGGGCTAGCGAAAGACGTCACAGGGCCAACCCACCTGCTCCCAACACTGCCAGGGCCCCCATTAAGGTGGTGCTGCTGCTATTGTCTTGAGGCTGAAATCCATGGGTCTCATTTATTCATCTGTACATGGAATATAAATCTCACTCTGTGGGGCTTCCCTCTCTCCAAATGCATGGCTGCCATTGTGGCAGCTAAATTAAAAATTCTTTAAGGCCTGATAGTTCTGGGCAGTGCCATCCTAACCTTCCCCCCCCCCCCCCAACCAACAACAGACTAATGCTCTTAATACTAAAGAGCTTTCTGTCTCAAGGTGGGACTGCTGGGCCTCTGGCTGCCCTTGCCACCAAGGATGGAGACTCCATTCGGGGCGTGCCAAGTGCAGCCCTGACACACAGCCTGGTGACCAGAAGCCCCAGCTTTGGAGACAACAAGTGAACCAGCAGCTGCTGCTCCAGAGGCGAACTGAGGAAGCTTCCTGGGGACCAAAAATATTTGCCTTTGTTTTTTAGTCGTGGCCTGGTCCCGAGTCTGGGCAACTGGATGCTTTTCCTCTCCAAACAGCCATGAAATGTGGAGGTATTTAAGAGGAAAAATGAGGCCCAGGCAGCTGTCTGAATTTAGCATCTGGCTGTTTTGAACACTGCTCTTGTTTCGCTCCCAGGGTGGACAGAATACTTTGGCATGGGCAGTATCCTGAACACTGGTTCTGTTCCCAGGCCCAGCCCTGGCCCCCTTAAGCCTTGCCTCTAAATGCACCACACTCTTCCAGAACTCTCTTGCCCCTGACTTCCAGCCCGTCAACATGCGAGGTGGCTTTTCCAGTTGTACATCGCTAACTTGGCCTGACTCACAGCTGCCTTGTTCTGGAACCGTGTAGGAGAATCCCTCCTGGCCATCAGAGAACTGCAGGCCTCTTCTATTCCCTTCCTGAGGGGCTCTAGGGAAGTCAGATCCAGGCAGCCAGGTCATTGTGAGGGCTCATGGGGGTGGAGACCTGGCTTTAGGGATGACCAGTGCAATCACCGGTCCCCATACCCACCCTGAGGGTGGACAGCTTGGGGCCCAAGTCCTCATCTAGTACCACACGTTCATGAAGAGCCAGGGCCAACTCGTAATTTCTGTCCCAACGGACCTACTTGGGTTCGAGTCAGAGTTGCAGAACACTCTGGGACTGAGTAGTAAGATCAGCCCACAGAGCAGTCACCTGTCCCCAAGGCAGGAGGGCCCTCAAACACTAGTGAGTGTACTATGAGGCTATGTGGTTTGGGAGGTTCTGAAGTCTTATACTAGCTCTTGGTGAGGTCGGGGTGGCAAGTCTGGGGCAAACTCAGTCTTGATAGACTTTGTTCTCTTGAGTCCCAGAGGCTAGGCTTAGGAAGGGAATTTGGCTTCTGTTCTGTCCAAGGAGGGCCCTTCAGAACTCTAGGTCCTTGTGGTGACAGGGGCAGCCCTTGGGACTTGGTCTTCAGCATCTGACCCCTGGTAGCAACACCTAAGTGAAAAGCAGTTTTAGCTGGGCATGGTGGCGCACGCCTTTAATCCCAGCACTTGGGAGGCAGAGGTGGGAGGACCTCCATGAGTTCAAAGCCACTTTGACACTACAAAGTGCATTCCCGGCCAGCTTGGGCTAGAGCGAGACCCAACCTCGACAAACAAAAACAAGCAACAACAACAAAAAGCAGTTTTATGAGCTAAGCTTGCCCTCATTTAACAACCTGGTCCTCGTTTTCCCCTGATATAGTGGAGAGCCAGGACACGCTGGTCCCTCTTTCTCTGTGATGGTTTTCTGAAACCCTCTTCTCTTCCCTGGGCAAGTCTGAGATCTGAGCATCAACACCAGGGGCTGGGTTCTACCCATGGCTGAAGATTAGAGGTACCAGCTCAGCCAGACTACCATGGCAAGTTCTCATGGGGATGCCCTTCAAGGGCTTGCAGGGTTCTAAACTCCTAGTGTCAGTGACCTCTTTTCAAGAATCCGGGGAGGTGGTTCCATTGTTTCCCTTGTTTTGCAGAGGAGGAAGTACAGAGGTGATACCCGTCACTGGAGGTCACACAGAGGGGAGGGAGAGGCCACTGAGGGGCTTGGCTCATTCCAGCCATGTCTGCCTCTGCCTTCCTCAGACAGGCCATGCCCTGTGGTGTTCATCAGGTGTTCTGGGCACAGAGTAGGTACAGACATGGTGCTGTTTCTGCTTGGTTAATGAGAGTGTGGGGAAAGGGCAGCCTTGATCCATATGGGGATGGAAAGGGTTAACTAGTTCAATCTCCTGGAGAGCCTCCTGAGGATATGGACCTGAAGTCATGTATGCGAGACCAAGCACTGCAGTGCCATCTGCAGCAGAGAGCACTGGACACCCCTAAATGTTTACCCAAGGGGATGCCAGTGGGGTGGGCAGCTGGGAAATTCCCTACTAAAGGGTTGAAAGGGCTTCATGTCTAGCATGGAAAAAGTTCAGATATTTTGTATAAGTAATTAAAAAAAAAAACCAGGATAAATGTGAAGTGTTTTTTTTTTTCTTAATTTTCTGTGCCCTGAACTAGGTGTGGTACAGGCCTGTAATCCTACACTTGAGATGCTGAGATGGGAGGATGGTGAGTTTGAAGACCACCTGGGCTACACAGTGAGACCCCCCATTTCTAAAATGTAAAACCACACAAAGCGCAACTAAACCATCACCAACAACAGGGGAGAAAACTTCAACTGCTTGCATGAGGAAAGCTCTTTTCCTTGGGCTGTGCCTGCCTCTTAGCAAGATGAGACAGAAGCTGATCCTTGTGTCCTTCACATAGTAGGCACTTCAAAAGAACAATCCTTGCACATCTGTGGCCACATAAGGCAGCCAGCTGAGCCTGAACCTAGTCCAGGCTGGTCCTTACTACCACCAAGCTAGAGAACCCAGCGGGCAGGGCTCAGGGCAGTCATGGTTTCAGCACCTCCTCCCTCTTCCTTCTGCATGTGCCCGAACGTGCTCTACTGTAACCTTTCCAACAAAGCACCATGTTGCAAAGTGTAAAACCAGACGCCATCCTTGCTTTGTGGACTTGAAGGCTCTGAAGTGTGGACGCCTGTTGGAGACAGGGCTCAAATCCCACCTCAGACCGCAGCTGTGGGGTCCTGGGTGGATGACTCAGCTCCCTGTGCCCAGAGGGTGACAGATTAAAGGATATCATGTGCACAGAACTGTCACAGCAGCCCTAGGGTGTGTGTGTGTGTGTGTGTGTGTGTGTGTGTGTGTGTGTGTGTGTCAGGGAGATCTATAGAGATGAAAATATGTGGCAGGAACACCCAGGAAATATGGGCCTTAAAACCTGACTGCATGGCTGTCTTCTGCTCCAGCCTTGACACAGCGCTGCCTCCTGGGCACCCCCTTCCCCACTGCCTGAATTATTACAATAAAGAATATTTTACTTATTTGCACACACACACACACACACACACACAGAGAGAGAGAGAGAGAGAGAGGGAGGAGAGAATATGAATGGGTGTGCTAGGGCCTCTAGCCACTGCAAATGAACTCCACGTGCACATGCCACTTTGTGAATCTGGCTTTACCTGGGTACTGGGGAACTGAACCACGGTCATTAGGCTTTGCAAGAAAGCATCTTAACGGTGGAACCATCTCTCCAGCCTAGTACCTACCTTTTAAAAGGTAAACATTGACCTTTTTTATTTTATTTTTTCAGCCCAGGGTGACCTGAAACTCACTTTTGTATCTTAGGCTAGGCCTCAAACTCACGGTGATCCTACCTCAGCCTCCTGAGTGCTGAGATTATAGGTGTAAGCCATCATGCCCAGCTGACATATAGCAGAAGGAAAGGGCTAGAAACTCCAACTGGTTCTTGCTAGCTACAGCGGTAGAGCCAGGAAGGCAGGAGATCCTGCTGTGAATGACCATGACCGAAGCCCAGCTCCCCTTCCTAGGCCCCTGAATAGCTGGTGACTGCTGGGGTGGCCAGACACATTGTCTAGGCACAGAGGCCAAGTGGCAGTGGCTCAAGCAGGGTCCTACTGTGTGTGTCCCTTGACTGGCAGGCTGGGTAGGATCAACCTGGCTGACTGGCCAAGACCTCAGTCAGTAAGGTCTCTGTTTACTGTGGTCTTTTCCAGGTCGTGCGTCATAGGAATTTTCAGAAAGTACCCAAGGCTGACCTGCTATGTTTTGTGACCTCAGGTATGTCACCTCTGGGCCTCTGCTTCCTTGTCGCCCACCACGGCACTGACAGCCAGTGAGGAAGTGGGAACTGAAAGACTTTGTCTTCATCATTCTCATGGCGGGTTCTCACCCAGCCAGCTTCCACGTTCCAGGCTCTCTTCTGAGCCAGTCTCATCCTAACTCATATTGCAGATGAGGCATCAGAAACCCAGAGAAGCTCGGGGCATCTGCGTACTCACACTGCTTATAGGTGAGAGCGCTCTACCAGGGAGATAGGAGGACTAAGCCTATTATTATAATTCAGAATGGGGGAGAGGGGCGCCCGGGAGGCAGCACTGTGAGGGCCCAGAGGGCAGGGATGGGGCTGCAGCCTCTCCGCCATGCAGTCACGGTTTAAGGCCCATGTGGCTCCCGTTGCTCTGGCACAATGCTTTCCTCTCTAGAGAAACTACAAAGAACACATGAGCCTTACAGAGAATGCGACTAAGTCCTGGGAGGCCAAGGGATTTCTTGAGTAGCAGTACGGTTTGGACTCGAATTCAAGCCTGGGCCCAAGTCCTTCTTAGTGGCAGGGATCTTGGGAAGGATCTGCACAAGGAAAGGTCCAGGGACTCCACTCAGGCTAATATATTCCCTTCTAGGTACTGTCTGTGGGATATTTGACCCATGTCTTCTCGGGCCTTCACCTCCACACCAGCCACAGGGGCCAAGTAGACCATTTTATGCACAGGCAGGCAAGTTGAGACCCACTGAGGACACACACTTGCTCAAGGTTCCAAACCTCACTTCCTGGGATCTCTGGGCTCCCCTACAGAGAACACAATCCACATATACCCATCCACCCACTCACCCATCCCCTGCTATTCCCATCCTTCCATCCACCTGGCCACCTATCCACCTTCCCACCCCTCCACCCACCTGCCCGCCCCCATCCTTCCATCTGAAAAGCAGTTACCAAGTTCCTGTATGCCTCAGAGATGCTTTGGGACTGCAGGAGACAATTCAGTGTGGTGGCATAGGTAAATCATACCTGGGAGGGACACGGGGTCAAAGGGGACTTCCCAGAGGGAGTCCTGAATCCTAAGGGATAGAAGTTGCCAGCGAAGCAAAAGGACAAGGCTGGGAAGGCAGAGTAGAGAAAAGGTCTGAAAACGTGGCAGGGCTCTTAAGGTGGAAGTGAAGCAGCGCAGTGGTCAGGGCCCGGGGGTCGGGGACCAGATGAAGGGTGGCCGAGTTTGACTGGGAGCCATACAGGGTAAGCAAGGGAAGGAGTGACGCTATCTGACATACATGGTATCATACGCAGTGGCCTCAGTGATGCAAGGTAACTGCTGGGGACGAGCATGGAGGCCAGTGAAGGGGAGTCAGACAGTCTCCCAGACAGCAGTGATGGAGTCAGTCCATGCCCCCAACTGGAGTGTGACTTACAACTCCGGTATGCCAGAGACAGGAAGGGCCAACACCAGTAGGTGACTTGGTGTATGTCTGAGGGCCAGAGAGGGCAAAGGGGGCATAGAGAATGGGACTTAGAGCTACCAGGCCCCCATGTCTCTAGCCATGCATGGGGCACCTACCGCTGGCTGGAAAGCAAGGGCATCCTTGGGCAGTGGCCATGGATGTGCAAACCCAAACAAGGGAACTTCTGAAGTGGCTCTGCCTTTTTCCTGTCTTTCCCCTCCCCCTCCCTTTTCAGGTATATCTCCTCCTCGAGTACTGGATAGGCCCCACTTTCACACAGCCTCCAGAACGGCCCCTCCAACACTCAACCACCGAAAGTCCATCTCCCCATACAAAATGCATTTAGAGGTCACCCACTTGTTCTCTCTCAGTGGATTCAAATGAGGCCTCTGATGGACCTGTGCAAGTCAGGGGGTCGCGAACGAATGAGTGGATGGATGGGTAAATGGATGGGGTTCTGATCCCAAGCAAAGCCACTGCTAGTTTTGTCAGCCTGTACAAAACATGACTTCCCTAAGGCTTGTTTGTTTGTTTTTTTTGGGGGGGGGTAGGGTCTCACTCTACTAGCCCAGGCTGACCTGGAATTCACTATGTAGTCTTAGGCTCACAGCGATCCTACCTCAGCCTCCAAGTGCTGGGACTGAAGTCATGAGCCTCCACGCCCGGCCCTCCGTAATAAGGCTTTAAAAAACATGACAGGTAGTTCCCGTGGTAGCCTCATGAGTACCTGTGGCAGCCCCCATTATGCTCAAGACGCGCATATAGCTAGTTCTTCAGAGGCTAAACAGTATGGGGGTACCAGATCTCCCATGCCAGGCTCCTGTCTCCATGCCACCATCCCGGGTCTCCAGAAGCTCCTCTTCTGAGCCTTTGGATTCCCAGACAGCCCCAGGAATCCTCTCCCCAACATGTCAGTGTCCCCAGGCTCAGGGTCCTTAGGAGCCTGCCTCCTTGGCTGGGCCACAAGGGCAGGGTGTTCGCACAGGGAGATGTGAGCAGGTGCAGACAGTGCTGAAGAGCAGGGTGTCTGTCATCTGCTGAAGGCCGTGGGGATGGTTTAAGGTGAAATTTAAGCCCATTAGTGCTTGGCTAATGACATCAGCAGCAACAGCAAAAATGAAGATGGCAGGGTGTGTGAGCACACATAAATTGTCAGGGGCCAGTGCTGCCTCCCTCCTCAGGCTTGGCTCCTGTCTTCCGCCAGCAGTAAGTCTGGGTCCCCTCCCAGACCCCTTGCATCCTTGCCAGCCCTGGTCCCTGGTCCCTGGTCCCTGGCCAGGCCTGAAGACCCAGCCCCCGGGTCATTGTGTGACTAGAGCCTGGAGGCCGAGGAATGAGAAAGGAAATCAGCGAGGGAGCCCTAGTGTGGCAGAGGCAATAGCTTCTTAATCTGGTTCCTTTGATAACTTGTCTTTTTATGCACACGCAAGGATACCAGCTCTGTGCGGCAGCTCTGCCCTGCTCAGCCGTCTCCCTGCAGCTAACTCCTGACAGCTCTGTTTATGTCTCCCCGTAATTCTCCAGCTTTATGGTTTTTTTTCGGGGCCATTAAGCTTCCAGCCACAGGCTCTTTCCTCTGCCCGTCTGTCTTTGTCCTTGAGGCCCAGCTGCCCCACAGCCCTTTGGGAGACAGGCTGGCCTCTTGTTAGGTGGACCAGGATCCTAGACCTTGCCTGGATGCCTCACTCAGGTGGTCCTGTGAGTGGGCGCTTCTGGCCCACTGACTCTCCTGACACCATCTCCTTCACCCTCCCATCACTGATCTCATCTGGCCTGCTCCCAGAGAAGAGTCTAAACCCAGGGCCAGGATGGACTAGCT
Source organism: Jaculus jaculus (assembly GCF_020740685.1). Classification (NCBI taxonomy): domain Eukaryota; kingdom Metazoa; phylum Chordata; class Mammalia; order Rodentia; family Dipodidae; genus Jaculus; species Jaculus jaculus. The sequence goes on from NC_059113.1 coordinate 31,214,944, forward strand.
GAGGCCCTGGCCCTGTCCCCCACCCTCTCCCCAGGGCTGGTCTCCTTCTGCGCTCTCCTCTGGGCTCTTTCCAGATGACTGTATTTTCCTCCCAGAGTCTTCAGTGTGCTGTGAGGATGTCTCCAGCCCAGGGGCCTTCTGAGCTCTGGCAGCTCTGCAGTTCAGTAAGATACCAGGCCTCAGGGACCCATGCAGGGGCCTGGCCTTGACCTTTCCCAGCTTTCTCAGCACAAAGTTCTCCTCCGAATGGCATGAGCTCCTTCAAGGGGCTTCTGCAGCCTCTGTCTCGTGGACCCCACATGCCAGCTTTCCATGTGGGTCCCTGTGCTTTGGGTGTCCCATCTCCCAGGTGCAGCAACAGTTTTTGGTGCCGCATGCCAGGAGCGGAAGTGGGAGGAAGCTGGGCTACATCTGGCCAAAGGCAGCCCTCGAGAGCCGACTGAGGTGTTTAGAAGGCACAGGGTCTGGCTTTGTTTCCTTCCCCTTTCAGGGGAACAACCATCTGCCCACTTTCACTCTGGGGTTCAGCATCTCTCTACCCCGAGGTGGCCCAGCCAGGAAGATAGGAGCTTTTTCTGATCCCAACCTGGGGAGTCAGTGGAACGCATTCCTCTTCCTCTTATGCAAACTGTGAGGAGCCATTTCTCTCATTTCCTTGAGCCTCTTGCCTTTTTTTTTTTGCTGAGCCTCTGTCAAACTCAGCACCATCACATGGTCCTCTTGACACCAAGTGGCTTGGTCCCTGTCTCTCCTGTCTCTCTCGCGGATGAGTGCTTGGACTCCTAGGCTTTCCGGCCAACCATCCCTCCTCCCCCACAGTCTAACTCCTTCGTTTCTTCACAAGTACCCAAGGCCTGAGCCCTCAGTTCAGTTTCAATGGATTCCAACCCCAGTCATCACATCTTCCCGGAGCACGTGGCCACAGCTCAACTGCTGCTGGCTAGCACTGGGCTTTCTGGGGGTAGACTTCTCCCCGGAATAGGGGGCTCTCTAGTATCTACATGCAGGGCACCAGGCAGGCCAAGCTGCAGGCAGCATCATGGAGTTCTGCGGTCAAGAGTGGGGGGAGCCTTGTGACATAGGAACCACGTGCCAAACACTGAAGTCTCATCAGTGACTGCGCCACGTACGGTGAGGGTTGTTTCTTCTGAACGTGGGTCCCGGGCAGCTGTCCTGGTTAGGAGAGGTCGTGGACACATCTGCTGTGTCCTGGCAGCGTTGCTAGGTCCCCAGCATCTTGCTGAGTGTGGTGGCAAGACAAAGAGGTGATGCTCATTTACACCTGTGGTCAGCTGTGCCCATGCCCACACCCACACCCGGGCACCGTCATCCTGACAGTAACAACAGCCCCTCCATACTGAGCAGTTACCTTAGGCAGAGCACTCTGCCTCCATCAAGGCACCGGGCAAACAGCCATCAGCTCTGCGGCTGGGGACTGGGGCTCAGAAACGCAAAGCCCTTGGCCATCCTCCACAAGGTGGCAGAGTGCTGGGCCAGTGAGGTCCCTCAGCACCATGCTGTCCACATGGGCCCAGTGTCAGTCACCAAGTGCCTGCCCTGACACAAACATCCCCAGAGTCTCGCCTAAGGGCAGGGCTGGAACAGCAAAGCCTCCAAGAAAGCAACTAACGCCTGACTCCCTCCCTCAAGACCACACAGAACAGCAGGGCCTCCAAATCCCATCCCCGCCAGCCCTGTTTCCAAAGACGACCTTTTCCTGCTCGGGGCAACTGCTCAGGCTCTGATCTAGTGAAGAATGCACAGAAGCAGATGGTCAACACAGTGTCAATTTTGACACACACACACACACACACACACACACACACACACAATGCTAACATCAGGGCTGGGAAGGTGGCTCAGCAGGTAAGAGGGCTTGTTGCAAGCATGAAGCCATGAAACCACCTGCCTTTGACTTCCCAGCACCCAAGTAAACAGCTGGGTGTGGCCACACATGCCTGTAATTCCAGTAATATGCTGATGAGCAATGGAGAAGGACATCCAACGCTCTCCTCTGGCCTCCACATGCACAGGGCGTGTACATGCACACACACAATTGCACCATACATCCTGCCACGCACACAAACAACAACAACAACAACAACAAATGCTAACAACAACGCTTTCTTATCTGAGGGGTTGGAGGTGACTTCTGTTTTCTTTCATATTTTCCCATTTCAGTGAGGTTTCTAAAAAGACCAACAGCTTTTAGTTTTCTAAAATGAATGGGGACAGGAGTTAGTGGAACCAGAATCTGGTTAATAGAACGTTGCCATAGATACCATGTGGGTATCACATGTCCTCTTGGACGCACAGCATAATGCACCAGGATTCTGCCTTCAGTCTGGCCTTTCTGCTCTTCTGTTGAGCAATTTGGATGGCTTTCTCGGATCTGGGGTCCCTTCCATGGGATATCAGCATTCTGGACTGTGTGGGCCTGTGGCGGCTTCCTGGAGCCAGGACTCGTGGTGCTCCCCAATCCTTCCTCCCTGCATTTGGCTTAGGACAAGCTGAGGGAAGAAAATGTGTCCCACTGCCATACCCACCTGTCCAGCCAGCCCTCACCTGACTCCGCCTTCCTCTGGGGAACCCAGGCAGTCCCCTCTGCCCGCTGTGGGGGTGGATTAGGCTCTGGCAGGGCCCCACACTCACACCAGCAGTCTGAAGACAGCTCTGGGCAAGCCCTACTGGGAGAGCCTCCTGGCTCTGTGGCCTGAGAGCAGCGGACAGCTCCTTAATCGAAGCAGGACACATGATGTCTGAGTGACACCGCGCCTGGCTGGCGGAGAGGCTGTGGCTCACATCAAAGCCTCATTTTTCTTCTTCCTGTTAGGCAGTGAAACCATTTACATAAAGAGCCCCACATGGGTCTGCAACAAAGATGTGTTTCTTCCAGCATCTCTCTCAGCTTCCTAGACACCGCCTGTCAGAACATGGCCCATTTCTCTAGGAGCAGGAGGTCTGAGGACCATCCTATGCTTGGGTCACCCAAACAGGGCAGAGGAAGCCAGCCAAAACAACTGCTGACATAGCTTCTGGTTGTTCTGGTAGTGCTAAGATCAAACCCAGGGCCTCTCACATGTTAGGTAAACACAGTACCACTGAGCCCCAATGCCACCCCTCAAAGTTTCTTCTTTCTTTAATTAATTAATTAAAAAAATTTTTTTGAGGTAGTTTTGTCTTACTCTAGCCCTGATTGACCTGGAACTCACTCTGTAGTCCAGGTTGGTTTTGGGCTCATGGCCATCCTCCTGACTCTGCTGGGAGTAAAGGTGTGTGCTACCATGCCCGCCTCCTCCTGATTTCTTAAGACAAATCCTAACTAATCCAGGAAGGTCTCAGCTCGAGTCCTGTGTGGCCTCAGAAGATGGAAGTGGCTGGCAGCAGCTTCCTCTGCGTGTCCACTACTGGGCTCTCAGCCCTGCTGGGCAGAGGCGGTCAGGAAGACTGGAGCCAGGCCTGGAAGCCAGGTCTGCTGCGCACTGAAGGCCAAGTTTACAGCCAGCGAGCTGGAGTGCCCGTCATCTCTTTTGGCTCATTCTGGGTGGCCCAGGGTGGTTCCCAGTCTTGTCCCTTACTGCACCTGGTGATGAGTTTTGCAGTCAAGTGTTATGTAACTGCTCCTGCCCGGATCTAGAACCGTGTGACTCATACAGTATAGATTAAGTCCTGTGCGTTATTTGGGGCCCAGTGCTCCCCCTATGTGTCTGGGGCTTGCTTTCTGGGATTTTTTAGAGGACCCTCAAAAGTATTTTCATTTTCTGTGTGCAGCATAGCCCTACTTCAAGTCCCATGAAGATGGTCCCACAGGAGGACATTTCTGAATTCTGAGGCTAAGGAGGCAACCCTGTATCCTCTCTCTGTTCATGGCTTGGCACTTTTTGTGTTCAGGTGAGACTTTTTAAACACAAATAACACCCTGACACTGAACCACGTGTTCTAGAACATTCATGACAGGTTTATCAGAAAAATCTTCATATTCAGAAGATTCTTAAGACTGTGAAGTATGAAACTGTTTGTCAGAAGTGGAAGGAATAAGACTGGACAACTGTCCCCTTATCTGTGGTCAGACACACTTAGCAAATTCCAGATGTAAACAGTTCATAAATTCTAGATTACTTTCATTGCAGCATATTGTTATCACTGTCCTAGTTTGTAACCAGTGATCATTCATCTCTCGCTATGCCTAATTTATGCACTAAACTTCACTACAGGTGTGTGTATAGGCAGTGAAAAATGGCACATGGTACCACCTGGGATTTTAGGCATCATTGGAGGTCTTGGGGTATGTACCCCTGGGATGGGGGGACAGTTATGCATTTGTGCCCCATGTGAAATGGCATAATGGCAGGAGTGCACAGGAGAACAAACTTCTCACCTCAGGCCATAAAGGGAGAGAGACAAAGACAGGGTCCCATAGTCCCTTTAAGGACACACTTCACACTAACCTAAAGACGACCCATGAGTCCTCTGCCTCTTGAGGACTTCACTACCTCCTATAAAGATGACAACCTGAGGCACTTTAATAAGGCCTCTGGAGGTCACTTACGATCCAAACTCGGGGCTGGGGAGACAGTTCAGTGGACAACGCTCCTGCCACCAAGCATGAGAGCCCGAGTGTATGGACCTCCAACACCCGGGTAAGAAGTCAGACACTGTGGCAGGTGTCTGTAGTCTCAGCCATACCTACAAGCGAGAAGGGAGGCAGAGACGGGAGAATGTGCTGGAAGCTTTGGGGAAGCTGGGGATGCAACTAGCTTGGTAAAAAGCAGCAGTGAGCCCCAGCCTCAAAGGAGGGGGAAGGTGAGGACTCGCACACACTTGCACGCACATGCACACGCACGCACGCACACACACACTAGCCAGGCATGGTGGCACACACCTGCCATCACAGCACCTGAAGCTGAGGCAGAAGGATCGGTAGTTCAAGGCTAGCCTGGTAAAAGACCCTCTCTCAGAAAGCAAAGGACTGGGGATGTGGCTCGACGGTAAAGCACTTGTCTAGCATTTACAAGGCCCTGGATTCCATCTCCACTCGGGAAGGGGGGGGGGTGGTAAGAAAGAAAAAGAACTCAAAGTAAGGAATCAAGTGGAAGCTACACAGTTACGAAAAGCAAACTGTTACTACCAACGGCATGCATGAGCTGCGCACAGTCAAGCAAACCACATGGGCCTGCATGTACGCGAGATTCAAAATCAGACATAATGACTTGGGTGGAAATGCCTAAGGAGCTCAGCATACTTCTAGGGCTGGTGACGTTCCTTTTCTCAACCAGAGCATCAGTTACTACGCGCCAGTGTTTGCAATATGCAAAAATTCACAGGCTGTTCACTTATGAGCCGGGTTCTTCTTGTATGCAAGTCAATGAAAAGTTAAAAGCAAGGCAGGGGGTGCTGGGGACGTGGCTCATTGATCGAATGTTTGCTCACAGCTTCACTCCTCACGCTTCTCTACTCAGCCCCACAGAGGCACCCCACTCTGCTCCGGGTAAGGGACAGGACCAGCTCAGGGGCAGGGGTTGTGGCTCGGTTGATAAGAGTGCCCTGCCTACCATGCGCAAGGCCCTACGCGCCATGCTCAGCTCCACACAAAGCTGGCACGGTGGCACATGCCTGTCATCCCAGGGAGATGAGAAGTTCAAGGTCATCCTCCGCCATGGCAATGGGTACATTTCTATACCTCCAGAGAAGTCAGGCTGTTCAGGTGGCCTACTTTGGCCATGGATACTAGAGTGGAGATGACAAGCACGACCTAGGGAGGCAGCTGTATGCATCTCTATGCCGGAGCCCTCTTCCGGTCACAGGCAAGCACTTCAGATGGCTGCCGCTCCATCTGGGTGCACAGGTCTCTGGGTGACATCAGCAGCCATCCCCTGCACAAGTGAGGGAGAAGACCCGGGAGAAGGAGCTGTGTTTGGAAGTGTGTGGTATGCAGCACACACAGTGCATCCTGAGTACACCTGTCTTTCAAGGTCCTTGCAAAACATGAACAGTCTGACTTCCAAGGACTTTCGGCTCATTGGGGTTTGTCCCAACAGCGGTCTGAGCTACGCCGAGTCTGATGTCCCAGGGCCCAGTTTCTTCCCCTTGCCTTACCCACTTCTCCTCTCCAGCAGTTTCTTGAGGGCAGGGCAGCGGTAAACGTCAGTCACCAGTAGAACAGGAGAAAGCAAGGAAGAGTAAGGCACGAGACTCCTGACTTTAAAGGCAGCTTGGCCGCTGCCCACAAAACCTGTGCATCCTGGGCTCCAGGAGCCCTCTGGAGAGGTCAGAAAGCACAGCTCGGCTTAGATCTGTCCTTCCATGTGGTGAAGACATCACTCCCACCAGAGGGCTTCCTAGGGCTCCGGAAAGCAAGGGACTCAGGGAATAACACCAGGGCACAGGAAACTGCCAACGAGCAATGCATTTTAGATCATGTGAATTGGGATCTTAAGAAAAGACTCCCTCCCTTACTCCCTCCACACACACAGCGGTTGTGTGACAAATGACCCGACTCAGATCTGTATGTGGCCTTCACCCCTCTCCATTGGCCATGAGGCCAGCCCGTGGGCAGAGGTGGCGGCTGGGTCGGGGTGCAGGAGGAGGGGAGCTGAAGGATCAGCCAGGCCCTGGAAGCCCTGTGTCTTGGGAGCTCCAGGCTTTGCATTTGTTTCCATCTAGCCTTCCTCGCCAGCGTCATGGCTGGGAGGGTGCATGCCTATTATCTATGTTGCCACAGCGCCCAAGCTCAGAGAGGGCCCACTGCTTGCTCAAGGTCACACAGGAAACGCATGCCGGTGCTTTCCTGCTGCCTGGGAGGGAAGAGAAGCATCCTTCCTGTCAGATCTAAGAAGCCCTTAAGCTTAGCCGATGCTACCTGGGGGTATGTAAGTCAGATTCAACTCACACCCAAAGCCAGTTGCTTTGGCTCTTCAAACACACAGGCCTGTGTACACATTTCTCCTGGTTCCCACCATCTTGACCTAAAAGCTGCCTCCTGTGAGATGTCTTCCCGGACTGCTCTGCTGGTCAAAGCCTATTTCCTCAAACCTCCTACTGGGGCACTCACTTACTTTCTCCTCCCTTCCTTCCTTCCTTCCTTCTTTCCTCCCTTCCTTCCACCCACCCACTCATTCTTTCTGCTAGGGTTTCAACCCAGCACATTCTAACCAAGAGCTCCATCACTAAGCCCCAGACCTTTAGTGGCACTGCATGGGAATTCTGAGGCCAGGGCTCATCTGCCTTCCGGGCACACAGCAGACACATGCTGCTTGAATGGACAGGTGAATGCGAACAAGGGCAAGTGTGGTTGGCTGGAGGGAGGCCGTGGTGGGTGGGCATGGGCAGCTGGAGGGAGGCAGCTGTTTCCAGAAGTCCTCAGGCTCAGGCTGCAAGGCCTCAGCTCCCTTCCTTCTGAGGCCAGAGTCCCCTCCCACTTGTCCCCAAGTTCCTTCCTCCATCCTAGTCACCTCCCCTTTGCCAAATCTGCTCGCCCCACAGCACAGACCTCTCCAGGGAGGCACTCATCCCCAGTGAGAGTGTCCCTGCCTCCTTGGCCTGGCATTTACAGGCCACCCTCCCACAAACCACCCTGGCTCCTGAGCATCACGCCTAGAGTGCAAACCCTCCAAGAGCTTCCTCTCCTACGCCTGCTGGGCACTCCATCCCCAGCCTCCCTGACAAAATGCTAGTGGGCCTGTCATCTGTACACAGGGGTCACCTCCCCTCAGAGCTCACAAGATTCCTCCCCTCCATGCCACCATCCCCTGTGGCAGTGGCCATTCTGGGTCACTGTCTACAGCAGGGACACGAGCTCCGAGTCTGTCGTGGCACCTGGTGCAGTGGGCGCTCGGTAAAAACAGATGCGGGCTGAAATACCGCAGACAGAATTTGGAGGCTGCACATGGACCAGCGACCTGAGAGGCTGTTGAGGCATCTGCCACCCACCACCCTGGGTAGGTGGAAAGAGACAACGGGCAGTGTTCATTTGCAAGGCCCTCACTGTGTGCCGGGGAGGCATGTACCAACAGGCCACCTCATTTGCCCCTTGAGATAACACTGTGGGCAGCTGCTTGCAGATCCTCCCTGCTAAGCCTGACTGCTTTTCTGAGCTCTAACTCAACAAGCGTAACCTTTCTTTCCTCTCTTCTTTATCTCTGCTTGGGATACTGGCCCAAGCACGCTTGTCCTGACACTCTGGGCCTTTGCACTGGCTTCTCAATAACTCTCCTTTGCTTTGCTTAAAGAAAAAAACAAAAAAACAAAACACTGTGTGTCATTATCACCTTGGGGTACAGATGGAGACACAAGAGAGGACGAGAAACTAGCACAAGGTCACACAGCAAAGGAGCTAGCCAAACACCAGAATCCAGGTCTGTGTGACCCCCAAATCCAGGCCGGTCAACTGTGAGGCTGCACACACCTGTCTGCCTTCACTGCTGTCACCCCTTGCTGTCCCCTGTTCCCTCCCCTAGGTCAGCCCCAAATTAGACATGAAGGGTGGCGGGGCTTCTCTCTGGAGCCATTCTGGCCTGGCTCTGGGCAGCTGGTGCTAGATAAAAAGGGGAGACTTTTGGGGGAAATCTAGCCTCAGACCCTTGGAAAGGGCTCAGGCCACCATCTATCTGAGAGCTGAGAAAACCAAAGGCAGCCAGCACAGCAGCACCCCCCTCCCCCCCCCATGAGTGCTAGGCAGACAGACCTGCTTCAAGAGGGGAACCTGGGGTCACCTCAGGGCTGAGCTGCTAAGACCTGGACATCAAGGGTCTCCACGTGGCTCCTAGGCCGAGCTCACTCTGGGTTGCTAAGCCTCTCCTTCTGCCTTCTACCGTGACGGCCCTGCCCCTGGGATGCTGTCTATAGGTGGTTTGGGTTGAGACAGGGTCTCATGTAGCTCAGGCTGGCTTGAAACAAGTGCTAAAGCCGGTCTTGAACGCCTGACCCCACCCCTCACCCCCGCCTCCATCTCCTGAGTGTGGCAGGCACACACCACCCAAATACCCAACTCTGTAGGTGAGGGATTAGAAGTTCTGCACTCACTTCCCACAGCCTCCTCCCTCAAGGAAGCCTCCTCCCCCAACCCCCACGGCCCTGACCATGCAGAGTCCCTAGCAAGCAAAGACCACACTCATGGTTAGCCTAGCTCTGAAGAGAACCATCCCTGAGGGGCTTGCTCAACCTCTGCTCACTTCTGGGGACTCTTCTGCACCCAAGGGCTGCTATTCTCAAAAAGAAAAGAGAAAAAAAAATCTCTGTTCACCCTGCTGACATGGGTCTCTGGTGTGTTTCCAGCCAACTGCAACGAGGGGCTGACAGGTTTCTCTCCTTCCAAACTGGACACGACAGGGACTGGGCCTTTGTCTTTAAATCCCTGACTCCTGGAAACTGCCCAAAGACCAACAGCACTCGGGAACATCTAGCTGACAGGTGGGTGAGTTGGTAAACAACATCTGCACAGCCCTGTACAGTTTGCAAAGCCTTTTCCTGTCCTGCCTCTTGGGCCTCATCCGGCCAGGAGAGGTTTTAGGATCCCAGTCCTGGCTCCCGGGGATGCCCTCAGAAGGCTGGGGGGCAGGGTGGGGGGGGGGGCTTCTCTGGCTTGGAGCTATGGTCTGCAAGGAGCTTCTGGCCAGGCTCAGCAAAAGCAGCTGGGACCCTCATCTAGCAGGAGGCCAGCCATTTCCTCAGCCAAGAGGTCCCTTCTCCACAGGTCCCTGGAGAGAGCCTGGCAGGTGCCCAGGTGGCCTGGTGGGTACGGCTCAGTGATGGGCCTGCCATCCGCCTGGAGCTGCTGGTTGAGCGCAGCTCCACCAGAGAGTCTTGGTAACAGTTGCTATGTAAAACGCTCGAAGGGGGAATTTACTGTCAGCGTTAATAATAGATGAAGGTTTCAGAATTTTTGATGCCTTACGTTCTAAGCCGTTTGATTTATAATGTCTCTGGAAAGGGAGAGATGAGGGCAGGGTGAGGGAGGAGCTGAGGCAGGAGCCAGGAGCTCATTCCCCTCTTCCCGAAGACAGAGGGAACCCAAGGCTTGGCTGGGCGAGCCCCGTAAAGCTGCGCACCTCCAGGATGCTGGAACCCACGAAAGCTTCTGATGGATGCCCTCCTCCCCACGGCCCTGGACCATGGGAAGGGAGACCAGGTCCCAGCCCCTCCTGTCAGAGCCTAGGGTTATTTTGATAGATGGCTCCCTTGCCAGTGAGTGTGAGCAGGTGTATCACAAGTAGGCTCCGGAAGTGGTGCTGATGGCACCTGCGGTGGGGCTGTGTGGGACTGATTACAGGCTCCGCAGAGACAACGTGCAAGTCCCAACTTCCCCTACTCAGCTGCAAGTGGCAGCGGCTGCTTGGGGGCCAGGGTGGGGGGCTCAGGGAGTGCAGGCAGCCGATGGTGGGAGCGGGACTCTTTGCCTGCCCTCCCCAACCCCTGGGAAAGCTGCAGGGAGAGACGAAGGAGCTACAGGAAGGAGCACGCGGAGGCAGCAGACCCAACAAGGCTAAGGCCCGACTATCCCTGGTCCCCATTTTAGCCAGGGCTGCCCTGCTATGGGGTCACCCAGCGCCGTGCTGGCAGGCAGGTGGCCTCTCTGCTTTCACACAGTCTGGTCCTGGGCACCCTCTCCTGCCGCTCGCACCTCCTGGCCTGCCTGTCCAGGTGCAGGAAACCCTTTTTCAGCTAACCCTATCTGGAAAATGGGGGTGGTGTGTGTGGCCTCGCTTCTCAGCCCAGGAGTTCTCTAGACCAGCCTGTCCTTGCCCATGGCCCTCTCTACAAGATTTGGGCAGCCTGCTTGGGTCTAATAGGCAAGGTGGGTGGGCACACAGCTAACTGGAGGCCACACTCAGAAGGGCTGTGATGGGTTGACCAAGACTGGAGCCTGTTGCCCCACGGCACAGGTGAGAAGACTGAGGCCCGGAGTGCTGTTGGATCCTCCCTGCACAAAGCCGCCCGTACACGGTAGTATTTTCTGACTGGCTATAGACCTCCATTCTTGCTTGGATTGGTGACCCCACCAGCATGTGGCTTCACAAAGGGGAGGGCATGCGCCTGTCTTGTGAAGCACCTGTCTGACACACAGGGGCTTCTTGGAAGCAGAACCACCTGGCCTTAGCAAGCGGCTCTGCTGTGCCTTTCCCAAGCTCTCACTGGGCAGTGCTGAGAGACTCACAGACCTCCTCGTCCCGCCTCCCTTAACCTTTCCAGTTCCCTTGCACATCCGTCACTCACTCATGCTGTGACCAGGGTCCTGAGAGCCTGGCCTGGACCCTGCTGTGGGCCGAGGTTCCCAGGCTCCAGAACTCTCAATCCAATCCGCCATCTTCCACATTGGGCACACAGAGTGAATGGGTCGGTGGTATGCTGTAAATTACTGCCCAGCAGGCACAGGCCGTTACAAAGTGGCATGGGTCTGTGCCCTGTACCGGGAAGGGGAGCAGCCAAGCCCCACCATGAGGCCAATCAGGAGAGTGCGGGGCAAGGAGGCTGAGGGGCTGCCTTGGGAGGCAGCTGGTTGGGGTCTTGGGCCCTCACCACTTGCAGGGTTCTCAGTCCCCAGAGGACAGGGGAGCCTCAGGAGCTGAGTCCAGCTGCCAACGGGACGCTCACAGTTCTTTGAGGAGCTGAGGTGGACAGGCTCCTGCGAACAGCTGGGTCCTGGCCTCTTTTCCATCCATGCAGGACTCCAGTTCAGCCCTGTGGCCCCTCTGCCAGGCTGAGTGGGGACAGGTCAGGGAGCTGGCAAACAGAGAATGCCAATTTGTCCTGCCAGTCTGCTCCAACACCAGACACCCCACTGGTATCTCTGTCTAACTCCAACCCTGACCCCTGCCCAGCAGAACTGCGGTAGAAGCCTAGGGCCTAGGCAGTCAGCCACTTACAATCACCGCCCCCCCATGCCAAGCTGCATTCTGTAACATATCTAAGGCCCACATCACGTCCAACCCTGGGGTGCTGCCAGACTTTGGGGTGGCACTGTATAGCCAGAGCAGCAGCACAGTGATAAAAGGCCCAGGGCATGGGAGCCCAGCGGTGACTTTGGGTTTTATTTGCTGGTAGACAGCACACTGAGGTGAGGCTTTGGTCAGCTTCCTTCTTGTATGCTTCAGTTCTCCCCCGACAGCCCTCCCCAGCTGTGGCTGAAAAAGCCCAGGGCTCTGGGAACACCAGGAAGCGAACCTTTGCAGGCAAGAGCCATGAGATGAGGCCTGTCACACAAGCTTCAGGCTAGGGTGTATAGATCAGAGCTTCATTGGTGATGCAAGCTGTCATGGGAGGTGGAGGGTAAGTGAAGACGGGGCTTTGTACAAAACAAGACACCTCAGGTGCCAGGCCGTAGTTTGGCCAGTGGCTGGATTTCTGCCCGGAACCCTTGAATAGCACAGAATGTGCACAACCATCACTTTTGGTTCTAGTTCCAGTCAACATGCTGGCCTTTCCACAAACAGGTTTCCTTTGCCTGCAGAAACCCAGCCCAAGCTGGGCGTGGTGGTGCACACCTTTAATCTCAGCACTTGGGAGGCAGAGGTAGGAGGATTCGAGGCCACCCTGAGACTACATAGTGCATTCCAGATCAGCCTGAGCCTGAGCTAGAGTGAAAACCCTATCTCAACAAACAAACAAATATATATATGGGCTGGAGAGATGGCTTAGTGGTTAGGGCATCTGCCTGTGAAGCCAAAGGATCCAGGTTCAATTCCCCAGGACCCACGTAAGCCAGATGCACAAGGGACACATGCGTCTGGAGTTCGTTTGCAGTGGCTGGAGGCCCTGGTGTGCCCATTCTCTCTGTCTGTTTCTCTTCTCTCTATCTCTCTCTGCTGGCAAATAAATAAATAAAAATTAAAAAAAAAAAGAAAAAGAAACCCAGCCCAGGTGTGAAATTTCCCAAGATCAAATGCACACTGTGTGCATGCGTGTATGTGCAAACGTGTGCACAAGCACATGTTCCTGCAGACCAAGAACTGTTTATTTCCCTCCCTTCCAATTTCCAGTTAAAAAGAAGAAAAGCCAGGGTGGTGTTTCAACTTCAAAGGTGTCCAGAGTGCCTCCAGTCTCAACTTGGATCTGGACCAAGAGCCCGAGACAGAGCACGGTGGAAGCGCAATTTGGAGACTAGAATGTGTTCAGGGTCACAAACATCTGTCATTTCATTTCCCAAACGGTAGTCTTAAGAGTCCGAGTATCACAACCACCCTGGGACCCCGAACAAGGGCAGACCTGCGGCCCCACCTAGTAGGATCCTTGGTTTGGAGGGTGCCGGCGCTTAGTGAGCCGATCCCGTGCTGAACCACTACAGCCTTGCTGCCTGTCTGGACCAGCTCTGCACTGCGCACGGCCCGGGGCTGGTGGGGAAATGAAGTGTTGTGACCCATTTCAGGACCAGCTCTTTGGGTCTGTGTGAGCAGTGAGAGTGTTGCTGGGTTTCTCCGCGCTCCACTCCCTGCTTCTAGCCCATCAAGCCAGGACAAGGCACAGGGTGTGCCCAGGAGACTCAATGGCTGAGTGGTGCTGAGTGGCCCTCCCACCTGGCTCTGGGATCCCGTCTTCCTCATGGGGCAGGGCCAGCCTGCTGGTTGCTGTCTGGCCAGCACAGTGGGCCATTCACTGAGCACACACAGCCAGCACGCTCCTCGGGCTGGAGTGCAATCCAATGTCCTGGCAGTGGAGACAGGCGCTCTGTGTGTGGGTGTGAAGGCACGTCTGTCTCCCAAGCCCCCGTGCGGCCCACCACGGGAGCCTCAGGCAGCCATCTGAATGGGTGCATTCAACAGTGTGTAAGCAAAGCACCTACTATGTGTCAGGTCATGCCCTGATAGCTGGGGATCTGGTGTGCTGATGCAGGAGGATATACAAATGAAGGTGGAAAGAGGGGACTGTGCAAGCGGAGAGAGGCAGAGGAATCTGCCAGGTAAAGGGACCCAGAGTGTTGACGAGCCAGACTAGTGGTACATGCCTGTGTTCTAGCACTTGAGAGGCTGAGGCAGAAGGATCACAAGGTAGAGAGGCCAAACTAGGTGACACAGCCCAGCTTTGAGTAAAAAAAAAAAGGTAAAAAATGCTAGGGAGATAGGTCAGCAGTTAAAGGCAATGCCACACAGTAGGTCCTTTGCTTACACAATGTTGAATGCACCCATTCAGATGGCTGCCTGAGGCTTCTGTGGTGGGCACTTGCTTGCAAAGGCTTTCAGCCTGGGTTAGATTCTCCGGTATTTATGTAAAACCAGAAGCAGAAAGTGGTTCATTGGCAGTGAAAAGAGGCCCTGGTGCCCGTTCTCACTCTCTCTCCTGTCTGTCTCTCGCACAAATGAATAACTGTTAAAAACTGTGAAGGAATGAGGAATGATACGCAAGGGCCCTGCAAAGGGAAAGTGAGGGACCAGAGGGCCTGACAAGCAGTGGGGAGCATCAAGGAGGGAACCCTGCCCCAGCAGACCTCTTAAACCCAGAGGAACCCCGAAAAACCACGGAGAGAGAGTGCCTGAGTCAGGGGAGTCCGGTGTTCAGGAGCTGTCATCAGGGTACACTGACAACCCCCAAGTTTGGCTGTTCAAGAAGCCTGCTGCCAGGGCCCCTGGTGCCACACCCACAAGCGCTAACCCCACCCTCTGCAGCAGGATGACCAGAGACTGCACCACTGTAACCATGGTGACCTATACACATGCTTGCGGGGGGGGGGGGGGAGGGAGGGGGCGCCCCACCTTATCAAGCCAGGCCAAGTCACAGGGTGTGCCAGGAGACTTGACCTCTGTCCCAGCATGTACAAGAAGACCCTGGGCCTCCAGGTCCTTGTCTGTGAAACGGTATCACATTTTGGACAGGGCTGGATTTACTGAGCACCTACTGTGCTCCTGGGCAGGCTCACGGCGAAGCACGGCATTGACGGAAAAACAGGCTGCCCTAGGCGGCTTGTACTGGGCAGACTTGCGAGGATGCACGCATGCGAAACACCAGTCTGTAAATTGTACAGGAGTGGGATGGTGACTGCACGCTACGGGCGTCATGTTTGCTAAGGTTAACGGGGAGCTGCAGCGAGGAGGCTTGTAAGTTTTATATAAGATGGCCTGGCAGGCCTCGTGACCAGGAGCCACCTGAAGGAAAACAAAGGGGACTTCTGTGGAAGGAGCACTGCAGTGGGAATAGGCGGCAGTGAGTGCAAAGGCCCTGCGGTGGTGTTCAGAGGAAGGAAGCCACAGGTCCTCAGGGGGAGAGGAATTTGGGAGGTAACAAATGGCAGAGGGGTCCTCAGCATATGCTCAGTCAATTCCTGTTTGTCTCTTCTCATTTTTTGAGAAACATTTTATTTATTTGAGAAAGAGAGAGGGGAAAAGAATGGGCACACCAGGGACTCCAGCCTGTAAACAAACTCCAGATGCATGCGCCACCTGGTGCATCTGGCTTATGTGAGTCCTGGGGAATTGAACCTGGGTCCCTAGGTTTCACAGGCAAGTGCCTCAACCGCCCAGCCATCTCTCAAGCCTTTGCCTGTTTTCTTTTAAGGTATCCCTTCTTCATTTCTTCCAGGGCCTCTTCCCCCGCCACAGACAAGAAGAAAACAAGTTGAGCTGAGATAACAAGTAGGTTTAGGACCAACATCAGTATGGGTCACAAAGACCTCAGGTCTGAGTCAACCTAAGCCTGGCTCCACCCGCTAACGGCCATGTTCTTCTTGCTTGCTTCTCAACCTCACCAACTCTCTCTCTGGCGTGTGTGGTGTATGCATGCATGTGCCTGTGTTCAGAAGCCAGAGGACACTGGGTGGCCATCATTCTCTCACCTTATTTCCCCAAGACAGGGTATCTCACTAAACTTGGAGCTCACTCTTTAAAAAAAAATTGATTTGAGAGAGAGAGAGAGAGAATTGGCGTGCCAGGGCCTCTAGCCACTGAAAACGAACTCGACATATGCACCCCCTTGTGCATCTGGCTTACGTGGGTCCTGGGGAATCGAACCTGGGTTCTTTGGCTTTGCAGGCAAGCATCTTAACCACTAAGCCATCCCTCCAGCCTGGAACTCACTCGTTTGGTTAGATTTGCTGACCAGTGAGTTCCTCCCTGACCCCCAGTGAGCCTCCTGTCTCCATCTGCTCAGCACTGGGGTGACAAGCATGTGCAGCCATACACAGCTTGTTTTTGTTTTGGTTTTTTGAGATAGAGTCTCACTCTTGCCCAGGCTGACCTAGAATTCACGATGTAGTCTCAGGGTGGCCTTGAACTCACGGTGATCCTCCTACCTCTGCCTCCTGAGTGTTGGGATTAAAGGTGTGTGCCACCACTTCTGGCTAACTGTTGTCTTTTTTAAATTTAAAACATATTTTTATTATTTGTGAGTATGAACATACCAGGACTTCCTGCCACTGCAAACGAACTCCAGACGCATGTGCTACTTGGTGCATCTGGCTTTTAAGTGGGTACTGAGGGATGGAACCAGGGCCAGCAAGCTTTGCAAGCAAGTGTCTTTAACCACTGAGCCATCTCCCCAGCCCCCGTACCTTAGCTCTTGATGGCAGATCGGCTGTCCCTTGGGAAGCCTGACGCATCTGGCTTGGTGTGGCCCCATTCCCCGAGCTGCCTTCCCTAGAGACTTCTTTGAGCTCTACCCACACTGCCCTGGCATTGTTTCAAGGGACTGAAGCTGGGGCAAGAAGGCCAACAGGGGAGCGCTCGTTAGCCTGTGGGGTCAGGAAGACAAGCCTGCAGTGGACAGCTGATGGCAGCAGCCATGTGTACCCACTTTCTGAACAGAAAGGAGTGGGCCCTCCAAATGGGGATAGCTGAAATGACAGAGAGCGCTTAACTGTGACCAAGACTTCTGGCCCTCAGGCAGCACTCCTCTATCCTCTCTCCTGGCAAGAAAAACCCCATCAAGATCAGCAAGAGCAGGAGGACAGACGCTGCCCTGCTGCCCCCTCACATGCTCACAATGTCCGGTTGTACTCGGGGCAGGGTTGTGGCCTCCAGCTGCAGCATCTCCAGACCCCAGGGGTGTGTGTCTATGAGCAGCAGTATCCTTGCTTTCTCACTCGTAATGCTACCTTACGGTGCTATTTTGAGCATAAAATGGTCGGAGCAAAGTGCTCAGAATAGGGCATGGCCGAAAGGACTTGGTTGTGGTGAGCAGAAGGACTAGAAGCTTCTAAGTCACCAAAACCTGCTCCCACTCCTAGGAGCCAAAGCTGGATTACATTTCCCAGATGCCTTTGAAGTTAGACATGGTCACATGACAGCTCCAGCTAACGGAATGCAAGCGCAGTAAGACCTCCTTCAGCACCTGAACCCCTCCCCGCAATATTAAAAGAAGATACAGGGCTGGAGAGGTGGCCTAATGGTTAAGGTGCTTGCCTGAGAAGCCTGAGGACCCAGGTTCGATTCCCCAGAACCCACGTAAACCAGAGGCACATGGTGGTGCT